>NC_091059.1:31069786-32414370 GCF_000393655.2 Nicotiana sylvestris
ATGTTTTACAGGTCAACTACTTTATCACATAATGAAAACACGGATATTAAAAAGAAAGAGTCATTAAATGGTGCTATGGAATGACCAGATCCCGATTATTACGGTGCACACCCGCACTCCCGTCACTTCGTATGTGTGTCACCTCAATACTATCCATATAACACGTAGTTCGGGGTTTTTAAAAGCATCACTTACCTCAAACCAAGAAAAATCCTACTCCGCGATGTTTTTGCCTCTTAAATCTACCTCTAAGCAATACAATAAGATCAATATAGGCTAAAGGAACCAATTCCACAAAAAAATTACCAAACTATAACAAAAATCCAAAAGCGGCTCAAAACTGTCCCCGGACCCACGTCTCGGAATCTGACAAAAGTCACAAAACATAAAAGCCCATTCACTCACGAGTCTAACCATACCAAATTTATCAAAATCCGACCTAATTTGGTCACTCAAATCCTCAAAATACACTCTCCAATTCTCAAGCCCTAAATGCCCAAATTTCTAGCTCAAATCCATAATTAGATGGTCAATAAAGCCATGGATTCATGAAATTTATACCATTATGGGTTAGAATAACTTACCCAACGTTGATCCTTGAAATCCTTCAAAAAATCGCCTCTCTCTCGAGTTCCTCAAGTCCATAATTGAAAATGGAGAACAAAACCTCAAGCTGTGGTTTTTCTGCCCAGCAAAACCGAACCTGCGGAACCTCATCTGTGAAGAGGGCTCCGCTTTTGTGAAAGTTCATTAAAAACTGACTCCACTTCTGCAATCACCTGATCGCATCTGCGGTCATCGCATCTGTGATCATCGTAGATGCGGGGACCAAGCCTCACTTGCGATCCAACTATGCACCTGCACCTCAAAATCCGCTTTTGCGACCTCGTACCTATGGTTCCCCACTTCGCAGGTGCGGAAACACAAGCAACAACAGCTTCAGCTGCATTTTTCCAACTCCAAACACTCCAATCACTACCCAAAATCTCCCCGAGGCCCTTGGTGTCACGTCCTGAACCTGGGGGCGAGACCGGCACCCTGTGCCTTACCTATCCTTGTGCACCAACTTGTGACCAAGGGACTCGGAACATGTGATGTCATACTTTGTCCATGAGCCACATTGCAAGACAACTGCGAATGCAGATGAAATATCAATATAAAGTTGGGCCGACAAGGCCGTCATAATTATTGCAGCTGACAAACCAACCAAATATGCATACAAGGCCTACAAGCCCACCATACTGCACTAAATGAAAGAATATGTCTACAAGCCTCTTCTGATCGATATACTGTGATCAGAATAGCTCCCTGACCTACTTATAACACACACACACACACACACATATATATACATACATACATATATATATATATATATATATATATACATGATGTACATAAAGCTCTAGACCTGGCAACGCCGAACGACATGGAGCTTATCGATCAAGCTGAAATCAGGCAACACTTAATGAGGAGGTCTACCCGTCTGTCTGTCTCAACCTTCACGCATGAAATATAGCGCTCCCAGAAAAGGGATGTCAGTACGAAATAATGTACCAAATATTTAAGGAAATATACTGAAAGCTGAAACTGAATTGGTAATATAATAACTATAAGTAGTTGTAAGTCAAAGATAATCTGAAATTATGCTTACCTGCTGATACTGACTCAACTCTCTCAATATAGTAAGTAAAATAGTTGTCCGGCCCTATAAGGCTCGGTATATATATATAACTGCTCTGCCATAGTAGGCTCGCTCATAGGCGCTCGGCCGTACTAGGCTCTATATCTCGACCAACTAGGCTCGCTCATAGGCGCGGTATATAATTTACCATCTGATCAGAGGTTTCCCAATAGCGGCCTCCATCGATTATAGCTCGATGGTAATGAAAATACTATAATACTGCATATGTAGACTCTCTTCTTTCTTGACTTGACAAAGAAAATACTCAATTGAATATGATACCGATAAGGAGAATATTTTAACTTACAAAACTAGAAAAATATACATAAATTTTGAGATATGAATTTTTCTTTATGACTCGTTATCAAAATCGTGTATTTACGAGATCATGCCAAAATGAAGAAGGGCTTAGCCTTAACATACTTGGAGTAGAAAAAATCCATATGATATTCTTGAAAAAGGTGTACATCGTACTCCCTTAAAATTGCAATATCTCTATTCGATCTATTAAAGATCCGTACCCTTCCATGTTAGCTTCAATTTGCTTCAATGTTGGCTTTATGTTTCGTTTTTGATGGTTTCAGAAGGTCTCATGAAGAGCTCCTTATTATTCCCTCAAATGTTGGATATAAGAATCCTTTAATTTTGCTCAAGTTTATCTATCCTTTAATTGAATTTCAAGGCTTTAATCATAACTAGTTGCCACCTAACCAACTTGACTAATGAGTCATTTGATTTGGGTGGTGGCTTGCTTCTACATGGGGTGGGGGAGGGGTTTATAATCTTATCCAATAATTATTATATGGACTATATAATATCCCGCTACCCGGTAATTAACCAATTACCCGCATAATTAAGAATTGGCTCAAATTACTTAAAATTCTACTTATTTTTAATACACTTTATACATCCTACGATCATGGTCATATGGTACCTTGTATGGTACTAGTCCATAAATATCGGGTATTATCGTTCGGCCCGTATTTTATCCCAACATGCCAAACTTGGACGAAAATTCATTTTCTTTGACTTTCTTCCCCTCTCACCTTCACGAATTTACTCATCACTTGTTTGAAATAGCATAATTCCTATAATCTCAAAATAATCTTTTCCTTGGACTGATGTCAATTAGGTTATGACAAATTCAACGTACAATACTACATGGTGTAACATCATCGTAATTTAATACTGTGAAGCGTAACATCATCGTAATGTAGTACTACAAGGCATACCATTATCATAATATAATACTGCGGGATATAATATCGACGTAATATTGTGGGGCGTAACATCATTCCCGGCTTGGAATATCTGTCCTTGAATGTTGACTGATGCTCTTATCATTTTCATAACTTATAGCTTGTGTGAATACATTAATACTCTCTTTTTCCTTTTAGGTAGTTGTTCTATGAATAAAGCCAAAAACTATGGAATTCCCCCCCTTTAAGTCCCTTTCCTACATCATGACTTGTGATCGAATTCCTTCCAATCTCGTAACTGTTGCTAACTTCTATCATCCAGCTTCTACGATACTGACCTTGTAAGTGTGCCTATGCGACTCTTCTCTCTTTTCTCATTCAGCTTTTATCCAATCTCTAGGTCTTACTCTGTAAACATATACAAGGCTTAATAGGATGCCTCTCTAGGAATCTATAGGTGTACTGAAGTTCTTCACTCGGTATTTTGTAGAACTTGCGAATATGGCTATTTCTTATTTCATAGACCTAGTTATCCATTGGTATGACTTTACTTCATCTACGTAGGTCATACTATACCATAATTCTTACTTCAATTTATCGTTACTGAGGTCTGCAACCAACTCCAAGTTACTCTCGTTGCTTATCTTTAAAACTGATGGTCCAATCTCATCTCACACTGTTGAAATTTTATCCGTCTATTGTTGATTCACCTTAATGTTGATTCATCATCTACCACTGATAACTTGATCTTTTATGTAACACTGTCGCTAGGGCTTACGTCTCATCGGGGACATCTGGGTAATTAGATTGATCCATCTAGGGGTAATACTATACTTCCATAACCGTACTTTATAGCATCCCAATGTGACTCACCTTCTATAGGTATTTTAGTCCCTTACAATTCATGAAATCCTCCCCCCCCCTTTTTTCTTCAAATCATTACTCAAGCGACGACCCAAACGTCATCCTTTATTTATCACAATTACACCCTCATTCTGCTACCAGGGAAACATCCCATCTCTTCTAAATTCTACGAGTCTTAGACTCCTTTGAGTTGATTCAAGCTATATTGAGCTTTCTATAATTTAGAGGAACCATCAGCTCCATTGTTTTCACGGGCTTAATCCCGAGGACTTATCCATTTTCATCACCTTTTCACTTGTTTTCTTCTTATCTTTACTCTTGTCTTTCAAAAACCTTGTCGTTATATCATACTTTGGCTTGAAATCGATTCCCTTATGCTTTTATGGAACATCAAGCGAGACATCGCATCATCTCTAACTCTTTTTTTACTCTCTAATTAGACCTTTCGGTACTTATAAGCCATAGGCTAGAAGGTATGCTACTGACGACACTGCTATCATTCCTAGATGCTGATTCCCCCCACTTTTAGCCTTTTTTCTGTAGTATGTACTACAACCTTCTGCATTTGAGTATCTCGTACGTTGTTCACCTTTACCTTTCTTACCTTAAAATCTTTCATCATATCTTCTATCTCTTTCATGACCTCCCTTCCACGGAGGTATAATTTACGTTCACAATTTGAAGTTCTATTATAATACTTGCACCTCTGGGGCATACATAATTCGGTGGGAGCTTCATATCGATTTCTTATGAGGATGGTACTTCTTCTAACTGGCGTTATCATAGAGGCATTATAGAATATAGTTGTTGTACTATCTCTCGTATACCCTTGATATTAAGAGTAATTCTGCAATATTCTCAATCACGATTTCTATAATTTCCTGGGTCCAATAATCAGACTCCTGATTTACTTCGTTGATGTAACTCTTTAGTTTGCTCTTCCTTCTGATCAGCCTTTATGTAGGCTTAAGCTATCTTCCGATCTGCGGTTCATGGTATAACTTTAGCCCTTTCATGGATGCTATGGAATGTTCAGGATATAATCTTCTAACAATTCAATCCTTTGTCTATGACATGGACTCAATTCTTTTTTTTAACTTATACCAGAGTCTTCTACGACTGTATGATTGTCAACATATATGTTGCATGGATTATCCAAACTTTTAAGTGCGTTCGTAATGTAACTAATTTGGGATCATTGATTGAATAATTCCTTTCGTTCCTTCTTAGCTTTATTTAATATAAGTTATTACTTTTCCTGGTCTTTCTGCCCCCTTGTTGCATGTATATTTATCTTATCATAGCTCCTACGCATGCCGGAGGTATCGTGCAACTCATATGATCTCGAATATTACTTTTAATTTTACTTCCCGTTCATTAGTCACGATAGGTGCCACTTTCCTTTGGAGTGCTTACAATGTTGTCGTGCGACTGTTGTTACATGACCATTTCCTTTTTAGGTTATTGTGCTTAGGTTGCAGCCTTCGTCCTTATTTCTTCAGCTAGTCTTTCGTTGTAGTACCTAAGAAGAACCCTTGACTCTTGTAAAGCTGTGAGCTTGTTACTGACCTTTTGATGTCCTTCCTTGCCTATAAACATTCGTAGTTGCTTAGCTCTATGCCTTTGTGCTTGTAGGGTTGTTCCTGAACTTATATTTTGACTGTCTTCCCTGTGGCACTTTCTTTTATCCCCGTAACACTCACACGGTACCTTTAACTAACCAGACTTTTATTTGAATATATATCAAGTATTATAATGACATTACTGCGGGGCTGAATTCCCCATGTTGGGGTTTATTACATTTATCTTGCATGATGTGCTAATTTGTTCGTAACCTCTTGTCTAGTCATGACTAGGCTCTTCCTAAATCAATTTCTAACTACTCGTTGGCCCATTCTCATATCCATATTCTGCGTAATCTTTCTTGGGTTATTTCCTTGTCTTAACTTACCTCACTTACTGACTCCTTACCTATTAGTAACATCCCGGACAGGAACCTCACTTCCCTTTCCTGACATCATGCTTACATAATATTTTGGAATCGTAGCATATTTGTAGGATTTTGATAAGTTCAATCCCATCCCTTTCACATTTTTATCGCATTCTTCCTTTATCATTACATATTCCCCCTTTAGAGGAGTACTAAGACTTGGAACTACGACGACCTGCCTATAGATGTTTTTCCTCTCCATCTTTGGCGTCTTTTCGTATCATCAATGACCCTTACTCGCCTTGCGATAATCCTTCTATACCAAGGATAACAAAACTCCTCACTCGCAATAGTGACACTTAGTGTAATTGGCACATATAGTCCATTAAGCTTAACTTTTCTCACATTGCTTGCTTTTGGGAAACGTTTTCCTGAATGACCATTCTCTGAATTCACCATGGATCTTCTTCTGTTGTCCATTCTATTACTGCCGGAATACAATCTGAAATTCTCATGATGCTGACTATTATCATGTTCACCAGTCCATACTGATTTCTATTACTCTGGGGTCTAACTTTCCCTTCTGTTAATGACATTATAGTCACGAACTTATTTCTCTAAATGAGGATGTGACTATATGGCCTATACTCTTTTGTTGTATTAAGACCTATCACCTCTCGTCTCTTTCTTCATTTGACTATAGATTTTGTAACAATCTACCATTGTCATCCATGTATCAAATCTCACTCATAATGTTTCATTATCCCCCTTTGTACTTCCCTGCTAATATTTCTATCTATTACTTTATTCCGAAAATTCGAACAAAACATTCTTTGGCTTTTATCTCCCCTTGCTCCATCCCTTGGCTCTTCGAATTTCCTAACATTCTTTCTCTACTAGGGATGGGAGCCACACTAAGGTAATATTTACCCCTTCCAAGATTCCAGTGCACGTCTTTGTAGTACTCATATCTAGCTGTACTATTTTAGAGTGCACTATCTAGGTATCTCACAAGTAGATCTATTAGCACATTTGTAATATCCTTCGGAAATGTCAACTAACGCAAACCATCCATTCATCATTTTGGGTTACTATAACCCCAGCCGGATCCTGCTATCATGTCCTTTTATTAAACCATATTTTTTAGCTCCCATAGGGAATAACTTAGATCGGTGTGGCCAATTATACATACCTTTGTTACTATTGAAGGTAACTCAAAATGCTTATATCTCTCTTCATGAATAGTAAATAAGGATAATCTTCATTAGCTAGGTACCTCATACCATCTTTCACCTTGCTTCCATTACTTGTTGAAACTTGTATTTATCTTCTGAATCTCTAATTGTCTTTCACCATAAAGGTGGATAAATATTCTTGCCTTAAGGCTCCTTTTCTAGAAGCTCACTGGGTTCTTCTGACTCAACTCTTTCGTAACCGAATTCAATCCCTTACCAACCATATTTCTAAATATAGGCATCGCCGTATTATGAATAAGGTCGAGTTTAGGAAATTGTGCTCTTACAACTGTGCTCTACCACACGATCTAGAGTAAGAAGAAAGAGTGACAGTCCTAAATTCTCTGTAGCCTCTTGCTTATAAGTGTGGTGCACAACACACCTATAAATAAGACTCTACTAGACACAGCTTGTAGACTCCCTAGGACAGAACTGCTCTGATACCACTTTTGTCATGCCTCGAACCTGGGGGCGAGACCGGCACCCGGTGCCTTACCTATCTTTGCGTACCAACTTGCGACTAAAGGGCTCTAAACATGTGGTATCATACTTTGGCCATGGGCCACATTACAAGACAACTTCGAATGCTGACGAAATATCAATATAAAGTTGGGCCGACAAGGCCGTCATAATTATTGCAGCTAACAAACCAACCAAATATACATACAAGGCCTACAAGCCCAACATACTGCACTAACTGACAGGATATGTCTACAAGCCTATACTAATGGATATACTGTGATCGGAATTTCTCCTCGACCTACTCATAATATATATATACACACACACAAGATGTACATAAAGCTGATATATACATATATATATATATATATACACACACAAGATGTACATAAAGCTGTAGACCCAACAACTCTGAAAGGCATGGAACTTAACGATCAAGCTGAATTCGGGCAACACTTAATGACGAGGTCTACCCGTCTGTCTGTCTGAACCTGCATGCATGAAATGCAGCGCCCCTTGAAAAGGGACGTCAGTATGAAATAATGTACCAAGTATGTAAGGTAATATACTGAAAGCTAAAACTGAACTAATAATATAATAACTATAAGTAACTGGAAGTCAAAGATAATCTGAAGTTATGTTTACCTGCTGATACTGACTCAACTCTCTCAATATAGTAAGCAAAATAATTGTCCAAACCTATATGGATCGGTATAGGCGCTCATAGGCTCGCTCATAGGCTATACCGTAGTAGGCTCGCTCATAGGCGCTCGGCCATACTAGGCTCTGTATCTCGACCAACTGGTCTCGCTCATAGGCGCTCGACCATAGTAGGCTCGGTATATAACTTACCATCTGATCAGAGGTTGCCCAATAGGGGCCTGTCCATCGATTATAGCTTGATGTTAATGAAAATACTATAATACTGTATATATAGACTCTCTTCTCTCTTGACTGGACGAAGGAAATACTCAATTGAATATGAGCCCCGATAAGGAGAATATTGTAACTTACAAAACTAGGAAAATATACGTAAATTCCGGGATAAGAATTTTTCTTTGTGCCTCGTTATCAAACTCGTGTATTTACGATATCATGCCAAAAATGAAGAAGGGCTTAGCCTTGACATACCTGGAGTAGGGAAAATCCGTATGATATTCTTGAAAAAGGTTTACATCGTACTCCCTTAAAAGTGCAAAATCTCTGTTCAATCTATTAAAGATTTGTACCCTTCCATGTTAGCTTCAATTTGCTTCAATATTGGCTTTATGTTGCGTTTTTATGGTTTCAGAATGTCTCATGAAGAGTTCCTTATTATTCCTTCAAATGTTGGATATAAGAATCCTTTAATTTTGCTAAAGTTTATCTATCCTTTATTGAATTTCAAGGCTATAATCCTAACTAGATGCTACCTAACCAACATGACAAATGAGTCATTTGATTTGGGTGGTGGCTTGATACCACATGGGGTGGGGGAGGGATTTATAATATTATCCAATAATTAATTTATTGAGTAGACAACATCCTACTACCCGGTAATTAACTAAGAATTGTCTCAAATTACTTAAAATTCTACTTATTTTTGATACACTTTATACATCCTACTATCATGGTCATATGGTACCTTGTATGGTACTAGTCCATAAATATCGGGTATTATCGCTCGGCCCGTATTTTATCCCAACATGCCAAATTTGGACGAAAATTTATTTTCTTTGACTTGCTTCCCCTCTCACCTTCACGAATTTACTCATCACTTGTTTGAAATAGCATAATTCTTATATTCTCCAAATAATCTTTTCCTTGGACTGATCTTAATTACCTTACGACAAATTCAATGTACAATACTATATGGTGCAACATCATCGTAATTTAATACTGCAAAGCATAACATCATCATAATGTAGTACTACGACGCGTAACATTATCGTAATATAATACTGCGGGACGTAATATCAATGTAATATCACTTGGGACCACAAACAAACATACCAACAGATTCAAAAACATCATACGAACTTAGTCAAACTTTCGGATCACTCAAAACAACATCGAAACGCCAAAATACCATCGGATTCAAGGGTAAGAACCTCTAAACTTCCGAATTACACAAACGATGCCGAAACCCACTAAAATACGTTCGAATGACCTCAGTTTTTTTAAACAAGTAATAAATGGCACGAAAAACCTACTCCAACTTTCAGAAATCCAATCTGATCCCGATATCAAAATTTCAACTACCAACCAAAATCACCAAAATTAACTTTCACCAATTCAAGCTTAATTCTACAACAAATCTCCAAATCACAGTCCGTATACGCTCCTAAGTCCAAAATTACCTAACAGAGCTAACGGAACCATCAAAATTCAAATTTGAGGTCGTTTACACATAAGTCAACATCCGGTCAACTCTTCCAACTTAAACCTTCTCATAAGTGACTAAGTGCCTCAATTTACTCCAAAACCACTCCGGACCCGAACTAACTAACCTTTAAGTCTAAATACAACTGAATAACACAATAGAAGCAGGAAATGGAGAAACAGGGCTATAACTCTCGAAACGACCGACTGGATCATTACATTGTCCCCCTCTTAAACAAACGTTCATCCTCGAATGGGTCTAGAAACATACATTAAGTCTCAAATAGGTGTGGATATATGCTCCGCATCTCCCGCTTGGTCTCCCAAGTAGCCTCCTCCACATGCTGACCTTTCCACTGCACTTTTACTGAAGCTATATCCTGTGATCTCAACTTTCAGACCTGCCAATCCAAAACAGCCACCGACTCTATACCATAAGTCAAATCATCATCCAATTGAATCGTGCTGAAATCTTAAACATGAGATGAATCGCCGATATACTTTTGGAAAAGCAAGTTGATAGGCCACCTCCCTAATCCTCCGAAGCACCTCAAACGGCCCAATAAACTGAGGGCTCAACTTGCCCTTCTTTCCAAACCTCATAACACCCTTGATGGGGGAAATCTTCAGCAAGACCTTCTCCCCAACCATGTAAGATACATCACGCACCTTCCTACGAGCATAACTCTTTTGCCTCGACTGCGCCGTATGAAGTCGCTCCTGAATCAACTTCACCTTGTCCAATGCATCCTAAATCAAGTTTGTACCCAGAAGCCTAGCCTTACCCGGCTCAAACCAACCCATTGGAGATCTACACCGCCTCATATATAAAGCTTCATACGGAGCCATCTAAATACTGGACTAATAATTGTTGTTATAAGCAAACTCTGCAAGTGGCAGAAACTGGTCCCATGAACCCCGAAAATCGATGACACAAGCGCGTAACGTGTCCTCCAATATATGAATAGTTCACTCGGACTGTCCGTTCATCTAAGGGTGAAATGTTGTGCTTAACTCAACCTGAGTTCCGAACTCTCGCTGCACGACCCTCCAAAATTGTGATGTAAATTGTGTGCCTCTGTCTGAAATGATAGAAACTGGCACCCCATGAAGGCGAACAATATCTCTAATGTAAATCTTAGCCAACCACTCTAAAGAAAAGGTAGTACTTACAGGAATGAAGTGCGCAAACTTTGTCAGCCGATACACAATCACCCAAATAACATCGAACTTCCTCGAAGTCCGTGGGAGCCCAATTATGAAAACAATGGTGATCTGCTCCCACTTCCACTCTGGAATCTCTATCTTCTGAAGCAAACCATCCAGTCTCTGATGCTCCTATTTCACCTACTGACAATTGAGACACCGAGATCCAAATCCAACTATGTCTTTCTTCATCGTCCTCCGCCAATAGTGTTGTCTCAAATCCAGATACATCTTCGTGGAACCCAGATGGATGAAATACTGTGAGCTGTGGGCCTCCTCAAGAATCAACTTTCGAAGACCATCTACATTAGGCACACATATCCGGCCCTGCATCCTCAATACCCTAACATCAACAGTAGTCACATCTCTAGCATCATCATGAGAACCTTGTCCTTAAGGACAAGTAAAAGAGGATCATCATACTGGCACTCTCTGATACAATCAAACAAGGAAGACCGAGAAACCACACAAGTTAGGACCCGACTGGGGTCCGAAATATCCAACCTCACAAGTTGGTTGGCCAAAGATTGAACATTAACTGCAAGAAGTATCTCCCCAACAAGGATAAATGCAAGACTACCCATACTCATAGTCCACCACATTGGTCTTTTCCAGATGATACAAAATGGCAATGTCATAGTCCTTTTGCGGCTCCAACCATCTCCGCTGCCTTAAATTGAGATATTTTTGCTTGAACAAGTATTGGAGGCTACGATAATCAGCAAACACCTCACAAGACACACCATAGAGATAGTGCCTCCAAATTTTCAACGCGTAAACAATGGCAACCAACTCCAAATCATGAACAGGGTAGTTCTTCTCATGGAGATTCAACTGACACGGAGCATAAGAATTACTCTACCTTCCTGCATGAAAATACACCCGATACCGATTCGAGAGGCATCAAAATACAATAAATAAGAACCGAAAGCTGATGTAAAACTAACACTAGAGTTGTGGTCAAGGCAGTCTTGAGCTTCTGAAAGCTCGCCTCACACTCATCCGACCACCTGAACATAGCACCATTTTAGTTCAATTTGGTCAAGGGTGATCTAATAGGCGAGAAACCCTGAACGAATCGATGGTAATAGCCTGTAAACCAAGAAAGTTACGAATATCTGTGGCTGAGGATGGTATGGACCAACTCTGGACCTCCTCTATCTTCTTCGGATCTACCTGAATACCATCACTGGACATCACCTGTCCCAAGAACACTACTGAACTAAGCCAAAACTCACACTTGGAGAACTTAGCGTAAAGCTTCTCCTCCATCAACCGCTGCAACACAATCCGCAAATGTTGGGCATGCTCCTCCTGGCTACGAGAGTACATCAGGATATCATCAATGAATACAATAACAAACGAGTCGAGATAAGGCTGAAACACACTATTCATCGAATGCATGAACGTTGCTGGGGCATTGGTCAGATCAAAAAACATCACAAGGAACTCATAATGACCATATCGAGTCCTGAAGACTGTCTTACAAATGTCCGAATCCCTACTTTTCAACTGGTGATACCCTAACCTCAAATAAATCTTGGAGAACACCTTCGCTCCTTGAAGCTGGTTAAGTAAATCATCAATACCAGGCAGGGGATACTTGTTCTTGATTGTGACTTTCTTTAATTGCTTGTAATCTATGCACATTCTCATGGTGCCATCCTTCTTCTTCACAAATAAAATTGGTGCACCCCAAGGTGACACACTAGGGTGAATAAACCCCTTATCAAGGAGTTCCTGAAGTTGTTCCTTCAATTCCTTTAACTTCGCTGGTGCAATACAATATGGTGGAATAAAAAAGGGCTGAGTGCCCCCCACCAAATCATTACGGAAGTCAATATCCCTGTTTGACGGCATGCCCGACAGGTTTGCAGGAAACACATTCAAAAAGTCCCTTACCGTTGGAACTGAATCAATAGTAGGAGTCTTTGCACTGACGTCCCTCACAATGGCCAAATAAGAAAGACAACCCTTCCCAACCATCCGCTAGGCCTTCAAGGATGAAATCATTCTACTAGGGACATAATTCAACGAACATTGCCACTCAATCCAAGGCAATCCCGGCATAGCCAATGTCACTGTCTTAGCATGACAGTCCAGAACAGTATGACATAGAGACAACCGATTCATGCCCAATATCACATCAAAGTCAACCATACTAAGCAGCAATAAGTCCACCCTAATCTCTAGTCCCCCAATTGTCACTACACACGACCGATATACACGGTCCACAACAATAGTATCACACACCGGAGTAGATACATGAATAGATGAAACAAGATACGCGAGGGGCGTATCCAAATAATAGGCAAAATACGACGACACATATGAAAAAGTGGAACCAGGATCAAATAATACAGAGGAATCCCTGTGGAAAACTAATAATACCTATGATCACAACATTTATAGCAATAGCATCGATTCTTGCAAGGAGTGCATAGAAATGGGCCTGACCGCCACCAGATCGACCTCTCCCTCTAGGGCGACCCCTAGGTGACTGAACTCCACCCCGAGCTGGTTAGGTGGGTGGTGAAGTAACTAGCGTTGAGGCCGAAGGCTGACTCCTCTACTTGGATGAACATCCCATAAGGTGGGGACAGAACCTCTTGATATGACCAAAATTTCCACACTCAAAGCAACCTCTACCAGCCACTGGCAATGGGGACTGATGGGAGCCTCAAGCACCGGGATACCCACTAGAAAGACCAGGCATAGATGAACCCTAAGTTGATGGCGCATGAGACGAACTCTAAGCTGGAAGAGCACTGAGAGATAAGTGGCCCTGCTGAGAACTGTGAGAACCATGGCTAAGTGATGCACCACGGTGAACTAGACGAGCCGTCTGAGCATGCCTGAAGGGACGACCCCTGCCGCGGTGAAACTAACCTCCAGAAGGAACACCACCAAAACTACCTGAAAAGTAGTGAACAAGACCCCACTGGTTTCCAGAATACTTGTTGTACGGAGAATCCTCTAACACTTATCGAAGAAACCTTGGGCGTCCTCGCTCTCTGCACCACTAAAAGTCGGAGGCTGAAGTTTACCAAACCTCTCCAATCTATGCTGCTCATCATCAAGCATGACAAGAACCACATAGTCTTGAGCAGCTACAACAGGCTGGGTTAGTGGTGCCCCTGTTGTCTGAAGTCCCTGCACCACCTACTTAGGTGTGTGGGTGGCGGGATGTTGCTTCCGAAACAGAGACCGCCTGAGCAAGACTAGTGCAAAAGGTCAAATCTGAGCTAAGGCCTCCTGAAGGCATGAGATTAGGGGTGTTCGTCGATCAGTACAATACGGTATTTAGACAATTTGGTTCGGTATTTTCGGTATTCGGTTTCTTAAAATCCTATACCAATACCGTACCTAATTAAATTCGGTATGATTTGGCTTTTCTCCTTTCGGTTTCGGTTTATTCGGTTAGGTAACTTCGATTTATTCAGTTTGAATACTAACTATTGCATAGAGCCATAGACTCTAATATTCTTAAATTAAATACTCAAATATGCAAAACTGAAAATATTTGTTGACAAAAATTTTGTCCAACTCTAGCAAATATCTACCCAAATAGAGAAAATTGTATATAAAAGAATATTTGATCATTAGAAATGTCATGTTACTTGTTTAGAGTTAATTGATGAACTTAGATAATAAAGGAAAGTAAAATTTTAAATTTTTTATATTTATGTTATAATTGATAATATATGTTTTATGTAATATAATAGGTATTTTGGTATGGTATCGGTATTTCTATAGTTTATTTTAAAATACCAAATACCATACCTAATACCTATTTTTTTTTTTAAACTTAAACCAAATACCACACCAAATACCAAATTACCGTATACCAAATACCAAAATTTTCAGTTTCGGTATTGTAATTTGGTATTTACCAAATTATGCACAGACTACCTAGGATAACAATAGGCATGGCCGGTGCCTAAGCTGGTCCTGCTGGTGCATCTACCACAGGAACCCGATCCTTAACTAGGGCAACTGGTGGATCTGTAGGTGCCTCCCTAGCCGTTTTGCGGGTTGCACCCTTGCCCCTACCACAGCCTTTACCACGACCTCGACCTCTCATGATCCCAACTAGTGGTACTGGTGGTTGTCTGTTCTGACCGGTAGCACGTGTCCTCACCATCTGTGAGAGAATAGAATAACAGAAGTTTAGTTACCAGAATCAACCGACTCGTATGACAAGAATTCAAGAATGCGAAGTTTCCTAAGGGTTCTGCAGCCTCTCGAAGATAATTACAGACATCTTCGTACCGATCTGCAACACTCTACTAAACTCGCTTATGACTCATGAAACCTATGTAACCTAGGCTCTTATACCAACTTGTCACGACCCAAAACCCGAAACTAGGCCAGCCTTCGACCCGTCGTGATGGCGCCTATCGCGAAACTAGGCCAGCCTCAACTTAATAACCAACACAATAACAATAAGTTTGAAAACAATAACAGAAGCTTTTAACATTTAAAGAAACTGTTTAAAACATAAGAAATTCCAACATAAGATACAATCCAGCCTAAAACTAGGGTGTCAGTGAGTGCTGGAGCGTCTAAAAGGAGAACATATTTTATTACAACATTTAAGGAGAACAAACAGAAATAAATTTGGATCTGAACTGTATAAGATATATAACTCAACTTCCTCTACATGCCAATGTATCGACTGTATGAAATTTACAATGTTCTCCCACTCTCAAGTGCTCAACCACTCGGTACTGAATATGGCCATCCGGACCAGGGAAATCCATCCCGGAACATATACAACACTGACTGTAAGTCACTCAGTATTGAGGAAAAAAGGCAATCCAACCCTGTGGAGAAATCCATCTCCAGGTATATATAAATATTCAATAAGTCGGTATCGTATATGGCCATCCGACCTAGGAAATCCATCCTCGAACATACTTAACACTAACTATAAGTCAGCAGTTACCGAGTTAAAAATGTAATCCAACCCTGTGGAGAAATCCATCTCCAGATATTAATACTTCGACAAATCTATGTCTAGGTAAATCCATCCCTCGATAATATCAATCGCGCTCACTGGGTGGGTGTTACAGACTCTGGAGGGCCTCCTATAGCCCAAGCATTATCACAAATCAATATAACCACTGCAGTGGGCAACTCGATCCTATAACTATCACTCATAATCAGGCTCTCGGCCTTACTCAGTCATCACTCTCTAGTCTCACCCACGGGCTTACAGTGTCATGGAAACTAGCCCAGAAATAATGATATGTTATGCCAATAATAGCAACTAAGACTGAGATATGATATGATATGCATGCATATGACTAGGTACAAAATAATAGTGAAATCAGTGAGATGATAGCAAGAAACGACCTCTAGGGTCCAAACAGTGTCAGCATGAAGCCCTAACATGATATCTAGCATATTTTACAGCTCAACTACTTTATCACATAATGATAACATGGATATTAACAAGAAAGAGTGATTAAATTGTTCCATGGAATGAACCAGGTCCCGATTCTCATGGTGCACGCTCGTTACTTCGCATGTTCGTCACCTTAATACTATACACATAACACGTAGTTTGGGGTTTCGAACCCTCAGAACCAAGTTTGAAAGCGTTACTTACCTCAAACCAAGCAAAATCCTACACCACGATGCCTTTGCCTCTCAAATCAGCCTCCAAGCGTACCGAATCTAGCCACAAGCAATACAATACGATCAATATAGGCTAAAGGAATGAATTCCACAAGAAAAGTTCCAAACTATAACCAAAATCCAAAATCAACTAAAACTCATCCCCGGGCCCACGTTTCGGAATCCGACAAAAGTCACAAAACTCGAAAGCCCATTCACTCACGAGTCTAACCATACTAAATTTATCAAAATCTGACCTCATTTTGTTACTCAAATCCACTCCCCAATTCTCAAGCCCTAAATCCCCAAATTTCTTGCTCAAATCCCTAATTAGATGATGAATAAAGCCATGGATTCATGAAAGTTATACCATTATGGGTTAGAATAACTTACCCCTAACTTTGCTCCTTGAAATCCTTCGAAAAATCGCCTTTCTCCAGAGTTACTCAAGTATAAAATTGAAAATTGAGAACAAAACCTCGAGCTGGGGTTTTTCTGCCCAACAAAACCACACATGCGGAACCGCATCTGCGAATAGGGCTCCGCTTCTGCGGAAGTTCATTAAAAACCTGACTCTGCTTCTGCAATCACCTAACCACATCTAAGGTCATTGCAAATGCGGGGACCAAGCCGCATATGTGATCCAATTGCACACCTGCGCTCAAAATCCACTTGTGCGACCTCGCACCTACGGTTCCCACTCAACATGTGCGGAAACACCAACAACAACAGCTTTAACAGCATTTTTCAACCTCCAAACACTCCGATCACTACCTGAAATCACCCTGAGGCCCTTGGGACCACAACCAAATATACCAATAGATCCAACAACACCATACAAACTTAGTCGAACTTTTAGATCACTCCAAACAACATCGAAACGCTAAAATACCCTCGGATTCAAGCTTAAGAACCTCTAAACTTCAGAATTCCATAAACAATGCTGAAACGCACGAAAACACGTCTGAATGACCTCAAATTTTGTACACAAGTCAGACACAAACCTACCCCAACTTCTAGAAATCCAATCTGACCCCGATAACAAAATTTCCAATGCCGACCAAAATCGCAAAATTTCCAACTTTTGCCAATTCAAGCCTAATTATTCTACTGCGGACCTCCAAATCATATTATGTACGCGCTCCTAAGTCCAAATAACCTAACGGAGCTAACGGAACTATCAAAATTCAAATCCGAGGTCATTTACATATAAGTCAACATCCAGTCAACTCTTTCAACTTAAACCTTCTCATAAGAGACTAAGTGTCTCAATTTACTCCAAAACCACTCCGGACCCGAACCAACTAACCCGATAAGTCTAAATACAGCTGAAGAGCACAAAAAAGCAGAAAATGGGGAAACAGGGTCATAACTCTTGAAACAACCGGCTGGGCCATTACAATATCAGTAGTCGATCAACCAGGAGAGTGTCGTCATACCAATGAAGTACCTATGAATCAAAACACAGTGCGTATTTTAAAAATGTATACTCTACTTAAGCCATACTAAATAGTAATATATTCACCTAGTCATCTAAAAGTGTCTATGCTCCTAAGAATTTTGGACCTTCCTTTCAAAACTGAATCATGGCCTTGCTCATGCAAATTTCAATCCCATACAACATACCGCATCTACCATGCCATCATATGAAAAATACGAGAATCTCATAATCCACTTCGGTTCATAAGTAACTACATACTCAATTAGCTAAGAACATTTCATTTTATCTCGTCTAGAAGAAAACCATAATACACAACATGTTCCACACATTGGTAGGAAATATACACTTCGAACCATGGTAGAAACCACTGAGGCCATCTTGAAACTCCTTTTGCACATAACAAAGTCATCAAAACTGAATCCCTCTAACTCAACCAAGCCATGCAGGTTGCCAAAACCCAAGAGCATTACCACGAAACACTTATAGAAACTCACCACATGATAAGCACTCAGAGAACCGATCATATCCATTACCGTGTTGATCCAACCTACTACCAAGCTGTCTTATTTATCCAAGTTTCTTTCTAATTGCCTTCGAGTTGATGCTTGTCCTGCCAAAATACCACAATCCATAACCAAAACTCACCACAGTAGGTCCTAACATGAAACCACATGCCTTAAAGACCATAAGCCGCTGAATGCTCTCTTAAGCAACCCAAAAGTACCACAACCGAGATACCCACTCTGAAGAGACCTTATGTGAATTTAAAGTTGTTCTTTTTTACCTTCTTGATACTAAGATGTAGAATCCTTAAGGATATAGAACTGCCACAAGTCCCAATACCATCCAATGTAAATCTCAATCTCTAGCCATATACATATCCTGAAAACTTCCAATTGCTACAGTTAAATCTTGAATCCACTAGAACCATTCTCAAGAGTGTTCTACTCTGCTCAAATCTCAATTAAACCGACTAAACAGACCGAACGACCTGTGCCCCATTTGCATACCAACACCCTAAGAAGTAATCCATACCTGTAAGAAACCGAATAAACCCCTACTCCCAGCACACTACATCCATCACAAATAACAAACTCGATTCATTCCATGATTACCATATACCCATTGAGTGTAACACAACCGGTATCTAGAAATTTCCTTACTTGAGTAATTCTCAAACTCAACCTCTGCAAGTCATAACTGATTCACAAGTATACCTCAAACAGAAACCAATATAACATATGACCATGCAATTAACTTGTCGATAGCAGACTCCTACACTTGGCTCAAAGCCATAGACCAAAACACATAATAAATCACAATGCCCATACTCTATTACTGCCATAATACCGCAGTGAGATTCAACTAAATCCTTCATGAGCTCCTGTAACGCAAACCATTTAATACTTCAAATTATCTACAAATCTCGCACTCACCCTTGTGATGGTCAAGTCAACTACTACAACTGATCAAAACTCAAATTGCAACACATAAAATCCACTGGTAAGAGAGAACCCTCCACAAAACAGCACCACAAATCACACATCCGTAGATTACCTCGCAGGTTGTAACCTACCTACTTAACCTCAAACTGACATCTCTTATACCCTTTCACAGCCATAACTAGGATTGGCAAATGGGCGGGCCGGCTCGGATATGGTTCGGGTCAAAAATGGGTAATGAAAAAATGGAAATATTATTCAACCCGACCCATATTTAATATGGATAAAAATTTGGTTAACCGGCGGACAATATGGATAACCATATTATCCATGACTTCTTACATATGATTGCTTTTGGGATAATTCTTAGTCTCCCTATCTTGAGTAACCCTCAATTTGAGTCTTTACAAATGTAAAAGTTAGACCCATTGGTTATTCATTGGTTACCCATTGGTTAACCATTTTCTAAATGGATAATATGGTTCTTAACCATATTTGACCTATTTTTAAAAAGTTCATTATCCAACCCATTTTTAGTGGATAATATGGGTGGTTAATTGTTTTCTGTTAACCATTTTGCCACCCCTAGCCACAACTACTATGCAATCACTTAATCTTTCTAAGTCTGAACTCATGACAAGACTCAAAAATTCTACTTCACTCCACAATTAAACAACATAAAAGATCCCTCAACATACCCGCAACTCGAGCCAATACGTCAAATCAAGACAAAAACCAAGCACCCAATTTACATCTCAATCAAACTCTTTTCGTCACAATAAAACAATCTGAACACTTCTTATATTCACATCATACTCGTTACATAGCCATCCAACCACTCATTGATCCATAAATTCCACTAATAGGGACACTACCATGAGTATAAGTCCAAAAGCACGTGCTCACACAAGTGAAATATCCATGCTCAAGTTACAGTCAAAACCCGACCGCAAGTCCTCCAGACTGGCCCATCATTAGTACATCGAGATCACATCTCGCACCTCATCCATGGAATCACAAGCCATCGATGCACAGCTGATACCGAGGGCTCACATGCGCATACGAATGTGTGGAAGCAATTCAAAGAGTTATGCTTCAAGCTGAATCAATGTCGCGTGATAAGGAAAGAAAGATGGGAAGTATATCCTAAATGTCTTGTAGACTCTCGAAGATAGGTATGGACGACATCATACCGATCCGCAATACTCTACTAGACGCTTGCTCTTGACTTGTAGAACCTAGAGCTCTGATACCAATCTGGCACGACCCAAAATCTAACTAGTTGTGATGACACCTAATCCAACCCGTTAGGTAAGCCAACTAACAACTATCGAATTCCAATGAAATCAATAAAACAATTAAATAGAGAAGGTAACTGAATCTTATACATTTCCCAAAAACTAATAGTACAAATCATGAGCTTCTAAGAATAGAGTTTACAAAGATGAAATGAATTAAAGATATCATTTGCTTGAAAAGTACATAAACAGGGTTGTGTGAATCTAAGGCTACCATGAACAAGAGGTAGCTACGATCAGAACGCATGTACGTCTTTAAATCCATCTCCCATCAAACACAACAACATAAGCAGCCAACATCTGCAAGCAAGGTGCAGAAGTGTAGTATGAGTACAACTGACCCTATGTACTTTATAAGTAACAAACCTAACCATAGATTAAAAGTAGTGACGAGCTGGAACAAAGGTCGGGTCCAACACCAATAGCCAACAGTAGTTCATAACAATGTAAAGCAAGTAATAAAAGAAGTAACTTGAAATTTAAAATGCTCCACTTAGTCATAATTCTCGAAAATAGTTCTGTTTTCATGTATATCAGTGAAAACCCAAATCCTTTACCGAAATCGTAGAAAAATATGAGATAGTTTGAAAATTGTAATTTTTTCCAAAAATCCTTTCAACAATAAATATGATATTTCATTTTATCTCCAAATAGCAAGTGTAAAATACCTCTTGATTCTTATATGTCAATATATGAGAAAAATAAAAAATGATGTGATACCGTATAGCATGAGAAAAATGCATCTCTATGCTTGTATGTCATGTGCATGTCAAATGCGATACGACTCAGTGATGAAGCCATATGCATATTCTTAGAATATCAATTCACTCAGTCCTCCCAATATTCAGTCCCCACACCCACTCAGGCCTCACAGTCACTCAATCATCCCAAATCACTCGGTACTCGCACTCGGGAAGGTACCTGCGCTCACAGGGGGTGTGTACAAGTCAATCATGGCATAAACCAGTAAAACATGATACGGCGTGCATCCCAATCCCATAAATATCCTCACCATCAGGCCTTCAGCCTCACTCAGTCATCAATCTCTCCAGTCTCTCTGGCTCTCAATGTCATGAAATATCAGCCCAAAAATAATAATGTGATGTATCAATAAATAGTAATAGATATTGAGATATGATATGCATATGACTGCGTATGAATGCGTATGTAATGCAATGAAAGCAGATAGCTCAACAACAGAAATGATCTCAGTGGGTCCCAACAGAATAAGCATGTAGCCTAGACATGGATTCTAGCATGGATCACAGCTCAATAGCTCAAATGCTTAGAATTTTATGGTTAGAGGTAAGATCAAGTAACTACACAGCACCACAGAAATAACGGAGTCACAATTCACACAGTGCACGCCCACACTCCCATCATATAGCATGTGCATCACTTAAATACCAATCACATATCACGTAATTCGGGGTTTCATACACTCAGCACTAAGTTTAGAATTATTACATACCTCGAACAAGCCCATTCCAATACCGAGCAAGCCAAGCGATGCTCCAAAAATGACATCTCGCGCGTACCAACCTCTGAATGGCCCAAACTAGCCAAAAGCAACTCAAATACATCAAATAATGCCGAAGGAAACAAACCCATCGATAATTGTTGAATCAAAATCCCAAAATTATCCAAAAGTCAAACATGGGCCCGCACCTCAGAACCCGACAACTCACAAAATCTGACAACCCTATCAATTACGAGTCTAGTCATACTAGTTTCACTCAAATCCGACCCCGACTCAATGTTCCAAACGTAAAAATTCTCTTTATAAAACTTTAGGTTAAAATCCCTAATTTCCTCATTAAAATTCACAATCCAATTACTAAAAACGAACATAGATTCACGAAATATAACCAAAACCCAAGTAGAGAACACTTACCCAACTCATTTGGTGAAAATTGCTTCGAGAATCGCCTCAATCCGAGCTCCATAGCTCCAAAAATTTAAAAATTGTTGAAAGCCTCGAAATAGAGTACTTATACTTCTACCCAGGCATCGTTTCATCTGCGACACACTTGGCCGCTTCTGCGGCATCGCTTCTACGAAGAAGCATAGTAGAAATGGACCTCACACCTGCAGAGAAACATCTGCTCCTACAACATCGCATGTGAGACATAAGGAGTCGCATCTGCTCCAAAGCCTGCTCCTACGCTAAAATCTTGCATCTACGCGCACGCAGGTGTGTTATAATAAATCCTCTTTTGCGGTCTTCCTCACCCATATCTCACCTCACACCTGCGATAGCACTCTCTTTTGCGGTTGGGAATTGTTGATACCCAATTTTTTTCATATATTTTTTAATAAGCAAAATAACTTCAAAATGGCATATATATGCATATATAAGTATGCCCAAATATTTTATTATTTTTTCATAATTTTTAAGGTTTTTAAATCAATTTATTTTCCTTTCAATAATTATTTTCAAAATCATTATTTTGGTAATTCATTTGTTGGACTTTTATATTTATGCTAAAATATAGCTAAGATAATTTTTGCATATTTTTACAAATTTATTTAGTATTTTGTAAGCTAAATTGCATATAATTGCAATATTAGCCCTTTTAAGATTCGATTGTATTTTATACTCATAAAATTAAGTGCTGTATTTTTAAATTATTAGTTATATGTTATAAATTATTTTAGTGCTTTCAATTTATTTCCAAAAGTTAATTTACTATTTTATAATTTTAAAACGGAAAAATTGGCTATTTAAATAATAGCCCAATTACATTTCAATTATAGCCTAAATCTGACCTCAATTTAAACCCAATTTCCCAGCCCAATTCTATTTTAAACCTAACCCCTAACCCAATTTAAACAACCCAACCCGGATTCCCCACCTAACCCCTTTAATCCTAGTCGTTGATCATTTACATCAACGACCACCGTCTTCCCTTTCCTTTTTTAAACTTAAACGACCCCTAAACCTACCTCATTTTTCACCAACCGCTGCCCTTGAATCCCCCTACTCTCTCAACTCTCTCGGAAACCTCTCACGAACCCTAGCCGCCGCCATCTAATCCCACCTTAATCCACCTCAACCCCAACCTAATCCATTGCCTCTCATTGTTATTTGAGTTATGTATAAGCCTCCTATGGCTCCTGGGTGCTTGTTTCTATGGTTTAATGGCCAAACCTCGAGGAAATCTAGTCCAGTCCTTGCTCGCCTTCTGTTCATGGATTTTCTCCGGTCATCCATGACCTTTCTCCGTCCATTCATGGCCTTTCAAGGCAGATCCTTGGCTTTCTTGGTTAGATCGGAAACTTTCAAGGTCTTTCTCACCTTTTCTGGGTTTTTCAAAACCCTAATCTTTAAGATCTTTTGATTTTCTTTTAGATCTACCATAGATCTGTGCTTACCATGAATTTCTTAAGTGTTTTCTCGAAAGTTCTTCAACTTTTCTTTCAAAACGACTCTTCATTAGGGTTTTCCTTTAAGTTTTTCAAAAGAACTCTTCTCTGATTTTAATGTTTTTTGTGATTTTGCTATGTTTTGGTCATGTTGTTCTTCTATCTGAGTCAGCATGTTGAAAATCCTAATTCCTTTTTGGTCTCATTCGAGTTCTGAAACTGTTTGTTCAAATATGTGCTTGTTCGATTAAGTTCTTCGTTCTTGTTTGACTTATTTGATTCCGAGTTTTACCATCTTTTAAACTCGATTATTGTGGAAAACCCTAGGTCTTTTGGTCTGAAACTGCTTGTTTGAATGTATGCTTGACTCGATTAAAAGTTCCTTGTTTCAAACTCTCTTTTCTTTATGTGACTTATCTGATTCTGAGTTTTACTATCTTTTAACTCGACTATTGTTGAAACCCTAATTTCTTAAAGGTTTTCCTCACTCGATACTGTGAGACCTTTACTTGTTCCTGATTCTCTTTTGCTATGTTTTCTTCACCGTTGATTTTATGTGACTACCTGACATACTTGACTACTGTGCTTACTACTAAATCCTAGCCTATTTCTGCTACTATTGTATGTTGTTTCTTTTGCCAATGTGCTTAGCCTCGCATGTTTGATGCTTCCGTTAACTCTACTTATATACTGAAGTGCAGAATCATGTTTCTTCCTAGATTAATCTTGGTCTTATGACTGATTGCAAAAACTTTTATTTTATGACCCCTAATTTCACTCACATGTTTGAAATTAATTGATTCCTTTCCCTTTACTGTAATGTTTTACTTTGCTGAATCCTTTCCCAAAATAAGCATATTTTGTACTTAGACTTGATTGCTCACTTCATGTTTTTACTACCCCTTATATGGAAATAATCAATTTGTCCCCCGAATTGATTTCTTTCCTTAATTAAACCTGCTACTACCCGTTAAACAGTGATTCCTTAATTAAAGGTAATCATTTGTGTTAATTGATTCTGACTTGTGATTATTTTCATGTTTGTGTTAAAACTTTACTTATCACATCTCCTTCACTCGTTTTTAAAAGCTATAAATACCCACCCCCTCTTCCTTCAAACAAGATGAATATTTTGAGTTCAATAACACATACTCACACTCAAAAATTCTCTCTTTCTTTACTATTATTTGTGCTATTGCTTTGTCTAGTCGGCTGAAAGCCAAGGCTAGACTGTGGAACCTTGCCTGCTTTACCTTTTTTGCACTTTGTTTCTCTACTGGTATGTCCTAGATAATTTTCAAGCATCAACAACAATATGGTTTCTTTAAGTTGTTCCAATTTCCTTCCCTCTTGCCTGCTTCTGCTTATGTTCTGCAATCAAGTTGTATTATTAGCATGCTGTAATATGTCCCATCCCCTTTAAAATTAATGTTTCCCTATGTATGTACTCTGTTAGTCACTTGTTATATGATTTGCTGACTTATGAATCCCAAACCCCCATATCCCCTCTACGTGTTTTGTATTCTCTGGCTGGTTTGTGGGCATGTCGACATCAGATATTGTTGTGCAAGACCCAAACCTGACCCTTTCTAGGGTCATATGCTTCATACAATGTATTCTCAAAAACCCCTGACCCCTTTGTGTAACTACTGATTTTGTGTAGTTTGAGTTTTGCTACTACTGTTTTCAAATCACCCTTACCATTTACTATCTTTAACCTAGTTTTAAATAAATCTCTTTCGACTGTGTTTTGCAATTTCTCTATATTTTTAGAACTTAGGTTATGCCCCTCTTATGTGAGCCTTGCCTTGGGACCTTTGAGCTCCCTTTGAACTTGGACACATAAGGGATGGCCCTTCCACACTGCACTCATTTCTGTTTGGTTTATTCCATAACTCAGAGAGGAAGTCAGAATCAGGCTTGCTATGGTTGTAACTTCTTATTTTTGCACTTTTTTGATGTAATTCGGTATTTGGTCTGTAATAATTTGTAACAAATATTGGGGTTGGCTAGTGAAAAGGGACGGGGTAACTATGCATATTTTAGCTATTATAAGGGGCAGAGAACATGCCTATAGGATCTGTTCTATTTTAATTCAAGTTCTGCATACTTTACTTTCACGCAGATAGAGAACATGCCTATAGGATTTGTTTAATTAATTCTGCATGTTTTAATACCACACTTAGACACCATACCTATAGGATCTAAATGGCTATAATCAGACATCATGTCCACAAGGTTAAAATCAGCTTTGAAATTAGATGTCATGTCTATAAGATTAAAATCAGTATTTTTCATAGAAATCATGCCTATAGGAATTTCAAGTAAATCCTGCCTGCTTCATTTCACGTTTAATTAGATACCATGCTTATAGGTCCAAAATCAATCTTTGATACTTTGATACAATGTCTATAGAATCTAAAACCAGTTTAATTAAAATCAGTTTGACTCGTACTGTTCTGAATCAGTTTAAGCAACCTACTCCTTTTTATTAATACGGTTTAGAAAGCATGCCTACAGGATCCAAATCGCTCGTTTAAGACTATTACTGCTTTGCTACATTCTGAATTAGTAATAGATATCATGCTTATAGGATATCACCAATACACATTTAGGCAAGCCTTAGGTGATAACAACAAAACTGAATCCGCCTTTGTTTAATTAGCAACTACTACAACCAGTAGGTAAGCCTGATTCGGATTTCTTATCTAAGTTATGTAATAAATTGGTCTGCTTCAACAATTAAAACGTCCTGCCTTAGCACCTTTAAATTCTGACCCTAAATGTTCTTAAGTCATGTTATTTATGTACTTTATTTGAGGAGGTATACTTGAGCCTCATAATTGTTTATGTCTTTCCCCTAATATGCAGTCCTACATGTTTTGTATGTCGCCCTAGACTTTTTACCTTTAAAACCCAAGAGTCAGCCTAAAATCCTTCCTCTATAGGAATAGTAGTCCTAAACCCCTCCGGGACAAATAGGAATGGGACGAGTAATAGAATGTAATAGAGGTCAAGACCAAGCCGCGCTTTAATACCTTAACAGGATGGGAAGGGTAGATATGGATATGATGACCGGTATATTAATACCACGTGTATCCCCTCTTCTGAGGAGTGTCATACCGGGTATCACATTGATGTGATCCATATTATAAATAAACCTAGGACCCCCCTCCTTTTATATTCTCAAGTATTTGTAGAACTATAACTCATTTTGCAAATTTCGCCTTCCAATTGTTTTCAAACTCTTATGTGTCCAAACCTAAATCCCCTACTATTTGAGCCTTTACTTGCGTATCTTCTAATCATACAAAATTCACAAAACTGTCTGGCCGGGAACCACACTAGTGGATCCTAAGGGGTTCCTAACACCTTCCCCTTAGGATAATTTCAAGCCCTTACCCTATCTCTGGTTATCAAACAAACTTAGAAATGAACTATATAGGTGTCCTAATGCACCTTAAATCATTAGGTGGCGACTCTTCAAATGCAAACCCAGTTCCCAAAAGGAATGAGTTGTCCCATACCCAAAATGTCATGAACCCAATTTTCCGATGCGAAGAAGAAAAAAGGGGGCACGACAGGAACCTGCGCCTATGGCTCCGTAAGTGCGGTTACACCAGAACCTCCGCCACTAGCCTTAGCCAAATTTTCCAAAATGCTTCAAACCTCGTGTGAAACACACTCGAGCTACTCCCGACCCCGTCGAAACATACCAACAAGTACCATAGCATAACACGTACCTATCGAGGCCTCAAAACACACATAAAACATCGAAACGACGAATCACACCTCAATTCAAAATCAGTGAACTTTGAAACTTCAAACTTTCACAACCGATGCCGAAACCTATCAAACCACGTCCGATTGACCTCAAATTTTGCACATAAGTCAAATTTAACATTAGGGACCTTCTCCAACATCCGGAATCAGAATATGACCCCGATATCAAAATGTCCCCTCCGGTCAAACCCTCTAAAATTCCAACTTTCGTCATTTCAAGCCTAATTCTACCACAGACCTCCAAATCATAATCCGGACGCGCTCCTAAGTCAAAACTCACCCAATGGAGCTAACGGTATCATTAGAATTGCAATCCGAGGTCAAATGCTAAAAAGTCAAACTTGGTCAACTCTTCCAATTTAATACTTCCTAGTTGAGAATCATTCTTTCAAATCAATTCCGAATAACCTAAAAACCAAAATGACGATTCACATAAGTTATAATACATTGAACGATGCTACTCAAGACTTCAAATAGTTGAACGGGATGGAAATGCTCAAAATTACTGGTCGGGTCGTTACACATGCATACGTAGCTATCATGCTCCAAATCTGGGGGCGAGATTGGCACCCGGTGCCTCACCTATCCTTGCGTACCACTTTTCAAGTAAGGGATTTTGAACATATAATATCATACTTTGGCCATGGGCCCCATTGCAAGACAATTTTCAAACGCTAACTAAACATCAATATAAACAGGGCCGATAAGTCCGCATTAACTACTACAACTGGCAAACCAATCAAAATACATACAAGGCTTACAAGCCCAACATACTGCACTAACTGACAGGTTATGTCTACAAGCCACTACTGATGGATATACTGTGATCGGAACAGGTCCCGACATACTCATAACATATATACATATATACACAAGATGTACACTAAATTGCTAGACCCGACAACTCCAAAAGATGGGGAGCTTACTGATAAATCTGACCACGGGAAACACCTACTAAGGAGGTCTACCCGTATGTCTGTATGAACCTGCACGCATGAAATGCAGCGCCCCTAGAAAGGGACGTCAGTACGAAATACTGTACCGAGTATGTAAGGAGATATACTGAAAGCTGAAACTGAACTGATAATATAATAACTGAAAGTAACTGGGAGTCAAAGATAATCTAAAGATATGCTCACCTGCTGATACTGACTCAACTCTCTCAATATAGTAAGTAAAATAGTTATTCGTCCCTATAAGGCTCGGTATATACATATATATAACTTTTTTGCCATAGTAGGCTCGATTATAGGCGCTTGTCCATACTAGGCTCTGTATCTCGAACAACTAGGCTAGCTCATAGGTGCTCGGCCACAGTAGGCTCGGTATATATCTTACCATTTGATCAGAGGTTGCCCAATGGGGGCCTGCCCATCGATTATAGCTTGATGGTAATGAAAATACTTTAATATTGTATATATAAACTCTCTGCTCTCTTGACTTGAAGAAGGAAATACTTAATTGAATATGAAGTCCCAATAAGGAGAATAATGTAACTTGCTATACTAGCAAAATATACATAAATTCCGGGATATGAATTTTTCTTTATGCCTCGTTATCAAACTTGTGTAATGAAAAGATCAAGCCAAAATGAAGGAAGGGCTTAGCCTTAACATATCTGAGCCGATTCTCTTGACAATCCCTCTAACACACATTAATTGTGAGAAAACACTTGACAGCAAGAACGGAGTAGGGAAGAATCTGTATGATATTCTTGAAAAAGATTGTACCGTACTTCATGTTACAGCTCATGTTACAGCTATGACCATTGTAAATCGCGTTCAAAAGGGATTATAGAATGTTAAGGTGCATATATTTGCGTAAATCACATTCAAAAGACTTAAAGAATGCTATAACGTTCAAAATGGCTTAAAGAATGCTAAAGTGCATATATTTGTGTAAATCACATTCAAAAGGCTTAAAGAATGTGAATCTTGTTAAAAGCTTTAATAATGTGACACCTTGACATGTCTTATGTCTGTCATTTAGCGGCTTTTAATAACAAATTCATGGGCTGCCACGCTAAAGGTAAGATCCCTCAAACTTATCCAATTTTAATTAATTGATAATTTATTAATCTCCCACTAACCAATAATTAACCAATTACCCACATAATTAAGAATTATCTCAACTTACTTAAAATATTATTCACTTTTAATACACTTTATATAACTTACTATCATGGTCATGTAATACCTTGTATGGCACTAGTCCATAAATACGGGGTATTATAGCTCGGACTGTATTTTGTCCCAAAATGTCAAACTTCGACGAAAATTCATTTTCTTCGATTTGGTTACCCTCTCATTTCCGAGCTTTCATCTCATTTCCGAGCTTTCATCAATTTATTTATCGCGTACTTTCACGTGCGAAACTATGGGGTATAATAGTAACCTCCTCAACAAATAGCACATATCAAATATTCCCCCCTCACAGAGTTAGATAGGAGACTTACCTCGCACCGAAGTTCCATAACCGGCTCCAAAGCCACTCTAACACTTTAAACTGATGTTCGTCGATCCAAAACTAGTCTAACAATGTGCAAACCAATAAAAATATAGTCTAATACCCATAATTAATCAATTTATAATAATTCCCAACTCCGCTTGAAAAGTTAATAAAGTCAACTCTCTGGCCCACTTGCCCGGATTCTGAATTTGTCTGAAGATAAACATTACCCATTATATTACGAACTCAAATATATAATTTATTCCCTATTCCATGTCCAATTTTGTGGTCAAATTCTAAAATTACCAAATTCTAGGATTTCTACCATAATTCCCAAATTCTACAAATTTCTATATTTAAATCCATGTATAATTCATATATTTAACTCATAATGTTAGAAATCACTTACCTAGTGATGAGTGACGAAGAAGCTCCTTCAAAATCGCCCCAAGCTCGGCTCCCATATAAGGTTTGAGATAAAATTAGCCAACACCCGTTTTGCAAACTTATACACCGCCCAGGGCACCTTTTTCGCGATCGCGGAAAATGCCTCGCGATCGCGAAGGCCAAAAAATTCCACTACCCCAAAACCTTCTTTGCTTTCGCGTCCATGACATCGCGTTCACGAAGAGAAAAGGGCTTCTACCCCATTTCCTCATCACGTTCGTGGTAGGGCCTCTACGTTTGTGTCACGCCCCGAAATTTCCACCGTTGGGACTATGATGACGCTTAAAATTTCACTTGCTAGGCAAGCCAACGTTAGAATAATATATCTTTTTTAACAATTTAAATTTAAGTAATGAAGAGGAACTGATTTAACTACAATAATCCAAATATAAATGCGGAAGCTAAAATCTTAAAACATCTGCTACAAATCCCTGAACCTGGTGTCACAAGTACATGACCTTCTAGAATAATACATACAAGGGTCTGAAATAAATACAAAGTTGTTTGAATGAAAATACATAGCTAAATAGAAGAGGACTGTGACTCCAGGAGATGCGGGCGCTGAACAGCCATACCTCAAGTCTCCGCAAATGTCTGATCCGAGCTCTCTATTAGCCGTCGCTGGGACCAACTCCAAAATCTGCATAGTGTGCAGAGTGCAGTATCAGTACAACCGACCCAATGTATTAGTAAGTGTCGAGCCTGACCTCGATGAAGTAGTGACGAGGATAAGGCGAGTCACCTACACTACAACCGGTACGTAGTATATAATAATGATAGAAAATAGGAATACTGAATAGAAAAAAACAATCAACTGAAAATAACAACTACAGCCTCGAGAATAAGTCAGTGTCGTCTAGAATTACGAATCTTTAAGAGTCAAAATACCAAAACAGGAAAACCAACACAACTCAAGAAATGGAAAACATATAGGTTGTTGCGGAGCACAACCCGATCCCACCAGACAACACAAAATTCTCCCTTATTTCAGCATAACAATATCAATAATATATATATATATATATATATATATATATATATATATATATATATATATCAGCACGCAACCTGATCCCACCATATCAGTACCAGATACTCAAAGCACAATCAAATTAATAGTTCAACCACAAAGCCTTTACGGTCGATAAATACCAAAAAGGAACTTTTACAATAAAGAAATCTATGCGAGTAATACTACACATCAAGAGCAATCTAGCAATTGACAATTAGAAGGTGCAAGTAAGTAAATTTAAACATATAGTAGGAAGTCATGAAACTATGGAAGAACTAACATCGTGAACAGGAAAAGATATTGAATAACAAGTAAAAATTAAGCATGGAAAACATATAGAACATATAACAGTTAAAACAGGAAAGGAAATAATTAAGGAAAAGCGGTAAAGCAGGGAAAACAGATAATTTGGCGGCGTATAAGCACTCACACCTCGCATATACGCTGCTCACATGAGAAACACATAGAACATAGTCCAGATACTCCTAATTCCCTCAAGTCAAGGTTAGACACAATACTTACCTCACTTTGCGATCAATTCAAAGCTGTACCGGGGCCTTTCCCTTAGAATCTGCCTCCAAACCACTCGAATCTAGCCACAATTAATTCAATAACATCAAATATTGCTAAAGGAATAAACTACAATTCAGAAATTTAGATTTCCCAAACTTTTCCCCAAAAGTCAAAAATCGACCCCTGATCCCCTTGGTCAAAACTTGATGTTCGGACCAAAATCTATTTACCCATTCACCCCCGAGCCCGATTATATAATTTTTTTCGAAATCCGACCTCAATTCGTGGTCTAAATTCCAATAATATAAAAATCTCTAATTCTACCCAAACCCCCAATTTACAGCATGAAAATCCTAGATTTTAGGTTGAAAACTCATGAAATGTAATGGGTAATTGAAAGAAAGTACGTTAGAATCACTTACTAATAATTTGGGGAAGAAAATATGTTGGAAATATCATCTCTAGGCTTTCTAACTTTTGGAAATTTGAAAAAATGGCAAAAATCCCGCAATGGGACTGTTTTTATCACTAGGCGTTAGTGTTCATCACGTTCGCATGAACACTGACGCATTTGCGAAGAGTAGGGCTTAAGTGACCTACGCGATCGTGAGTAAATATACGCGTTCGCGAAGGTCTGCCCCCCCCCCCCGACCTCCGCGTTCGCAAGACTGGGCTCGTGTTCGCATAGAGTTACCTCAATTCCCCTACCCAGCCTACCTAGTGTTACGCGTTCGCGTGTGATGGGTCTTCTTCGCGTAGAGCAATCCCCCCAATGCTCCGCGTTCGTGACCACCGTCTCGCACTTGTGTAGTGTAAAATCCTTCCCTAGCCCAGATCCCGTTCGCAATCACGAGAATGGCTTCGCGATCACGAAGCACAACATACTAGAAAACCAGCTGCAGCAAAACACTAGATTTTTTTAGTTCATTTCACCCCGTAGTCTATCCGAAACTCACCCGAGACCTCGAAGCTCCAAACCAACCATGCACACAAGTTCTAAAACATCATACGAACTTGCTCGCACGATCAAATTGCCAAAACAACACCTAGAACTATGAATAAAACACCAAATTAAATGAAATTTTCAAGAAAATATTAAAAATTATATTTTCACAACTAGATATCCGAATCACATCAAACTAACTCTGTTTCTCACCAAATTTCACTGACAAGTCATAAATATTATAATGGACATGTACTGGGCTCCAGAACCAAAATACGGACTCGGTATCAACAAAACCAAACATCAATCAATTCTTAAAAGCCATTAAACTTTCAGACTTTTAATTTTCAACAAAAATTCATATCTCGAACTAGGGACCTCAGAATTCAATTTTGAGCACGCCTAGGTCCCAAATTACAATAAAGACCCACGAGGACCGTTGAAATATGAATCCGGGTATGTTTACTCAGAAAGTTGACCAAAACTCAATTTAATTTTTTAGGCAAAAATTCTTATTTTTATCAGTTTTTAACATATGAGCTTTCCGGTAAAATACCCGGACCGTGCATGCAAATCGAGGAAGGCTAAAATATGATCTTTAAGGTTTTAGAACATAGTAGTTCTAAAACATGAGATAACCTATCGGGTCATTACATTTCGCGAAACATTGCCAGGCCCACCTACGCGTTCGCAGGCCCTTTTCGCGTTTGCGTAGGGCAATCAGATGCCCCCCCCTCAAATTTCCTTCTTTGTGATCGCGGGACAATCTTCGCGATTGTGAAACACACCAGTACACCAGCACACCAGTAGCAACAAACCAGCCAAACTTGATCTTGAACCACCCCGAAACTCACTTGGGCCCCCTCAGGAACCCATTCAATCACACCAACCAGTCTCAAAATATGACACGAACCTGCTCGAGGCCTCAAATCACACCAAACAATATGAAAACTACGAATCGACGATCGAAATACTTCTTCAAACTTTCAAACATCCATGAACACATCCGAATTATATCAAAATATTCTGGAATGACGCCAAACTTTACATACAAGTCACAAATCAAAATACGAACCTATTCCAAGGCTCGAAACCCCAAACAGACATCGATAACACCAAAGTCAACTTCAATTGAACATAAGAAATTTTTAAACTTTCAAAATGGAAACTTTCTATAATAAGCGCTGAAATGTTGCCGGACCACCCGATACTCAACTCAAAAATACGCCCAAGTCTAAAATCATCATACGAACCTATTGGAACCTTCAAATCCCGATTCCGAGGTCGTAACCTTAGTCAACTCTTCCAATTTAAAGCTTCCGAAATTAGAAATTTTCATCTGAATCAACTCTGAACTTTCCCAAATTCAATTCCGACCACATGTACAAGTCATAAACACGTGAATTGAAGCTACTTAAGGCCTCAAACCACCAAACGATGCACTAGAGCTCAAAGTGAACGGTCAGGTCGGGTCGTTAGAAGCATCATAGCTAATGGACAAAGATCTCCGACGACGCCAAGGCGAGGTACACGTGTACGTGTCGATGCTTTGTGCCGAAGGCGGCATAAAATTGGGTGGGGGAGAGTGTCAGGGGCTACCACATCATCATGTCACGTAGATGCCACTTGGCATATATTTTTTCCATATGGAAAGCTTAAATATGAAATAGACTACCACATGTAGGAAGGTTCTAGAAAAAATATGGAGATTTCTCATGGAAGAACTTAGAACTTTATGGAACTTCTAGAAAAGTCATTAGAAGATTCTAGAGAAAGGACTCACTTGTAAATAATAAAGGGCTTGTGTAATAATTTTTATTTACTCACTAGCCTTTAAGAGACTAGTATATAAAGGGGGATATTCATTTGTAAATCAACAAGCAAAACAATCTAGTTTTCCACAATAAAAAGCTTTCTTTGACAAATTTCTCGTCTTCTTATCGAACATTCCTTTAGCGATCTTGAGTGTAACATTTTACGCTGACTTGGTATAGTAAGATCGTGCGCAAGTTGTGCAAGATTGTAAGAAAGTTGTCAAGATTGTAAGAACGTGACATAGTCTACATTAATTTCAACGATTTGAAAGTCTTTCGAGGGGCATATAGTAATTACACGTTACTGAAAACGACCCTAAATAAGTATCTCATGTCATTTCAATTATTTCAAAATTGATTTGGCAGCATAGTAAATATTCTTTTTCTCTATATTTTAACTTAATTCTGCACTTTTGCTCAAATAATGTTTTACTAATAAGTGGCTAGTTCAAATAACATTTAACTTATTATAACAAGAGGAGTTCGGCAGTTGTGATGTTATTGCTTCATGACTTAATCGACAGACGAGATACAAAGTGATTAAAAAAAAATGTGTTCGCTGTCAGCAAAGCAAAGGGAAGTTAAGAGAGAGAAAAAAAACGCAGATATATCTTCATTTCTGGGAAATATTTTTTTGTGTCTCGTACAACTTACACTAGTTTTGTGGACTCAGATTTCTGTGGATTCAGAAGTGTAAGATTAGGGTCTACAAATTTGTGAGATAAAAAAAAGCCTCATACAACTAGTGTAAATTATATGAGACACAAAATAAAACTTCTCTCATTTCTCAATGTCAATACTTCTACTGTCAATTGAAATTTTGTCGTTCTTCAAGTAGTATGTGAGTTGCACCAAGCTTGACATACAAAGATCCGTACCCCTCTATTTATAGTATTGCAGAGCTTCCCTGTATAAGGCACAGAATTATGCACGTACGCAATCATCTTGGCCACTTACCTAGCTACTTGAATGCTACGCGCTGCTGTTACAACTCACAACCAAGTACCAACATATAGATTCAAGCAGAATCACATGCTTTAGTACTGCCTTTGAGTTATTGTATGCCCAGAGCTTGTCTTCCTCTTCCTATGCTACAACTATATACTACTTCTGGCAGGAAATGTATAATTTGTTGATGGGAAACGCTTCATTCTTAAAATAGATTTTGTGGGATGGGAATTTGAATTAGTCACTTGGAGTGTTTAATTGGTAATGGGACAGTTGAGGTGTTTGTATGGTCATTAAGGACAATATAAAAGGGTCGTTTATGTATTTCGGCTTGATTTTTCGAATATGTCACTTCTGGCTTGTGTTCTACTTTACGTGCAACTATTACCTCTAAGAAGTTAAAGTGGTTCTATTTTAGTGAAAGTTTATCTTAAATATTTTAAATTATTCATTATTCTGATTTATCGTACTTTTCATGTAATTGTATTATTTATTTAAAAACTTGAAATGTCTATATTGAAATTTACACCAAAAGTAAGTAGATTAACACACATACTATGTATGAATCCTACCACATAAAATTGAAATGAAAGGAATATCGACTGCATTAATACACATATCAACACAGTTGCAGAATCAAAAAATTTAGACAACATGGGTTCTAGGTTGAGATAGCAACTAACAATAAATATATGTATATAGAGTTTGACTCTAACATAATGAATTCTGTCAAAGTCGCAAACCTGTGAAATGGATCATTGCTTATCAAGTCCTTGTGTTATCATTATTTTCCTCTAATCTCCATTCCACCCCCACCCCCAACTAACCCACTGTTGCATCTGCAGTAGTGGAAGATAGTCGGGCGTACTTTCGAGACAAGGCCAATTACTAGCAAGTTTGGCTAAAGATTAGAGACAAAACTAAATACTCCGTACACATATATTTCTTAGTAGCTTTTACTTTTTTTCCTTTAAACTATCTCGGCTTAGCTCAAATTCGAGTACCCTATACAAATAAAGGTTTATCTTACAAGAAACTAGGACGGTAATTAATCGACGAACTGTAGCACTTAAATTGGACAACCAGTTTTTAATAGTAGGAGATGACTAATCTTGCGTAAGCTTCACAGCACCGACCGATATTTACAGTGTCTCAAATAAGAGAAAAGGAGGGACAAAAATTAAGAAAGAAGTTATTCTGGACTTGAAATTGGATATATATATATATATATATATATATATAGTGTCAAGTTCCAAATAGTCCCTTTGTTGTTTTGGAAATATTGGTTCTTTTCGTTTTTCAAGGTATTTATGTTCGAGACTGACGGGCCTGATTAATTCACGGAATTAGGAGGTTTTAGCGCTCCCCATAAAAGAAATAAATCCAATTTCATAATTTAAATCTGAGACTATTGGTTAACGACAAAGGAACATTTATTATTCCACCACATTTTTATGGTAAAACATGTACTCGCGTTACAAACATTAATATTTCAAGCCCTTAAACTTGGTATTCTCGTTTTTTCCACTCCTTATCATCTTAAGTCGCTAATATTTGAAGCCTTTAAACTTGGCACTCTCCGTTTTCTGAACTCCTTATCGTCATAAATCTCTAACTAATCTCTACAGATATGATTTAACATCTGATAGGTACAGTTCCATGCATGTACACTTAAATCTCTCTCTCTCTCTCTAAACGAGAAGAAGAAGAAGAATGTTCATTAAAGTATGTGAAGCTGTTATACCAGAACAACCTGATGTTTTCTTTCTTTATACATTTTATGCAAAAAAACATCTAACCTCATCAATTTTTCCCCACATTTCATTCTCTAAGGTATTTTCTTATCTGTCTGCGGATCCAACATAACTTGCTCATAAGTAGCTAGCCCAGGTAGTCTACACCGTTGGCCCAAGAACCCGTACACACACAAAACAAGAACATAGGTGTACCACCTTAGGCTTGACATTATGGATTTAATTCTGGGATGGTGTTTGGCCGCGCCACTCTCCTCAGATATGCATGCCATAAATTTTAATATACACTTGTATGGTGTAAAAAGTACCCAATCAACGCATCTGTTGCAGCAGAAAACCTTGCTATATATTGCAGGTTACTAATTTCTCTTATTATAACGATCCGGGGCAGAAGTAGTGTGCTAGTTATGGGTTCAACTGAATCCATAACTTGCGACCCATATTAAAAATTTACATAAAAATTCATTAAAATTACAAAAATAGTAGATACGAACACAAAACTTAAAAAAATATGACGGGTTCAATTCTAAAAATCTTAAAACATGAACTCATAAAGTTTAAATCCTGGATCCGCCTCTGTTCACGATTATCTATAATTCTATTTTACGTCCTAGCAAATCTTTAGTGGGTCAGGTTCAAGAATTTAGTCACTTCATGGATGTTCACTTGCTTCTCTCCTTTATTTTTGAGAACAGAAAAAGAAGAGTAAAGAGAGAATTCCATATACTAAAATCATTTCATTTACATAACGTCTTCTTCTTTCTGAAAATTCAAGGAGGCAGGCTAATTAAAGCAGTGGTAATTCTTAAAATTGTCTGTCATGAATAACAAAAGCTTTAAATTTCCTGCATGAACTGATGGAGAAAAACAGAAACTTTGGTCCTCAAGATTAATGAATTTTAATTAGCTTTAGACTAGAGTACTAGTAATTCACAAGTGTAGATCTAAACTCACATGATCTTTAACTCCGGCCTTTGTTTCATATCCGAACCCTCTTTGAGAACTTGAGCTATTGATGATTGGAGAAGGCTTGAAATCCTCATTATTAGCAGCAAACACTGGCAATGGCTGCATATTCATCGATCGCTCACGGCCAAAATTAGGCGAAGACGAAGAAGTATGATGAACATTAGTTGCTGCAGGGATCCTCCACAAAGCTAAAGGACTTCCATTTATAGGAGTTTGATGAGAATTATAAGGGGTAGTAACAGTACTATTAACATGGTGTTGGCTTCCATAAAACCTAGTAGCATTGTTAATATTGTTGGTTGTGTAGTGATGATGATAAGCTGCTGTTGGTGCACTACCAAGACGATGGTAATTCATTATTCCATAAATATTTGCCTCTGTTAAAGCACCGTGTACCATTGCAGATTGAAGATGAGCTCTTTTAGCATGCTGGCGTTCTCTCTTATGAGCATTTTGATGTCCTCCTAGTGCTTGTGAAGTCGGGAAATTCCTGCAACAATAATGGCACTCGAATTTCCGACTGCTCTCACTGTTGTTGCTAATATGGTCTTTGATTTCTTCTTGGCTAGGGTTTGTTTCAATAGATTCTGACTCATCTGTTGCAGCCATGGAGTCACCAGCAGTACCAAATTCTTTGCCAAAAAGCCTAATGGCCTTTTCTTTAGCTGGTGCTGGTCGAATAAAGGGTAGCTGAGAGAAGGACTCCACGTTCATGAAATCACGAGTTTCTCTGTCTGTTTTCTCCATGGATATTTCTGTACGTGTCTGTGTGAAAATGAACAAAAAGCTAGAAATGAGGGCTTGGAAGAAAAAAGAGTAGAAGGCTAAAGCAGAAGCAAAGGAGTTTGTTGTCTATATTTCTTGAGTTGGAAAGAGGACGGGGAGGGAGTAAAGGGGTTGGGGAGGGGGGCGGCTTAGAGGGACCAATGATAAATGAAGTGGTCTGATCCAAGGATAATTGGAGCTGACCCCTTCAACATATTTGTGTGATTCCTGAGCATTTCACACAACTAAAAGATTTAATTATGTCCAACTTTCTTAAAACACAAGACATTTATCTCGCTTATGCCTGAATAATATCTACACCTAAATATATCCTTTTGTCTTAACATATTTGCAACAAATCACCATTTCTTCTTTTAATGAATGAGAAATATTTCCAAAGATGCAATATGGTTACCATGTTTGGGCGTGAAATCCACATTTAGTTCTTTTAATTCGGTATCTGTCAATTTTATTGAAACATTTGGCCTTAGCTACCTCAATTAATTTCATACCATTCTACTTTAGGGACATACTTAACAAATGAGACAAATTCTGGACCATAGAGTATTTTTTAACAATCAATAGGACTTCAAAAATACTCCCTCCGTTTTAATTTATGTAAACTCATTTAACTGTGCACGAAGTTTAAGAAACGAGAGAAGACTTTTGATCTAGTGGTATAAAATGAGGCACATATATTTTGTGTGACTATAAATCATTGTGTAAAGGTAAATTGTTTCCAAATAAGGAAATGAGTCATTCTTTTTAGCACGGACTAAAAAGGAAATAGGTTCACATAAGTTGAAACGGAGGGAATAGATAACTAGGTTTTGAATTATTTTCCCTAATAGATCTTGTACATGCAATTTAAGTTAGAAGAATAAGAGAAAAAAAACAAATTAGCTATTTCTTGTGGGTCCATCTCTAGCAGGACCAGGTACTTGTAGTTGGTGATTCATCTTTATTAGTGTTTGTTATTTTCTGTTTTTTTTTTTTTTTTTTTTTTTTTGGGCTAGTCGTCGGTGGTCCTGTAAATTGATGTAAAAGATAAAAGATTACTAAAACTGCATTATTTGGATGTTACCATACATGTAGAATTTCTGGCACGGTGGTTTCATGTTTCTTTTTCATGACTCGTGAGGGAAAAAACCATAAAATATCACTGAAATTAGTTTTCTAACAAGAGGCAGGTTCATTTATTACAAGTGCTCTAACAAGAGGGTATTTCGTTTACGTATATCTTTTATTTCTGTTTTTAACTGCTGCAAGTGTAACGGCTTTCCTTATTTATAACCCAGTTACTAACTAGTAATACTAATTATCAGAGACATAACAAGATTTTGGCATGATATCTTGTCTTCAATAATCTTCGGTTAGGGTTTCACACAGGCAATCATATATATATATATATTTTACGAAATGTCATTCGCCTTTTTACCCTTTAATATTAAATTTCACACTAGACAAAAGAGTCATTTAATTATATTTGCCTAAGAACATTTTATTTTTTTTGTTAAATAAGCTTTCTATTTATCTGAATAATCTGTACAAGTATGTCATCATCCTAAAGCCGGACATGTAGCCCCAGCTTTAGCGTGCATCTATAGCCTCTTCTACTAACTCTAACCTTCTGAAATCTTTACTACTTAGGATCCTGTATCTTATTGCACCTGGTTAGATCTTCTCCTTATTGCTTCATGGATAGAAGTTTAGGTTGCCCATCTGCTTTGCTAGTCTTGGTACTTTGCTTCTTTGAAGTGTATATCTTGTATAATCATCGTCACAATCACATCCTTTGATCTACTTTGTTCTGGAACAGTTTCAGGTTCCTTTCCTGCAGATATAGTAGATGCTCCCAGCTAAAATCATTCTACATATTTTAGCTTTCCCATATTTTCCTCGTGCATTATTTATTGCCAATGTTATGTCCTCAGACCATCCCATTACAGCTCTGTTGACACCCTATCATGTGAATAGTTTTTGCCAGATTGTAGCTGCTATGTTGCATTCAAAGAATAAGTGTTGTGTAGTTCTTGTGCTTGCTCACTTAAAATGCATATCGGGCTACTTTGCATCCCCCATTTGATGAGCCTATCTCTGGTATATAGCCTATTCTGTACAGCCATATATAAGATGAAGGACCACCTTGAACGGCTTTGATTATTACATATCAGCCTCCTCCAATGAACTCTGGAATAATCACCTCGCATGTTGTTATACATTTGCCTTATGGAGAACTTGTCCCTGCTCATAATCTCCTATACTGTTAGCCCAGCCTCCTCGATATATTTCCCTACTTTGAAGATCTTTTACACAACCCAGGATGCCTGCTTTGGTTTTACTTCATTCATATTCCCCTTTATATAGTATGTGTGGACCCATTTGATCCACAATCTATCTTTTTTCTGCCCCAGACTCTAGCATTATTTTAGGATAGTTGCTTTGCTCCATAAGCCAATGTTTGTTATGTTAAATCCACCAGCAAACCTTAGGCAAGCATAAATATTTCTAGGCAATGAGAGCTTTTTTGGAACATTCTACAGCTCCTGTCCAGATGTAGCTTCTGCAAATTCCTTCAATCACGTAAATGATCTTTTTAGGCAACATGAATATTTGAGACTGGATGTATAGCTGTAAGTACACTCATAATCAGCTGCAACCTGATTGTATAAGACAGTAGTTTTGCTGTCCAGGTAGTGATCCTTCCTGTTATCTTGTCTAATAGTGGTTGACATTGCATATTGATAGTCTCTTAGAGCTCAGAGGTACACCTAAGTATCTGAAGGTCAATGTGCCAACTTGGAAGCCTAAAGTTTGCAGAATTTCCTGTTGTATGTTAGGAGCAACTCCTCCAAAATAAACATAGCTTGGCTAGCTAGTAACCCAGATGCCTTAGAAAAATTATCAAAACAAGCATACAATAGCTTTGAAGATATCACATCTCCTCTGCAGAATAGGAGCAGGTTATATGCAAATTCCAACTGCACTGATAGAGGTTATATGCAAATTCCAACTGCACTGATATGCAAATTCAAAAAAAGCATACAATAGCTTCATCTATCCCATGTAGTGCCTAATATACTTCGTTTTTGTCGAAAGGTCTAATGAGTGCTTGTTGCTGCCTTCTATTAAGTATAGGACTTGTGTTCATTATATTAGGTTGTATTGCTGACAGTGTTGTATTTGCATTTCCTAGCAATTGCTTGTAGAATTTGAGCATTTCCTCCTTTATGCCCTTCTCTATTTGCAGCATTCTGCCTTTAGTAGACACTAAAGCCTTGATATGGTTTTGTGCTCTCCTATTCTTCATGCTTGCAAAGAAGGATGCTGAATTGGAGTCTTCTAGCTTTAGCAATTGCACCCTAAATTTCTATTTGTATTTGATTTCTTCTATCAAATCCCATTTCTCAAGTTGTATCCTCAGCTCCTTTTCTGCTTCAAATAGCTCATGTGAGTAGTTTGGAGTTCTCATGTCTTCCTGTATATTTCTAAGCTTGCCTATGATGTCTTTGAGTCTTTCTGTGACACCATTAAACTCCTTGACATTTAGTTCTTTGATGTCATTTTTAGCATGCTTCAGCTTCTCCCATATGTCCTTCATATAGTGTGCATTATTAGTTTTCCTCCCGCTGTCCTCTACTACCTTGATGAGAGAATCTAAATATTTTCCTACATCTTTTTTCTGGCATGCCCAATTCAATGCAGAGTGGAGAATGGTCTGGGAAGATAGGGTCCATAACTTGCACTGATAGAGGTGTCATTGTAGTCATCCAGTTTGAGTCGACCATGGCTCTATAAATTCTACTTATGTGATTATTGCTACATGTGTATGATCTTCCAATTGTTTGTAGTTCTGGCATCCCAACTTCTACCATAAACTTTCTAAAATCTCTTGTTTCTGCATCCTGCACCTCTGTACCATGTACTCTGTCTTCTACATTCAACATGTCATTGAAGTCCCCCATTATTAACCAGGGTCCTTGCTACCATGACTCCATTTGCTCCAGTTGTTTCCATAAGACCATCTTGTCCTATATACTATGTAAGTCATACACTGCAGTGAAGTGATATTCAATGCTCACAGTTATCCCTTTCACTTAAACACGTATGAATTTATGGTGCACATCCAGTTTAGTTATCACTGCAAGGTTGGGGTTCCATAGCAGCCATGCCCTCCCTCTTTATGTTCGAGAAGCATTAGTGATCCAGTCCCATCCAGATGCAATTTTATTAATTATACTTGCAACTTTACTCTCTTGAGCTCTATGCTCTATTATTGCTATAATAATAATGTTATTCTCTCTAATAAACTCCTTTGTCTCCTTTTGTTTATACAACTTATTCACCCTTCGAACATTCCAAGTAACTATCTTCATCTTGGTAGAAAAGCAAATTGAGTCATGTCCTCCATCCCTATGCTACTTCCTTCCCCCTCTTCATACTGTGCATGTTGTGGTTCCATTCTTTATTGCTTTGCTTCTTCACTGAGTGAATTGAAACCATTTATGCTAACCAACTCTCTCTAGTTGGCCTGCTTTAAACGTCTTCCCAGCTGATTTGCCACGCACTTCTGTCAGCCTTCTTCACCTTCTTTGGCTTTCCCCTTATTGCCTAGTACTTTCTTGTCATTTTTAGTTTCCACTTGTGTTACAGTTTTGCGTTGGTCTGCTTTCACCCATACCTGCTTTGTAGGCTTTTTCATAGTTTTTGGCTGTTGTTCCTGATTCCTTGTGATTTGGATTTGTCTCACATTATCTTTCTGTTGGCAGCAATACCCTACTTGCAAGCATGTAGGACAATACAATGGTCTCCGGTCATATGTTATCTCCTGTTCAAATTTCTCTCTATTAGGATCTTCAACAGTCACATTTGTAGGCTATGATTGTGTGACATCCATCTCAAACCTAAGAACATTTAATTCTCTAATTCTTAGGACTTTGAAATCAACTAAATTTTACTTATTGAATCATTCCTAATTTGAATAAGATAGGAAGTCCTGAAACTAAAATTTTAAATTCTATTTAGATTCTACCACTTCAATCGAAATAAACACATCAAAATTGAGCACTACTGTAAATATTTGTACTTTTATGAAAGTTACGCACCTTACATAAGTAAAATTATATAAAAATTGTAGCTAAATATGTAATATATGAGTTCTAAAATGAAAGCACACTCATAATACTGCATATATATAGGACGATACATAGTGCAAAATTTCTTCCTAAATTGAGTAATTAGATAAATAGGATACAATAATTATTATTTTAAAACACTACCTTTTTCTTTAAATTTCTTTTATAATAACTCAAAAGTAATTTTCAATTTAAAATTTATATAATTTGTTTAAAATTTTATACTCATCAATAAGAGGTACACACGCAATGCGATACCCTAAAAACTAGTTCTATAATAAATTGAAACACAATAGTAGAAGTACATATTATATAATTTCTTTTGTATTGTTGTTTGGACAATATTGTTTGTTAGTATACATTTTTATGTATCAATTCATCCTCTTAGCAGAAGCTTCTAGTTATGGATGTTATTGTGACGACCCGGCCGGTCGTCTCATGAGTTACCGCTCTGTTTTTCCCATTTCTGCTTCTTATTGCTTTGTGTATTAGTTCTATGTGTGATCGGGTTGGTTGGCTCAGGTTCGGAAAGGATTTGGTAAGGTTTGAGACACTTAGTCTCTTTTGAGGAAGCTTAAGTTGGAAAAGTCAACTGGATATTGACTTATGAGTTATAGGGCTCGGATGTGAGTTATGATGGTTTGGATAGCATCGGGAGGTGATTTGAGACTTAGGAGAATGATCAGAATGTGTTTTGGAGGTCCAGAGTAGATTTAGGCTTGAATTGGCGAAATTGGATTTTTGGCATTTTCCGGTTGGTAGGTGAGATTTTGATATAGGGGTCGGAATGGAATTTTGGGAGTTGCAATAGTTTTGTTGAGTTATTTGGGACGTGTGTACAAAATTTCAGGTCATTCGGACTTGGTTTGGTGTACTTTTTGATCAAAAGCGTAATTCGGAAGATTTTGGAAATTTAGGCTTGAATTTGATGTGTTTTTGTTGATTTGATGTTGTTTGGGGTATTTTGAAGATTGATACAAGTTTGAATAAGGTTATGGGATATGTTTGTGCTTTTGGTTGACGTCCCGGGGGCCTCGGGGTGATTTCGGATGGTTGATGGAGAGTTGGAAATTTGGTTTGGCAACTGAAATGTGGAATTTGCAGTCATAACCGCACCTGTGGCTAGGGGACCGCAGGTGCGATCTCGCAGAAGCGAGGTTTTAGTCGTAGAAGCAAAAAGGGCCTGGGGAGGAAGAAACCGCAGAAGCGGTATAATAACCGCAGGTGCGGATGGGCATCGTAGATGCGGAAGTGGGGGTTTATGCAGAAAAACCGCAGAAGCGACGTCTTAGACAGCAAAAGCGGTACCGCAGAAGAGGTAAAATGGCTGTAGATATAAAATTCCTGAGCCAGAAGGTATAAATTATTTCCTTCGTGATATTTGAGTTATTCCACCATTTTTATAAGTCGGTTTTGGAGCTTTTTGGGCGATTTGAAGAAGGATTTCAATGGAACTTCATTGAGGTAAGGATTTTGGACCTAAAACTCGTTCCCTTAGCATATTTTGACGTTGTGATTCTGATTTTGCATAGATTCGAAGCGAGTGGAGGCTGATTCGAGGGGCAAAGGCAACGCGGGCTAGAGTTTGGACCGGATTGAGGTGAGTAATGACTGTAAATATTGTCCTGAGGGTATGAAACCCTGGATTTGCACATCGTTGTGCTATATTGAGGTGGCGCACATGCTAGATGACGAGTGTGGGGTCGTGCACTGTTGGAGAATGTGATTTGGTCGGTCCCGAATGACTATTTTACTGCGTATTTGTTTGAAAACTATTTGCTATCATCATGTTTTGGGCTGAATGCCATATTTGGGCCTCGTGCCAACTATTTGAACCCTTAGGGATTTTTACTGATATTTCCTCACTGTTTTGACTTTATACTTGAACTCAGTCATGTTATATTCTATTGTTCATAATTCAGCCATGTTTACTCTGTCTTAACACTTAAATGATATTCTGGGCTGAGCATCATGTATTACTGTTACCCAAGTGGCTTGTGAGATTCTGACTCAGTAAGGCCGAGGGCCTATATTTTGAGGAAACACTTATTATGATTATGAGGTCGAGGGCCTGAGATTTGTACGCCACGAGGTGACTTCTTGATGTGAGGCCGAGAGCCTAGTGATGATGCCACGAGATGGCTTGATATTACACTTGCGCCGTAAAGGGCCCCTCCAGGAGTCTGCACACCCCCAGTGAGTGCGGGTACCCATTGTGATGTGAGATATAGCCCGAGGGGATGGTGTTGTTCTATGATATTGCCCGACAGGCGGATTTTGTTGACATTATGCCTGAGGGGTTATCCTTTATGTGTTTATCTTTCCTAGTTGCCTGTCATTTACCTGCTTAATTGTTAAAAGGGCATTTCATGAAGTTTAAACTGAACTAAAATGGCTTTACATATCTTCACTGATTCACTGTTTTTACTAGCTTTTACTGCTTCATTATAGCCTGTAATGTGCCTTACTTGATTTCATATTTCTCAATCTTTATTTATGATTATTATTCACTGAGTTGGAGTACTCACTTTACTCCCTGCACCCGATGTGCAGATTCAGGCGCTACTAATCCTGCTTGCGAGGATTGAGAGCTCCCGGCAGATTACGGAGTTCACGAGGTAGCTGCTCGGCGTTCGCAGCCCCGTGCTTCTCCTCCTTTATATCATTTCCTTTATCTTGTTAGTGATTCTGTAATAGCTTTGTAGATGCTTCCGACTTGTAGTATATTGATAGATGCTCATTACTAGTGACACCCCGATGTCGGGCAGTGTGGTTTCCGAAAATTGTATTATTCACCATATTTTGGGATTATTATTATGATTAAGACTTAATTTGTATTATTTAATTGCTTTAAAATGAATTGGGAAAGTGTTGGCTGGCCTTGTCTTCACGAGAGGCGCCATCACGATCGGGTTCGGGTTTAGGGTCGTGACAAGTTGATATCAGAGACTATGTTACATAGGTCTCACGAGTCATGAGCAGGTTTAGTAGAGTCTCTGGATCGGTACGAAGACATCTATATTTATCCTCGAGAGGCTGCAGAACCTTTAGGAAAAGCTTCACATTCTTGAAATTCTTGTCATGCGAATTTGTTGATCCGAGTGCTAAACTTCTATTATTCTATTCTCTCACAGAAGGTGAGGACACGCGTTACCGGCCAGGATGGACGACCACCATTACCACCAGCTGTGGCTACTAGAGGCTGAGGGTACGGTCGTGGTCGCGGTAGGGGCAGAGGTGTGGCATGTGCATCAGCTAGGGCAGCACCTACAGATCCACCCGCTGCCCCAGTTTAGGATCAGGTCCCAGTTGTGGACGCTCCAGCAGCATCAGCTCAGGTACTAGCTGTGCCCCTTGTGATTCCTAGTCTTCAGGAGGCCTTGGCTTAGATTCTATCAATTTGCACTGGCCTAGCTCATACGGTCTTAGTTACTACAGTCGCAGCTACTTCTCAGGCCGGGGGAGGCAATCAGACTCCCGTCGCCCACCCACCTGAGCAAGTCGTGCAAGGACTTCAGACATCGGGGGCACATCCAGCCCAGCTGGTTGCAGCTACTCAAGACTTTGTAGTTCCTACCATGCCAGAGGACGAACATCATAGGTTGGAGAGGTTTGGTAGACTTCAGCCTCCGACTTTCAGTGGTGTAGGGGGAGAGGATGCCTAGAGTTTCTTGGATAAGTGTCAGATAATGCTTCGTACAACGGGTATTCTGGAGACCAGCGGGGTCCCTTTCACTACTTATTAGTTTTCTAGAGCTGCCTTCACTTGGTAGGAGGCTTTTAAGAGGCGTAGGCCTATTGGTGCAGCACCCCTTACCTGGCAGCAGTTCTCCGTTCTCTTTCTGGAGAAGTATGTGCCGCAGTCTCACATAGAGGAGCTGCATAGGCAGTTCGAGTGGTTGCGTCAGGGAGATATGACTATGACGCAATGTGAGATAAGGTTCTCCGAGTTAGCTGGTCATGCTATTTGGTTGGTTCCGACATATAGAGAGAGGATTATGAGGTTTGTTGATGGCTCACTTATCAGCTTCGTATTCTTATGACCAGGGAGAGGGTGACTGGTGCTACTTTTGAGGAGGTTGTAGACATTGCTCGTGAGATTGAGTTAGCTCGTCACCAGGAGCGAGAGGATAAAGAGGCCAAAAGGCCTCGAGGATCTGATAGTTATTGTGGGGCTCCTTCAAGAGGTTAGTTTCAGCACAACAGAGGTCGTCCATTTAGGCATGCTCAACCAACTCACCCAAGTTATCATGGGGCATCATCGGGTCATAGTTCTCACAATTCTCATCAGGGCCAGTCATCACTTAGTGCCCTTCCAGCTTAGAGTTCGTCCCGTGCTCCATCAGTTTAGGGCTCTTCTAAGCCAGGTGCATCATCTAGTCATTCCGGTGCTAGGAGTTCCCTTCAGTCCCTTTCTCCAGCACCCGAGAGTTGCTATGAGTGTGGAGAGATGGGTCATATGTGGTGGCAGTGTCCTCATCATCTTGTGGGTTCATATCAGTAGAGGAGTCAGTCATCGGCTTCAGCGGTAGCTACTTCATCACCACCCACCCACCCAGCTAGGGGTGGAGGTCAGTCAGCTAGGGGTCACCCTAGAGGGGGAGGTTGATCAGGTGGTGGTCAGGCCCGTTTCTATACACTTCCAGCTAGACCTGATGTTATTGCTTCCGATGATGTCATTACAGGTATTGTTTCAGTCTGCCATAGAGATGCCTTTGTATTATTTGATCTTGGTTCCACCTTTTTTTATGTGTCATCATACTTTACTCGTTATTTGGGTGTGCCCCGTGAGTCTCTTATTTCACTTGTTCATGTATCTGCCCTAGTGGGCGATACTGTTGTTGTAGACCATGTGTACTGGTCATATGTGGTGACTATTAGGGGTCTAGAGACCCGAGTGGATCTTCTATTATTGTGTATGGTGGATTTCGGTGTCATTTTGGGCATGGATTGGCTATCTCCGTGTTGTGCTATTCTAGACTGTCATGCTAAGACAGTCACATTGGCTATACCGGGTATGCCACGGATTGAGTAGCGAGGGTTGACTGATTATGTTCCCAGTATAGTGATCTCATTCTTGAAGGCCCAGCGTATGGTTGGGAAGGGTTGTCTTTCATATCTAGCCTTTGTGAGAGATGTCGGTGCAGAGACTCCCAGTATTGATTTTGTTCTAGTTGTAAGGGATTTTCCCGATGTGTTTCCTGCAGACCTACCGAGCATGCCACCGGATAGGAATATTGACTTTGGTTTTGACCTGGTGCTGGGCACTCAGCCCATTTCTATTCCGTCGTATCGTATGGCACCAGAGGAGTTGAAAGAGCTAAAGAAGCAGCTTCAGGAACTCCTTGATAAGGGGTTCATTCGGCCTAGTGTGTCACCTTGGGGTGCACCGGTTCTATTTGTGAAGAAGAAGGATGACATTATGAGGATGTGCATTGATTATAGGCAGTTGAACAAGGTAACAATTAAGAACATGTATCCTTTGCCTCGCATTAATGATTTATTCAACCAGCTTCGGGGAGCGAGGGTGTTCTCCAAGATTGATCTCCGTTCAGGTTATCACTAGTTGAAGATCATGGATTTGGATATTCTTAAGACAACTTTTAGGACCCGATATGGTCATTATGAGTTCTTGGTAATGTCTTTTGGGCTAACCAATACCCTAGCAGCGTTCATGCATTAGATGAACAGCGTGTTCCAGCCTTATCTCGACTCGTTTGTCATAGTCTTCATTGATGATATTCTGGTGTATTCGCGTAGTTAGGAGGAGCACGCAGAGCATTCGAGAGTTATGTTGCAGAGATTGAGGGAGGAGAAGATTTATGCAAAATTCTCCAAATGTGAGTTTTGGCTCAGCTCAGTGGCTTTCTTGGGGCACGTGGTGTCCAGCGAGGGTATTCAGGTTGATCTGAAGAAGATAAAAGTGGTTCAGAGTTGGCCCAGACCGTCCTCAGCCACAAAGATTCGCAGCTTTCTTGGTTTGGCGGTTTATTATCGCCGGTTTGTTTAGGGATTCTCATCTATCGCATCGCCCTTGACCAAGTTGACTCAGAAGGGTGCTTTATTTGTATGGTCAGATGAGTGTGAGGAGAGCTTTCAGAAGCTTAAGACAACCTTGACCACAATTCCAGTGTTGGTTTTGCCATCAGCTTCAAGTTCATATACCATGTATTGTGATTCTTCGAGAGTTGGTATTGGGTATGTATTGATGCAGGAGGGTAGAGTTATTGCTTATGCTTCTCGTCAGTTAAAGCCCTAGGAGAAGAACTACCATGTTCAAGATTTGAAGTTGACTGCCATAGTTCACGCGTTGAAGATTTGGAGGCATTACTTGTATGGTGTGTCTTGTGAGGTGTTTACTGATCATCGTAGCCTCCAACACTTGTTCAAATAGAAGGATCTCAATTTGATGTAGAGGATATGGTTGGAGTTGCTAAAGGATTATGATATCACTATATTGTACCATCCGGGGAAGGCCAATGTGGTGGTCGATGCTTAGAGCCGAAAGGCGGTGAGTATGGGGAGCTTGCATATATTCCACTTGGGGAGAGACCTCTTGTAGTTGATGTCCTGGCCTTGACCAATCAGTTTGTGAGGTTAGATATTTTGGAGCCCAATCGAGTATTGGCTTGTGTGGTTTCTCGGTCTTCCTTATATGATTGCATCAGAGAGCGCCATTATGATGATCTGCATTTGCTTGTCCTTAAGGACAGAGTTCAGCATGATGATGCCAAAGATGTGACCATTAGTGATGATGGGGTGTTGAGGATTTATAACTAGGGATTTTGATACATTTTATACCCCTTCTTGCTTATGTTTTGATTAGAAAGTCGTACAAAATAGTCCCAAAAGGCTCACAAGTTGTGCTTGATTGTAGGTTTGATCAACAAAGTGACAAGATGTCAAAGATCAGCTCAAAAAGGAGTGAAACTTGCACAAGTACCAATACAAGAAAAAGCTCAAGCAAAACAGGCCTAATGCGGCCGCACACCATTCTGTGCCGTCCGAACAAGTGAGGTTCAGAGAAGGTGATTTCCAGGCCAACAGGCAATGCGGCCGCATGAGATTTTATGCGATCTGCACTGAAGTCACTGCAGCCGCACTTAATTTAGTTCAGTTGCAGAACCAAAGATTAGAGAGGTGCCAATTTTGGAGATTGGAGAAAATGCGGTCCACGCTCCATTTTATGCGGACCGCACTTGAAGCCACCGCAGCCGCACTCGATTCTGTACGGTCTGCATTGCCCGAGTTTAGAGAGCTGGAATTTTATGTCAAGAGCCTTAGTGCGACAGCACGTGATTTTGTCCGGTTCGTACTAGCCCCACAGGGGTATTTTTGTCCGAATTTTTTAGCTTAGTACAAATAACTTCTTTTTTCATTTCTAGGTCATCAGATAGTTTTGGTACTGGAGTGCACTCATGACTTCGAATATTTTAGCTATTTTGAGTAATTTTAGCTTCGTTTCAACATTGAATCTTCTAGTTTATCTTAACATTTAACTAATATGAGTTTTTCTTTATCTATTTCTTTGTTTTCTTCTCTAATTATGAGTAGCTAGACCTATAAGCTAGGGTTGTAGCTCAACCCTAGTGTGGGTAATTGATGGGCCTTGTGTTTTCGGGCTAGATTGACTATGAGTGTTTTAAATTTGGGCTAATTTCATGTTTAATTGCTGAATTGGTGGTTGCAAATACTAGTTTGTGTTTAGTTGATTTTGGCTCTTCTTGAGAAAGAGAGCCTAAGTCTATGAAATTGGTCCAACAAGGAATTGGGGCATACTCAAGAGATTGATAGCCCCAATTAAAGGGTTAAATCTAGAGATAGTAATACACGACTTGAACATTGATTGCTTGTGCAAATTTTGCATACCCAATTGGTCTTGAAAAAGTCAATTCAGGCAAAATCACTCGAACCACCGAGAGGTGTAGAGTGGGTAAAAATCATGCAACGGTTATATCATACTCCCCAAATATGTCAATCATGCCTTAGACTCAAGTATCCGTCAATTGACCACCTAGGCAAAAGTCACTACCCTAGTGCCTTTTAACCATTTGAACAACTCGCAATAGTTTACTCTTAACTTATTCTAATTTAATTTAGCATTGTAGTTTGATAAAATTAGAAGTAAATCAAAAACCCAAAAATGTTAAGAAGTGCAATTTGGAACACATACACAACTCCACTTTAGACAGACACCCGACTCCAGCTTCTAGCTCCCTGTGGAAATCGATCCCGACCTTAATCGGGTAAAAGCTACTTCGACCCTCTCTCGCTACTCAATAGTAGTGCAGGGTTGGCCTCGATCACTTTTTGGCGCCGTTGCCAGGGAGCTAACGGTTTTGTCTATCTATCTAAATAGTTTTGTGTATTGTTCTTCTTTCCTTCTTTGTTACTAATTTTGTTTGTGTCACAACTCAGGTACCAAATGGTAGTGAACAACGCCAATAACCCTCTTGGAAATGTGATTGCGGGGTAGGAGGTAGATGATGTTAGAGATGATGAGGTGCCTCTTGTACCTAAAGGACAACGTAGAGGCCGCCAAGCTAATGCTAATGTTAATGACAATATCCCAGACCCTCCTCTACCACCTCCAAGAGTGGCTCCTAGAGTGCTTCTGACCCAAGGCTATGCAAGTGCTATTGTCCCACCCCGAATCCGGGCGGGTAATTTTCAAATAACCAATGTGATGTTGACCTTACTAGAGCAACGTGGGTACTTCACGAGCGCTGCAAATCATAATACGTACAAACATCTCAAGGGGTTCGTGGATACATGTTGGAGGAGTAAGCAAACTAATGTGTCCGAGGATGCTCTTAGGTTGAGACTCTTCCCATTCTCACTTAGAGGGAAGGCATTAGATTGGCTTGATCGACTTCCCAACCATTCCATCACTACTTGGGATGAGTTGGCAGATAAGTTCATTGCAAAAACTTTCTAACTAGGGCATATGGCTGCATTGAGACATGAGATCTTGGTGTTCAAGAAAGAGCCCACGGAACCTTTGCATGAGATTTGGGAGCGTTATAGAACAACGGTGAAGGAATGCCCCAACAATGATATGAATGAGGCGATGATCCAACAAACCTTCTACTGGGGCATTAATACAACAAACCAATGCATAGTGAACCAACTTACTGGGGGCAACTTCATGAAGCTGTCGTATGATGAGGCTTGTGACATTCTTGACGAGATGGCTGATACTTCTTCCACTTGGCAATGTAGAGCCAATGTGCCCTAGGGTGACCCCACGGTTATTTATTTGCACAAGGAATTGCATGATCATGGGCAGGCTATAGCTGAGTTGACAACCACGATGAACCAACTAGCGAAGGCACAGTTGCAACAAGTTCAAAATCCTTGCCAAGTGAATGCCATAGAGAGTGTTAACATGCTTGTCAACAATAGAAGACAAAGAGGGCAACAAAACCAAGGGAATTCGGAGTAATTTGACAATGATTGTGGTGGATTTCAAAATGATAGTTATGATGAACAAAGTGAAGAGGTGCAATACGTGAATAACTATCAAGGCCAAAGAGGCAATTCTTCCAACCAACAACAATGGAGGCCCCAAGGCAATTGGGGCAATCAACAACAAGACAATGGTAATTGGGGGAACAACAACCAAAACATCAACTGGGGCAATCAAAACAACAATCGAAACAACCAAGGAAATTGGAATGGTAATAACAACAATTGGCGTAGTAATAACAATCAAGGTAGATGGAATAATGGAAACCAAGGAAACCGGGGGCAAGGCTTTCAAAGGCCCTCAATGTACCCACAACCAAATAATCCACCCCCATCTCCATCTCAAGGTCCTAGTTCTTATAGGTAGAATTGAAATGATGTTCGAACAGATGATGAAGAAGAATGCGGACTCGGATGCTCAGTTGGCTTCCCACAATACCTCTATCAGAAACTTGAAGGTGCAGTTAGGCCAAATCTCACAGTGTATAAATACTTGCCTTAAGGGTGCGCTACCAAATGATACGGTAGTGAACCCGAAGGCTGAGAACAATCATGTTATGGTGGTAATAACAAGAAGTGGGAGAGGCAGTGATATGCATGCCTCCAAACAAAAGCAAATTGTGGATGATGATGTTGAGTTGCAAGCAGATGAAGTTCCTTTGGTGGTTGAAAATGTGATTGATGAAAATATGAACAAAGAAGTGAGGATTGATATTCAAGATATCGATATGGAAACCCAAAATAATGTGAACCCGTTTAGGGAACATATAATAGACATGCCAGAGCCAGTTGTGCCTAAAGCCAAGGCTCCTTTGTCAAGGCCACCTCCACCTTATCCTCAAAGGCTTGCGAAGTAGAAAAATGAGAATCAGTTCAAAAAGTTCATTGACATGACGAAGAGCTTATCCATTAATGTGCCTTTAGTGGAGGCTCTTGAATAAATGTCGGGCTATGCTAAATTCATGAAGGACTTGGTAACAAAGAAGAGGTTTATAGATTGTGAAACTATAAAGATGACTCACCAAGATAGTACAATAGTGCATTCAATCGCCCTGAAGCTTGAAGATCTCGGTGCTTTCACCATTTTTTGCACCATTGAGAGTGCGGAGTTTGCTAAAGCTCTATGTGATTTGGGGGCTAGTATCAATTTGATGCCCTATTCCGTTTTCAAGACTTTAGGTATTGGGCAGCCGAGGCCGACTTCCATGAGATTACAAATGGTAGATAGAACGATGAAGAGACCATTGGGTATCATTGATGATGTGCTTGTCCGGGTGGACAAATTTATCTTGCCAGCTGCCTTTGTGATCTTGGATTGTGAGGTAGATTATGAAGTTCCTATCATTTTAGGGAGACCTTTCCTTGCTACAGGGAAGACCTTAGTTGATGTAGAAACAGGGGAACACACCTTCTGGGTGGGTGATGAGAAAGTGGTCTTTCATGTGTGCAAATCAATGAAGCAGGCCAACAGTATCGAGGTGTGTTCTTTTGTGGATCTCGTCACAACAGTGATAATTGATGACACCAATGCAATGATCAATGTGGAGGACCCATTGGAAGCCGTATTATTGAATCTTGATGTCAATGAGGATGCAAGCTGAGTGGAGTGCGTGCATTCTTTACATGGAATAGGCTTTTACTCTTATGAGCCTAGGAAATTATCTTTGGATCTCGAGAATAGAAAGACTCCACCAAAAAACCTTCAATTGAGGAGCCTCCGGTATTGGCGTTAAAACCACTGCCTCCACATCTTAGGAATGAGTTCTTAGGCTCAAATTCTACTTTGCCAGTTATTCTTTCCTCTTGACTTACTAACATGCAGGTTGATGCCACATTGGCGGTACTTCAAAAGCGGAAAAAGGTAATTGGATAGACTTTAGCTGATATTTGGGGGATAAGCCCTGCATTTTGTATGCACAAGATTATTTTGGAAGATGATGCAAATCCCTCCTTGGAGCATCAAAGGAGGTTGAACGAGGCAATGCAAGAAGTTGTGAAAAAAGGAGGTGATCAAGTGGTTGGATGGTGGGGTTGTGTACCCCATATTTGATAGCTCTTGGACTTCACAGGTGCAATGTGTACCGAAGAAGGGTGGCATGACTGTGGTTGTAAATTCACAAAATAAGTTGATTCCTACGAGAACCGTCACTGGTTGGAGGCTATGCATGGACTACGAATAAAGTTACCCGCAAGGATCACTTTCCTTTGCCTTTTCTTGATCAGATGTTAAATTGACTTGCTAGGCGTGCCTTCTACTGTTTCTTGGATGGGTATTCTGGGTACAACCAAATCTTGATTGCTCCGAAAGATTAGGAGAAGACCACATTCACTTGTCCATATGGCACCTTTGCCTTTTCTAGGATGCCTTTTGGGTTATGTAATGCACCAGCTACATTTCAGTAGTGTATGATGGTCATTTTCACCGATATGGTGGAAGACATTTTGGAGGTTTTCATGGATGACTTTAGTGTTGTGGGGGATTCATTTGATGAGTGCTTGAAAAATTTTGATAGGGTCTTGGCCAGTTATGAAGAAACCAATCTTGTTCTCAATTGGGAGAAATGCCACTTTATGGTGGTCGAGGGCATAGTTCTTAGGCATAAAATTTCAAAGCATGATATCAAGGTAGACAAAGCAAAAATTGATTTTATTTCAAGGCTCCCTCCCCCTACATCTGTCAAGGGAGTCCAAAGTTTTCTTGGGCATGCGGGGTTCTACCGGAGATTTATCAAAGACTTTTCGAAGGTGGTGAATCCTTTGTGCAAGTTATTGGAAAAAGATGCCATGTTCGTGTTTGATCAAAAATGTATGCAAGCCTTTTAACTTCTCAAGCATAAGTTGACCACCACTCCTATCATTACCGCACCTAATTGGAGCTCGCCCTTTGAGCTCATGTGTGATGCGAGCAATGTTTCAATTGGGGCGGTTTTGGGTAATAGAGTGAATAAAATGTTTCATCCGGTGTACTATGCGAGCAAGACAATGAATGATGCTCAAGTGAACTACACGGTGACCGAAAAAGAACTTTTGGCTATTGTGTTCGCAATGGAAAAATTTTGGCCGTATCTTTTGGGTGCTAAGGTTATTATTCATACCGACCATGCCGCACTTCGGTACTTGATGACGAAGAATGATTCCAAAGCTAGACTGATACGATGGGTATTGTTACTTCAAGAGTTTGATTTGGAGATTGTGGACCGCAAGGGTAGTGAGAACCAAGTGGCGGACCACTTGTCCCGCTTGGAGGAGGAGGGGAGGCCTCGTGATGGCCTAGAGATTAATGATTTATTTCCCGACGAACAAATCCTTTCGGTGTTGATGAAATATATGCCATGGTTTACCGATATTGCTAATTTTCTTGTAACTGGTATAATCCCGTGTGAGCTCTCTTCTAACCAAAGGAAGAAGCTCAAGCGGGATAGTTTGGATTTCTATTGGGATAAGCCATACTTGTTCAAGATTTTCACGGATGGTATGATCCGAAGGTGTGTCCCGGAGGAAGATCAATTGAGTATCTTGGAGGCTTGTCATTCCTCTCCCTATGGTGGCCATCATGGCGGGGCGAGGACGGCTTCCAAAATTCTTAGTTGTGGGTTTATTGTCCAACTTTGTACAAAGATGCAAGTGAACTTGTGAAGAGGTGTGATGAATGTCAAAGAGGTGGAATTTCGAATAAAGATGAGATGTCTCTCAATATTATTCTTGAGGTTGATATTTTTGATGTGTGAGGCATTGATTTTGTGGGCCCGTTTGTTAGTTCGTGTGGGAACACATACATTCTTATGGCGGTGGACTATTTTTCAAAGTGGGTTAAAGCCGTGGATTTGCCTAACAATGAGGCCCAGAGTATTGTTGCATTTCTCAAGAAAAGCATCTTTACAAGATTTGGTACTCCTCGTGCAATCATAAGTGATGATGGGTCTCATTTTTGCAATAGAGCTTTTGACACTTTGCTTTCAAAGTATGGTGCCAATCACAAAGTTTCTACTCCCTATCATCCTCAAGCAAGTGGTCAAGTTGAAGTCTCCGATAGGGAAATTAAAAGCATATTATCAAAGATGGTCAATGCAAATAGGACCGATTGGTCAAAGAAGTTGGATGACGCTCTATGGGCTTATAGGACTGCTTACAAGACTCTGATTGGTATGTCTCCTTATTGGTTGGTGTTTGGGAAAGCTTTCCATCTACCGGTTGAGTTAGAGCACAAGGCCATGTGGGCTTTGAGGAAGCTAAATCTTGAATGGGATGTTGCAGCAAATTTTCATGTGGAGCAGCTTAATGAACTTGATGAATTCTGATTCCATGCCTACTCTATTTCGTCCTTGTACAAGGACAAGATGAAGTACCTTTATGATAAATATGCTCATCGCAAGGAGTTCAAAATTGGTGATTTGGTTCTCTTGTTCAACTCTCGGTTACGTCTGTTTTCGGGGAAGCTTAAATCAAAATGGAGTGGACCTTTTGAAGTGGTATGTGTGACCCCATTTGGTGCTCTTGATTTAAAGAACAAAAATGGGGATTTTTTAGTATGAATGGGCATAGGGTCAAGTACTACTTGGAAAAAATTGATGATAGCCACGTGGTGGCACTTCTTCATCTCAAATGATTTGATGGTAACCTGCTTCATGCCGCGACATTAAATCAGGCACTTCTTGGGAGGCAACCCATGTGTTTTTCTTCTTGTTTTTCTTTGATTTTCATGATAGTATAGGATTTATGTTTGGACTAACTGGTTATGAGATGCTACAGGATTGTGTTGATGCAGTATAGGACATAGTGAAAAAAGTGTCAGGTCTCTAAAGTTTCAATGCGGACGCACTACATTTAGCGCGTACTGCATTGATGAAGAATGAAATGTCCAACTCTTTGATGTTTTCCACCACGGACGCATTACATTTTGTGCGGTCCGCGGTGGACCACTGCGGCAACATAGTATTTTGTGCGGACCACAGTGGGTTGCCTTCTCAAACTTAAAACAAGTTCTGTGGTGCGGACCAGTCCATTCTGTGTAGTCCGCATTAGGTTGGTAAGACTAGGCCCCAGGTCCTTTTCTACAAATAGGGCCTAAGACCCTCCTGTTATACTTTTCGATCTCTTGACTCTCAGAACTTATAAATCACTGTTCATCTGTTCTTTTACTCACGCTTGGAATTATTCATCTTAATTTCTTCTCACATCTGGTAACATCACCTTCTTTTTAATTGTTTTTAATTTTGTTATTCCTCCTTTACTTTTTGTTTTCTTGTCTATTATTCTTTTCTTCCCGTATTTTCTACAATTGGTTAGGTTAGGGTAGTTGTTTTCTTGATTAAAGTTGAATTAGGTAGTTAAACTCACTAGGCAAACACTCAGGGACCTTTATTCGGTGTAAAAATGGACATAAAATCAAAAATTTCATAAACCTTAAGTTAGTGCCGCAGCTGGGCACTCAGTGCGGACCATGGTCGATTCTGTGCGGTCCGCGGTGCCTTTGTGCGGTCCGCAATAACATTCTGTGTGGACTGCATTGCTGAAAGCCTTGCAATCTGATCTTTGGGGACTGCGACCGCACAATATTTTGTGCGGTCTGCATAGCCTGGATACAGAGAGCGGGTAGTCTGAACCCCACCTCTGTGCGGACCGCATTGCCATTTTGTGCGGGTCCGCATTGGCCTCTGTGCGTCCGCACTCCATTTTGTGTGGTCCGTACTGTGTCACCTCTGCAACTATCTACAACATTATCTTTTCTGTAACTCTGATCTTAATTGTTTTTATTTATACTAACACGCCTAATGGATGATGTTTGCAGACAATGGTGAAACAAAAAGGCAAGGATTCTAAACAAGCTGGTCGAGGTGAATCCTCCCGGGGAGGAAAACAAAAAATGGTAAGATTGACTACTCAAGCCTGGCAAAACATTAAAAACATGAGGAAGATGATTAAAGTTGCTGATAGGGACATTGACATGTCTGGGAGTGAGTACGAGCCCTCCCGGGAGAAATCTTCAGACTTACTCCCAGAGTACATCCCTGACTGGCCAGAGAGAAATAGACTAAGAGACACTCTTCCCACTTCCCCCGCTACCTAAGTGTCAGTAAATGTATCTTCTAGGTCGTCTAAGGGCTCAGCTGAAGGCAGTGGGGATGAATACTCCACCTCCCCCCACAGCTTCATTATCCGGAGAGGGTGTAGTAGGAGAAGAGGTAGTAGGAGAAGGGGGTGAGCCCCAAGTTGGCGGGGTAGAACGAACTAGAAACCTGAAGGTGTGGCAAGATCGGTTTGTGAGCGAGGTAGCTTATCACAAATTTAGGGAATGGTGGCCGGTGAGGAAGTTAATCCCGAAGAGAAGCTTTGTTGATAGAGACTTATTACCTCACAATCCCAATGTGAGGAGGCAGTTTAGGGAGAGAGTTGGCTAGGAGTATTTCTTTAACAACTATAAGGATAACGAGCACCTGGTCAAGGAGTTCTATACCAATGTTTCCCACATAAAAAAGGGCACAAAAGTGACCAAGGTGTGAAATCTAAAGGTGCTTTTAGACGGGAAAACAATAAATGATTACCTCGGTTTTAATGAGGAGGATGAGGAACTGTATATGGCAAAGATGGAATTGGGAGAGGAGGTCCGTCCCTGGTTGGCACAATATCTGGCAATCCCAGGTACCACCCCCGATTGGCTAAATGCGGGAGTGAAAATTTTGAGAAGAAGTCTGAATTTCGAAGCCAAGGGGTGGGAAACATTTATGTGTAGCATATTGGACCCCACTACTCATGACAACTCCCTCCCTCTTCATCGGGCAGTTTTGGTGGCATTGATCATGGCAGGGTACCCGATTAATATCGAGAAGGTAATGTCTCGGGTAATTACGCAGGTAGTCAGTGAGGGTGACAGAAACTACCCCTTCCCCAGCTTCTTGACCATGTACTTCAGGGACCTGAAAGTTGAAAAGAGGTCATTTGACGAAGACCTCATTCTCATGGTACAATATGCAGGGTGATGACAACCCAAAGAGAAAGAACTTCAAGGGAACAACTACTGCTCCAACTGGCCAGTCTGAAGAGCCAGTTGTGGTAGTGGCTCCTACTCAGCCTGCCTCTACCTCCACAGACATTCCTCCTGGTCCATCCACTTCAGTAGATCCCGAGATACCCTCTTCCCGAGCCTACCTAGTGACTGTACACCGACTGAGCCAGGCTTTTCTCAGCATCAACAACTGGATGCAGACAGCTTCATCCAAGTTGTCTATCCTCACTACTACAGTGGAAGCTCAGTCGGCACCTCCGCAGGTCTCGTAGTCTATCGAGGATGCCCTCAAGGAGATTCTAGCCAACCAGAAGAAAATCCTTGGCACCTAGAAAATGCTCACGGATGCTGTTGATTCACATAACAAGGCTCTCAAGGATCTTGCTAAGGATCACAAGAAGTTGAGGAAGACGCAGGCTTCCAAAGAGTCCGTAAAGGCGCTGAGGTCTGAGGTTGACAGGATGAAGATAGATCATCTGCCTTTGGACTTATTGCTATAGGACTCGGTACCAGTAGCTCATCCCCAGCCTGAGCAGTCCCAGAGGCCTCCCAAGAGGACGAGGATGATTCCTCGAGCAAACGATGCAGTCATCCAGTTGGCAGACCCACCGGAGACTTCAACCAGTCAACCACAAGATGCACCTCAGGAGCCTGTCCAGGTCCAGGCCCAGGTCCCAGCATCAGAGAAGCAGGCTATAGGGAACCAGTTTGAGGTTCCCGAGCATATTGAGGACCCAGGGACCACTCAGGAGCCCATGCAGACAGACGGGCCATAGGAAATCTCTGTATCTTTTTCCCCTTTTCTTTTTGGTGTTTATTTGGTTTAGTTGGCATTGAGGACAATGGCAGCTTTAATTTGAGGTGGTAGGCCCTAATTTTATGGATTTGGATTATTGTATATATTTGACAGTTTTTATGCTTTCTTTATTTTTCATCTTTGGTTTGTATATAATTTTAACATTTCATTACATTTCTCGTACTTTTATTTTACTTTGGGTCTATATATAAAGTTATGTTACATTGTACATATTCATCCCATCTATTGTATATTCAATTAAATCCCCTCTTGTATATATTCATTTTACTTTTGGCAATTTTTCTTTCTTAGCTTCTTATTTATGTTCGTAGCTTCTTGTTCTGAACGTTTGCAATAAGCCTTTAGTTTTCTTAATGCCACAATTCTTTTCAAAGGTGGAGTTTGTTGAACCGGGTGGCTCTTCCCAATGATGGATGGTGTGACAACCTTCTTAAGGGTTTGAGTCCATTATTCTTTTTGCTTTTTAGTAGTTAGTGGTAAGGGTACCTCAAGCAAAGTTTCACTTGGGCCTATCACATTTGCCTTTGATCTCATGGTCAAAAACAAATTGTTGTGTTTAGGATGATGAAAGTCATGATCTTGAGACTCTTGTGTTGATCGATAATCATCAAGTGGGTTTTCGGGACCATTATGTGCTCAAATCTTATCTAAGGTCGTTGTGGGCCCCCGACTCTGTGTCTTTAGAAATCCCATAGCTTGTGTGGTGAGAAAATTGCATAGCAAGTCCAAGTTCCGAGCCATTGGTCTAGAACTTGCCTTGAATGTTTTTTGAGGCGAAATCCTAAGTGAATTTTGACTTGAGACATGATTATAGGCTCTCATTGGTCCAAATGATAGCTTGAACACTTCCATAACCTACCAATGATAAGATCCCTAGTCAACCCTTTTGAGCCTTAGACCTTTTTCCTTCAAGAACCATGATACAAGCCTTTATCCGTTCTAAAAGATACCCTTTCTTGGCACTCGATCTTTTCCTTAGCACATGGCAAAAGTATAAGTTTGGGGGGAGAGACGAGGATTGCAACAAAGAGGTAAAAAGGCACAAAAATGAAGAAAAGGAAAGACAATAAGAAAGAAAGAAAAGTAAGAAAGCCAAAAAGAATGTTCATTATGTAAGAGAATAAAAAAGGGATTTCAAGAAAAGCAAAGAATGGAAGGTATGGAAAGTTGAAAAAGGAGAAAAGATTTGAAATGAATAATAAAGAGTGACAATGTGTCTCTCTAACCCCTTAGAAAGAAGTGAAAAGACTCAAAAAGTCAAGTGAATGTGTGCCAAAATGAAACAAAAGAAGTGCTTAAGGGAAGATGGATTCTACTTAGACCATACACTGCCTACCTTGAACCAAAAGCCTTCACTATATCTCCGCAAAAGCCCTATATGATCATGAGTTGAATGAACCTTACATTAGTAGTGACTCACATAAGGGGAAAACATATAGTACTTATAGCCGGACTTGTGACTTTTTTTTAGAGAGATGAGTGATTTTCCATTAACCTCGTTCTAAGTGCTACTATTCTAAAGGTGAGTTTTGTTTAGGGAGAGTTGAGGATGTGTGAGTTTGGGTTCCACAATGACCAAAGTAATAGAAAGAGTTCTTTGATGTGTTGAGTTAACTCTTGATGCTCTTGTGTCGCACTTAATCCATGGTGTTTCAAAGAGTAAATGTTGTTAATGATTCATTTGTATTGAGGGCAATTGTTAGTCCCAATTGATGCTAGATGAGGTTACTTTAGGACAACTGGATTTTCTTGGATTTTTCCTTAAAGGGTGGGTCTTATTTTGTTTGCTTGAAGACAAGCAAAAAGTTAAGTTTGGGGGAGTTGATAACTAGGGAGTTTGATACATTTTATACCCCTTCTTGCTTATGTTTTGATTAGAAAGTCATACAAAATAGTCCTAAAAGGCTCACAAGTTGTGCTTGATTGTAGGTTTGATCAACAAAGTGACAAGATGTCAAAGATCAGCTCAAAAAGGAGTGAAACTTGCACAAGTACCAATACAAGAAAAAGCTCAAGCAAAACAGGCCTAATGCGGCCGCACACCATTCTGTGCCGTCCGAACAAGTGAGGTTCAGAGAAGGTGATTTCCAGGCCAACAGGCAATGCGGCCGCATGAGATTTTATGCGATCTGCACTGAAGTCACTGCGGCCGCACTTGATTTAGTGCGGTCCGCAGAAACAAAGAACAAAGAGGTGCAAATTTTAGAGATTAAAGCCAATACGGTCCGCGCACCATTTCATGCGGACCGCACTAGAAGCCACCGGCCGCACTCGATTCTTTGCGGTCCGTATTACCCGAGTTAGGAGAGCTGGAATTTTATTTCAAGAGCCTTAGTGTGGCCGCACGTGATTTTGTGTGATCCGCACTAGCCCCGTAGGGGTATTTTTGTCGAAATTTTCAGCTTAGTATAAATAGTTTCTTTTCCCATTATTAGGTCATCAGATAGTTTTGGTACTGGGCTGCGCTTGTGACTTCGAATATTTTAGTTATTTTGAGTAATTTTAGCTTCATTTCAACATTGAATCTTCTAGTTTATCTTAGCATTTAATTAATATGAGTTTTTCTTCATCTATTTCTTTGTTTTCTTCTCTAATTATGAGTAGCTAGACCCATAAGCTAGGGTTGTGGCTCAACCCTAGTATGGGTAATTGATGGGTCTTATGTTTTCTGGATAGATTGACTATGGGCGTTTGATATTTGGGCTAATTTCATGTTTAATTGTTGAATTGGTGGTTGCAAACACTAGTTGTTGTTTAGTTGACTTTGGCTCTTCTTGAGAAAGAGAGCCTGAGTCTTTGAAATTGGTCCAACAACGAATTGGGGCATACTCAAGAGATTGATAGCCCCAATTAAAGGGTTAAACATAGAGATGGCAATACCCGACTTGAACTTTGATTGCTTGTGCAAATTTCGCATACCCAATTGGTCTTGAGAAAGTCAATTCGGGAAAAATCACTCGAACCACCGAGAGGTGTAGAGTGGGTAAAAATCGTGTAACAGTTATATCATACTCCCCAAATATGTCAATCATGCCTTAGACTCAAGTATCTGTCAATTGACCACCAAGGAAAAAGTCACTATCCTAGTGCCTTTTAACCATTTGAACAACTCGCAATAGTTTACTCTTAGCCTATTATAGTTTAATTTAGCATTTTAGTTTGATAAAATTAAAAGTAAATCAAAAACCCAAAAATGTTAAGAAGTGCAATTTGGAACACATACACAACTCGACTTTAGGCAGACACCTGACTCCAACTTCTAGCTCCCTGTGGAAATCGATCCCGACCTCAATCGGGTAAAAGCTGCTTCGACCCTTTCTCGCTACTCAATAGTAGTGTAGGGTTGGCCTCGATCAAGGATGTAGGTCCGGATTTGTATGCCCAATGAGGATGGGCTTCGGGAGTTGATTCTGGAGGAGGCCCATAGCTCGCGGTATTCCATTCATCCGTGTGCCGCGAAGATGTATCAGGATCTGAGACACCATTATTGGTGGAGAAGAATGAAGAAGGATATTGTGGGATTTGTAGCTCGGTGTCTCAATTGTCAGCAGGTGAAATATGAGATCTGAGACCGGGTGGCTTAGTTCAGCGGATTGATATTCCAGAGTGGAAGTGGGAGCGGATCACCATGGACTTTGTAGTTGGGCTCCCACGGACTTGAGGAAGTTCGATGCTATTTGGGTGATTGTGGATCGGCTGACCAAGTTTGCGCACTTCATTCCTATGTGTACTACCTATTCTTCAGAGCGGTTGGCAGAGATCTATATCCGGGAGATTGTTTATTTGCATGGTGTCCCAGTTTCCATCATTTCAGATAGGGGCACTTAGTTTACTTCATAGTTTTCGAGGTCGGTGCAGCGAGAGTTGGGTACTCAGGTTGAGTTGAGCACAACTTTTCACCCTCAGACGGACGGGCAGCCCAAGCGCACTATTCAGATATTGGAGGACATGTTGCGTGCTTGTGTCATTGATTTTGAAGGGTTATGGGATCAGTTTCTACCGCTTGCAGAGTTTGCTTATAATAACAGCTACCATTCGAGTATTCAGATGGCTCCATATGAGGCTTTATATGGGAGGCAGTGTAGATCTCCAGTTGGTTGTTTTGAGCCAAGTGAGGCTAGGCTATTGAGGACAGACTTGGTGCAGGATGCTTTAGAAAAGGTGAAGGTAATTCAGGAGAGGTTTCATAAAGCGCAGTCGAGGCAAAAGAGTTATGCTGATAGGAAGGTTCGGAATGTGTCGTACATGGTTGGTGAGAAGGTTCTGTTAAAGGTTTGCCCATGAAGGATGTTATGAGATTTGGGAAGAAGGATAAATTGAGTCCTAGGTTCATTGGGCCTTTTAAGGTGCTTCGAAGGATTGAGGAGGTGGCTTATGAGCTTGCTTTGCCACCCAACTTGTCAAATGTGCATCTGGTATTTTATGTTTCTTTGCTCCAGAAGTATATTAGGGATATGTCTCATGTTCTGAATTTAAGCACGGTTTAGTTGGATTGTGATTTGACTTATGATATGGAGCCTGTAGTTATTTTGGGTCGTCAGGTTCGAAAGTTGAAATCAAAGGATATAGCTTCAGTGAAAGTGCAGTGGAGAGGTCGGCCGTGGAGGAGGCTACCTGGGTGACCGAGAGGGAGATACGGAGCAGATATCCTCACCCATTTGAGGCTACAGGTATGTTTCTTGACTCGTTCGAGGATGAACGTTTGTTTAAGACGGGGAGGATGTGACGACCCGACCAGTCGTCTCATGAGTTACCGCTCTATTTTCTCCATTTATACTTCTTATTGCTTTGTCTATCGGTTCTATGTGTGTTCAGGTTGGTTGGCTCATGTTAGGAAAGGATTTGGTAAGGTTTGAGACAATTAGTCTCTTTTGAGGAAGCTTAAGTTGGAAAAGTCAACCGGATGCTAACTTATGAGTTAGAGGGCTCAGATGTGAGTTCTGACGGTTCGGATAGCTTCGGGAGGTGATTTGAGACTTAGTAGCGTGATCGGAATGTGTTTTGGAGGTCCGGAGTAGATTTAGGCTTGAATTGGCGAAATTGGATTTTTGGCGTTTTTGGTTGGTAAGTGAGATTTTGATATAGGGGTCGGAATGGAATTTCGGGAATTGCAGTAGTTCCGTTGGTTCATTTGGGACATGTGTGCAAAAGTTTAGGTCATTCGGACGTGGTTTGGTATACCTTTTTTATCAAAAGCGTAATTCGGAAGATTTTGGAAACTTAGGCTTGAATCCGATGTGTTTTGGTTGATTCGATGTTATTTGGGGTGTTTTGAAAATTGGTACCGGTTTGAATAAGGTTATGAGATATGTTTGTTCTTTTTGTTGTGGTCCCGGGGCCTCGCTGTGCTTTCGGATGGTTGACGGAGAGTTGGAAATATGGTTTGGAAGCTTAAGTGTGGAATTTGCTGTCATAACTGCACCTGCGGCTAGGGGACCAGAGGTGCGGTCTTGCAGAAGCGAAGTTTTAGTCACAGAAGTGGGCCTGGGAAGGCAGAAACTGCATAAGCGATAGAATAACTGCACCTGCGATGGCGCAGGTGCGGATGGGCATCGCAGATGCGGAAGTGGGGGTTTATGTGAAAAATCGCAGAAGCGGCGTCTTGGACTGCAAAAGCGGTGCCGCAGAAGCGGCAAAATGGATGCAGATGCGAAATGTCTAGGCCAGAAGATATAAATTATTCCCTTCACAATTTTTGAGATATTCCACCATTTTAAAGTCGGTTTTTGGAGTTTTTTGGGCGATTTGAAGAAGGATTTCAAGGGAACTTCATTTAGGTAAGGATTTTGGACCTAAAACTTGTTCCTATGGTATTATTTCATGGATTAGAGCTGTAATTAATGGAATTTAAGGGTTAAATGGGGAAACTAAGGCTTGGTATTGGAGACCTAGACTTGAGGATTTGAGGGACCATTTGTAGTCGGGTTTTGGTACTTTTGATATGTATGAACTCGTGGGGAGATAAGGAATCTATTAATGTGAATTTTATCAAATTCCGAGACATGGTCCCGGGGGTTGGATTTTGGTAATTTCGAGATTTATGCTATAAATTAATTATTTTCGGTTGGGCTTCGTTCCCTTAGCATATTTTGACATCATGATTCTGATTTTGGATAGATTCGTCGCGAGTGGAGGCCGATTCAAGGGACAAAGGCGTCGCGGGCTAGAGTTTGGACCGGATTGAGGTAAATAATAATTGTAAATGTTGTCCTGAGGGTATGAAACCCCGAATTTCCACATCATTGTGCTATATTGAGGTGACGCACATGCTAGATGACGAGTGTGAGGTCGTGCACTATTAGGGATTGTGACTTAGTCCGTCCCGAATGACTATTTTACCGCGTATTTGATTGAAAACTATTTGCTATCATCCTGTTTTGGGCTGAATGCCATATTTGGGCATTGTGCCAACTATTTGAACCCTTAGGGAATTTTTACTGATATTTCCTCACTGTTTTGACTTTATACTTGAACTCAGTCATGCTATATTCTACTATTTTCATAACATAACCATGTTTTCTATGTCTTAACACTTAAATGATATTTTAAATGATAATCTGGGCTGAGCATCATGTTTTACTATTGCCCGAGTGGCTTGTGAGATTTTGACTGAGTAAGGCCGGGGGCCTATATTGTGTGGAAACACTGATTATGATTATGATTATGAGGGCGAATGCCTGAGATTTGTACGCCACAAGGTGCCTTGTTGATGTGAGGCCGAGAGCTTAGTGATGATGCCACGAGATGGCTTAATATTGCGCTTGGACCATAAGGGGCCCCTCCAGGAGTCTGCACACCCCCAGTGAGCGCGGGTACCTATTGTGATGTGAGATATAATCCGAGGGGCTGGTGTTGTTCGATGATATTGCCCGAGGGGCGGATTTTGTTAACATTGTGCCCGAGGGGCGATCCTTTTTGTGTTTATCTTTCCTAGTTGCCTGTCATTTACCTACTTAATTGTTAAAAGGGCATTTTATGAAGTTTTAACTGAACTAAAATGACTTTACTTATCTTCACGAATTCATTGTTTCTACTGGCTTTTACTGCTTCATTATAGCCTGTAATGTGTCTTACGTGATTTCATATTTCTCAGTCTTTATTTATGATTATTATTCACTGAGTTGAAGTACTCACTTTACTCCCTGCACCCCGTGTGCAGATTCAGGCGCTGTTGATCCTGGTTGCGAGGGTTGAGAGCTCCCGACAAATTTCGGAGTTCACGAGGTAGCTGCTCGGCGTCCGCAGCCCCATGCTTCTCCCCCTTTATCTCATTTCCTTTCTCTTGTTAGTGATTCTATAATAGCTTTGTAGATGCTTCAGACTTGTAGTATATTGATAGATGCTCATGACTAGTGACACCCCGATGTTGGGCAGTGTGGTTTCCGCAAATTGTATTATTCACCATATTTTGGGATTATTATTATGATTAAGCCTTAATTTTTATTATTTAATTACTTTAAAATGAATTGGGAAAGTGTCGGCTGGCCTTGTCTTCACGAGAGGCTCCATCACGATCGGATTCGGGTTTATGATCGTGACAGTTATATAAAGGATCAGATGTTATTGTACATCCCGCAAATGTACGTAATTTCGTACTCACATTTTATGTGGTTTATCATTTGTAAGAAATCTACATTTTAGCTTTCCTTTTTTTTTTTAAAATTTTTTTCCAGCTATATTGGGGGTGTTGTATTTATCAAAAACCAGAGTTTTGTTATTACAGCACAAGGGTAGAGCACACTCTTCAAAAAGATGAGGCATAGGAGATTATATACGAATATAATGTTTGACTTATATTTAACGTTTCCCCCAACGAATTGGTCTTTTTTCTGTTTTAGATGTAAAACTTTGAAAATATGATGGAATAGAATTTCACAAGTTAATTAGTATACAATTGCCTAAATTTTCAGCTGTCCATCCAAAAGTTATTTCTAATCTATATGCTTTAATTTATTTTCTCTGCTCCGGATATCCACATCATGTTGTATCATGTAAAATTACTTTAAATGTATATAAGGAATATTTTCTATCTTCACATTTTGAATTGGACAAATATATTGATAAATCAGAATAAAAAAGTGTATTTGCTCTTGAATTTTAATTAACAAAAAGATTGTCACGATCTGGATTTCTCACCCTGGGGAGTTGTGATGGCGTCTACTAGTGAAAGCTACGCAAGCCAACAATTACAATTATTCATTTTTTTCTCCCCATTTTAACCCTTTAACAGTTGTGAACTAACATTGTATGAACAACGGAATGAAATAAGCGGAAGAAAAGAAATGTAACAATTTAAATACTACTAATACAAGTCCATAAACTAAAAAGTTACCCAGATCTGATGTTACAATTTCACAGACTGTCTAAGAGTACTACAAATAAGGGTCCGAAAGATAAATACAAGTTGTTTCAGAAATATATAGAAGAAACAGTATAGAAAGAAAGAAGCATACACCAAGGCCTGCGAACGCCTGCAGGACTACCTCGGATCGCCTGAATAGACTGAAGACAATGCCTTAACTATGGTCCAAAAGCTGTTACACCGGGATTTGCACACAGTGCAGAGTGTAGTATCAGCACAACCGACCCCATGTACTGGTAAGTGCGTAGCCTAACATCGGCGAAGTAGTGACGAGGCTAGGACACCAAATAAACCTATGCAGTTAAATCATATACACGGAATAAAGGCAGAAATGTACAGTTAAGGATAAGAGGGGGAAGCATGCTGCGGGGAACGTCGAGTAATAACAGAAGAACAACCGATAAATATAAGGAACACTAAAGTTCAATTATCAACAAGATTTAGAAATAAAGGTTAAGTGCACGGCATCACTCCTCGTGCTTTTACTCTCGTCCTCGCCATAAAATAAATAAAATCGGCACGACACCACCCTTCGTGCTTTTACCCCACATAATCATGGCACAGAATGATCCTTCGTGCATTATCACTCATATCATGGCACGGAATGGTACATCGTGCGGCACAGGATCACCCTTCGTGCTTTTATCTCACAATATCGACACGACATCACCCTTCGTGCGTTAACACTCTCAAAGAGAACATACACGGCATCACCCTTCGTGCTTTACACTTTTCCTTGCCCAAGCAACAATCACAAAGTAATTTGGGCAAGGAAAATCAACAATATTTCAATAAATCCCGGCAATGGAACAATAGCATAACAACAATATCCCGGCAAGGGAAACAATACCATAAAAGAATAACGTTACTGCAAGGGAGATAATATCAAAAGCAATAGCATCCCGGCAAGGGAGACAATAATATAAACCTTTTCTCTTTACCACAATTTCTTCACAACTCATTTCTCAACTTGCGCCAACGCTTTACAATGATCAATTACCAATAATACTTCCACAAGCCTTGTTCAACAATAGAAATCATCATATAAAGCATGAACAATATGAAATAGAGTCACATTAGTCATAGTATAAGACTCACGGGCATGTTTGACACCAACATATAGATACTCGTCACCATGCCTATACGTCGTACCCAACAACTAACACGTAGCAAATAAGACACGACTCCTAATCCCTCAAGGTTATACCAAACACTTACCTAGATGCCACGAACATAATTCAAGTCACAGCTACCGCTTTACCTCTCGTTTCCACCACCAATTTGCTTGTATCTAGCAAAAATTTACTTAACGATATCAATAAATGCTAAATGAATCAATTATAATGCATGAAAGTAGGTTTTCTAAAGTTTTTTCCAAAAAGTCAAAAATCGACCCCAGGCTCGTTTGGTTCAAACCCGTAATTCAGACCAAAACCCAATTACCCATTCACCCTCGATCCCAAATATATAATTGGTTTTGGAATCCGACCTCAATTTGAGGTTTAAATCCCCAAATTTCAATATTCATAGGTTTTACAAAAAATTCTCAATTCTATCATGAAAACCCTAGATTCTAGGATGAAATCTTGTAAAAAGAAGTTAAGGAGTGAAAGAAATAAGTTAAAAATCACTTACTAGTGTTTTGGGAAAGAAAGAGTGTTTGAAAAATCGCCTCTTATGTTTCAGGGTTTTTAAAAAAATTAAAAAATAGTTGAAGAGTCCCGTTTATATACCCCTCTCAGACCCTCACTGCGGACCGAATAAAAAGGGACCGCGGCCGCGGAGCTCCACTACGGACCGCAAAGACCTTGCTTGCTCACCGCGGACCGCATAAATCCCACCGCGATAGCGAAGACTCCACCGCGGTCGCGAAGACACCACCGTGGACCGCGGAGTCTGGTTTCAGAGACCTGCAACTTTCTCTGAACCTGCAACTGTTATGTTCTAAGTCTAAATGCACTCCGAGGCTTATCCAGAACTCACCCAAGCCCTCGGGGCTCCAAACTAATCATGCATGCAAGTCTAAAAACATCATACGGACTTGCTCGTGCGATAAAATCATTAAAATAACATCAATCACTATGAATTTAGCATCAAAATCGAAGAAAAATCTCATGAACTCTTAAGTTCCATTTTTATCAACCGATGGTCCGATTCACGTCATATCGAGTCTGTTTCTTACCAAATTTTACAGGCTCAACTTAAATCCCATATAAGACCTGTACGAGCCTCCGAAACTAAAATACGGGTCCGATACCATCAAATTCAAACATATTTAAATTTCTGAAAACTCTTATAATTTCAGTTAAACAATTTTCTTCAAAAATTCATTTCTTGGGCTTGGGACGTCGGAATTTAATTCCGGGCATACGCCCAAGTCCCATATTTGCCTACGGACCCTCTGGGACCATCAAATCATGGGCCCGAGTCCGTTTATCTAAAATATTGACCGAAGTCAATTTAAATTAATTTTAAAAATAAAAGTTATTATTTTTCATAGATTTTCACATAATGGCTTTCCGGATACACGCCCGGACTGCGCACACAATTAGAGGTGAGACAAAAAGAGGTTTTTATGGCCTCGGAACAGAGAATCGGCTTGTAAAACAAGTGATGACAGGTCATCACAAAGATGCACCTAAGGATTAAATAAACTAGAAATTTTTTCTTTTAGAGCCCGTTTGAATGGACTTATTTTAAGTGACTTTTAAGCCAAAATAACTTTTAAGCCATAAGTTAGGAATTCTAGTTTTTGGCTTATTTTTTTCATTTTAGCTATTATAAAACAGGTGCTTAAAAGCATTTTTTTTTTACTCTATTCAAACAATGCAAAATAGCTTAAAGTTATTTTGGCTTAAAAGTACTTAAAATAAATCAATCCAAAAGGGATTCTACTGGAAACGCTAGATTTGTTGGGTAACAAAAATATACAAGACGAAAATAACCATATCGCAAATCTGGTTAGATCATTATAATTGCCCTTTTTTCTTTAATTTAAACCTTTTCTTTTCTTTTGTCATGGCAAGACTAGTCACTATCCTCTAGTAAAGAAAAAGAAAAAACAAAAGAATAGCCTCTATCTCATTGGACATAAATAAAGATGAGACGGTTTGCCATAATTGAACAAGTTTTTAGTTTTGTGTTTAAATGGATGTTCAATCGTTTCTTCTCTTTAATGGATTGCACCATCTCAATGGAAGTGGAGCCCCAAAAACCTGTCTTTGAAATTCACATCTCATAGCAAACCCCAACAAAGAAACAACAACAACAACAACAACAACCTTCATTCATTTCATGCAAAACTCTCTTTACCATTAAAGTCATAATCTCAGAGAGGTATAGAGGGGACCGTATATGCATTTTCATTATTCATTTTCGGACACATGTATCAAAAGAGTTAGTTCAATTCCACTGCACCACTTGTGCCTTCATAAAGTAGGAAAACAATCTTACATAATCCCTTTTCCTTTTCTTTATATATATTTGTTTCTTGTTTTCTCAACATCAACTCCGAGATACTACTGGATTTTCAATTATTGTTCTCGTTTTTGGATACCTTTGTAGGTTATGCCATAATTAGATAATTGAACTATTCCTAGAAAAAGTTAATCGTCATCTCAATTTAGACGAGCTAGTTTGACTCGGCACGAAATTTAAGAAAAAAAAAATTAAAACTTGTGATCTTAAAAGTTCGAGGGATAAAAATTTTATGAGACCATAATATTTGTGTGGTTATAAAAACTTCTCATTAAGGATAAAATGAGTAAAATGAAGACTTTAAAGTTAAATTATTTCCAGTTGTAGAAATATGTTATTCTTTCTGGAACGGACTAATTAAAATAAAGTGTATTATTTAAATTGGAAGAGATGGAGTAATTAGTATGTGCCTTTAAGTCTTGTAACAAATAAATGTGCTTAATAGTTGGGCAATTTCTTCTAATAAAAGATAGGCTCGTGAATTGTTGGATTTGTTAATTTGGGTGAGATGTATATCACATAATGTTTTTCATACACTAGCCTAGACAGGAAATTGACTTTTGTTTTAATCTTTCTTTTTTTCTCTTCCAAGTTGCATGAGGATGTGAGATGTCATAGTTTACACCACCACAAGAAGTGTCACCATCTTGAAGAACCCTTATTCTCTTTAACTAGTAAAAGGGTGTTTAAGTTATTGTCTTTCGTTGCCTTCATGGTCCCCCCCCCCCCTCTTTCTCAAGGTCACTTTCTTGTTGTTCTTCATCATCTCTCTTTCAGAATAGGTGGCCTGAATATGACATTGCCTATGATAAACTATTGTCTTTGTGGACCTCTTCTTTCTTCTTCCATCGCCTTTGCTTCTCCGGAAACATGTGTTCCCCATGTGTGGACTATGTGGAATCGGTGGACAAGTTTTTTTGATCCATCCCTCTCTAATTTATCTTCTTGTTTGAATCTGATCAGTGTATGTACTTGCAAGGCCACTGAAGGTGTCCCTGATTTATTTTTTTTGAAAAAATATGCAAATCTTTGTTTTGATATATTTTGAGTGTATCGTATTGTTAGTGATCATGCCTAACTCTAATCCTAAAAATTAAAGATAAGTGGTCGCTACAAATATAATTCAGTTTGAGAGTCCATGGTCGAATCCCACAGAGAACTAAGGTTTAGCTACAACAGTTCACTATAACTAAGAAGACAAGCCCGAATAAATTCCTAAGTTATAAATACTAAGATTCTTATGTCTAACTAATTAACTAACAAACTAAAGTAAATTAACAACTAAACATACTAATGGACGGAGACAAGATGAAGGAGAGCTAGAGTTATAATTTTCCTCGATTGTCGAAATCATTCCCTCTACATCTCCTACAATTTGCCTAAGTATTATCTACCGATCATGAATACTCGACTTACTATAATATTCTCTCTCGAGCAGCTACAATAATGTACTTGTCATATTCTATCGAATTACGCTAGCTCACACTTTTTTACCGCTCATTATGATCACGTCAAAGTTTCGTTATCTCTAATCCCGCCGTATTGATCTCTCAAATACCGTAGGAGTGACGTTGTTCAACAACCACCTAAATATGTATCCGTTCTCAACAAACACATAATAAATAGGCACAGTCAATTCAAGACCATTCAATCAACTAAAATAAGCACATAGTTGAATAAGTAGATAAATCCAAAGGTTAAATTATATTAAAACATAACAAGAATTTATCCTCCAAATATTCCATCAAAACTCTAGATAATAAACTAGCTACTCATAATATTATGTAAAATTACAATGCTAAAAGTCATAACCAACAATGAAAAATAGGAAGAAGAAGGAGAAAAACTCGTGATTGAATCTTTCTCCTTGCTCCTAGCGTATTCTTGCCTCCTTGGGTGTTGTTTTTCCCTAAAGTAGTGTCTCTCCTCTCAAAAGGATGGTTTATGATGTATTTATATCAATTAGAATTGATGTGGGGTGTCCTTGAACTCTCCTAATTTGCAAAGGAAAAGTTGAGTCGTGTGCCGGGGTTGGTGCTACGTGCGAAACTAGGCACGCTCCCAGCTATTATTTTTCTTCTTTGTTTCTTTCGCTTGCTATGTCCAGTGCCAAAGTGCCATACTTCACTGGTTTTTATTTTCCTAAGCCATTTTGCGCCTACCTTCATGCAATGAACCAATTGTGGCATGCTCCTAACTCTTTCCTCTCAACTTTTTTTTGCATCAAATCATCCGATTTTCGCCAACTTCTATCCAAACTCATTTCTACACAAAATAAACATATAATGATCATACTTTATGTTTATAAAAATGTAATATCCCGTAACTCTACTCAAAAACATGAATTTTTCATCATTTATCACTACCTCACACTTAAACTCTTGCTCGTTCTCGAGCAACTTAAAATTAAGCACATCGGCAAGTAACACAATTCCAAAATATATTCAAGCAATATATCAATGATAATGGTTTATAATGCTTAGAATCCAACATATGCACTCTTTACTCTTTTTCTCATTATTAGACCAATGCCAAGACTCTTTAAATATTTGTGTGACCCTTCTAACACCATAGCCTCAAAAATAGACTCAACTACAATCCTTTATATGACTCGGTTCTTTTTCTATCTAAAGATATGAATTCTTTACCAATCCTTCGTAAAGCATGTGCCCTCACCAACAAAGTAAAGAGAGTAATCAGTCTGCATGCTCAAATATGAATTCAAGTATAATTTAAGGACTCACATATTGAAAGAATCTGCTCACTTTCGCAAAGAAACTCTTATGCCATCCAAGTTCGTACCATAGGATTGCCCATAGTGTAAGACTCGACTGATTTAAGCTTGTAAAATCTAGGATCAAATAGAACTTTATAGGCTGTAATGTAGGCTATGGGATGGGTATGATATATATATATATATATATATATATCTAAGTACTTTAATACTTTAATACACCATATTTAAGTTTCAAGCATATTTTTGTCATGACCAATTTAATGTTTAATTTTGCCATGAAACCATACATAATTAAGACTTTCTTCATCAAGAACATCAATATAAATACTTAATATCCCAAAAAAAGAGATATGAGAGGTGTCAATCATCATTTTTTTTTTGTTTCTTTTATGTTTTGTTTTCCACTATCCTTAATTTGGTATTTCCGTCTAGTAAGGCTTTTACCCACAAATGAACCTTGCCGGTCTTCCTATGGTTCCACTCACAAGATACCCAATCTCTTTTTTTACTCTTTTAGTGACTTAAGTGCTTTCAAAAGTAAAGGGTGAACAAGATACAATTTAGAACAAGACAGGGGTTGGCTCGTAATGTGGGTGCCAAATAAAAAGGTCTACATGCTCAAAAGGGCTGACTATGGATAATGTTATCACTGGTAGGAAAATAGAATGAAGGGTCAATCAAAGAAATGCCTATATCATTTTTTAGACTCACAAGACTTAATCATTTTGCTTCGACTCACACACGGGGCAAGTTCTATATTAATAAGGGATGACAAAGAGTACAACCAAAATTTTACCTCACACAATGCACATGACTTACTCAGAACGGCTTAGACCCGATTATCAAGATAAAGCAACTAGCACATTTATCATATAATCCAAAAACTAGGAAGTAACAATATGAGTCAACAGACGAGCCTAAGCGTCAAAAGAAAGCCACACATACTCTCAAGGCATATAGTCACAAGAATCAAGAAAAAAGTACTGAGCACAAATGCTCCACCTCTAAGCAGCATATAAATCATGTCAAAAAGCATAGATACTCAAGTTCTCCCTATTTCATTATCAGTTAAAAAGAAAAAGAAAAAAATATTTTTGTATTTTTAGACTTTAAACCCTCAAGAAAAATGTCTAGGAAGTCTATCGTCAAGAAAAGTCCAAAACATTTTGAAAGTTCTACTTACAAAAAAATACTACTTCCCGGTTCAAAGAGTCATCCCTTGGAAAAGAACCGTGGCCATAAGAAAACTCAAGAGGGGTTATTTCTACCTAATTTTTATTTATTTTTTAGTACACATAGACTAATACAACTAAAATAGCATAAGAAATTATCAAAACAATCTCTGCACCCCCACACTTAAAATTATGCATTATCCCTAATGCACACCCATAATACAAGAGGGCAAAAGAAACTCCCTGGTAAGTTAAAGGCCTAAACATTAACAACTCATGGGGTACTCAGACTTCTCACAGACTTGGTTCTTTGTGCGGGCACCCCACACTTAGTTCTAATTGCGTCAGTTGCTTTTGCTTTCTTACTATGGTTTTGCTTTCCATTCTCTTAAAAAATCAGAAACGACACTACAAAAATGATACAATAAAAAAATTAATGAAAAAACTAGAAATAAAAGAAAGCAATAAAGATGGGTTGCCTCCCAACAAGCGCTCGAGTTAACGTTGGGGCAGGACGTGAATCACTTTCTGCCTCCACCTCGAGCTTATGAATTGAATCCTAATTTGGCTTCAAGTTTTCGGTTATGCTTCAGGGGTGGTGGAATAAATCTAACTAGCCCAAGGAAATACTGTAGTATTATTCACTTCTTGGCCTTGACATGAGGTGTGTAATCTTGACTTTCTTATAAGAAAATCTTTAGAATGTAAGCATCTTGTTCCTCATTTCTTGAATCCTCAATTGGATCGGATAACTGTATTTTCATATTATCATCCAAACACAATATGAAAAAATACATGGAGTGAAGGAAATGTGCTCAAATACATAAACTCCAGTACTTTCAACATCCTCAACACCCATGACACTAGAATCAACAAAATTAATATTCTTGGCTGACTCTAGTATCACGTCTTCAACATTAGCATCCTCAAATTCTAATTGGCTAGGTTGTTGGTATTCTACTCTACCCTCCCCCGTCAGAGTGTCAACTACTAACTCTAATTTATACTGTTTTCTCCTACTATCCACCATATTGATTTGTTCAACATTTAAAGCTTCTACCATTTCACTCACTATAGCTTTCAAGTTGTGAATAGTTGCCACTTGCATTTATATCCATAATGGTGTGTCATTATTTTGTGCGACAAGGCACCTCTGCATATCTTTGATCTCCTTCAAATCAGCAACCTCAAGTTATTTGTTCCTATTAACTTCATAAGTAAAAGTACAACCATCACAATAAGGAGTGGGGGAGCGGGGGGGGGGGGGAGGATAAGAAATATAAGTACAACCATAAAGTGACCATATTGACTACCACACATATCACACACATTGCACACGTAAGATTGAGTTGGTACACATAACTCACTCTCGAGAATATTTTGGTAATTTTGCCATATGTAGTTTTCTCCACAATATGCATAAAGAGGATCAAAAGTAGAATTACATTATCAAAACTCTCATAAAAGTTCAAACTTGAGACCAAGTAATATTTACAGCTATAGCTATGCCATTAGTTCCCTGGCAACAATGCCAAAATTTGATCACGCTAACTCTAGTCCTTAAAATAATAAGCGGTCACGACGAATATAATTCGGTCTAAGAGTACCGTAGTCGAATCCCACAGAGAACTAAGGTTTAGCTACAATTGTTCACTATCACTAAGAAGACAAGCTCGAATAAATTCCTAAGTTATAAATACTAAGATTCTTATATCTAACTAATTAACTAACAATCTAAACTAGTAAATTAATAACTAAAGATAATAATGATTGGAGACAAGATGAAGGAGACCTAGAGTTATGATTACCCCAATTGTCGAAACCATTCTCGCTACATCTCCTACAACTTGCCTAAGTATTCTCTATTGATCATGAGCACTCGACTTATCGTAATTCTCTTTCGAGCAACTACAATAATGTACTAGTCATATTCTCTCGAATTACGCTAGCTCGCACTTTTTCACCACTCATTATGATCACATCAAAGATTCGTTATCTCTAATCCCGCTTTTAATCCCGCCATATTGATCTCTTAGATACCTTAGAAGTGACATTGTTCAACAACCACCTAAATATGTATCCTTTCTCAAGCAACACATAATAAATAGGCACAGACAACTGATGAGCATTCAATAAACTGAAATATGCACATAGTTGAACAAGTAGATAAATCCAAAGGTAAAATTATATTAAAACATAACAAGAATTCATCCTCTAAGAGATTCCATTAAAACCCTGGACAATAAATTAGCTACTCATTATATTATGTAAAACTACAATACTAAAAGTCATAACCAACAATGAAAAATAGGAAGAATAAAGGAAAAAACTCGTGGTTGAATCTTTCTCCTTGCTCCTAGTGTATTCTTGCTTCCTTGGGTGTTATCTTAAACTAAATTAGTGTCTCTCCACTTAAAAGGGCATTTTATGATGCATTTATATCAATTAGGGGTCGATGTGGGGCGTCTTTGATCTCTCCTAATGCGCGAAAATAGGCACGCTCCCAGCTATATATATATATATATATATATATATATATATATATATATATATATATATATATATATATTCTTCTTTGTTTCTTTCACATGCTAGGTCCAGTGCCATACTTCACTGGTTTTGATTTACTTCTAAGGCCATTTCACACCTACTTTCATGCAATGTACCAACTGTGGCGCGCTCCCAACTCTTGCCTCCTAACTTCTTTTTACATCAAATCATATGATTTTCGCCAACTTTCATCCAAACTCATTCCTATACACAATAAACATATAATGATCATATTTTATGTTTATAAACATGTAATGTCCCGCAATTCTAATAAGAAATAATATGCAAACATACTAAAAAACATACATTTTTCATCATTTATCAGTTAGTTTAGTCACATTTTAGTTATGGTTTATGGATGTTCGATATAATGAAGTAAACAAGTGTTTTCTCAAACAACTTAAATTCTTAGACGAGATATTAGATCAGGCAGAGGTATTGAGTTTAAATCAAAAAGAATTTTCACGTACTTGACTCAAAAAAATGGACATAATATTAAGGGGCTTGTTGAAAATATAATTAAATAAATAAAAGTATTATTTCCAAAATAGTTCAAAGTTATAGATAAATGATTACCCACTTTACCAACGAAGAATATCTATACTTGGATAAGATGGCATAATGAAGTAAAAATAGCACGGTATAATTAGTTTTCGGACCAGTCATTCAAAAATAGCCAGCGTTTACGAGGTCAAGGAAAAATAGCCATTATTTTGCTGTAATACAGACCGGTCCAACATAATATACTAGAGTTCGGTGCACCTGTGTATGAACTCCAGCATATTATGCTGGACCGGTATACTTTGCTGACTCCAGTGTAATACACTGGAGACTGGAGCACCGGTGCTCCAAACTCTAGTATATTATACGGGACAATTATACTTGCTGGAACTCCAGTATATTATGTTGCAGTTCTAGTGTACTTATGCTGAAACTCCATTATATTATGCTGGAGTTCCAGCATACTTATCCTGGAACTGCAGTATAATATGCTGGAGTTCAAGCATACTTATGTTGGAACTCCAGTATAATATACTGGCGTATTTTTCGGGTTTTGAACAGTGTTTTCGCTCAAATTTATCTTTACCTGAAAAATGACTAAATTTCGATTACTTTTGAAATTGGGCTATTTTTGAACGACCAGTTGTAAATCTGGCTATTTTTGAATTTCTCCCCGTAATGAATTCAAAGTACCGCTAGCTAGTATATTAGTAGAAAAATACTTATTCCCCTTATCCATGAATTTAACAATTTGGCATCATGAACTTATTGTTATATACACTTATTTATAGTAATTATTTTACACCACCCGTACTTATAATCAACTAGCTAGTATTAGTAGAAATCTTTTCACAATATAGATATGAATACGATTCTCACCGTCTTCATTCCCATTCCCTCTCCTAGTCTCCTAAGTAATAGAAAATATAAATCAAAAAGTTCTATCTTTAACAAAAAGGGCTCTGTGAAGTTATTAATCCACTTTGAAAAATAAAGTCCTTAAACCATTATATATATATCTCTTCAAAGTGATGTTTTATCTCTCTCTCTCTCTCTCTCTCTCTCTATATATATATATATATATATATATATATATATATATATATATTCAAAGTGAAGTTAGTTAGTACGAACTTTTGTAACTTTTTTCTATGTAATTCTTGTCTGCAACGAAGCTAGAAGCAGAGAAGGATAAAGATGTTGAATTCAGGATAAAAGAAGAAAAAAGAAAGTTATGGTTTTGGGACATTCCTGGTCTTTGGCTATCTTTGGCTTTCATCGCATGTAACCTTTTTTACATATATAAAGCAGTAGCAGACCAGATTTAATGTTTGGTTATAGATATTTTTGGAAATGAAAACAGAATTAAGACTGGCATGTGAATGCAAGAAAAAGAGTGCAATATCCAAGTGAATGAAGAGTACATATCCCACCATCTTCTTTATTTTCTATTTATTTTGAAAAAGACACATGCAAGATGAATATTTAATAATTTTGAAGTGTTTGGTGGTGGTGTTTGGGATGGGAGGGGCTACATGTTCCTATCATGTACAATATGGAAATCTCCTTAACTGTCAATATAAGAACAGCTCTTTGAACTCCTTAAAAGCTTGGGTGTGATCCATCATTGTTGTCCTGAACTGAAGCTTATTTGGACCACCAAAGGCATCTTTTCAGATGTTGCATTAACGTTTCCATTGAGAAGGAGGGGGGGGGGGGCATCTTTAAATTTACCACCTTTCCTTATTTTTCTTCACGAGCTAGCTGCAAATCAATAAAGCTGAAAGTCAAAATAGTCCAACTCTCTTTCCTTTATTAACTTATATATGTTGTGAGTTTATTTGTTCCTAAAATATCTATATATAGCCTTGTTTACCGTGAACATGGTTAGAGAGGAAAGAGAGAAATGTTATTGATCTTCTGAAGAATAGTTGAAGTGCCTCTTACAGAGTGTTAATGATTCCCCTTTTATAAGAGGGGGGGGGGGAATCCAAACTTAGTACAAGATAAGTTGAGTAATAAAGAAAGTGGGATGGGACAACTAACTAGCTTCATGACGTATACGTAGACTAACGTTAGGCTTCCCAGGTAGACTTAATCGGCTCCGGATGCATTCTTCGGAAGCCTCCCATGCTCGTCGGGGTCTCGGCCGACATTATTCCCAGGCCGGGTATCGACAGATCTTGAGGGAAGTATTCGGCTCGAGGTCTCGAGTCTTCGAGGCTATCTCCTGAAGCACTTTGTTAACGAGAAATAGGTCCCCCCGATTACCGTACACAGATAGTCTCTGCGTTTCTTAGAGAGAAGCGATAAGAAATGATTTTGACATCCCACTCTATGGTCTCCCATAATGACGCCGTGCTGATGACACAACCCCTCATAAGTGACGAAACGTTTCACCGTTTCACTTTTTCAGGGTCGTTCGATATGTTGTGATTCCTCGTTCTTCGGGGTCATAATGTTGCCATTGATTTAGCTCCCACGAATGCATTGAATGCACTTGTCGTTACGTTTTTCAAGGGCGATAATGGCACAATCGGTTATCTTGCCCTTCTTCTCTATAAATGGGGCGCTTTGTGATTTGTTTTTCATCCAAGCTTCCTCCGATATCCATCCTTTCCTCCTTTCTTGCTATCTTTATTCTTTGCTATTTCACCATGTATGAGGCCCATGGCCTTAAGATTTTACGTCGACATCATGCGTGCTACGGCCTGTCTCCCGGACCTTCTCTGATTGGACGAAGCTATGCTGCCTCGATGTTATTGTTGTTGTTGTGGTTGTTGTAGCTGTCTCCATTAGCTCGGGGCGATGAAGCAGAGGACCTATCTCCTCTGACTCGAGGAAGTATTTGGATTATACACTACTACTCAAGAGGGGGCTCGGATTATACACCGCTGCTCACCCTCCTTCCTCGACTTTGCGTATTACACCCCCTTTGGATTCCTTGGGGTATGGTGGCACTTTCTTCTGGCTATCGCCACCTAGGTCGGGGCAATATCTCAAGAAACAGCTTTATAATAGCAATACTGGCGGAGTTCATACTAGCCAGATTTGTCACCCAGCCACTTCTTGTCTCCTTTCGGCTTCTCCTTCGTCACTTTGCTATTATCCATCGCTTTCCTCTTCTATGTCCTCCCTTTTGAAGATGCCATTCCGGGAGGGTCGAGATGAGATTCCTTATAGTATTGGGCTTGGAAGATATTGTCTTTGAGGTCCCGCACCTGAGGAGATGATGCCGAAGATGCCGCTATTGAGGACGCACCTTTGGGAATAGGCTAGATTCTTAGACTTTGTTGTATGCACACCCTTCTGTTTCTTTGTTTCTGTGAAAGGATCTCCTTGCTGGCTTTAGTAATCATATGTGAGGACCCCCCAAGGGCTGTTGTAAGCAAACATTTATGAATACAAAGATATTTTCTTGACTCCTGCCTTTGATACTTGCCGTATTTCTTTTATGTTCGCGGATGTGCCAAATGAATGATCATGTATGTTGTTGTTGATACTGAAGCCAGATTCGAATATTCTTTCCGGCCTTCGGTTGATGGAAACAGCTTTGCACGGGGTCTTTTGTGGTTCCTTAGGTCCAACCCGAATAAAGTTGATAAACTCGGGCCACCAGGACCCTAATTTTGCGCGAAAATGAGAATAATGCCTTGGGCTTCGGGGTCGTGACTCACCAGCTATGTTCTGTAATAAACTTTGCGAAGAAATTTGCTCGGGGACCCATGGGCGGTGATCGAGGCCAACCCTGTACTACTACAAAGTAGCAAGAGTGGTCGAAGCAGCTTTTACCCGAGAAGGTCGGGATCGATTTCCATAGGGAGCTAGATATTGGAATTGAGTTTCTATCTAAATTGGAGTTGCGTAGTTGTTCCTAATTGCACTTCTAAACATAGTTGGTTTTGATTTCACTTCTAATTGTATACCATGAAGATGCTAAATTGAGCTAAGTTAAGATAAGAGTAAACTATTGAAGGTTGTCTAAATAGGTAAAATGCACTAGGGAAGTGACTTTCTCTTAGGTGGGTAATTGAAGGATTCTCGAGTCTGAGGCTAGATTGTCATATTTGGGGATTACAACATAACCATTGCACGACACTACTCACTCTATACATCTCGGTAGTTCCAGTGATTTTGCCCAAATTGACTTTCTCAAGACCAATTGGGTATGATAATTTGTGCAAGCAATTGAGGTTCAAGTTGGGTATTACTATCTCTAGGTTTAACCCTTTAATTGGGGCTATCAATCTCTTGAATACGCCCCAATTTCTTGTTGGACCAATTTCATAGACTTAGGCTCTCTTTCTCAAGAAGAGCCAAAGTCAACTAGGTATAAACTAGTGTTTGCAACCACTAATCCAACATTAAAACCATAAATTAGTTTAAATATCAAATACCCATAGACATTCAAGCCTTAAAACACAAGCCCATCAATTACCCACACTAAGGTTGAGCCACAACCCTAGCTAATGAGTCTAGCTACTCATGATTATAGAAGAAAACAGAGAAATAGATGAAGAAAAACCCATAATATTTAATTACTAGATAAAACTTGAAGATTCAATGATGAAACTATGGTAAAATTACTCAAAATGGTAAAAGAACACTATTCACGAGCACAACTGTTGTCTAGAATACAACTGATGACCTAAAAATGAGAAAAGAAACTACTTATTCTAGTCCAAAAATTCTGGACAAAAATACCTCTGCGGGACTTGTACGGACGGCACAAAATCGAGTGCGACCGCAGTAAGGCTTTTGGCTGAAACATTTGCTCTCTAAACTTGGTCTTTGCGGACCGCACAAAGTCGTGTGCGGCCGCAATGATGTCAATACGGTCCGCATGAAATGCTTTGCGGCCGCATTGCTTGGCTGGCTCAAATGAGCACTCTTTGAACCTCTTCTTTGCGGACCGCAGAGAATAGAGTATGGCCACAGTGGTCCTGTTATATTGAGCTTGGACTTGTTCTTGGTACTTGTGCATGTTTCACTCCTTTTTGAGCTGGTTTTGATGAATTGTCACCTTGTTGACCAAACCCTGCAATCAAGTACAACATGTGAGCCTTTGGGACTATTTTTTTTTACATATTTCTAATCAAAACTTAAGTAAGAAGGAGTGTAAAATGCATCATAATCCCTAGTTATCAACTCCCCCAAACTTAATCATTTGCTTGTTCTCAAGCAAATAAAATAAGACTCACCCCTTAATGATAAATCCAAGAAAATTCAGCTCACCTAAAGTGACCTCATCTAGCATCAATTGGGACTAACAATTGCCCTCAATTCAAAATGAATCATTAACAACATTCACTCTTTTAAACACCATGGATTTAGTGCGACACAAGAACATCAAGAGTTGACTCAATACATCAAAGAAACTCTTTCTATTACTTTGGTCATGTGGAACCCAAACTCACACATCCTCAACTCTCCTTAAGCAAACCTCACCTTTAGGATAGTAGCACTTAAAACAAGGTTAATAGAAATACACTCATCTCTCTCAAGGAAAAGTCACAAGTTCGGCTCTAAGTACCATATGCTTGTCCCTTATGTGAGTCACCACTAATGTAAGATTCATTCAACTCAAGATCATATGGGGCTTTTGTGGAGACATAGTGAAGACTTTTGGTTTAGGGTAGGACTATTTGGTCTAAGTAGGTTCCATCTTCCCTTTAGCACTTTTTTTCTTTATTTTGGCACACATTCACTTGACTTTTTAAGTCATTTCACTTCTTTCTAAGGGGTTAGAGAGACATTGTCACTCTTTTTAGTTCATTTCAAATTTTTTCTCCTTTATCAACTTTCCACACCTTTCATTCTTTGCTTTCCCTTCATTCCCTTTTTTTTACATTGAACATTCTTTTTGTCTTTTTGATTTTGTTTCTTTTTCACTGCCTTTCCTTTTCTTCATTTTGTACCTTTTACCACTTTGTTGCAATCATCGTCTCTCTCCCCAAACTTATACTTTTGCCATGTGCTAAGAAAAGATCGGGTGCCAAGAGAGGGTATCTTTAGAACAGGTAAAGGCTTGTACCGTGGTTCTTGAAAGAAAAAGTTCTAAGGCTCAAAAGGGCTGACTAGAGATTTTATCATCGGTAGGCTATGAAAGTGTTCAAGATATCATTCGGATCAAGGAGAGCCTATTATCGCATCTCAAGTCAAATTACACTTAGGATTTTGCCTAGACAAACATTCAGGGCAAGCTCTAGACCAATGGCTCGGGACTTGGACTTGCAATTCAAATTCTCACCACACAAGCTATGGGATTGCTAAAGACACAGAGTCGGGGGCCCACAACAACCTTAGACAAGATTTGAGCACACAATGGTCTCGAAAAACCACTTGATGATTATTGGCCAACACAAGAGTCTCAAGGTCACAACTTTCACAATCTTATACACAATGATTTATTTTTTTGACCATATGATCAAAGGAAAATGTGTTAGGCCCAAGTGAAGCTATGCTTGAGGCACCCTTACCAACTAACTACTAAAAAGCAAAAAGAAAACAGACTCAACCCCTTAAGACAGTTGTCATGCCATCCATCATCGGGAAAAGCCACCCGGTTCACACAAATTCCATCTTTGGAAAGAACCGTGACATTAAGAAAACCAAAGTCTTATTGCAAAAACTCAAAACAAAAAGCTACGAACATAAAATAAGAAGCTAAGAAAGGAAAAAGCGGAAAGTAAAATGAATATGTACAAGAGGGGATTTAATTGAATATACAATATGGGGAATGAATATATACATAATAACGTAACTTTTATATACAGACCCAAAGTAATAAGTACGAAAAGTGCAATGAAATGCTAAAATTATATACATACCAAAGATAAAAAGGAAAGAAAGCATAAAATAATGTCATATGTACAATCATCCAAATATCCAAATAGGTCTACCCCCTCAAATGAAAGCTGACATTGTCCTCAATGTCAACTAACCAAAATAAGCACAAAATGGAGAAGAGAGGAAAAAGAAACTCCCTATGGGCCCTCCGTCTGCATGGGATCCTGAGTCTGGGTCACTGGGTCCTCTGTTTGCTCGGGAACTTATGACTGGCTCCCTGTGATCTGTGGCTCTGCTGGGACCTAGGCCTGGACCTGGACTGAGTCTTGGGCTGAATCCTGGGGCTGGCTGGAGGAACCTCCCTACGAGTCCTCCAACTGTATAACTGCATCATCAGACTGGGGAATCACCCTCTTCCTCTTGGGTAGCCTCTCGGACTCCTGCTCTGGCTGGGGCTGGGCTGCTAGTGTTGGGTCATGCAATAGCAAATCTAAAGGCAGGTGATCCGCCTTCAACTTCTTAACCTCGACCCGTTGCTCCTTCACCGAATCTTTTGAAGCCCGAGTCTTCCTCATTTTCTTCTCCTCCCTAGCAAGTTCCTTGAGTGCCTTTCCATGTGAATCAACATCGTCCGTAAGCAATTTTTGGTTCTCTAGGATCTTCTTCTGGTTGTCAAGAAGATCCTTGAGAGTGTCCTCAATAGATTGTGGGACCTGTGGAGAAAGAGGTGCTGACTGAACTGCCACCATGGTAGATAGTACAGACAGCTTAGAAGTAGCTGTCTGCATCCAATTGTTGATGCTGGCAAGGGCCTGGCTCAGGCGGTGGGCAGTCAATGGGTATGCAGTGGAGGAGGGTATCTCTAGAACTATAGAAGTTGAAGGACCTGGGGCCATGTCTGCTGAGGTGGAAGGAGGCTGAGTAGGAGCCACTACCACTACTGGCTCTTCAGACTGGCTAGTCGAAGTAGTGGCTTTGCCCTTGAAGTGCTTGCCCTTAGGGTTTTCATCACCTTGTAGGCTATACCATGAGAAGGGTGCCTTCGCCTTCACTTACATATCAAACTTCCGTTTTACCACATCTAAGTCCTCCAGGTACATAGTCAGGAAGTTGGGGAAAGGATAAGATCTGTCACCTTCGTTCACTACCCGTATAATATCCTGGGACATCACATTCCCGACGTTAATCGGGTACCCCGCCATGATAGATGCTACTAAAATCGCCCGATGAATAGGGAGTGAGTTGTCGTGGGTGGTGGGATCTAGCCTGCTGCACACAAATGTCTCCCACCCCTTAGCCTTAAAGTTCAAAGTTCTCCTCAAGATCTTCACTCCCGCAGTCAACCAATCTGGGGTGGTACCTGGGATTGCCAAGTACTCCGCCAACCAAGGACGAGCTTCCTTACCCAATGCCATCTTCTCCAATTACAAGGACTCATCCTCCTCCAAGAAGCCCAGGTAATAATTTATGGTCTTACTATCGAATTTCACTTTCAAATTTCGCACTTTGGTGACTGTGGTTCCCTTTTTGATGTGGGCCACATTTGTGTAGAACTCCTTCACTAAATGCTCATTGGTGTCCTCCATATGGCCTATGAAGTAGTCCCATCTAGCTCTCTCTCTGAATTGCCACAACACATTGGGGTTGTAAGGCAAAAGGTCCCGGATGATAAATTTACGCTCAAGTATCAATTTCCTCTCGGGCCACCACTCTCGGAACTTGTGGTAGGCAACCTCAGTTACAAACCAGTCCTGCCATGCCTTCGGATTTCTAGTCCTCTCTATCCCACCTATTTGGGGCTCACCCCCTTCTACTTCTTCCCCTTCTTCTGCTATGGGACACTCTCCCGATAATAAAGTTTTTCCACTGCCGGCAGCTGAGCCCTTAGAAGACTCAGAAGATATACGCATTGATGTTTGGGCAGTGGGAGAGCCTGGAGGTGTATCCCTCAACTTGTTCCTCTCCAGTCAGTTAGGAACATACTCTGGCACGAAGCCTGAAGATGCCTCACGGAAAGGCTCATGCTCACTCCTGACTGGTCAATAGCTCTGTCTGCAGCTCTTATGATCCTCCTTGTGTTCTTTATTTTTTGTCAGACTTGTGGGGTCAATCTTATCATTCCTTGTCCCCTACCCCGGTAGGACTCTCCTCTTCCTGATTGTTTACTACCTTTGCCTCGTGGTTTCACCATTGTCTGCAATAAATATTTACTTTTGCTTTGTTAGTATCAGTAGAAACAATGAAACTCAGAATTGCAGGAAAAATAATGCAGACAGTTAAAAGTTGCAGACTGCGAACCGTACAAAATGAGGTGCGGCTGCAAAGAGGCTACCGCGGCCGCAAAGGTCCGCACAGAGGTAGGGTTCAAACTACGCACTCTCTAAATATATGCACCGCGAATCACACAAAATGGCATTGCGGTACGCACAAAATCTGTTACGGCCGTGATCCTCAAATGTCAGTATTCAGAACCTAGTCCACTGTGGTTCGCACAAAATGGCATTGCGGAGCGCACAAATTCCACCGCAGTCCGCACTGAGTGGCCAGCATCAGCACCAACCTAGGGTTCAAGTTTTGTCCATTTTTAGTCCAAATATTTACCTATTGATGATACCCTATGTGTTGCCTCAGTGTTTTAACTAATTAGTCTTAAGTAAAACGGAATTTAACTAACCTATGCTACAAGACTGCTAGAAAAACGGGAAGGGGAGGAAGAAGAAATGAGAAAAACAAAAATTCAAAGAAAATAATAAAATTAAACAACTGAGACGGAATTAATGTTACCAGAAATGAGATTTACTAAAGATTGATGAGTCTTAGAAGTTAATTTCGTGCAATGAGAGTGATGAATAGTAGTTTTTATGCTTCTAAGAGTAAAAAGATCGAAAAGTTCAAATGGAGGGCCTCAGGTCCTATTTATAGAAAAAGGTCCTGGGCCCCAGCTTACCTACCCACCGTGGACCGCACAAAATGGCACCGCGGTCCGCGGTGCTCAAAAACATGAAGCACTTGGAAATTGACCATTGCGGACCGCAAGAAATCCAGTGCGGCCGCAGTGGACCACCGCGGACCGCACAGAATGCAATGCGGCCGCGGTGGAAAACTTCAGAGACTCCCTACTTTTGTCAAATCACTTATGCGGGCCGTATTGATTTCTTGCCCCCGCACAAAGGCATTTGCAGCCACACAAAATGAGTGCGGTCCGCACTGCAAACTTCAGAGAGTGATCATTTTTCAACTTGTTCTTGCACTGTATCAACACAACCCTACAACTTCTCACAACCAGTCAGTCCAAAAATAAATCCTACACTACAATGAAAATCAAAGATAAATAAGAAGAAAGACACATGGGTTGCCTCTCAAGAAGCACCTGATTTAACGTCGCGGCATGACGCAGGTTACCATCAAATCACTTGAGATGAAGAAGTGCCACCACGTGGCTATCATCAATCTTGCCCAGGTAGTGCTTGAACTTGTGCCCATTCACTCAGAAAACCTCACCATTTTTGTTCTTCAAATCAAGTGCACCAAACGGAGTCACAAATACCACTTCAAAAGGTCCACTCCATTTTGACTTAAGCTTTCCCGGAAACAGACGTAACCGAGAATTGAACAAGAGAACCAAATCACCCACTTTGATCTTCTTGCCATGAGCATATTTATCATGAAGGTACTTCTTCTTGTCCTTGTACAAGGACGAACTGGAGTAGGCATGGAATCGGAATTCATCAAGTTCATTAAGCTACTCCACATGAAGATTTGCTGCCACATCCCATTCAAGATTCAGTTTCCTCAAAGCCTATATGGCCTTGTGCTCTAACTCAACTAGTAGATGGCAAGCTTTTCCCAAACACCAACCGATACGGAGACATACCAATCGGAGTCTTGTAAGTAGTCCTATAAGCCCATAGAGCATCATCCAACTTCTTTGACTAATCAGTCCTATTTGCATTAACCGTCTTTGATAATATACTCTTGATTTTCCTATTTGAGACTTAAACTTGGCCACTCGCTTGAGGATGATAAGGAGTAGAAACTTTGTGGTTAACACCATACTTTGCAAGCAAAGTGTCAAAAGCTCTATTACAAAAATGAGACCCCCATCACTTATGATTGCACGAGGAGTTCCAAACCTTGTAAAAATGCTCTTCTTGAGAAATGCAACAACACTTCGGGCCTCATTGTTGGGTAAAGCCACGGCTTCAACCCACTTTGAAACATAGTCAACCGCCACAAGAATGTATGTGTTCCCACACAAGCTAACAAACAGGCCCATAAAATCAATGCCTCATACATCAAAAATATCAACTTCAAGAATGGCATTGAGAGGCATCTCATCTTTCTTTGAAATTACCCCCGCTCTTTGACATTCGTCACACCTCTTCACAAGTTCACTTACATCTTTGTACAAAGTTGGCCAATAAAAACCCACAACTAGAACTTTGGAAGTCGTCCTCGCCCCGCCATGATGGCCACCATAGGGAGAGGAATGACAAGCCTCCAAGTTACTCAATTGCTCTTCCTCCAGGACATACTTTCGGATCACACCATCCATGTAAATCTTGAAAAAGTACGGCTTATCCCAATAGAGATCCAAACTATACCGTTTGAGATTCTTCCTTTGGTTAGAAGAGAGCTCACACAGGATTATACTAGTCACAAGCAAATTAGCAACGTGCGCAAACCATGGCATACCATTCACCGACACCGAAAGAAATTGTTCGTCGGGAAATGAATTATTGATCTCTAGGCCATCACGAGCCCTCCCCTCCTCCTCCAAGCGGGACAAATGGTCGGCCACTTGGTTTTCACTATGCTTCCGGTCCTAAATCTCCAAATCAAACTCTTGAAGTAACAAGACCCATCGCATCAGTCTAGCTTTGGAATCCTTCTTCGTCATTGTAAGCACGTGATTTTTGACCCTCCCCGAGATTTTTCACATTTTTAGCGTGAATATGTGAAATTGGGTCTAATATAGCCATTTTAACTATTTTTACTTTATTTCGTTGCAAAAAGAAAAAATCACAAAAAATACATATATATATTTTAGTTTATGCATTTCTCATAAACGTGGAAAAAATTAAAAAAAATTGTACTTTATTTTGGTACTTTATATAAATTCGAAAATTACAAAAAAAATATAGTTCTATTAATGTTTGCAGTCATTATAATTTTGAAAAATACAAAAATTGTACTTTATTTTGGTACTTTATATAAATTTAAAAATTACTAAAATATATAGTTCTATTAATGTTTGCAGTCATTATAATTTTGAAAAATACAAAAATATTACTTCATATTTTTGTCTTTATTAAAGAACGAAAATTACAAAAAAATAGTTTTATTAATATTCTATAGTCATTTTAACTTTGAAAAATACAAAAAAACATTACTTCATATTTTATCTTAATATTTAAAAAAACGAAAATTACAAAAATAGTTTTATTAATATTTTGTAGCTATTTTAAATCTTGAAAAAATATTTAAAAAATATATAGTTTTGTTTGAATACTAGTCTTATTTTTGGTAGTTATTTTGCTTACATAGGACTAGTTAAGCAACGTTTTCCTATTTCTCGGGTCCGGGCAAAAGAATAATATTCGGGTTCAAACTACCCGGTTTTAGGCCTAATTTCGGACCTAGCCCATAATAAACCGTGTCCAGGACACATGGGAAACCCCACCGCGCGTGGGGAACATAAGCCTCGAACCCCACCACGCGTGGGGCTCATTTTTTCTGGGCAAAGACTATACAAATACACGGACAAAACTTTGAAAGAGGAGGACTTTGGACTTTTGGTCAGAAAAAAGAGAAAAAACGGGAAAAATTTTCGAGCATTGTTCATCTTCTTCTTCAAAAAGAAAAAGAAGAGAAAGCCCTAGGAGCCAGCCCCCCCCCCCCCCACGCTCGAACACCTCCGTCACGACCCCTCCGGTAAACCACCCAAACGACCCTTCAGCCACCACCAAACGACCACCCTCCTTCCACCTCCAAAACCCTCCCCAGCTGACCCCTCCCCGTCACCTCCACCCATAACCACCATAACCAACGACCAAACACCACTCCGTCACAACCCAACACCACGACCAACAGCTTCCCCCCCCTCGTCGTCAAACTCCAGCCCAGTCTGTCACCTTCGACCACGACCAACGACAACAACCCAACATCGCGACCAACAGCTTCCCCCCCTCGTTGTCAACCTCCAGCCCAGTCCGTCACCTTCCACCGCGACCACGACCAACGACAACAACCCATCCAGTCGAACCCCAGGCCTCCTCCTCACCCCAGCCACGAACCAGCAGTAACGCCATTAGCGTTAGCATGCCCAGCTGCCGCCGTTTCTTCGTTATCGTCGCGAAGACCGTCTGAGGTCGTCGTCGGGTTGTGCTCGTGGCTTCCGGTCTGATATCGTTGAGTTCGACATCGAGGTTCCGTCATTGGAGAGGTTTCCGATAGCTGTCGAGACAGTTTGGTTGTTGTTCTTGCTTCAAACAGGTGCATATACATTTCCAAACTTGTTATATTTGCTTAAATGGAATGAAATGATATGGATTTCCTATGCACTGTTTGTGTATCGGATTTGTTGAATGTCTCTTCCTTTGTTTCATTATTTTAAGTAGCCATTCCGCATTTTGTTTCTTCATATTAAGATTATTGTTATCTACATGCTTGTCTTAAGAGTTGTTTGTACGTATAGTAGTAATGTTAAAATCGTAGGAGTAATTTTAATCCCACTGAAAAATATTCGTTTCATCAAATAAGTTTAATCTACAACCCATGACCTCGCAAAGTAGCAAAAAAAATGTAGTTATTTTAGCCTTGTCTCTTTTTTTTTTTCTAAAATAAATAAATAAATAAACAAAAAAAACGAGACTAGCTTCGCCAAAAAAATAAAAATATACAGATTGCGGAGCCTTCACAAAATATGTGTATTAAATACTTAGATTCTGGGACGTGCCGTTTAGCAAATTTCGCGGCCCTGCCAAAAAATAATAATGCGCTAGTTGCTTTAGGCGCGCCTTTAATAATGTTATCTCCCTAAACTCGGGTGTGCATTTCATGCGACCCAAATCCAAATCCTAAAACATCAAATAAAATATGTTGCGGATTGTGGGTGCATTTCATGTGACACAGTCCAAAGATATGTTTTAAGCGATGTTCACATTCCTAAAAAATAATGATAATAAAGCGGTAAAAGATAAAATTTGCACATGGCTCATAATTGTATTAAAAATCAGATAAATAAGCCGAATATAACAGTTGAGCGACCGTTCTAGAACCATGGAACTCGGGAATGCCTAACACCTTCTCCCGGGTTAACAGAATTCCATATTCGGATTTCTGGTACGCAGACTGTAATATGGAGTCATTCTTTTTCCTCGATTCGGGATTAAAATTGGTGACTTGGGACACCCTAAATCTCCCAAGTGGCGACTCTGAAATAATTAAACCAATCCCGTCTCGATTGTCCTTTAATTGGAAAAACTCCCTTGCGCCCCCTCGGGTGCGGAAAAAGGAGGTGTGACAGCTCTGGCGACTCTGCTGGGGAGCCTATAACCCAGAACCACTGGTTCAGGGTTAGAAATTCGAGCTTAAATAAATTGTTATATTTGGCTTTATTTGATTTTTACATGTTTTGAGCTTAATGTGCTAAATGTTGCTTTTACCGCTTTGATATTATGTGAACTGTATATAAATTGTGCCGAAACCCATCTCCTCTCTGAGTCTTCTGAATCATGAAGAAGGGTGTACTTCGTACGACTTCTTTTCTGTATAGTGTCAAATCCCAATTTAGAACGAGGTTCAGACAAGTTGCTAAGCCGGTGAAGCTTCTGTATTCTCGGTACGCTGCCCCTCGGCTCGAGCTGTCCGCTCGGGTAAGCCAGGTCTAGAACAAATACCCAGGTTATGAACTTAGTATAACGAAGCCACATGCCGGATCCCTAGTAGGAACGTTTATTTGCATCATGTGCATTTGACTTAGGGGACTCAACACAGGGGTTGGGTCCGTCTAGGACAAGCAACCTGAAAATAATAGACCATCTTATGGCATCCTATGTGCTACATGTTGTATTCAGTCAAGGGCGAATGGGTCATTTGGTCATTTCCAGCATGATGTTATTTTAATCAAAGCATGGGGAACATTTGTGGAATCCAAGAAGCCTTGGAATTCCCTATGTCCCCCACGCTTGCTTTTTGGGAAAACACATGGGGAACATTTGTGGAATCCAAGAAGTCTTGGAATTCCCATATGTCCCCCACGCTTCATATGTTGGAAAAAGCGCATGGGGAACATTTGCGAAATCCAAGATGTCTTGGAAATCCTTATGTTTCCCATGCCACATTTTTGAAAATAATAATAAATTAAATATATATATATATATATATATAAATGAAAATTCAAAAAAAGTTTGTATGTTGTCATCATTTTCAACGAATTAGAAAATAGTGAAAAAAAATGAGAAAGTGACAGTGTAAAGATATAACTACTTATTTTTAGAAGGAAAAAACCAATGTCCGAGTAGGTATCAAAACCCTGACGAAATTTTGGAAAAATAAAAAAAATATATGTCATGTTAGTTTGTTTTATTAAAAGCAAAGGAAAAGTAGAAAAATCATCATTGTTTTGCCTTGCCATAAAAATGAAAGTAAAAAAAAAGGGGTCTTGTTTTAAAATAGGTTTATTTATTTGTTTATGAAAATGCCAAAATTAAAATAATCCAAAAATATTTTCTCCATTATTCACTTCTTTAGAAAGTCTTTCTAATTGTTTTAAATATATATATATATATATATATTTATAATAAAAATCCGAAAATATTTTGATTCTTCTTTCAAAAATTGAAAAGAAAATTCGAGATTCAAAAAAAAAAACATTTTAGTGCGTTTCTTTTATTAAAGGTAAAATTCCAAAAATATATTTTTCTTCTTTAGAATAAAAGAAAAAGCAAATGAAATTCAAAAATATATCTTAGAAGTATTTCTTTCAAAAAAAAGATCAATCAAAAATCCAAAAAATATTTTTCATTTCTTCTTTTAAAGTAGTTCTTTTACCCGAACTACGCGGGTTTGATTCTCACCGGATGTGAGATACGTAGGCAACCCTCATCGGGTCCAACCCCACCTTTTGCTAAAAAGCCAAAAACAAATAAATAATAGTAAAAAAATAATAATAAAAAATGTCAAAATTTTAATTTTTTTTCATAAAGAAGTCGGGTGACGCTGTTTTATCAAGACATAGCCGAATGTTCCCGAAGGGGACGCCGGAAGGCTGACTTTGCATAAACGGCCACTTTCGGGTCATTTTTTAAGATTTGGTCCAGTTGACCCACACAGCCTTAAAAATCTTCGTCCCCGAGATGTTGACAGGCCGTGTTTGCAATATTGAGTTTCCTATTTTTGAAAAACAATAAAAGAGCCATAACTAAGTCAGGAGATGTTGTTTGTCATAAATAGCCGAATGTTCCCGAAAGGGACGCCGGAAGGCTGACTTTGCATAAACAGTCACTTTTTGGGTCATGTTTAAGATTTTTGGTCTAGTTGACCCACACAGCCTTTTAAACCTTCGTCCCCGAGACGCTGAATGGCCGTGTTGTGCAACACCAAGTTTTATTGTGATTTGAAAAAAAACAAAGAGTCGGCGGTCAGGTGAATACCATTCAAATTTTGTCATAATAAGCCGAGCCAGCTTCGGCCGCGTCTTAAACCGTTCTTGCCGAAATAGCCTTAGAGTATCTTTCAGTTGTCGAAAGGTTATTTTCGTAAAAGAATGGACAAGTTTGTAAAGCGTCATAAAATAATCCTCCTCGGCCTCAAAATTCATGTGAGAGTTGGAAAGGGCCACGTTTGCAAAAACAACCATTTGGTTAAAATTAGCAAATGGAAGAAGGAAGTTGGCCATTTGTTTTTAAAGCTTGTAAACCTTTTGATTAAAATAGGCGGGTTGTTTGATTTTCAAGTTGGTAGGTCATTTTTAAACCCTTGAAACCCAGTTTGTTTTAATATGAAAAGTGAAAAAGAAAAAATGTTCATTATTGTTTATCTTTTATTGGTCCGAACTACGCAAGGTCTGATTCATGCGGAGTCATGATACGTAGGCAATCTCCATAAGATTCGACCACAACAAAGAGAAAAAAAGAAAATGAAAAAGAGAATGAAAAAAGAATGAAAAAAGAAAGGAAAAAGAAAGGAAAAAGGAAAAGAGAAAAAAAACAAATGGCAAGCTGGGAATGAGGAGTGAGTTTTTATTTTATTTTACTCTATTTTCAAAAAAAAAGAGAAAAAAATAAATAAAATAAAATAATAAGCTAGTTAGTTTATAACCCGAACTACGTCGGTTTGATTCTCACCGGATGTGAGATACGTAGGCAACCCTCATCGGGTCCAACTCCCTTTTCCATTTTACCAATAATGATATACCATAAAGCATATATGTACACACATGTATATAAATACATATATTGTTTGTTTTGTTTTCCAAGATTTTTGTTTAGAGTCAAAATAAAGGTTTCTGTTTTCGCCTAAAAGGTCACCTTAATAAATGTGCAGGATGAGCACAGAGCAAAATGAACCATTCTCGGCCCTCAGCGAGGTCCCCCTACAACTCCACATGTGGTGGAATGATTTGGAAGCCAATAGCAAAGAGGTAGTAGGAAGAATATTGGGAGGTTTTGTAAATTTGTTGGGCGTTAGGCCAAGGACAGATATTCTTGAAGCTCTAATACCATTTTGGGACCCAACCCGCAATGTATTCCGTTTTGTTGACTTTGAACTTTCACCAACACTTGAGGAAGTCGCCGGATATGCGGGATTGAATGAGAGGTTAAGAGGGCAATATTTGCTTTCGCCAAGGCCAGTGTCTCCGCATGCGTTTCTGGATCTACTAAGCATTAGTCGGAAGGTACAACATGACGATTTATCGAGAGGATATTGTGATCTCCATTTCTTGTATCAGCGGTACGGAACCCCGCAGGGTTTTGAGGAACCGAACCTTGGGTTAACTCACGGAGGGAACAGAAACAAATGGGAAGCAAGACGTACTTTGGCTTTTATCACAGCATTCTTGGGAGTCATGGTCTGTCCAAGGAAGGATAAAAAGATAGAGATAGGTCTGGTAGGGATGGCCGACGTGGCAATCAAAAGAACCAATAGTACTGTGGTTCCTTTGATTTTGTCCGAAATCTACCGGGCTCTGACTATATGCCGAGAAGGAGGCAAGTTCTTCCAAGGTTGCAACCTGTTACTTCAGCTATGGATGCAGGAACATCTCCATCACCGAGTAGGATACATGAACCACGGGTTGACCGAGAGGAATTGTATCAGCGGATTCAAGAAGCGCATGACAGGCGCCAGATTTCCTGAAGGTGTCGAAGCGTGGTTTACACGGTTAAGGTCAACAACAGCCGACCAAATTGAATGGGCATTCGGTTGGTTGACTGATACTGAGGTGATCTACATGTCGGCTGAAGAATGTCATGTTCTCTTAATGGGGCTTCGCAGCATCCAGCCATATGCCCCTCATCGGGTATTACGACAACTGGGCAGGTTTCAAGTAGTCCCTACTGATGAAGATCTGAGCAAGCATGCCTTGGAATTAAGCCCGGGAGTCATATTCCCCGAGGGGAAGATTAGAAAACTGTGGCATGAATGTAGATTCTTGGAGCCCAAGACCATGGTGCGAGAACTAGCTAAAGGTGAGGTAGACCCAAAGTACGATGCTTGGTTCGAAAGAAGGTTTCAGATTCGGCAAAGACCTGCTAAAAGGGCACACGTCCAACACTTCACAGATGATTCACAAGAGCAATGGGGATGGTTAAAAAGGGAGGAAGGTTACCAGGTGGAAATCGGGAAGCTAAAGCAACAAGTCGAAAGGCTTGTATTTGAGAACAATGTGCAAGTCGCCTCGGAGCAGGCTGAAAGAAACAAGCTAGCCCAAGAAAACCAAATCTTGAAGGCCCGCCTTCACCAAGCCAGTAAGAGTAACGTTGACCGACAGAAGCGTCGCTCTGACGAAAGATTGATAGCAAGTTTGAGAAGTCAGGTCATCCAGAGCCAAGAAGAATTAGAACAATCAGAAGCTTGCATAGCAAGGATGAAGGTCAGATGGGCAAGGTACACAATGGCCCGGAAGCAGCGTTTGCAACAGGTCATAAGGGATTATGAAATGAGCGTCGGAATATTAAGGGAGACGAACTCCACTCTACATGATCGGATCGTCAAACAAGCACGAGATGCCCAAGCCGACAGAAGGCGATGTTACGATGCAATGACCAGAATGGAAAGACAAATGGAGATGTTCCAGGATCAGCTTGCCAACAATGCGCAAACACTGGGATTGAAGAACCGACAGATAAGGCATTTGTTCGCAGAAAGGGACAACATTCGAGGAAGGATCGACGAGATTGGGCATTACATCTACATGAGATGCCTGGCATGCGAGCAAATGCCTCGGAAGACCCTCCTTGTTTCCATCATGGGTTGCGTCCACCGAATCATGAATGAGTTGAAAAGCCTGCAGAGGGACCTCACACCAAGGGCCGCGGAAAGGCCGAATGATGCCTCGCGGGCCCCTAAGTTGGAAAATTAATCTTTGGTTGAGTCTTGTTTATTTGGCTTTGTTGCTTTTCCATATGTTGTTTTCTTTTCTTTTAGTCAAAACGGGTTAAGAACTGTGGAGTCTGTACTATTGCTATTCCTTGCTTGAAGTAATTTGTAATAGCAAAATTTTGAGAATGAATTTAACGATTTCACAAGAATTTTGTGTTTCTTTACTTTAAGGCAGAACTACGCCTGGTCTGATTCACGCGGGGACGTGATACGTAGGCAATCCCCATAAGATTCGACCGCTTTTAATAAAGAAAGAAAAGAAAATACAAAATAAAATAAAACACAGGGTTTCCCAAAGTACTTTAAAAGGGGACGAATGAGCAAACCGGGATGACGCATGTTGTTTGAAGCAAAGCATGTAGAAACGATTAACTGCCTAGGTGCATTGCATCCTCTATGTGTTATGATCAAATCTGTTAAACTCTAACGCTAACAAAGTTTGTTGTTGTCTGAATCAAACAAAAAAGTTGTTAAAGAACTCTGGCAGCACACTCCTATCAAACCAGATCCAAGGGACCGATAGCAACCAGCATGACTACTTCAGAGAATAGTAATGAGGAAGAGAGGCCGATGAGCCAGTTGCTAAAAGAAGCGATGGAAAAGATTGAAAGGATGGGACTAGAGATGAATGCAATGCAGCTAGCCATAGCCAAAACACAAAAGAGCCCTGAAACACTGGGGCACATGCCGGAATACCCTCACTCTGGCCCTTCCACAAGCCGCCCAAATCCCCTTTATCATCAAGAAAGAAGCCCTCATGATTCCCAAGCTCCACCACCCCATCAACCTCTCCCAACACCCAATATTCCCATTTTTGTGGGACCAACATCAGCCCCTTTGCAAAGAACGACCAGTGAGCCATTGTTTCAGGCTCACGATACACAATACTACCCCCCCGAGCCTACGTTTCATGCCCCCGAACCACAGGCTTACAATCCACATTTGGAAGTGCCGGCAGAGATTGAGAAGCCGGCTAAGGCCCCTGAACAGGATGAAGTATTGAGAAAGTTCAAAAGCCTGGAGCAGTCCTTCAGGAACTTGCACGGGCTGGGCAATCAAGTCAGCGTAGCATACAAAGATCTGTGCCCTTTCCCAGACGTCCAACTCCCGGCTGGGTTCAAGATGCCTAAGTTTGATTTATATGAAGGGCACGGTGATCCCATGGCACATTTGCGGGGATTCTGTAGCAAAATGAGAGGGGCAGGCGGCAAGGATGAGCTGCTGATAGCTTATTTCGGCCAAAGTCTGAGCGGATCTGCACTAGAATGGTATACCAGGCAGGATTCCAGTAGGTGGTACACGTGGGATGATCTGGCGCAGGCTTTTGCAGGTCATTTCCAGTACAATCTCGAGATAGTCCCTGACCGTCTCACATTATTGAGAACTGGGAAGAAACCCGGGGAAAGTTTTCGCGAGTTCGGGTTCCGCTGGAGAGAACAAGCAGCTAGAGTCGATCCTCCCATGAGAGAGGGAGAGATGGTGGACTATTTCTTGCAGACACTGGATCCAACCTACTTTGGTCACTTGGTGACAACAGTTGGAAAATCTTTCAACGAGGTGGTCAAGATAGGGGTCATGATAGAAGAGGGTCTGAGGTCTGACAAAATCTTGAACTATTCGGCACTCAAAGCCACAACCCAGGCTATTCAAAGCGGCACGGGAGGTGCGCTGAGAAGAAAGAAAGAAGAGGTTGCCACGATCGAGGCAGGCAGTTGGTCCAGGGCTGGCAGGCCGCACTACAACCAACCCAGACCTCACAGGTCAAACTACCCATACAACCCACCACAAAATTTCTATCCGCCTCAAGAACCACATTGTTCCGTACACCAGGCCCAAGCATACACTCAGCCTCCGGTTCGCCCACAATGGCGCGCGCCGGCTCCCCAGAACATATATGCACCACCACAAAACACCTATCCTCCACCGAGGGCGTATAGAAACCCTTCAGGGGCAGGCTTCCGGGGAAATCCAGATGCTAGGAATGACAGGTTGCGGAAGCAGAGAACTTTCACGGAGTTGGGAGAAACCTACACCGCTTTGTTCCACAAGCTGAGGCAATTGGGTTTGGTTAGTCCTGTCCAGACTCGAGAACCAAATCCCCCACCTCAGAACTTGGATCGATCAATCAGTTGTGAATACTGTTCAGGGATGCTCGGGCATGATACCGAGAAGTGCTGGAAATTAAGGCATGCCATACAGGATCTTATTGACACCAATAAGATCGAGGTCCAGACACCGGAGGCTCCTAACATCAACCAAAACCCACTGCCAGTGCACCACGAAACTCACATGATTGAGTTGGTGTATGAGGGAGGAGAATTGAGAAAACCCTCGCAAATAGTGATGATGATCCAAGCCGCCCCGAAAGAAGTCTCAACCAGTGGAGGAACGAGTGTACAGTCGCAGGGAGAAGGCGTCAAGCTGGTAGTGATATTGGGAAAGAGCCCGTCCGCCATAACAAGCAAACCCGAGCCAAGCAAGTTGGTAATACCAGGGATCCCGCCCACACCGGCGGTCGTGTTGAAAGGGGTATGTAGAGAACGGGTGACCATAAAGCCTGTGGTCCAGCTGCCGATGATTGACAGCAGGGCTGTGCCTTGGAAATATGAAAAGGCGGTGGTGATGTACAAAGGAAAACAGGTGGAAGAAGTCAGTTGTGAAGCGCAAGGGCTGACTCGATCAGGTCGATGTTTTGCTCCGGTGGAGCTAAGAAGAACCAACCCAGTTGCAACCAAGAAACCTGTGTCCGAAGAAGAGGCTGAAGAGTTCCTGAGGAAGATGAAAGTACAGGACTATTCTGTGGTCGAACAGCTGAGAAAAACACCGGCCCAGATCTCACTGTTGTCGTTACTGATCCATTCTGAGGAGCATCGTCGGGCCCTGCTGAAGATATTGAACGAAGCTCATGTACCCAGTGAGATTGCTGTAAACCACCTGGAAACCATTGCCAGCAAGATTTTCGAGGTGAACAGGGTAACATTCTCAGATGATGACCTGCCGGTGGAAGGTACGGAGCACAATAAAGCTCTATACCTAGCCGTCAAATGTGAAGACTCGGTGGTAACTCGAGTATTGGTGGATAACGGCTCAAGCGCCAATATTTGTCCATTATCCACTCTGGACCAGTTAAAGATCGACCGCGGAAGAATCCGGAAGAATAGCATCTGTGTCCGGGGGTTTGACGGAAACGGAACAGCCACTGTAGGGGATGTTGTACTTGAACTGACCATCGGTCCGGTCCTGTTTACCATGGAATTCCAGGTATTAGACGCCACGGTATCTTACAACCTGCTGTTAGGTCGACCATGGATTCATGCAGCCAAAGCGGTGCCTTCCACCCTACATCAGATGGTGAAGTTCGAGTGGGAAAGACAAGAGGTCGTGTTACACGGCGAGGATACAACGTGCACCATGGGCGGAACCATTGTACCTTTCATAGAGACCGCTGATGACAAAGGTCCTTGGGTCTACCAGATTTTCGATACAGGGTCGGCCAACAAAATTTATGAAGGAGAAATCATCCCGCACTAAGGTAGCTGCCGCAACAGTCATGATGGTCTCAGAAATGCTGGGTAATGGATTTGTGCCGGGAAAAAGCCTGGGAGTCGAGCTTCAAGGGATTGTCCAACCTGTCTCCCTTCCTAAAAATCTGGAAAATTTTGGATTGGGGTTCAAACCAACCGCAGCAGATAGGAAGCAAGCGCGAAAAATGAAGAAGAGGGTCTGGTTTCTGCCTAAACCGGTGCCACGCCTCTCAAGGTCTTTTGTTAAAGCAAGTGCCAAGGGGTCACCGGTCTCAAAGATTCTAGGACCTTTGATCGGTATAAATGAAGACCTGAATCAGAGTTTTGAAAGGCTATTCGCGGATGTCAGTGTGGTGGAGGCTGGAGAAGGGTCCAGCAGAGCAGAGATACAGTTTGTGGGGCCTGAGGCCAAGACCAACAATTGGACGGTTACTCCTCTTCCTGTCCGAGGGGAGTCTTGGTAGTAGGCTTTGATTTATGTTTTGTGTGTTTTGTTTTGTCCGGATTATTCAAGGGTGTAATCCAAATTTTACTTTCGTTTTGTAAAAGTGTGAACCCTTTTATCCCGCAAGTTAATGAAGTTCTTTTCTTTTGTCCCATTTTAATTTTTGTTTTGTTCTTTTTCTTTCTGAACAGTTCTCTTTTTACTGGTTCTAATGACATGGCATGCACAGCGGATCTTCGACCTAGTCTAATAAATCAATCTGAATCCGACTCAATGATGCAAGAGGTCGTTTGTGATGATGAATCTGAATGTGACGAAGGTGAAGCCTTCGAAGAGATAAACCGAGAATTATGCCAATTTGAAGAAAAACCCAAGCCTAACCTAAATGACACTGAGGCTGTAAACCTAGGAGACGCTGATAACGTCCAAGAAACCAAAATCAGCATCCACATTGAGCCGAATGTCAGGGAAGAATTGATCAGAACCCTCATGGAATTCAAAGATGTTTTTGCATGGTCCTATGACGATATGCCTGGATTAAGCACAAATTTAGTGGTTCACAAATTGCCCACTGACCCGGCATACCCTCCGGTCAAGCAAAAACTAAGGAAATTTAAAACAGAAATGAGTGTAAAAATCAAAGAAGAGGTGATTAAGCAGTTGCAGGCAAAGGTCATTCGGGTCACTCGATATCCCGAGTGGTTGGCCAATGTGGTACCAGTCCCAAAGAAGGATGGAAAAATCAGGGTGTGCGTTGACTACCGCAACCTCAACAAAGCAAGTCCCAAGGACAATTTTCCGCTACCCAACATTCATATCCTGATCGATAATTGCGCTGGGCGCGAGATCGGATCCTTTGTGGATTGCTATGCGGGTTATCATCAGATCCTAATGGACGAAGAGGATGCTGAGAAGACAGCGTTTATTATGCCATGGGGAACCTATTGCTATCAGGTAATGCCATTCGGTTTAAAGAACGCTGGGGCAACGTACATGCGAGCAATGACTGCTGTGTTTCATGACATGATACACAAAGAAATAGAGGTGTACGTCGATGATGTGATCATCAAATCTTGGCGTCAGGAGGACCATGTGGCAGACCTAAGGAGATTTTTCCAAAGACTCCGGAGGTATGATATCAAGCTTAACCCGGCCAAATGCGCATTCGGGGTTCCATCAGGAAAGTTGCTAGGATTCATCGTCAGTCGACGGGGGATTGAGTTAGACCCATCCAAAATTGAATCCATCCGAGATTTGCCACCGCCAAGGAACAAAACAGAGGTAATGAGTTTGCTGGGTAGACTCAATTACATCAGCAGGTTCATCGCTCAACTCACAGCAACTTGTGAGCCCATATTTCGGCTGCTGAGAAAGGATGCTGCGGTAGGTTGGACGGCAGAGTGTCAGGAGGCTTTCGACCAAATCAAAGGGTATCTGTCTAATCCACCCGTATTGGTCCCGCCTAAGCCCGGGAAGCCCCTAATTCTTTACCTGACGGTCTTGGAAAATTCATTTGGTTGTGTATTGGGGCAACATGATGACACAGGAAGGAAGGAGCAAGCCATCTACTATCTTAGCAAGAAATTCACAGTACATGAGGTCAAGTACACTCAACTCGAGAAAACATGTTGCGCCCTAACTTGGGTAGCTCAGAAGTTGAAACACTACCTGTCTTCGTATACTACTTATCTCATATCCCGTTTGGACCCATTGAAGTATATCTTTCAGAAACCTATGCCCACGGGAAGGTTGGCAAAATGGCAAATTCTGCTCACAGAGTTTGATATCGTCTATGTAACGAGGACGGCCATGAAAGCCCAGGCGCTGGCAGACCATTTGGCAGAGAATCCCGTTGATGAAAAATACGAGCCCTTAAGAACGTATTTTCCTGACGAAGAGGTAATGCATACAAATGAGTTGGAATTGCCTGAGGAACCGGGTTGGAAGCTTTTCTTCGATGGAGCTGCAAACGCGAAAGGGGTTGGAATAGGAGCAGTACTCATTTCTGAAACAGGACGGCATTATCCTGTTACGGCTCAACTACGCTTCTATTGCACCAACAATATGGCCGAGTATGAGGCTTGCATTCTAGGTCTGCGCTTGGCTGCTGACATGGATGTCCAAGACGTCTTGGTCTTGGGAGACTCGGACCTCTTGGTACATCAAATTCAGGGTGAATGGGAAACACGAGACCTAAAGCTCATACCATACCGACAATGCTTGCATGATCTGAGCAAGCAATTTCGATCGGTGAAGTTCAAACACATCCCGAGAGTTCACAATGAGGTTGCGGATGCCTTGGCCACCTTAGCATCAATGTTGCACCACCCTGACAAAATGTATGTTGATCCTCTACACATCCAGGTCCGTGATCAGCACGCCTACTGCAATGCCATAGAAGAAGAAGCAGATGGCGAACCCTGGTTTCATGATATCAAGGAATACCTCAGAATGGGGATATATCCAGAACATGCCTCTAGAGACCAAAAAAGAGCCCTTCGGCGTTTGTCGAATGGTTTCTTCCTCAGTGGAGGAGTATTGTACAAAAGAACCCCGGATTTGGGATTGTTGAGATGCATAGATGCCAGTCAAGCAACGACGGTTATGGCAGAGGTACATGCTGGAGTTTGTGGGCCACACATGAGCGGATATGTATTGGCAAGAAAGATCCTTCGAACAGGGTGTTATTGGCTCACCATGGAACACGACTGTATCACTTTCGTGAGGAAATGCCATCAGTGCCAGATACATGGAGATTTGATTCATTCTCCGCCAACAGAGTTACATACGATGTCAGCACCTTGGCCGTTTGTGGCATGGGGCATGGATGTCATTGGGCCCATCGAGCCAGCAGCGTCCAACGGTCACAGGTTCATTCTAGTGACCATTGATTACTTCACCAAATGGGTTGAGGCTAAAACCTTCAAATCAGTAACCAAGAAGGCAGTGGTGGACTTTGTTCACTCCCATATCATCTGCAGATTTGGGATCCCAAAAGTGATCATCACGGATAACGGTGCGAATCTTAATAGCAGCTTGATGAGAGAGGTATGCCAACAATTCAAGATTACACACCGCAATTCCACCCCATATCGTCCCAAGGCGAATGGAGCAGTCGAAGCAGCCAATAAGAATATCAAGAAGATACTGCGAAAAATGGTGGAAGGGTCCAGACAATGGCACGAGAGATTACCCTTTGCTTTGTTGGGTTACCGCACTACCGTCCGAACTTCCATAGGCACAACTCCTTATTTGTTGGTGTATGGAACTGAGGCCGTAATACCAGCGGAGGTCGAAATTCCGTCCCTCCGAATTGTCGCTGAAGCCGGGATTAATGATGATGAATGGGTCAAAGCTCGATTGGAACAGTTGAGCCTGATAGATGAGAAAAGATTGGCAGCAGTGTGTCATGGTCAGCTGTACCAGAAGAGAATGGCAAGAACATATAATAAGAAGGTGCGCCCCAGGAAGTTTGAAGTAGGGCAGCAGGTATTGAAGAAGATCCTCCCACATCAGGTCGAGGCAAAAGGCAAATTCGCCCCAAATTGGCAAGGGCCTTATATCGTGACCAGAGTATTGTCCAACGGTGCTTTGTGTTTGACAGATGTCGAAGGTAGATGTGTCGACATGGCTATCAATTCAGATGCAGTCAAGAGATATTATGCGTAATTTCTTTAATTATGGCAATTTTTGGTTTATTTGTTTGTATTTGGCATTTATTGGATAATGAGATGACGGAGGCAATTCTTTCTTCTATCCAAACACTTTTAACCCTTGCTTCCCCCTTTGAGCCTTAAGTAATTCTTTCATACCCCTCTTTTGGAATCACTAATGGAAAAGACATGAAAAAAAAAGAGAAAAAGAAAAGAGAAAGAAGGAAAAGAAAAAAAGAAGAAGATAAAATCATAAGAAATACAAAACCGTGGGAACTACGTTTGACCTGATTCCTCAAAGAGGATACGTAGGCGCCTCACGGCTCGGTCATAGTGTGCATCATAGTGAATATAGGATGCATAATGTACATAATGTGCATAATAGGCACAATGTGCGTGACGCACATAGCTCAACATAAGTGTAAAAAAATAAATTCCCCAAGCAAGAAAACTGGGGCAGAGGTTATGTTTTAAGTTCCAACAAAGGTTTGATTCCAAAAGTTGTAACACATCACCCATCAAATTATTTTCATTTTTATAGCCCTTCTTTAACTCCACACCAAAACCAACATCAACGTCCAAAAGACCTCCCGATCAATGGTCAAGAGATGTCGAGTCAGGCAAATGAGGCCGAGAATAATACACCGATCCCCAGCAAAGAAGAGGATCGTAAGACTGGGAATGAATTGATGGTCAAAGGAATCCTCAAAAGAGAGGGTCGTATCTACAACGCCCAGATTCCTCGAAAGAAATAAAATGAGAGAGTCTTATCGGTGAAAACCTTCACAGGCACCGAGAGGCGACGTAAGATGAGGGATATGAAATGAGAGAGTCTTATTGGTGAAAACCTTCACAGGCACCATAAGGCGCCGGGAGATGAGAGAAAAGAGAGAGTCTCATTAGTGAAAACCCCTCGAAGGGCACTATGAGGCGACAAGACAGATCAACAAAAGCTACCACATTCGAAACGAAAATGGACACTCCTTTATCATCCCCAGCAAATCAGACCATCGGGAAAACCCATTGGTACAAATAGACTGGGTCGGGAATCTGTGATGCACGTCATGATCACGGGGACCAGTCAGGTCCTCCAGATAAGTTCTTTTGAGTTTCTTCTCCCACCAAATATTGGTTCAGAAAGACTTTCTCCTTTTTCTATCTTTTATTTCTTTTCCTAAAATTTGTCTTGAAAGGATTTTTCAAAGCTTACTACCAGAAACCGGAGGGGAATTCATCCAATGCAGGATAGTACAAACAGTCTTAAAAGTCGATCCCAGGCAATGCAGTGATCGTGCCCGGCAATTTTGGAGGAAGTAAGCTCCTAAAGGGAGTGGTGTCGGGAGTTAAAAGCAGACTCCCACAGCATGTGCTTAAAGAGAAAGCAGAAAAGGGGATTAATTGAAAGCCAATCCCCAGCAGGCTAGAGACCCCCAGCAGGCAACTCTGCCCACTAATCAATTATGGGGACATAGAGCAAGAAAAAGAGAAGAAAGGAAAAATCATCCGCCCGAAAGGCACCCTCTACCACCACGATGAAAACTAATTAAATCCTTTTGTCTGCTGCAGGAAAACAAAGGATTGATGATGGCAGCAAGATGCAACGCCAGGGAAGTCACCAGTAAAATGCGGGAATACTTTTAAGTTCTAGGTCGCCCACCAGTAAAATGCGGGAATACTTTTAAGTTCTAGGTCGCCCACCAGTAAAATGCGGGAATACTTTTAAGTTCTAGGTCGCCCACCAGTAAAATGCGGGAATACTTTTAAGTTCTAGGTCGCCCACCAGTAAAATGCGGGAATACTTTTAAGTTCTAGGTCGCCCACCAGTAAAATGCGGGAATACATTTAAGTTCTAGGTCGCCCACCAGTAAAATGCGGGAATACTTTTAAGTTCTAGGTCGCCCACCAGTAAAATGCGGGAATACATTTAAGTTCTAGGTCGCCCACCAGTAAAATGCGGGAATACATTTAAGTTCTAGGTCGCCCACCAGTAAAATGCGGGAATACATTTAAGTTCTAGGTCGCCCACCAGTAAAATGCGGGAATACTTTTAAGTTCTAGGTCGCCCACCAGTAAAATGCGGGAATACATTTAAGTTCTAGGTCGCCCACCAGTAAAATGCGGGAATACATTTAAGTTCTAGGTCGCCCACCAGTATAATGCGGGAATACTTTTAAGTTCTAGGTCGCCCACCAGTAAAATGCGGGAATACATTTAAGTTCTAGGTCGCCCACCAGTAAAATGCGGGAATACATTTTAAGTTCTAGGTCGCCCACCAGTAAAATGCGGGAATACTTTTAAGTTCTAGGTCGCCCACCAGTAAAATGCGGGAATACTTTTAAGTTCTAGGTCGCCCACCAGTAAAATGCGGGAATACTTTTAAGTTCTAGGTCGCCCACCAGTAAAATGCGGGAATACATTTAAGTTCTAGGTCGCCCACCAGTAAAATGCGGGAATACTTTTAAGTTCTAGGTCGCCCACCAGTAAAATGCGGGAATACTTTTAAGTTCTAGGTCGCCCACCAGTAAAATGCGGGAATACTTTTAAGTTCTAGGTCGCCCACCAGTAAAATGCGGGAATACTTTTAAGTTCTAGGTCGCCCACCAGTATAATGCGGGAATACATTTAAGTTCTAGGTCGCCCACCAGTATAATGCGGGAATACATTTAAGTTCTAGGTCGCCCACCAGTATAATGCGGGAATACATTTAAGTTCTAGGTCGCCCACCAGTAAAATGCGGGAATACTTTTAAGTTCTAGGTCGCCCACCAGTATAATGCGGGAATACATTTAAGTTCTAGGTCGCCCACCAGTAAAATGCGGGAATACTTTTAAGTTCTAGGTCGCCCACCAGTATAATGCGGGAATACATTTAAGTTCTAGGTCGCCCACCAGTAAAATGCGGGAATACTTTTAAGTTCTAGGTCGCCCACCAGTATAATGCGGGAATACATTTAAGTTCTAGGTCGCCCACCAGTAAAATGCGGGAATACTTTTAAGTTCTAGGTCGCCCACCAGTATAATGCGGGAATACATTTAAGTTCTAGGTCGCCCACCAGTATAATAAGGGAATACATTTTGTCTGTTCATTCCATATTCTAGGTCGCCCACAAGTATAAATGCAGGCATGTCATTACCAATAGGAGACGCACTTCCTCAGTTTAGTTTCACCATAGGAGACGCACTTCCTAAGTTTAATCTTACCAATAGGAGACCTGCCTGTAGAACAAAGTTTGTTGTATGTCGAAGAAAAATAGAAATCAGGCGTCCACCTGGAGAACAAGGACAAAGAAAAATAGAAATCAGGCGTCCACCTGGAGAACAAGGACAAAGAAAAATAGAAATCAGGCGTCCACCTGGAGAACAAGGACAAAGAAGGAAGAAATCAGGCGTCCACCTGGAGAACAAGGACAAAGAAAAATAGAAATCAGGCGTCCACCTGGAGAACAAGGACAAAGAAAAATAGAAATCAGGCGTCCACCTGGAGAACAAGGACAAAGAAAAATAGAAATCAGGCATCCACCTGGAGAACAAGGACAAAGAAAAGAAGTAATCAGGCGTCCACCTGGAGAATAAGGACAAAGGAAGGAAGAAATCAGGCGTCCACCTGGAGAACAAGGACAAAGAAAATAGAAATCAGGCACCCACCTGGAGAATAAGGGAATACAATTGAAGTATTGAAGTCAAAAGCCCTCTCATATGAGAAAGGAGCACACTTAGAATCAATGAAGCAGAGGAATACAACAGGAATCTCCAGCAGGAAGCAATAAAATCCTCAGCATTCACAAAAGGCTGGTCAAGAAAAGACAACAAGAAAACAAGAGGGGAAAAGAACCCAAGGTACGGAAGTAGAGAACAGATGTGGTCCGCTCAAAGAACTAGCACCTACAACTAGCTGTATCAAGGTTCAAACCTGAAGTCTGTATGAAGCACCATTCAAGACTCAAGACCAAGTTTCAGAAGACTTACAGATAGGAATCCCTGTAACTAGTAGCTGATAGGCTTAGTTAGTCTTTTTTCAGTCTTCGTTTTTTGTTGTAACGACAGGACCGCGGACCGGAACCTCAACGGAACGGCACCTCGATCGGCTCTTCACCTCGGTACACTTCACTATCTCTCTCATTTCGAACTACACGTGGCCTGATTCCTGTATAACCAAGGATATGTAGGCAGCTCAGATACCAGGGCTCGGTCACATTCCCTCCCTTTCCTTAAGTGTAGTCCGTCCAAGTAATGGTCGGGTCAAAAACACGTCTAGTCGTTCTTTGTCGGAAAACTCTTCGTGTTTCCAGTCAAAGAGGGGCAGCTGTAAGCACGTGATTTTTGACCCTCCCCGAGATTTTTCACATTTTTAGCGTGAATATGTGAAATTGGGTCTAATATAGCCATTTTAACTATTTTTACTTTATTTCGTTGCAAAAAGAAAAAATCACAAAAAATACATATATAAATTTTAGTTTATGCATTTCTCATAAACGTGGAAAAAATACAAAAAAAATGTACTTTATTTTGGTACTTTATATAAATTCGAAAATTACAAAAAAATATAGTTCTATTAATGTTTGCAGTCATTATAATTTTGAAAAATACAAAAATTGTACTTTATTTTGGTACTTTATATAAATTCAAAAATTACTAAAATATATAGTTCTATTAATGTTTGCAGTCATTATAATTTTGAAAAATACAAAAATATTACTTCATATTTTTGTCTTTATTAAAGAACGAAAATTACAAAAAAATAGTTTTATTAATATTCTATAGTCATTTTAACTTTGAAAAATACAAAAAAACATTACTTCATATTTTATCTTAATATTTAAAAAAATGAAAATTACAAAAATAGTTTTATTAATATTTTGTAGCTATTTTAAATCTTGAAAAAATATTTAAAAAATATATAGTTTTGTTTGAATACTAGTCTTATTTTTGGTAGTTATTTTGCTTACATAGGACTAGTTAAGCAACGTTTTCCTATTTCTCGGGTCCGGGCAAAAGAATAATATTCGGGTTCAAACTACCCGGTTTTAGGCCTAATTTCGGACCTAGCCCATAATAAACCGTGTCCAGGACACATGGGGAACCCCACCGCGCGTGGGGAACATAAGCCTCGAACCCCACCACGCGTGGGGCTCATTTTTTCTGGGCAAAGACTATACAAATACACGGACAAAACTTTGAAAGAGGAGGACTTTGGACTTTTGGTCAGAAAAAAGAGAAAAAACGGGAAAATTTTTCGAGCACTGTTCATCTTCTTCTTCAAAAAGAAGAAGAAGAGAAAGCCCTAGGAGCCAGCCCCCCCCCCCCCCCCCCGCTCGAACACCTCCGTCACGACCCCTCCGGTAAACCACTCAAACGACCCTTCAGTCACCACCAAACGACCACCCTCCTTCCACCTCCAAAACCCTCCCCAGCTGACCCCTCCCCGTCACCTCCACCCATAACCACCATAACCAACGACCAAACACCACTCCGTCACAACCCAACACCACGACCAACAGCTTCCCCCCCCCCCCGTCGTCAAACTCCAGCCCAGTCTGTCACCTTCGACCACGACCAACGACAACAACCCAACATCGCGACCAACAGCTTCCCCCCCTCGTCGTCAACCTCCAGCCCAGTCCGTCACCTTCCATCGCGACCACGACCAACGACAACAACCCATCAAGTCGAACCCCAGGCCTCCTCCTCACCCCAGCCACGAACCAGCAGTAACGCCATTAGCGTTAGCATGCCCAGCTGCCGCCGTTTCTTCATTATCGTCGCGAAGACCGTCTGAGGTCATCGTCGGGTTGTGCTCGTGGCTTCCGGTCTGATATCGTTGAGTTCGACATCGAGGTTCCGTCATTGGAGAGGTTTCCGATAGCTGTCGAGACAGTTTGGTTGTTGTTCTTGCTTCAAACAGGTGCATATACATTTCCAAACTTGTTATATTTGCTTAAATGGAATGAAATGATATGGATTTCCTATGCACTGTTTGTGTATCGGATTTGTTGAATGTCTCTTCCTTTGTTTCATTATTTTAAGTAGCCATTCCGCATTTTGTTTCTTCATATTAAGATTATTGTTATCTACATGCTTGTCTTAAGAGTTGTTTGTACGTATAGTAGTAATGTTAAAATCGTAGGAGTAATTTTAATCCCACTGAAAAATATTCGTTTCATCAAATAAGTTTAATCTACAACCCATGACCTCGCAAAGTAGCAAAAAAAAATGTAGTTATTTTAGCCTTGTCTCTTTTTTTTTTTTTCTAAAATAAATAAATAAATAAACAAAAAAAACGAGACTAGCTTCGCCAAAAAAATAAAAACGTATAGATTGCGGGGCCCTCACAAAATGTATGGTTTAATTAGAATTCGGAAGGACCGTTTAGCGAATTTCACGGTCTTCCCCAAAATAATAACGCGATAGTCTCTTTAGGCGCGTGTTTAATATTTTACTTTCTTAAGCCTGGGTGTGCATTTCATGCGACCCGAATCCAAATCCCAAAACATCAAATAAAACGTGTTCCGGATTGTGGGTGCATTTCATGTAACGCAGTCCAAAGACGTGTTTTAAGCGATGTTCATATTTCTTTTAAAAACAATAATAATAAAGCGGTTAAAAGATAAAATTTGCACATAAGTTCATATTTGTATAAAATCAGATAATCAAGCCGAATATAACAGTTGAGCGACCGTGCTAGAACCACGGAACTCGGGAATGCCTAACACCTTCTCCCGGGTTAACAGAATTCCTTATCCGGATTTCTGGTACGCAAACTGTAATATGGAGTCATTCTTTTTCCTCGATTCGGGATTAAAATTGGTGACTTGGGACACCCTAAATCTCCCAAGTGGCGACTCTGAAATAATTAAACCAATCCCGTCTCGATTGTCCTTTAATTGGAAAAACTCCCTTGCGCCCCCTCGGGTGCGGAAAAAGGAGGTGTGACAGTCATCAAGTACTGGAGTGCGGCATGATCAGTATGGACTATGACCTTGGTACCCATAAGACACTGCCAAAATTTCTCCATTGCGAACACAATAGCCAAAAGTTATTTCTCGATCACCGTGTAGTTCACTTGAGCATCATTCATTGACTTGCTCGCATAGTACACCAGATGAAATATTTTGTTCACTCTTTGACCCAATTGCCCCAACAGCAACATCGCTCGCATCACACATGAGCTCAAAGGGTAAGCTCCAATTAGGTGCGGTAATGATAGGAGTGGTGGTCAACTTGTGCTTGAGAAGTTCAAAGGATTGCATACATCTCTCATTGAACACAAACTTGGCATCTTTTTCCAATAGCTTGCATAAGGTGTTCACTACCTTCGAAAAGTCTTTGATGAATCTCTGGTAGAACCTCGCACGCCCAAGAAAACTTCTAACTCCCTTGACAGAGGTAGGGGGAGGGAGCATTGAAATCACATCAATTTTTGCTTTGTCCACCTCGATACCATGCTTTGAAATTTTATTCCCAAGAACTATGCCATCTTCCACCATGCAGTGGCATTTCTCCCAATTAAGAACAAGATTGGTTTCTTCACAAAGGGCCAACACTCTATCAAGATTTTTCAAACACTCATCAAGTGAATCATCCACAACACTAAAGTTGTCCATGAACACCTCCAAAATATCTTCCACCATATTGGTGAAAATGGCAATCATATACCACTGAAATGTAGTTGGTGCATTACATAACCCAAAGGCATCCTAGAAAAGGCAAAGGTGCCATATAGACAAGTGAATATGGTCTTCTCCTGATCTTCCGGAGCAATCAAGAATTGGTTATATCCAGAATACCCATCCAAGAAACAGCAGAAGACACGCCCAGCAAGTTGGTCAAACATCTGATCAAGAAAAAGAAATAAAGTGATCCTTGAAGGTCACTTTATTCAACTTGTGCTAGTCCATGCATACCCTCCAACCGGTGACAGTTCTGGTAGGAATCAACTCATTTTGTGAATTTTCAACCATGGTCATGCAACCCTTCTTCGGTACACATTACACCGGCGAAGTCCAAGAGCTATCATAAATGGGGTACAAAACCTCGGCATCCAACCACTTGATCACCTCCTTTTTCACAACTTCTTGCATTGCCTCGTTCAACATCCTTTGATGATCCAAGGAGGGCTTTGCATCATCTTCCAAAATAATCTTGTGTATACAGAATGCGGGGCTTGTCCCCCGATTATCAGCTAAAGTCCATCCAATTGCCTTCTTCCGCTTTTGGAGCACCACCAATGTGGCATCAACATGCATGTTAGTAAGGCAAGAAGAAAGAATAACTGACAAAGTAGAACAAGGGCCTAAGAACTCATACCTGAGGTGTGGAGGCAACAGCTTCAACTCCAACACCGGAGGTTCTTCAATTGAAGGTTTTGTTGGTGGAGTCTTCCTATTCCCAAGGTCCAAAGATAGTTCCCTAGGCTCATAAGAGTAAGAGCCCATCCCATGTAATACAATTCACACACTCCACTCTGCCTTCATCCTCATTGACATCAAGATTCAACAATATGGCTTCTAGAGGGTCCTCCACATTGATCATTGCACTGGTATCATCACCTTTCACTGGTGTGACAAGGTCCACAAAAGAGAACACCTCGGAACTGTTGGGCTGCTTCATTGACTTACAAACATAAAAGACCATTTTTTGATCTCCCATCCGGAAGGTGAGTTCCCCTGCTTCCACATCAACTAAGGCCTTACCAGTAGCAAGGAAAGGTCTCCCTAATATGATTGGAACATCATTATCCACCTCACAATCCAAGATCACAAAATCAGCTGGTAGGATAAATTTGTCCACCCGGACAAGCACATCATCAATAATACCCAATGGTCTCTTCATCGTTCTATCCGCCATTTGCAATCTCATGGAAGTCGGCCTCGGTTTCCCAATACCCAAAGTCTTGAAAACTGAGTAGGGCATCAAGTTGATACTTGCCCCCAAATCACATAGAGCCTTGGCAAAGTCTGCACTCCTAATGGTGCAAGGAATGGTGAAAGAACTAGGATCTTCAAGCTTCGGGGCCATTGAATGCACTGTTGCTCTAACTTGGTGGGTCATCTTTATAGTTTCACAATCCATGGATCGTTTCTTTGTCACCAAGTCCTTCATAAATTTAGCATAGCCGGGCATTTGTTCAAGAGCCTCCACCAAAGGCACATTAGTGGATAAGCTCTTCATCATATCAATAAACTTTTTGAACTGATTCTCATTTTTCTACTTAGCGAGCCTTTGAGGATAAGGTCCAGGTGGCCTTGGCAAAGGAGCCTTGGCTTTAGGCACAACCGGCTTTGGCACATCTATTACATGTTCCCTAGATGGGTTCACGTCATTTTGAGTTTCCACCTCGATATCTTGAATATTAATCCTCACTTCTTCATTCACATTCTCATCAATCACATTTTCAACCACCAAAGGAATTTCATCTTCTTGCAACTCAACTTCATCACTCACAATGTGTTTTTATTGGAGGCATTCACATCACCGCCTCTCCCACTTCTTGTAGTTACCGCCATAACATGATTGTTCCCACCCTTCGGGTTAACTGTCGTATCACTAGGTAGAGCCCCCTTAGAACGAGTATTCAAGGATTGAGAAATTTGGCCTAATTGAACCTCCAAGTTTCTAATTGAAGTATTATGGGAAGCCAACTGAGCATCAGAGTCTGCATTCATTTTCGTCATCTGTTCAAACATCATCTCATTTCTCCCCATTTCATTGTTAGAGGAACTCGGGCCTTGGGATGGAAATGGCGGTGGATTGTTTAGTTGTTTGTACATTAGGGCCCTTTGAAAGCCTTGCCCCCGGTTTCCTTGATTGCCATTGTTCCAACCACCTTGATTGTTGTTACCACCCTAGTTGTTGTTGTTGTTATTTCAATTACCCTGATTGTTCTGATTATTGTTCTGATTGCCCCAATTGGAATTTTGGTTGTTGTTCCCCCATTAATTATTGCCTTGTTGTTGTTGTTGTTATTGATTTCTCCAATTGCCTTTGGGTCTCCATTATTGTTGGTTGGAAGTATTGCCTCTTTGGCCTTGATAGTTGTTCACGTATTGCACCTCTTCATTCTGCCCATCATAACCATTATGTTGGAATCAACCACAATCATTGTCAAATTGCTCCAAATTCCCTTGGTTCTGTTGATCTCTTTGTCTTCTTTTGTTCAATAGCATGCTGACACCCTCCATGGAATTCACTTGGACAGGATTTTGAACTTGTTGCAACCGTGCCTTTTCTAGTTAGTTCATTGTATTTGTCAGTTCAGCTATAGCCTGTCCATGGTCATGTAGCTCTTTGTGCAAATGAATGACTGTGGGGTCACCCTGGGGTACATTGGCTCTACTTTGTCAAATGGAGGAAGTGTCAGCCATCTCATCAAGAATGTCACAAGCCTCATCATAAGTCAGCTTCATGAAGTTGCCCCCAGCAAGTTGGTTCACTATGCGCTGGTTTGTTGTGTTAATGCCCCGGTAGAAAGTATGTTGGATCATCGCCTCAGTCATATCATTGTTGGGGCATTCTTTTGCCATTGTTCTATAGCGCTCCCAAATCTCATGTAATGGTTCGGTGCGATCCTGCTTGAAAGCAAAGATCTCATCTCTCAATGCTTCCATATGACCTGGTGAGAAAAACTTTGCAATGAACTTGTCCGCTAACTCATCCCAAGTAGTGATGGAGTGGTTGGGAAGTCGCTTAAGCCAATCCAATGTGTTCCCTCTAAGTGAAAATGGGAAGAGTCTCTACCGAAGTGCATCCTCAGACACATTAGTTTGTTTGCTCCACCAACAGGTATCCACGAATCCCTTGAGATGTTTGTAAGCATTTTGATTGGCAGCGCCCGTGAAATATCCACGCTCCTCCAACAATGTCAGCATCACATCGGTAATTTGAAAATTGCCCGCCCGGATCCGTGGTAGGACAATTGCACTTGCATAGCCTTGGTTTGGAAGCACTCGAGGAGCCACTCTTGGAGGTGGCGGAGGAAGGTCTGGAATATTGTCATTGTCATTGGCCTGACAGCCTCTACGTTGTCCTTGAAGTACAAGAGGCACCTCATCATCTCCAACATCATCTACCTCCTCCCCCACAATCATATTTCCAAGAGGGTCATTGTTGTTTGCTACCATTTGGTATGACACAAACAAATTAGTAACGCAGAAGAAAAGAAGAACAATACACAAAACTATTTAGATAGATATCCAAAACCATTAGCTCCCTGGCAACGTCTCCAAAAAGTGATCGAGGCCAACCCTGTACTACTACAAAGTAGCAAGAGTGGTCAAAGAAGCTTTTACCCGAGAAGTTCGGGATCGATTTCAACAGGGAGCTCGACATTGGAATTGAGTTTCTATCTAAATTGGAGTTACATAGTTGTTCCTAATTGCACTTCTAAACATAGTTGGTTTTGATTTCACTTCTAATTATATACTATGAAGATGCTAAATTGAGCTAAGTTAAGCTAAGAGTAAACTATTGAAGGTTGTCTAAATAGGTAAAAGGCACTAGGGAAGTGACTTTCTCCTAGGTGGGTAATTGATGGATTCTCGAATCTGAGGCTAGATTGTCATATTTGGGGATTACGACATAACCATTTCATGATACTACTCACTATATACCTCTCGGTAGTTCGAGTGATTTTGCCCTAATTGACTTTCTCATGACCAATTGGGTATGATAATTTGTGCAAGCAATTGAGGTTTAAGTCGGGTATTACCATCTCCAGGTTTAACGCTTTAATTGGGGCTACAATCTCTTGAATACACGCCAATTCCTTGTTGGACCAATTTCATAGACTTAGGCTCTCTTTCTCAAGAAGTGCCAAAGTCAACTAGGCATAAACTAGTGTTTGCAACCACTAATCTAACATTATAACCATAATTTAGTCCAAATATCAAACACTCATAGACATTCAAGCCTTAAAAACAATACCCATCAATTACCCACACTAGGGTTGAGCCACAATCCTAGCTAATGGATCTAGCTACTCATGATTATAGAAGAAAACAGAGAAATAAATGAAGAAAACCCCATAATATTTAATTACTAGATAAAACTTGAAGATTCAATGATGAAACTATTGTTAAATTACTCAAAATGGTAAAAGAACACTATTCACGAGTGCAGCTACTGTCTAGAATACAACTGATGACATAAAAATGGGAAAAGAAACTATTTATACTAGGCCGAAAATTCTGGACAAAAATACCCCTGCGGGACTAGTGTGGACCGCACAAAATCGAGTGCAGCCACACTAAGGCTCTTGGCTGAAACATCTGCTCTCTGAACTTGATCTTTGCGGACCGCACAAAGTTGAGTGTAGCCGCAATGAAGTCAATACGGTCCGCATGAAATGCTTTGCGACCGCATTGCTTGGCTGCCTAAAATGAGCACTCTCTGAACCTTCTCTTTTTGGACCGCACAGAATGGAGTGTGGCCACAATGGTACTGTTATACTGAGCTTGGACTTTTTCTTGGTACTTGTACATGTTTCACTCCTTTTTGAGCTTGTTTTGATGAATCGTCACCTTGTTGACCAAACCATGCAATCAAGTACAACATGTGAGCCTTTGAGACTATTTTGTACACATTTCTAACCAAAACTTAAGTAATAAGGAGTGTAAAATGCATCATTATCCCTAGTTATCAGGTGGAGGCTGCTTTGTGATTTCTTGAAAGCAGTCTTCGAGTGAAGGCTTGCTCGCGCTTGGACTATCTGGAAGCGTGTTTTAGTATGAGTAGTCTTACAGTGCTATAGATAGATTCTAAAAGGGGGCTTTGTCCGACCCTGAACGTCACCCGGAGCTAGGTCCGTACGGGCGACGTTCAAAGAAAAAATGCTCATCTCTTCATAGCCTGGTTCCCTTTGATGGAGATCCTTGAAATCGTGTGCCACCCTTGTGTTGGCTAAGGCGTTGTCGGCTCTCCGGAGCACAACCTTACTTTAACGGAGCTCCTCGAGGTCGGGTACCGCCTCGTGGCCGGACAGGAGGCTTTTGGTTGGCGTTCCTGATTGGTTTTGAAGTAAGCGAATTGTCACCGCCTTTCCCACATATAATATGAGGCTGCTTCCGCCTTCTCAGGGGCTTTCCCATCTTATGCAGTTGCCATTTTCTTTCCTCACCACGTTTTCGGTATTGACACGCCTGTACATCTTTTCGCCTTATAACTCTTCAACGCCTGTACAGGCTCGGGCAAAAAGATGTACAGGCGAAAAGATGTCCTCACCACGTTTTCGGTATTGACACGCCTGCACATTCTCCTCGAGAAAATGTTGCCCGAGCCTGTTGTTCCTGAAGTCTTCGGTTCCGGAGCGGTGGTTCCCCCGAGTGATCATGCTTCGACCGGGGTTGGTTCTTCTAGGACTGAGTGGACTGGACTAATCATAAGTGTGCTCGGCCTTCAAGGAAGTCCGCCGGCTTCACTTCATGGTGAGTTTTGGCATAGGCCTTCAGTGTCTCGCGTCTTCCCTTCCTTATCGAGTTTTTCTTCTGCAGGCCTTTGACAGGCTTAGGCCTAAGCTGGTCCGGTATGGGGCTAGGCTTTAGAAAGCTCTGGTCAAGGGTAGGTCCCTCAGGCTCCTCTGCGAAGAGGAGAAAGTTGAGTTGATGCACTGGTGATATGAGGCGTATCGGAGCTCGAGCTACGAGAGATATTCGATGGAGCAGGTAACTTCTCGTGGTATGCATTTCGCCTTTTACCCTTTTAGGTTAACTTCTTGCCTATCTCAGTTACAGAAAAGGCAGAGGCTCTGGAGTGCCTCAAGGGCAAAGCCAACCGAGTTAGGAATGATTGTGGCGAGCTAAGAGCTCAGGTTCAGGCCCAAGCTTCAGGGGAAAAGGGTGCTTTGGCTAAAGTTCCTGCCTTCGATGTCCAACTCCGCTTGGCTCGTGACAACGCTTCAGTTCAAGAGGATATGATCACAAAGCTCGAGTCCAAACTTTTGAAGGTTAGGGTTGAGATCGTTGATGCTCGGGCTTAAGCAATATTAAGCCGGACTAAGGCTGATCTGGAGATGGCGATTCATTTGAAGGAGGCTACTGATGCCCAAGCCGAGTTGAAGAGGGTCCTCAATCATAAAAAGAGGGTCGAGGAATATGTTTGTTGCAGATCCTGAAGATAGGTACTTGAAGAGATCGCTGCCAGGGGTTTTGTTCCCCTGGGAAAGCTGGCTCGAGCGAGGGTAGACGAGCGTGATGCTCGGTCACTTTTTGCCGATGCTGTGGAGAGTGAAGATGGGGTTGGCAGGTCGTAGCCTTCTGAAGTGGAGCGTAGATTTTGCCATTTTGTGCGTGATATTCACACAGCGCATTTGTAGATGGAGAACGTACAATTTGCGTGTGAAAATAAAAGAAACCCTAAAGCTTTATCTCTTATGTATCCCTTTCTTCTTTTCTTTTGACCAGGCGGGCTGGTTTCGGAGTTTGATGAGAATTTTTAGATTCGTATTACGGTTACGGAGCTCATCAGGCAGGCCCGAAGGCTTTTTTATTCTCGGTTAATGTGTCTTCTAACGCAAGCTAGTGTTAGAACTCTTATGCTTTGCTCAGCTATTATGGGTTTAGTCTCCGACTCAGGTTTTGACTCAAGCCTATTTGACCTTCAATCTTTTGTGCCTGCATGGGCGGATGACAATAGCTCTTACGTTTTGCCCTTGGGCATTTGTATTTTAACTATTTTGGGTTTAGTCTCCGTGTTGGGTTGCGACTCGAGCTTAATTGACCCTCAAGTTATTTTTTGTACCTGCATGGGCGGATGACAATGGCTCTTATGCCTTGGGTCGAAGCGACCTTTTAGGTATGTGGCCCTGAGGCTCGTGAAGCTATGGCTCTTACGCTGTGCCTTTAGGCATGTATAATTAACTATTTTGGATTCGGTCTTCGAATCGGGTTATGGCTTGAGCTCTTTTTAATCCTCAAGTTTTCAACTTTTAAGCTGGTGAAAGTGGCTCTTACGCTTTTGGTCGTTCCGACCTTTTAGTGTGTGGCCTTGAGGCTTATTTGGCTGGCAAATATGGCTCTTACGCTTTTGCCCATGGGCATATGTAAGATTTGTTTTCCTCTTGTTAAGTTCTTTTTGAAATGATTTTGCCTAACCCGTCATTGGTTCGGGAAGAACCTCGATTTCAAGTCGTTAGCGGCGATGTTCGAGCACCTCGGAAGGTTTAGCTCGTAGGCTGAGTAGCTCGAAGCCTTGTGATTTGGAGTTGACATAGTTTAAGCTCGTTTGCCTATTGAGGGTAGCCTATTTTAACCGGTTCTTTTCGAAGTAGATTCGAAGTAATGGCTTATTATTTAGTTAGCGACGGTCGAGCTTCCCCGAGTAGCGTTAATTTTGCTGGTGCAGCCATTTTGACCGTAGTCATATGTTTTTGGCCAGAGCCATTTTTGATCCCGCATGATAGTTTAGGCGTCTGTATCGAGGGTATGCCCTTTCGGGAGTCTTACAAATGCAACACATAGCCTAAACTTCAAGATTGAGTTTTATGCCTGTTGTAAGGTCTTAGAAAATTTTCATGCCTGTTGAGGTCTTACAGTTTTTTCATGCCTGTTGAGGTCTTACAGTTTTATCACGCCTGTTGAGGTCTTACAGTTTTTTTGTTGTTATGTAAAATAGATCTGGCTAGATCGATTTTGTTCGCTCGGGGTCTTACAGCCTCGGGTTTTCCAATGAATGGCAATTGGCGACAGTCTCCGAGTTATCGAGTTCACTTAGACTCGAAAGTCGTTACTCGTGAGCTCAAAATTGCCTCGTTGATATCTTACGAGCGTGGAGTTCCAACCCTGAGGTCATATGGGTATCAAATTGTTGACGCTAAGTCTCCGAGTATTTCGGGACGTACTCGATGGAGGGATCCTTGCCGTGAGTATGCTGAATTTTCTTTGGAGCACGAGATGCCTTTGGCGAAAGATATTCTTTGATTGCTTAATATAAGTACATGTTGTTTCCTTGCCGTGAGCTCGGCCTGTGCGGGCACGACTCTTTTGACCGTTTGGCTCGGTACATTATTTCCTATTGGAACTTTGTTTGTCGTTCCTCGACCCTTTCAAGCAGATGTCGTCTTCAAGGGGGGTACCTTCTGGAGTTCGGGGTTGATTATAAGAGAAATTTTTAGAATTTGCTGAGTTTCCCTTAGGCAGCTCGCAGACGTTGCCTCGTTAAAAACATTGCCGGTAAAACCCTTCTCTTGGGACAAAATCTCGGCCGAAGGAAAAGAGTACAATGGGTGCATTTTAGAACCTTAAGGTCTTCGGGCAGGGTTAGCGTTCTGACTGCTCCGATTAAGTGCCTGCATAAGGGTTAGCCCTAAATTTGAAACAAAAACGGAGATGGTCGTACCTTGAAGTGAGACATGCGGGCGATGCCTCGGGATTGATTCGCTACAATCGTAATGGCTGATTTGTTTCAATTGCCCGAGGTGAAGACACGGTATGGTTCTTTACTTTGTTCTGTCAAGTTTGAACGGGGTGAGGCCCGATTCGCCCTTTGGTTTACTCGGGGGCGGAGGCATGAACGTTGGTACCACATCGTGTATTGTGAATATATCCCTCGGCGCATGCCGTTCCCTGTACACGGTTTTAATTTCGTCTTATGTTGGAAATTTTATCATCTGGTGAAGGGTGGACAGTACTGCTCTCATGCAATGTATCCACGATCACCCGAATAAGGCATTATACCTCATGTCTCATTCGATGACATGGAATTTGGCGTCTTGGGTCGTGCCTGCCACGGTGACCGAAATGATGATTTCTCCTTTCGTTGTTTCGCTTGCCATATTGAATCTGTTGAGGACTCAAGTGGCAGGCATGATTTGGTTGAGCAATCTGAGTTGCTCTATCACCCTCGACCTGACAATATTAGACGAGCTACCTGGATCCACGATTACACATTTTATTTGAAAAGAATTTACAAGGAAGGAGATTACCAGTGCGTCATTGTGGGGTTGAGACAAGGTCTCAGTGTCCTTTTCACTAAAAGTGAGGGCGTCCTCGGGAATATATCCCTGAGTCCGCTTTTCTCTGGTGATGGATATTTTTGGTCTTCTAATTACGGGTTCCTGCGGGGCATTGGCGCACCCCATGATCATAAGGATGACATGTTGCGGCTCATTTGCCTCGTTCTTCTTGGTTGCCTCTCTTTCTCTGAACTGATTTTTGGCTCGATCGCTAAGAAATTCCCGGAGATGTCCTTTGTTAAACAGTTAAGCTACCTCTTCTCGTAGTTGATGACAATCCTCAAACCTGTGGCCATGCGTGTTGTGAAATTCGCATACCAAGTTGTAATTCCTTTGCGAAGGATCCGATTGTATAGGTTTGGGCCACATGGCTTCTCTGATTTTACTGATGTCAAGCACGATATCCAACACATCGACATTGAAGTTGTATTTTGACAAATGGGACGCATTCATTGTCACTACGTTCTGATCGAACCTAGCTCTGTTGATGAGCCCTCGAGGATCCTTTCCTCGATCCACTCTCCGATCATTGCGAGGTAGGTTGCGCTTTGGGGCGTTCCTTCTATTTTCAAGGTATCGCTGATACCTTTCTTTGTTTAGTTTTGGTTCCTTTTCCAGGAGCCTGCTCGGGTACACTGAACCCGAAAGGGCTCCCAGCTGGTCATCCTCGGCCCTGATCTTTGACTGGTACCGATTGTGGATGTCTGACCAGGTCACTGCTGGGTACTCGATCAGGTTTTGTTTCAGCTAGTTCGAAGCCACCGAGATTTGTTTGTTCAGACCTTGAGTAAAGTCCTACACTGCCCAGTCATTGAAGACTGGCGATAGCTCCATCCACTCTATCTGAAAGCAAGACACAAACTCCCGCACCATCTCGTTCTCCCTTTGCTTGATTTTAAAAACGTCGGACTTCCTTGTCGCTACTTTGATGGCACCGGCATGTGCCTTTATGAAGGAGTCTGCTAGCATGGCGAATGAATCTATGGAGTTAGGAGCCAAGCTGTGATACCACATCATGGCCCCTTTCGAAAGAGTTTCCCCGAATTTTTTCAACAATACAGACTCGATCTCGTCATTCTTTTATCGTTGCCCTTTACCGCACATGTGTAGGCTGTAACGTGCTCATTAGGGTCAGTGCTCCCGTTGTACATAGGGAGTTCCATCATTATAACTTCTTTGGAATGGGTTTTGGGGCCGCCTCCTCGGGGAACGACCTTTGTATGAACTTCTTCGAATCCACGCCCTTGAGGACCTAGGGCGCACCCAGGATCTGGTCAACCCTAGAGTTGTAGGTATCGACCTTCCTGTCATTGGCTGCTATCATTTTCTCGCTCGATTAGATCCTTTTGGTGAGATCCTCAAGCATTTTTGCTATGGCCGGGTCAGCTATCGACCCGTTATTGCTCGATCTCTCAAGTACCTGTTCGGCTAGGGGAGCTGTTTCCAGTGCTACTGTGTTGTGAGTCTTTGGATGGCTTTGTAACTGAGGGATAGCCAACTGTTATGCCTGCAACATTTCAAAAATAACACGAAGACTAACTTCCTATTCTTCCTGGGCTGGGGTTTTTTGGACTTCCTGTTAGTCGTCATGCCGTATGCTTCTGTCGGTGTGTGAGGTTTCGTTGACCTGCTGTGTGTCCTGCGAATCTGCGTCTGCTAAAATCGGTCCGCGAGCGTTATCAAGATTCTGCGGTGACGCGCCGACAACTGGAACAGCCACACCGTTTTCCCCGTGGTTTTCGAGGTTGTCGTTCTCGATTCTGTTTACTGAGCCAGACATTTTGTCCTAAAATCAAAAGATCTTGGACAAGAAAAAGTGTGAAACATAACTTGCGTTTTTGTAATTAAACCAGCAAGAAAATAATCACTATTATTTTTAGCCCCACGGTGGGCGCCAAACTGTTTACCGTGAAAATGGTAACAAGAATTAAATTTGTAAATGGGACTCTAAAAATACATGATCTATTTTTATGCTAGTTTTTAGAGCAGTTAATGCTCGGCGTATGAAGTTTAATGGTGAAATACAAGTTAAAATGGGGCAATAATCAAACCGAGGGGCTTGCTTTCCGGGTTTTGGATTGATCGGTGAAAGGCCTCGAGGTCGATACTCTGCTCGAGCTCGAGCTATCGGGTGTAAACAGGAAGGCGATAACAATTACGATATAATTAAAGAAGGCTCTTTATGGCCAATATCAAGCAATAAATGAAGAGCATGTATGAAAGCAATAAATAAAGAAGTAACCTCGAGCGAGTGAGTTAGATAGAAAAGAGAGAGAAATGTCATTGATCTTCAAAAGAATAGTTGAAGTTCGTCTTACAGAGTGTTAATGATTCTCCTTTTATAAGGGGGGGGGGGTCCAAACTTAGTACAAGATACGTTGAGTAATAAAGGAAGTGTGATGGGACAGCTAACTAGCTTCATGACTTACACGTAGAACAATATTAGGCTGCCCAGGTATACTTAATCGGCTCTGGATGCATTCTTTGGAAGCCTCCCATGCTTGTCGAGGTCTCAGCTGACATTATTCCCAGGTCGGGTATCGACAGATCTTGAGGGAAGTATTCAGCTCGAGGTCTCGAGTCTCCGAGGCAATCTCCTAAAGCACTTTGTTAACGAGAAATAGGTCCCCCCGATTTCACCGTACACAAGCCTTACTAGAAGCACATTGAATTAATGTACATATTTATACTTTGTAATGCATGTGATACCATTACTCCTAATGAGTAATAAAAATGATGCTTAGAATACAGTTTTAGAGTTTTTGCTCCACATATTTGCAAATCAGTCTGGGATTTTGTTATTAAATATGAAGTTGACATACCTTATGCATGTATCATGTTTAAGACAAGCTAATCAATGGGTTCCATTGATGGGAGTTAGCTCGCTAGTGTTAAAGATCCTGGTAAGGATAGAGTCGAGTAACTAATGTGATAAGCTTATTTAAATTGAGAATTAGAGCAGAGCACGAGTTAAAGGAGGAACAATCTTACAATTAGCTCTATCACACAATCTAGAGCATCAAATAAAGGTGTTATTCGTAAATGCAAGTAGCCTCCTAATTATAGATGTGGTCGGTAATACACCGATAAGAAGAACTCTACGAGACACGAATCCGAGACATCCTAGGACACTTTAAAACTTTAGGCTCTGATACCAAGTTTTTCATGCCCCGACCTCGGGGAGCGCTACCAGCGCTCAACCAAGATAATCCGGCCGAACAAGCCTGCTAGATTTCATTCTAACCAAACTCACTCATGAATAATGAGAAGAAATACGTTAATTAGACAACGAGGAGATCATGTATATAACACCAATTCATTACCATTAGTTACTTCATTTTAAAGTCTCAAAATACACACACTTTCATAGTTTGAAGTGGAACAAGTGATTCAAACACAACATAACTAGTTTGACTTTCACAGCACCAATATACAACTCACACTATGTCTACGGAGCCTCTAATAGATACACATAGTTCTATAATATTGCTGTCAACAAGGTACTGACTATACCTCAAAACATAATACACAAGAACAAAAGATACACGACCCCGAAATGAAGTGGGGCTCACCAAGTCAGCTGAGAAGAGGGTGTACAACTATCACTAATCAATGTCGCCTGCTGTGGAACCACCTACATCCATTAAAGATGCAGTGCCCCTCGCAAAAGGGACGTTAGTACATATGGAATAGTACTAGTATGTATGACTAAACACCCTCTCAATAGAACAAGTAATAATAAAAGAAAGAACAATGATATAATTAATGGAAGCCTCAAACAATAACAAAACATCAAGTTAGGATCAAGATAAGTTTTCAAGTAAATTTCCATATGTTAGGTTGGGAGATCTTTAGTACCGATATAATACCATATTTTTACCACGGAGACCGATCTCGGCCCGATCGGCTAAGCTGTCTCATCAGACACATCCAATTACAACACCACCATATACGGTATGGCATCCGATCTCAACTCGATCAGCTAAGCCGTCTGACCACAATGTCGTGTGGGTCGGCATCACAATCCGCTAGAAATCATCTCATCCCAAATAAGGGGAATAATCTCATCCCAATTAAGGGGAATAATCTCATCACATTAATACGGGAATTTACCCCTCAATAGCTCCTACACCGGCACATGTAGTTTCGGGGTTAGGTTATTTTGACCTACCCTTCATCGGTGACTAAACGATACTCCCATAGCATTTATTATTTAAAGGATTTACAACTCATTTCATACTCTTTCGCACATCTTTCCATTTCATTGGCACTAGTTACCACAATTGTAATATCATTCTCGCCACGTATGCTGTATTTCGTATTTCATGCTCACCTCTTTCACTTTCAAACATCATCATGGATTTTCAAAAACAAGGCATATCTATTCAATACATTAAATACAAATGTGAGCAAATAAGAGTCGTAAGCACATTGAGATTTCCTTACACAATTTGGCGTGATACCTTTCATTTGGAACACAACTAGAGGTCCTAACATTTTAATACGAAACCCATACTTTGAACACAATCCCGAAGGAAAACACCATATGATAAGAGAATTCAGAACCCATTTTTGACATATAACTTTCAACACAGAGTTTATTCGGAATAGTCAAATTTATAACAAATAACTCGGGACTTATGAGAACATCGTGGGATTCAACTCTAAGAAATAAGTTTAGCCGACATACTTTTCCTTGATCTTCCTTAAAATACTACAATGACCCGAACACTCTAGCAAACTCAGTCTATTTGGAAACATAACAAAAAATGGATACAAATTAGGAAGATATTCGTGGTTTTAGCTCATTTGAGCATTTTATCAAACACTAGGTGTGCATCATGATTTTTCAAGGTTCTTCTATGGTGGATTCCTTTATCCCACAACCCAATCCTTACCCATTTGAGCTCAACAACCTTCCTACAATACTTGGAGGATTTAGGAAAGAAATTCTTACCTTTTAGAAACCCTAGCAAGCCTCTTGAGGAAATTCCAAGGCTTGATCCAAGTTGAGTAGTGAAATCCTTGAATCTCCCTTTTAGAATAGCTCTCTCCTCTCTCTAAAATATTAGATAACCCCTAAAAATGACCCCTATGGCTAGATGAAATGATGGGGTCAGGTTATGAACTTAGAAAACTGAAGCCCTGATGTAGATTTGTGGTCGTATATGCGACCACATAACACTTCTGCGGTCTGCAAAATGGACCTCATATGACCCTCCAAAATTGGGCACTTCTATGCAGGTGTGCGACAGGTCTACGGTCCGCAGACCAATTCTATGGTCACGTATTCGACTGCAAAACCCCTTCCAAAATTTCTCATGCTGGTTCTGCGATGGATGTGCGTCCCGCAAAACGCTTATGCAATCGCATAGCTGGCCGCAAAACAACCGTAAAAATTGGCTCATTTCTCTGCTTCACTCTGTGGCAGATCTGCGGTCCGCATATCAGTTTTACGGTTGCATAATTGACTGCAGAAATGCCCTGTTCTACAAAAACATTTCTTCAACTCCCCAACACATTCTACAATCATCAAACTCTTTAGCCCACCTCAGCACCATGAAAACCTCGTGTTCTAGTAATATTTTTATGGGGCCTTATAGAGGCGGCCACTAGAAGAAGAGTAAATGAACAAGTTCTTTGTCAAAGCTCAAGATCCACAATATTATGAAATATTGTTGGTTATAGGAAATCACAAGTTCTCAAACATCATCAAGTTAGGAGAAAGGATAGAAGAAGGAATCAAGAGTGGTATGGTGACCAATTTTGAGGCGCTTCAAGCCACCAATAAAGCGTTACAGTCAGGAGGTATCTTGAAGAAGAAGGAAGTGGGTATCGTGATGGTAGTCTAGGGCCCTAAGTCTCTCTTTACCTATCAAACACCTCCACTCACATATCAACCCTTACCTCCAAAATACCAATACCCTACCACTACTTACCATACCTAAAATACCAAACCTACATATTACCATTCTCCTTCTCCCGCCTGCAAAAACCTTCCAAAGTGTTACACCTGTAGTGTTGTACGTTGAATTTGTCGTAAGATAATTGACATCAGTTCAAGGACAAGATTATTTTGAGGGTATAAGTATTTGGCTATTTCAAACAAGGGATAAGTAAATTCGTGAAGGTGAGAGGGTAAACATATCAAAGAAAATGTGTTCCGTTTAAGGTTGTCAATTTGGGATAAAATACGGTCCAAGATATAATACCACGTATTTGTGGACTAGTGCCATACAAGGTACCACATGACTATGATAGTAAGAAGTATGAAGTGTCTTAAAAGTGATAAGTATTTTAGGTAATTTGATATAATTCTTAATTATTTGTGAGAAATTGGTTAATTATTGGTTTAATTGGACTTTAACAAGCTAATTAGGAAATTATGGATAATTATTAGGTGGGGACATCACCCCAACATGATAGCAGGACAATTGAGGTGACAATGACTCTTTGGTTTATGTACTAGATGGCATATTTAGGAGATTTTTGGCTAAGTAATCACCTAAAATGGGGCCACCCACTATGATAAAAAACCACATCCCTACATCATTAAAGGAAAATGAAATTGTTTGCTAAGTAATGGATGGGAATTCTCAAAATGAATTCATATCAACCCCCACAATGTAATAGCAACGTGACTTGCAATTCTAAGGGAGCCCGGTACAATCTTTCTCAAGAATATCATACGGAGTTTCCCTACTTCGATCCACCGTTACGTGTTTTATCATAAAAGACGTATGTTAGAGGGATTTTAAGTAGAACCGGCTCAGGTATGTTAAGGCTATCCATTCTTTCCTTGTAGCATGATCCATACTATACAAACGGAATGAGCAAATGCACAACTTTCATAAATGACTCTATTCATAAAAATACTAGAGGTGCCTATGTTCTTGATTCCCCATGTGTCCTATTATTCTATCATCTGTTCATGGGTCTCAGAAAATATGTAAATTAATAAAGTTTATTACATGATATTAATCAAAGGCATATTGATCTTTTGACATACCGAAATCTTATAAACTCACTTCTTATGCATTGCATTCAGTTATACATGCACATTCACCCATGACCAGATGTCGTTATATATATATATATATATATATATAGTATGAGGAAAGATTATGGCGTTATATACGCACCACTACCTGATCAGCTGATATATGTTGATGATTTTGCCCACAGTGGCCGAGATAATATGATGGGATGCCCTCAGAGGCTTGATGATGTTATGTACACATATACCTATGCATGATATGACATTTATACACATATGCATGACATTATAAATTTTTCATGATTCACAGATCTATTCATACGATACAAACGGAATGAGCAAATGCACAACGTTCATAAATGACTCTATTCATAGAAATAGTATAGGTGCCTATGTTCTTGATTCCTCATGTGTTCTATTATTCTATCATTTGTTCATGGGTCTCATAAAATAGGTAAGTTAATAAAGTTTATTCCACGATATTAATCAAAGGCATATTGATCTTATGACATACCGAGAAATCTTATTAACTAACTTCTTATGCATTGCATTTAGTTATACATGCACATTGACCCATGACCAAATGACGTTATATACATGTATATGTATATATATATATATGTATGTATATGTATATATATGTATATGGGGTATGAGGAAAGGTTATGGTGTTATATATGCACCACCACCTGATCAACTGATATACGTTGATGATTTTGCGCATACTGGCCAAGATGATATGATGGGATGTTCTCAAAAGCTTGATGATGTTATGTATGCATATACCTATACATTATATGGCATTTATAAGCATATTCATGACAATGTAAATGTTTCATGATTAACAAAGCTATTCAGACTTGTAAGTCGAGTCTTTTACTACATGTTTCTTTCATGTCTATTATATACGACTTTTCCTGCTTTACATACTCGGTACATTATTTGTATTGACGTCCCTTTTGCCTGGGGACGCTGCGTTTCATGCCTGTAGGTTCCGATAGATAGGTTGAGAGTCCTCCACTTAAGTATTAGCTCAACAGAAGGTGTTGGTGCACTCCATTTGCTCCGGAGTTGCCTATTTGGTTAGTATGATTTGGACATGTATTGACTGGTATGGCGGAGCCCTGTCTTGACTTTTATGACATTTATATACTCGTAGAGGCTTGTAGACAGATTTCATGTATACAAATATTTTTATGGCCTTGTCGTCCTATGTTTTGAGTATACAAAGCATCATGCCGGCCTTATAGGCCCGTACATCATATGTATAAGTCGGTATATCAAGTTAGGTGATCTTATATCGAGTATTTCCTCATGTTTTATTCTAGTTATCTCATGACAACCTTTCTCGTTCATTTACCTATGATAATATGATACGAAAGATACGTTATGTTGGTACTTAATTGAGTAAGGCACCAGGTGCCTGTCGCGGCCCATTGGTCTGGGTCATGACAAAAATGGTATTAGAGAAATTCTATCCTAGGGAGTCTACAAGCCATGTCTAGTAGAGTCTTGTTTATGGGTGTGTTGTTCATTACACTTATAAGTAGGAGGCTACAGGGCATTTATGACTGTCACTCTTTCTTCTAACTCTAGATCGTGTAGTAGAGCTCAGTTGTAAGAACTCAAAATTCGAACTTCTATTTTATTTGTAATACAATGATACCTACATCTAGAAGGACGATTGGTAAAAGATATAGCTATGGAAGAGTTAAGTTAGAAGAACTCGATTTTACATCATGCATATGATGAGTAAATGTAAGGTCTTCAGCAGATCATGTGTGTAGTAAAATGTGTAAGCTTATTGATAAGGAGCCCTAAGGCATGAATATCTATCCACCCAGATGGTAAAATGAATAAGAGAATCTGAAGGTAGATACAATTTCAACAAGTAAAAGAAGCAAGGTAAAGAAGGGTATGAGCTACCCAGCTAGTGAAGATTATCATTAGTTACCATTCAGGAAGAGAGATATAAGCATTTTGAGTTACCTTCAACAGTAACAGAGGTATGTATAATTGACCATACCCATCATAGTTATGCCCTATAAGAGCTAACAGATATAGTTTAAGAGAAGGACGAATTATCAGGATCCGGGCTAGGGTTAGAGTTACCCAACATGGTGGATGGATTGTTTACATTAGTTGACATTTCCGAAGGATATTGCAAATGTGCTAATAGATCTTCTTGTGAGACACCCAGATAGTGCACTCTAGAATAGTACCGCTAGATTTGAATACTAGAATGCTCAAAAAAAACTTAATTACAAAGATAGGCACTGGAATCCTGGAAGGGACAAATATTACCTTAGTATGACTCTCGTCCCTAGTAGAGAGAGAGTGTTAGGCAACCCGAAGTGCCAGTGGATAGAGCAAGAGGAGCGAAAAGTAAAAAAATGTCTTGTTGAGGTTTTCAGAATAAAGTGATAGACGGAAATTTTAGCAGGGAAATAAAAAGAGAGATAATGAAGCATTATGAGTAAGATGTGATACATGAATGACAACGGTAGATAAAAAAATGAATGACACTATTACAGAGTCTATAGTCAAGGAAAGGAACAGACGAGAGGTGATAGGCCTTGAGACAATAAAAGAGTATAGGCCATAAAGTCATATCCTCATTTCGAGAATTAAGTTCGTGACTCCAACGCGACTACCAGAAGGAAAAGTTAGACCCCAGAGTAATAGCAATCAGTATGGGCTGGTGAATAAGATAAACTAAGTATGAATTATGGACTGAGTGATTTGATAATAGTCGGCATCATGAAAATTTCAAAGATTGCATTCCGGCGATAATACAATGGACGACAGAAGAACTACCTTTAAAGGTCATTCAGGAAGACGCTTCCCTAAAGCAAGCAATGTGAGTAAAGTTAATCTTAAGGAACTATGTGTGCCAGTTACATTAGGTGTCACCCTCGTGGGTAAGGAATTTTGTTATAATTGGTACAAAAGGATTACCGTAAGGCGAGTAAGGATCATCGATGATTTGAAAAGATGGCAAAGATAAAAAGGTAAAACATCTATAGGTAGATCGTCGTAGCTCTGAACCTTAGTACTCCCCTAAAGGGGGTAATATGGAGTGATGTGGCATTAATTCGGAATTAAGTGGTTCTAGTAACTATGAAATGGTAAAGGAAGAATGTGATAAAAATTAGAAAGGGGTGAGATTGCAGCTATTCAAATCCTATAAATATACTACGATTCTAGAATATTATGCAAACATAATGTCAAAGAGAGGAAGTAAGGGTTCCTGCCCGAGATTTTATTGATAAATAAGGAGCTAGAGCGAGAGGTAAGTTAAATAACCGAAGAAAGATTATGCGGAATATTTATATGAGAATGGACCACCGAGTAGTTAGTAGTTTATTTAGGAAGAGCCTAGTTATGGCTAGACAGGAGGTTACAGACAAATCAGCAAATCTACAAGATAAACATAGTAAAACCCAATATAGTGAATTCAGCCTCGCAGTTATGACATTGTAATACTCGAGATATATTCAGATAGGAGTTGGGGTAGTTAAATGTATTGTATGAGTGTTACGGAAATAAAAGAGAGTGCCAGTGGGAAGACAGTCAAAATATTAGTTCAGAGGCAACCCTACAAGTACAGGGGTGTGGAGATAAGTAACTACGGATAATTATAGGTGAGGAAGAACATCAAAAACTTCGTCGAGTATACCATGTAATATGCTCACATCTTTACAAGAGTTAGAGGGTCCTCCTTAAGTACCACAATGAAAGACTAGATGAGGAAATAAGGAAGAAAGCTTCAACCTAAGCATAGTAACTTGAAGAACAAATGGTCATGTAAAAACAGTCTCACTATAATATTGTATGCATTCTATAAGAAAGTGGCACCTACCGTGGCTAATGAACGAGTAGTAAAGTCAAAAGTAATATTCGAGATCATATGAGTTGCATGAAAATTCTGGCATGTGTGGGAACTAAGATAAGCTAAGTATGCACACAACAAGGGGGTAGAAAGACCAAAAAAAGTAATAGCTTATGTTTAAAGATAGCTGAGAAGTAACAAAAGGAATTATTCGATCAATGATCCAAAGTTAGTTATGTTATGTACGTACTTAAGATTTTGGAGTATTAGCCATAAATCATATATGTTGACAATCATACAACCGTAAAAGATTTCGGTATAAGTTAAAAGAAAGAATTGAGTCCAGGTCATAGACAAAGGATTGAATTATTAGAAGATTGTATCATGGATGTTCCATAGCATCCATGAAAGGCTAAATATAACTAATACCATGAGCCACAGATCGAAAGATAGCTTAATCCTAGATAATGGTTGATCAGAGGGAAGAGGAAACAAAAGAGTTACACCAACTAAGTAAATAAAAAGTCTGATTATTGGAACCAGAAAACTATAGAAATCGTGATTGAGAACATTGCAGAATAACTCTTAATATCATAGGTACAAGAGAGATAGTACAACAACATATTCTATAATGGCGCTACAATAAAGCGAGTTAGAAGAGTACCAGCCTCATAAGAAGTTAGTATGGAGCTCCCACTGGATTATGTATGCACTAGAGGTGTAAGTATTATAATAGAGTTTCAAGTTGTGAATGTAAATTATACCTATATGGAAGGGAGGTCATGAAAGTAATAGAAGATGTGATGCGAGATTTTAAGGTAAGTAAGGTAAATGTGAAAAACGTATGAGATACTTAGGTGCAGAAGGTTGTGAATAATCTATACTTTAGGTAGAGAGCTAGAAGCACTGGGATTTAGTATCCAGGAATGATAGCGGTGTCATTAGTGGAATATCTTCCAGCCTATGGTTTCTAGGTATCAAGAGGTCTAGCTAAGAGAGTAAAGAAGAGTTAGAGACAATGCGATGTCTCATTTGATGTTCCAGAATAACACAAGGAAATCTATGGTGTAAGTAAGTTGAAGGAAGGTTGCGAGTAGTATAAATAGATATGTATAGGCCGCAAGCTAAAGTATGGTAAAACAACAAGATTTTAGAAGGACATGAGTAAGGATAAGAAAGGGCGAGTGAGAAGGTGACGAGAATGAGTAAGTCCTCAGGATTAAGCATTAGTCCAAGTAAAGAGTTATGCGGACCGAAAGGTTCGAGATGTGGCCAACATGGCAGGTGAGAAGGTTCCTCTCTAAATGTCGCCTATAAAAGGCATGATGCATTTTGGGAAGAAGGGCAAGTTGATCCCGAGGTTTATTTGGCCGTTTGAGATCTTGTAGGGAGTTGGAGAGGTTACTTATATGCTTGAATTGCCTCCTAGTCTAGCTGGGGTACATTCGGAATTTCATGTCTCCATGCTTTGGTAATACCATGGAGATAGATGACATATTTTAGACTTCATCACAGTACAACTTGATTAGAATTTGACCTTTGAAGAAAAGTCGATGGCTATTATAGACCCGCAGGTTCAAATGTTGAGGTCTAATAGTTTCCCTTCTGTGAAGGTGCATAGGAGAGGTCATCCGATTGAGGAGGCTATGTGGGATTCTAAGTCATATATGCAGAGTAGATACCTACACATTTTCACCAGTCCATGTATATTTCTCTATCCATTTTAGGACGAATGTTTCTTTTACAGATAGAGAATGTGATGACTCGATTGGTCATTTTGAGTAATAACTTTATTTCTATGTTCCGAGACCTTCCATAGCTTTATTTGATGTTATATGACTTGCGTGTGTGGTCCGTATTATTTTTCGAAAAGTTTTTATGTGATATTTTAAAGAAAAAGTTATGTTTTGCTTAAAATGAAGCTAGAGTTTACCATGGTCAGTATTTTGGTAAATACATCGGATCAGTGTTTTGACTATTTCTGTAGTTTTTTTTAATAATAATCCAATCACCCAAGTTTTCATCTCCTGTGGTGTTGGGGGGGTTTGGCTCGGATCCCTACCTCGTCGAATATAATAACAAAAAGGTACAACCAAGGGGGACATAAACTTTACCTCAATGGTGTCATTCCTACAATGTAATGAAGGGTGTATGGGCAAAAAAAACAATTAGTTGACCCCTTCTTCCTATTATATACAACTTAACTAACATAAAAGTTAGACTTTTCATATCTAATTCTAAATGATGGTACTTGCCATTTATCCATAAAGAAAGGACCTTTGGCGTCTTTGGGAATTTGCTGGAAATGATCTCTTCTAATGAAGTAGTGACATTCTTTGCAAAACAATCCGCAACCTGATTTGCCTCTCGATAGCAATAACTGATAGAGGCATTAGCATGTTCTAATATCTCAACAATATCATCGATCTCCTTCCTTAGAGTATAGTTGTGCAAAGTTCTGTTTTGAAGTATGTTGTGAATCACCAAAGAATTAATTTCCACCATGAAGCTGTTGATTCTATTGTTGACACACCACTCGCACCCAAATTTAATCGCCCTCAACTCTGCGACATTGTTGCTACCACATATGATAGGGATTGAGAAAGCCATGATAAATTCTCCTTTATCGTTCGTGAGAACCCCTCTTATCCCTGCTTTGCCACTTTGTTTGTCGAAACTCCCATCAGTGTTAATCTTTAGTTTCCTTGTTGGGGCTTTTCCCATAATAGACATCTCCAAATTGGAATAGGTTTGAGTCTCTCGAATAACCCACAGTTCCTATACCAATTATTATGAGTGAGAATAGAGGGAAACTTTCTGTTTATAGTAGCATTGATGTTCCAGAGAATTTGGGATTTCATCTTGTATTGATTGAACTTTATACCATCCCCAAATTTTCACAATGTATAGCTTCTCCAGATTTCCCAGCAAACAAAGATTGGCATAATATGTAATATCATCTTATACTAAATTCTTTGGTTTCCTCTGCCACCATTGGGTGAGGACACCACTAATGGAACCAGAGATATGTTGGATTCCCAAAGGATTTCCAAAGAACTTCCATAGGCAAATAGCAGCTTCACTATCAAAGAAAACTTGTTGTATATTTTCACATTGGGGGATACTACAACAATTGCATTTTGAAACTGGTTGATTGCCAAACCTCCTGGTAGTGTCATCAAAAGGAAGCTTTCTCTGAATCATTCTCCAAATAAGAAATGACATTTTGAAAGGGATATCGTCATGCCAAACTTTACCAAGAAAAGGATTTCTCTGTTTAGTGGTTCATACCATGTGCCAAGAAGTGGTATTAGAGTAATGACCGTCCTCGATGACCTCCAAGAAGCATAGTCATTTTGATCTTGTCTTCCTCTTGGGATACAATTGATATGTTCAGCAATTTCAATGGGAAGGACTCTTTCCAATTTATTAAGATCTCATCTCTCACATCTGAAGAACTCTGCAACTAAAAATTTCCCAGAAGTTCTAGAATGATTGACTATTTTAGCGAGTGGTCCTTTACCTGTCAAATCATCCCACCAGAAGCTACATTTCCCTGTATTAATATTCTAGTATATATTCTTTTCAGCTCTATCTCTAATTTGAAGCATACCTCTCCAAGAGTGTGAATTCCCAGATGTAATAGCTTTAGAGACTGGGTGTGCTCTAATGTAGTTTTTGGCTTTTAAAAAATCAGCACACAAAGAGGGGCATGTTCTGAACCTCCACCACCTTTTGATTGAGCAAATGTCATTTATCTCCTCCATTCTTCTAATGCCTATTCCTCCCTCTTCTTTTGGAATGCATAGGTTCTTCCATAAACTCCAGTGAAATTTGTTCTTATTACCATGGGAACCCCCAGAGGAATCTAGCAAAGTGTTTCTCAATGAGATTAAGCGTAGCTTTTGGAGGGGACATTGCAGAAAGGGTGTATAGAGGGAGAAATTGTAGAACATTTTTAATAATAACCACTTTCCCTCCATACGATAGCATCTTTCCTTGCCATCCGCTTATTTTCTTATAAATCTTTGCAATCATATAGATAGGGCATCCTAGACACTTGAAAGGAAATTGTTTGTCCATAAAGCCAGTGGTTCTCCTGATTCTATTTATCCTTCCAGCTTTAGTATTAGGAGTTGTAATGAAGAAGCTCTTATTGACGTTGAGTTTTTGCTCGGATGCCTTACCATAGTTCTTGATATTATTCACGATGAGCTTGATGGATTTATTGTTGCCTGCCATGAAGATGACAATATCATCCACATAAGCAAGATGATTAATTTGAGGACTTCTTGTTGGCATGTTAAAAGGAGTGAAATTGTCGTCTCCATGAATCTTGCTAAGAGATCTGGTGAGAACTTCAGAACCCGGAATGAACAAGGAAGGAGAGAGGGGATCACCTTGCTTCAACTCTTGTAAAGATGTAAAGAAACCATGCCCTGGTGCCATTAAGAATAATAGAATACCAAATATTGGAAAGTAGATTCTTTGTGATATTAGTCCATTGTTATGAGAAATCGAATTTCTCCATCACTGCAGTAATGAAGTCCTAAGAAATTCTATTATATGCCTTTTCTATGTCTAGTTTAAGCACAATATTACCCCATTTGTTGGAGCCCTTTATACCCTGAACAATCTCCTGAGCAAAAAGATTGTAGGTTCATATGATGTTTTGGACTTGCATGCATGTTTGGTTGGGGTCCTGGTGACCCAAGTGCATTTCGGTGCATTATGTGAAAATTGGCAAATATTTGAGTTGTAAGTTAAAAATAATGCGTTTTGATGATTGATTCTTGATATTTGATGTTATTTTGATGATTTGAGTTAGCAAGCGAGTTTGTATGATGTTATTTTACTTTTGTGAATGCTCGGATTGGATCCTGAGGGGCTAGGTAAAGTTTTAGATGTGTTTTGGGAAGTTTTGGAGGGGCTATTATGCATGTGCAGACCTTGTATTTGCATGGTCTTGCTCGAAAATTTGAGCATTGCTTTAGCGGTCAATGTATCACATTTGAGAAATGGGCTTGGGCTGGGTGTGTTCGCATTTGCGAGGGCAGGTTCTCTTCTGTAGAGATTGGGCCTTTGCATTTGTGAGCAACTTTGTCACATTTACGACTCCTCAACATTTAGGACAATTTCACAATTGTGAATCTAGGATCGCATTTGAACACATGGGGGTTGTCGGAAATGTGAGGCTTTTGCAGACTTTTGTTCGCATTTGAGGGACTGTGGTACAGTTTGTATTTGCGGACTATGGCACCTTTTGCATGGGGGTTGTCGTAAATATGAGGGACTGTGGCACAATGTGCATTTATGAATTGTTGTTCGCATTTGCAGGCATCGAAATTGCGAACTAGAGTTCCCAATTGCGATTCCAGTTGTCACGCCCTAGGGGTTCTACGTGTGAAATTTCTTTTAAATTGTGTTAAAAGAGAAGAGTCTCCACCTAATGATTTTGAAGGTGCATTAGGGGAAGGATTTGCAAATAACTTTGTTTTAACTAGTCTGTGTCAGCAAAGATCGGTTAAGGGTTCAAATTAACTCAAAGAGAAGGTGTTAGGCACTCTTCGAGGTCCTTAACTGTGGGTCCCGACCGAAATTAACTCTATGTAGGATTATTGGATTATAATTGTCCTATGTGACCATGTAAATTAAAGGAAAGTAGGGAATTCAATTATTTGACTACGACACAAAGCAAGTGTGAAGAAGATTGCACGCAAGAAGGAATTAAAGAATACATTAATAAATGATTAGTACAAGTCTTTAGAGATTACAAAGTACAACCTAAGTTATTCTAAGTCCGATGAAACAAAGATGCGAGCAATGGGCATATTTGGGCGGGGGATCCTAAGTTTTTTAGCCTAAAGGATCACCTCGTGCAACACAAATAATACTTCACAACTCCTTTATGCTAGGGGTTACTCATATTATTCAACGGGCACAGACTATCATCTCATGCTACCTGATTACTATATTGAAGTTGCTTACCAAAAACGCTCTAGTCAAATTCTTGGTCGTATCTATACGTGCACTACCTGTCCCATGCCTATGGTCCAGGAGGCTTTGGACCTATTATTTGGGTTGTTATAGTCTTTACTTAGGGTGATCAAAGTGATAAAACTACGCACACATCCAAAACAAGTAGGACTACACATAATAACAACGAATGACTCAAGTTAGCTTCCACAGATAAGCAACAAAAGCATGCGAACAGATTTCACATTCTGCAGTAGATAGTTTTAGAATCTAGATGTATTAGAGTCATTTATAAACTATAAGCAAGTATTCTATGTGACCACAAGGTTTAAACATTTCATGGATAGTGCTTCTATTTAGATTATCGAAACTACAGATTAAAAGTGTTATAAAAAATACTACAATTGCTCAAGTTAAGCAAATAATGAAAGATGTTTGGTTCCTATAGGCATGCTATCTAATAGTGCATAGAAGTAAGCATGTTAACAAGTGAAACACATAGGTTCTTATAGATATGTTTCTGATAGTGTGCGGGATTAGGGCATGTAAAGCGAGTGAAGTGTTTAAGTTCATATAGACAGGATTTATATTAGTTTATAGAAATAAAGCACATCAAACAAATAGCAAACAAGCAATTAAACCATAAGGATAAGTTCTCTACGCATTCATGCGAGTATTAGAATAACCCAGCCCCCATTTTCACTAATATCCCCATCGTTCAGTTTTACAATTTATTACAAACCACATTGAATACTTACAGGCCCAATTACAAAAAATAAAATAACCCAGTAATGCATTTGGGCCTTCGCCTAGGCTTAGAACTTCATGCGGACAACAGGCTCAAACTCCAGGTGCGAACAATGTACTTCAGACCTCCAGTTCAAAAAGAATGCCCAACATACCAGGCCAAAACGACTTCTTTAACTACCCATTTGTATACCAAACTAGCTATAATAATATGAGTGACAAATTATATGCTCGACCAATTAAGCAACATTTAAATCTAAGCACTTAACCTTTAATGCTAAAAGGAATATAGGCTTCTCAACTAGAGGCATACAAACAGGATTACTCAAAAGTCTCATCAAGCATACACATCATACACATCTTTTACTTCCCAAAAACAGGTTAAGAGATAGTGCACCAAAGTTAAATAGAGTTTCCAAATAAAACATGGTCTAGAATTAATCTAAAGGTATTTTTGACCCAGGAGTCTTAGTCATGGCGGTCTAATAGAGTCATATCCAGGAGAACAACGATAACAATAGGATAGTAGGCATGATCCATAACGACATAACATGCTGAGTATACACAAAGATTCCATAATCTGAAGAACTCATGGTATGAAGACATTTGACTTAAATTTAATTGAAAATACAGACTCTAGGGCTTATGCCAGTTGACAATGCACAGTAGAAGAGGCTAAGTATATTGGAGTTCAATTAGAAGTTTTAGGCCGACCCTAGAGAATGCAGGATAGAACAAACTTCATAGAGAATTCTCAACAACATGTTAAGACATTAAGACAACAATTGGCACATAACGTTCATATAAGCATAAAGTGGGGAGAAACAATGGAGTGTAACAATAGGTGATCAAGACAGCGGAGCAGGCTAAAAATACACAAGATCGTTCAAGCTAGACATAATAAGCATGTATTGAAGTTTAGATTCTAGGCAGATTGTGACTAGGGAATTCAGGAATGCGGGATAAATTCAAAGCAAGTAGGATTGCAAAAATAACACACTAATAAAGTCATATTGATTCACAAAGATTAAACAACCATGAACATACAAAGCACAGAATACAAGCAGAGATGAAATAAGATTGCAAGAACCGAGGTATCATAATAATTCAAAACAAAGTAAAAAGACAAACTTAAGCTAATCATCAAGTATCAGCAGAGACAGCAGAATAAATAGGTTTATGAGAACCAGAAGTCGTTTAAGCTAAACACATATTATAGGCATATATTATAATTAGAAACTAGGAAAATTCAGATGCTAAATGTATAGAGTCACATGAATACTTCAGAACAAATAATGCTACAAACAAGATGGAGTAATAGAACATGAATTCACACAAGTCTTAGTGGCACAAAACATGAATATGAACGAAATATAAGGAAATTTCTAACGCCAAGAGATTTACCAGTTGCAAATATATGAGCAAAATAAGAAGAATGATCTCAGCACTATCCCAATCGTTAGTAGAAAAAAAAGCAACATAACCCCAAAATCCTATTGCGTCAGAGTTCCCAAAAGTTTTAGGTGAACTCCGAGCAGTGCTCACACTAGAGAGGTTGGTAAAGAAAATTTGGTGGCCTTGGCTTTCAGCCAGCCAAAGTCCGAAGTTTAGAATAGTAGAATGAGTGATAATGAGAGAGCAATAGAAATAGTTAAGGCCTGTTTGGGGAAACGAAAAATAGTTATGGAAAACAATCAATTAAGACAAATAAGGAAATAAAATATCAAATGCAATTAGTAATAGTGCCAATAAAGGGAGAAATCGAATTCCAAACCCTAATTAGGGTTTTGAAAATTAGTATGATGGTGTGAGAAATCAACCCTTTTTCCATTTATATGGATGTGATAATGTACAGATCTTAGAGATCAAAGTTGAACGGGCCCGATTCTGAGAGATGGTACTCTCCAAGTTTAGACAAGTATTAAGTAACACCATTGTTGCGTAGATAATGATGCGATACCAAAAATAAGGAAGGTGCATCACAAGGATATTCAATTGTCTAGCTGGAATAGGAGAATGATTAGAGATAAGGAGGATAAGGTTTCACAGGGGGGAAAAGCATTGGGAGCGTTTGAGGGCGCAGAGACGGGAATTATCTCTAGGGTTTAATGGGAGGGGATATAAGGAGACAGGTAGGGCTGTTGTAGGCTGTTGATCATTTAAGGTCAATGACCAGTATCGAAGGGGAAGAGGGGCGAGTTATTGATGGAACGCGACCGGGTTAAGTCAAAGGGGCGCTTGGTTTGGGCTACTGAGAGGTAAGATGAGATGGGCTAGGTATTTGGGCCTGATCTTTTGTCTAAAATAGTCTAAAAATTAGGCTACATATTAAATACACAAAATTCAAATTTTTTTTATTTATAGAAAATGACTAATAAAAATACTTAAAAATATATGCTATTATTGTAACTAGTGTAGTTACAATAGAGAAAATGCAAATATAATTATATGAAAATGAGAAAAAATATTATAAAATGCACATGGGTATAAATTGATAAATTTTGATGATTAATTAACTCTAAATTTAATTTAAAGGGATGATTAATAAATATTTGAAAAAATTAAATGCAAGAAAATCAATTTTAAAATATTAAAAAGTGTAGAAAATTATAGAAAATACATATATGACTCTTGTAAATTGAGTAATAATACAAAATGATATTTTAAAAGTGTATAAAATATATTATAAAGTATGAGTAAAAAATTGGGTATCAATAGCTTGCCCTTTTATCCAGGAATGATAAAAAAGTTGTCGGGCAAAAAAAATGGTGACCAATTTTGTCCGAAAAGCGAGGATGAAGTGTTTTTGAAAAAATGGGAGCCAAACCCTGGTTCCCGAGTTGCTTACATATCCCTAGTATTATAGGAATCACGACATATGTAGTTCTGGATATAACGACGAACGAAACAGATGGAGTTGTTATAAGGATGGTCATACTTTCCGAGGAAGGATCTTTTGGATAGGATAGTGTCACGAGTAACAAATAATTTCAGGTGCAACTATGAATGTGAATTTGGATGCTACGTATATTCAAGATAAATGTTTGGGTGGTTGTGGGATGGAAATGGTCATTGTTGGTTATTTGTTACATTTGACGTGATCAAAGGATGTGAATGTTGTGAATGGATACCAAAGAGAGAATTGCTCCTATTTGTAGAACGGTTACCTTCCGAGTTACGTACAAAGCATAAAACATATTGCGCACATATATATGTTGTTATTGCAGAAATTTAAACATGATGCATATTCCCTTTGGACCATGATAGCTGTCTTCAGACGATGAGGATGATGTTCTTTGACCATGACGTCCTGGGCCATGAAGTGTATGATAAGGGATTTGCAGGCCATAAAATGGTGTCCTCGGGCCATGAGGATGGTGCCTTGGGACAATGACGCCTTTGAACAAGTGATGCTTAGTCGTATGCGAGAGCACAACAATGTGGTGGTATTTCACCCTGTCCAGGTAAACAGTTATGCAGACTGGAAGGTTTGAGATGTGGCCAACATGGCAGGTGAGAAGGTTCTTCTCTAAGTGTCGCCTATGAAAGTCATGATGCATTTTGTGAAGAAGGGTAAGTTGAACTCGAGGTTCATTGGGCCGTTTGACATCTTGTAGAGAACTGGAGAGGTTACTTATAGGCTTGCATTGCCTCCTAGTCTAGCTGGGGTACATTCGGTATTTCACGTTTCCATGCTTTGGAAGTACCATGGAGATAGGTGACATGTTTTAGACTTTATCACATAACAACTTGATGAGAATTTGACATTTGAGGAAGAGTCAATGGCTATTATGACCTGAAGGTTCAAATGTTGAGGTCTAAGAGTTTCCCTTCTGTGAAGGTGCATAGGAGAGGTGATCCGATTGAGAACCCTCTATTTCTTACAAATAACCAACAGTGAACCTTGTTGAGAGTTTTGAGTAATTCTGTTTGTATGCCTCTAGTTGAGAAGCCTCTATTCCTTACAGCCTTAAAGGTTAAGTGCTTAGATTTCAATGTTGCTTAATTGATCTAGCATATAGTTTGTCACTCGTATTATTAAGGCTAGTTTGGTATTCAAATGGGTAGGTAAGGCAGTCATTTATGCCTAGTATGTTGGGCCTGCTTTTTGTACTGGAGGTCTGAAGTACACTGTCCGCACCTGGAGTTTGGGCATGTTGTCCGCATGATGTTCTAAGCCTATGCGAAGGCCCAGATGTTACGGGGTTATTCTATATGTTGTAATTGGGCCTATAAGTATTCAATGTGGTTTGTAATAAATTGTAAAACTGAGTGATGGGGAAATTAGTAAATATGTGGGCTTGGGTATTCTAATAATTGCAAGAATGCGTAGAGAACTTGTCGATAGGGTGTAATTGCTTGTCTGTTATTTGTTTGATGTGCTTTATTTCTATAAACTAATAGAAATCCTGCCTATAGGAACTTAAGCACTTCACTTGCTTTACATATCCTATTCCCGCACACTATCAGAAACATATCTATAAGAACCTATGTATTTCACTTGTTAACATGCTTACTTCTATGCACTATTAGATAGCATGCCTATAGGAACCAAACATCCTTCATTATTTGCTCAACTGGTGCAATTGTAGTATGATTATTAGTTAACATGCCTATAGGATCAGGTTAAGTAATTAAGATATGCTTCCGCCAATACTCATCTAGATACCATGTCTATAGGGCCTTAATTGATTAACTAATTTGCTGTTTGTTCTTCTTATCACACTGCCGCCTGGAAAACATGCCTATAGGAATAAGCACAACAAATCTGTGTTCAAATACCAATTATTAGAGAACCTCCTATAGGATACTGTTACTCGTTTAGAAAGCATGCCAATATGATAAAAAAATGAGTAATTTTGAGTTTTCCAATAGCTTCACTGCCCCAGGTGCGAATCACTTACAAATCATGTTTATAAACTTTTTTTATAACAGTTTCAATCTGTAATTTCGATAATCTGAAGAGCAGCACTACCCATGAGATGTTTTTAAACCTTTGTGGTCATATAGAAGACGTGCCTATAGGTTATAAATGACTCCAATACATCTCGATTTTAAAACTGCCTATTGCAGAATCTGAAATCTGTTCGCATGCTTTTGTTGCTTATCTGTGAAAGCTAACTTGAGCCATTCATTACTATTATGTGTAGTCCTACTTATTTTGGATGTGTGCCTAGTTTTATCATTTTTAGCACCCTAAGTAAAGACTATAACCACCCAAATAATAGGTCCAAAGCCTCCTGAACCATAAGCACGGGACGAGTAGTGCACACATAAATACAACCTAGAATTGAACTAGAGCATTTTAGGTAAGCAACTTCAACATAGTAATCAGGTAGCAGGAGATGATAGTCTGTGTCTGGTGAATAATATGAGTAACCCCTAGCTTAAGGGAGTTGTGAAAATTATTTATGTTGCACAGGATGATCCTTTAGGCTAATAAACATAGGATCCCTCGCCCCAATATGGCCATCGCTCGCATCTTTGTTTCTTCAGACTTAGAATAACTTAGATTGTACTTTGTAATCTCCAATGACTTGTACTCATAATTTATTAATGTATTCTTTAATTCCTTCATACGTGCAATCTTCTTCACACTTGTTTTGTATTGTAGTCAAATATTTGAATTCCCTACTTTCCTTTAATTTACTTGGTCACATAGGACAATTATAATCTAATAATCCTACATAGCATTAATTTTGGTCGGGACCCATAGTTATCGACATCGAAGAGTGACTAACACCTTCTCTTTGAGGTAATTTGAGTCTTTACCCGATCTTTCCTGACACAGGCTAGTTAAAACAAAGTTATTTGCAAATCGGTGCCCTAACGCACCTTAAAAATCGTTGGGTGGCGACTCTTCTCTTTTAACACCCATTTAAAAGAAATTTCACACGTAGAACCCCTGGGGCGCGACAACGGGCTAGTTCGGAATTTTGAGGCCTGCAAATGCAAACTACAGTTCGCAAATGCAAATTGTGCCACTGTCCCTCATATTTCCGACAACCCCCATGCAAATTATGCCACAATCCGCAAGTACAAACTATGCCACAGTCCCTCAAATGCGAACAAAAGCCTGCAAAAGCCTCACATTTTGACACACCCCATGTGCGCAAATGCGATTCTAGCTTCACAACTGTGAAGTTGTACTAAACGTTGAGGGGTCGCAAATGCGACAAAGATGCTCACAAATGTGAATGCCCAATCTCTGCAGAAGAGAACCTGCCTCGCAAATGCGAACACACCCATCCCAAGCCCATTTCTCAAATGCGATACATTGACCGCTAAAGCAATGCTCAAATTTGCGGGCAGGACCTTGCACATGCAAGATCTACACATCCATACCAGAAACAACTGTTATTCAGCCACTCCAAAACATCCCAAAACATATCTGAAACTACACCAAGACCCTCGGGATCCAATCCGAGCATCCATAGAAGTGAAATAACATCATACAAACTCGCTCACTAACTCAAATTATCAAAATAACATCAAATATCAAGAATCAATCATCAAAATGCATTATTTTCAACTTACAACTCAAATATTTTCCAATTTTTACACAATGCGCCAAAATGCACTTGGGTCACCCAGGACCCCAAACAAATATGCATACAAGTCCAAAACATTATATGAACATACAGAAACAGTCAAAACACTGATCCAATGTATTTACCAAAATGTTGACCATGGTCAACTCTAGCCTCATTTTAAGTAAAAAATCACTTTTTCTTTAAAATATCACATAAAAACTTTTCGAAAAACAATACGGACCATGCACGCAAGTCATATTACATCAAATAAGTCTATGAGAGGTCTCAGAACATAGAAGTAAAGAATATTACTCAAATCGACCTATCAAGTCATCACATTCTCTATCTCTAAAAGAAACATTCATCCTCAAGTGGACAGAGAAATATACATGGACTGGTGAAAAGGTGTAGGTATCTACTTCGCATGTCTGACTCAGAATCCCACGTAGCCTCCTTAATCAGATGACCTCTCTTATGCACCTTCACAGAAGGGAACCTCTTATACCTCAACATTTGAACCTACGGGTCTATAATAGCCATCGACCATTCCTCAAAGGTCAAATTCTCATCAAGTTGTACCGTGATGAAGTCTAAAACATGTCACCTATCTCCATGGTACTTCCAAAACATGAAGATGTGAAATACCAAATGTACCCCAGCTAGACTAGGAGGTAATGCAAGCCTATAAGCAACCTCTCCAGCTCTATACAAGATCTCAAACGGCCCAATGAACCTCCGACTCAACTTTCCCTTCTTCCCAAAATACATCATGCCTTTCATAGGCGAAACTTAGAGAAGAACCTTGTCACTTGCCATGTTGGTCACATCTCGAACATTCCAGCCCGCATAACTCTTTCCATAGACTGAGCCGTACAAGGCTTCTCCTTAATCACCATAACCTTTTCGAAAGCATCACGGACAAAATTAGTTCCGAACAATCTAGCCTCGCCGGGTTCAAACAAGCGAATCGGGTATGACATCGCCTCATATATAAGGCCTCTTATAGAGCCATCTAGATGCTCGACTGATAGTTGTTGTTGTTGTAGGAGAACTCCTCTAGAGGTATAAACTGGTCCCACTGACCCCTGAAATCCATAGAGTATGCCTGCAACATGTCCTTCAAGATCTAAATAGTGCACTCAGATTGTATGTCTGTCTGAGGATAAACATGGTACTCAGCTCGACATATATGCCCAACTCACGCTGCATGGATCTCCAAAAATTGACTGTGTACCCCAGTCAAAAATGATAAATATGGGTACACCATGCAAGTACATAATCTCCCCGATGTAAATCTGAGCCAACCTCTCTGAAGAATAGGAAGTCATCACCGGAATGAAGTGTGCGAACTTAGTCAATCTGTCCACAATAAACCAAACAACGTCATATTTCCTAAAGGTCTGTGGTAAGTCTACCACAAAATCCATAGTGATGCACTCCCACTTCAACTCTATTATCTCCAATGTCTGATGCTCGTACTTTACTTGTTAGCAATTCAAATACCTAAAGACATGACTGACAATATCTTTCTTTCATTCTGCGCCACCAATAATGTTGTTTCAAGTCGCGGTACATCCACTACAAGAAAAAGCCTTATCTGCGACCAACATTTTGGGACGAGTTAATAATCCCATCTCTAAAAGTATATGTATTGGGATGACATTATATTGTGGTCCTTAATTTTATATTCAATAGCGAAGGTACTAAATCTTGTCCCAAAAGAAATTAATAACTGGTCCCAAATGATATTAATAGTGCCAACAGGGGCGATTGGTGGGAGAACTGCCGCTAAATATAATATTAAAATATTAAAAAATTATTATTTTCTAATTTTCTAAAAAATAGGCACCAAAACTAATATACTAAAACTAAAAATTTCAAAAAATTAAAAGAAACTCTCTGTTTTCCCAAAACAAAACTCCCAGCTCTGCCCTAGTTTCTAAACATCCACACATATGTCGTCTGCCTAGATCTCTATTCACAACTCAAGATCTGTGTTTTCTCAAAGTAAAGGTTGTGAATTTGTTGGTTTGTGAATCGCAGGTCTACCTAGTTTTCAACCTCGCTCGTTTGCGAATCCCAGGTATGCCTCCTCTTCTGAGTTGCTCTGTTTCTTCTATAAGTTGGAATTCGCTTTATTGCTTCGTTTTATTCAACTTCTTCTTCTTCCTCTTGTTGTTGTTCTTCTTCTCTAACATTAAATTTGATTTCTCTGAAGTGTATTCAAGTTTTTAGCATGTGTCTGAATATTATGTTTCATACAAAGTGAATATCGAAAAAGCAAATTATTTCATGAATGACAGATTTAGTTTTATGTTATGAGTGTTGAGATATAATTTTAGTGTATTCGATGAAGGAACAACAGACAGACCATACGGCCATTGTTTACTTACAAGTATAAGCAAATATCCAAAAAAGTAATTCGATAAGATTCAGCCAAAAAAAGAAAGAAATCACGAGTTAAGGCTTTTATTAAGCTCGTTAATTGCAATCATATTATGCCGACTCGTTATACACTTGATGTAGATCTGAAGGATGTTGTTAGTGTAGATGTTCTTCAGTTTCGTGATAAGAAGGTTACTGTTGCTAAGAAAGCTATAGCTCGGCTTGAGGAAAGGTTTAAGACCGGGAAATATCCTTGGTTTTTTACTAAGCTTAGGTTCTAATCTCTTGATTTTTACTTTAAAATTGAGGTTTTGTCTCTGTTATTGAAGAGATCAACAGGAAATATTGTTATTATTGTCTAATAGGAGTAGTTAATGTGAGTTTGTTTTGTCTTTGAACAATTTCTTAAAATGAAAAATATCCAGATTTGCTTTTTAAAAAAATTATTGTTACTCCTATTGAAAATTTTATTTTACCTCTGAAAAGATTTAAAGTAAATGCATTTATATCGTAAGACATTTTAACAGTGTATTCACAAATATATTTCTTCCAAATAACTTATCTAGGGAAATATGAGTGTTTGTCTATAAGAAGAAAGAAATAGCAGGGAACATGATTATGATACATGTTAAGAACTCAGGGTAATTCACTAACAAGCAGACTTTTTAGTTGCAAGCGATATTTTGGATGATCTTTTGTCGTAAACTATATTGTTTGCACTTTTTTTGGATGTAAGTACTTACTTCGATCTCGGGGCGGGCCAGAAGCAACCATGTATACATGTTTTAGGAATTAGCATCTTAATTACAAGTTAATTTATAATCTTTTATTTATCTTAGTGCCAACTGATTGTACATTGCAATGCATTAGCTGGAAAAAAAGGGAGCCTAATCTCCTAGTGCAACCTTAGAGTTCAACACACAGTTTTGTGCATTTGATCGTAATAAGTATTGCGTATCTTAGTATTTTTCTTATTCTTTATCTTTTTTTAATCTAATTTTTATCTACTCTCCAAGGTTATGGCACCTAGTAAGCAATGGATGCAACTTGTTGATAATCGACTCGATGAAGCCTACTCAATGGTGTTAACCTTGTGTCTTAGTAGTTGAAGTAAAATCAACATATGAAAACAAAAATGTTTTTTTCTAGAAAAGATAGCACCTCCAAACTGGTAAGTCAATCCTTCTAATTTCAAATTCAAAAAGATGTGGTTTTGCAAAGTTACTTAGTGAGGGATGTCCATACTTCTTACTTATGCGAAAGCTAGGGAGTCTTAGAAAGAACATTACTGCTAGCAGTAGAAAGAGGTATTTGGCAAGGTTGATGCAAAAATAAGCAAAGCACTATATGAACTGTTAGTAGTAGAGCAGACGTCTGTCTTACACAAGCTGAAAAAGATAAAAGACTGAATCTGAAATTGAACTGCCAAGGAAATTAGTATTAAAAATAGAGTTGCCTACAAAAGTAGATTGTTTCATCTGGGCTGCACTTTTTTTTGAAGCTTGTTTGACTCAGAACCTTTGGAAAAGGAATATGCAACCAATAAACAGATACTACAACATCTCTATGCTTGGTCTTTCTCTTTTTCAATGAAATACTTGTTTACAATATGTATGAAGGTTTGGGTTTGTATCATTTTTTGTACTATCACTATTATTCAAGTCCATCTGAATGTGTAGTCCTAAAGATATTGTTTTGTTATTTATGTTATATTCATCATGTTCCGGAAGATTTGTCATTTATGTTATGAAAGATCCCAAATAATATGTATTTTGAAGATTTTATCAAATGGAGTTTTGCATCGTCTGCTCTCTAGCTGTACTTTCATGCAATAATAACTAACAATATGGAGCAGCTTATCAAATTTAGTGCTTGCATATTAGTTTGAACAGTGCATTATTTTTCCACACCAGAAAATTTCTATGATCATCATGATCATATTTGAACAGTGCATTATTTATCTTGTAATGCATTAACTCAATGGATATTTTGATTATTGTAGGATAAATTTGAGAGTGTTGATATGATTGATCATCATGATATTATATTGGGATGGATGAAAGAGTTATGGAACAAATGGAGAGGACACTTGCATGCTAAATATGTGAAGGATAAGCTAATCTATCAGGCTCTTAAGAATATTCTAAAGGGAGTAGACAAGAAAGAATGAGAGTGGTTAGTAAAGGAACATTTTTCTTCAGAAAGTTTTCAGGTATGCCCATTGATTTAATATTCTATTTTGCCAAAGCATCTGTAGTTTGATTTCCCTCCCTAGCACCATATATCTTTTTTCTGCTATACCTAGAATCAAACCTAAGTATACTATTTAAGTTTATTATAATAATTATATATAAGCTTATTGTTTCACAAAGGCGAGAAGCATCAGGAATGCAGCAAACCGATCTAAGTTGAAAATGCTTCATCATATTGGTAGCAAACCTATTCGCGAGATAATTTATCAAAAGGTATTATCATAAAATCTCTATTTTTTTAAAGAAAATATTTACGAGGTGTCTTTTGACATGTTTGCCTTTGATGTGAAGGACGGAAAAGACTGCAATCCACCAGATTTGGCAATAATTATCTTTGAGATTGGTAAGAAAAATAACAAGCTTGTTGAACCTAAAGCAACTGAATAATATGTATATTCGGAAAATTAAATAAGTAAATTAATTAAAATGATATGGATTCTGGTATAAAATATTTCTTCGTATGTTTTGTAAGGTCAGATTGAAGAAATAGTTCAATCGGATCCGTCTCTACCTAGCATAGAGATAGTAGAAAAATATTGTGGACCTCAAACTTGTAGCCATGTATTGGCTTTGGGGGTGGAGTAACGGCGAATGACATGAAAGGTGGCACTTTTTCAAAGGTTGAATTACTGTCCGCGCTGCGTTCAACTAGAGAGGAAAATAAATCTTTGAGTGAGGAAAACAAATCCATACATGATCACTTGTCTACCATAGAAGATGAGATGAAAGAAATGAAGAAAATAAAGGAATTCTTTGCTGCTCAACAATCACATGTCTCGCCTACGACATCGCTCGTTTCAACTGAATGATCACTTTTTTTGTCTACTGATCAAGTTAGTAACCATAGACCTTGTTTTTAATTTTTTTTGTTGATTTTTATAGTCATTTCTATCTTATTGCTATCTCTGTTGCATACATGAATTTATATTCCTTCAAATTAAAAACTATGGGCAGACGCACTCAACTCAACTGGTACAAATAGAAAGGCTCGTCCACTGAGTAATGATGCTAGTGAGTAAACTACGAGTTTTATACTCCTGTTTATCTGTCATGTTTGGTGGAGGAAAATTCCCTTCAAACTCCCCAAATAGTGGTTCCTTTTTTGTAGCAGATGCTCTTAGGAAATTAGGAAGAATATTAACTCATATGTAAGTTGATGCAGAATTAATACTATTCTGAATTAACTTTGCCATGTTTTGTGACTCTAAGACTAATTCTCATTTGTAGTAGTATTAACTAGACCAACTATGTTGAAAATACTATTCTAAAAGAATTTGGAGTGGGGAAGCTCTTCACCTTCTTACATAAAGATAAAGTAAGACAAGAGGGGAAAAGATGAATAATCTCGTAAAGTTCAAAGCAAATTTGCAATTCCTTGCAGCAAAGTAACTGGCACAAAACTTTCTGGCAAATGCCAGAGGTCTTGTTCTTATAGTTTTTGTAAGTTGATCAAGTGTTCATGAATTGCAACTTCTTTTACAAAGGAGTAATAGTTATGAAAACTAAAAGAAGTTGACTGGATTTTGCTATTCCTTTCATATCCTTCTAGTAACTCGAAGTTCTGGTTGACTCGAAGTAACTCGAGGTTGACTGAGAGGAGAATTATTCTGGTTCCACTATCTTAAGAGGCAAAGTTGGAGTTACTTTGATTGTTTGCCACCATAAGATATCTAGAGAAAAACTAAGACACATCATGCCACGGAATTCTTCCCTACAAGTGTCTATAGCAGTAATATTATCAATAAAATATTTTTGAAGTGCAATTACTTTGTCTGCCTTTTTTGCTTCTGCCATTGATTTTAAGTCCTTGTGTAGGTTCATGTACAAATAATTAGTTGTTTCTTGTTTCAAGATTCATGTGTGACTTGTTACTCGAAGAGCCTAAATTGTCAATTCCAGCAAATTTTGATGAAGAATGTAGACTTTAACTTTGGAAAAGGCAAAAAAAACATACATAGCAAAATAAAAAGGAAGAAGGAGAATATATTCAGTTAGTTGCACTTGACGCGACACATGATATGTTCTGGTGAAAGTAGCTGGACTTATATAAAATAACAAAATAAACCTTCTCCTCTTCTTTTAATATGGAATCGAAGTTTAATTTACCGTTCCAATACTTTTATAATTAATTTTCTTATATTCTTGTAGCCTTGTTCATGTTGTTGGATAATACCTGATGAATTTAGACTGTTTTTGGGGTAAACGATTTAACCATTTCTAGTATAAATTTACATATATTATTTTATCAATAGTTATTTATCTTTTTTTCAAAATTTTGTACTTACAGGTTTTGAAGATTGAAGCTACAAGTCAAGATACATGTTTAAAAGAAACACAAGCTCATTATTATTTTTCTAGGAATGTTATGTAAAACATGATATCATAGTCTAGCTCAGGATGTTAGCTATCATTTTTTGCTAAGGTGTTGAGAAAATATTGAAACTAAAATCATGGGATATCAACATTGTAATTAATAACTTTTTATATAGCAATTTGATATTTATTGATAAAAATTAATGTTTTGTGACATCGAGCTTTAAGATTACTTGTGGTTAATAAGAAACCAGAAATATGGTCGTTATAGTTAATACAATTATTTTAAATAGGGACCAGTGCTGCTCGTCTCTAAAAGATAATCTACGACCAGTTAAAGGTTGGTCGCTAAAACTGGTTAACGACCGGAAAATGTATATTTTCCATAATATATTTATCATCTATTAGGGAGGAGAAGGCTGGTCGCTAAAACTATTTAACGACGGGCAGTAGGCAGTTGTTGACAAACTCAAAGAGGACTTTGTGCTGTGGCTTCATTTCACTCTTGTGCACAAACTTGGCCTCATTCACTTCTTCAACATCACAGAATCTCCTAGTGATTTCCAGGGCAGGAGGAAGGGAATCCAAACTTGGCCATCTTTGCCTTGGGTAGTCATCATTTCCCTCAGTAGGGATGTCAAGAATCTCTCCCAGCTTTTCTGCATCAAATGTCACTTGCACTCCTTTTACTTGGCTAGTGACTCTGCCATCTTTGACCTCAGCATTTGCCATGAATTCAATGACCTCATTCCTGGCTAGCCTTCCATCCATCTGAAGGACCATGTCCTTCCAGCCCTGATAGCTAGGGCATCAACCAAACGAACCATTCCTGGTTCACCATCAAACTTGGACAGCTTGTCTTGTTCACCATCAGACTCACTTTCTTCTTCACCACTCCATTCCTCGTCTTCAGAAACTCTAGCTTGTTTGCTTTTCATTGCAGACCTTGTCCTTTTGACCAATGAAGGTTCAACAGCCTTAGACACATATGAAGACTTCTTGGAAGAGGTCTTAGTCTTTTTGGGCTTGGGAGTTTGAACCTCCATTGTTGTATGGTCCTCTTGATGGACCTGTTCCATCTTCTCAACATCAATAGCTTCAGAGGACTCTGCTACCCTACCTCTTCCTTTATCCATTCTCTTCTTCTTACTTTCAGCCAAAGCCTTTTGTAGGTCACTCTCACTCTTTTTCACCTTGCTTCTTGTGGCTCTTCCCTTGGCAAGGGAGTTTCAGTAGTTATTGGGGAGGAAGACTTTCGTTTCTTGGAAGGTTTAGCAGCACTTGGGGCTTTTGGTGTTGGATTTCTCCTTTTCTTTAAATCATAACTGACACCTACTTTCTTCAGAAGGTCTGCTAGGGCCTCCTCAATAGATGAAAAAGATTCATCTGCCTGTGAACTTAGATTAACCAACCCTTCAGCAGCCTCCCCTAAACCACTTCCCCCTGACTTCTTGACACTTTCTTCCATAGTTGCATGTATAACCCCATAAATAGCTAGTAACAGCAATTCAGAAATAGATGAACCAGGTTCATCTGCCTGTGAACTTAGATTAACCAACCATTCAGCAGCCTCCCCTGAACCACTTCCCCTTGACTTCTTGCCACTTTCTTCCACAGTTGCCTGTGCAACCCCACAGATAGCTAGTAACGACAATTAAGAAGTGGGAGAAGAACCAACCACTCGTTTCACTTTTCCCCTCACATCACCACATACACCCTCTCTCTCTTTTTCTTTTTCAATTTTCTTTTTACCTCCATTCCTTCCTAATTTAGGCATTTTCACATCCCTAATAGGCCCAACCAAAACAAACCTATTTTCTAAATTTTCAGCCAAAGCAGAACTTACCTTTGAAGGAAAGTTTTGAGTCTTCTTAGGGTCAGAAGACCCAGGTCCTTCCCCCTCACTCGCAGATTTGACGAATCGTCTGACTTCTCAGAATCTTGGGCTTGTGTAGCCTTCAATTGTGCATTTAATTTCTTTGACAATACACCTGAGGCTACAGTTTTTCAGGCTAGCATTTTAACACGTCTTTTCTTATGCTGGGGGTTTGTAATGGGTGGAGAAGGCATGGAGGAACCAGAAGGGGATAGTGGTGGAGGATTCCCTGGGTTAGCTTGAGGGTTTGACATTGTAGCTGATGGCTTGAGAGAGTTTGTGAGTTAGGCTTTTGGAGAGGAAAACAATTTAGAGTGAAAAAGGATTTTTGACGGTTTCGAATAATGAGGGTGGCAGAAGGTAATAATGGATATTTAAAGGGAAAGAGTCATTTAATGGATAACGGTCGATTTAGCTGTCAATAGAGGTCTAATCAACCTGAAATTGCAGGTTGAATGAACGGTTAGGCTTTCCTAGATTTTAAGCATTTTTTGTGGTAAGAATTCTAATAAGGATGGAATTGGTTCAAAAACAAACAGATAGGATTTTCTAATGTGTTGAACAATGGTAGGACTCTGCTCATGATTTAAATATTTATATTTATAATTGTGCAGAGTATAGAAAACATACCTTGTCATTCAGATGAACCAAATACTGATGAACCCGGTTCTTCATTAAGAATTCTCTTGATCATGCCTCAATTTACCACAATAGATAAAATTTTGTTAGAGATCAGTGAGTCATATCAACACATGTCACAGGAGTATACTATTTACAATATGAAGCTGAGTAAAAACAATCAAGATATTTACACAAGTTCCAGATTTCCTAGCCAAAAAAAAAATGTTTTTTTCAATTTTTTTTAATTCTTTTTCATTGTGCATTCTTAGCTGGTCCTATTAGATGATCTTAATCATCCCTAGTTCTAACATGTTCCTTTCAAAGCTTTCTCTATTTAGTGCTTTAGTAAAGATGTCAGCAATTTGTTTATCAGTAGCACAAGAACCTATAGGCATGTTACTTAACAAGAACCTATAGGCATGTTATCTAATAATCACACTGCAATTACATAACACGATTCTATAGGCATGTAATCTAATAATCACACTGCAATGGCACGAGTTGAGAAAATATTTAAGGGTGATTCAATCCTTTAGGCATGTTATCTAGTAGTGCATAGAAGTAAGCATGGGAAGAAGTGAAACACATAGGTTCATAAAGACATATTTCTTATAGAGTGTGGGAATATGAAATGTAAATAGAGTGAAGTGCTTACGTTCATATATGCATGATTTCTAAGCGAGTAGCAGTATCATATAGGCAGTTCTCTAATAATTGGTATTTGAACACATATTCGTCATGTTTATTCCTATAGGCATGTTGTCTAGGCGACCAGTGTGATAAGAACCACAAACAACCAATTAGTTAATCAATTAAGGCCCTATAGACGTGGTATCTAGTTGTGTATTGGTAGAAACACATCTTAATTACTTAACACGGACTTATAGGCATGTTATCTAATAATCACACTGCAATTGCATAAGTTGAGAAAATAATGAAGGGTGTTTCATTCCTATAGGCTTGCTATCATATAGTACATAGAAGTAAGCATGGGAAGAAGTGAAACACACAAGTTCTTAAAGACATATTTCGGATAGTGTGCGGAAATAGGACATGTAAACAGTGCGAAGTGCATAAGTTCATATATGCATGATTTCTAAGCGAGTAGGAGTATCATATAGGCAGGTTCTCTAATAGTTGGTATTTGAACACGTATTCAACATGATTATTCCTATAGGGATGTTGTCTAGGTGGGCAGTGTGATAAGAACCACAAACAACCAATTAGGTAATCAATTAATGCCATATAGAAATGGTATCTTGATGTGCATTGGTGGAAGCACATCTTAATTAATTAACACGATCCTATAGGCATGTTATATAATAATCACACTATAATTGCACAAGTTGAGAAAATATTGAAAGGTGTTTCATTCCTATAGGCATGTTATCTAATAGTGCATAGAAGTAAGCATGTGAAGAAGTGAAACACATGAGTTCATACAGATATGTTTCTGATAACTGTGCGGGAATAGGACATGTAAAGCGAGTGAAGTGCTTAAGTTCCTATATGCATGATTTCTAAGCGAGTAGCAGTATCATATAGGCAGATTCTGTAATAGTTGGTATTTTAACACATATTCGTCATGTATATTCCTATAGGCATATTGTCTAGGTGGGCAGTGTGATAAGAACCACAAACAACCAATTAGTTAATCATATAAGGCCATAGAGAAATGGTATATAGATGTGTATTGGTGGAAGCACATCTTAATTACTTAACACGATCCTATAGGCATGTTATATAATAATCACACTGTAATTGCATAAGTTGAGAAAATATTAGAAGGTGTTTCATTCCTATAGGCGTGTTATCTAATAATGCATAGAAGTAAGCATGTGAAGAAATAAAACACACAAGTTCATATAGACATGTTTCTGATAAATGTGTAGGAATAGGACATGGAAAGCGAGTGAAGTGCTTAAGTTCCTATATGCATGATTTCTAAGTGAGTAGTAGTATCATATAGGAAGGTTCCCTACTAGGAGGTATTTAAACACATATAATTCATTTTTATTCCTATAAGCATGTTTTCTAAGCGAACAGTGTGAAAAGAACAACAAACAACTAATTAGTTAATCAATTAAGGACCTATCGACATGGTATCTAGATGTGTATTGGTGGAAGCATATCTTAATTACTTAACACGATCCTATTGGCATGTTATCTAATAATCACACTGCAATTGCACGAGTTGAGAAAATAATGAAGGGTGTTTCATTCCTATAGGCATGTTATCTACTAGTGCATAGAAGTAAGCATGGGAAGAAGTGAAACACACGGGTTCATAAAGACATGTTTCTGATAGTGTGCGGGAATAGGATATGTAATGAGAGTGAAGTGTTTAAGTTCCTATATGCATGATTTCTAAGCGAGTAGTAGTATCATATAGGTAGGTTCTCTAATAGTTGGTATTTGAACACATATTCGTCAGGTTTATACCTATATGCATGTTGTGTAGGCGGGCAGTGTGATAAAAACCACAAACAACCAATTAGTTAATCAATTAAGGCCCCTATAGACATGGTATCTAGTTGTGTATTGGTAGAAACACATCTTAATTACTTAACACGAACCTATATGCATGTTATCTAATAATCACACAACAATTACTTAACACGAATCTATAGGCATGTTATCTAATAATTATACTGCAATTGCACGAGTTGAGAAAATAATGAAGGGTGCTTCATTCCTATAGGAAAGTTATCCAGTAAAGTATAGAAGTAAGCATGGGAAGAAGTGAAACACACATGTTCTTAAATACATGTTTCTGATAGTGTGCGGGAATAGGACATGTAAACAGTGCGAAGTGCATAAGTTCATAAATGTATGATTTCTAAGCGAGTAGGAGTATCATATAGGCAGGTTCTCTAATAGTTGGTATTTGAACACAATTTTGTCATGTTTATACCTATATGCATGTTGTGTAGGCGGGCAATGTGATAAGAACCACAAATAACCAATTAGTTAATCAATTAAGACCCCTATAGAAATGGTATCTAGTTGTGTATTGGTAGAAACACATCTTAATTACTTAACACGAACCTATAGGCATGTTATCTAATAATCACACTGCAATTACCTAACACGAATCTATATGCATGTTATCTAATAATCACACTGCAATTGCACGAGTTGAGAAAATAATGAAGGGTGTTTCATTCCTATAGGAATGTTATCTAGTAGAGCATAGAAGTAAGCATGGGAAGAAGTGAAACACACAAGTTCGTAAAGACATGTTTCTGATAGTGTGCAAGAATAGGACATGTAAAGAGTGCGCAGTGCATAAGTTCATATATGCATGATTTCTAAGTGAGTTGGAGTATCATATAGGCAGGTTCTCTAATAATTGGTATTTGAACACATAATCGTCATGTTTATTCGTATATGCATGTTATGTAGGCAGGAAGTGTGATAAGAACCACAAACATCCAATTAGTTAATCAATTAAGGCCCTATAGACATGGTATCTAGTTGTGTATTGGTAGAAACACATCTTAATTACTTAACACGAACCTATATGCATGTTATCTAATAATTACACTGCAATTGCATAAGTTGAGAAAATAATGAAGGGTGTTTCATTCCTATAGGCTTGCTATCATATAGTACATAAAAGTAAGCATGGGAAGAAGTGAAACACACAAGTTCGTATAGACAGGTTTCTGATAGTGCGCGGGAATAGGACATGTAATGAGAGTGAAATGCTTATGTTCTTATATGCAAGATTTCTAGGCGAGTAGCAGTATCATTTAAGCAGGTTCTCTAATAGTTGGTATTTGAACACGTATTCAACATGATTATTCCTATAGGGATGTTGTCTAGGTGGACAGTGTGATAAGAACCACAAACAACCAATTGGTTAATCAATTAATGCCATATAGAAATGATATCTTGATGTGTATTGGTGGAAGGACATCTTAATTACTTAACACGATCCTATAGGCATGTTATATAATAATCATACTGCAATTACACGAGTTGAGAAAATAATGAAGGGTGTTTCATTCCTATAGGCATGTTATCTACTAGTGCATAGAAGTAAGCATGGGAAGAAGTGAAACACAGGTTCATAAAGACATGTTTCTGATAGTGTGCGGGAATAGGATATGTAATGAGAGTGAAGTGTTTTAGTTCCTATATTCATGATTTCTAAGTGAGTAGCAGTATCATATAGGTATGTTCTCTAATAGTCTGTATTTGAAAACATATTCATTATATTTATACTTATATGCATGTTGTGTAGGCGGGCAGTGTGATAAGAACCACAAACAACAAATTAGTTAATCAATTAAGGCCCTATAGACATGGTATCTTGATGTGTATTGGTGGAAGCTTCTCTTAATTACATAACACGATCTTGTAGGCATGTTATCTAATAATTATACTGTAATTGCATAAGTTTAGAAAATATTTAAAGGGGTTTCATTCCTATAGGCATGTTATCTAGTAGTGCATAAAAGTAAGCATGTGAATAAGTGAAACACACAAGTTCATACATATATGTTTCTGATAACTATGCGGGAATAGGACATGTAAATCGAGTGAAGTGCTTAAGTTCCTATATGCATGATTTTTGAGCGAGTAGCTGTATCATATAGGAAGGTTCTCTACTAGGAGGTATTTGAACACATATTCGTCATGTTTATTCCTATAGGCATGCTGTCTAAGCAGGCAGTGTGATAAGGACAACAAACAACCAACTAGTTATTAAATTAAGACCCTATAGACATGGTATCTTGATGTGTATTGGTGGAAGCATCTCTTAATTACATAACACGATCTTGTAGGCATGTTATCTAATAATCACACAACAATTGCTTATGTTGAGAAAATAATGAAGGGTGTTTCATTTCTATAGTTATGTTATCTAATAGTGCATAGACGTAAGCATGTGAAGAAGTGAAACACAAAGGTTTGTATAGACATACTTCCGATATTGTGCAAGAATAGGACATGTATAGCGAATGAAGTGCTTAAGTTCCTATATGCAAGATTTCTAAATGAGTAGCAGTATCATATAGGGAGATTCTCCAGTAGTTGGTATTTTAACACATATTGGTCATGTATATTCCAATAGGCATGTTGTCTAGGTGGGCAGTGTGATAAGAACCACAAACAACCAATTAGTTAATCAATTAAGGCCATAGAGAAATAGTATCTAGATGTGTATTAGTGGAAGCACATCTTAATTACTTAACTCGATCCTATAGGCATGTTATCTAATAATCACACTGTAATTGCATATGTTGAGAAAATATTGGAAGGTGTTTCATTCCTATAGGCGTGTTATCTAATAATGCATAGAAGTAAGCATGTGAAGAAATAAAACACATAGGTTCATATAGACATGTTTTTGATAAGTGTGTAGGAATAGGACATGGAAAGCGAGTGAAGTGCTTAAGTTCCTATATGCATGATTTCTAAGCGAGTAGTAGTATCATATAGGAAGGTTCTCTACTAGGAGGTATTTGAACACATATTCGTCATTTTTATTCCTATAAGCATGTTTTCTAACCGGACAGTGTGAAAAGAACAACAAACAACCAATTAGTTATTCAATTAAGGCACTATAGACATGGTATCTAGATGTGTATTGGTGGAAGCATATCTTAATTACTTAACATGATCCTATTGGCATGTTATCTAATAATCACACTGAAATTGCATGAGTTGAGAAAATAATGAAGGGTGTTTCATTCCTATAGACATGCTATCTACTAGTGCATAGAAGTAAGCATGGGAAAAAGTGAAACACACAGGTTCATAAAGACATGTTTCTGTTAGTGTGCGGGAAAAGGATATGTAATGAGAGTGAAGTGTTTATGTTCCTATATGCATGATTTCTAACCGAGTAGCTGTATCATATAGGTAGGTTCTCTAATAGTTTGTATTTGAACACATATTCATCATATTTATACCTATATGCATGTTGTGTAGGCGGGCAGTGTGATAAGAACCACAAATAACCAATTAGTTAATCAATTAAGGCCCTATAGACATGGTATCTAGTTGTGTATTGTTAGAAACACATCTTAATTACCTAACACAAACCTATAGGCATGTTATCTAATAATCACACAACAATTACTTAACACGAATCTATAGGCATGTTACCTAATAATCGCACTGCAATTGCACGAGTTGAGAAAATAATGAAGGGTGTTTCATTCCTAAATGAATGTTATCTAGTAGAGCATAGAAGTAAGCATGGGATGAAGTGAAACAAACAAGTTCTTAAAGACATGTTTTTGATAGTGTGCGGGAATAGGACATTTAAACAGTGCGAAGTGCATAGGTTCATATATGCATGATTTCTAAGTGAGTAGTTGGTATTTGAACACAAATTCATCATGTTTATACCTATATGCATGTTGTGTAGGCGGGTAGTGTGATAAAAACCACAAACAACCAATTAGTTAATCAATTAAGGCCCTTATAGACATGGTATCTAGTTGTGTATTGGTACAAACACATCTTAATTACTTAACACGAACCTATAGGCATGTTATCTTATAATCACACTGCAATTAGTTAACACGAATCTATAGACATGTTATCTAATAATCACACTGCAATTACACGAGTTGAGAAAATAATGAAGGGTGTTTCATTCCTATTGGAATATTATCTAGTAGAGCATAGAAGTAAGCATGGGAAGAAGTGAAACACACAAGTTCCTAAAGACATGTTTCTGATAGAGTGCGAGAATAGGACATGTAAATAGTATGAAGTGCATAAGTTCATATATAGATGGTTTCTAAGCGAGTAGGAGTATCATATAGACAGGTTCTCTAATAGTTGGTATTTGAACACAAATTCGTCATGTTTAAACCTATATGCATGTTATGTTGGCGGGGAGTGTTATAAGAACCACATACAACAGATTAGTTAACCAATTAAGGCCCATATAGACATGGTATCTAGTTGTGTATTGGTAGAAATACATCTTAATTACTTAACACGAACCTATCGGCATGTTATCTAATAATCACACTGCAATTACTTAACACGAATCTATAGGCATGTTATCTACTGTAATTGCCCGAGTTGAGAAAATAATAAAGGGTGTCTCATTCCTAAAGGAATGTTATCTAGTAGAGCGTAGAAGTAAGCATGGGAAGAATTGAAACACACAAGTTCGTAAAGACATGTTTCTGATAATGTGCGGGAATAGGACATGTAAAGAGTGCGCAGTGCATAAGTTCATATATGCATGATTTCTAAGAGAGTAGGAGTATCATATAGGCAGGTTCTCTAATAGTTGGTATTTGAACATATATTCATCATGTTTATTCATATATGCATGTTATGTAGGCAGGAAGTGTGATAAGAACCACAAACAACCAATTAGTTAATCAATTAAGGCCCTATAGACATGGTATCTAGTTGTGTATTGGTGGAAACACATCTTAATTACTTAACACGAACCTATAGGCATGTTATGTAATAATCACACTGCAATTACTTAACACGATTCTATAGGCATGTTATCTAATAATCACACTGCAATGGCACGAGTTGAGAAAATACTGAAGGGTGTTTCATTCCTATAGGCATGTTATCTAGTAGTGCATAGAAGCAAGCATGGGAAGAGGTGAAACACACAGGTTCATAAAGACATATTTCTGATAGTGTGTGGGAATAGGACATTTAAACAGAGTGAAGTGCTTAAGTTCATATATGGATGATTTCTAAGCGAGTAGTAGTATCATATAGGCAGGTTCTCTAATAATTGGTATTTGAATACATATTCGTCATATTTATTCCTATAGGCATATTGTCTAGGCGGGCAGTGTGATAAGAACCACAAACAGCTAATTAGTTAATCAACCAAGGCCATTTAGGTGTGGTATCTAGTTGTGTATTGGTGGAAACACATCTGAATTACTTAATACGGATCTATATGCATGTTATCTAATAATCACACTGCAATTGCATAAGTTGAGAAAATAATGAAGGGTGTTTCATTCCTATAGGCTTGCTATCATATAGTACATAGAAGTTTTCATGGGAAGAAGTGAAATACACAAGTTCGTATAGACACGTTTCTGATAGTGCGCGGGAATAGGACATGAAAAGTGAGTAAAGTGCTTAAGAACCTATATGGCATGCTTTCTAAGTGAGTAGCAGTATCATATAAGCATGTTCAATAATAGAAGGAATGGGAACACATATTCATCAAGTTTATTCCCATAGGCATATTGTCCAAGCGAGTAGTGTGACAAGAACAAAAAACAACCTATTAGTTAATCAATTAAGGTCCTATATACATGGTATCTAGATGTGTATTGGTGGAAGCATATCTTAATTACATAACACGATCCTGTAGGCATATTATATAATAATCACACTGCAATTGCATAAGCTAAGAAAATAATGAAGGGTGTTTCATTCTTATTGTCATTCTATCTAATAGAGCATAGAAGTAAGCATGTGAAGAAGTGAAACACAAAAGTTCGTATAGACATGTTTCTGATAGTGTGCGAGAATATGACTTGTAAAGCGAGTTAAGTGCTTAAGTTCCTATATGCATGATTTCTAAGCGAGTAGCAGTATCATGTAGGTAGATTCTCTTATAGTTGGTATTTGAACATATATTCGTCATGCATATTCCTATATGAATGTTGTCTAGGCGGGTAGTGTGATAAGAACCACAAACAACTAATTAGTTAATCAATTACGACCATATAGAAATGGTATCTAGATCGGTATTGGTAGAAGCACATCTTAATTACTTATCATGACCCTATAGGCATGGAATCTAATAATTACACTGTAATTGCATAAGTTGAGAAAATATTGGAAGGTGTTTCATTCACATAGGCATGCTATCTAATAATGCATAAAACTAAGCATGTGAAGAACTGAAACATACAGGTTCATATAGAGAGGTTTCTGATAAGTGTGCAGGAATATGACATGTAAAGCGAGTGAAGTGCTTAAGTTCCTATATGCATGATTTCTAAGCAAGTAATAGTATCATATAGGAAGGTTCTCGACTAGGAGGTATTTGAAAACATATTCGTCATTTTTATTCCTATAAGCATGTTGTCTAATCAGGCAGTGTGATAAGAACAACAAACAACCATTTAGTTAATCAATTAAGGCCTTATAGACATGGTATTTAGATGTGTATTGGTGGATGCATATCTTAATTACTTAAAACGATCCTATTGTCATGTTTTCTAATAATCACACTGTAATTGCACGAGTTCAGAAAATAATGAAGGGTGTTTCATTCCTATAGGCATGTTATCTAGTAGTGCATAAAATTATGCATGGGAAGAAGTGAAACATACAGGTTCCTAAAGATATGTTTCTGATAGTGTGCGGGAATTGGACATGTAAAGAGACTGAAGTGCTTAAGTTCCTATATGCATGATTTCTAAGCAAGCAGCAGTATCATATAGGCAAATTTTCTAATAGTTTGTATTTGAACACACATTCGTCATGTATATTCCAATATGCTTATTCTCTAGACGGGCAGTGTGATAAGAACCACAAACAACCAATTAGTGAATCAATTAAGGCCATATAGAAATGGTATCTAGATGTGTATTGGTAGAATCACATCTTAATTACTTAACAAGATCCAATAGGCATGTTATCTAATAATCACACTGTAATTACAACATTAAGAAAATATTGGAAGGTGTTTCATTCCTATAGGCATGCTATCTAATATTGCATAAAAGTAAGCATATCAAGAACTGAAACACACACGTTCATATAGACATGTTTCGGATAAGTGTGCAGGAATAGGATATGTAAATCGAGTGAAGTGCTTAAGATCCTATATGGCATGATTTCTAAGCGAGTAGCAGTATCATATAAGCAGGTTAAATAATAGTAGGAATAGGAACACATATTCGTCATGTTTATTCCCATAGGCATGTTTTTTAAGCGGACAGTGTGATAAGAACAACAAACAACCAATCAATTAATTAATTAAGGCTCTATAGACATGATATCTAGATGTGTATTGGTGGAAGTATATCTTAATTACTTAACACGATCCTATTGGCATGTTATCTAATAATCACACTGCAATTGCACGAGTTGAGAAAATAATGAAAGGTGTTTCATTCCTATAGGCATGTTATCAATTAGTGCAAAGAAGTAAGCATGGGAAGAATTTAAACACAAAGGTTCCTAAAGACATGTTTCTGATAGTGTGCAGGAATAGGACATGTAATGAGAGTGAAGTGTTTAAGTTCCTATATGCATGATTTCTAAGCGAGTAGCAGTATCATATAGGTAGGTTCTCTAATAGTCTGTATTTGAACACATATTCATTATATTTATACCTATATGCATGTTGTGTAGGCGGGCAGTGTGATAAGAACCACAAACAACAAATTAGTTAATCAATTAAGGCCCTATAGACATGGTATCTTGATGTGTATTGGTGGAAGCTTCTCTTAATTACATAACACGATCTTGTAGGCATGTTATCTAACAATTATAGTGTAATTGCATAAGTTTAGAAAATATTTAAAGGGGTTTCATTCCTATAGGCATGTTATCTAATAGTGCATAAAAGTAAGCATGTGAATAAGTGAAACACACAAGTTCATACATATATGTTTCTGATAACTATGCGGGAATAGGACATGTAAATCGAGTGAAGTGCTTAAGTTCCTATATCCATGATTTCTAAGCGAGTAGCAGTATCATATAGGCAGGTTCTCTAATAATTGGTATTTGAATACATATTCGTCATATTTATTCCTATAGGCATATTGTCTAGGCGGGCAGTGTGATAAGAACCACAAACAACCAATTAGTTAATCAATTAAGGCCCTATAGACGTGGTATCTAGTTGTGTATTGGTGGAAACACATCTTAATTACTTAATACGAACCTATATGCATGTTATCTAATAATCACACTGCAATTGCATAAGTTGAGTAAATAATGAAGTGTGTTTCATTCCTATAGGCTTGCGATCATATAGTACATAGAAGTTTGCATGGGTAGAAGTGAAACACACAAGTTCGTATAGACACGTTTCTGATAGTGCGCAGGAATAGGACATGAAAAGTGAGTGAAGTGCTTAAGATCCTATATGGCATGCTTTCTAAGTGAGTAGCAGTATCATATAAGCATGTTCAATAATAGCAGGAATGGGAACACATATTCATCAAGTTTATTCCCATAGGCATGTTGTCCAAGCGAGCAGTGTGACAAGAACAACCAACAACCTATTAGTTAATCAATTAAGGTCCTATATACATGGTATCTAAATGAGTATTGGTGGAAGCATATCTTAATTACATAATACGATCCTGTAGGCATGTTATCTAATAATCACACTGCAATTGCATAAGTTAAGAAAATAATGAAGGGTGTTTCATTCTTATTGTCATGCTATCTAATAGAGCATAGAAGTAAGCATGTGAAGAAGTGAAACACAAAAGTTCGTATAGACATGTTTCTGATAGTGTGCGAGAATAGGACTTGTAAAGAGAGTTAAGTGCTTAAGTTCCTATATGCATGATTTCTAAGCGAGTAGCAATATCATGTAGGTAGATTCTCTTATAGTTGGTATTTGAACATATATTCGTCATGCATATTCCTATATGAATGTTGTCTAGGCGGGCAGTGTGATAAGAACCACAAACAACTAATTAGTTAATCAATTACGACCATATAGAAATGGTATCTAGATCGGTAGAAGCACATCTTAATTACTTATCATGACCCTATAGGCATGGAATCTAATAATTACACTGTAATTGCATAAGTTCAGAAAATATTGGAAGGTGTTTCATTCCCATAGGCATGCTATCTAATAATACATAAAACTAAGCATGTGAAGAACTGAAACATACAGGTTCATATAGACAGGTTTCTGATAAGTGTGTAGGAATAGGACATGTAAAGCGAGTGAAGTTCTTAAGTTCCTATATGCATGATTTCTAAGCAAGTAATAGTATCATATAGGAAGGTTCTCGACTAGGAGGTATTTGAAAACATATTCGTCATTTTTATTCCTATAAGCATGTTGTCTAATCGGGCAGTGTGATAAGAACAATAAACAACCAATTAGTTAATCAATTAAGGCCTTATAGACATGGTATCTAGATGTGTATTGGTGGATGCATATCTTAATTACTTAACACGATCCTATTGGCATGTTATCTAATAATCACACTACAATTGCACGAGTTGACAAAATAATAAAGGGTGTTTCATTCCTATAGGCATATTATCTAGTAGTGCATAGAAGTATGCTTGGGAAGAAGTGAAACGTACAGGTTCCTAAAGACATGTTTCTGATAGTGTGCGGGAATAGGACATGTAAAGAGAGTGAAGTGCTTAAGTTCCTATATGCATGATTTCTAAGCGAGCAATAGTATCATATAGGCAGATTCTCTAATAGTTGGTATTTGAACACACATTCGTCATGTATATTCCAATATGCTTATTTTCTAGGCGGGAAGTGTGATAAAAATCACAAACAACTAATTAGTGAATCAATTAAGGCCATATAGAAATGGTATCTAGATGTGTATTAGTAGAAGCACATCTTAATTACTTAACACGATCCTATTGGCATGTTATCTAATAATCACACTGTAATTACAAAGTTGAGAAAATATTAGAATGTGTTTCATTCCTATAGGCATGCTATCTAATATTGCATAAAAGTAAGCATGTGAAGAACTGAAACACACACGTTCATATAGACATGTTTCTGATAAGTGTGCAGGAATAGGATATGTAAATCGAGTGAAGTGCTTAAGATCCTTTATGGCATGATTTCTAAGCGAGTAGCAGTATAATATAAGCAGGTTAAATAATAGTAGGAATTGGAATACATATTCGTCATGTTTATTCCCATAGGCAAGTTTTCTAAGCGAGCAGTGTGATAAGAACAACAAACAACCAATCAATTAATTAATTAAGGCTCTATAGACATGGTATCTAGATGTGTATTGGTGGAAGCATATCTTAATTACTTAACATGATCCTATTGGCATGTTATCTAATAATCACACTGCAATTGCACGAGTTGAGAAAATAATGAAAGGTGTTTCATTCCTATAGGCATGTTATCGATTAGTGCAAAGAAGTAAGCATGGGAAGAATTGAAACACAAAGGTTCCTAAAGACATGTTTCTGATAGTGTGCAGGAATAGGATATGTAATGAGAATGAAGTGTTTAAGTTCCTATATGCATGAGTTCTAAGCGAGTAGCAGTATCATATAGGTAGGTTCTATAATAGTTGGTATTTGAACACATATTCATCATGTTTATACCTATATGCATATTGTGTAGGCGGGCAGTGTGATAAGGATAACAAACAACCAATTAGTTAACCAATTAAGGCCCTATAGACATGGTATATAGTTGTGTATTGATGGAAACACATCTTATTTACTTAACACGAACCAATAGGCATGTTATCTATTAATCACACTGCAATTACTTAACACGATTCTATAGGCATGTTATCTAATAATCACACTGCAATTGCATGAGTTGATAAAATAATGAAGGGTATTTAATTTCTATAGGCATGTTATCTAGTAGAGCATAGAAGTAAGCATGGGAAGAAGTGAAACACACAGGTTCGTAAAGACATGTTTCTGAATGTATGCGGGAATATGACATGTAAAGAGAGTGAAGTGTTTAAGTTCATACATGTATGATTTCTAAGCGAGTAGTGGTATCATATAGGCAGGTTCTCTATTAGTTGGTATTTGAACACATATTCATCATGTTTATTCCCATAGGTATGTTTTCCAAATGAGCAGTGTGATAAGGACAACAAACAACCAATTAGTTAATCAATTAAGGCCCTATTGACATGGTATCTAGTTGTGTATTGGTGGAAACACATCTTAATTACTTAACACGAACCTATAGGCATGTTATCTAATAATCAAAATGCAATTACTTAACACAATTCTATAGGCATGTTATCTAATAATCACAATGCAATTACTTAACACGATTCTATAGGCATGTTATCTAATGATCACACTGCAATGGCACGAGTTTAGAAAATAATGAAGGGTGTTTTATTCCTATAGGCATGTTATCTAGTAGTTCATAGAAGTAAGCATGGGAAGAAGTGAAACACACAGGTTCGTAAAAACATATTTCTGATAGTGTGTGGGAATAGTACATGCAAACAAAGTGAAGTGCTTAAGTTCATTTTTGCATGATTTCCAAGCGAGTAGCAGTATCATATAGGCAGGTTCTCTAATAATTGGTATTTGAATACATATTCGTCATGTTTATTCCTATAGGCATGTTGTCTAGGCGGGCAGTGTGATAAGAACCACAAACAACCAATTAGTTAATCAATTAAGGCCCTATAGACATGATATATAGTTGTGTATTGGTGGAAACACATCTTAATTACTTAACACGGACCTATATACATGTTATCTAATAATCACACTGCAATTGCATAAGTTGAGAAAATAATGAAGGGTGTTTCATTCCTATAGGCTTGCTATCATATAGTACATAGAAGTTAGCATGGGAAGAAGTGAAACACATAAGTTCGTATAGACACGTTTCTGATAGTGCGCGGGAATAGGACATGAAAAGTGAGTGAAGTGCTTATGTTCTTATATGCAAGATTTCTAGGCGAGTAGCAGTATCATATAAGCATGTTCAATAATAGCAGGAATGGGAACACATATTCATCAAGTTTATTCCCATAGGCATGTTGTCCAAGCGAGTAGTGTGACAAGAACAAAAAACAACCTATTAGTTAATCAATTAAGGTCCTATATACATGGTATTTAGATGTGTATTGGTGGAAGCATATCTTAATTACATAACACGATCCTGTAGGCATGTTATCTAATAATCACACTGCAATTGCATAAGTTAAGAAAATAATGAAGGGTGTTTCATTCTTATTCTCATTCTATCTAATAGAGCATAGAAGTAAGCATGTGAAGAAGTGAAACACAAAGGTTCGTATAGACAGGTTTCTGATAGTGTGCGGGAATAGGACTTGTAAAGCGAGTAAAGTGCTTAAGTTCCTATATGCACGATTTCTAAGTATGAAAACTCGGCCCATCGTCACGTGACTTACTTCCCCGTTTCCCCCATTTTATGCTTCTTCATGTTTCGTTATCGGTATTCGGTGTGTTAAAGTTAAATCAGTTTGGTTTTGATAGGAAATGAGACACTTAGTCTTTTTAAGGAAGGCTTGTTTTAAAAAAGTCAACCGGATGTTGACTATTGAGTTAGAGGGCTCGAAAGTGATTTACGGTGATTTGGTTATCTTCGGAGGTTGATATGTGGCTTAGGAGTGTGATCAGAATTGATTTTGGAGGTCCGGAGTAGAATTAGGCTTGAATTGTCGAAGTTAGTATTTTGGCAAATTCCGGTTGGTAGGTGAGATTTTGATACGAGGGTTTGAATGGAATTCTGAGAGTTGCAGTAGCTTTGTTAGGAGATTTTGGATGTGTGTGCAAAATTTTAGATCATTCGAAGGTGTCTTGGTCGGGTTTTTTATCAAATGCGTATTTCAGAAGTTTTTAAGAAATTTAGGCTTGAATCTGATGTAATTTGATGGTTTTTGTGTTGTTTGTGGTGTTTTGAAGATTGGAACAAGTTTTAATGATGTATTAGGATGGGTTGGCACTTTTGGTTGAGGTCTCAGGGGCCTCGGGGTGATTTCGGATGTTCAATCGGACCAATCTTGGTTTTTGAAGTTGCAGATTTCAGCTGAGTGTTGCAGAACATTTTTGTTCTCTGCGATCGCAGGAGTGCAATTTAAATCGCATAGAAGGTTTGGGTAAGGCCGTTCTGATTGTCCATTGCGATCGCATGAGGAATAATGCAATCGCGTAGTGTTAAATGGACCTGAGGTTCTGAGGAGTACTTTGTTCAATGCGATCGCGGAGTAGTGTATGCGATCGCGTAGGTTTGATTGGTGAAGCAGTGCGATCGCAGTTAAGGGGTCGCGTTAGCATATGACAATTTGGAGGCCTGGGAAAGTTGAGCTATGCGATCGCAGAGGTTTGGATGCGTTCGCATAGAGTAAAATCTGGGCTGACAGAAGGATTTTAATAAACATTTCATCCACGAACCAAACCCATTTTTTCCACCATTTTTGAGCAACCTTGAGAGCTTTTGGACGGGAATTGAAGGGGTTTTGACGGGAAGTGATTGGAGGTAAGTCCTATGAATTAAATACATGATTATATTGTGAAATCATCCTTGAAATTCATGAAAATATAGCCAAATTGTATGAAATTAGGGCTTGAAATTGAAATTCTAAATTTGGAATTTGAGGGGCCATTTATGGTTCGGTTTGTAAGATTTTTGTATGTATAGACTCGTGGCGAGATAAGGAACCCGATGATGTAAAAATTTCTGAGTTTCGATACGTGGGCCCGGGGCTCGGATTTTGTCAAATTCGTTAATTTTGATATTTTTCGAGTGTTTTCGATTGGGTATTGTCTCTTTAGCATAATGCAACATATTCGTTGTGATTTTGAACAGATTCGTCGCACGAGGAGGCTAATTTGAGAGGCAGGGGCATTGCGAGCTAGACTTTGACCGTCTTAAGGTGAGTACTGATTTTAAATGATGTCCTGAGGGTTTGAAACCCCGGATTTGCACAACATAGTGCTATACTAAGTTTAGATACACGCTGTGTGATGAGCGTGAGGTTCAATGCTATGGGGATTGTGACTTGGTCCACCCCGAACGATATTTTACTACATTTTTTATTGAGACATATACGTTATTATTGTGAATTGGGCTAGTTGCCATGCTTGGGGCCTTGTGCCGACCTATAGAACCCTTAGGGGATTTTTGAATGGTTTTCCTCACTTATTTTGTTAAAGAATTTATATCCTCAGTCATGTTTCCAATTGTTTAAGAATGATATGAACCAGATTTTTGAAACGTTAATCATAAATAGGAAGAGATATGAGGGCTAAGATCCCGACCGTACATTATGCCCGAGAGGCTGTGATTTTAAATGACTGAGAGGGGTCGAGGACCCAATAGTGAGGATATTTTACATATTATGGAACGGGCTGCACGCCGCAGCAATTACATATTATGGATCGGGCTGCACGCTGCAGCAGATATATATTATACATATTATGGATCGGGCTGCACACCGCAGCAATTACATATTATGGATCGGGCTGCACGCCGCAGCAATTACTTATATGGATCGGGCTGAACGCCGCAGCAATTATATAGAGCTTGGGCTGAAGGAGCCCCTCCGGAGTCTGCACACCCCCAGTGAGCGTAGTCGACTATTATTATTATGGATCGGGCTATACGCCACAACAATATACGGATCGGGCTGCATGCCACAGCGGTATATATATTTATTGATTCGGTTATCGTGAGAAGTATATGAATTGAGAACTGAGGATAAGAACGAATAAATGAACTAAAATGCTTGAGGAGTTGATTTATACTAATTATATCTTTTTTACTTGGTTTAAAGAATTTCACATGATTTCCTCATTCACTGCTGCTTAAATGATTTTTACTGTTTTGATATAGAACTGCTTAGTGCCTTTACGTGATTTCATACTGTCAGCCATTATTTATTGTTATTACTCACTGAGTCGGAGTACTCACATTACTCCCTGCACCATGTGTGCAGGTACAGGTATTCCTGAGGCATAGAGCGAGCTTTCCTGCAGTTCTGTTTTCATCGGAGTAATCGAGGTAGCTGCATGGCGTTCACAGACTCGATTTCTCCTTCTATCTCTACTTATTATTCCGCATTTTAGACATATTTCTTTATTAGATTGTTGAAACCTTGTATTAGAGGCTCAGGCTTGTGACACCGGATCAGTGGGCTATTTTACAGAGATTTTTCGTGATTATGGTTTCCGCACATTTCACTTGTTAAATTCATACTTCTATTTATATTAAATTGGTATTAAATCCCGAAAATTGGTATTGAAGTATAAAGAAAGAGGTTGTGAGATGTTAGTTGGTCGGGCTTGCCTAGCATTGTGTTGGGCGCCATCACAACCGGGGTTGGGGTCGTGATAAGTTGGTATCAGAGCCTAAGTTACTTGGTCTCGCGAGTCATGAGCCGGTTTAGTAGAGTCTCGTGGATCAGTATAGAGACGTCTGTATTTATCCTCGAGAGGCTGTAGAACCTTTAGAAAAACTTCACATTCTTGAATTCTTATCGTGCGTCCTTGATTCATCTTGAAAAGAAACTTTTGAAATTCCTTCCACGCGTTCGTATGCGCACATGAGCGCTCAGTACCAGATGTACCTCAATGGCTTGTGATTCCCCGATCGAGGGGCAAGGTGTAATCTCTGTGAGTTTATGGTGGTCCAGTCTGAAGGACTTGAGGTTGGATCTTTGCCTATGGCTGGAGCGCCGAGGTGCTGATTGTGTAAACAAGTATTTTTGAACTTATATGTTCAGTAGTGTCCCTATTATTGGAAATGACGGCTGTGGCTATGTGAGGAGTATGTTTGTACTACAAGGCGTATCCATACGAATTGGAAGTGATGAGAAGGGGTCTGTTGAATGATGGAAGAGTTAGTAGATGCTTGAAGTCTATCTTGATTCAAGTTATAGCCCGAGTTATGGGCGTTTGAAGAATCTTTTCATGACTCCTAGTTAGGAATTAAGTAAATTTCATGTTGCGGTATGAGTACAGACTCAGGAAGATCAAGTTACTGCATAATGCTTATGGCGATGGAAGGTATACGAAAATGTTATATTGAGGCGATGTAGGTGGGTTATCTCCCGTGAAGTGTGCTGAGGCGGTGTGATCCTCATGTGAATGACAGAAGATCTCATGTGAAAATGAATTGTAAGTGTTGAAGTTTGAAATTTTTGGTTCACTTAAGAGAGTGAGTTTAACTGTTGCGAGATTGCCAAAAAGTTGAAGTACTAGATGAATTGTGTTTACACAAGCTTATAGAGGATTTGAGTTTAACCTCACTATGGTATTGAGGCAACAATGGAGTATATGCGTTATGAGTATAGTGTGTTGTGATCTATGGCTTCGAGCCAAGTTGGGGAGCTTGCTATTGGTTAGCGGATTGTGCGGTTATGTACTATGTTAGTTTCGATTTGATGCATGCTGGTGAATCAGTTCTGGTTGTGGAAATTGGGCCGAGAATGGCATGAGTGAAGGAAATTTTTTGACAAGATGTCTTGAGCTCGGATGAGCAGGAGATAAGTTTCAATGTTTATGGTAAGTTGGTATTATCTTCAGAGTCACCTAAGATCGGTATTTTGTAAAAAAGGTTTTGCGTCCTGGTTAATGATTCTTGATTGCTCTTCAGCGTTAGTGCGACCGGTGGTTTGGAGGTACGCTCCAGATATTGTTGTGGTAGGTTGTGGGAGTGTGTCCCATGGGAAGATTATATAAGTGTGGCATGTGATCACTTGATTGATTAAAGATGTAAACCAAGTATGAAGTTTGTAATGGTGTCGTTAAGTTGAAGATTCATGCCTAGAGGGCACTTGGCATATTGGGTTGTGAACTGGGGAGGATTAGTCCGATTGTGATGGTTGTTCTTGTGTGTTATGAGAAAAATGGGAGTTATTATGGACCTTTAAAAGGTTATCAGACTAGTTTAGTGTGATCAGAATTAGCTTGAAGTCGGTGGATAGATTTAATGTGAATAATGGCTCTATATCAGGCCAGATGTGTCCATTTTAGTAACGCGGTCCTCATGGAGGAGTAGTTAGGTTGATGTTTCATCGTCATATATTTCGCGTAGTGATACATTGCGCCGTATGAGTTGTGAGACGGCTTGAGAAATTGCTATGTGTTGGGAATCCGCGTAGGAATGACGTTATATGAGCATCTTGGCTCTTGAAATTCAGACTGTAAATCGCACCTCAGTTGTGCTTGAGTTTTGTAGCTTATAACGCTATATGTCCCTCAGAGATATTATTATGCACTTAGCATGCTTACGAACGATACTCGGTATTTTGTTGTAATGATCAAATTTGGCTCGATATGCATCTCCTTATGTGAGATCTATGTGTGGATCGGGTTGCGCGCTGCTATGGGTATGTTATCTGGATCGGGTTGCACGCCGCAACAGTGTGATGTTGAGTATAGTTTTCTATATGCTATTTTGTATGCCTTGCTTCCTGTTTTCTAAATAAAGTCCGTATTAGTGCATGAGATTGGTAATTCCTTCCAGAGTTTGTTTTCTTTTTTGTATCGCGTTCGAATTGGTAGCCTATTGGCATATTGGGGCATCACATGCGACTTTTGATTATGTCTGGGGTGGCTTATTGCCTAAGTAGTTCGTAATGGGTGAGACGAGATCATTGAATTCGAGATCAGTGCAATCTGAGTATATGAAGTAAATTAAGGGGCTAAGACCATTGTTTGGTTAAGAATGAGGCGATAGTTCTTGCCAAAAGTATAGACCCAATGAATTGTTGATTCGGTGGTGTTATTAATTTATACATATCTCATCCGTCGTGTCGGTATTGTAAGAATTTGAACAAGACCTATGTATGTCATGTAGAGCATGGGATGTGTAATGATTTTTCTTCTAGATGGGATCAATGGAAGTTCTTGACTAGTTGAGTACGTAAACGTTCATGGTTCGGAAGGGAGGTGAAGTCCTCATGTTACCTTAGGATGATATGGTATATGCGATATGTTGTGAAGGATTGAGATTTGCGTGTGTAAGGTTATGGTTCAGTTCTGAATGGAAATTCATAACATTCTTAGGCGGTACGGGCAGCTTTAGGTGATTAGAGAAATGAGCTTCAGATGATTAGGGTGAATGATCTTCAGATGATTAAGGAAATTGTATTTCTAATCATAGTGATTTGTAGAGGGTATATGTTTCAGAAAAAGGCCAATGTGATTAAGTTGATCGCACTTCAATGGTATTGCGGCACTTTAAGGCTGGATCGACTGCTGATATTCGAGTTGCTTGTATGGCACATGGAAATTTTAGAGTATTTATCGTGGGATGATTGGGTATTAAAGGTGTGCATTTATTCGCATGGTGGAAACTAGAATCAGGTATGGTGATTTGTGTGCCATATGGAGTTGGAGACTGGGAGTTCTCATGTACAGGCTAGGTTGTGGTGGTGGATCGTGTGTATTCGGCACCGTTTAGCGGCAATCGGGATTCAGAGGTTCTTAGGATGAGTTTCTGCCGCTTGCAGAGTTTGCCTACAACAACAGCTATCAATCCAGCATTCAGATGGCACCATATGAGGCCTTGTATGGGAGATGGTGTAGATCTCCAGTTGGTTGGTTCGAGCCTAGCGAGGCTAGGATGTTGGGAACAAACTTGGTTCAAGATGCCTCAGAGAAAGTGAAGGTGATTCAGGAAAGACTTTGTACAACTCAGTCACGTCAGAAGAGTTATGCAGACCGGAAGGTTCGAGATGTGTCGTATATGGTTGGTGAGAAGGTCTTGCTGAAGGTTTCGCCCATGAAGGGTGTTATGAGGTTTGGAAAGAAAGGCAAGTTGAGTCCGCGGTTCATTGGACTTTTGAGGTGCTTCGTAGGATTGGGGAAGTGGCTTATGAGCTTGCTTTGCCACCCAGCCTGTCGAGTGTGCATCTGGTATTCCAGGTTTCTATGCTCCGAAAGTATGTTGGGGACCTGTCTCATGTTTTAGACTTCAGCATGGTCCAGTTGGATGATGATTTGACCTACGATATGGAGCCAGTGGCTATTTTGGGTCGTCAGGTTCGCAGATTGAGATCAAAGGATATCGCTTCAGTGAAGGTGCAGTGGAGAGGTCGGCCCGTGGAGGAGGCTACTTGGGAGACCGAGCGGGAGATACGGAGCAGATAACCTCACCTGTTTGAGGCTCCAGATATGTTTCTTGACCCGCTCGAGGATGAGCGTTTGTTTTAGTTGGGGAGGATGTGACGACCCGGACCGTTGTCATGTGTCTTACTGCCCCTTTTCCCCCATTTTATGCTTCTTCATATTTCGTTATCGGTATTCGGTGTGTTAGAGTTAAATCGGATTGGATTTGATAGGAAATGAGACACTTAGTCTCTTTAAGGAAGGCTTGTTTTGGAAAAGTCAACCAGATGTTGACTATTGAGTTAGAGGGCTCGGATGTGATTTCCGGTGATTCGGTTAGATTTGGGGGTTGATATGTGGCTTAGGAGTGTGATCAGAATTGATTTTGGAGGTCCGGAGTAGAATTAGGCTTGAATTGACGAAGTTAGTATTTTGGCGAATTCCGGTTGGTAGGTGAGATTTTGATACGGGGGTCAGAATGGAATTCCAACAGTTGCAGTAGCTTCTTTAGGTGATTTTGTATGTGTGTGCAAAATTTCAGATCATTCGGAGGTGTCTTGGTCGGGTTTTTGCTCAAATGCGTATTTCGGAAGTTTTTAAGAAATTTAGGCTTGAATCCGATGTAATTTGATGGTTTTGGTGTTGTTTGTGATGTTTTGATGATTGGAACAAGTTTGAATGATGTTTTAGGATGGGTTGGCACTTTTGGTTGAGGTCCCGGGGGCCTCAGGGTGATTTCGGATGGTCAATCGGACCAATCTTGGTTTTTGAAGTTGCAGATTTTAGCTGAGTGTTGCAGAACATTTTTGTTCTCTGCGATCGCAGGAGTGCAATTGCGATCGCATAGAAGGTTTGGGGGAAGGCCGTTCTGATTGTTCATTGCAATCGCATGAGGAGTAATGCGATCGCGTAGTGTTAAATGGACCTGAGGTTCTGAGGGGTACTTTGTTCAATGCGATCGCGGAGTAGTGTATGCGATCGCGTAGGTTTGATTGGTGAAGCAGTGGGATCGCAGTTAAGGGGTCGCGTTCGTATAGGACATTTCGGAGGCCAAGGAAAGTTGAGCTATGTGATCGTAGAGGCTTGGATGCAATCGCCTAGAGTAAAATCTGGGCTGACAGAAGGGTTTTAATAAACATTTCATCCGCCAACCAAACCCATTCTTTCCACCATGTTTGAGCAACCTTGAGAGCTTTTGGACGGGAATTGAAGGGGTTTGACGGGAAGTGATTGGAGGTAAGTCCTATGAACTAAATGCATGATTATATTGTGAAATCATCCTTGAAATTCATGAAAATATAGCCAAATTGTAAGAAATTTGGGCTTGAAATTGAAATTCTAAATTTGGGATTTGAGGGGCCATTTGTGGTCCGATTTAAGAGATTTTTGTATGTATATACTCGTGGCGAGATAAGTAACTCGATGACGTAAAACTTTCTGAGTTTCGAGACGTGGGCCCGGGGTTCGGGTTTTGTCAAATTCATTAATTTTTATATTTTTCGAGTGTTTTCGATTGGGTATTGTCTCTTTAGCATAATGCGACATATTCGTTGTGATTTTGAGCAGATTCGTCGCACGAGGAGGCAAATTTGATAGGCAAGGGCATTGCGAGCTAGACTTTGACCATCTTGAGGTGAGTAATGATTTTAAATGATGTCCTGAGGGTTTGAAACCCCGGATTTGCACAACGTAGTGCTATACTAAGTTGAGATACATGCTGTGTGACGAGCGTGAGGTTCAATGCTATGGGGATTGTGACTTGGTCCACCCCTAACGATATTTTACTACATTTTTGATTGAGACATATACGTTATTATTGTGAATTGGGCTAGTTGCCATGCTTGGGGCCTTGTGCTGACCTGTAGAACCCTTAGGGGATTTTTGAATGGTTTTCCTCACTTATTTTGTTAAAGAATTTATATCCTCAATCATGTTTCCAATTGTTTAAGAATGATATGAACTAGAGTTTTGAAATGTTAATCATAAATAGGAAGAGATATGAGGGCTGAGATCCTGACCGTACATTATGCCCGAGAGGCTGTGATTTTTAAATGACTGAGAGGGGTCGAGGACCCAATAGTAAGGATATTTTACATATTATGGATCGGGCTTCACGCCGCAGCAATTACATATTATGGATCGGGCTGCACGCTTCAGCAGATAATATAGATTATACATATTATGGATTGGACTGCACGCCGTCGCAATTACATATTATGGATCGGCCTGCACGCCGCAACAATTACTTATATGGATCGGGTTGCATGCTGCAACAATTATATAGCGCTTGGGCTGAGAGCCCCTCCGGAGTCTACACACCCCCTGTAAGCGTAGTCGACTATTATTATTATGGATCGGGCTATACGCCACATCGATATACGGATTGGGCTGCACGCCGCAACGGTATATATATTTATTGATTCGGTTATCGCGAGAAGTATATGAATTGAGAACTGAGGACAAGAATTAATAAATGAACTAAAATGCTTGAGGAGCTGATTTATACTGATTATATCTGTTTTACCTGGTTTAAAGAATTTCACATGATTTCCTCATTCACTGTTGCTTAAATGATTTTTACTGTTTTTATATAGAATTGCTTAGTGCCTTTACTTGATTTCATACTGTCAGCCATTATTTTTTACTATTACTCACTGAGTCCGAGTACTTACATTACTCCATGCACCATGTGTGCAGGTACAGGTATTCCTGAGGCATAGAGCGAGCTTTCCTGCCGTTCTGTTTTCATCGGAGATATCGAGGTAGCTGCATGGCGTTTGCAGACCCGATTTCTCCTTCTATCTGCACTTATTATTCCGCATTTTAGACATATTTCTGCATTAGATTGTTGAAACCTTGTATTAGAGGCTCAGTCTTGTGACACCGGATCAGTGGGCTGTTTTACAGAGATTTTTCGTGATTATGGTTTCCGCACATTTCATCTGTTAAATTCATACTTCTATTTATATTAAATTGGTATTAAAACCTGAAAATTGGTATTGAATTATAAAGTAAGAGGTTGTGAGATGTTAGTTGGTCGGGCTTGCCTAGCATTGTGTTGGGCGCCATGACGGCCGGGGTTGGGGTCGTGACACTAAGCGAGTAGCAATATCATGTAGGCAAATTCTCTTATAGTTGGTATTTGAACATATATTCGTCATGCATATTCCTATAGGAATGTTGTCTAGGTGGGCAGTGTGATAAAAACCACAAACAACCAATTAGTTAATCAATTACGGCCATATAGAAATGGTATTTAGATGTGTATTGGTAGAAGCACATCTTAATTACTAATCACGATCCCATAGGCATGGAATCTAATAATTACACTATAATTGCATAAGTTGAGAAAATATTGGAAGGTGTTTCATTCCCATAGGCATGCTATCTAATAATGCATAAAACTAAGCATGTGAAGAACTGAAACATACAGGTTCATATAGACATGTTTCTGATAAGTGTGCAGGTATAGGACATATAAAGCGAGTGAAGTGCTTAAGTTTCTATATGCATGATTTTTAAGCAAGTAATAGTATCATATAGGAAGGTTCTCGACTAGGAGGTATTTGAAAACATATTCGTCATTTTTATTCCTATAAGCATGTTGTCTAATCGGGCAGTGTGATAAGAACAATAAACAACCAATTAGTTAATCAATTAAGGCGTTATAGACATGGTATCTAGATGTGTATTGGTGGATGCATATCTTAATTACTTAACACGATCCTATTGGCATGTTACCTAATAATCACACTACAATTGCACGAGTTGAGAAAATAATGAAGGGTGTTTCATTCCTATAGGCATGTTATCTAGTAGTGCATAGAAGTATGCATGGGAAGAAGTGAAACATACAGGTTCCTAATGACATGTTTCTGATAGTGTGCGGGAATAGGAAATGTAAAGAGAGTGAAGGGCTTAAGTTCCTATATGCATGATTTCTATGCGAGCAGCAATATCATATAGGCAGATTCTCTAATAGTTGGTATTTGAACACATATTCGTCATGTATATTCCTATATGCTTATTTTCTAGGCAGGCAGTGTGATAAGAACCATAAACAACCAATTAGTGAACCAATTAAGGCCATATAGAAATGGTATCTAGATGTGTATTGGTAGAAGCACATCTTAATTACTTAACACGATCCTATAGGCATGTTATCTAATAATCAAACTGTAATTACATAAGTTGAGAAAATATTGGAAGGTGTTTCATCCCTATAGGCATGCTATCTAGTAATGCATAAAAGTAAGCATGTGAAGAACTGAAACACACACGTTCATATAGACATGTTTCTGATAAGTGTGCAAGAATAGGATATGTAAAGCGAGTGAAGTGCTTAAGATCCTATATGGCATGATTTCTAAGCGAGTAGCAGTATCATATAAGCAGGTTAAATAATAGTAGGAATTGGAACACTTATTCGTCATGTTTATTCCCATAGGCATGTTTTCTAAGCGGGCAGTGTGATAAGAACAACAAACAACCAATCAAGTAATTAAATAAGGCTCTATAGATATGGTATCTAGATGTGTATTGGTTGAAGCATATCTTAATTACTTAACATGATCCTATTGGCATGTTATCTAATAATCACACTGCAATTGCACGAGTTGAGAAAATAATGAAAGGTGTTTCATTCCTATAGGCATGTTATCGATTATTGCAAAGAAGTAAGCATGGGATGAATTGAAACACAAAGGTTCCTAAAGACATGTTTGTGATAGTGTGCGAGAATAGGATATGTAATGAGAGTGAAGTGTTTAAGTTCCTATATGGATGATTTTTAAGCGAGTAGCAGTATCATATAGGTAGGTTCTCTAATATTTGGTATTTGAACACATATTCGTCATGTTTATACCTATATGCATTTTGTGTAGGCGGGCAGTGTGATAAGAACCACAAACAACTAATTAGTAAATCAATTAAGGCCCCTATAGACATGGTATATAGTTGTGTATTGGTGTAAACACATCTTATTTACTTAACACAAACCTATAGGCATGTTATCTAATAATTACACTGCAATTACTTAACACGATTCTATAGGCATGTTATCTAATAATCACACTACAATTGCATGAGTTGATAAAATAATGAAGGGTATCTAATTGAATGTCACGACCCGAATTTCCCACCATCGGGTGTCGTGATGGCACCTACTATCGGAGCTAGGCAATCCAAATATTTAAAACACCTTTCCTGCTTTCTTTCAAACAATATAATAAACGAGATAAAATCTAAGCGGTAGACTTTAAATCTAAAGTAATTGAAAACCAAAAGTGCGGAGGTTTGAACCAAAATGCTACCCAGAGTCTGGTGTCACTAGCTCACGGACTACTACAGAATACTACAATCAATGTCTGAAGGGAAAATACATCATGTTTGTCTGATACAAGATAAACAAACAAAAAAACATGGAAAGGGACTTCGGCCTGCGAACGCCAGCTAGGCTACCTCGAGAGTCCCTGGACTGAAGATAGCTCCCAGAAGTCCTACTGCTGCGGTCCGTAAGCTGCTCCCTGATCTGTGCACCAAAAATGCACAGAGTGTAGCATCAGCACAACCGACCCCATGTGCTGGTAAGTGCCTGGCCTAACCCCGACGAAGTAGTGACGAGGCTAGACAGTACCTACCACAATTAACCTGTACAGATATATATACAACAAGTGCAAGAAAACAATAACAAGATAATACAAAGTAAAACTGAGAGGGGACATGCTATCGGGGAGTAACAGATAAAAATGAAATATAAAAAATAAACAGAAGAAACTCCGGTTTCCATGATATATATATATATCGGAAATAAACAGAAGAAACTCCGGTTTCCATGATATATATACATATATATACATATATACATAGTGGACGGCATGCCACACGATCCCATAATATCATACATAAGTGGACGGCGTGCCACACGATCCCATAATATCATATATAAGTGGACGACGTGCCACACGATCCCATAATATCATATATAAGTGGACGGCGTGCCACACGATCCCATAATATCATATATAAGTGGACGGCGTGCCACACGATCCCATAATATCATATATAAGTGGACGGCGTGCCACACGATCCCATAATATCATATATAAGTGGACGGCGTGCCACACGATCCCATAATATCATATATAAGTGGACGGCGTGCCACACGATCCCATAATATCATATATAAGTGGACGGCATGCCACACGATCCCATAATATCATATATAAGTGGACGGCGTGCCACACGATCCCATAATATCATATATAAGTGGACGGCGTGCCACACGATCCCATAATATAGTTCATAATATCTGACTTCATATAGTAGACCCCTTCATGGGAGAATAACAACTCAATACCTTTAACCTGGCAAGGGGTACAACTAACAGCCCAAAATATCCCGACAAGGGAGAATATATATATCAGTCTACATATTCCGGCAAGGGAGTATTCACAACACATTCTCCTTTTAAATCATTCTTCCTCAACCGTTCACATTATATGAAACTTTCAAATAAACAAGGAGCTTGTGTCACATTATTCGAATTAAAAGCAATCAAGACTCACGGTCATGCTAGACTCCGGTGCATAGATAACCGTCACCATGCCTATACACCGTACTCCACATTAGCAAGTAGCAAATATCATCCTAATCCTATTCCCTCAAGCCAAAGTTAGAACAAACACTTACCTCGAATGCTCCAAACTCAACTCACGCTTCTAGTATAGCTTTACCTCTTGATTCCACCACCAATCCGCTCGAATCTAGTCATAAGTTACTTAATCACATTAATAATTACTAAATGAATCATCCCCAATGCATGAAAATAGATTTTTCAAGGTTTTTCCCAAAAAGGTCAAAAATACCCCCGGACCCACGTGGTCGAAACTCGAGGTTCGGACCAAAACCCGGTTACCCATTCCCCCATGAATCCCAATAGATGATTTGTTTTTAAATCGGACCCCAAATTGAGGTCCAACTTCTCAATTTGTAGAAAACCTAGGTTCTACCCAAAACACCCAATTTTTCCCATGAAAATCTTTGATTTGAAGTTGAAATTATGTTAAAAGATGTTAAGGAATAAAGAAATTAAGTTAGAAATCACTTACCAATCGTTTTGGAGAAAAAAAGTTGTTTGGAAAATCGCCTCTTAGGTTTTGGGTTTTTGAAAAGTGAAAAATGACTGAGATTTTCCGAACTTGTATACCTTTATGAGGACCTGGCGTGGACCGCACAAAAATTTGTGTTGCGGCCGCGCCGAGTGGGAGAAAAATTGGTGCTTCTTTGAACCCTTCCAGCGTGGACCGTACTGTTTTGGTGCGCGACCGCGCTGGTTGACCTAAAACCCTAGCACTCAGACTCAGCCACGCGAACCGCACAGAAAGGCATCGTGGCCGCGCGGCTCCAGCGCGGACCGCGCGGAAATGACCGCGGCCGCGCTGGTGTCTGCAACACCTGAACCTGCATTTTCTTAAGTCCAAGACCTCCCGGGCCCCATTCAAAACTCACCCGAGCCCTCGGGGCTCCAAACCAAACATGCACACAACCTTAAAAACATCTTACGGACTTACTCGTGCGATCAAATCGCCAAAATAACATCATATACATAGGATCAAGCCTCAAACACATGATTTTTCTTTCTTCAACTTTCATAACTCAAATTCTCCATTTTTAGTCCGAAACACGTTATATGACGTCCGTTTTTAGCCAAACTTTACAGATAGTGCTTAACACTTATTTAAGACTTGTACCGGGCATCAGAACCAAAATACGAGCCCGATACCTATATTTTCTAACCCCTTTTTTATTTAAAATTTTCATATCAAATTTCAGAAAAACAATTTCTTTCAAGAATTCATTTCTCGGGCTTGGGACCTCAGAATTTGATTTCGGGCACACGCCCAAGTCCCATATTTTTCTACGGACCCTCTGGGACCGTCGAATCACAGGTTCAAATCCGTTTACCCAAAATGTTGACCGAAGTCAACATTATGCATATTAATCCCAAAATTCATCAAATGTTTCACATATTTCACATATTCTAACATAAAAACTTTCCGGCTACGCGCCCGAACTGCGCACGCCAATTGAGGAAACTAAAAGCGAGGTTTTCAGGGCCTCGAAAGCGCGGAACAAGGAAGAACTACGGTGATGACCCTTCGGGTCGTCACATTCTCCACCTCTAAAACAACCGTTCGTCCTCGAACAGACAAAAGAAAGAAGTACCTGAGTCGGGAAATAAACGAGGATAACGGCTCCGTATATCGGACTCGGACTCCCAGGTCGATGCCTCAGGAGGATGACCTCTCCACTGAACATGCACCGAAGGAAAACTCTTCGACCTCAACTGTCGAACCTGCCGGTCTAGAATAGCCACCGGCTCCTCCTCATATGAAAGGTCCTTGTCCAATTGGACAGTGATGAAATCTAACACGTGTGATGGATCTCCGCGATACTTCCGGAGCATAGATACATGAAACACGGGATGCACAGCTGACAAGCTAGGTGGCAAGGCAAGTCTATAAGCCACCTCTCCCACACGCTCAAGAATCTCAAATGGACCGATGAACCTAGGGCTGAGCTTCCCCTTCTTCCCAAATCTCATCACGCCCTTCATAGGCGATACACGGATCAATACCCGCTCACCAACCATGAAAGCAACATCTCTGACCTTGCGGTCTGCATAACTCTTCTGTCTGGACTGAGCTGTACGAAGTCTATCCTGAATAATCCTGACCTTGTCCAAGGCCTCCTGAACCAGATCCGTACCCAATAATCGAGCCTCTCCCGGCTCAAACCATCCAACTGGAGACCGACATCGCCTACCATACAACGCCTCATACAGAGCCATCTGAATGCTGGACTGGTAGCTGTTGTTGTAGGCGAACTCTGCTAAAGGCAAAAACTGGTCCCACGAGCCTCCAAAATCAATGACATAGGCTCGGAGCATGTCCTTAAGAATCTGAATAGTCCTCTCGGACTGACCGTCCGTCTGGGGATAAAATGTTGTACTCAACTCAACCTGGGTGCCCAACTCTCGCTGAACCGCTCTCCAGCAATGCGAGGTAAACTGCGTACCCCGATCCGAAATGATAAATAGCGGAACCCCATGAAGGCGAACAATCTCCCTAATATAAATCTCGGCTAACCTTTCGGATGAATAGGTGGCTGCAATAGGAACAAAATGCGCCGACTTGGTCAGCCTATCAACAATGACCCAAACTGTATCAAATTTTTTCCAAGTTATCGGGAGTCCAGTAACGAAATCCATCGTAATCCTCTCCCACTTCCACTTGGGAAGTGCAATCCTCTGAAATAGACCACCGAGTCTTTGATGCTCATACTTAACCTGCTGACAATTCAAACACCGAGCCACATGCGCAACGATGTCTTTCTTCATCTTACGCCACCAATAGTGCTACCTCAGATCCTGATACATCTTCGCGGTGTTCGAGTGAATAGAATACCGAGAACTGTGGGCTTCCGCTAAGATCAACTCTCGAATCCCATCAACATTGGGCACACAAACTCGCCCCTGCAATCTTAATACACCATCATCATCTAAGGTTACTTTCTTGGCACCTCCACACTGCACCGTGTCTTTCAAGACACACAAATGGAGATCCTCAAACTACCGCTCGCGAATACGCTTTAATAGTGAGGAATGAGCAACCGTGCAAACTAACACTCTGCTAGGCTCAGAAATATCCAACCTCACAAGATAATTGGCCAAGGCCTGAACATCCAAAGCAAGCGATCTCTGGCTGACTGGAATATAAGGAAGACCCATGCTGGCGGACTTCCTGCTTAATGCATCGGCCACCACGTTGGCCTTCCCCAGGTGGTATAAGATAGTAACATCATAATCTTTTAGCAACTCTAACCACCTCCTCTGCCTCAAATTCAACTCTTTCTGCTTGAACAGATACTGAAGACTCTTGTGATCAGTGTAAACCTCACACGTCACGCCATATAAGTAATGCCTCCAGATCTTCAGGGCATGAACAATGGATGCCAACTCGAGATCATGAACCGGACAATTCTTCTCGTGGATCTTCAACTGCCTCGAAGCATAACCAATGACTTTGCCTTCCTGCATCAACACTGCACCAAGCCCAATACGAGACGCATCACAATAGACCGTATATGGCCCTGAACCTGCGGGCAAAACCAATACTGGTGTCGTAGTCAGAGCCGTCTTGAGTTTCTGAAAGCTCGCCTCACACTCGTCCGACCACCTGAACTGGACACCCTTCTAGGTCAATCTGGTCATAGGGGCGGCTATGGGTGAAAACCCCTCCACGAACCGACGGTAGTAACCTGCTAACCCCAGGAAACTCTGAATATCCGTAGCTGAAGCTGGTCGAGGACAGTTCTTGACTGCCTCTATATTCTTCGGGTCTACCTGAATACCTGCTGCTGATACGACATGACCCAGGAATGCAACCGAACTCAACCAAAACTCACACTTTGAGAACTTAGCATACAACTGACTATCCTTTAGGGTCTAAAGGACCACTTTGAGGTACTGCTCATGCTCCTCATGACTGCAGGAGTATATAAGAATATCGTCAATGAATACTATCACGAACAAGTCCAAATAAGGTCTGAACACTAGGTTCATCAACTCCATGAACGCTGCTGGGGCATTAGTCAATCCAAATGATATGACCAAAAACTCATAGTGCCCATTCCGAGTGCGAAATGTTGTCTTAGGGAAATCAGATGCCCTAATCCTCAGCTGGTGGTAGCCAGATCTCAAATCTATCTTTGAAAACACCCTCGCACCCTGAAGCTGGTCGAATAAATCGTCGATCCTCGGTAGTGGATACTTATTCTTAATTGTAACCTTGTTCAATTGCCGGTAATCGATGCACATTCTCATCGAACCATCCTTTTTCTTAACAAACAACACCGGCGCACCCCAAGGCGAAACACTGGGTCTAATGAAACCTTTCTCAAGCAAATCATGCAGCTGTTCCTTTAACTCTTTCAACTCCGGCGGGGCCATACGATATGGCAGGATAGAAATGGGTTGAGTGCCCGGAGCCAAATCAATACAAAAGTCGATATCCCTATCGGGCGACATACCCGGCAAATCTGAAGGGAAAACCTCAGGAAACTCCCGAACAACGGGCACAGAATCAATAGAAGGGGCATCCGCGCTAGAATCGCGAACATACGCCAAGTAGGCCAAACATCCCTTCTCGACCATACGACGAGCTTTCACATATGAGATAACACTGCAGGTACAATGACCAGAAGTCCCTCTCCACTCTAAGCGGGGTAAATCCGGTAAGGCTAAGGTTACGGTCTTGGCATGGTAATCCAAGATAGCATGCTATGGGGATAACCAATCCATCCCCAATATAACATCGAAGTCAACCATGTCCAAGAGCAACAAGTCAACACGGGTCTCAAGACCCCTGAATACCACAACACATGAATGATGAACCCGGTCCACCACTATAGAATTCCCCACTGGCGTAGACATATATACAGGAATACTCAAGGCCTCACTAGGCATAACCAAATAGGGTGCAAAATAGGACGACACATATGAATATGCAGATCCGGGATCAAATAGCACAGAAGCATCCCTATCACAGACTAGAATAGTACCTGTAATCACAACATCTGATGACTCAGCCTCTGGCCTGGCTGGCAAGGCATAACAACGGGGCTGGGACCCACCTCCCTGAATCATATCCCTGGGACGATCTGCTCCTGGCTGACCCCTACCTCTAGCGGTCTGAGCTGCACCTCTAAGACCTCTACCTCTACCTCTATGTCCTCTACCCCCGCCTCTAGCTGGCTGGGCAGGTTGTGGGGCAACTAGTGCCTGGATCATTGGGCGAGGACCCTGCTGCTGCGAGCTGCTGGAAGCTCGAGGGAAATATCTGGCAATGTGACTCACATCGTCGCAAGTATAACAAGCCCTCGGTTGCTGAGAATAACGAAGTGGTGGTGCACTGATAGGTGCTGATGGTAAACTAAAGAGCTGCTAGTCAGAATACTGCGGCTGAGAACCACGACCACCTGGTGTACCATGAGAAGCCTGGAGAGCTGACTGAAAGGGCCTCGAAGTATGGCCTCTACCATAAGAATCCCTACCTCCAGACGAGGTACCACTGAATCTACCAGAATGATGGGGCCTCTTATCAGACCCATGACCACCTCCCTGAGCAAGTGCCATCTCTATTCGGCGGGCACCATCTGCCGCCTCCTGAAATGAAATCTCACTACCGGCACTCATGGCCATCTGAACACGGATCGCCTGGTCCAACCCATCAATAAACCTCTGCACCCTCTCTCTATCGGTGGGGAGTATCACAATGGCATGACGAGCAAGATCAATGAGCCGGGTCTCATACTGGGTGACCGTCATAGGACCCTGCTAGAGACGCTCAAACTGCCTGCGAAGAGCATCTCGCTGAGTAACTGGAAGGAACTTCCCCAGAAATAACTCTGAAAACTGATCCCAGGTCAATGATGGTGACCTTGCTGTCCTGGCTAAACAGAAATCCCTCCACCAAGTCTTGGCGGATCCTACCAGGCGAAAAGTGGCGAAGTCGACCCCATTGGTCTCTACAATGCCCATAGTCCGTAGAACCTCATGACAGCTAAATATGAAATCCTGAGCATCCTCTGAGGGAGTGCCACTATATGTAGTAGTGAAGAGCTTGGTAAAACGATCAAGCCTCCACAAAGCATCCGCAGACATAGTCGCACCATAACTGGACTGAGCCGCAATACCTGGCTGGGCTGCCACGGTTGGCTGAACTACCACGGCTGGCTGAACTGCTGGAACCTGAGCCTGAGGAGCTACCGGCTCTGGAGTACGAGTATCGGGAGTCTGAACTCCTCCCCCATCATGAGATGTGGCTGGAGCTACGGGAAGCAAACCTGCTCTAGAAATGCCCTCCATAAAGCCTACCAGTCAGACCAAAGCGTCATGTAGCACTGGAGTGGCTATGAAACCCTCTGGGACCTGAGCTGGGCCCACTAGAACAGCTGAAGCCGGAACCTCCTCCTCAAAATCGACCTGAGGCTTCGTCGCTGGAAATGTTGCTCGGGGCTGAGCTCTACCCCGGCCTCGCCCTATGCCCCTAATAGGGGTTGCTGCTAGGGGCTCAGGCTGTTGCACGGTGGAAGAGGAAGCACGTGTCCTCGCCATCTGCGAAAGAACAGAGTGGAAAGACAATCAGTACTCGAGAAACAGAATCGCACGACAAGAATGAACAAGGTGAAGTTTTCCTAACTCAGTAGCCTCTGCGAGATAAATACAGACGTCTCCGAATCGATCCCTTAGACTACTGAGCTTGTCCGTGAGTTGTGAGACCTAAGTAACCTAGTGCTCTGATACCAACTTGTCACGACCCGGATTTCCCACCATCGGGTGTCGTGATGGCGCCTACTATTGGAGCTAGGCAAGCCAAATATTTAAAACACCTTTCCTGCTTTCTTTCAAACAATATAATAAACGAGACAAAATCTAAGCGGAAGACTTTAAATCTAAAGCAACTGAAAACCAAAAGTGCGGAAGTTTGAACCAAAATGCTACCCAGAGTCTGGTGTCACTAGCTCACGGACTACTACAGAATACTACAATCAATGTCTAAAGGGAAAATACATCATGTTTGTCTGATACAAGATAAACAAACAAAAAAAACATGGAAAGGGACTTCGGCCTGCGAACGCCAGCTAGGCTACCTCGAGAGTCCCTGGACTGAAGATAGCTCCCAGAAGTCCTACTGCTGCGGTCCGTAAGCTGCTCCTTGATCTGTGCACCAAAAATGCACAGATTGTAGCATCAGCACAACCGACCCCGTATGCTGGTAAGTGCCTGGCCTAACCCCGGCGAAGTAGTGACGAGGCTAGACAGTACCTACCACAATTAACCTGTACAGATATATATACAACAAGTGCAAGAAATCAATAACAAGATAATACGAAGTAAAACTGAGAGGGGACATGTTATCGGGGAGTAACAGATAAAAATGAAATATCGGAAATAAACAGAAGAAATTCCAATTTCGATGATATATATATATATATACATAGTGGACGGCGTGCCACACAATCCCATAATATCATACATAAGTGGACGGCGTGCCACATGATCCCATAGTATAGGATATGTGTGGACGGCGTGCCACACAATCCCATAATATTATATATAAGTGGACGGTGTGCCACACGATCCCATAATATCATATATAAGTGGACGGCGTGCCACATGATCCCATAGTATAGTATATAAGTGGACGGCGTGCCACACGATCCCATAGTATAGGATATGTGTTGACGGCGTGCCACACGATCCCATAATATTATATATAAGTGGACGGTGTGCCACACGATCCCATAATATCATATATAAGTGGACGGCGTGCCACACGATCCCATAGCATCAAATATAAGTGGACGACGTGCCACACGATCCCATAGTATAGTATATAAGTGGTCGGCATGCCATACGATCCCATACTATTATATATAAGTGGACGACATGCCACACGATCCCATAATATCATATATAAGTGGACGACATGCCACACGATCCCATAATATCATATATAAGTGGACGGCGTGCCACACGATCCCATATTATAGTATATAAAGGGACGGCGTGCCACACGATCCCAAAATATTATATATAAGTGGACGGCATTCCACACGATCCCATAATATCATATATAAGTGGACGGCGTGCCACATGATCCCATAGTATAGTATATATGTGGTCGGCGTGCCACACTATCCCATACTATTATATATAAGTGGACGGCGTGCCACACGATCCCATAATATCATATATAAGTGGACGGCGTGCCACACGATCCCATAATATCATATATAAGTGGACGGCGTGCCACACGATCCCATAATATCATATATAAGTGGACGGCGTGCCACACGATCCCATAATATCATATATAAGTGGACGGCGTGCCACACGATCCCATAATATCATATATAAGTGGACGGCGTGCCACACGATCCCATAATATCATATATAAGTGGACGGCGTGCCACACGATCCCATAATATCATATATAAGTGGACGGCGTGCCACACGATCCCATAATATCATATATAAGTGGACGGCGTGCCACACGATCCCATAATATCATATATAAGTGGACGGCGTGCCACACGATCCCATAATATCATATATAAGTGGACGGCGTGCCACACGATCCCATAATATCATATATAAGTGGACGGCGTGCCACACGATCCCATAATATCATATATAAGTGGACGGCGTGCCACACGATCCCATAATATCATATATAAGTGGACGGCGTGCCACACGATCCCATAATATCATATATAAGTGGACGGCGTGCCACACGATCCCATAATATCATATATAAGTGGACGGCGTGCCACACGATCCCATAATATCATATATAAGTGGACGGCGTGCCACACGATCCCATAATATCATATATAAGTGGACGGCGTGCCACACGATCCCATAATATCATATATAAGTGGACGGCGTGCCACACGATCCCATAATATCATATATAAGTGGACGGCGTGCCACACGATCCCATAATATCATATATAAGTGGACGGCGTGCCACACGATCCCATAATATCATATATAAGTGGACGGCGTGCCACACGATCCCATAATATCATATATAAGTGGACGGCGTGCCACACGATCCCATAATATCATATATAAGTGGACGGCGTGCCACACGATCCCATAATATCATATATAAGTGGACGGCGTGCCACACGATCCCATAATATCATATATAAGTGGACGGCGTGCCACACGATCCCATAATATCATATATAAGTGGACGGCGTGCCACACGATCCCATAATATCATATATAAGTGGACGGCGTGCCACACGATCCCATAATATCATATATAAGTGGACGGCGTGCCACACGATCCCATAATATCATATATAAGTGGACGGCGTGCCACACGATCCCATAATATCATATATAAGTGGACGGCGTGCCACACGATCCCATAATATCATATATAAGTGGACGGCGTGCCACACGATCCCATAATATCATATATAAGTGGACGGCGTGCCACACGATCCCATAATATCATATATAAGTGGACGGCGTGCCACACGATCCCATAATATCATATATAAGTGGACGGCGTGCCACACGATCCCATAATATCATATATAAGTGGACGGCGTGCCACACGATCCCATAATATCATATATAAGTGGACGGCGTGCCACACGATCCCATAATATCATATATAAGTGGACGGCGTGCCACACGATCCCATAATATCATATATAAGTGGACGGCGTGCCACACGATCCCATAATATCATATATAAGTGGACGGCGTGCCACACGATCCCATAATATCATATATAAGTGGACGGCGTGCCACACGATCCCATAATATCATATATAAGTGGACGGCGTGCCACACGATCCCATAATATCATATATAAGTGGACGGCGTGCCACACGATCCCATAATATCATATATAAGTGGACGGCGTGCCACACGATCCCATAATATCATATATAAGTGGACGGCGTGCCACACGATCCCATAATATCATATATAAGTGGACGGCGTGCCACACGATCCCATAATATCATATATAAGTGGACGGCGTGCCACACGATCCCATAATATCATATATAAGTGGACGGCGTGCCACACGATCCCATAATATCATATATAAGTGGACGGCGTGCCACACGATCCCATAATATCATATATAAGTGGACGGCGTGCCACACGATCCCATAATATCATATATAAGTGGACGGCGTGCCACACGATCCCATAATATCATATATAAGTGGACGGCGTGCCACACGATCCCATAATATCATATATAAGTGGACGGCGTGCCACACGATCCCATAATATCATATATAAGTGGACGGCGTGCCACACGATCCCATAATATCATATATAAGTGGACGGCGTGCCACACGATCCCATAATATCATATATAAGTGGACGGCGTGCCACACGATCCCATAATATCATATATAAGTAGACGGCGTGCCACACGATCCCATAGTATAGTATATAAGTGGTCGGCGTGCCACACGATCCCATACTATTATATATAAGTGGACGGCATGCCACACGATCCCATAATATCATATATAAGTGGACGGCGTGCCACACGATCCCATAATATCATATATAAGTGGACGACGTGCCACACAATCCCATAATATCATATATAAGTGGATGGCGTGCCACACGATCCCATAATATCATATATAAGTGGACGGCGTTCCACACGATCCCATAATATCATATATAAGTGGACGGCATGCCACACGATCCCATAATATCATATACATAGTGGACGGCGTGCCACACAATCCCATAATATCATACATATGTGGACGGCGTGCCACACGATCCCATAGTATAGTATACCAATAATATTATATATAAGTGGATGGCGTGCCACACGATCCCCTAATATCATATATAAGTGGACGGTGTGTCACATGATCCCATATTATAGTATATAAGTGGTCGGCGTGCCACACGATCCCATACTATTATATATAAGTGGACGGCGTGCCAAACGATCGCATTATACCATATATAAGTGGACGGGGTGCCACACGATCCCATAATATCATATATAAGTGGACGGCGTGCCCCACGATCCCATAATATCATATATAAGTGGACGGCGTGCCACACGATCCCATAATATCATATATAAGTGGACGACGTGGCACAAGATCCCATAATATCATATATAAGTGGACGGCGTGCCACACAATCCCATAATATCATATATAAGTGGACGGCGTGCCACACGATCCCATAATTTATATAAGTGGACGGCGTGCCAAACGATCCCATAATATCATATATAAGTGGACGGCGTGCCACATGATCCGATAATATCATATATAAGTGGACGGCGTGCCACACAATCCCATAATATCATATATAAGTGGACGACATGCCACACGATCCCATAATATAGTTCATAATATCTGACTTCATATAGTAGACCCCTTCAGGGGAGAATAACAACTCAATACCTTTAACCTGGCAAGGGGTACAACTAACAGCCCAAAATATCCCGACAAGGGAGAATATATATATCAGTCTACATATTCCGGCAAGGGAGTATTCACAACACATTCTCCTTTTAAATCATTCTTCCTCAACCGTTCACATTATATGAAACTTTCAAATAAACAAGGAGCTTGTGACACATTATTCGAATTAAAAGGAATCAAGACTCACGGTTATGCTAGACTCCGGTGCATAGATAACCGTCACCATGCCTATACACCGTACTCCACATTAGCAAGTAGCAAATATCATCCTAATCTTATTCCCTCAAGCCAATGTTAGAACAAACACTTACCTCGAATGCTCCAAACTCAACTCACGCTTCTAGTATAGCTTTACCTCTTGATTCCACCACCAATACGCTCGAATCTAGTCACAAGTTACTTAATCACATTAATAATTACTAAATGAATCATCCCCAATGCATGATAATAGATTTTCAAGGTTTTTCCCAAAAAGGTAAAAAATACCCCCGGACCCACGTGGTCGAAACTCGAGGTTCGGACCAAAACCCGGTTACTCATTCCCCCATGAATTCAAATATATGATTTGTTTTTAAATCGGACCCCAAATTGAGGTCCAACTTCTCAATTTGTAGAAAACCTAGGTTCTACCCAAAACACCCAATTTTTCCCATTAAAATCTTTGATTTGAAGTTGAAATTATGTTAAAAGATGTTAAGGAATAAAGAAATTAAGTTAGAAATCACTTACCAATCGTTTTGGAGAAGAAAAGTTGTTTGGCAAATCGTCTCTTAGGTTTAGGGTTTTTGAAAATTGAAAAATGAATGAGATTTTCCGAACTTGTATACCTTTCTGTGGACCTAGCGCGGACCGCACAAAAATGTGTTGCGGCCGCGCCGAGTGGGAGTAAAATTGGGGCTTCTCTGAACCCTTCCAGCGCAGACCGCACTGTTTTGGTGCGCGACCGCGCTTGTTGACCTGAAAACCTACCCCTCAGACTCAGCCACGCGAACTGCACAGAAAGGCATCGCGGCCGCGCGGCTCCAACGCGGACCGCGCGGAAATGACCGCGGCCGCGCTGGTGTCTGCAACACCTGAACCTGCATTTTCTTAAGTCCAAGACCTCCCGGGCCCCATTCAAAACTCACCCGAGCCCTCGGGGCTCCAAACCAAACATGCACACAACCTTAAAAACATCTTACGGACTTACTCGTGCGATCAAATCGCCAAAATAACATCATATACATAGGATCAAGCCTCAAACACATGATTTTCTTTCTTCAACTTTCATAACTCAAATTCTCCATTTTTAGTCCGAAACACGTCATATGACGTCCGTTTTTAGCCAAACTTTACAGATAGTGCTTAACACATATTTAAGACTTGTACCGGGCGTCGGAACCAAAATACGAGCCCGATACCTATATTTTCTAACCCCTTTTTCATTTCAAATTTTCATATCAAATTTCAGAAAAACAATTTCTTTCAAAAATTCATTTCTCGGGCTTGGGACCTCAGAATTTGATTCCGGGCACACGCCCAAGTCCCATATTTTTCTACGGACCCTCCGGGACCGTCGAATCACAGGTCCAGGTCCGTTTACCCAAAATGTTGACCGAAGTCAACATTATGTATATTAATACCAAAATTCATCAAATGTTTCACATAATTCACATATTCTAACATAAAAACTTTCCGGCTACGCACCCGAACTTCGCACGCCAATCGAGGCAACTAAAAGTGAGGTTTGCAAGGCCTCGAAAGCGCAAAACAAGGAAGAACTACGGTGATGACCCTTCGGGTCGTCACAGTGAAACACACAGGTTCGTAAAGACATGTTTCTGAAAGTGTGCGGGAATAGGACATGTGAAGAGAGTGAAGTACTTAAGTTCATATATGCATGATTTCTAAGCGAGTAGAAGTATCATATAGGCAGGTTCTCTAATAGTTGGTATTTGAACACATATTCATCATGTTTATTCATATAGGCATGTTGTCTAGGTGGGCAGTGTGATAAGAAGCACAAACAACCAATTAATTAATCAATTAAGGCCCTATAGACATGGTATCTCGTTCTGTATTAGTGGAAACACATCTTAATTACTTAACACGAACCTATAGGCATTTTATCTAATAATCACACTGCAATTGCACAAGTTGAGAAATAATGAAGGGTGTTTCATTCCTATAGGCTTTCTATCATATAGTACATAGGAGTAAGCATGGGAAGAAGTGAAACACAGAGGTTCGTATAGACACGTTTCTGATAGTGCGCGGGAATAGAACATGAAAAGCGAGTGAAGTGCTTAAGATCCTATATGGCATGATTTCTAAGCGAATAGCAATATCATATAAGAAGGAATTGGAACACATATTCATCATGTTTATTCCCATAGGTATGTTTTCCAAGCGATCAGTGTGATAAGAACAACAAACAACCAATTAGTTAATCAATTATGGCGCTATAGACATGGTATATAGATGTGTATTGGTGGAAGCGTATCTTAATTACATAACACGATCCTGTAGGCATGTTATCTAATAATTACAGTGTAATTGCATAAGTTGAGAAAATAATGAAGGGTGTTTTATTCCTATATTTATGCTATCTAATATTGCATAGATGTAAGCATGTGAAGAACTGAAACACAATGGTTCGTATAGACACGTTTCTGATAGTGTGCGGGAATCGGACATGTAAAGCGAGTGAAGTGCTTAAGTTCCTATATGCATAATATCTAAGTGAGTAGCAGTATCATACAGACAGGTTCTCTAATAGTTGGTATTGGAACACATATTCATCATGTTTAGTCCTATAGGCGTATTGTGTAGATGGGTTGTGTGATAAGAACAACAAATAGCCAATTAGTTGAGAAAATATTGAAGGGTGTTTCATTATAATAGGCATGCTATCTAATAGTGCATAGAAGTAATCATGTGAAGAAGTGAAACACACAGGTTCGTATAGACATGTTTTTGATATTGTGCGGGAATAGGACATATAAAGCGAGTGAAGTGCTTAATTTCCTATATGCATAATTTTTATTAGTGTATAGAAATAAAGAACGTCAAACATATAGCAAACAATCTATTAAACCCTTTGGACAGGTTCTCTATCCATTCATGTGATATTTAGAACACCCCAGCCCCCTTTTTCACTAATTTCCTCGTCATTCAGTTTTACAAGTTGTTACAGACCACATCCGATTACAAAAGCCCTAATTTTACAAAAGCCTAAATTCTACCCAAAATCCCTAATTTCTATCTTGAAATTCATAGATTTGATATGGAAAATTCATAAAAAGTTCTTGAAATTCATTGAAAATTAGTTAAATATCCTTACCAATAAATTTGGGAAGAAAAAGCTCTCACAAAATAGCCTTTACGGAGTTTAGGATTGAAAAATGATATAAAATGTGCTAAGTCCTGACTTTTCCATCTCTTACCAAGTTGCAGGTATTGATACTTAATTTTGCCCTCATGCTTTATAAAGTATTCTATATACTTTTAGAATATCATTTGCATTATTAACAATTTTACAAGGGTCATATAAGTTTTTTCTATAATTTTCTATATTTTTAAATCTTTAAAATTTATTTTCTTGCATTTAATTTGATTAATTATCCCTTTAAATTATTTTTGGATGATTTAATCATACAAATTTATCATTTTATACCCACATTTATTTTTTAATATGTCATCTCATTTTCACATAATTATATTTGCATTTTCTCTATTCTATCTATATTAGTTATAATAATAGCCTATATTCTATAATAATTGCATTTATTATATTATTTACGCTAAAATAGTATTTTATATTTTTATAATGTTAAGCTATTATTTTCAACCATTTCACTTAATAAATAATATTTTTATTATTTATTAGTCATCTTCTATAATTTATTTTTTATGAATTTCGTGTAGTTAATTTTTAGCCCAATTTTGAATCAATTTCAGTCAAAAGATTAGGCCCAAATACCTAGCCCATCTCATATTACCTCTCAGCAGCCCAACCCAAATGCCCCTTCAACTTAACCCAGTCCTTGCCCATTAATAACCATCCCTGCTTCCTCTTCGATCCTGGCCATTGATCTTAAATGATCAATGGCCCACAACAGCCCTACCCGTCTCCTTATATCCTTCCCTATTAAACCCTAGAGATTCCCATATCTGCCGCCCTCAAAAACTCCCTATCCCCTCCCCCTAAAAAAAGCCTAGCTGCATCATCTCTAATCATTCTCCTATTCCGGCTAGACAATGGAATCTCCTTATGGTTCACCTTCTTTATTTGTGTTATTGCAACATTATTTGTGCAATAATGGTGTTACTTAGTATTTTCCTAAAGTTGGCAAGTACCGTCTCTCAGAATCGGGACCGTTCAATTTTGATCTCTAAGATCTGGACAATATCCCATCCATATACATGGAAAAAGAGTTGATTTCTTACACAAGCAGACTAATTTCAAATATTGAACCCTAAATAGGGTTTGGAATTCCCTTTATCCCTTTACCGACTCGGTTACTGATTGCAAGTAATATTTTATTTCCTTATTTGTGCTTAATTGATTGTTTTCCATATTTGATTATCCTAATCTGTCACTATATAAACCCCCCTTTCCTGTTTCCCCTAACAGACCTTAACTATTGCTATTCTATCTCACTATTACTCATTCTACTATTCTAAACTTGAGACCTTGGCCGGCTGAAAGCCAAGGCCACCAGAATTTGCTTTATCAACCTCCCTAGTGTGAGTACTGCTCGGGATTCACTTGAAACTCTTGAGAACTTTGACGTACTAGGATTTTGGGGTTTTGTTGCTCTTTTGCTACTATTATTTGTGATACTGCTGAGATCGTTCTTCTTATTTTGCTCGTTAATTTGCAATTGTTAAGTCTCTTGGACTTAAAAAATTCATTCTATTTCGTTGGTACTCATGTTTTGTACCACTGAGACTTATGCGAATCCATATTCTACTACTTCAACTTGTTTTGTGGCATTATTTGTTCTGAAGTATTCTTGTGAATCAATACTTTTAACATCTCAATTTACCTAGTTTCTAATTATGATATATGTTTATCATATGTGTTTAGCTTAAATGGCTTCTAGTTCTCTTAAACCTGTTTATTCTGCTCTGTCTCTACTGATACTCGATGATTAGCTTTAGTTTGTATCTTCGCTTTGTTTTGAATAATTATGGTACCTCAATTCTTGCAATCTTATTTCTTCTCTGCTTGTGTTCAGTGCTCTATATGTTCTTGGTTGTTTAATCTTTGTGAACCAATATGACCTTAATAGTGTGTTATTTTCGTTTGTAATGCTACTTTCTTTGAAGTTATTTTGCAATCCTGAATTCACTAGTGTCACAATCAGTCTAGATTCTAACTTCAATACATGCTTGTTATATCTAGCTTGGATGATCTTGTGTATCTTTAGATAGTTGATTTGTTGTTTTAATCACGTATTGGTACACTCCAGTATTTTTTCCCACTATATGCTTATATGAACATTATGCGCCAATTACTATCTTAATGTCTTAACATGTTATTGAGAACTTTACTAGGAAGTTTGTTCAATCATGCATTCATTAGGATCGGCCTAAAACATCTAATTGAACTCCAATATACTTAGCCTCTTCTATTGTGCATTGTCAACTGGCATAAGCCCTAGATTCTACATTTTCCATTAGTTTAAGTCAAATATCTTGCTATCATGACTTCTTTAGATTATGGAATTCTTACGTATACTCAACATGTTAAGTCGTTGTGGATCATGCATGCTATCTTTTTGTTATCGTTGTTCTCCTGACTATGACTCTATTGGACCGCCATGACTAAGACTCCTGGGTGTAAAGTACCTTTCAATTAATTCTGGACCATTTTTTATTTGGAAACTCTACTTGACATTGGTGCACTATCTCTTAATCTGTTTTCTAGGAAGTATAACATGTGTATGCTACATATGCTTGTTGAGACTTTTGGGTAATATTTTTTGTATGCCTCTAGTTTAGAAGCCTCTATTCCTTACAGCCTTAAAGGTTAGGTTCTTAGATTTCAAAGTTGATTAATTGATCTAGCATATGGTTTGTCACCGTATTATTAAGGCTAGTTTGGTATTCAAACGGGTAAGTAAGGCAGTTCGTTAGGCCTGGTATGTTGGGCCTCTTTTTGGTACTGGAGGTTTGAAGTACTCTGTCCGCACCTGGAGTTTGGGCCTACTGTCCGCGTGAAGTTCTAAGCTTACTTGAAGTCCCAAATGTGTTACTGGGTTATTCTATATTTGTAATAGGATGTAGAATACGTAAGAATAACCCAGTAACACATTTGAGTATACGTAAGAATTCCATAATCTAAAGAAGTCATGATAGCAAGATATTTGACTTAAACTAATGGAAAATGTAGAATCTAGGGCTTATGCCAGTTGACAATGCACAATAGAAGAGGCTAAGTATATTGGAGTTCAATTAGATGTTTTAGGCCGATCCTAATGAATGCATGATTGAACAAACTTCCTAGTAAAGTTCTCAATAACATGTTAAGACATTAAGATAGTAATTGGCGCATAATGTTCATATAAGCATATAGTGGGAAAAAATACTGGAGTGTACCAATACGTGATTAAAACAACAAATCAACTATCTAAAGATACACAAGATCATCCAAGCTAGATATAACAAGCATGTATTGAAGTTAAAATCTAGACTGATTGTGACACTAGTGAATTCAGGATTGCAAAATAACTTCAAAGAAAGTAGCATTACAAACGAAAATAACACACTATTAAGGTCATATTGGTTCACAAAGATTAAACAACCAAGAACATATAGAGCACTGAACACAAGCAGAGAAGAAATAAGATTGCAAGAATTGAGGTACCATAATTATTCAAAACAAAGCGAAGATACAAACTAAAGCTAATCATCGAGTATCAGTAGAGACAGAGCAGAATAAACAGGTTTAAGAGAACTAGAAGCCATTTAAGCTAAACACATATGATAAACATATATCATAATTAGAAACTAGGTAAATTGAGATGTTAAAAGTATTGATTCACAAGAATACTTCAGAACAAATAATGCCACAAAACAAGTTGAAGTAGTAGAATATGGATTCGCATAAGTCTCAGTGGTACAAAACATGAGTACCAACGAAATAGAATGAATTTTTTAAGTCCAAGAGACTTAACAATTGCAAATTAACGAGCAAAATAAGAAGAACGATCTCAGCAGTATCACAAATAATAGTAGCAAAAGAGCAACAAAACCCCAAAATCCTAGTACGTCAAAGTTCTCAAGAGTTTCAAGTGAATCCCGAGCAGTACTCACACTAGGGAGGTTGATAAAGCAAATTCTGGTGGCCTTGGCTTTCAGCCGGCCAAGGTCTCAAGTTTAGAATAGTAGAATGAGTAATAGTGAGATAGAATAGCAATAGTTAAGGTCTGTTAGGGGAAACAGGAAAGGGGGGTTTATATAGTGACAGATTAGGATAATCAAATATGGAAAACAATCAATTAAGCACAAATAAGGAAATAAAATATTACTTGCAATCAGTAACCGAGTCGGTAAAGGGATAAAGGGAATTCCAAACCCTATTTAGGGTTCAATATTTGAAATTAGTCTGCTTGTGTAAGAAATCAACTCTTTTTCCATGTATATGGATGGGATATTGTCCAGATCTTAGAGATCAAAATTGAACGGTCCCGATTCTGAGAGACGGTACTTGCCAACTTTAGGAAAATACTAAGTAACACCATTATTGCACAAATAATGTTGCAATAACACAAATAAAGAAGGTGAATCATAAGGAGATTCCATTGTCTAGCCGGAATAGGAGAATGATTAGAGATGATGCAGCTAGGCTTTTTTTAGGGGGAGGGGATAGGGAGTTTTTGAGGGCGGCAGATATGGGAATCTCTAGGGTTTAATAGGGAAGGATATAAGGAGACGGGTAGGGCTGTTGTGGGCCATTGATCATTTAAGATCAATGGCCAGGATCGAAGAGGAAGCAGGGATGGTTATTAATGGGCAAGGACTGGGTTAAGTTGAAGGGGCATTTGGGTTGGGCTGCTGAGAGGTAATATGAGATGGGCTAGGTATTTGGGCCTAATCTTTTGACTGAAATTGATTCAAAATTGGGCTAAAAATTAACTACACGAAATTCATAAAAAATAAATTATAGAAGATGACTAATAAATAATAAAAATATTATTTATTAAGTGAAATGGTTGAAAATAATAGCTTAACATTATAAAAATATAAAATACTATTTTAGCGTAAATAATATAATAAATGCAATTATTATAGAATATAGGCTATTATTATAACTAATGTAGATAGAATAGAGAAAATGCAAATATAATTATGTGAAAATGAGATGACATATTAAAAAATAAATGTGGGTATAAAATGATAAATTTGTATGATTAAATCATCCAAAAATAATTTAAAGGGATAATTAATCAAATTAAATGCAAGAAAATAAATTTTAAAGATTTAAAAATATAGAAAATTATAGAAAAAACTTATATGACCCTTGTAAAATTGTTAATAATGCAAATGATATTCTAAAAGTATATAGAATACTTTATAAAGCATGAGGGCAAAATTAAGTATCAATACCTGCAACTTGGTAAGAGATGGAAAAGTCAGGACTTAGCACATTTTATATCATTTTTCAATCCTAAACTCCGTAAAGGCTATTTTGTGAGAGCTTTTTCTTCCCAAATTTATTGGTAAGGATATTTAACTAATTTTCAATGAATTTCAAGAACTTTTTATGAATTTTCCATATCAAATCTATTAATTTCAAGATAGAAATTAGGGATTTTGGGTAGAATTTAGGCTTTTGTAAAATTCAGATTGAGACATCAAATTGAGGCTGAATTTCGAAATAAATCATAAAACCGAGCTCGGGGTAAATGGATAATCGGGATTTGGTCTGAATCTCAGGTTTCGACCAAGTAGGCCCTACGTTGACACTTTTTTAGACTTTTTCAAATATGATCAAAATTCAATATTTTTCATTTGTGGGTAGTTTCTAATGCTTATTTTGCATTGCCTGAACAATATTTGGCTAAATTCGATTGATATGGAGTCTTATTCTAATGAAAAAAGCCTTGTTTAATTATTGATTTCATTCTGTAAGGAGTTAAGTGTCACGACCCCAAATACCTGGTCGTGATCGCGCCTATCACATTACTAGGCAAGCCAACCCAAATATTTATCACAACCCTTTTTCTTTTATAAAGCCATTTTTCTAACACGGGTTTAAATACCAATTTTTATAAGAAGTGTTTAAAACGATTAAAATTGTGCGGAAATCAATAAAACATAAGACAACACAGCCCAAACATATGGTGTCACGAGTCTAGAGCCTCTAACATATACAAATCTGATTGTCTGATACAAAACAAGTCTAAAATGCGGAAAAAACAAGGATAGAGGAAGAAACCAATGATGCGGATGCCATGCAGCTACCTTGCAATCTCCGACAAACTCTCGATAAGCTGAGGACCCTCACTCTGCCGCTAGGGCACCTGGATCTGCACACAAGGTGCAGGGAGTAATGTGAGTACGCTAGCTCAGTAAGTAACTAAAGTAAATAAGGTTTGAAAGCAGTGACGAGCAGTTAAAAAATCGTATAAATGAATAAACAAGAGGATAACAGATCAAACTCCACAGTTTGAAACCAGTTTCGTCGTAAAATCATCAATTTCAGTTTAAATACTTGAAATCGTATACTTAGCAATTTTTCCAACAGAGGCTTATTTAAAGGAAGAGTGAAATAAGTAAAAATATCATAACTTGGCCCCTCGGGCAAGGCATCACTCAGAATATGGACTCTCGGGCAGCTTCTAAGTCACTCGTGACTCAGCTCTCATCACTCAGTACACAATCTCAGCACTTAGGCTTATGAATATCTCATCATAATAAAAATAATCATAGTAACTGTTGCGACGTGCAGCCCGATCCATAATTTATAATCGACTACGCTCACTGGGGGTGTACAGACTCCGGAGTGGCTCCTATAGCCCAAGCATCATATCGCTGCGGCGCGCAGCCCTATCCAATATATATCTTGGTGTGGCGTGCAGCCCGATCCATATAAGTATTGCTGCGGCGTGCAGCCTGATCCATATTCCATATATATATAAATATCCTCACCATTAGGTTCTGAACCTCCCTCAGTCATTAACCTCACAGCCTCTCGGGAACAATAGTAAAAGTTAGGGAACTCAGTCTAAACAGTCCTCACATTTAGAAGTAGAGTGATAAAACCAGTTTTAAACCATAAACAGATAAAACATGACTGAGGATATGCTTTCAACAAGTAGAGTGAGGAAAAATAGTAAAAATGCCCCTAAGGGTCTCAACATGTCGGCACAAAGTCCCAAACATGGAATACAACCCATAATATAGTATAAATGACTAAAATACAGAATATGTCACGTCCCAAACCGATGGGCCACGACGGGTGCCTGAGTCCTACCAGTCAAACACCCCAAATGGGCGTCTAGGATATGAACCTGTATAATGTCTACTGCATTACAAAATTGACATACGTGAAGGAAACCTGCGATCAAGGCATATGTACGTATACATACAGAATACAGTGGCGAGCCGGCAAGGCTGCTATAGACAATTATACATCAAAAACTGAAAGCCGACAAGGCCGCATACAACCCAACTAGACATACTGTCTACAGACCTCTAGCAGAAACATAACTGTACAAAGACGGGACTAAGCCATATCATTCCCATATACATATATATGTACAAACGTATTGTACCATTATCAAAAGCAGCTACGCATCAAATGGAGCATGCCAACTCTTGCTGATAAGGGATCCTAAGAAGGGGGACCGTCAGCTTGCCTGCCTGCACCTGTGGGCATGAAACGCAGGGCCCGTGAAATAGGGCATCAGTACGAAAAATGTACTGAGTATGTAAGTCATGAAAATAAGTACATAAAAGACAGATGAAGATAGAATACAAAAATACCTTTAAATCTGAATAACTTTTTAAATTTTGAAACGTTCAAAATATCATGCACATGCATATAAATGTCATGCCATGCATAGGTATAGGTATACATAATATCGTCAATCCACTTAGGGCATCTCATCATATCGTCTCGGCCACTGTGGGCAACATCATCGACATATACCAGCTTATCAGGTGGTGGTGCGTATATAACGCCATAACCTCTTCCCATATCACATAAAAATATACATACATATATATATATGCCTATATAACGCAGTTTGAATAATATTTATATATACGCATATATAACATCATATTTCAGCCACTGTGGGCAACATCATCATCATATACCAGCTAATCAGGTGATGGTGCGTATATAACACCGTAACCTTTTCCCATATCCCATATACACATATGTGTATATATACGCGTATATAACTCCATCTGGTCATGGGTCTATTCACATACATAAATGAGTGAAATGCATGAAAAATACATAATAATCTCGATATTCCTTCCGGATAAACTTTTCCAATGGTGTATTATTCTGAGACCTATGAACAGAAAATAATAATAATTCTCATAGGGAATTAAGAATATAGACACCTCTATTATTTCTATGAATAGAGTAATTTATAGAAAACTATGAATTTGCTCATTTCATCAGTATAGTTTTGACCATGCCAAAAGAAAGGGGGGGGGGGACTTAACATACCTATTCCCGAAATTATTTGAGCGGAATGAAGCTTCTACTTCCGTGAAATGTGTTGAACAAAATTTGTGGTGGCTTCTTTTGAAATTTCAGTCGAAATTCTTGAATTGGCTAAGTAATTGAATTGTTTGGACAAAATATTTATTGTTTTCCAAATGTTTGATTTCAAGCCAAGCTAATTTTGGCAAGAATGGATGGAAAGTTTTCTGTTTCTATGCTATTTGTTTCAAACTGAAAGCAGATTATTGCTTTAGGTTCTTTTGACAATAAATGACATTAAGCCTTCATGGATAATGGTTAAGGCTTACAAGATTCAAGTCTTATTTAAGGCTTTAAGTTATGGACTTTTTAAACTTGAGACACATATACATATATTCATTAGTCATTCTTTCCAATTAGTGGCCTTGTGCCACGTTTTTTTTTCTGTAATTGATTAAATTTTGTCTGCTTATTAGTTAACTGGGTAATGTTCAGTTACCTAGTAATTTATCAATTACCCGCATAATTTAAAAATTTCCCCAAATTACTTAAAATTTAGATTATTTTTAAAATACTTCATATATATTTTATATATTATACTACCATGGTCATATGGTACCTTGCATGGTACTAGTTCATAAATATCAGGTATTATCGCTCGACCCGTATTTTATTCCAAATTGACCACTTTCAACGAAACTCGTTTTCTTTAATCCGTGTACCCCCTTTATCCTTCATAACACTTATTTATCTCTTGTGATAAATAGCATAAGTACATTAACATCAAGATGATCTCATCCCCGAGTCTACGTCGGTTAAGTAAGAAACTAAATTTTAACGTACGAAAATGCGGGATGTAACATTCTTCCCCCCTTAGAAACATTCGTCCTCGAATGTTCAACTCCCCGTGATCTGTAACAACACCACTACCAACTCTCCCTATAAAAGCTTAATAACTCAACAAAAGAATTTATACATGTACATTATGATTATGGCGTCTCAGTCGGATCCTTCTCTTGAGGAGGAAATAAGTAGTAATATTTAGACTTCATGTCTTCCTTGGCCTCCTAATTCACATCTTCCATATTATTGTTTCTTCAATGTACTTTCACCGAAGCTACATCTTTAGTTTTCGATCTCTGAATCTATCCGTCTAATATAGCAATGGGAGTTTCTTCATACGATGAATGCTCTGTGACCTGAATGTTGTCAACTAACACAATTCTAGAAGGATCTCCAATACCTTTACGGAGCATTGACACATGAAATACTGCACGTACAGACTCCAAGTTTGAAGACAAGTCTAACTTATATGTTACCTTGCTTACTTACGTATGATCCTCCATGGTCCCATGTATCGAGGGATAAGTTTTCCTTCTTTCTGAACCTCGTGACAGCTTTCATTTATGATACCTTTTTGGAATATCCAGTCATCCACCTGAAATTCTGAGTCTCGCGGTTGATTATTCGCATAAGCCTTCTGATGGATTTGAGCTGCCAATAGCCTTTCTTGCATAAGCTTAATTCTCTCGATTGCCTACTATACCAATTTTGGTCCTACTAGCACAGATTCCCCAACATCGAACCACCCTATAGGTGACATACACTTCCGTCCATAAAGAGCTTCGTATGTAGCCATTTAAATACTGGAATGGTAACTATTATTATATGCGAACTCAATGAGCCGCAGATGATCATCCTAGCTACCTTTGAAGTCTATTACACAAGCTTATAACATATCTTCCAGTGTTTGAATAGTGCGCTCAGCCTGTCCATCTGTCTGGGGATGAAATGTTGTACTAAGACTTACTTGAGTCCCCAATCCTTTTTAGAAAAACCTCCAGAAGTTTAACTGTAAATTGAACTCCTTAATGCAAGATAATAGATACAGGGACACCATGCAGTCGTATTATTTCCTTAATATAAAGTCTTGCATAATCCTCTGAGGAATATCTAGTCCTAACGGGTAGAAAATAGGCTGACTTTGTAAGCCTATCAACAATCACCCATATAGAATCAAACTTATGCTGGGTACGAGGTAAGCCTACGATGAAGTTCATATTAATTATTTCCCATTTCCAATTCGGAATCTCCATAGCCTGCAATAATCCACCCGCTTTTTGATGCTCAATCTTAACCTGCTGATAGTTAGGGCATTGAGCAACAAATTCTGCTATATCCTTTTTTTTTATTCTGTCCCACCAATATATTTTCCTGATGCCATGATACATCTTTGTTGCTCCTAGATGAATAGAATAATAGGAATAGTGAGTTTCTCCCATAACCTGTCGACGCAGCTCTGCAACATTAGGCACACATAATCGTCCTCGATATCTGAAGACCCCATCTTCTATAATTTAAAACGGCGTCTTCTCCCTCTGAAGGGTGGTATCCCTATAATAAATTAACACATGATCCTCGTACTGCCGTTCCTTTACTTCAGTTACTAAAGAGGATGTTGCCGTATCTTGAAGAGTAATTCCAACATCACCTGAGTCCAGTAACAGAACTCCACGACTAGCTAGCTAATTAACATTATGGGCTATTCCCCTCTTTTCTGGCTGTAAATAGGATAAGGTACCCATAGATCTACGACTGAGGGCGTCAGCTACAATGTTCGCCATTCCTCAGATGGTATAATATATCAATGTCATAGTCTTTAAGTAGCTCCAACCATCTCCTTTGACGTAGATTCAATTCCTTTTTCTTGAAGATGTACTGGAGGCTCTTATGATCCATATAGATGTCAACATGAATGCCATACAAGTAGTGCCTCCACATCTTTAGTGCATGAATCATCGCAACTACCTCTAAATCGTAAGTCGGGTAGTTCTTCTCGTGTTTTCTTAGTTGTCTAGAATCATAAGCCACAACCTTACCATGCTACATCAGCTCACAACCCAATCTAATGCCTGAAGCGTCACAATAGATAACGTAACCATCGATCCCTTCTGGAAGCATTAGAACTTGTGCCGAAGTTAATCTGTCCTTTAAGGCATGGAAAAATCTGTTCGCAAGCGTCTATCCATTGAAATCTAGTTCCCTTCTGAGTTAACATGCATGGTTATCATAATCTTGTTCAATTCAGGAAATTCTCCTCTTCGAAGGCCTAAACTTCATCTTTTATCCCCCACAATTGCGCCATTATCCCACTATTAGGGCGAAATTTCATCTATTCTAAACGTTATTAGTCTTAGACTTCTTTGAGTTTATTAGGGCTATAGTGAGCCTTCTATAACTTTGAGAAACTATAAGTTCTCTCATGAACTTATTCCCAAGGACTTATCCATCTGTGTTACCTTTTTACTCATCTTTTCTTATCCTTTCTCCTATCTTTCTAGAACCTTGTTGCTCTACCATACATTAGTTTGCGACCTACAAATATCTATTTATACTGATTCACAACCTTTATTCAACCTGCTTGTACCATAGATTTCCTTATGTTATTCCGGAACATCAAGCAAGACACCACATACCACTTTGGTCAAAGGTGCTTAGATGAGAAGAAAATCCCGTTACAAGTTTCCTTTAACAACCTGCCAAACGGAGAAGCTACGAACCTTCATTGGTGTTGTGAGTCTAGGAAAAGTCTTCACTATCTCAGTCTCTTGTGTATCCACTAGGATGTCATCACGCAAAATGATATGTTCAAGGAAAGCTACAAAGTTCAACTAGAATTCACATTTAGAGAATTATGCATACAACTTCCCTTTTTGAAGAACATTGAGCACAGTACGCAAGTGATCTGCACACTTAGCCTCTAAACGAGAATATACCAATATATATCATTGGTAAATACGATTATGAACAAATCTTAAAAGGGGATTGAACACACGGTTCATCGAATCCATTAATACTACTGGGGAATTAGTCAAACCAAACGACATAACATGAAATTCAAAGTGCCCGTATTTAGTCCTAAATGTTGTCTTCGGAATATCTTTTTCCTTAACCCTTACTTGATGATATACGAACCTCATGTCTATCTTTGAAAAACACTTGGAACCTTGCAACTGATCAGATAAATCATCAATTCTCGGGAGCGGGTACTTATTCTTGATCGTCACCTTATTCAACCTCCTATAATTAATACACATTCGTAAGAAACCATACTCTTTTCTCACAAACAACATAGGTGCTCCCCATGGTGACGTACTAGATCTGATAAAACCTTTTTCCAAGAAAGCCCCTTAGTTTTCCTTTTAACTCGTTCAGCTCTGCAGGGGCCATTTTACAGGGGAATAGATATTGGATGAATATCTGGTAGTAGTAGGTCAATGACAAACTCAATTTCTTGCTCTGGCGGAAGACCCGGAAGCTCATCGGGAAACTCATTGACTACAGGAAAGAACTGGATGGTTAATAACTCTACTTCCAAATCCCAAACCCAAACTCAGTGATAAAACATCCAAGCACATTTAGGACCCTGACTTGGTAATATTCCAAGAAGAGGTGGAACTCACCAACCAAAAACTGACACTTGGAGGAAGTCTATAGTAGTGGGTCCTTGCCTCATCCTATATAAGAACTTCGATCGGACAAACTTCGAAGTGGAATCTTCATGTCCTTATTAGTTACCTTCCTCCTCTTGGCCCGACTACTATCTTCTTCCTCTGCGTATCCCATAACATATACCGATGAACCTTTATTGATGGACTCCCAAGACAGTGGACTATCCGAAACCTCAGAAGAGCTAGTATCTACAAATATCTTGACATAGTTTTGAGCCTGAGGGAATACCTGTTGTGCCAATCCATGCACTACTCTACTCATACCCTCATCAACGGGTTGTGAAACTAAAGGCCTTGGTAAGGTCGGAACTCCTCTCACCCTATCTACTGCCGGAGTGGTCAAAACAACTCTATCGAATGACCATGTGGATCCTCGTATGGATCCTCCTCAATAGAACCCATGATCTTCGATGGGTTTGAATCCATAGTATAATGTATCTCTATTTCTAACACCTTCATAGCTTTCTGACCCGTGGTAACGGCTTAATCTTCGGAGGCATCGCTGAAAAATGTAAAACATCGTAAGGAACATGAATACTTATATCACACGATCTACGATAAGAAAAGAGGATAACATCCTATATGTCCTGTAGCCTCCTGTCTATAAGTGTGGTGCACAACACACCCATAAACAAGACACTACTAGACACACTCTGTTAGAAACCCTAGGATAGAACTGCTCTAATATCACTTTTGTCACGTCCTAAACTGATGGGCCGCGACGGGTGCATGAGTCCTACCTGTCAAACACCCCTAACATGCATCTAGGATATGAACCTGTATAACGTCTGTTGCATTACAAAATTGACATACGTGAGGGAAACCTACCATCAAGGCATATGTACGTATACATGCAGAATGCAGTGGGCGAGCTGGCAAGGCTGCTATAGAAAACTGTATATCAAAAATTGAAAGCCGACAAGGCCACATACAACCCAACTAGACATACTGTCTACAGATCTATAACAGAAATATAACTGTACAAAGACGGGACTAAGCCACATCATACCCATATACATATATAAGTACAAACGTATCGTACCATTATCAAAAGCAGCTTGGGATCAAATGGAGCACGCCAACTCTTGCTGATCAGCGATCCTAAGAAGGGAGACCGTCAACTTGCCTACCTGCACCAGCGGGCATGAAACGCAGGCCCAATGAAATAGGGCGTCAGTACGAAAAATGTACTGAGTATTTAAGGAATGAAAATAAGTACGTAAAAGACAGATGAAACATAGAATACATAAATACCTTTAAATCTGAATAACTCTGTAAACTTTGAAACGTTCATAATATAGTGCACATGCGTATAAATGTCGTGCCATGCATAGGTATAGGTTGCCCCGCCAAAGAGAGAGACCCAAGTCATAGTAGCCCTGCCAAATGGTAATTCTGGTAGTGAAAGAAAGCCCAAACATAATATCATCAAGCCACTGAAGGCATCCCATCATATCGTCTCGGCCACTATGGGCAACATCATCAACATATACCAGCTGATCAGGTGGTGGTACGTATATAACGCCATAACCTCATCCCATATCTCATATACATATACATACATATATATGCGTATATAACACTGTTTGAATCATATTTATATATACGCGTATATAACGTCGTATGAATCATATTTCAGCCATTGTCGGCAACATTATCATCATATACCAGCTGATCAGGTGATGGTGCGTATATAACGCCGTAACCTTTTCCCATATCCCATATACATATATTTATATATATACACGTATATAACACCATCTGGTCATGGGTCAATGCACATGTATAAATGAGTGAAATGCATGAAAAAGACATAAAAATCTCGATATTTCTTCCGGATAAACTTTTCCAACAATGTATTATTCTGATGCCCATGAACAGAAGATAATAATAATTCTCATGGGGAATCAAGAATATAGACACCCTACTATTTCTATGAATAGAGTAATTTATATAAAACTGTGTATTTGCTCGTCTCGTCAGTATAATTTGAACCATGACAAAAGAAAGAAGGGGGGGCCTTAACATACCTGTTCCCGGAATTCTTTCAACGGAATGAAGATTCTACTTCCGTAAAATGCGTTGAACGAAATTTGTGGTGGCTTCTTTTGAATTTCAGTCGAAATTCTTGAATTGGCTAAGTAATTGAATTGTTTGGACGAAATATTTGTTGTTTCCCAAATGTTTGATTTCAAGCCAAGCTAATTTTAGAAAGAATGGATGGAAAGTTTTATGTTTCTATGTTATTTGTATCAAACTGAAAGCAGATTATTGCTTTAGGTTCTTTTGCCATGAAACGACATTAAGCCTTTATGAATAATGGTGAAGGCTTATTAAGTTTTGGACTCTTTAAACTTGAGACACATATACATATATTCATTTGTCATTCTTTCCAATTAGTGGCCTTGTGCCATGTTTCTTTTATAATTGATTAAATTTTGTCAGTTTATTAGTTAATTAGGTAATGTTTTTTACCCGGTAATTAACCAATTACCCGCATAATTTAAAAATTGTCCAAAATTACTTAAAATTTATTTATTTTTAAAATACTTCATATATACTTTATATATTATACTATCGTGGTCATATGGTACCTTGCATGGTAATAGTTCATAATTATCGGGTATTATCGCTCGGCCCGTATTTTATTCCAAATTGACCACTTTTAACGAAACTCGTCTTTAGTCCGTGTACACTCTTTATCCTTCATAACACTTATTTATCGCTTGTTATGAATAGCGTAAGTACGTTAACGTCAAGATGATCTTATCCCCGAGTCTACGTCGGTTAACTACGAAACAAAATTTTAACGTACGAAAACGTGAAATGTAACAGAATATCATAAGGTTCCAAATCAAACACGTGGCTTAACAGTTACTATGGGACGGACCAAGTCACAATCCCTACCGCTTCACACACACACGCTCGTCACCTAGCATGTGCTTCACCGTATTTATCAAAGCAATTCAAATACCGGGGTATTGTACCCTCAGTTCAAGATTTACAATGGTTACTTACATCAAATCAGTGAAAATACTACTCCGCGATGCCTTTGCCCCTCGAATCAGCCTCCACTCATTCGAATCTATCGAAAATCAGAATCACGACGTCGAAGCCCAAGCAAAAATAATCAATTTACAACATAAATCCCGAAATTACCAAAACCCGACCCCTGGGCCCACATCTCGGAATTTGATAATTTTTATATCAATAGATTCCTTATCTCCCCAAGATTTCATACATACCAAGAACACTGAAATCGGAGTCCCAATGAACCTTCAAATTCCCATTTTAAAGCCTCTTAATCTCAAGCCCTAATCCCCAATTTTTCTTCCTTAATCTCCACTAATACCATGATTAAATAGTTGAAAATGATCATAAACCCAAATAATAAAGCTTAGGGAACTTACCCAACTGATATCCCTTTATTTCTCTTGAAATCCACTTCCTTAGCCTCTTTCCCGTCTTCAAAAATGGAGAACTTAGCCAAATTTCGCGAAGAAAACAATATATACCTTCTGGCTCAGGGATTCCGCACCTGCGGCCCAGATAGCACTTATGCGGTACCGCATTTGCGGTCAATTAGTCGCTTCTGCGACTTTCACTTAATGGTCCAAAACCGCATCTGCGACCAAGCAGCCGCACCTGCGATGCCGCAGGTGCGGTCCTTTCCTCGCATCTGCGGCATCGCACCTGCGGTCCCCAATCCGCAGGTGCGGAAATACCAGAATAGAAAAATCTGCAGCTTGTCCAATTTTCCAAACTCTCCGTCAACCATCCGAAACCACCCCAAGGCCACCGGGACCTCAACCAAAAGCACCAATATATCCCAAAACATTATTCAAATGTTTACCTATCTTCAAAACACCTCAAACAATATTGAATCAACCAAAACGCGTTGGATTAAAGCCTATGTTTCCAAAATCTTCAAAATTACGCTTTTGATTAAAAAAAACCCAAGTAAACCACGTCCGAATGACCTGAAATTTTGCACACACCTCCCAAATGACACAATAGAACTACTGCAACTCTCGGAATTCCATTCCGACCCCTATATCAAAATCTCACCTATCAACCGAAAATCGCCAAAAATCCAATTTCGCCAATTCAAGCCTAAACCTACTCCGGACCTCCAAAACTTATTCCGATCATAGTCCTACGTCCCAAATACCCTTCCGAAGCTATCCGAACCATCAGAATTCACATCCGAGCCCTCAAATACATAATTCAATATCCGGTTGACTTTTCCAACTTAAGCTTCCTCAAAAGAGACTAAGTGTCTCAAACCTTACCAAATCCTTTCCTAACCCGAACCAATCAACCCGATCACATATAGATCCATTAAACAAAGCAATAAGAAGAAGAAATAGGGGAAACAGAGCGGTAACTCATGAGATGACTGGTTGGGTCATCACATCCTCCCCAACTTAAACAAACGTTCGTCCTCAAACGAGTAAAGAAATATACCTGAAGCCTCAAACAGGTGAGGATATCTCCTTCGCATCACCCGATCGGTCTCCCAGTTAGCCTCCTCCAAGGGCCGACCTCTCCACTGCACTTTCACTGAAGCTTTATCCTTTCACCTTAACTTTCAAACCTGATGACCCAAACTAGCTACTGGCTCCACATCATAAGTCAAATCACCATCCAATTAAATCGTGCTGAAATCCAAAACATGAGACATATCCCCAATATACTTAAGGATAATAGAAACATGAAATACCGGATGCACACTCGGCAAACTTAGTGGCAAAGCAAGCTCATAAGCCACCTCCCCCATCCTCCGAAGCACCTCAAAAGGCCCAATGAACCGAGGACACAATTTACCTTTCTTCCCAAACCTCATAACACCCTTCATGAGAGAAACCTTCAACAGAACCTTCTCGTCGACCATGTAGGACACATCTTGAACCTTTGTGTCAGCATAACTCTTCAACCTCGACTGCATTGTACGAAGACACTCCTGAATTACCTTTACCTTTTCTAAAGCATCCTGCACCAAGTCTATCCCCAATTGCCTAGCCTCACCTGGCTCAAACTAACCAACCGGAGATCTACATCACCTCCCATACAAAAGCCTCATATGGAGCCATTTGAATACTCGACTGGTAGCTGTTGTTATAAGAAAACTCTGCAAGCAGTACAAATTGATCCCATGACCCTCCGAAATCAATGACAGAAGCACACAATATGTCCTCCAGTATCTGAATAGTGCACTCGGACTGCCCATCCGTCTGAGGGTGAAAAGAAGTGCTCAACTCAATTTGAGTACCCAGCACTCGCTGCACAGACCTCCAAAACTGCGAAGCAAACTGATTGCCCCTATCTGAAATGATGGAAACTAGGACACAATGCAAATGAACAATCTCTCGAATATAGATCTCTGCCAACCGCTCTGAAGAATAGGTGGTACACACAGAAATAAAGTGCACGGACTTGGTCAGCCAATCCACAATCACCCAAATAGCATCGAATTTCCTCAAAGCTCGTGAAAGTCCAACTACAAAGTAGTGATCCTCTCTGTTTACCGTGAAAAAATAACAACAATTAAATTTATAAATGGGATTCTAAAAATACGTGATCTATTCTCGAGCTAGTTGTTAGAGTAGATGATGAAAAGAATGTGAAGTTTAACGATAAAATGCAAGCTAAAACAAGGCAGTAATCAAACTGAGGGGCCTATTGCTAGGATGTATTACTGGTCGATGGGGACCTCGGGGTCAATGTCTAGGTCGAGCTCGAGCTATCAGGGCAATCGAGAATTGGATAACAGTTAGGTTATGATCAAGAAAAGCTCTATATAGCCAGTACCAAGCAATAAACAAAGAATAAGTAAGAAAGCAATAAATGCTAAATGGCCTTGAGCCAATGAGGGTAAACGAGTTAGAGAGGAAAGAGAGAGAGGAGATATTATTGCACTTGAGTAGAATAGTTGGAGCTCTGCCTTTACAAGGTGTTAGCAACTCCTCTTTTATAGAAAGAGGGAGCCTAAACTTAGAACAAGATATGCTGCTTGATAAAAGGAATGAGATGGGACAACCGACTATCTTTACGAGGTACGCGCGGGCTGATGTTGAGCCGCTTGAATAGACCCGATTAACCCCGGGTGCATTCTTCGGGAGATTTATGCATTCGTCGAGGCTTCGGTCGACATTATCCTTGGTAGCATACCAAACGATCTTGAGGGAAGTGACTGGCTTGAGATCCCAAGCTTCTGAGATCACCCTTTGAGGCATTTTGTCGAGGAGAAATCGGTCTCCCAGATTTCACCGTGCATAGATAGTCTCCGCGTTTCTTAGAGGAAAGTGATAAGAAATGATTTTGACATCCTACTTCCAGGTCTCCCATAACGATGACGTGTTGACAGTGCAACCCCATTTTTTCAGGTGTCGAGGCGCTTCGTCTTTCTGCTTCTCCAGGATCACCCAAAATGTCACGACTCTTCGTTCTTCAGAGTTATGACGTTGCTATTGGTTCAGCTTGTACAAACGCATTGATTGCGCCTATTGTTATGCTTTTCGAAGGCGGTAATGGTGCAGTCAGTTACTTTTCCCTCCATATAAATGGGGCTTTTTGTTGTTGGCTTTTTATTCAAACTTCCATTGAAACCCATCTTTTCTTCCTTTCCTGCTGTCTTGAGTTTCTGCCATCTCGTCATGTTTGAGGCCCGTAGCCTTAAGATATTACGCCATGTGCACCTTGGCCCAACTCTCGATCCCTTTTTTGGTTGGCTGAAGTTTTGCTACTATGATGTTGTTGTTGTTGTTGTTGTTATTGCAGTTGTTGCAGTCGCTGTTGGCCCGTGGTGATGAGGCATATGGCCGATTTCCTCTGACCCCGGGTATACTTTGGATTATGTACATCTGCTCAAGAAGGGGGGGGGGGGGTCAGATAATACACCGCTGCTCACCCTCCTCCCTCGGCTCGGCGTGTTACACCCCTTTTGTATTCCTGGGGGAGTGTGGTAGCGGTCTCTGTCGGCTATTGCCTTCTGGGCCGAGGCATCGTCTCAAGAAGTGGCTTCAAAATGGCAGTACTAGCGGAGTTTGTACTAGCCAAAATTTTCACCCAGACACTTCGTGCGTTCTTCCGGCTTCTCCTTCGTCATTTTGCTCTTCTCCCCCGCCTTCCTTTTCTATACCCTGCCTTTTGAAGATGTTATTCCGGGAGGATTAGGATGAGGTCCCCAAGTGGAGCGGACTTGAAAGATATTGTCTTTGAGGTCATATGCCTAAGAGGATGATGACGGAGACGCAACATGAATAGGCTAGATCCTTAGGCTCTTGTTGTATCCATACCATTTGTACTTCTTTATTTTTACGTAAGGATCCCCTGTGGGATTTTGTAATCACATGTAATTAAATCATATGTAATGACCCCCCGAGGGTTGTTGTAAGAGAACACTCGTATAAATATAAAGATATTTTCTTGCTTTCTTCCTTCGACACTTGCTGTATCTCTTTATATTTTTAGCAGCTTCGAATGTATGATCTTGTTTTGTCTCCTGTGATACTGACCTTGGGCACGAGTATTCTTCCCGTCCTTTGGTTGATGAAATGGATTCGCGTGGCGTCCTTCGTGACTTCTCAAACTGGACCCGAATTAGCCCAATAACCTCGGGCCGCTGGGACCCTTTCTCTGCGTGAAAGCATGGATAATATCTCCTGGCCTCATAATAGCCTTCTAGAAGAGACTTGCCTGAGGACTCGAGGTCCCAAGACGCCGGTGACTTCTTGGAGGCGATCTTTGAATGGAGGCCTGGCCGTGCTTCGGGCCACCCTGGTCATTACCCGGAGCCTATTTCGCACGAGTGTTTGTTAGAGACGCCCATTTCTTCGTCAACTAGCCTTCTTTGGAGGAGGCCCTTTGAAGATGTACGCCAATCTTGTGTTTATGAAGGCATTGTTGGCCTACTGGAGTGCTGTTTTTCTATGATGGGGGTCTTTGGGGTTGAGCATTACCTCGAAACTACATGAGGTGCCGATAGTTGGTGCCTTTGGCTAGTGTTGAATCATTCCCGCCCTTCTCACATATAATCGTAAGGTTTCTTCCGATTCCCGGGGGTCTTCGGGGTTTGTTGATTTCATGGTGTCGGTGGGTCAAGACCTTAGTGGCTATTTATTCGGGGAACGACATAGACCGAGCAAGGCAATAAATGAGATGTGCGCTTCATAATCATGAAGTAGCTTTTATCGAGGCGTGATGGACCCGTGCTTCTGAGGAGAGTGCATCATTCGAGCTTGGCGTTCCTGCAGTCCTTGGTTCCGGAGTAGCAGTTCCTTTGGGCTACCAGGAGGGTGCTCGGTCGTCGAGTAGGTTTGCCTGCTTCACTTCGTGGTAAGTTTCATCATGATTCCTCCGTATGTCGGATCTTCCCTTTCTTATTAGGTTTTCCCTCCGTGAGACTCCAACAGACCCAGGATTTAAGCTGCACTGTCAAAGAGCCATACTTTGGGGGGCCCTGGATGAGGGTAGGCCCCCTAGGCTTCTTGGTGAAGGGAAGGAGGGGTCGAGTCAGTGTAGTAGCGGTTCGGGACATATCAGAGCTCATATTACATAAACCTTTTGATGAGGCAAGAGCCTTCTTATGGTAAGCATTTCGCCTTTTCAACCTTTGAGTTTAGACTTTGCTTGTATTTTAGGTGTAGAAGAAAGGCGAAGGCTTAGGAGTACCTTAGGGGCGGAGCCGAACGAGCTAGGAATGCCTGAAGTATCAGGCTCGAGCTTCGATCTAAGTGGACATGATTATGAAGTTGTAGCTTGGTTCCTCAAATGATTGGATTGAGAATAACTGATGTCCGGACTGGGATAGTACTAAGCCGGACCGAGGATGAAGAAAGAGTGGTGACCTGTCACCGATGATCGAGCCAGGTTGGAGCGGGCCTTCGAGGGATACGTTCGTCGTAGATCTTTGGGACATGCGCTGGAAGAGACCCTTGCCAGGGGTTCCATCCTTCTAGAAGGATTTGCTATGAGCGAAGGTGGTCGAGCATGATACTCGGTTGCTTATTGCCAATGCCACGGAGAGCGAGGCTGAGGCTGGTAGGCCATAACCTTTTGGGGTAGAGCGTAGATTTTGCCACTTTGTATTTTTATTTTTATGGAGCATGCTTGTAGATGAAGAGACTACCTTTCGCGCATATATAAAATGAGATAAATCTTGAAGTTTTACCTTATTTGTATCTCTTCTCGTATTGCCTTTGACCAAGCGGGCTGGTTTCCATGTTTTGGCGGGATCCTCATAGATCCGGAAGTGATCAGGCAGGCTCGAAGGCTTTTAAGTGCGATCCTTGATGCGAGCAGGCATTGGGGCTTCTATGTTCTTGCTCAACCGTTTAGGCTCAGTCTCTAAGTCAGGACTTTATTTTGATCTCGCCTGTCCTTCAGTCTTCTGTGCCCGTATGGGCGGATGGTGATTGTTCTCATTTATTGCCCTTGGGTATTTCGATGTTTCAGCTATTTTGGGTCCAGTCTTTGAGTCTTTCCGATTCGAGCTTTAATTGACCCTTAAGTTCTTTCCTGCCTGTATGGGCAGACAATGGTGGCCTTTATTTCTCGCCCTCGGGCGTTAGTCGTTTCAACTATTTCGGGTCCAGTCTCTGAGTCGCATTGCGATTCAAGCTTTAATTGACCCTTAAGTTCTTTCCTGCCTGCATGGGCGGTCGACGATGGCCTTTTGTGTTTTGGGTCGAGGTGACCTTTTAGGTGCGTGGCCCGGAGGCTCACTCGACTGGCTACAGTGGCATTTATGCCATGCCCTTAGGCATATTGCAGTTTAACTATCTTGGGTCCAGCCTCCGAGTCGCATTGCGACTCGAGCTTTAATTGACCCTTAAGTACTTTCGATTTTTAAGACCGGCGATAGTGCCTCTTACGCTTGTTTGGTCATTGAGACCTTTTAATATATGGCCTAGAGGCTTGAATAGTTAACTATTTTGGATTTGGTCTCCGAATTGGGTTACGATTCGAGCTCATTTTAATCCTCAAGTTGTCAATTTTCAAGATGGAGACAATGCCTCTTATGCTGTTTGGTCATAGAGACCTTTTAGTATGTGGCCCAGAGGCTTGCATAATTAACTATTTTGGATCCAGTCACCAAACCGGGTTATGATTCTAGCTCATTTTAATCCTCAAGTTGTCAATTTTCAAGCTGGCGACAATGACTCTTACGCTATTTGGTCGTAGACACCTTTTAGTGTGCGGCTAGGAGGCTCGTTTGGCTGGCAAGAATGGCTCTTACGCTGTTTTGCCCGTGGGCTTTTTGCAGGCTTTGTTTTTCGCTCATTAAGGTTTTTTGAAATAGTTTTGCCTGACCCATTGTCGGTTCTGGAAGAACCTCGATTTCAAGTTGTTATCGGTGATATTTTGAGCACCTCAGAAAGTTCATAGCTCATAGGCTGAGTAGGTCGAAGCCTTGTGATTTGGAGCTGATATGGTCGAAGCTCGTTTTTTCCTGTTGAGGGAAGCCTATTTTAACCGGTTCTTTATGAAGTATATTCAAAGTAGTGGCCTACGATTTTTGTTTACCGACGATCGGGCATCCCCGAGTTGCGTTAGTTTGGCTGTATCAGCCGTTTTGACCGTAGTCATATGTGTTCGGCCGGAGCCATTTTTGATCCCGAGTGATAGTTTAGGCGTCTACACCGAGGGTATACCCTTTCGGGACTCTTACAAATGCGACGTATAGCCTAAACTTCGGGATTTTGAATTTCATGCCTGTTAAGGTCTTAAAGTTTGTCATGCCTATTGAGGTCTTACATTTTGTCATGTCTGTTGAGATCTTACAGTTTGTCATGACAATTGAGGTCTTACAGTTTGTGTTTATTTGTAGAATAGATCTAGTTACACCGAGTCTGCCCACTCGGGGTCTTACAGTTTCGGGTTTCCAGTGCTTGGCGATTGGCGATAGTCTCCAAGTTATTGAGTTTGCTTGGGCTCAAAGGCCGTTATTTGTGAGCTCGAAGTTACCTTACTGGGGCTTCATGAGCTCGAAGTTCCGACCTTGGGGTAGTGCGGGTGCCAAATTGTTGACATTAATTCTCCGGGCATTTCGGGATGCATCCGGTGAAGGGTTTCTGCCAGGAATATGCTGCGATTTCCTTGTTTGGAGAATGAGATGCTGAAAGATATTATTTGATCCATTGTTGTAATATATATTGTTGTGCTGAGTCGACCTATATTGGGTCAAAGTCGATCGCTAGGAGATTAGCCTTGCCTGAAGTTTTTTCTGACTTCAGAGCTTCGATTCGGAGGCCGCACGAGCGTTTGAACTGCTGGCGTCCGTTCCCAAGTTTTCGGGACATTTCTGGTGAAAGAATTTGTCACGCTACTCTGAGAAGGAGTTCCCTCCCCTCTTTTGACAAAAAAGTTATCTTTTGATTGCTCGATACAATAGTTCATGCTTTTGCCAACGGGGCTTGACTATATCGGCCGTTCGGTCCGATACATTGTTTTTCGATAAGAAACCTCATTTGGCATTTTCCAAAACTCCTATGAGGGGGCAGCCTTCCGGGGGGAATGCCCCTCGCTTATTCAAAAGTCAGCCGTAGGGAAAGTCTTGAATGTTTTTGTAGATTCCCCCTTAGGCGGTTCACAGACGTTGCCTCGTTAAAAACCTTGCCGGTAAAAACCCTTCTTCTGTGATAAAAACTCGGTCAAAGGAAAAGAGTGCAACAGGTGTGCCTTTGGAGTGTTGAGGTCTTGCGATAGCACTAGCATTCTGGAAGCTCCGATTGGGTGCCTGCACGAAGGTTAATTCCAAATTTGACAAAATAAAAAAGGGGGGACATTCGTACCTTGAAACGAGATGTGCTGGCGATGCCTTGGGATCAGTCCATTATAATTGCTCGGGGGCGGAGATGCGGCATGGATCTCTACTTTGTTTTGTCAAGCTTGACCGGGGGAGAGACCCGATTTGCCCGTTGGTTTATTCGGGGACGGAGGCATGAGGGTTGGCACCATGCCGTGTACAACGAAAATTTCCCTTGCCGCGTGTTGTTCCCTGTAGACGATTTTGATCCCATCCTTTGTCGGTATTTTTATCACCTGATGGAGGGTAGATGGTACCGCTCTCATGCAGTGTATCCATGGTCTCCTAAATAAGGCTTTATACCTCATATCTCCCTTGATGACATGGAATTTGGTGTCTTGGGTTGTGCCGGCCACGGTAACCGAAAGAACGATTTCTCCTTTCATCGTTTTGCTCGCCATGTTGAATCCATTATAGACCCGAGTGGAGGGCACGATTTGTTCGAGCAGTTCTATCATCCTCGACTTGATAATATTGGCCGAGCTACCTGGATCCACCAGTACACATTTTATCTGAAAAGAATTCACAATAAAGGAGATTAACAGGGCATCGTTGTGGGGTTGAGACTGGGCGTCGATGTCCTCTTCACTGAACATGAGGGCATCTTCAGGGATATATCCTCGAGTCCTTTTTTCTCTGGTGATAGATATTTTTGTTCTTTTCATTACGGGTTCATGTGGGGCATTGGCGCCCCCCATGATCATGTGGATGACCTGTTTCAGCTCGTTTGCCTCGTTTTTCTTGGTTGCCTCCCTTTCTCGGAACTGATTTTTGGCCCAATCACTAAGTAATTCCCGAATGTGTCCTTTGTTGAGTAGTCGAGCCACTTCTTCTCGTAATTGGTGGAAATCCTCGGTCCTGTGACCGTGCGTGTTGTGGAATTTGCACACAAAGTTGTAATTTCTCCGTGAATGGTCCGACTGTATCAACTTGGGCCAATTGGCATCTTTGATCTTGCTGATAGCGTACACGATGTCTGATGCATCGATGCTGAAGTTGTATTCTAATAAGTGGGGCGCGCTTGTTGGTGCTAAGTTTCGATCAAACCTGGTTCTATTGATGAGCCCTCGAGGGTCCTATCTTCGATCTATCTTCCGATTATTGCGAGGTAGGTTGCGTCTTGGGGCGTTCCTTCTGTGTTCGAGGTGCACTTGGTACCTTCCTTTGTTTGGTTTCGATTCTTTTGCCAGTAGTCTATTTGGGTACACTGAGCTCGAAGGGGCTCCCAGTTGGTCATCCTCGGCCCTGATCTTTGACTGGTATCGGTTGTGGACGTCTAACCAGAGTTCTACTTCAGCTATTTCGAGACCACCGAACTTCATTCGTTCAGGACTTGGGTGAAGGCTTGCACTGCCCAATCGTTGGAGACTGGCGGTAGCTCTATCCATTCCATCTGGAAGCGGGACACGAATTCTCACAACATCTCATTCTCTCTTTGCTTGATTTTGAAAATGTCAGACTTCCTCGTTGCTATCTTGATGGCTCCAACATGTGCTTTTACGAAGGAGTCTGCTAACATGGCGAATGAATCTATGGAGTTGGGAGCCAAGTTGTGATACCACATCATGGCCCCTTTCAAAAGCATTTCTCCGAATTTTTTAGCAGTACAAACTCGATCTCGTCATTCTTTTTATCATTTCCTTTTACTGTGCAGGTATAGGCAGTAATGTGTTCGTTGTGGTCAGTGGTACCGTTGTATTTAAGGAGTTCTGGCATCCTGAATTTTTTATGAATGGGCTTCAGGGCCGCTTCCTCAGGGAACGGCCTCTGTATGAACTTCTTCGAATCCAAACCTTTTAGGACGGGGGTGCTCCCGGGATCTGATCCACCCTAGAGTTGTAGGTCTCGACCTTTTTATCGTTGGCTGCAATTATTTTCTCACCCGATTTGATCCTTTTGGTGAGGTCCTCGAGCACCTTCACTATGGCAGGGTCGTCCACTGACCCGTTATTGCTTGACCTCTCGAGTACTTTCTCGGCGGGTGGAGCTATCTCTGGTGCCGCTGTGCTGGGAGTCTTCAGATAGCTTTGCAACTAGGCAATGGATAGTTGCTGTGCCTGCAACATTTCAAAAATAACATGAACACTAACTTTTTGTTCTTCGCGAGTTGGGTTTTTTTGAGCTTCCTATCGGCCATCGTACCGTATGCTCATGTGAGTGTGAGAAGTTTCATCGATTTGTTGTGCATCCTATGAATCTGCGTCCGCTAGAATCGGTCTAGGCACGTTATCGGGATTCTGTGGTGGTGCTCTAGCGTCCGGGATAACTACACCATTTTCCTCGTGGTTTTCGAGGTTGTCGTTCTCGACTCTGTTTACTGAGCCAGACATTTTGCACTGAAATCAAAGGGGTCTCGGACAAGAAAACGTGTGAAAGATAATGTGTTTTTGTGCAATAAAACCAACAAGAAAATAATCACTATTAATTTTTAGCCCCACGGTGGGCGCCAACCATTTACTGTGAAAATAATAACGACAATTAAATGGGATTCCAAAAATACGTGATCTATTCTTGAGCTAGTTGTTAGAGTAGATGATGCAAAGAACATGAAGTTTAACGATGAAAGGCAAGCTAAAATGAGGCAGTAATCAAACCGAGGGGGCCTGTTGCTCGGATGTAGGACTGGTCGATGGGGAGCTCGAGGTCAATGACTAAGTCGAGCTTGAGCTATCAGGGGCAATCAGGAATGGGATAACATTTTGGTTATGATCAATAAAAGCTCTATATAGCCAGTACCAAGTGATAAACAAAGAACATGTAAGAAGGCAATAAATGCTAAATCCTTAAGCCAGTGAGGGCAAGCGAGTTAGAGATGAGAAAGAGAGATGAGATATTATTGCACTTGAGTAGAATAGTTGGAGCTCTGCCTTTACAGGGTGTTAGTGACTCCCCTTTTATAGAAGGGGGGGGGGGGAGTCCAAACTTAGTAAATGATATGTTGCGTGATAAAAGGAATGGGATGGGACAACTGGCTAGCTTTACCATGTCTGCGCGGGCTGATGTCGAGTCGCTTGAATAGACCTGACCGATCCTGGGTGCATTCTTCGGGAGATTTCTGCATTCGTCGGGGCTTTGTTCGACATTATCCTTGGCAAGGTACCAGCCAATCTTGAGGGAAGTGACTGGCTCGAGATCCCGGGCTTCCGGGATCACCCTTCGAGGCATTTTGTCGAGGAGAAATTGGCCTCCGAGATTTCACCGTGCACACTCTCCCACTTCCACTCTGGAATATCCATCTGTTGAAGCAAACCACCCGATCTCTGGTGGGGTCATATTTCACCTGCTGACAATTGAGATACCGAGCTACAAATCCCACAATGTCTTTCTTTATTATTTTCCACCAATAATGTTGTCTCAGATCCTGATACATCTTCGCGGCACCAGGATGGATGGAATACCGCAAGTTGTGGGCCTCCTCCAGAATCAACTCCCGAAGCACATCCACATTGGGCAACAAATCCGGCCCTGCATCCTCAACACACCATCATCACCAATGGTCACATCTCTAGCATCATCATGTTGAACTCTGTCCTTAAGGAAAAGCAAATGCCGATCATCATACTGGCGCTCTCTGATGCGATCATATAAGGAAGACCGAGAAATCACGCAAGCCAATTCCCGACTGGGCTCTGAAACATCTAACCTCAAGAACCGATTGGCCAAGGCCTGAACATCAACTGCAAGAGGTTTCTCCCCAACTAGAATATATGCCAAACTCCCCATACTCACCGCCTTTCGGCTCAAAGCATCGGCCACCACATTGGCCTTCCCCGGATGGTACAATATAGTGATATCATAATCCTTAAGCAACTCCAACCACCTCCGCTGCCTAAAATTGAGATCCTTCTATTTGAACAAGTGATGGAGGCTACGATGATCAGTAGACACCTCACAAGACACACCATACAAGTAATGCCTCCAAATCTTCAACACGTGGACAATGATCGCTAACTCCAAATCATGAACATGGTAGTTCTTCTCATGGGGCTTCAACTGGCGAGAAGCATAAACAATAAATCTATCCTCCTGCATCAATAAACAACAAATACCAACCCTCGAAGCATCACAATACACGGTATATGAACCTGAAGCTGATGGCAAAACTAACACTAGAGTTGTGGTTAAGGCTGTTTTGGGCTTCTGAAAGCTCTCATCACACTCGTCTGACCATACAAATGAAGCACCCTTCTAAGTCAACTTGGTCAAGGGCGATGCAATAGATGAGAATCCCTGAACAAACCGGCGATAATAGCCTGCCAAACCAAGAAAGCTGCGAATCTTTGTGTCTGAGGACGGTCTGGGCCAACTCTGAACCGCCTCTATCTTCTTTGGATAAATCTGAATACCCTCACTACACACCACGTGCCCCAAGAAAGCCACTAAGCTGAGACAAAACTCACACTTGGAGAATTTTGCATAAAGCTTCTCCTCCTTCAATCACTGCAACATAACTCTCAAATGCTACGCATGCTCCTCCTAACTAAACGAATACACCAGAATATCATCAATGAATACTATGACAAACGAGTCAAGATAAGGCCGGAACATGCTGCTCATCAAATGCATGAACGTTGCTGGGGCATTGTTCAGCCCAAAAGACATTACCAAGAACTCATAATGACCATATCGGGCCCTAAAAGCTGTCTTAAGAATATCCGAGTCCCTGATCTTCAACGGTGATAACCTAAACGTAGATCAATCTTGGAGAACACCCCCGCTCCCTGAAGTTGGTCGAATAAATCATCAATGGGAGGCAAATGATCCTTGTTCTTAACTGTTACTTTGTTCAATTGTCTATAATCAATTCACATCCTCATAGTGCCATCCTTCTTCTTCACAAATAGAACTAGCGCACTCCAAGGTGACACACTAGGACGACTGAACCCCTTATCAAGGAGTTCTTGAAGTTGCTCACTACTAGAAATTAAGCCCATGGAAAACCTTTCAAAATTGCACCTATAGATACCAAAACTGCCCCTGTAGGGCTAATGGGTCGATTTATAATACGTTCCGAGATTCAGCGTTACAATAGGTCAACTGGAACGGTTATTTGTAATGGTTTGCAAACCATCTCTGTATACGACTATTGTAATGGTTATAGCTGCAAGCATTGACCAGTCGATGGGAACAGTTTTCTATTGTATTGGAATGGTTATAAATTGTTGTGTTATAATTATACTAATGACTTTTTAAGTATATTACGATGGTTTGCATGATATATTGTAACGGTTTTTTATATATTGGAACAATTATCTGTATCATATTGTAACGGATATTGCAACATATTGCACGATTATTACAGGGGTGCTATTGCTGTTTGCTAGGTCTATTGGAATGGTTATATTGTCTATCGCAACAATTCATTATTATAATATGTAATATTTCTAGAAGCAAAATGAGAACTATTTTCCTATGCAATGAAATTTTATACACTATAACTTATAGAAACCACGAAATAAGATTAAAATATCTAACTCGCTTTATCCATATACAAAAACAAAATATGAATACATTGTTTGATCATCAATTAAAAAGTCAAAAATAGATGAGTTTTAATTTGCATACAAAAAGTTCTAAACTAAAATATCCTTGAACATGATGATAGAAAGTCTAACAATGATAAATAAAACTCAAGTAAGGTCTTCATCACTACTTTCATCCGCAATCGATGCACCTACAATATTCAATTAGAAATAATTAAACAAAGAAACTTTTAAGATAATTGAATAACAAATTGTTGAATGACCAATTTGAAAACTCAAAAAATTTCTAACTCTCTAAATTTTTAAAATTTTCGGCAGAGTTTCCTTTGTAAATACGACTATCCCAAATATTTTAACCCGCTCAAAACAATATTATGTTATACAAAAGTATAATTTTCAACTCTCCCGTCTGTTACAATGATATTTAACAACATATAACAAACCAAAATTAGCAACAGAAAAACCATATCAAACAGCTCTCCAAACCATATCAAACAACTCTCCAATCTGTTATCTTTGGGGCAACAATCTGCCTTAACATCTTCGAACACTATTACATCACAAAACAACATCACAACTAAATTATTCAACCTGCTCAAGTAACAGCCACTCCAGTCGCAACCTCATCAAAATAATTAAGTGTAGCACATGAAGTACCAACCTAAGATAGTATATCTCACAAAAATTATTAAATTCAATGAGTTAATACCTGGAATGAGTTGGCCTTCTTTGTTGGTACCGGTAGATAGATGACAGATTGGTTGCAATGCTGTTTGCTGAGCAGATGAAGCTTCTCCCAATGAATTATCATCCAATGCCACTAGAATAATGTTAGCATCAATATCAACTCCTGAACTCTGAAGTCATTCAAGGACATCTGCAACAACTTCTTGACGGATAGTTGCCTCTTTTTCCTCATTTTTTTCCTCCATTCATTGTATCTTCTCCTCCAATTTTTGTATAGAATTTTAAGTATTTAAAGAGGGTTCAAAACATCCTACTTTCCCTCTCAATGAAGTTCTATAACCCCCCGTCAATACAATCTCAGACGTCCTGGATGTTTAGGTCCCATGAGAGATGCAAATGCCTCTACGGACTCATTGCCATTTTCATTTAGTTGTGCTTCAATTTCCTTCATTTCAGCCTACAAAGCAAATACAAAAAATATAGTTCAAGTAAATAAAAAGTAAACAAATAGAAACAAATAATTTATCTCGATATAACATTAGTTAAATATAATTCGCACAATTTTACTAGTTGTATCATCATCCGAGGACTTGTGTGATCGACTGAAGCTACAAAAACTTACTTTGCTGATAAAGGATCCGAAGTTTCCTTGTCGTTTTCATAGTTACATGAAAGTGAGTTAGCATTCCTACTGATCTGCCATGAACAAAATAAAAGCTAAAACTGAAATTCTTTTGCCATGATTTGATAGTTACACACCAACTTAGAGCGAACTAAAGCAAAACTTCTTTTTTCCATCAGTGTGAGGATTCTTCAACTTTTTCCTATTCTCAATGTTAGTTTTAGACATTTTCTGCAATCAGAAAGAAACATCAAACAATAACTTACAAGTAGGACTCGAGAATTATATATTAAACACAATATAAGGGAAATGAAAGAACATTGAAAGAAAGAAAAAATAGTAGGAACGAGGAGATGGATTGTCATTGCTTGCAAAGAAAAATAGTAGCAGCAACTCATCATGTTACTGACATGGTCGAGGAAGATGTTCAACATGTCGAAAAATTACAAGATGATGCCACTTGCCAGGGACTTTTTGAATGCAAAGAAGAAATGGTTATTCTGGTTACTCTTTATTCTGGTGTCAACTATCAAGCAATGGTTATTTCATGCCTATATGAATAATTAGATTATGGGATTCATATGCATACTCGTGATATACTGATAGTTACGCTTTCGGACAACAAGCTGGTTGGCCCGTATAATGACTGAAAAATGGAAAATCTGTAAGTGTTGACCGTGAGTATATCTCGTAATGTTTATTTTAACAACCAATTCTTCTGCCTTTGCATACTTGATATATCATTACCTTTTAGGAGAGAATGGTATACTCCATGTGCTCACTGCTTTACTCTCTCTAGCCTCTAGGTAGCTCGGTAGTTACACATGGGAAGGTTCATCCATTATTTTGTCTACAAAATTAATTTGTTTTCAGCTAATATGTGTTGTTTCTTATTATACATCCTTAGTTTCTATATTATAATAAACAATCTCCTACTTATATAAAAATCAAATCTGATCTCGTTTGTAAATAAATACCTTCATAAAGGAGAAGAATAAGGAGGCAGTGAAGAAGAAGAAGCAAAAGAACGGAAAAAACCCATTACCAAGATGTTATCAATGCACTGTATCTTCCTTAAATTTGTAACTTAATACTTTATTTGGGTATGTCCACTATCTAGAGAAGTATTTAAGCAGAATTCTCTATTTATCTCACTATGTTATTTTACCTGATCAGAGTTTTTTGTAAGAATACTACAATGTATGCACATAATTCTTTATGCTAGAGAAGAAGTCAAGTCTTGTGTGGATTGTACATTTGCGGATTTTCCTTGATAAGATCAGTTGGAGATTGGTGGTACGAGGTTTAAAGGCTCTTGATTGTGTGTCAAAGGTTTAACTATCCTTTTTGAAATTCTCTTTAATCTATGAATATTACCTTTAAAGTACCAGCACAAAAATTAGTTCTAAGTACCAACAATAACAAAGAAAAACGAGGCAGTGATGATTTTGTTAAGAATATTAGTGCTCGAAGCCAAGCTATTATGAACAAATTGGCAGAGGGGTTAACAGGCCGTCAAGCACTTAGAGCCAGCACTTCTAAACTACATTTTTCCAGTCCACATGTGGAAAAAATCATCAAGGATACTCAGTCTGTCCCTCTCACATTATTTAGACAATGCATATTACATAGTTTTAATTTTACTAAAGTACTAATACTATCAGACTACAGTAGCATCAAAGAAGTAGACAACTAGAAGCAACTGAAAACATTTATAGTAGCATTCCTAAAGCAGATAAAGAAGGGAAAGACACCAGCAATGGCAAAAAAGAAGGAGAAAAGAAGAACAAGAAGAAGAAGAAGAACAAGAACTTTAAGAAGATGTTCAAGAAGATGAAGAAGAACAAGTAAAAAGTTACATACCTGGAGTTTTTCAGAGTTCCAGTACATAAAGAGTTCCTTAAACTGAGAAACTAGAACATCTTCAGGGATATGTTGCATTCAAGCTTCATCATTTTTATAGGCGTCAAAGTGATCTTTTTTCAATCCACTCTTGTACTTTCTCCAGGCAGCTTGAACAGATTCCAAAATATATTTTTTTCCAGCTTCGAGAATATCATATTTATCATACAATTGGTGTCAAATCTGTTAGTGCAGAAAATATTAAAGATTTTTAACTAAAACTTAATAATTAAGAAGTCCTAACCTTGGTATATTCCCATATATCCTCTTTTGTGTCCATCTTCCTCCAATCCAAAATATCAAGATAACATAGAGTTGCATTCATTCCCAATGTGCCGAGGAAGCTTCCAAGTTCTATCACAACGTCTTCACTAGGACCGATGGATTGATTAAAGTTGTTAAGTAAAATCAATTTACGCTCATGTCGTCCATGTACACTTTTCATCTTTGTTTTACCTTTTTTTTGTGTGATTAGAAGGGCATTCAACTATTTGAACCAAAGAAAACCACCAAATCACTATTGTTAATACATTTTTTTATGACTGAAATAGGATGTAAATATTTTTAGATAAAGTCTATATGTTCTTACCTTGTTCTTCACATTGTTCATCTTCGATAGCAGTTGTAGAATCCAACTAAACTTGTTCCTCTAACTGTTCCTTTATTACTTGCATTGTAGGAGTGGTTGATCTTGTTTGTACATGGACTACTACTCCTGAATATTGTGGCACTAGCAGATTCTCTTCGATGATATTCGAATGCTCTTTGTTTGATTGTCTAGCAGAAACAACATATTTTGCAGAGGTGGTTGATCTAGTTTGTACATGGACTACTTCCCCTAGATATTGTGGCAGATTCTCTTCGATAATATTCGGCCGCTCCTTGTTTTATTGTCTAGTGAGAACAACATATATTCTGCTAAATGAAGTCCTTATTTGGCTTGCCAAAGATGCCATTGTTCCGGATTTTGTGTATGTCGCGCTTGTCTTTCGTTTGGGCTTTGAAGGTCTTTATTGACTTATGTCTATCAAATCTGATGAACAATACAAATAAAAATAGCTTTATTATGTATTATATAAATGACAATAGTAGAATGACAATAGTAGAAATTCCAAATAAAGTGCAGCTTCATATGATATGTTAAGGATATGCATATGATAGTTTCAGAGTAAACTATGGCAATGCGCTGCATATTATAGTTTTAGAGTAAACTATGGCCTCACATGGTAAGTTGGAAAAGATGCATATATGATGGTTTCTAAGTAATGATTTCAGATTGCAAGACAAGGAAAAGCCAAGGGAAAAGTGAAAACAAAGGTCAAGAACAAAATTTAAAACAAAAGCAACAATGACGACAGATCAAAAGTAGTGAAAGAAGATAAAATAGCAACAATAGCAAGCAGAATATATGCATCAACAACAAAGTGAAAGAAGAATAAAAGAAGCACCGGGACTATCATCTTGTCTTAAGTCTAATTTCTTGTCTTAAGTCTTGTCTATTCAAAGACCAATTCTGCTTGCTTAAGCACCAGAAGAACAAAAGAAGCGCCAGAATATTAGCAATTTGGCACAGCACTATAGAGTTATACCAAAATTAATATCCATGTCCGGTGGCATGCCCGACAGGTCTGCGAGAAATACATCAGGAAAATCCCTCACAACAAGGACAGAATCAATACTGGGAGTCTCTGCACCGATATCCCTCACAAAGGAAGATACGAAAGACATCCCTTCCCAACCATACGCTGGGCCTTCAAGAATAAGGTCACTCTACTGAGAACATAATCAGTCAAACCTCGCCACTAGATATGTAAAACACCCGATATAGCCAATATGACTGTCTTGGCATGATAGCCTAGAATATCACGACATGGAGATAGCTAATCCATACCCAAAATGACATCAAAATCCACCATACACAATAATAAGAGATCCACTCAGGTCTCCAAACCCCTAATAGTCACCACACACGACCGATACACACGGTCTACAACAACAGTATCGCCCACCAGAGTAGATACATGAATAGGTGAAACAAGAGACTCATGGGGCACATCCAAATAACGGGAAAAGTATGATGACACATAAGAAAAGGTGAAACCGATATCAAATAATACAGAGGCATCTCTGTGGTAGACTGAAACACTACTTGAAATCACAACATCTCGGGTAGCAGCATATGGTCTACCTATGAGGGCATAGAAGCAAGCCTGACCACCACCTGATCGATCTCCCCCTCTAGGGCGACCCCTAGCTGACTGACCTCCACCCCTAGCTGGGTGGGTGGGTGGTGAAGTAACTGGAGCTAAAGTCGAAAGCTGACCCCTCTACTGAGACGAACCATCATGAAGATGAGGACATTGCCTCTTCATATGCCCAAACTCTCCACACTCATAACAACTCCCCTGTGCTGGAGATAGGTACTGAAGGGAACCCCTAGCACCAAAATGACCAGTAGAAGGACCTGGTATGGAAGAACCTTGAACTGATGGAGCATGGGACAAACTCTAGAAAGGGCACTCAGTGATGAACGACCCTAATGAGAACTATGAGAACCATGACCCGACGATGCCCCACGATAACATGGGTGAGCTGAATGAGCCTGCCTGAATAGATGACCTCTATACTGCTGGAACTAACCCCTCGAAGGAGCACTACTAAAGCGACCAGATCCCCCGAAGCCTCTTGGACTCCCTATCCTCTTGCTCTTGGTGGAAAACCGACTCAATCTCACAGACGATGTCAACAACCTCCTCGAAAGTAGCACCTGTCACCCTATCCCTAGTCAGGAGAATCTGAAGCTGATATATGAGGCCATCAACAAACCTCCTAGTCCACTCTCGATCTGTGGGAACCACCCAGACCATATGATGAGCTAACTCAGAGACCCGCATCTCATACAGCATCACAGTAATCTCTCCCTGATGCAATTGCTCGAACTGCCTACACAGCTCCTCTAGGTGAGACTGTGGTACATATTTTTCGAGAAAGAGAACAGAGAAGTGCTACCAGGTGAGGGGCGCTACACCAATAGGCCTACGCCTCTCATAAGCCTCCCGACAAGTGAAGGCAGCCCCAGAAAATTGAAAGGTAGTGAATGCTACACAACTGGCTTCTAGAATACCCGTTGTACGAATCATCCTCTAGCACTTATCCAAGAAACCCTGGGCATCCTCGCCCTCTGCACCGCTGAAGTCGGAGGCTGAAGTTTGCCAAACCACTCTAATCGACGTTGCTCATCGTCCAGCATAATTGGTACGACATACTCCTGAGCTGGTGCAACCGGTTGGGCTGGAGGTGCCCTTGGTGTCTAAAGTCCCTGCACAACCTTCTTAGGTGTGCGAGCAACGAGAGTGTAGGTGCCTCCCCCGACCTAAGAAGTGGCTGCGGTCGTAGTAACTGAGACCGCCTAACCCAAACCGGTACACACTGATAAAATCTGAGCTCAAGCCTCCTAAAGTCATTAAATCACTATAGGCACAACTGTTGCCTAAGCTGATGCTGCTGTAGCATCCACAATTTGGATATGATCTTGAACTAGGGTAGCTGGTGGAACTGCAGGTGCTGCCTTAGCTGCTCTAGTGGCCCCAGCTGGTGGTACTGGTGGTCGTCCATCCTGCCCGATAGCACGTGTTCTCACCATCTGTGAGGGAATTGAATAACAGAAGTTTAGTACTCGGATCAACAGATTCACTCGACAAGAATTTCAAGAATATGAAGTTTTTTCCTAAAGGTTCTGCATCCTCTCGAGGATAAATACTGATGTTTCCGTACCGATACATGAGACTCTACTAAACCGGCTCATGACTCGCGAGAACTTTTTCACCTAGGCTCTGATACCAACTTGTCACGACCCCAACTACCCGATCGTGATAGCGCCTATCACACTACTAGGCAAGCTAACCCAAACATTTATCACAACCCTTTTTCTTTTATAAAGCCATTTTTCTAACACGGGTTTAAATACCAATTTTTATAAGAATTGTTTAAAACGACTAAATATGTGCAGAAATCAATAAAACATAAGACAACACAGCCCAAAAATCTGGTGTCATGAGTCTAGAGCCTCTAACATATACAAATCTGACTATCTGATACAAAACAAGTCTAAAATGTAGAATGAAACAAGGATAGAGGAAGAAAGTAGGGTTGTGGATGTCATGCAGATACCTTGCAATCTCCGAAAAACTCTTGATAAGCTGAGGACCCTCACTCTGCCGCTCTGGCACCTGGATCTGCACACAAGGTGCAAGGAGTAATGTGATTACTCCAACTCAGTAAGTAACTAAAGTAAATAAGGTGTGAAAGTAGTGACGAGCAGTTAAAAATTGTATAAATCAATAAACAACAGGATAATAGATCAAACTCCATAGTTTAAAACCAGTTTCATCGTAAAATCATCAATTTCAGTTTAAATACTTGAAATCATATACTTAGCAATTTTTCCAACAGAGGCTTATTTAAAGGAAGAGTGAAATCAGTGAAAATATCATATCTGGGCCCCTCGGGCAAGGTATCACTCAGAATATGTCCTCTCGGGCAACCTCCCAGTTACTTGTGACTCAGCTCTCGTCACTCAGTACAAAATCTCAGCACTTAGGCTCATGAATATGTCATAATAATAATAATAATAATAATAATAATAATAATAATAATAATAATAATCATAGTAACCGCTACAGCGTGCAACCCAATCCATAATTTATAGTCTACTATGCTCACTAGGTGTGTACAGACTACGGAGGGGCTCCTACAGCCCAAGCGTCATATCGTTGTGGCGCGCAACCTGATCCAATATATATATCACTACGGCATGCAGCCCAATCCATATAAGTATCACCGCGACATGCAATCGGATCCATATTCTATACATATATAAATATCCTCACCATTAGGTTCTCAAACTGTCTCAGTCATTAACCTCACAGATGGGCACAACAGTAGAAATTAGGGAACTCAGTCCAAACAATCCTCACATTTAGAAGTAGAGTGATAAAACCATTTTTAAACCATAAACAGGTAAAACATGACTAAGGATATTCTTTTAACAAATAGAGTGAGAAAAAAACAGTAAAAATACCCCTAAGGGTCTCAACAAATAGGCACAAGGCCCCAAACATGTCATACAACCCATAATATAGTATAAATGACTAAAGTACGGAATATCTTAAGGTTCCAAATCAAATACACGGCTTAATAGTCGCTACGGGATGGACCAAGTCACAATCCCTGCCGGTGCACGCCCACACACTTGTCACCTAGCATGTGCGTCACCGCATTTATCAAAAAAATTCAGATACCGGATTTTGTACCCTCAGTTTAAGATTTACAATGGTTACTTACCTTAAAATAGTGAAAATACTACTTCGCGATGCCTTTGCCCCTCGAATCGGCCTCCACTCGCATTGAATCTATCCAAAATCAGAATCACAGCGTCAAAATTTGCTAAAGGAACGAAGCCCAAGCGAAAATAATCAATTTACAACATAAATTCCGAAATTGACAAAACCTGACCCCCAGGACCATGTCTCGGAATTCAATAACTTTTACATCTATAGATTCCTTATGTCCCCACAAGTTCATACATACCAAGAACACTGAAATCGAAGTCCTAATAACCCCGCAAATTCCCATTTTAAAGTCTCTTAATCTCAAGCCCTAATCCTCAATTTTTCTTCCTTAATCTCCAGTAATACCATGATTAAACAATGGAAAAATGATCATAAACCCAAATAATGAAGCTTAGGGAACTTACCCAACTGATATCCCTTGATTTCTCTTCAAATCCACTGCCTTAGCCTCTTTCCCGTCTTCAAAAATGGAGAACTTAGCCAAATTTTGCGAAGAAAACAATATATACCTTCTGGACCAGGGATTCTGCACTTGCGGCCCAGATACCGCTTCTGTGGTACCGCATTTGCAGTCAATTAGCCGCTTCTGCGGCTTTACCTTAATGGTCCAAAACCGCATCTGCGACCAAGTAGCCGCACATGCGCCATTGTATGTGCGGTCAGCTAACCGCATCTGCGGCTCCTGCCCTTCTCCTCCATGACCACTTTTGCTGTCCTTTCCTTGCATTTGCGGCATCCACCTACGATCCCCAATCTGCAGGTGCGGAAATACCAGAACAGAAAAATCTACAGCTTCTTAAATTTTCCAAACTCTCCGTCAACCATCTGAAACCACCCCGAGGCCACCGGGACCTCAACCAAAAGCACCAACATATCCAAAAACCTTATTCAAGCTTGTATCAATCTTCAAAACACCTCAAACAACACCGAATCAACCAAAATATCAAGCCTAAGTTTCCAAAATCTTCAAAATTACGATTTTGATCAAAAACCCAACTAAACCACGTCCGAATGACCTGAAATTTTGTACACACCTCCCAAATGACACAACGGAACTGCTAAAACTCTTGGAATTCCATTCTGACTCCTATATCAAAATCTCACCTATCAACTAGAAATCGCCAAAAATCCAATTTCGCCAATTCAAGCCTAAACCTACTCCGAACCTCCAAACCTCATTTTGATCACGCTCCTATGTTCCAATCACCTCCCGAAGCTATCCAAACCATCATAACTCACATCCGAGCCCTCGAACACATAAGTCTACATCCGGTTGACTTTTCCAGCTTAATCTTCCTCAAAAGAGACTAAGTGTCTCAAACCTTAACAAATCCTTTCCGAACCAGAACTAATCAACCCGATCACATATAGATCCATTAGACAAAGAAATAAGAAGCACAAATGGGAGAAACGGAACGGTAACTCATGAGAAGATTGGCCGGGTTGTCACATTAAGTGTCATGAATAACCTTGATTTGAGGGAAATATGAATTGATTGGTCTATTTGCTACATTATTTTTAAATGGGGACACCATGTATGCAAGGTGAGAGTGTAGAAATGTGGTCATGAGTTAAGTATGTGGGTTGGGATACATAGTTGTTTGTCTTCAATAACTTTATGACTTCATTTATTCCATGTTACTATGTGTTATATGTTTTAGTTATTACTTTCCTTTAATTGTTAATTTTTCGTCACATGCCTTAATTTGCTATATGTTTTCATGTATCCTTGTCTTCGTTCGTTAACTGCCTTTACTTGCCTTATATATTTGTATGTGGTTAGATAGTCACTTTTATCAAGCTTATGTCTTTATTTGTTTAATTTCCTTATTGAGTTTTATTATCAAATATGTCGTAGTTGGTTTTAGTATTATATTTGGGATTGGATTGTACGCAACAACGAATATTGATATTGTTTTTGGGATCGGGTTGCAAGACGCAACAAATATTGATATTGTGCTTGGGATCGGGTGGCATGCTGCAACAGTGTTGATGTTGTATATGGAATTATGTTTCATGCCGCAACAAATATAGATATGGTATTTGGGATTGGGTTGCACGTGGCAACGAGTATTAAAATGATGTTTGGAATCGGGATGTACGCCATAATGCTATTTGTATTTATGTATGTGTGTATCGAGTTGGGCACTGCAATAGAGAAGATATGTTCTGACTGTTGTTGACTGTTGGTTTTGTATCCATGTTGTATTGTGAATTAGAGCATAGATGATATTTTAGGGCCCTTTGTGGTGTATTTTCTATCTTGGTTTTCATGCTAATCCTTTCTTCTCTATCCTGCTATTGTTTTCACTTATACTCGTACATGTTTATAGTGAGTGTGTTGTTTTATAATAATGACTACTTTGTAGAGGTTAGGCTCGGCACTTACAGAGCATATGGGGTTGCTTGTACTTATAATACACTTCTGCACTTATGTAGATTTTTGTATTGGTACCAACATCGTTTAGCGGAGGCTTGCTCAGACTGTCATTATCTGGAGACTTGAGGTAGAGTTGTACGATGTTCGCAGACCCTAAATTCCCCTTCTTATCATTATATTGTTTATTTCATTCCAATGATTGTATTTTATTTTTCCTCCTATTTGTAGAACTTTTAGCAGTTCATGTACTTCTGACTTCAGATTATAGGTTTAGACTATTGTTATACCCCATGTTTTCGTACGTAAAAGTATGTCGCAAGTTAATTAATGTAACCTAATGATTGAGATCAACTTTGAAAGTACAAAAAAACAAGCTAATCATGTCAACTTGGAGGTTACAAATATGTAATATCATGAATATCAAGTACCAAGAGGGTTGGAAATCATAGAACTTAAACGAATTGAAGAAAATTAGTTTCATCAAAAGTCAACAAGTTGGAAATATTGTAAAATGTACTTTTGGGGTAAGACTAGGGTGATCAACATGATAAGAAGGTTATAATATGAGTTATTTTATTCGTATCATAGTTGTGTGTTATGTTTTGAAGTCAAGCGAGTTGTGGAACAAAAGTTTGCGAAGGTCCTCAGAAGTTACATTCATAAATGTGCTGAAAATTAGGTCAAATGTAACTAAGCTTTTCTCCCATTATACTTGGAATTACTGGATGATCCATTTACTAAATTTACGATCTACGAGTTTAGTTTCTAACACATTAAACCATTGGTAAATACGACATCGGAGTAGAGAGATGTTCATGTTTTTGCGATGAGTAAATACGACATCGGAGTAAATACTTGGTTTGTGGCTGAGCTTCACCTATTTTTATCTCGTTTTTGGGATGAGTGTTTCCCATAAAAATGGTAATAACAATTAAAATTGTAAAAGGGACTGTAAAAATATGCGATCTTTCTTTATGCTAGTTTATTAGAGCAGTTGATGCTAGGCGTATGAGGTTTAATGATGAAATACAAACTAAAATGGGGCAGTAAACAAACCGAGAGGTTTGCTGCCCGAGCTTCGGATTGATCGATGAAAGGCCTCGAGGTTGATACTCGGCTCGAGCTTGAGCTATTGGGGGTTACCGGGAAGGGGATAACAGTTAAAATATAATTAAAAAATGCTCTTTATGTCCAATATCAAGCAATAAATGAAGAACAAGTATGAAAGCAATAAATGGAAAGAGTAACCTCGAGCGGGTAAGTTAGAGAGAAAAAGGAGAGAGAGAGAGAGAGATTATTGATCTTGTATGGAATGGTTGGAGAAACAGCATCCCTTTACAAGGTGGTGAGAATCCCCTTTATATAGGAGGAGAATCCTGTTATAGTTTAGTGTTCATTAATTATAAAAGCATGGAGATGGGACGACAAGAAACGATGCCTCGACACAGGCTCTGAGTAGGCCAGCTCCGTAAGACTTAGCCGCGTGCCTTGGGAATACCCCTTTTTGCTCTAGCCTCGATCTTTCTCTTCATTGAGTCGGGCCTCGATGAGCCCCGAGGGATGGGACTCATTCGCAACTCCACGTCCTCGGGGTCTCGAGATATTCTTCCAAAGTGACTCGATAGCAAGAAATTAGGCCCTCTGATTTTGCCGCATACAATGAGCTTTGCTCAATTTTTTACCTCCTTCTATCATCACACTCTCCAAACCCTTCCAAATAGTTTCCTTATGTTTCCAAACTAATTTCAAAAAAATACACCATAATCCAACATCAAAGTTACCCAAAGGTGAAGAATAACCCCTCTATGGTGTTCTGATGTTAATAAGGATGATGGTGAGTTAATTTAAGCTTGGGGTTCGAATTTTATGTACTGCCTAAGGTATGTTTAAAATCTTTTTGATGGTTTTTAAGGTTAATTACATATTAGGTGTGGTGTTGGAGTGAAATATTACAAGATATCACTTGAAAGGGGAAGAGATGTTGTTAATATACATATATATGTATATAATGTTGTTCTTGCTGGAAAATTGGGAAAATAACTTGATTATTATATGGTTTCTGTTGTTATGCATATATATATATATGTTTATCAAGTGAATTGGTGAAAGAAACATACAATACTATTGATTTGAAGTGAAGATTATCTTAAGTCACTTTTATGGTGTTGTATTGCCATTGAGGGCTGTTGTAAGCTAAATATAACTTGGATTTCAACTTGAAGATACTGTAGGAGGTGTGTGAATTGTGTTCTTTCATGTTGTTAAGTTTATCTTGATGTTTATTAAGTTAATTGGATGGACTAGCCATAAACTAGTGAATAAAAATGCTAACTGAGGATAGTTGGAGTTGTGGATTATTTCCATTGTTATAATTATATGGAATAAGGTTAGAATCATTGATTAATGACTTCATAATCATGTTAATGATATTGTTAAGTTAAAGTAAAATGTCTATAAGGGGTAATATGGGTTATGAGGATTTTGATCAGAGCTTGTCGCTCGTCATGAAGTAGTTGTGACTTGTTGTTGTTATATGATGTCTTGTTATTGATATTTATATAATGCTAGATTTCTCTGGTTGTTATTGGTATATGGTATTGGAGGAGGCCCTTGTTACAGGTGATATTCTGTTGAATTTATGTCAACGAGCTAATAGCTTAATTAACGGACATAGCCTTTACTTAGCATTGATTTTGAATCTCCTTATGCTATGGTAGATTGAGTTGAGTTGTTTGAAGAGTTACTAGGAAGATATTAAGGAATAAATAAGGTTAAGGTTTGTTAAGGCTATGCATTTCCTTCATTTTGGCATGATCCCGTAACTACATGCATTGGATATCGAGACATAATGAGAAGTTTCTATTTCTAAATTGATGTACATTATCCTAGACTCATAAGTTATCGTATTTCCCTTATCAGGACTTATATTCAATTATGTATAATCTTATTCCAGTAAATAAAGCAGAGGGTCTATACATATATATACAATATTACAGTATTTTCACCACCATCTAGCTATAATCGGTGGGCAGGCACTTACTAGGAAAGCTTAGATCAGATGATAAGTTATATACCAAGCCTACTGTGGTCGAGCGCCTATGAGTGAGCGTAGAATGGCAGAGATACAAAGCCTAGTATGGAGGAGCGCCTATTAGTGAGCCTACTACTGTAGAGCAATTACACGTACCGAGCCTTGTAGGGCCAGACAACTATTTTACTTACTATATCAAGAGACCTGAGTTAGTATTAGAAGGTAGGAATATCTTTAGATTATCTTTGACTCCTAGTTACTTTCAGTTATTATATTATCAATTCAGTTTCAGCTTTTAGTTACTTTATTGCCTTACATACTCGGTACTTTTTTCGTACTGATGTCCCTTTGGTCAGGGATGCTTCATTTCATGCCTACAGGTCCTGATAGACAGCTGGATAGACCTTCCTAGAAGACAGAGCCAAACATCAGCTTGGTTGGTAAACTCCATTTCTCTAGAGTTGTCAGGTATAGACCTTAGAGTCCATTTTATATATACAGGTTTGATGGGTAGGCCAAGGCCCTGTCCCGACCATGATATAGTTCACTTATATCTAGAGTCTGGTAGACGAGTCCTGTATATTTTGTATATCAGTATTGTGGCCTTGTCAACCCTATGTACATATTGATCTTTGTATTACTGGTTGTATACGTTCATGCGGCCTCGTCGGCCTACACAATTATGTATATGAGCTTTTGGGTGTGTTTACCCCTCATATAAGAAAGATGTTATTTTTAGATTAATTAATAATATGGCCTCGTCGGCCTTGATTGGTATTGCCAGCTTGCAGGTAGGCCTCATTGGTCTATGTTTAGGGCTACCCTTCCAGAGTTCATAGTTACAAAGTGGTATGCTAGGGCTGAGTATTGCACCGAGTGTCGGCCATGGCTCTCCAAGTTTGAGGCATGACAAATTTGGTATTAAACAAGTTCTATCCTAGGGAGTCTACAAGTCGTGTCAAGTAGAATCTTGTTTATTGAATTGTTGTTCACCACATTATATAAAGATGAAGCTACAAGGCATTTAAGAGTCTGTAACCTTTATTTCGAATCCAAATCATGCTATAGAGCTGAGTCATAAGAGTTCGAGCAAAGACTTATGTTCGCTAATGATATAGGGATATGTTCAATTAGAAAAATTATCGCTAGCCACAGGGCTAATACAACAGCAGGTAAGGGTATTAGTAGAGAAAGAATTCTTGGCGACATGGCCCTGTTTGAGGCCATATTAGACTTTGCATACAAATGTGCAAATTTCCAGCTTAAGACACTAAGGTGGGAATATCAAACACACCCCGGGAATAGCAGGCCATGAGAGTATCAAAAGGTAAAAGTATAAGTATTATAAATAGGTAAAAGAAGCAAGGTGAAGATGGGTATGAGGTACCCAGTTAGTGAGGATTATCTATACTTATATTGCAAGCAGAGAAATATAAGCATTCTAAGTTAACTTCAATAGTAATAGAGATATGTACAATTGACCACATCCATCTCATTTTTATACACTATGGGAGCTAACAGATATAGTTTAAGAGAAGGATAGGATATCAGGATCCAGCTGGGGATGGAGTAACCCAAAATGGTGGATGAATTGTTAGTGTTAGCTGACACATCCAAAGAATATTGCAAATGTGGTAATAGGTTTCCTTGTGAGACACCCGATGGTGCACTCTATAATAGTATAGTCAGATATGAATACTACAACGTTAAAAAATATCAGAAGATTGTTGGTGGAATCCTAGAAGGGATAAATATTTACCTTAGTATGACTCCCGCCCCTAGTAAAAAGAGAATATTAGGCGACTCGAAGAGCCAATGAGAGGAAGTAAGGGGAGATAAAAGTAAAAGAAAGTTTTGTTGAAGTATTCTGAATGAGGTAATAGATAGAGAGAGTAGCATGAGAATAACAACAGAGTAAATGAAGCATTACGAGTAAGATGTGATAAAAGGATGATAACGGTAAATTATAATATGATAAGTTGACAGAGTCTAAAGTCAAGTAAAGCAAAAGACAAGAGGTGAAGTCCTTGAGACTATAAAAGAGTATATGCCATAAAGTAATATCCTTGTTTCTAGAAATGAGTTGGTAACTCCAATATGATTACTAGAAGGCTAAGGTAGACCCCAAAGTAATAGAAATTAGTATGGGCTAGTAAACAAGAAAAAAAATCAAACATGTTTTAGGGACCGAAAGATTTGATAATAGCCGGCATCGTGAGAATTTCGGAGATCGCATTTTGGCAATGGTAGAATGGATAATGGAAGAATAACCTTTAAAGGTCATTCAAGAAGATGCTTCCCTAAAGAAAGCATTGTGTGCAGAGTTATACTTAAGGGACTAAGTGTGCCAGTTACACTAAATGTCACCCTCACGCATAAGAAATTTAGTTATCCTCGGTAGAGAAGGGTTACCGCAAGGCAAGAAAGAGTCAGTGAAGACGTGAAAAGACACCGAATATGAAGAGGTAAAATATTTATAGGTAAATCTTCATAGCATTAAATGTTAGTACTCCCCTAATGGGAGGAAGATAGTGTGATATGGTATTAAGCTGGAGTTAAGTGGTTTAGGTAACTATGGAATAGTAAAGGAAGAATGCGGTAAAAGGTCAAAAGGAATGAGATTGCATTTATTCAGATATAACATCGTAATATTTGTGAAATACTTAGATATGAGTTGGGGTATTTAAAGGAATCATATAAGAATTATGAAAATAAAAGAGAGTGACAGTGGGAGATTGTCAAAATTTTAAATTCTAAAGTAACCCTACGAGCATAAGGTCACGGAGGTAGGTAACTTAGGATTATAATAGGTGGGTAATAACATAAAAAATTCCTTCCAGTATATGATGTAATAAGCTCGTGGATTTACAGGAGTCGGAGGGTCTCCCCCAACTGCTACAACGAAAGACTTGCTGAAGAAATAAGGAAGAAGGCTCTAACATAAGCATAATTAATGTATGCACTCCATAAGAAAGTGGCACCTAGCATGACTAAGGGACGGGAAGTAAAATCCAAAATAATATTCGAGAGCATATGAGTTGCACGAAATTTCAGTATATGTAGGAACTAAAATAAGCCAAGTATTAATGCAACAAGTGGCAGAACAACTAGGAAAAGTAATTGCTTATGTGTAAAGACGGGTGAGAAGTCATAAAAGGAATTAATCGATCTATGACCCAGAGTTAGTTACGTTATGGCTGCACTTAAGATTTTAGAGTATTATCCATGCAACATATATATTGACATTCTTATACTTACAATAGAATTTAGTATAAGTTAAAAGAAAGAACTGAGTCCACCTCACATACAAAGGTTTGAATTTATAGAAGATTATAACATGGATATTCCATAGCTTCCACGAAAGGCTAAGGTAATAGCTAATAACATGATCCGCAATTTGAAGACAGCTTAAGCCTACACAAAGGCTGAGAGAGAAGAGGAAGCTTGAGAGTTACAATAGATAAGTAAATCAGAAGTCTAATTATTAGATCCAGATGATTATACAAATCGTGAATCAGAATTTTGCATAATCACCATTGATAGCAGAGGTACAAGAGATACATTACAACAACCATATTCTATAAAAACTTTATTATAAAGCCAGTTAGAAGAGTACAACCTTATTAGAAGTCAGTATAAAGGTCTCGCCGAATTGTGTATGCACCAGAGGTGCATGTATTATAGTAGAGCTTTAAGGTGTAGAAGTGACTTCTACCTATGTGGAAGGGAGGTTATGAAAGCAACAGAAGACAAAATCAAATATTTGAAGGTAAGAAAGGTAAAGGTAAAGAAGGCACAAGATACTAATTTGTAGAAGGTTGTGAATAGTTCAGACTTTAGATATAGGGTTAGAATAGTCGTGATTTAGTATCTAGAAATGATAATGGTGTCGTTAGTGGCATATCTTTCAGCCTAGGGTTTCCAGGTACCGAGAGGTCTAGTTAAGATAGTAAAAAAGAGTTAGAGACGATGTGATGTCTCATTTGAGATTACAGAAGAACATAAGGAAATCTATAGTTCAAGCAAATTAAAGGAAGTTTGTGAGTAGTATAAATAGATATGTGTAGGTTGCAAGCTAAATTATGGTAGAATGACAAGGTTTTAGGTAGATAGTAGTAGGGATAAGAAAAGGTGAGTGAGAAGGTGATGAGAATAGGTAAGTCCTCGGGATTAAACCCATCAAAACAGGAGAGTTGATGGTTTCTGTAAGTTATAAAAAGCTCAACATAGCTTCAATGAACTCAAAGGAGTTTAAGACTAGGGGCATTTACAAAAGATAGAATGCTGCCCCGGTAGTAGAATGGGAGTATAATTGTGATAACTGATAAGAGACTGGCGTTTAGGCCTTTGATTGAATAATGATTTAAAGAAAAATGATTTCATGAATTGCACAGGATTAGAATAACACCCCATATGATGAACCACGTTGGGATGCCATGAAATATGATTATTGAAGTATAGTACCGCCCCCAGGTGAATCAGGAAAATCACTTGAACTATTCCCCATTGAGATGTGAGTCCTAGTAAAAAGGTGTTCAGCGGTAGATTATAGATCAATATTAAGGTGAATCAATAATAGATGGATAAAATATCCAAAGTATGAGATGAGATTAGGCTGTCATTCTTAAGATGATCTGTAACACAAAATCATTAAAGGACATGGATTTATACATATAGATTATACCGCGAGAGAGTAACTTGGAGTTGCATAGTAGACCTCAGTAATAATAAGTCAAAGTAAGTGTTATGATATAGTATGATATACCTAAATGCTATAAAGCCATAAGATTAGATTTTTGAGGCTACAAAACAAGATATAGCAACAGCCGTAAGTTAAATAAAGTTCCGAGCAAAGAACTTCAGTACACCTATAGATACCAGTAGGGACAACTTGTTACAGTACTGTATATATTGAGAAACTGAGGCCTAGAGATTGGCTAAAAGCTGGAGGAAAAAGGATAGAAGATTCTCATCGGTGCGCATGCAAAGGCAGATTCGTACAGGTAGCATGATAGAAGGTAGCGACATTTACGAGATTGGAAGAATTCTGACCACATGTCGTGGTGTGAGAAAGAGTCTTAAAGGAAGGAATGCCATAGCATTTAATTAATCATAGAATAGTTGCCTAGATGCCAAGGATAATACTAAAGTATTTGTTGGAGCTATAGGTTATGAGACTAAGAAGTCCATCAGTCAATATTTGAGGACGAATGTTCCAAAGAGGGGAATGATATTGCACCCCATGTTTTTGTACGTAAAAGTACGTCGCAAGTAAATTGATGTAAGCTAAGAAATGAGAATATCTTTAAATGTATATAAAGTAAGTTAATCATGTTAACTTGGAGGCTACAAATACTCAAGATCATGAATACCAGGTACTAAGAGGGTTGGAAGGCTTAGAAGCTAAACGAATTGAAGAAAATAAGTTTTGTTAAAAGTCGACAAGTTTGGAATGTTATAACATGTACTTTTGGAGTGAGACTGGGGTGATTAATATGATAAGGAGGTTATAATATGAGTTACTTTGTTCGTATCATAGTTTTGGGTTATGTTTTGAAGTCAAGCGAATTGTGGAACAAGAGGTTGTAAAGGTTATCAGAAGTTACACTCATAAATGTGCTAAAAATTAGGTCAAATGCATACAAACTTTTCTCACATTATACTTGGAACTACTGGATAATTCTTCTACCAAATTGAATATCTATGAGTATAGTTTCTAAAACATTAAACCATTGGTCAATGCAACATCGAGTAGAGAGATATTGACGCTTTTGCGAGACTGTGCAGGAAGCCCCTATGGGACCCACTTGGTCGGTGGCCGACCTTCACTTGTTTTTATCTCGTTTTTGGGATGCACTTTGCTCATTATTTGACCTCTTTCTATTCTCACACTCTTCAAACCCTCCAAAACATTTCCCCAAGGCTCCAAATAAATTTCAAAATATTACACCATAATCCAACATCAAAATTAGCCAAAGTTGAAGAATAACCCCTCTATGTTGTTATGATGTGAATAAGGATGATGGCGAGCTAAGTTAAGCCTAGAGATTGAATTTTATGTGCTGGCTAAGGTATTTTTAACATCCTTTTGATGTTGTTTAAGGTTAATTACATGTTGGTTGTAGTGTTGGAGTGAAATATTACAAGATAGCACTCGAAAGAGGAAGAAATGTTGTTATCTTTTGTTGGGTTATTTTAAGGCTATATATATATATATATATACAGGTATGTATGTTTTTATGGCTGACAAATGGGGGAAGTAACTATATTATGATATGGTTTTTGTTTTTATACATGTCTATATGTTTATCAAGTGAATTGGTGCAAGAAACATATGAAACTTTAGATTGGAAGTGAAGATTAGCTTAAGTCACTTTTATGGTGTTGTATTGCCATTGAATGCTGTTGTAAGCTAAATATAACTTTGATTTCGACTTGAAGCTATTGTAGGAAATATGTGTATTGTGTTCTTGCATGTTCTTAAGGTTATCTTGACATTGATTAAGTTAAATAGTTGTACTAGACATTAACTAGTGAATGAAGTTGCTATTAGTGGATATTTGGAGTTGTGGATTGTTTCCGTTGTTATAAATATATGCTATAAGGCTGGAATTAATGGTGAATGACTTCATTATCATGTTAATGATACTGTTAAGTTAAAGTAAGAAGTCTATAAGGTGTGATATGGGTTATAAGGATTCCAATCGGAGCTGGCCGCTCAACGTAAAGTAGTTATATGGTGTCTTATTATTGATATTTATATGTTGCTGGATTTATCTGGTTGTTGTTGTTGGTACACAATATTAGAAAAGGCCATTGCTATAGGCAAGATGCTGTCGAATTTATGTCAACTAGCTAATAGCTTAATTAATAGACTTAGCCTTTACTTAACACTTATTTTTAATTTCCTTATGATATGGTTGATTGAGTTGAGTTGTTTGAAGAGTTTCTTGGAAGGTATTAAGGACTCAACGAGATTAAGGTATGTTAAGGCTAAATGTTTACCGTAAAAATGGTAATAACAATTAAATTTGTTGATAGGACTATAAAAATATGTGATCTATTTTTATGCTAATTGTTGAGCAGTTGATGCTAGGTATGTGAAGTTTAAGGACGAAATGCAAACTAAAGTAGAGTTATAACCAAACCAAAGGGTTAGCTATTCGGGCCTCAGACTGATTGATAAGGGGCCTCGAGGTCGATGCCTGGGCTCGGGCTCAAGCTATCGAAATAATCGGAAAAGGGCTAACAGTTAAGATATAATTAAGGGAGGCTCTTCATGGCCAATGACAAGCAATAAATGAAGAACAAGTATTAAAGTAATGAATATGAGCAATAATATCGAGAGAGTAAGTTAGAGAGAAAAGAGAGAGAGAGAGAGAGAGAGAGAGAGAGAGAGAGTTCTTATTTATCTCGTGTCGAATAGTTGGGGCAACAACAACCCCTTAACAAAATGGTAAGGATCCCCTTTATATAGGAGGGGAATCCTAACATACTACAAAAAGCATTAATTACAATGATATGCAGATGTCACGACCCGGATTTCCCACCATCGGGTGTCGTGATGGCGCCTACTGTCGGAGCTAGGCAAGCCGAATGTTTAAAACACCTTTCCTGCTTTCTTTCAACTATATAATAAGCGAGACAAAATCTAAGCGGAAGACTTTAAATTTAAAACAACTGAAAACCAAAAGTGCGGAAGTTTGAACCAAAATACTACCCAGAGTTTGGTGTCACTAGCTCACGGACTACTACAGAATGCTACAAACAATGTCTAAAAGGTAAATACATCATGTTTGTCTGATACAAGATAAACAAACAAAAAACATGGAAAGGGACTTCGGCCTGCGAATGCCAGCTAGGCTACCTCGAGAGTCCCTGGACTGAAGATAGCTCCCAAAAGTCCTTCTGCTGCGGTCCGAAAGCTGCTCCTTGATCTGTGCACAGAAATGCATAAAGTGCAGCATCAGCACAACCGACCCCATGTGCTGGTAAGAGCCTGGCCTAACTCCGGCGAAGTAGTGACGAGGCTAGACAGGTACCTACCACAATTAACCTGTACAGATATATATACAACAAGTGCAAGAAAACAATAACAAGATAATACAAAGTAAAACTGGGAGGGGACATGCTATCGGGGAGTAACAGATAAAAATGAAATATCGGAAATAAATAGAAGAAACTCCGGTTACCATAATATATATATATATATATATTTATATATATAAGTGGACGGCGTGCCACACGATCCCATAATATCATATATAAGTGGACGGCGTGCCACATGATCCCATAATATCATATATAAGTGGACGGCGTGCCACACGATCCCATAATATCATATATAAGTGGACGGCGTGCCACACGATCCCATAATATCATATATAAGTGGACGGCGTGCTACACGATCCCATAATATCATATATAAGTGGACGGCGTGCCACACGATCCCATAATATCATATATAAGTGGACGGCGTGCCACACGATCCCATAATATCATATATAAGTGGACGGCGTGCCACACGATCCTATAATATAGTATATAATATCTGACTTCGTATAGTAGACCCCTTCAGGGGAGGATAACAACTCAATACCTTTAACCCGACAAGGGTACAGCTAACAGCCCAAAATATCCCGACAAGCAAGAGTATATATCAGTCTACATATCCCGGCAAGGGAATAATCACAACACATTCTCTTTTTAAATCACTTCTTCCTCAACTAACACATTCATGTTTGAGCTAACGCTCCAAAACTACACCAATCACAATTCTACCTCAATCGTTCCCATTATATGAAACTCATCAAGTAAACAAGGGGATTGTGTCACATTATTCGAATTAAAAGCAATTAAGACTCACGGTCATGCTAGACTCCGGTGCATAGATAACCGTCACCATGCCTATACACCGTACTCCACATTAGCAAGTAGCAATAACATCCTAATCCTATTCCTTCAAGCAAAAGTTAGAACAAACACTTACCTCGAATGCTCCAAACTCAACTCACGCTTCTAGTATAGCTTTACCTCTTGATTCCACCACCAATTCGCTCGAATCTAGTCAGAAGTTACTCAATCACATTAATAATTACTAAATGGATCAATCCCAATGCATGAAAATAATTTTTACAAGGTTTTTTCCAAAAATGTCAAAAACACCCCCGGACCCACATGGTCGAAACTCGAGGTTCGTACCAAAACCCGGTTACCCATTCTCCCACGAATCCAAATATATGCTTTGTTTTGAAATCGGACCCCAAATTGAGGTCCAACTCCTCAATTTGTAGAAAACCTAGGTTCTACCCAAAACACCCAATTTCCCCCATGAAAATCTTTGTTTTGAAGTTGAAATCATGTTAAAAGATGTTAAGAAGTGAAGAAAATGAGTTAGAAATCACTTTCCAATTGTTTTGAAGAAGAAAAGTTGTTTGGAAAATCACCTCTTAGGTTTTGGGTTTTTGAAAAGTGGAAAAATGACTAAAAATCCCGAATTTATACATTTTGCTGGGGGCTGGCGCGGACCGCACAGAAATACACCGCGACCGCGTGGCTGCCAGCGCGGACCGCGTGGAAATGTATCGCGGCCGCGCCGATGGAGGGAAGAAGTGGGCTCTCTGAAACCCACCCAGCGCGGACCGCAATGATTTGGTGCGCGGCCGCGCTGGTTGACCTGAACTACCGACCCTCAGAACTCCACCATAAGGACCGCACAGAAAAGCACTGCGGCCGCGTGGCTGCCAGCGCGGACCGCACGGAAATTACCGCGGCTGCGCTGGGCCTGCAACACTTGAACCTGCATTTTTAATTCTAAGACCCTCCTGGGCCCCACACGAAACTCACTCGAGCCCTCGGGGCTCCAAACCAAACATGCACACCACCTTAAAACATCTTACGGACTTACTCGTGCGATCAAATCGCCAAGATAACATCATATACATAGGATCAAGCCTCAAAATACATGGTTTTCTTTCAACTTTCATAAAAACTCAAATTCCCCATTTTAAGTCCGAAACACGTCATATGACGTCCGTTTTTAGCCAAACTTTACAGATAGTGCTTAAAACATATTTAAGACTTGTACCGGGCGTCAGAACCAAAATACGAGCCCGATACCACAGTTTTCCGATCAATTTTCTTCTTTATTTTCCTTAATAAATTTCAGAAAACAATTTCACACAAAAAATTATTTCTCGAGCTTGGGACCTCGGAATTTAATTCCGGGAACATGCCCAAGTCCCATATTTTTCTATGGACCCTCCGGGATCGTCGAATTACAGGTCCGGGTCCGTTTACCGAAAATGTTTAACGAAGTCAATATTATGCATATTAATATCAAAATTCATCAAATTTCTCACAAAATTCGCATATTTCAACATAAAAGCTTTCCGGCTTCATGCCCGGACCGCGCACACAATATCGAGGCAACTAAAAGCGAGGTTTTCATGGCCTCGGAAGCACGGAACAAGGAAGAATTTTGGTGATGACCCTTTGGGTCGTCACAGCAGATGGGACGGCTCGACGTGACACCTTGATACAGGTTGTAGGAAGACCAGATTTGTCAGACTTAGCCACGTGGCTTGGGAACTCCCCATTTTTACTCTAGACTCGATCGATATTCCCTTTATGTCGGGCCTCGACGAGCTTCGATAGGGGAATTCAATCACAGATTCGCGTCCTCAAGGCCTCGAGATGTTCTTCTGAAATGAACTAATTTCAAGAAATTGGCCCCTCTAATTTCGCCACATACAGATAGTCTGTGTGTTTCCTAGAACGCTGTGATAGGAAATGATTCCGATGCCCGAGTCTTTGGGCTTCCTGTGATGATGTCATGCCAATGACGCAACTTGTGACGTGAGTCTTCACATTAACCGGGATATCCTATGGATTTGTCTTTTCGATGCCATTTAATCCACTATCGATTCCTATTTTTTGAAGTGACTGTACCGCCATTGATTCAGTTCTTTGAGAGCGCATTAAATGCACCTGCCGATCAGTCTTTCAAACATATTGATGGTCGTGTCATTACCTTCTATAAATGTGGGTATTCTGGCGTTATCTCTCTATCGAAGTGCCTTCCTCCATTCATTCATCCCTTTCTTCTCGCCATCTTTCTTTATTGTTAATCACTATGTTTGGAGTTCACAGCTTTAAGGTTGCTTGGCAGCATTCTCATCGGCTGTGTGGTAGCCTTCTGCATATGCTTCCCCTTGTTGAGTGAGATCATACCATCTTGTAATTGCTGTTGTTGTTGTTATGCCTGCTACTTTTATCCTTATTGGCTAGAGATGATGATACAGAGGGGGGTTGGCTTCCTCCGATCTAGAAGGGCATTTGGACTCTACACCGCTGCTCGGGAGAGTGTTCGGACTATACACCGCTGCTCACTCTCCTACCCTGGCCTGGTGTGGCACTTCATCCCTTGGGTTTTTTCCCAAGGGATAAAATGACACAACCAGTCGCTGAGGCTAGGGCCTACCGAATCTTCAACCTTTAGCTTCGGCAGGTTATGTTTCTTTTTTCTGCCTCTTCTGCATCCTCCCCCTTTCCTCTTCTTCATTTTCTCCCTCGGCGATGTTATTCCGTGGGATCGAGCTGGGAACCTAGAGGAGGTAGTGATCAAAGGAATTGCCTTCGAGGATGCGAGCTCGAGGAGGTGGCACTTGGATATGCTACTACCGGAGATGAACCTTCGTGGGTAGACTAGGCAATAAGGACCCCTTGTGGGCTTTTGCCTTATATTTGTGGGGATTCGGAATGTATGCAATTGCTGAATATTGTTTCTGTGTAAGGAACCCTTGTGGGCTTTTTCAATCATATGTAAGGAACCAAATGTTTACGAATATGAATATAAAAATAGTTTCTCGACTTTCGTCTTTGATGTTTGCCATGTTCTTTTACATTTGTGGGGATTATGAATGTATGCCATTGTTGACTATTGTCAATATCTAACTCAGCTGCGAGTATTATTTCCGGTCTTTTATCGATAGACATGGCTCCTCTCCAAGCCCACCATCGTTACTCGGACCAAGCCTGGATTGGTCCGATAGACTCGGGCCGTCGGGACCCTCGAGTCACATGGGAAAGTACCTCGATCCTTGATATTTTTAAGAGCGGTCTCTGAGTGAGGGTAAACTTTTATGCATCTGGAAACTTGCTTTGAACTTGGTATAGATAACCTTTTAAAGCATTGTAGATGGGTCCCTAAGGAGGGGTTGCCAATATTTAGGCGATGTCTTGAGGTCGAGCCCTTATGGACGGAACTCAAAGCGCTTATTTTTCTTCTTGAGAGGATCCTCCGAGATTGGATACCATGTTGAATTCTGTAATGGTGTTGAAAGCTTTCTGGAGCCTAACTTCTTGCTGATGGAGATCCTTGAGACCATGTACCACCTTGAGACTAGTAATGATACTATTGGTTTTTTGAAGCCTAACTTCATTTTGATAGAGGTCATCGAAGTCGGGTACCACCTCAAGATTAGAGATGATGTTGTTGGCTTTTTAGAGCCTGAATTCTTCTTGATGGAGGTCCTCGAGGTCGGGTACCACCTCGGGATTGGAGATGATGTTGTTGGCCTTTTGAAGCCTAACGTCTTTTCGTTGGAGGCCCTCGAGGTCGGGTACCATCTTGGGACTAGAGATGGTGTCGTTGGCTTCCTAGAGCCTGACTTCTTCTTGATGGAGGTCCTCGAGGTCGGGTACCACCTTGGGATTAAAGGTGGTGCCATAGGCTTCTTACATCCTGACTTTTTCTTCATGGAGGTACTTGAGGTTGGGTACCACTTCAGGACTCACATTGAAGTTATTAGCCTCCCAGGGCATATCTTGGTCATGCGTACCATTGCTATTTCCCCATATATATATGTGGTCGCTTCCGCTTCTTGGGAGATCCCATTGTTTTAGATATCTATCCTTCCATTTCGGCGTTGAGTCCTTCGTTACCTTAGCATTAGAGTGTTGTGTAGGTTCTCGCTTTAGCTCTCTAGTCTTGTCATAGCCATGACTACTACTTCAGGGTCTGCCCGGCATAGAGGGGAGAGTTCCACTCCCAGCGCTCAAGATCCACGGGAGTTTACCTTGAAGACTATGCCTTTGATAATAGAGGAGCACCTTGAGTTGGTGAGGAGAGACTATGGATGGGGCAAGGGGGTAGCGTTACAGGTGCTTCGCCCAGATAAGGGTATTACGGACCTTGTCGATGGATTCCTGAATGTGTACATGTACCCTTTTGCACTGGGCCCCCTTGATAGGGTCATGCTCGACTTCTATTTAGAGTATAAGGTTACTTTGGTGTAGATACATCCGTCGTTTTGGCGAATAGTGTTAATGATGAGGTTCTTTGCGGAGAAGGCAGGGCTTGAAGTCATGCTCAGTCATCTCGTCAGACTGTATCGGACCTTTAATCATCAAGGTCTGCTAACCTTGCAATGTCGTTCGTCTACGGCCTTTGTTATTGACGATGAGGAAGATGGAGATCAGGAATGTATTAGTTGATTCGTCTGGGTCTGAACGATTGACTTTATTCCCGTGGAACTAATGCCATTCCCTGAGGAATAGAATTATACAAGTGAGTGGAGCGTCCCGTGCTTTCTCAAATTTTCTCATGGTGGAAGCTAGTTTCGTAATTGTTTTTCCTCCTTTCCTGCAGCAATTTCATGGGCGTCAGGCAAAGTTCCTGACCTACCTAGTTGGATCCGGAAGCTAGCAACCCACTCGACTTGTGATGAGCGTAGGTGGCGAGCTGTGTACTGGGGTAGATGGGAAGCAAAACATCATGGTATGTGTGTATGCTGCTTTTTCCTTTCCCTTCATTCATTGGGAGAGACCTTTTTCCCCTTTCACATTTTAATCTTGCCATCATAGGTATCAGAGAGTCTCCAAGGGCGAGGCTGTGCTCCTCCGTGGAGGGGGAGGGGCTGCCAACTTCCGAGCTAAAGGACAAAAATAATAAATGTGACATGTACTTGTAGGGCGATGGCACTTAAAGCAAGGTGAAACAGGGCTGAGTCTTTGAGAAGGAAACATCGTCCGAGCCTGCTGCACCCGAAGTTTCTGGTTCTGGAGAGATGGTTCCTTCGAGTGACTGTGCTTCGACCGAGGTTGATCCTTCCAGGGCCGATGGGACTAGATTAACAGAGTTGTGCTTAGCCTTCAAGGAAGTACAACGACTTCACTTTGCGGTGTGCTTCGTCACAGGCCTTCTGAATCTTACGTCCTCCCTTCCTCATCAAGTTTTTCTTTTGCAGGCCTTCGATAGGCTTAGGTCTAAGCTGCTCCATCATGGAGCTAGGCTTTGGAAAGCTCTGGATGAGGGTAGGTCCCATATGCTTCTTGTGAGGAGAAGGAAGTTAAGTTGGAACAATGGTAATATAAGGCATACCGGAGCTTGAATTGCGAGAGCTATTTGATAGAGCAAGTAACTTTCTGTCCCGGGCGAGTACGCGTTTCAGTTTTTAACTCCTAAGGTTAACTCTTCGCCTATACTAGCTGCTGAAAAAGATGGAGGCCCTGAAACATCTTAGGGGTGAAGCCGATCGAATCAGGAACGATTGTGGCGAGCTAAGAGCTCGGGCGCAGGTTCAAGATTCAAAGGAAAAAGATGCCTTGGCTAAAGTTCCTGCCTTCGAGGTCCAGCTCCGCTTAGCTCGTGATAATGCTTCAGTTCAAGCGTATATGATCACGAAGCTTGAATTCGAACTTTTGAAGGTCAGGGCTGAGATCGTTGATGCTCGGACCGAAGCAGCACTGAGTCGGACTAAGGCTGATCAGGAGATGGCGATTTATCTGAAGGATTCTATCGATGCCCAAGCCGAGTTGAGAAGGGTCCTAGATCGTGAAGAGAGGATCAAAGAATATGCTCGTTGCCAATCCCGAAGAAAGGTTCTCGAGGAGATTTGTGCCAGGGGTTTTGTTCTTTAAGAAGAGTTGGCACGAGCGAGGGTGGATGAGCGTGGTGCTCGGTTAATCCTGTCCGACGCTGAAGATGGCGAGAAAGGGGGTCCGCTGGGCCATGGTCAATGAGGGGGGCGTTTATTCACTGCCTTGTTCTTGTGTATATAGCTTTCACAGTGTGTTCTGAACGGAGCTTGTAATTTATCACATGTATGTATAAGGAAGAAACCCCGCAATTTGTATCTTCTATGTTTTTATTTTTTGAGATTTTAACCAGGTCGATTCGACCTTTAAGCTAGTAGAAATCTTTAGATTCATGATACGACCCTGAGGCTCGTTAGGCTGGCGACAACGGATCTTACACTTTGCCTTTGGGCACATGCATTTTAACTATTATGGGTTCAGTCTTCTAGTCGAGTTTTGACTCGAGCTTAATTGACCCTCAAGTTTTGTATTTGTGTGGGCTGCTGAAAATGGTTCTTACGCCTTGGGTTGAAGCGAACTTTTATGTGTGTGGCCCTAAGGCTCGTTAGGCTGGCAACAATGGCTCTTACGCGTTGCCCTTAGGTATATGTAGTTAACAGTTTTGGGTTATGTCTCTGAATCGGGTTATGACTCAAACTCAATTGACACTCAAGTTTTCAGATGAGTTGGCGATAATGGCTCTTAAGCTTTGGGCCGATACAACTTTTATGTAAGCTGGTGACATTGGCTCTTACGCTTTAGGTCGAAGCAACCTTTTAATGTAGGCTTTAGTTTTCTCTCGTTAAGGACTTTTACAATGATTTTGCTTGACTCATCATCATCTCGGGGGGAACCTAGATTTCAAGTCGTTTGCGGCGATGTTCGAGCACCTTGGAAGATTTGGCTCGTAGGCTGAGTAGCTCGAAGCCTTGTGATTTGGAGCTGACATGGTCGAAGCTCTTTTGCCTGTCGAGGTATCCTATTTAACCGGTTATTTTCGAAGTGATTCGAAGTAATGGCCTATGATTTTGTAGCGATGGTCGGGCGTCGCCGAGTCGCATTAATTCGGTTGGTACAACCGTATGACCGTAGTCATTTGTGTTTGGCCGGAGCTATTTTTGGTCCCGAGTGTAGTAGTTTAGGTGTCTATATGGAGGGTATGTCATTTTAGGGGTCTTACAAATTGGATATATAGCCCAAACTTCGGGATCGAGTTTATGCCTGTAGTAAGGTCTTACAAAATTTCATTGCCTTTTGAGGTCTTACAGTTTTGTTGATACTTGGTACAAGTATGATTCACGTCTTGCTTAAGGTCTTATAGTTTTGTTGATACTTGGTACAAGTATGATTCATGCCTTACTTGAGGTATTATAGTTTTGTTGATACTTGGCACAAGTATGATTCATTTCTTGCTTGAGGTATTAGAATTTTGTTGATACTTGGTACAAGTATAATTCATGCCATGCTTGAGGTCTTACAGTTTGTGTTGTTACCTTGTGTAAGTTTTACAAGACCGAGTCTGCCTACTCGGGGTCTTACGGCCTCCAGTTTTTTAATAAATGGCGATTGGCGATAGTCTCCGAGTCATCGAGTTTGTTTAGGCTTGGGAGCCATTACTCATATGCTCAGAATTGCCTCGTTGAGGGCTTGCGATTTTGGAGATTCCGACCATGAGATCATGACGCAAGTCTCCTAGTGTTCAGGACATTTTTCTTTCTTGGAGATGTTTCCTGATTTCTGTGCTGCCTTATTGAGGGATTATAAGTTTGGAGTTCCGACCGTGAGGTCATGCGGGTGCTGAGTTGTTGATGCCAGTCTCCGAGTATTTCGGGGCGTTCTCGGTAATCTTTGCTGTGAAAATGCTGAGTTTCCTTTGGAGTATGAGATGCTTTAGCAAAAGACATTCTTTGATTTCTTGGCACAAGTACCTGTCGTTTTGTTGTCGTGGGTCTTGCTTATACGGACATGGTTCATTTGACTGTTTGGACCAGTACATCATTTTCTATTTGAACCTTGTTTGGCATTCCTCGGTTTTTCTGAATGGATGACCTTTCGAGGGGATGCACTCTAGTGTTCGGGGTTTATTGCAAAAGAAGCCTTGAACACTTGTTGGATCCTTCATAGGTAGCATATAGGTGTTGCCTCGTTAAAAATCTTGCTGGTAAAACCCTCTTCGGGACAAAAACTTGGTCAAAAGAAAGGAGTGCAACAGATACTTTTAAGGCCTCGAGGTCTTCTGGTTGGGTTGGCACTTTCGACTGCTCTGATCGGGCGCCTGCATATGGGTTAGTGTAAAATAATGAAAAGGGAGGTGGTCGTACCTTATCGTGGGATGTGCCGGTGATGTTCCGAGGTCTGATGTGTTCCTATTGCTCGTAGCGAGGACTCGGTACGGTCCTCCGCTGTCTTTAATCGGGCTTAGCCAAAGATGTAGTTTGATTATCCTTTGGCTCTTTCGAGAGTGAAGATATTGGTGCTGACGCTACGTCATCTACCGCAAACATTTCCCTTGCCTCGTGATGTTCCCCGTAGACGGTTTTTATCCCATCCCTTGTCGGGAATTTCATCATTTGGTGTAGTGTGGATGGTACATCTCTCAAGCAGTGTATCCACAGTCGTCCGAATAAGGCGTTGTACCTCATGTCTCCTTCGATAACGTGAAATATGGCATTTTGGGTCGTGCCGGCTGTTTAACCAAAAATCTGAGTCTTTGGTCAAAGCTAAAAAGAAATTCGGGTTACTGATAATCAGGAGACAAAAATAAAATACTTTTGAGAATGATGGTAAAAAAGCAAATAGATGTGTATTTCAATAAATTCTCAATTGTATTCCGTGTCCTTACAAATGATGATACTTCTTCCTTTAATAGATAATTCTAGGTAAAGGAATGAAGCCTCAGTTTTAATGATATAATCATGAGTAATAAATGACATTAAATAAGCCGTTATACAATCATTCCTATTAAATACCAATTTTGTAATGTATCAAGTATTTAATAATGAATTTGGACTCCTTTCTGTCATCAGATCTTTGTCTTCAATGCCTTCTAACCCGTTGGCTGTAAATAATTTAAATTGGTACGAGACTCGTATCTATACGTCGTCTCGTGCCTATTTTAATTCTTCTTCCCGTGGCTGTCTCCATCCGTGCCTCTTAGTCAATTGCTGCGCTTTGACCATTTAACTAATCCACGTGTCATGCCACATCATCTTTAATATAAACTCACTTTTTTCCCAATACAGATAGTCCCCCCACTTTCCATTTTTTTATCAATTAAATAATTGGGAAGTGGATCTTCATGTAAAAGGAATTTTTTCCACAATTAATGCTCATGACATTATTAACACCTCAGTAGTCTTTTCCATTTAATGTTCTGCCCATGTGTCATTTTCTAATTGATTCCGCTATTCACACCTTTTTTCGAGACTTCTTCATTCTCACTATTTACGAAGTGATAGCTGCCTTTATTATAGGCTTTCCATCATTATACTTCTAAGGTTGACGGTTCCCATTTTACACATAACTTTTTCTTCCTTTGTCTTCTTCACAAATCTTCAGCACACACTTCCTTCTTAACAATGTCTTCTTCAAACCCTAACCATAAAAAAGTTCCAATTATAGATCAATTCCCTAACGCCCCTGTTAGACACAGAAGAGGCGGAGGAGGTAGGCTTCGAACAGGGTTAGAATCTACTCGAGGCGGCTCCTCTGGTTCTTCTTCAAGGAGTTCTATCCCAAAGGCCCCTTCTTCTAAAAGTAGGGAAATTCTTGATTCTTCTCAAGAACCCTCAGTTGATGAAATAGTTCCCAGCGATTTGTCTTTTGAAAGTGACAAAACGTCTCTTCAAAAACAAATTACAAATTTAGAAAAAGCCGATACTTACCCCACAATAGTAACCGAGCTTACAATCCCCACCATAAGAAGAGATTGTAACTGGAAGGATAGTCTCCTAATGTCAATTCCTTCCCCAAATCAAAGAATTTCCTCTTTTAGAAGTGGGTATTCTTCTGTTTATACTTACCCCTTCACTTTAGGTTTTAATCCTCCGATTGACCCAGTTATTCTCGATTTTTGTCGTTTCTTTACAATTTGTTTGGCCCAAATCGGTCCATTAGTGTGGAGAACAGTGGCTTGTTTGAGATATTTATCCTCCAAGGCCAATGTCAATTTCACCTTTTCTCACCTCATTCATCTGTACCATCCTAACTTAATATGCCATGGGGTTTTTACCTTAACTGCAAGGAGTAAAAAAGTTTTGGTAAATCCTGAAGATGACAAAGATCGTGGATGGTATATCCGTTACGTTGCTGTTCGTATGGTGGACTTGATTGGCGAAACTAATATTCCCTTCCCTGAGAAGTGGAATTTTGAACGTAGGTTTCCTTTTATTTACCGTACCTACTTTTGAGAATTTCAAAAGGAAGTTTGTTTTTAACCTCGTCTCTTCTTGGTTTTTTGTAGCAACCATGGGAGATGTGGAACCTATTCCCAACTTCCGTGGTTGGGTAGAATCACTTTTGAAGATTGCTTCTAGGGAGCAGAAAACTTGGAAATCAATTTCTTCCTTACATGGCTGGAAGGTCAAAACACATGGTATCCCCCTTTGATTCATTCTGACGAAGACACCAAACCAAGAGATAATAATGAGTCAATTCAGCATCTTTTTGACAATGGTTTCGGGAGTGGCGAGCTCGGCCCTATTTTTAATGAAGCTCTTCTTTCCTCATTTGTTCCGATTTCCTCCATTCCTCTACCAACCGTAAGTATTTCTTTACCAGTTTTGACAACTTCCGTTCTTTTGCCAGTTTCTACCGCTCCTATGTCCGTTCCCTTGGCAGTTTCTACATCTTTTCCTTCCATTCCTGTTTCTACATCTTCTCCTTCCATTCCTTCCGTTACTCCTCTTCCCTCTATTCATCGTACAGAGACGGGTTCTAGCAGTGGAAGTATGACTATGAAAAGTGTTACTTTGGAGGTTCCTGCCAATCATAGCCTCTTGAGGAAGACCGGTAGAGCCGATGTTTGGCTCGAACCTCTAATTGGAGATATCGAGAAGAAGAAGATGGAGAGACATAGCTGCTTAACTCTGATGAATGACGTAGTTCATTCTACTTTGAAGGTATTTTTTCTTCTTACTAACAAGTTTTTTTTTAATTATCTTCAATCTCTCATTTCTATGAGTTATCTCTGTAGGCTAACCTTGTTGGCACGGAATTAATGGGAAGAATTCCCTACTGGAAAGAAAAGCCCGTGAGTCTGAAAAGACTATCCACGAGGCCGAAGAAATAGCTAGGGGAGCCCATCTTGAAGCAACCAATTGGAAGGAGCAGTTTGAGAATGCTCAAGGGACCATAGAGGAGTTGCAAGAAAATAAAAATCTCCTGGAGCAGCAAAACCGTGGTTTAGCTTCTGAACTGGCAACTGCCAAAGCTTCTTCAAGCCAATTGAAAAGAGACAAAGAGCTTTTGGAATGCTCTTTGCCAGAACAATTATCCAAGGCTAGTGAAAAAATTAGGGAGCTGAAGGCACTTTTGGCTAAGAAGGAAGAGTATGGAGGAGAGTTAGTGCAAAGCTTGACTCAAGCTAAGGCTGACTTACAGACCTCTTCTGACGAGATTCACGCCTTGAAGAGTTCTCATGCCTCTCTTGAAGCTTCCCTTGATTCCCATTTAGCTGAGCACCAAATCTTAAAAACGATCTTGCTATGTGGGAAAAGGAATATGGACTTCTGGAGGAAAACTTCAACATAGAGGTGAGTTGGGCTTTCCTGAAATCTCGCCGTGATGCTTTGACGGAAGCTGCTCAAGAAGGTTTTGACTTGCAGTCTGAACTGGCCAAAGTCGTAGATACCATCGAGAAAAGCCAACAGTCTACTGATACTCCTTCTCCTGCACTTGAAGTTCCTGGAACAGAAGAACTTTTAAATGAAGAAGTGACTACTGCAGCAATTGGGATTACAATTCCTGCTTCAGCTGAAACCGTTCATGTTGCTGCTTCTTCAGAAGTTGCCACCGTGCCTGTGGCTGAAAGTGAAATTAATATTGCAACTTCTGATGTGCTAACCCCTTCAATTGGATGATGGTTTTATCCCTTAGTTTTTAAGGGATTTTTTGGTGAAAGTCCCCAGTTATCATAATGGGGCACTTGTATAAACCTTTATTGACTAAGTTTCTACTTAATCTTTTTAATTATATTAAGAAGTTTTGTTAGTACTTCAATGTGTTCTATTCTTGCCTTTTCCTTACCTATTTAGGACTTATAGAGTAGTTTAGCATTTTTATCCTTTGAAAATGCTTTATGATTCTTCTCATGACTTATTAACATGAGGCTTATAAAAGAGGACCCTTTTATTTTATCGACACTTAATGAAGAAGACGTCTCAACTTCATAACGGTGTTATAATACGATGAAAGAAATAGGAAAACACACGTTTTGTATGAAACAACTTTGGCAAGTTTTTATTCATAAACCTTTAACAAGTGTTTGACTGTTACATGTATTACAATACATCTACAACTTTCTCGTAACTGTTTTTCTTGTAACAGATTTGTAAATAACATAAAATAAAACAAGGTTTTTCTTCATAACCTGTTTCAGTACATAGTCATGACCCTATCTTTACATATTAAGAAGGGTTTGAGAGGTGACTTTGTTTATGAGTTTGAGAGATGACTCTGTTGTACTCTGTTGTTCTCATGAATGCTGAAGACTTCATAATTTTTTCTCAACACTTGACTTCTATCGTTCGATATTCGTATCTGCGTATCTGCATTTCTACACGTATCTGTGTACAATATTGTAGTCCCCCAAGTGTTTGAGCGGTGAAGTATGAAGCCTCGAGCACTTGTTTATTTCTTTTACTTTGGCCCTTTTTTCTGAAACAGAAAGATATGCGGGACCCGAAGGTGCGATTATAGATGAAGACCGCCTAACTCGTGTGTATTTCCATCAGATTAATTGTAACCCTGGGCTAGGAATTTAAGAATACTCCATTTTGCCTTGCAGGTTGTGACTCATCATTTGGCACGAGTTAGGATATTTTGCCTAGCATCTAAAATCGTTAGTAAAATATTAATAAACCAATAGAGAAATTTTAACATGATGATACCTGACCGTAGGTACTTTCTCAAAAGTAATATCTTTTTAAGTGGACAACATTCCAATGTGAGGGTAAAACTTTACCATCCATTGTTTCCAACTGGTATGCTCCTTTTCCCGCAATGCCACGGACTTTGTACGGTCCTTCCCATGTTGGACTTAGCTTTCCTGAGTTAGCAGCTTTTGCAGATTGGAACACCTTTTTAAGCACGAAGTCCCCAATTTTGAAAAATCTGAGGCGTGCTTTCCTATTGTAATATCGTTCTATTACTTGCTTTTGTGCTGCCATCCTTATCAAAGCAGCTTCTCTTCTTCCTTCAAGTAAATCTAGGCTAACCCGCATCTCTTCATTATTAGATTCCTCCGTTGCCTGATCGTATCGTGTGCTTGGCTCACCTATTTCAACTGGAATTAAGGCTTCCGTACCATAAACCATTGAAAATGGTGTTTCTCCAGTGCCTGTTTTGGTCGTTGTACGATAAGCCCATAATACTCCAGGTAACACCTCAGGCCAATTACCTTTTGAATCTTGTAACCTCTTTTTCAAGTTATTGATAATAACTTTGTTAGTTGATTCTGCTTGTCCATTCCCTACTGGATGATATGGCGTAGACGTTATTCTTTTGATCTGCCAACTTCGAAGAAATTCTGTGATTTGAGCTCCAATGAATTGTGGTCCATTGTCACACACGATCTCCTTTGGTACTCCAAAGCGGCATATTATATTTCGCCATATGAAGTCTTTAACTTCTTTTTCTCGTACCTATTTAAATGCCCCTGCTTCTACCCATTTAGTGAAATAATCTGTAAGTACAAGTAGAAATTTTACCTGACCTTTTGCTTGTGGAAGTGGACCTACGATATCCATTCCCCATTATAAAGGGCCATGGGGCTAAAACAGGATGTAGTAACTCAGCTGGTCTGTGCATATTATTGCCGTACCTTTGACATTTATCACATTTGGACACGAAACTGGTTGCCTCTTCTTCCATCTTAGGCCAATAATATCCTGTGCGAATTAACGTTCTTACCAGTGACCGTCCTCCTGCGTGATTCCCACAATGTCCTTCATGTACTTCTCTCATGACATATTCGGTTTGAGAGGGTCCGAGACACCTTGCTAGTGGTCCGCCGAACATCTTTCGATAAAGATTTCCTTGATATAAACAATATCGTGCAGCTTTTTTGCGAAGCGCGTGAGCCTTTCCTTTGTCATTAGGCACGGTTCCGTGCTGTAAAAAGGCAACAATTTCGTTTCTCCAATCCCATGTTAGATGATTAAAATTTACCTCATTTTTATCAGATTCAAGAACGGAATGAAATAGATGTATGACTGAAGCATCTGTATTGTTTGCCACGTCTGCTGCGGATGCAAGATTTGCTAAAGCATCTGCCTCTACATTCTCATCTCTTGGGATCTGCACTACTTTCCAAGTTTGGAATTGCATTATTAACTCCCGTACCTTTGCGAGGTATTCTTGAATTTGTGACTCTCTGGCTGTATAAGTCCCCAGCATCTGATTAACCACAAGTTGAGAATCACTCTTGATTATAATCTGTGTTATGCCGAGTTCTCGTGCCAATTCTAAACCTGCAATTACAGCCTCATACTCTGCTTCATTGTTAGTTATAGAATGACATTTTATAGCCTGTCTAATGGTCTCACCCGCAGGTGGTACGAGGACTATTCCTAAGCCTGCCCCTTTTACATTAGATGAACCGTCAGTGTATAAAACCCAAGTCCCCGGGTTCGCACCATTAAAAGCTAGTAATTCTTTTTCTGCTTCTAAATGCATCCCCTGGCTAAAATCACCCACGAAATCAGCTAGTACTTGAGACTTTATAGCGGTCATGGGTTGATAAATAACTTCATACTCACTTAATTCTATAGCCCATTTTGCTAATCTTCCTTAATGTTCGTGTTTATGCAAAATATTTCGAAGCGGAAAAGCAGTAACTACAATAATGGGATGACATTGAAAATAAGGTCATAACTTTCTAGATGCCATGATCAAAGCTAATGCTAAATTTTCTAGCTGTGGGTATCGTGTCTCAGCTTCCAATAAGGACTTACTTACATAATAAATAGGAGATTGTTTACCTTGGTTCTCGCGGACTAAAACAACACTTACTGCGACTTCAGATACGGCCAGATAAATGAGAAGTTTTCCCCCCACCTTTGGTTTTGCCAACAAAGGTGGTTTTGACAAATAAGCTTTCAAATTTCTAAGGGCTTGTTGATAATCTTCATTCCATTCAAAATGATCTTGCTTTTTAAGTGCAGAGAAAAACTTAAAACACCTTTCTGAGGATTTGGAAATAAATCTCCCCAAAGCTGCAATTATTCCCGTTAATCTTTGTACTTCCTTTTTATTAGTAAGGATATCCGGGATTTCTTCTATTGCTTTGATCTGAGAAGGATTCACTTCAATACCACGATTAGAAACAAGAAAACCCAAAAACTTACCTGATGCAACTCCAAATGCACATTTTTCTGGGTTGAGTTTCATATTAAATTTTCGCAAAATTTCAAAAGTAACAGATAGATGAGAAATATGATCATGAGATTGCTGGGTTTTGACGAGCATATCGTCTATATATACCTCCATTGTTTTCCCTAAATGTTCTTGGAACATTTTGGTGACCAACCTTTGATAGGTTGCCCCAGCATTTTTGAGGCCAAAGGGCATTACTTTATAACAGTAAGTCCCCCTGTCTGTGATGAAAGAAGTTTTTTCTTCATCACCAGGATCCATTTTAATTTGATTATATCCCGAGTATGCATCTAAAAAACTTAAAAGTTCATGACCTGCGGTTGCATCAATTAGTTGGTCTATATGCGGTAAGGGAAAGGAATCTTTTGGACAGGCTTTATTTAAATCGGTATAATCTACACAAACACGCCACTTACCATTTTTCTTGGGTACAACCACCGTGTTAGCTAACCAAGTAGGATATTTTACCTCACGGATTGATCCGATTTTTAATAATTTTTGGACTTCATCCTGAATCACCTGGTTCTTGAAAGCACCTTGTTTCCGTTTCTTTTGCTTTATTGGTGTGAAAGAAGGGTCCTCATTGAGTTTGTGAGTCATCACATTTGGTGGTATCCCTGTCATATCAGCGTGGGACCAAGCAAAACAGTCTAAGTTAGCTTTTAAAAATTCGATTATCATACCTCGCGTGTTCGTGCTTAAATTGGCCCCGACATAAACCATCCGTTCAGGCCATTGATCAAATAACATCACTGCCTCAAACTCTTCAATTGTCATTTTGATGCTTTCATTTTCTGCAGGTTCTTGAATTGTTTCAGGTCTTGAGTCCAAATCCGTCTTTTCCTGTTTTGTTGAAGTTTGATCTTTTTTACCTTCAACTGTTTCCTGTAATTGCTACTTTTCTTTATTTGCGACGCTCGTACTTGTTACAGCGTTGACACTTTTAGCCATCTGCCGATCCCCAAGAATTTGGCAAATTCCCCATGGTGATGGGAATTTAATAACCTGATGTAGAGTTGATGGGACAACATCCATATCGTGTATCCATGGTCTCCCCATGATCATATTGTAGGCCATTTCCATATCAACTACCTGAAATTTAGTTTCCTTCACAACACCCATAGCAAAAGTTGTTAGAAATACCTCACCTTTTGTTACTACACTTGAATTGTCGAAGCCTGACAAGGTGTGCGCCTTGGGTATCATTTTGTCTTCAGCTTGCATTTCTCGTAGTACCCTTAGTAATATAATATTTACAGAACTCCCTGGATCAATCAAAACTCGTTTTACATTAGTATCATGTACAAGTAAAGATATTACCAGTGCGTCATTATGTGGAGTTGTCACTCCTTCGGTATCTGCGTCATCGAACGAAATACTTTCATTTTCAAGGACCTGCCGCACCCATTTCCCGTGTGTAATCGTTACCTTAGAAACCTTGTTGGAGGCTGTGTAGGTTACGACGTGAATATCTTCTCCCCCGCTTATGACATTCACTGTCCTCTTGGGTGAAGGAGGTTGTGGTGGCTCTTGTCTGTTTTTCATATAAGCTTGTTTTCGTTTCTCACTAAATAACTCAGTGAGGTACCCTTGCTTCAATAAATGATCCACTTCACTCTGCAAGAATGTACATTCTGAAGTTTTGTGCCCGTGATCGTTGTGAAATTCGCACCAATGATCCGGATTGCGTCTACTTGGATTTGACCGCATCTCTTTTGGCCACCGTACCTTATCTCACATGCTTCTTAAAACAACTACGAGCTCGGAGGTAGAGACATTAAAATTATATCCACCGAATCGTGCCTTTAAACTCCTGTCATCATCTCGCGATTCTTGTCTGTTCCGATCATTCCTGAACTTTGAAGAAGAGCCAGAATCCCGGTTCCTCGATTTTTGATCATATTGTTGGCTATCTTGTTTCGACCGTGGGTCTTTTTCTGCAGGTCCCATATATGGATCGTACCTGTTTTTACCTGATCTTTTTTCGGTTTCTGACCTTCGGGTACCGCCCCTTTCTTTATGATGAAGCTTAGGTACGGTATCTTTTTTGATTCGCAGCTTCGTTCTATACCTGTTGTAAACATCATTCCATGTGGTTGCAGGAAATTCTCGAAGGCTTTCTTTGAGTCATCTCGTGGCTTCAGAACTTTTGTCATTTAAATTACTTGCAAAGGATATAGCAGCCCAATTGTCAGGCACACGAGATAGAGTCATTCTTTCACGCTGGAATCTATCAACAAAGTTTCTAAGCAGCTCCGAATCCCCTTGTTTGATTTTGAAAATATCTTCCATTCTTTTCTCAACCTTTTGTGCTCCCGAATGTGCTTTAATAAAAGAATCTGCAAGCTCAACAAAAGAATTAATAGAATTTTCAGATAAAAGAGAATACCAGGTTAATGCACCCTTGGTGAGTGTTTCTCAAAATTTCTTGACCAATACTGATTCAATTTCTTGTTTGGTCAAGTCGTTGCCTTTTACGCCGGTTGTAAATGCAGTCACGTGGTCACGTGGGTCTGTAGTACCATCATATTTTGGGATGTCAGGCATTTTGAACTTTTTTGGAATTGGAAGGGGAGCAGCACTAGGCTTCCATCGTTGTTGTGAGTATTTGTCCATGTCTACTCCTTTTATTACAGGCGGAACTCCAGGGATTTGTTCAATACGCTCATTTTGTTCCTTAAGCTATTTCTGCAAGGTTAGTACTAAATTTTGCAAATATGAATTATTTAAATTACCTGGTCCCCCTTCTTGTGGTTCACTGGGGGTTGCTCCGTTTCCAGAATTATCAAGACCAGAACGGGGATTCTCCAATGTATTATTATTAGGAGTTGGTGTGGGTGGCGCAGCAGGCAATCGACTAACAAGTGCCTGAAGAGCTTTGCCGACCTGTGCATCAATTAGCTTTTGCAAAGCTTCAGTTGTAACTCCTTCAAAATGTTCAGATTGCTCTTGTTGATCAGCACGGGATTCAGTAACAGGAGTGCCTTCACGAGATTGACGTGGTGAATTTAGAGGAGAGGGAACCACGTCATCTTGATTTTGATGTATTTGATTCTCATGGTTTCCCAATGTGTTATTACTATTGTTGTCGGCGTTGTTGTTTGACATGGTGACGACAATAGATAAGATATAGCTTAAAAGGAAAGATTATCAGATTCCCGGTAACGGAACCAATTTGTTTAACCAAAAATCTGAGTCTTTGGTCAAAGCTAAAAAGAAATTCGGGTTACTGATAATCAGGAGACAAAAATAAAATACTTTTGAGAATGATGGTAAAAAAGCAAATAGATGTGTATTTCAATAAATTCTCAATAGTATTCCGTGTCCTTACAAATGATGATACTTCTTCCTTTTATAGATAATTCTAGGTAAAGGAATGAAGCCTCAGCTTTAATGATATAATCACGAGTAATAAATGACATTAAATAAGCCATTATGCAATCATTCCAATTAAATACCAATTTTGTAACGTATCAAGTATTTAATAATGAATTTGGACTCCTTTCTGTCATCAGATCTTTGTCTTCAATGCCTTCTAACCCGTTGGCTGTAAATAATTTAAATTGGTACGAGACTCGTATCTATACGTCGTCTCGTGCCTATTTAAATTCTTCTTCCCGTGGCTATCTCCATCCGTACCTCTTAGTCAATTGTTGCGCTTTGACCATTTAAATAATCCACGTGTCATGCCATATCATCTTTAATATAAACTCAGTTTTTTCCTAATACACTGGCCACAGTGACTGGGAGGGTTATTTCCCCTTTCGTTGTTTCACTTGCCATGTTGAATTCGTTGAGGACTCGAGTGGCGGGCATGATTTGGCCGAGCAGTCTGAGCTTATCTATCACCCTCGACCTGATAATGTTGGCCGAGCTACCTGGATCCGCAAGTACACATTTTATTTGAAAAGCATTTACGAGGAAAGAGATTACCAGTGCGTCGTTATGAGGTTGGGACAAGGTTTTAGATTCATCCTCGTTTAATGTGAGGGCATCTTCGGGTACGTATCCCTGGATTCAGTGGGAGTGACGATGCCCCCTAATATCATGTGGATAACATGTTGTGGCTCATTTGCTTCGTTTTTCTTGGCTTCCTCTCTTTCTCGAAACTGATTTTTAGCCAAATCGCTCAAAAATTCTCGGAGGTGACCTTTATTGAGTAGCCTGGACACTTCCTCTCGGAGCTGGTGGCAATCTTCAGTCCTATAGCCATGCGTATTATGAAATTCACATACTAAGTTGCGATTCCTCTTAGAAGGATCCGACTGAATAGTCCTAGGCCATCTGGTGTCTCCGATTTTGCTTATGGCGAACACGATGTCCGACACATCCACATTAAAGTTGTATTCTGACAGGCGAGGTGCCCCTGTTGGCCCCATGTTCCCATCGAACCCGGCTCTGTTGATGAGTCCCCGAGGGTTCTGTCCTCGGTTCACCAATTGATCGTTGTAAGGCGGGTTGCGTCTCAGGGCATTCATCCTATCTTCAAGGTATGGCTGATAACTCTCTTTGATCGGTTTCGACTCCTTTGCCAGGAGCCTGCTTGGATATACTGAGCCCGAGGGGGCTCCCAGCTGGTCATTCTCGACCCTGATCTTTGACTGATACCGATTATAGACGTTCGACCAGGTTACAGCAGGATATTCGATTAGATTTTCTTTCAACTGCCTTGAGGCCACTCAACTTTGTTCATTTAGGCCTTGAGCGAATGCCTGCACCGCCCAGTCGTCGGAGACCGAGGGTAGTTCCATTCGTTCGTTTGGAAGCGAGATACGAATTCTCGTAGCATTTCCTTCTCCCTCTGCTTGATCTTGAATATGTTGGACTTCCCTTTTGCTACATTGATGGCACTGGCATGTGCCTTTATAAAGGAGTCTGCTAGCATGGCAAATAAGTGTATGGAGTTGAGAGCTAGGTTGTGATACCACATCATGGCCCCATTCGAGAGTGTTTCTCTGAACTTCTTTAGTAAGACAGACTCAATCTCATCGTCTTTTATGTCGTTGCCCTTTACTGCGCACGTATAGGCAGTGACGTGTTCATTGGTATTTGAGGTCCCACTATATTTTGGGAGTTCTGGCATTTTGAACTTCTTTGGAATGGGTTTCGGAGCCACTTCTTTCGAGAACGGCCGTTGCACGAACTTCTTTAAATCTATACCTTTCAGGATCGGGGGTGCGCCCGGGATTTGGTTGACCCTGAAGTTATAGGTTTTGACCTTCTTGTCGTTGGCTTCTATCATTTTCTCATTGTTATATTACGCAACGCCTTCCTGATGTTCTTTGGAAGGGCAACGTAAGGCTAAGCAACCGATGTAAGTGCGGTTGCTATCCGCCAATGAGGTCCCCTCCGCATGCTAGACTAGATTGTTAGTGCCGTGCAGGAAAAACAATGTCACGAGCAATTACGGAAGCTGAGAGAAAATTGGGTTTTGAATGATGATGATTTTATTGATGAATGAAATGCTGATTACAAAAGATGCGGTGTCGAGAGGGAGAGACAGCAGCACAAAAGATTGATTGCTAAAAATGTTTGATTACTTGATCCCCCCTAATAATACTTAAAAAAAAAACCAAAGTTACATGACTAGTCCTAATAAAGCTGTAGAAGCACACTGAATGAAAATGATGTAAACACGTCTGTAATTACAATGAAAAGGACTTAGTTTATTACAATGTAGAACCAAGTCCGATGGCAGCAACTTTGTCTTGCGGGTCAGGGTCTGCGCACGCGGTGTTGTGGGCACGCGCGACACTTGTTATGTTGGCTTGAGGCTGGGCGCTGGTGCTTGAAATCAGGGTCTGTGCGCGAGGCGCTGTTGGAATGGGCCTGCAGCTGGGCGCTGGTGAGGCATCAGGATCTGCACGCACGACATTGTCAGTGCGCAGGACGCTGTTGTCATTGGCCAGCCACTAGGCACTGGCGAGAGGCATCGGTGGGGCGACAGAGGCACATGTTGTCACTTAGCGCAGCCAAGACCACGGGGCTGAACATGGCGCTAGGCATTGTGAGGCTTGCTAGGCTGCCATGGGGCGCGACCAAGGGGTCATGGGGTGTGTCTGGAAAGCATCCCATGACATTCTCCCTCACCTGAGTTGGCATCGTCCTTGGAGCCTTATGATGATGATGATGATGATGATGATTCTGGTGGTTGTTGGATGGGAGCTCTGTGCCCCTCTATTCTTTGAGCTTGTTGTTGTAGCGACGCAATGATTTCATGCGGCTGACATGGAAGACTGGATGGATCTTCCACCAGGATGGAGTTTTCACATGGTATGTGGACTTCCCAATGCGTTTTTCAATGGGCAGGTTCCCGATGTATTTTTGTTGCAGGCGAGGGTCATGGGTCCTCTCTGCAAACAAGTAATGCTTTAGGATGCATAGTATTACTTTGTCCCCTGTTTGATGTTGGGCAAAGCAAAGATTTTGTTCGGTGAATCTTTTTGCCCGCTCTTGGGCTTTGACGAGATAGCTCTGCACTATCCCCATGTTGCTCTCCCATTCGCTCGAGAAGTTGGCAGCTCGAGGAGATTTTGGCATGGTTGATGAATTCACCATTTGCGAGAGAAGCGGTTGCTGTCCGGTAACAATTTCAAAAGGGCTTTTGTTTGCATGATGGCTCTTTTGAGAATTGAAACACAGTTGAGCAACATCCAAGAGCTTCACCCAATGCTTCTGTGATCCGGTTGCAAAGTTGTGTAGATATTCCTCCAGCATGTCATCGAAGCAGTCTGTCTGGCCATCCGATGGTGGATGGATTTATGAGTTGTGACTCAATGTTAACCCAAAGCACCTGAAGAGATGGGTCCAAAAGTTGCTAGTGAAGCGTGAGTCGCGCCTACTAACAATGTATTTGGGCAGGCCCCAATGTTTGACAATGTGCGTGAAGAAGTCGAGCTGTATCTTCTGCTAAGATGTTCTGTGGGGCTGCTATAAAGGTTGCATAGTTTGAAAACTGATATATGACAACCAAGATGGATGCAAGATTACCAACTTGGGGTAATCCCATGATGAATCTGAGGGAAACACTTTCTCATGGTCTCTGAGGGACATGTAATGGCTGCAAGGGTCCCGTCTGTGATGAGTGATCCGACTTGTCCTTGTGGCATGGCTGACAAGTCTTCACACACTGAGGAGCATCACCAGTCTTTTGAGGCCGATGATATGAGGGCTGATTATTGCTGCGAAGGGTAGCCGGAACCAGGGATTCATGTTTGTTGACTACCTTCCCCATTTGCATGACTGAGATGTTTTCAGCGGCCATCTTTATAGGAAAGCATGGTATGGTGCAGGGCTTGGCCCCGTTTTCTCCCATCATCAGGAGCATGTTGGCATATGGTACCGGTATGGTGTTGGGTTGCCTCATGAACTCCAAACCCACTATGATGTCGAAGTCATCTATGATTGCGATGTGCAAGTCGATGTTTCCTTTGTATGGGCCAAGTTTCACTGGGACATTTGTAGCTGTTCCACCCAATGTCTGGGGTGGTGAGTTGATAGCCTTGACGCGACCTTTGCTCTTTTGCACAACAAGACCCAGACGCTCTACTTGAGTTGAAGCCAAGTAGTTGTGGGTAGCACTCGTGTCTATCAATGCGTGAATGGGCTTTCCGTTCACTTTCAATTCGACGAACATTATGGTCCTCGCTTGTTTAGTAGGCCTCTAGTCCATCTTTTCCTTCCCTTTCTTGGTGATTGGGACTGAGATTTTTTAGGAGGACATGTACTGGTCCCCGCTAAGGCATGCAGGATAGAGCCAACAATTGCATTGAAGGTGCCTACCTGGTCTTCTTCTGATGTGTCTGATTCATTTGACTCATCCTCAACAGTTTGATGAGCATTTACCTTTGTGTTTGGGCATTCATTGTTCCAATGTTCCCCACCGCAATGACGACATTCTGAGGGAGGCTTTCTCCCCTGATTGTTGTTGATGGATGCAACACTATTGCTGCTGGAGGGAGGAGTCTTAGTTTTGGATGCACTCCGATCTCCCCCACTTTTGCTTGGGCCACCATTGCTGGGATGGTTCCCGTTGAAGCCCCCCCTGGACAGACGGCTGGGGCCTGTCGTTCTGAGTTTCCAAATGATAATCGCCAAGGGATTCTGCAGCTTAAATGTCCTTGGGCAGGGTGTCTACCCGTTGTCTTTGTAGTTCTATACAGGCATGAGGTTTCAAACCTTCTATGAATGCGAATAGTTTGTCTTTGTCCCCCATGTCGCGTATGTTTAGCATGAGTGCAGAGAATTCGCGCACGTACTACCGCATTGATCTGATGTGGCGGAGCTCCCGTAGCTATCTCCTTGTGTTGCACTCCACATTTTCAGGGAAGAACTGTAGGCGTAGTGCTGCCTTCAATTCATCCCATGTCTGGAGAGTATCTTCAGCGGCCTTGATGGCTTCGTATTTGATCTGCCACCAAAGTTTGGCATCGCCCTGAAGATACATGGCAGCAGTTGCTACCTTTTTGGTTTCTTCCAAATGGCCCACGTCATCGAAGTATTGTTCGATGTCGAAGATGAAGTTTTTCACTTTTTAGCATCCCGGGATCCGTCTTATGGCTTTGGCTCCGGTATCTTAAGCTTTTGTGGAATGGGGGTGAGGTTTGCTGCACCCCTGATATGGTTGTCGCCTCTTTGAAGAAGGCTCTGTAGAGTAGCATTGACAACATTGAGCTTGCCTATCAAGTCGTCTATGGTTTGCTGCATGGCAGTTAGTCTGTCTGCCTCCTGTTGCTGATGGGCTAAATCGTCGGCACGCTCCTGTTGGATGTCGTCAAATTTGCCATGAATATTGGCAATTTCAATGGCTGTCGTTTGTCGGTCATCCTCAGAGTCACGACTGATGTTTGCAATGTCATTTTTCGCCTGCCGCATTCGACGGTCCAAGTCGTCCAACATTTACACTAGGTTGTTGTTTTGATCAGGCACCGTATCTTCGATTGGTCGTAATCGGTCAACTGTCTCTTCTAGGGATGCTAGACGCTCCACATAATTCACCATGGTCAGAAATGGTGATGATGGAAAATGTGTTCCCTCGTCGGATGTTGAGCCTAGGGCTCTGATACCAACTGTTACACAATGCTTTCCTGATGTTCTTTGGAAGGGCAACGTATGGCTAAGCAACCGATGTCAGTGCGATTGTTGTCTGCCAATGAGGTTCATCCGCACGCTAGACTAGATTGTTAGTGCCGTGCGGGAAAACCAATGTCACGAGCAATTGCGGAAGTTGAAAGAGAATTGGGTTTTGAATGATGATGATTTTATTGATGAATGAAATGCTGATTACAAAAGATGCAGTGTCGAGAGGGAGAGACACCAGTACAGAAAATTGATTGCTGAAAATGTTTGATTGCTTGATCCCCCCTAATAATACTTAAAAAAAATAAACCAAAGTTACATGACTAGTCATAATAAAGCTGTAGAAGCACACTGAATGAAAATGATATAAACTAGCCTATAATTACAATAAAAAGGACTTAGTTTATTACAATGTAGAACCAAGTCCGATGGCAGCAACTTTATTTTGCGGGTCAGGGTCTCCGAGCGTGGTGCTGTGGGCATGCGCGACACTTGCTGTGTTGGCCTGAGGCTGGGTGCTGGTGCTTGGCATCAGGGTCTGTGCGCGGGGATGTGTTGGAATGGGCCTGCAGCTGGGCACTGGCGAGGCATCAGGATCTGCGCGCGCGGCATTGTCAGGGCGCGCGGTGCTGTTGTCATTGGCCAGCCACTAGGCACTGGCGAGAGGCATCGATGGGGCGACAGAGGCGCATGCGCGCTTGTCACTTGGCGCAGCCAAGACCACGGGGTCGATCATGGCACTAGGCATTGTGAGTCTTGCTAGGCCGCCATGGGGCGCGGCCAAGGGGTCAATGGGCGTGTCTGGAAAGCAGCCCATGACAATAAGCATGTCCAAGTGTTTTATTATTTTTTTCCATAATTTAAAAGCTTTAAATTGATTTATTTTCTCCCTTTTTACCCATAAAAAACCCCAATACGTATTTCCAAAATTATTATTTTGATACTTCATCTATTGGATTTTTATATTTATTTCATTGTATGGCTAAGGTAACTTTCACAATTTTATTTAGTATTTTAAAACTAAATTGCACATAATTGCAATATTAGCCATTTTAAGGTTTAATTATGTTCGATACGCATAAAATTGGATCCTGTATTTTTAAATTTTTAATTAGGTATTATAAATCATTTTAACCTTTTAAATTAGTTTTCAGAAACCATTACTATTTTTATAATTTAAATAGGGGAAAATGGCTATTTACATTATCGCCAAATTTTGCTTTTAATTATAGCCAAATCAAACCCCAATTTCCCAGCCCAATTTCTAATTAAACCCCGACCATAACCCAATTAAATCCTACCTGACCCAGACCCTTTCTCATCCTGGTCGTTGATCACAGAGATCAACGGCCACCGTTCACTCTTACCTTTTTTAACCCAAACGAAACCCCCCCAAACCCTCTCATTCTCACAATCCGCTGCCCTTGATTTTTCTTTTTTGGCAATCTGCTAGGCAAGCGCCTAGGGCTAATTTTATTAATAAAATAAAATGATAAACAAATTACATTGTCAGGTGTACATTAAACCTATTACCAAGATTAAGCAAACAAACTCAACCTTAGTATCACCAAATGCATGCTATAATTAAAAAAGATGATGCCAAAAAGCCTTGTACTTGTAAAGTAGCTCCATTTTGATATCACATTAAAGTTATTAAACTTTGTAGAAAACCACTCTAGCCTACTCAAGTCGTTCCATGCCACTGAAGCCCAATGATGAACCAGTAATTGTCCAGTTAAATGCATGTCAAATTTATGTCTCTTCAGCCCAATTCCAATGCATCATATGTTTACGTACATAGCCTATTCCCAGCTTTGCATTTGTACCCCCTTCTCTTGCGATCCATGCATATGAAGTTCAATCCCATGGAGGTATCATGTGATCTCCACTTTGACCCAGAGAGCATTCTTCAATTAAACAAATGAGATGTTGTGAACGCTTCCAAATTGTGCAGTCGAAGACTCACGGTTACAATTTCAAATTGCCATGGAAGCATTCATGCACCATTTCCCAATGATCCAGCGTATTTAAAATAGTAGAATTCCTCCAAAGCGTGGTTGAGCATCTGGTGTTTCCTTTTTTCTGAAAAGTTGGAGAGGACAAAAAAACATGTGATCTCCACTTTGTCCAAGCGATCATGCTTCAATTAAACAAATGGAATGTTGTGAAAGCTTCCAATTTGAGCAGTCCAAAATGCACGGTTTTCTTTTAATAGTTTGTACCCATGCTGCTCCTCGTGGGCTGCAAACAGTGTGCTCCAACTTAGCGTTCCAATACGCAAAACAGAAACTGTAACAAGCAGTAGGCATACAAGATGTCCCCATGCTGCTCGGTGATAAGCATCAATGAAATACCTGCAAAAAAGCAAACATTGTTAGCCGAAAATTTGCTTACCAAATTCTCCTCAAAACTGAATCGAGTCTGATAGAGAAATGGATCCTCTTTTCCTCCTAATTCCTTGCAACCTTCACTCTTATGTAGGGACATTGCATCTTATCTTCATTAATAATCCTCCTTCCTTTTGAGTCTATATCCCAGAAACCATGACATTCAATATTTCCTTCATCTAGAGCATAATTAGCAATGTGGTCTACTAGTGTATTCCCTTCTCTAAATATGTGTGTGACCTTGTAGATAATTTTTTCCTTCAATCTTAAAATCTCCTCTACATGTTCCGTAATACACCAAGGAGGCTTCCATGATTCCTCTATAATGTTCTTTAATAGCAAGGAATCTGTCTGCAGCCATTCCCCTCTCCTCTCCAACTCTTTCTGAAACCTAAAGCTAACCCTAGCCGCCACCACCCAAACTAACCCTATTCCCCTTCGATCCTCGCTCAATCCATGGACTGTCATGGTTGTTTGAGATGTATACTCGTCTCCTACGTCTCCCGGTTTCCCCTTTTGTGATCTCAAAGAGATCTAGTCCAGACCTTGCTCAACTTCAATCCATGGTCTTTTATGCTACTTTCCGGCCATCCATGGCTGTTCCAGTCAGATCCATGGCCGTTCCGGCTAAAACTGATAACGATCTAATGTTTTCACATATTTTTTTGGGTTCTCTCATATTTTCCTCCTTATTACTACGATTTTTAGCATGTTTAAACATTAGCTGAGTCTTTCCTTTTGGCTCAATTCATTTTTTGTCATGAAACCCTAATACTTCTGGGTTCAATTCGAAGTTTGAATTTGTTTGCGGTGTATTTGCCTGACTATCATGAACATTCTGCGCTTTATGTGTGTTCTATATGCTCTTCTGCTTCCTGTTTTGATTTGTTCTTAAGGTTTCTTTGATCTTGTCCAAACCTGCGTCATTTATGGGTCCGACCATTTGTTTTACTAATTGTTCACATAATTTATGGTGATTTTGTGTTATCTCCTTAAACCTACAGCTTTGATTTTGTGTATTTTCCTAGTAGTTATGTACTGAATTTTCGAAATTGCTTCCTTACTTTTGTGATACTTTCCTTAGTTAATGCTGATTCCTTGTGATTTTGTGATTCTCTGAACTAATTTTCAGAATCAAATTGTACTCTACCCTGTTTATGTGCGCAATATGCTATTATTATTTTTTCCTTGCTTGAAAATATTCTGTCTTATTATATGCTACATACTTTTACTATTCCTATTATGGTAAAATCAGTCTTACGAGCAATTCTTTTCCATATTTGATATAACGTGTACTCGTTTGAACTATGACTCCCTAATTGAAGGGAGTCTGGGTCTCTAATTGATTCTAATTTGTATTATTTCTATAATTATGATAAGTCAATACTTGTTACCTTATTTTCCTACTTGTTTTCAAATACTATAAATACTCTACCCTCTCTTCTTTAAACACATGAACAATTAGTTCGGAACACACACATATGCACTCAAACTCTCCCTTCTTTCTCTGCTACTTGGCTACCGCTTTGTCTAGCTGGTTGGAAGCCAAGGCTAGACTGTGGAACTCTGATTGCTTTACTTTTTATGCACTTTGCTTCTTCAACTAGTATGTTCCTTGTTCAAATTCTGAAAGTCAACTCTATGTATTCCCTTGTTTGTCAATCCATATCTCATTCTACACTGATTTAATGGCTTATGTTGTTAAATTGCCCTTCTTGTTTACTATTTTACTCAGCATGCCTAAAATTCTGCCCTCCCTTGTTCAAATGTAATCAGAATGTTTACTTGTTCCTGTTTATGTCCTTCAACTAGTATGTCTCCTACTGTACTTGATTATTACTAATTCATGACTGATTATGTGTAATAGGCCCCCTGCATGACTACTCCCATACCCTGTCCCTATCTTTTATTACTGTTATAATTTCAAGAATGATTTCCGTAAAGTAGTTGTTTGTGTTTTGAAGACCAATTAGCCCTTACCCACCCCTTGTATTTTCTGGTCTATGTGCATCTTTTCTCAGCCATAATTATGTGTTTCTAATTTGGACCCTCTGTGTCCCCAACCCCTACTTCCTTGTTTGTAACTTCTGAAGTTGTAGTACTCTTTGAACTTGTTCTGTATGTGTTGTTGTTGCTCCTATCCCCTTCCATTTTCAAAACTATTTTCCAACTCAACTCCTCTAAATCTATGTCAATCACTCTCACATATACACTTAGACAGGGTGTCTAAGCGATAATAGCAGAACCAGATTTATTACATAACTCAAAAAAGAAGTCTGAATCAGGTTTGCCTACTGATTTTAACAGTCGATAATCAAACAAAGGCAATTCCAGTTTTATTTAAGTTATTACCTAAGGCTTGCCTAGGTGTAAAGCGATATGCAGTAGTTGTTACAAGTTATTAAGACAGTTTGGAGATTATTTACCTAAAACATGTTGTTCTACTCGAATGCATAGATTATTACCAACTTATTAAGAAAGCATCACAATGTGAAAATTATTACTAACTACCTTTTCGTGAATCGTTAGTTAACTAGGCATTTGAACGAAATGCAAACAGGATCCTAAAATATGATATTCTAATATGCAAATGGCAGGGTTGTTAAAAATAGAGTCCCTAAGGCAAGATTACTAAATGTACACAAGAGTTGCAGAATTGTTGAAATACGACTTCATGAGTAATAACTTCTATACCAATGTTATTATTTCCATAGGAGACGGATTTCTAAGAGGTAGACTTAAAACATGGATTAATGAATGAGATGCTGAAGCAAGAAACATGGATCCAGAGAATATGATTTCTAATGCACGTGTGAATCCTAAGCATGGTTTCTATTATACAATTAGGAATATAAACCTAATGACATATTTTCTACCCTTAACAAATTATAGCATGCATATTTACCCTACCCCTTTTCACTTTCCACCCCAATACTTGTTTACAAATTATTACAGGCCATGTGAGGGAATTACATAAGTAGAAATGAAAAAATAAGAAGCTACACTATAGGAAGCCTGATTAGGACTTCCTCTCTGAGTTATGTAATAAACCACCTCAAGTGCCAATATCATTCTATAGCATTTCTCATATTTGGGTGTGTCAGAGTTCCCTAAGGACCTCCAGGGATCCCAGGCAGTGCTCACACCCAGATTGCATAACCAAGAGTATGTGCAGCGTGGAAGGGCCATCTCTTATGTGTCCAGGTTCATAGGGAGCTCAAGGGTTGCTTTAGTATTTTGCCTTTAAACCTGAGGGTCTGCCTAGAACCTCCTTCTTATAGGATAGGAATCCTAAATTTCTCCAGGACTGATAGGAAGGGTCGGGTAACAATAAGCAATAGTGGTCAAGACCAACCTTCGCTCTAATTACTTTCACGGGGTGGGAAAGGGTAGATATGGATATGATGACCGGTGAGCTAATAACACGTGTAGCCCCTCTTTTGAGGAGTGTCATATCGGGTATTGCATTGATGTGATTTATATTATTATAAAGCCTACGGCCCCCTCCCCCTTTTAGGCTTAGATTGTAATTTTTCTAAAAAATCTTGCTTTTCACTAATTGTTTTCAAACACCCGTATCCCCTTACTATTTGAGCCCTACTTGTCTACTTGCTAATTGCACAAATTCACAAAAACTGTCTGGTCAGGAACCACGCTAGTGGATCCTGAGGGGTGCCCAACACCTTCCCCTTAGGATATTTCAAGCCCTTACCCTATCTCTGGTTATCCAAATATAGTTAGAAGTGAACCCTGTAGGTGCCCTAACGCACCTTAAAATTGTTAGGTGGCAACTCTTCAAAATTACAAAACCCCTTTCCCAAAAGGAAAGAGTTATCCCATACCCAAAATGTCATGAACCCAATTACCCCAGGAAGGGAAAAAGGAGGTGCGATAACATGGCGACTCTGCTGGGTATTTTTAGGCTCATTTTAGATTGTTCTTGTGAATTTGTACCCCCCCTATGTGCAATTACTTGTTTAATTTCTTTAAGCATTTAATTTCTTCGTCAAAAGCAAAACTGACATATGTTTCTTGTTTCTTTCCTTCCTTATAACTGCTTTAAATTATGAAACTGTTGTATTTATCACTTTCTTAACATGAAAATACATGTCAACATGCTTTTAATTATTGCATAATCATTCTCAACATCATACTCTACTCGTGCCAAACAAATACTATAGCAACGCTTGATGAGTGGTTGCGCCCTTCCTATATCATTACCCCCTAAATTCAGAAAGGCTTATTTACTGTAAAACTAGTCGATCAGCGGCGCAGTCAACAGTTCTGTGCCTTCCCCCTTGAGTTGTCTACTTAAGGGTACCAGTCTAAAATGCTATATAAATTTTACTCTATTTGAATTGTGCATGCATCATGGTCAAACATAGACGGGTCAGTTATGTTGTCCGTTTAATGATCATTTAAGATAGCCTTGTCCAAAAGTCCACTGGGTTTCCCTAAACCCAAATGGACATCATCACGTTCTGTGCATTTATTTGTAGAACTAAATGCTTCACGCTAATTGTTGATGTTAAATAGTCGAGTCCGGTGGGGGTATGGTCCTAACCATGTTTGTCTTGCAGAAAATTAGGCACGAGGTCCCCAGTTTCGGTATGATTAGCACGCCCCCACTCTTGCTAGACTGGTGGAGGAGTCTTCCATCAAATGACCAAATCAATTAGTGGAAAGAGAGGGCCACCAAAGCTAGGGAAAAGTTGGAATATCTTGAATACATTTTACTGGAATTGGAAGGAAAAGTGAAGAAGAGAGTCACCGACTGCCAGAACACTAAGGGAAAAAAGGAGAACACCTGGCAAAGGCATTTTTACTAGCAAACCTACGCGAACTGAAGGATTTGATCAACGAGAGAATTCAACCAGAGGAAGGTCCTTCTGGGACCAAATAGATAGGAATTTACTTTTTCGCTTTAGGAATGTAATAAGGACAATGGTCATTAGTGACTTTTATTGCTTGATTATTTAATGTCGTTTTGGGATTCGTTTATTTCTATCAATAAAGTGAGGCATTTAGCATTCTATGTTCTCCAAATCAATTTGTCGCTAGGCCTACCTTGGGCACAAAGGGATTCCCAAATTAGGACATGCTTTACATTCCCGCACTGTGTATTTAAATATTGCAATACTTTTTATAATCCCTACTGACTTGATTACCTTTTTGTTTTTATTTTGTTTTCTTCTATTATTCCCCTCCCCACTCCCCATATGTTAGTTTGTGCACTCTGGCATCGTCATCTTATTTCACAAGATCCAGGGGCCCTCCACCCACTCCTTCTCTTAGTACCATTAAAGGCAAGAACAAAGGGAAAATGGAAGATTTAAGCAACATCAGGAAGGATAACACAACTGAACGGGAAGAGGCTACTGGATGCTAGGGTATTTGGGTTCCTAACAAGAATGTGTCACAACTTGAACAGAAACTACTAAAATTCCAGGAAGAGCTCGATCAGGTTCGGAATCAGACAAACCTATCATTTTCCTTCAGCACCCTTGATATCAACTTCCCCAACGTTGAAAACCCTACACCTCCTCAAAATATCCCAAAGCAACATAATCATCCCGCTCCTCACCATCACATTGCTCCACCAAAGAACCAATGTAACACCTGCCATACCCTAAACAACACTCTACTACTCATCCCAGAACCTCAAAACTCCACAAACGACCATTTCCACACCCATACACCAATCCACCATAACACTGATATCTACGTGGAGACCATGCCACCTTCCACCCAGCCTATCTCATGCACACCCGAGTCTAATGAGAAGGATATGCTTATTAGGAACTTGGCCGAGGATCTTGAGAAACTCACCAGCCGGTTTCAGGGCATTAAAGGAAGCAAAGGAATCGAAGGGTTGAACTATGAGGATCTCTGCATACAACCTGGTGTCGAACTGCCCGAGGGGTACAAACCTTCTAAGTTCGAGCTATTTGATGGTACGGGTGATCCAAGGGTTCATCTGAGGACATATTACGACAAGCTGGTTAGAGTAGGGAAGGATGAAAGAATCCACATGAAGTTGTTCATGATGAGTTTGAAAGGAGATGCATTATCTTGGTACATCAGCCAAGATCCCAAGAAGTTGTCAAGCGGGTAGGCATGGCATCTTACTTTATAGACAGATTCAGGTTTAATACAGAGAATGTACCAGACGAGTTTTCTATTCAGAATTTGAAGAATAAGCCAATGGAGACGTTTGACAAGTATGCTACTCGCTAGAGGTCCAAAACTGCTAAGGTCAGACCCACCTTAGAATAAGAACAAATGAACAAGTTCTTTGTCCGGGCTTAAGACCACAGTACCATGAACGATTGATAATGATTGAGAACCACAAGTTTTCCGACATTATCAAGTTGGGTGAAATAATTGAAGAAGGTATTAAAAATGGTATGGTTACAAACTTTAAGGCTTTGCAAGCTACAAATAAGGCTTTACAGTTCGGTGGTGTGTCCAAGAAAAGGGACGGAGGGGTTGTGATGGTTGCACAGAGGCCCAAATCTCCCCTCAAATACCAAACTTACCCAACACCTCCACTAACATACCAGCCAACCCCAAATTACCAAGAACCCTCACACTCATACCAAGCTCCGCCACCAACTTATCAGTCATCTCCACCTCCTGCATATATACATACTTCACCCAGATACTCCCAATCCGCTAAATCTACCAAACTTATAATGCTCAACCATCCCACTATCAATCACCCCCTGCACGCCAAAATTTCCCTAAACCCCGACCTAATTTTTATCGCAAACCTCCAAAACTGTAAACAGCCATCGCTGAACCCATCGGCCAACTGTATGAGAGATTCAAAGCTACTGGTTATGTTACCCCCATCCCTACTGCCACCCCTGAGAATCCTTCTTAGTGGGTTAACCCAAACAAGTCTTGTACATACCACTCTAGCATGAAAGGGCACACCATCGATGAATGTTGCTCCTTAAAAGACAAGATACAGTCCTTGATTGATAACAAGATTATTGTGGCAAAGGAACCCGCTCAAAATTTCCGCAACAACCCCATGCTAGACCATAAGGGTGGAGGTATCCACATGACTAAAATAGAAGATGACTATGATCCCGAATGATCAATCGGGTTGATCGCAGAAGGTGATGACCCAAAGAAACTAACAATCACTCTCAATCCAAACATAGTCCAGATCCAACCGTATAAGGACGTTGAGGTGAATATGTCGGTACCTCTTGAGTTTGAAGCAATGCCATCCATAAAGACACTAGTACCAATTGAAGTTGACTTCGGGTCTCCAGCAAATGTACCCGCACCATTTTATGTTGCAGTCTTGCCACCCAAGGCACATGCTCCATTCAAAGTGAGGATAGCTGTGCCAATCCCAGTGGCGATGTCAACCATACCCCCCTTCTATACAAATGTTGTACCCTAGGACTATACAGTCAAGGCAAGAAGGAATGGCAAGGTCAGTATTGAAGAAATTGTCGCAACACAGGGTTTGACTAGAGTCTATACCCCTGAACATCTAGCTAAATCAAGCAAGCAGACCTCCAATCGGCTACCCCTCATTAAGACATGTCCGAACGACCTTTGGAGGAAAATACAGGCCAAGGAATATTCGGTCATTGACCAGTTAAACAAGATGCCAACACAAGTATCCATTCTCTCTTTGCTGCAAAGTTTCGAGGCACACAAGAATGCTCTATTAAAGGTGTTAAATGAAGCATACGTACCAAGTAACATCACTAGCGGGGAGGTGGCTAAGATGGTAGGACAAGTTCTGGAAAGCCATAAGATCACCTTTCATGAGGACGAGCTGCCACCTGAAGGGCTAGGGCACAACAAGGCACTGCACATCACCGTACAATGCGAATATTATTTCATCACTAGAATCCTGATGAATGGAGGTTCCACTCTTAACATTTGTCCGCTGGTAACCCTCAAGAAGTTGGGTAAAGGGATGCATGAGATTAAGTATGGAGCAATCAATGTGAAAGCCTTCGATGGTTCTCAAAGGTCCACCATTGGTGAGATTATTCTATTGCTTACGGATGGGATCAACCTGGTTCGAGGTCGATTTTCAGGTGATAGATGTACCAACGTCTTACAACATGCTGCTGGAACGACCATACATTCATGCCGCTGGGGCCGTAGCATCCATGCTGCAACATGTAGTAAAGTTTGAATGGAATCACCAGGAAGTAATCATTCATGGCGACAGTAGCAACCATATATAAAGTCGCCAAACCATTCCGGCAATCGAGGGAAGAACGATGTTAGGAGGAGAAACTTACCACCACATTGAACGAGTCAATGCTATCGACAAAGACAAATGGTGGGATAGCAAAATCAAATGTATACTAAGTTGGAGTGGGTACGAACCCCGCAAGGGGCTCGGCAAGAACCTTCAAGGAATCTCTAAACCCATAAAACTCAAGAAACATGGCACTACCTTCGGTTTGGGATATGAATACACCTGGGAAGAATTCAACAACTAGTCGCCACCATGGCGCGGTCCTTACTACCCACTAGAGCAACATATAGCACATCTGGAACAGACCTTCCAACAGTCCGACATTATTTTTGGATCAGATAAATAAGAAGCACTTGAAGAAGTGAAGAACTTGTTTCTAGAGGACAATGATATGGATTGTTGTGTTATTCTCGAGGAGGAGGGGGAGGAAGCCCCTTCCATACAGGCTGTGAGCAGAGGGGCCCATCTAAAGGATTGGACCATCAGGACAAACAAAGCTCGACGTGCCTCGGGGTAGCAAGACTAAAACAAGCATTATTCATTATTTTTACTAAATGATTTTCTTTTCGCATTTTCAATTCCCGCAATAAGATCTTCAATGTTCAAACTAGTTATTCAATTTATCAAAAGCATTTTTGACTTTTCTTATGAATTAATATTTATTGCTATCATATTCTCTCCTGTTTTTACCTATACAACATTACTATTACTTATCTTGATAAACCAATGACTCTGACATGCATTGAGACAACGCAACAAACGGATATTGATTTAGATGAAGATGACATACCTGACGAGATTGTCAAAGAAGTTGAAAATTTTAAGAACAGACCTAAGTCTAACCTGGACGAGACCGAAATTGTCAACCTGGGAGATGCAGAAAACATTAATGAAATGTGAATCAGCATTCACCTATCGCCATCAGAGAAGAAAGAATACACAGAATTTGTAAAGGAGTATAAGGACATATTTGCCTGGTTGTATGATGACATGACTGGTTTGAGTACGTCTATTGTGGCTCACAAACTACCAACCGATCCGATGTGCCCACCGGTAAAGAAAAAGCTCAGAAAGTTCAAGCCTGATATGAGTTTGAAAATCAAGAAAGAAGTCAACAAGCAGATCAAAGCTAAGGTTCTCAGTGTAGTAGAATACCCGATATAGTTAGACAACATTGTCAGTGCCAAATAAGGATGGGAAGGTCAGAGTCTGTGTCAACTTACCGGGATCTCAATCGGGCCAGTCCAAAAGACGACTTGCCTTTGCCAAATATACACATACTGATCGACAATTGCGCCAAGAATGAGCTGCAGTCATTTGTAGATTGCTTCGCTGGTTATCATCAAATCAGGATGGATGAGGAAGATGCTGAGAAAACGGCTTTCATTACACCGTGGGGAGTGTACTGTTACAAGATGATGCCATTCGGCCTGAAAAATGCAGGGGCCACCTATATTAGGGCCGTGACTACCATCCTCCATGATATGATACACAAGGAGATAGAGGTATATGTGGATGATGTTATTATCAAATCGAAGAAGGCAACTGACCACATGGAAGATATGAGGAAGTTCTTCAATAGACTATAAAGAATACAACCTGAAACTAAACCCCGCAAAGTGCGCATTTTGGGGTTCCTGCTGGGAAATTGCTTGGGTTTATTATGAGCCACCGAGGAATAGAACTGGATCCATCGAAAGTTGAAGCCATTCAAGAACTACCACCGCCAAAGAACAAGAAGGATGTGATGAGTTTCATGGGAAGGCTTAACTACATCAACCGATTCATAGCATAGTCTACAGTTATCTGTGAGCCAATCTTTAAGATGTTGAAGAAGGACACCTCTACTAAATGGATTGATAACTGCCAAAAGGCCTTCGACAGAATCAAGGAGTAACTGTCAACACCACAAATCTTAGTCTCGCCCGAGCTAGGTAGACCCTTACCACTCTACTTTGCAGTGTTAGATGGAGCTTTCGGCTGCGCTCTAGGGTAGCATGATGAAACGGGAAGGAAGGAACAAGCAATTTATTATCTTAGTAAGAAGTTCACCCCATACGATGCCCGATATTCTCTATTGGAATGCACCTGTTATGCTTTGACTTGGGTGGCTCAAAAGCTGAGACATTACTTCTGTGCCTATACTATATATCTCATATCGAGAATGGATCCCTTGAAGTACAACTTTTAGAAGCCCATGCCAATGGGCAAACTAGACAAGTGGCAAATCCTGTTGAGTGAGTTCGACATTGTTTACGTAACTCAGAAAGCGGTCAAAGGACAGGCACTAGCAGATCACCTTGCTGAAAACCCCATGGATGGAGGATACGAACCCCTGAAAATGTATTTTCTTGATGAAGAGGTATCATTCATAGGAGAAGACATTACAGAATCCTATGACAGTTGGAGAATGTTCTTCGACAGAGCAGCAAACTTCAAAGGAGTTGGCATAGGAGCAGTCCTAATATCAGAAACTGGTCAGCATTATCCGATGTCTGCCAAACTTAGGTTCCCCTTCACCAACAATATGGCCGATTATGAAGCCTGCATCTTAGGACTCAAAATGTCCATTGACATGAACGTTCAAGAGCTGCTAGTAATTGGAGATTCAGACTTACTTATACATCAGGTACGAGAAGAATGGGAAACTAAGAACTCCAAGCTACTCCCCTATCTACACCATGTACAGGAATTGAGAAAGAGGTTCACGAGGACGAAATTCCAGCATGTTCCCAGAATCCAAAATTAGTTCATTGATGCATTAGCTACCCTACCATCTATGATAAAGCATCTAGACAAGAATTTCATTGATCCCATTCCAGTGAAAATCCATAATCAGCCAGTTTACTATGCCCATGTCGAAGAGGAAGCAGACGGAAAGCCTTGGTTTATTGATATCAAGGAATATTTTGCAAAGGGAGAGTACCCGGAGCTTGCTAATCCAATTCAAAAATGCACACTTCGGAGATTGTCCAACAACTTCTTCCACAGTAGAGGAATATTGTATACGCGGACTCCTGATTTGTGACTATTAAGATGTGTCGACACAAATGAAGCATCCAAGCTACTAGGGAAAATTCATGATGGGACCTGCGATCCACATATGAATGGTTTTGTCTTTGCGAAGAAGATACTCCGGGCTGGTTACTATTGGATGACTATGGAAATAGACTGCATCAAGTATGTCCGGAAATGCCATCACTGTCAGGTTCATGCAGACATGATTAAGGTACCTCCAAGCGAGCATAACACAACAAGCTCACCGTGGCCGTTCGCTGCTTGGGGAATGGACATTATTGGACCAATCGAGCCTGCCACTTCAAACGAACACAGGTTTATCCTAGTAGCCATAGACTATTTCACGAAGTGGGCCGAAGAAGTATCTTACAAAGTAGTAACTAAGAAAGTCGTGGTAGACTTTGTCCGCGACTGCATTGTTTGTCGATTCGGGATTCTAGAGTCAATCATTACTGATAATGGCTCCAACTTCAACAACGACTTGATGAAAGCTATGTGCGAAACTTTCAAGATCAAACACAAGAATTAAATAGCCTACAGGCCTCATATGAATGGAGTTGTAGAAACCGCCAGCAATAATATCAAGAAGTTATTGAGGAAAATGACAGAGAAGCATAAATAGTGGCACGAGAAGTTATCATTTGCTCTTTTGGAGTATCGTACTACAGTCCGCACATCATCCGGGGCAACCCCTTATATGTTGGTTTACGGTACAAAGGCTGTCGCTCCCGCTGTGGTAGAAATTCCTTCCCTAAGGATCATACAAGAAGTTGATCTTGACAACGTAGAGTGGGTAAAAAGTAGTTATGAGCAACTAGCCCTTATAGACGGAAAGAGAATGAATGCAGTATGCCATGGTGAACTCTACCAGAACAGAATGTCCAGAGCCATCAACAAAAGAGTCAAGCCAAGACAGTTCACACTGAGGTAGCTGGTGTTAAAGAAAATTTTTCTGCATCAAGATAAAGCCAAAGGGAAGTTCTCTCCCAACTGGTAGGGTCCATACATGGTTCATAGGGTTTTGACAGGAGGAGCCATCATACTTGAAGAAATGGACGGAGAAGTCTAGCCAAAGCGAATCAATTCGGATGCAGTCAAGTGTTACTATGTGTAATCATTATGCTTTCCCTATATGACGTAAATAGAACTAAGCCTGACCTGATTCCTGTTTAAGAGGGGATACGTAGGCATCCCTATGGGTTCGGTCACAATTCAATAAAAAAATTATTTCCCTCGCAATTGGAAACTAGGGTAGAATTTTGAGAAGTATCCTCAAAATTCTGAAGTAATTTCAGCCAATCGCCGCACGAGCAACAGTCAGAAACGTCAACCCATCAAAATGGGGCAGAATTTTGAGGAGGACCCTCAAATTTCCGTAGCAGGAGAGGTTGCAATGTCCCAAACCACGAAACTGTCGTCGGTTCATCTAAAAGCTATTTTTAATTATACCTTTATGTCATACTTTTATAAAATCATGCATGTTTATTATTGAAACTGCTTTGTTTAGCAACACTACACCAATGATACAGACGGTATCACCAGATCTGAGCCGAACGAATCAAGCAGAGCCAGCGGGGATATGAACTAATCTCCCCCTTACAAAACACACATGTTTTTGGATGCAGACACTAGGATTGTGAAATCATCAAACATACTGTACGCCCATGAAACAAACATTAATCAAGGATATGACTCTCCGAACTGTTGCACTTGCCAAACATTTGCTATCCGCATACACCAATGATGTCCCGTATGACACAATGCTCCCAGTAATCACAACGCTGCAATCTGCTATCAGCTAAGAAAAATCTACTGTCATATTTTATCTTATTATTTGCATAAGGCTATCATTCTGCCTTCCGAGACTAAACGCTGTCTCCATTTGCATCTGCATTGCATAAGGCTACCATTCTGCCTTACGAGACTAAACGATGTCTCCATCTGCATTTTTGCATTAGGCTACCATTCTACCTTCCGATGTTAAGCTCTACCTCCATATGCATTCGCATTGCATAAGGCTACTATTTTGCCTTCCAATCTGCATAAGGCTACCATTCTGCCTTCCGAGACTAAACGATGTCTCCATCTGCATCTAAATTGCATAAGGCTATTATTCTGTCTTCCAATCTGCATAAGGCTACCATTCTACATTCCGAGGTTAAGCTCTACCTCCGTCTCATTGGCATATTAGAATAAGGCTATCATTATGCCTTCAGAGGCTAAGCTCTACCTCCAATTTTCTTCGAAACTAAGCGCCATCTCAAGCACTATTTATCTCACTTTTCTTGCAGGGGTAAGCTTTGCCCTTCAAATCGCAAGACTAAGCTTTGTCCTGTCCATATCATACTACTGCATCTTTTATGGGCTGAAATATCGCCAACTCATCCAAAGACTTTATCGTTCGGAGGCACCATCTTCATATCCCAAGAACACCATGTCATGGCCTGAGGATCTCTCTCAATCTTTTGCACATCATTATTTAAAGGCGTCATGGTTCGGAGGCACCATCCTCATAGCCCGAGAACATCATTTCATGGCCTATGAATCCTTTATCATGTGCTTCATGACCCAGTACATCATGGTCTTAGGACACCATTCCTAATCGTCCAAAGACAACATTCATGCTCCAACGAGAATTTGCATCATGTTTAAATTTATGCACAATATATGCTTGTATTGCTTATTTGCAGGTAAGATGGCGAGCAACAACCATACCGGCAATAGCGATCTCGCTCCAGTTCCCACAGCCATATCAAACCTAACCATTCTCGTAAACTGCCCACTCATACGGCCCTAGATATTGTGTCCGTTCTTGAAACCGCTTCATCAGTATACTCCGCCGATGGATTCTGAACTACATATAGCCTGATTCCTATAAAACCAGGGATATGTAGGCAACTCAAAAGCCAGGTTGCAGCCTAATCCTCTTCAAACCGTTTCGCTCGGTCAAAATTGGTCGTCATTTCGTTACCCGACAACTCTTTCAACCTTTTCCGGGTAAAGAAGGGCAGTTGTTGATACCCAATTTTTTCCTATATATTTTCAATATGCAAAATACTTTCAAAATAGAATATATATGCATATATAAGCATGCATGTACAAGTATTTTATTATTTTCCCCATAATTTTAAAGCTTTAAATTGATTTATTTTCTCCCTTTTTACCCATAAGTATTTCCAAAATTATTATTTTCATAGTTCATCTATTGAATTTTTATATTTATGCCAAAGTATTGCTAAGGTAATTTTTAAATATTTTTATAATTTTATTTAGTATTTTTAAAACTAAATTGAAAGTAATTGCAATATTAGCCAGTTTAAGGTTTAATTATGTTTTATATGCATAAAATTGGATCCTGTATTTTTAAATTATTATAAATTATTTTAGCCTTTTAAATTAGTTTTCATAAACCATTTACTATTTTTATAATTTAAATAGGGAAAAATGGCTATTTAAATTATAGCCTAATTTGGCTTTTAATTATAGCCAAATCAAACCCCAATTTCCCAGCCCAGTTTCTAATTAAAAACCGACCCAGACCCCTTCTCATCCTGGCCGTTGATCACAGAGATCAACGGTCACCGTTCACTCTTACCTTTTTTAACCCAAACGACCCCCCAAACCTACTTATTCTCACAATTCGCCGCCCTTGAATCCTCTCTACTCTCCAACTTTATCTGAAACCTAAAGCTAACCCTAGTCGCCACCACCTAAACTAGCCCTAATCCCCTTCGATCCTCGCTCAATCCATGGACTCCCATGGCTGTTTGAGACGTATACCCGTCTTCTACGCCTCCTAGTTGCCCTTTTTTGTGATCTCGTGGAAATATCTTGAAGAGATCTAGTCCAGACCTTGCTCAACTTCTATCCATGGTCTTCTATGCTACTTTCCGGCCAACCATGGTTGTTCGAGTCAGATCCATGGCATTTCCGGCTAAAACTAGTAACGATATAATATTTTATCATCTTTTTGGGTTCTCTAAAACCCTAACCCTTGAGATTCTCCATTTTCCTTTTGATTTGTCTTCGATCTAGGTGTATCCATCAGTTTTAACCGATCTTTTCTTCATCTCTTTTATTTTCTAAAAAAACCTAGCTAAAATCCTCCAATCTTTTTAGATCTGTGATGGATCTATCTGTTTCTTAATGTTTTCACTTGTTTTCCTCAAAATGTTTGTCCGATTTCAAATAGTTTCTTCATTTTCCAAACTAGGGTTTCAAAACCCTTTTTGCAAAAAAATGATTTCATTCGGATTGCTGTGATTTTTAGCATGTTTAAACATTACATGAGTCTTTTCTGTTGGCTCGATTCATTTTTTGTCAAGTAATCCTAATACTTCTGGGTTCGATTCGAAGTTTGAATTTGTTTGCGGTGTGTTTGCATGACTATCATGAACATTCTGCGCTTTATGTGTGTTCTATATGCTCTTGTGCTTCCTGTTTTGATTTGTTCTTAAGGTTTCTTTGATCTTGTCCAAACCCGTGTCATTTATGGGTCCGACCATTTGTTTTACTGATTGTTCACATAATTTATGGTGATTTTGTGCAATCTCCTTAAACCTACAATTTTGATTTTGTGTATTTTCCTTGTAGTTTTGTACTGATTTTTCGAAATTGCTTCCTTACTTTTGTAATACTTTCCTTAGTTAGTGTTGATTCCCTGTGATTTTTAACCTCATTTGTGATTCTCTAAACTAATTTTCAGAATCAAATTGTACTCTACCCTGTTTATGTGCACAATATGTTGTTATTATACTTTATTCTTACTTGAAAATATTCTGTACTTAGTCCTTATTACATGCTACATACTTTTACTATTCCTATTCTTGTAAAATCAGTCTTACGAGCAATTCTTTTCCTTATTTGATACAACTTGTACCTGTTTGAACTATGACTCCCTAATTGAAGAGAGTCTGGGTCTTGTACCCGTCTAAAATTATGATAAGTCAATACTTGTTACCTTATTTTCTTGCTTGTTTTCAAAAACTATAAATACTCTACCCTCTGTTCTTCAAACACATGAACAATTAGTTCAGAACATACACATATACACTCAAACTCTCCCTTATTTCTCTACTACTTGTGCTACTACTTTGTCTAGCCGGCTGGAAGCCAAGGCTAGACTGTGGAACTCTGATTGCTTTACTTTTTCTGCACTTTGCTTCTTCAACTGGTATGTTCCTTGTTCAAATTCTATAACTCAACTCTATGTGTTCCCTTGTTTGTCAATCCCTGTCTCTTTCTGTATTGATTTAATGGCTCATGCTGTCAAATTGCACTTCTTGTTTACTGCTTTACTTAGCATGCCTAAAATTCTACAGTCCCTTGTTCAAATGTAATTAGCATATTTATTTGTTTATGTATATGTACCTCAACTAGTATGTCTCCTAATGTACTTGATTAATACTAATTCATGACTAATTATGTGTAATAGGCCCCCTGCATGACTACTCCCATACCCTGTCCTTATGTTTTATTACTGTTATAATTTCAAGCATGATTCCCCTAAAGTAGTTGTTTGCGTTTTGGAGACCAATTAGCCCCTACTCACCCCTTATATTTGCTAGTCTATGTGCATCTCTTCTCAGCCATGATTATGTGTTTCTAATTTGGACCCTCTGTGTCCCCAACCCCTGCTTCCTTGTTTGTAACTTCTGAAGCCGTACTGCTCTTTAACTTGTTCTGTATGTGTTGTTGTTGCTCCTATCCCCTTCCCTTTTCAAAACTGTTTTCCAACTCAACTCCTCTAAATCTATGTCAAGCACTCTCACATATACTCTTAGACCACTAGGTTTTTCCCCTTTTGTGGGAGCCTTGCTTTGGGACCCTTGAGCTCCCTCGGAACCTGGACACATAAGAGCTGGCCCTTCCACACTGCACTTACTTTTAGTTATGCAATATGGGTGTGAGCACTGCCCAGGATCCCTGGAGGTCCTTAGGGAACTATAACATACCCGGTATGACAAAGGCTATTGAATGATATTGGCACTTAAGGTAGTTTATTACATAACTCAGAGAGGAAGTCCTAATCAGGCTTCTTATAGTGTAGCTTCTTAGTATTTTATTTCTACTTATGTAATTCCCTCATATGGCCTGTAATAATTTGTAAACCAGTATTGGGGTGGATACCGAAAAGGTGTAGGGTAAATATGCATGCTATAAATTGTAAAGGGTACAAAAACATGTCATTAGGTTTATATTCCTAATTGAGTAATAGAAACCATGCTTAGGATTCATACGTGTATTAGAAATCATATCTCTGGATCCATGTTTCTTGCTTCAGCATCTCATTCATTAATCCATGTTTTGTGTTTATCGCTTTGAAATCCTGCTCCAAGGGCAATAACAATATTGGTATAAAGCTATTACTCATGAAGTCGTATTTCAACAATTCTGCAACTCTTGTGTACATTTAGCAATCATGCCTTAGGGACTCTATTTTCAACAACCCTGCCATTTGCATATTAGAATATCATGTTTTTGGATCCTGCGTGCATTTCGTTCAGACTTCTAGTTAATTACTAATTCATGAAAAGGTAGTTAGTAATAATTTTCACATTGTGATGCTTTCTTAATAAGTTGGTAATAATCTCTGCATTCAACTAGAAGAGCATGTTTTAGGTAAATAATCTCCAAAATGTCTTAATAACTCGGAATAACTCAAATAAAACTGGAACTGTCTTTGTTTGATTATCAGCTGTTAAAATCAGTAGGCGAACCTGATTCAGACTTCTTTTCCGAGTCATGTAATAAATTTGGTTCTGCTATTATCGCTTAGACACCCTGCTTTAGGATTATGAATTCAGACTTTAGTTGTGCATGAGTCATGCTATATATGTGCATTATTTTTTGAGGTATACCAGAGCCTTCTACTTGCTTCTATGTTTTCCCCCTAAGTGTAGTCTTATATGTTTTGTATGTCACTTTAGTATTTTGCCTTTAAATCTGAGGGTCTTCCTAAAACCTCCTTCTTGTTGGATAGGAGTCCTAAATTCCTCCGGGACTGATAGGAAAGGACGGGTAGAAGCATGCAATAGGGGTCAAGACCAACCTTCGGTCTAATTACCTTCATGTGTGGGAAAGGGTAGATCTGGATATGATAAACGGTGCACTAATACCACGTGTAGCCCCTCTTTTGAGGAGTTTCATACTGGGTACTGCAATGATGTGATCCATATTATTATAAATACTAGGACCCCCTCCCCCTTTTAGGATTAGATTGTAATTTTTCACAAAAATCTTGTTTTCACTATTGTTTTCAAACACTCGTATCGCCTTACTCTTTGAGCCCTACTTGTCTACTTGCTAATTGCACAAATTCACAAAAATTGTCTGGCCAGGAACTACACTAGTGGATCCTGAGGGATGCCTAACACCTTCCCCTTAGGATATCAAGCCCTTACCCTATCTCTGGTTATCCAAACATAGTCAGAAATGAACCTTATAGGTGCCCTAATGCACCTTAAAATTGTTAGGTGGTGACTCTTCAAAATTGCAAAACCCCTTTCCCAAAAGGAAAAAGTTATCCCATACCCAAAATGTCATGAACCCGATTTACGCAGGAAGGGAAAAAGGGGCGCGACACTCGCCCGACTCGATCCTTTTGGTGAGGTCCTCGAGCCTATTTACGATGGCAGGATTGGCTACCGATCTGTTGTTGCTCGATCTCTCCGATACCTATTCGGCCGGGTGAGTAGCTTCCGGTGCTACTGTACTAGGAGTCTTCGGGTGGCTTTGCAGTTGAGCGATATCTAGCTGTTATGCCTGCAACATTTCAAAAATAACATGAAGGCTAACTTCCCGTACTTCCCGAGCTGGGGTATTTTGGGCTTCCTATGGGTCGCCATGTTGTATTCTCCTGTCGGTGTGTGAGGTTTCATCGACCTGTTGTGCGTCATGCGAACCCGCATCAAACTGGAATCGGTCTAGGTGCGTTATCGAGGTTCTGTGGTGGTGCACCAACAATTGGAACAGCCATACCGTTTTCTCTACAGTTTTCAAGTCATTCTCAACTCTGTTCATTGAGCTAGACATTTTGACCTGAAATCGGAGATCTTGGACAAGAAAAAGTGTGAAAGATAACTTGTGTTGTGCAACGAAACCAACAAGAAAATAATTACTATTATTTTTAGCCCTACAATGGGCGCCAAACTATTTACCGTGAAAATGGTAATAACAATTAAATTTGTTGATGGGACTCTAAAAATACGTGATCTATTTTTATGCTAGTTGTTGAGCATTTGATCCTAGGAATATGAAGTTTAAGGACAAAATACGAACTAAAGTAGAGTTATAACCAAACCAGAGTGTTAGCTATTCGGGCCTCGGACTGACTGATGAGGTGCCTCGAGGTCGATTCCTGGGCTCGGGCTCGAGCTATCGGGGATAATTGGGAAAGGGCTAATAGTTAAGATATAATTAAGGGAGGCTCTTTATGGCCAATGACAAGCAATAAATGGAGAACAAGTATAAAAGTAATGAATAGGAGCAATAATATCGAGAGAGTAACTTAGAGAGAAAAGATAGAGAGAGAGAGACACAGTTGTTATTTATCTCGTGTCAAATAGTTGGGGCAACAGTAACCCCTTTACAAAATAGTAAGGATCCCCTTTATATACGAGAGAAATCCCAACATAGTACGAAAAGCATTAATTACAAAAATATGGAGATGGGACGGCTAGACGTGACACCTTGATACAGGTTTTTGGCAGGCCGGCTTTGTTAGACTTAGCTGAGTGCCTTGGGAACTCCCCGTTTTTACTCTAGCCTCGATCAATATTCCCTTTAGGTCAGGCCTCAACGAGCTTTGAGGGGGGTACTCGGTCACAGCTTCGCGTCCTCGAGGCCTCGAGATGTTCTTCTGAAATGAACTAATAGTAAGAAATTGGACCCTCTGATTTTGCCACACACGCTAAACTTTTCCTTTATTTTGGCGCGATCCTGTAACTATATGCATTGGATAGCGAGACATAATGAGAATTTTACATTCCCAAATTTATGTAAATTATCCTAGTCTCATAAGTTATCGTATTCTCCCTTATCGGACTTTATATTAAGTTAAGTAGTGTATTTTTTCCGTCAACGGCGCAGAGGGTCTATACATATATATAGTATTATAGTATTTTCACCACCATCAAATTATAATTAGTGGGCAGGGCCCTATTGGGAAGTATTATAATATTTTTCACAACCATTGAGCTATAATCGGTGGGCACGCCCCCTATTGGGCAACCTCTGATCAAATGGAAAGTTTTATACCGAGCCTACTGTGGCCGGGAGCCTATGAGCGAATCCATAATGGTTGAGATACAGAGCCTTGTATGGTGGAGCGCCTATGAGCAAGCCTACTATGGCAGAGCAGTTACATATACCGAGCCTTATTGGGCCGAACATATATTTTACTTACTATATTGATTGAGTTGAGTCAGTATTAGGAAGTAAGAACTTTTTTAGATAATCTTTGACTCCTAGTTACTTTTAATTATTATATTATCAGTTCAAATTCAACTTTTTTGTTATTTTATTTCCTTAAATACTTGGTACATTATTTCGTATTGATATCCCTTTGGCCGGGTCATTTCATTTCATGCCTGTAGGTCTTGATAGACAACTGGATACACCTTTTCGGTAGATAGAGCCAAACATCAGCTTGGTTGGTAAACTCTATTTCCCCCGAGTTGTCAAGTCTAGACCTTGGAGTCCATTTTATATATACAAGTTTGATGTATAGGTCGAGGCCTTGTCCGAACCATGATACAGTTCAGTTATCTCTAGAGTCTCTTAGATGAGACCTGCATATTTTTTATATCAATATTGTGGTCTTGACATCCCTATGCACATGTTTAGTTTTGTATTTCTTGTTGTATACGTTCATGGAGGCCTCGTCAGCCAACACAATTATGTATATGAGCTTTTGGGTGTGTTTACCCCTCCATAGTTGACAGTTACAGAGTGGTACACTCAGGCCGAGTATGGCACCGAGTGCCTGTCACACCTTCTTTTTACCCTCACCCCGTGAAGGGTATAAATATAAGGGAGTTTTTCCAATTAAAGGACAATCGAAACGGGATCATTTATTTATTAAAAAATTTAGAGTCGCCACTTGGGAGGTTTATGGTGTCCCAAGTCACCGGGTAAAATCCCGAATCGAGGAAGTTGACTCTTTTTATGGTCCGCGATTACAGAAATCTGGGTAAGGAATTCTGTTAACCAAGGAGAAGGTGTTAGGCATTCCCCAGTTCTGTGGTTCCAGCACGGTCGCTTTGATCATACTTCGCTTATTAAAATTGTTTAATTACTGAATTTAGATCCTATGTGCTTTTATCTATTAACCGCTTTTAAATCACTTGATTATCCGTAGTTAAAGAATTGAGTTACGCGTATGTATACTCTTTTCCTTTGGCGCGTCAAAAATCATGTCACGGGAACGTGCCCATAATTAATAACGCTTTGTTTATTTTTTAAGAAAGTTTAGCCGAAGTTACGTGAACGTATACTCCGATTTATTTTTTAAGAAATCGTAACCGTGTCACTCGAAGGTGTCCACAATCACGATGATATTTTAAACGGCCCTAAAGGTTTCTCTACGAACATTTATTATTTTACCTCTATATTATGAAATTAACACAAGAGCCATTTGTTACTAAATGTATAATTATGGCTTGCCTCAAATTTCCTTTTCAAGACCCTAATTATTTAAACACTAAAGTACTTGACGCCTACTTTAGGTGAATAATTCAAACAAATCCCTTCCAATCAACAAGGCTTCATTAAACCATTTTATTAGCGGAAGGGCCTGAATTAAACAGGCCCAACTTTCTGAGAAACACACATGTCTCAATGTGAGGAAACTCTTTTGACTTAAGAAACTCCAATAATATTCAGGCCCAAAGGCCCAAATAGTTTGGCAATGTTGGCTGCAGGCAAGGGCTTCAGGATCGAATCCCTGAAGCCAACATCTAACAGTGACCTTACTCATAACCTTTCTTACCATTGAGGAAGGGGGGGGATCGAGTTGGGGCATGGATAAGAACCCTATACAGCAATCAATAATAATCCTTTTTAAACTGAGGCATAAACTGTACGGAAGCACCAATTGGCCACAGTTAAAATCAAGCAAAACTATACATACATAGCTTAACACATGAATTATAATAAGAACACAAAGGTATAAACAACAGAAGCTAATAGAATCTAACATCTAAACAAGATTTCTATTTGGATTCCAATTTGAACATCCAAATCTGCATACAAATTCAGTCTTTCTCCAACTTGTGGCACTTCATTTGCTAGCAAAGGGGATAAGGAAATACCTGAGAGCACAAATAAGAGAAAGGTAATAAAATCAGCAAAGAGCAGTAGCAAGAGCAAGGGTCAGCAGCAAAACCCAATCAACAGAACCAACCAGCTGCTCTAAAATTAAGTTTCAAACCCAGAATTTGAAGTAAACATCCAGAAACTAATTCAACCCAAACAATGGACCAGGCAGAACTTCAGCCAAGCTGATTTTAGTTCATTGCTAAGGTCAGCTAGTCAGAAATTGTTGCACCACCAGGAAAATTGCAAAAATTAACAGAAGACTCAATGAAACAGTAAAATTTCTTGCATTTTTTGTATTTTTCTGAGCTTTTCTTCTTTTCAGCTCTTGGGTCTTTGCCTTGAAAGATAAGAAATAATGCCTTTATAGGCAAGAAACAGGGCAGCCTAAAAGAATTCAAATTTGCACTTCTACCCTTTTGATATTTTCATTCTTGCTTAGATATCCCTAAGTTAAAAAATAGCTTTTCACATTAATCCCCACCCCAGCTTCCAGGAAGCTTCCTCAATCAGTTATTCAGAGATTCTCTACCTAGACTTCCTAATTTACCCTTCAATACCCCGGTTATTACCCCTAAAGCAAGATAGAATATAGGTCAAATTGACCCAACTCAATTTGGTGTGGGTCTGTATAACCCAAGTCGAATCCCCTCTTGGGCTCTCTGACTTCAAAACATAATTCGAGCCCCAATCAACAATCAAAATGTAATGGGCAAAACAGAATTTCCAACAAGAAAATCTAGCAATGCTTTTTAAAAACAAAAAATAGACCAAAACAAAAGAAAAAGGGACATAAACTGATTAACAAAACCATTAGGCTAAGCTCGTCAGTAAGCTAATTATGCAACCAAAACAAACGAAAGATGAACACATAAGAAAAGAAAAGAGAAAACAGAAAAAAAGATGAAAATGATCTTAAAAGAAAGAAGAAGAAACATGCAAGAAAAATGAAAAGAGACTGAGAAGTACCTAAAGAACTGGATGGGCCTAAACTTGAATTCAATCCTTGAACTTTCGATTTTGACCGAAATGGTTTTAATCATGTGTTCTCAAATGAAAACACATGAAGAAAACCGATTTCGACTTCAAATCCTCAAAAAGGCACACTGATTTAGGTTTTGGAATTTTAGGGTTCAGATCTTTGATTTGAGATTCGAAGAATTTGGGACAGATTTGAGGGAAAAGAAGTGGAGATTTAGAATGAGAAGATGAAGGGGAGTTTGGGGTGTTAATTTTGGGTGGTTTGGTGGTGGCGCCGCCGGGCAGGGGTTGAGGATTCTAGGGTGGCGGTTAGGGTTTGAGGTTTCAAATCGAGATTCGAATAGTTGGGGTTCGATTTGAGGGAAAAGGGGTGCAGATCTGGGATGTGGAGATGGAGGAGGGTATTTGGTGTAAGTTTGGGGTCGATCGGAGTACCGCCGCCATTTTGGACACTTAAATATCACATGACCCGAGCTTCAGGACCGTCCAATCAAGAAACCTCGACGATCCTGATCTGTTGCCCATGAAACGGCGTTGTTTGGTTTACTGGAGGGGATCAGACCGGGTCGAGATGTGGGTTTGGGCCCGGTTTCGGGTACTTTCCGTTTGGGCTGGGGAAATTTGGATTGGTTTCAGCCCAAATTCCCTTTCCTTTATTTTGATTTTTTCCAATTTCTTAATTTCTTCTAAACTAAAATTAAAATTAAAATAAACTTAAATTGATTTCTAATCAAATTATCCTACCAAATTAAATTAACATACTCTAAATAATAATTACCACAACTAATTAAATACTAAATTAAATAAAAACCACCAAAATTCGAAATTAAAATTTAAAAAGTGCAAAGTAAACTATTTTTGTGATTTTTCCATTTTTTATAAAACATTAAATTACTAATTAATTCAAGAATGCAAAATTAGATCCTAAATGCAAATACTGAAAGAAATTATTTTGTTTTTAATTTGTTGGAATAATTCATATAGGGCAAAAATCACGTGATCAAAGCTGCCCCTCTTTGCCCGGAAACACGAAGATTTTTCGTGCAAAGATAAGTGAGCGGATACGAGCGATTTTTGCCCGTTTGAATACTCCGTGGGAAGCATTTTTGAAATATTTGACCGCACCCTGCTTCCGAGGTTGCCTACATATCCTTGGATAAAAAGGAATCAGGTTAGTGTAGTTCAGGAATGTCTGGTAACTGGGACTACCATGGAGCTGTGATTTCACTGTTGTTGTTGCTGCTGCTGTCACTGAACCCCTTATTACACCGTGTCAAAAATAAAAGAAGCTAGACTAGACTATGATCTATGCTTTACAAAATCCTATCTTGATCTTCAAACTTGATTTTGTGTTTCGTGTTGCCTGGTTGTCTTGTATTTTCTTGGTAAAATTCCTTTGTTGCCGTCTTGAATTGTAAACTGAGATGCTTCCCTTTCTCTAGGCGGATGCCTGATTGCTGAACTTGATATGTATTCTCATGCTATCCAGGCGGGCTCCTAACTGCTAATCTGAAAGTGTTCCCTGCTTTCCAGGCGGGCTCCTGACTGGTAATTTGAAAGTATTCCCTGCTCTCCAGGCGTGCTCTTGACTTCAACAAAGAATTCGACAGCTAAAATTTGAATTGTACTCCCTTGTTCTCCAGGCGGGCTCATGACTGCTAATCTGAAATTGTTCCCTGCTTTCCAGGCGGGCTCTTGACTGCTAAACTCGAAAGTATTCCCTGCTTTCCAGTTGGCCTCCTGATTTCAACTTGAAAGTACTCCCTGCTCTCCAGGCGGGCTCCTGACTTCAAAATAAACAAAACAAAGAATTTAAAAGCTAAGATGTAAATGATACTCCCTTGTTCTCCAGGCGGGCTCCTGACTGCTACGCTTGAAAGTATTCCCTGCTTTCCAGGAAGGCTCCTGACTTCAACTTGAAATGTATTCCATTCTCTCCAGGCGGGCTCCTGACTTCAAAATAGATAAAACAAAGAAAATTTTTCTGCCCCGGTTTGGCGGCTGGGCACGGATGTGAGTGTAAAACTAAATCGTATTACCACGTGTTACTAAGAATTGAAAGCTAGGCCCCATTATCCAGGGGGGTCCTGAAATCCCTAGTTAAATGACAATTAATAATCTACGTTATACCTTCTAAAGTGTGACTTTTGCTAAATCTTGTTATCTAAGAGGGTCTTCAAACTACTCCCCATTATCCAGGAGGGTCTTGAAAATCAAAAGTCGAGTTTTATCTTAAGAGTGACAGCTTTTATGGCCGCATTATACTACCCTACAGCAAAATTTACGCTAAGTGTCGCTAGTTAATTGAAATTTTATAGCTAAGTCCCATTATTCAGGAGGGTCTTGGAAACTCCTAATTGAATCCTATCTCGGACACGCAAACTTCTAAGCTAACTTATATTCTTTTGGGATACATTTATGCTAGATTATGTTATTTCTGAGCTTTAAACTAGGTCCCATTTTCCAGGAGGGTCCTGAAAGTTTACGGTCAAACCTGTTTTGATGCTTGCTCTTTCCCCTACGAAGAGTTTCTCCGGAGCAAACGAATTTTCTGCCCCTGTTTCAATCAAAGAAAAATTTGTCAGTTTAAAGTGGTGGTTAGCTGATGGCATTTTTGCTGAAGATCTTTCCACTGTATTGTCTTGTTCTGAATGGCTTTCCCGAACTGGCCCTGAACCGCTTTGACTTTCTGACTGACTTTCAAATCCCATGGCCTTTGACGAACCGAGTATTCTATACCCATGTTGTTGTTTCACACCTCTGACCCCTTGATCTGAACCTTTGCATCTCCCATGACATACCAAATCATTTTACCGGTGGAACTTCTGGTGATTCTTCGTATCCCACCTTACATCATGCTGTCTTTAGTATGCTCTGACCACGTTGTGTTTTGCAATTTTGGAAGTTGGTAGTGAGCTTTGAAACTCTTTTCCACTTACTTGGGACAAGAATGACATTAAAACCTCTTAAACAAATAAACCCAAAAGAAATGAAATGCAATGACTTTGCAGGTTAAGGATAAGAAGAATCCAAAACCAGATAACTGCTACAAAGGGCATAAGAAAGAGAAACTTATATGAGTGGAACAGCTGGTACCAGTGATCATGACATGCATTTCGGATTAATCGGCCTAATCTATCCAACCAATCAACTTTCAGTTGCCGTACTTTGTTGCCTCAGAATTTCCATGACCTGATTACTTTACCCAAACCTTGACCTTGTTCATCCTGCGGTGCCTTGAAACAGTTTTCCACCAACAGGCCTTTCTCACTTGTTGACTTTTCAGCTCACTTTTGCCTCATGGTGCCCGTGAGGGTTTTCACCAATAAGACTCTCTCATTTTAATTTCTCTCAACTCCCGTCGCCTCATGGTGCCCGTGAGGGTTTTCACCAATAAGACTCTCTCATTTTAATTTCTCTCAACTCCCGTCGCCTTACGGTGCCTGTGAAGGTTTTCACCAATAAGACTCTCTCATTTTTATTTTTCCTGCTTGAACTAGAGTGTTGCCCCTGACATGAAATTACCTTTACCTGCTCGACTTGACATTTCTCAAAGACTGATCAGAAGGTCTTTCTTTGGACCGTAATGTGGGCTTTTGGACAGGGTTAGAAAGAAAGGGCATAAAAGGCTTAAAACGATTCAAATGGGTTAAATTTACAACTTTTGGAATCAGATTTTTCAAAACAACCACAACTTCTGCTCCAGTTTCTTTCTTGGGGCTTTTGGATTTTTGTTTGATGAGACCGAACCATGAGGCTGCCTATATATCCTTAAAAGGAATCTGGTCGAACGTAGTTCATGTCATAGGAATTAATTTGTTTGTTGTGGTTTTTCTTTTTCTCTTTCTCTTTTCTCTCTTTTTCTTTTACTGTTTTTCTTCTTCTTTTCTCTTTTCTTCTTTTTTTCCCTTTTTCATCCTTTTCTTTTTCTTTCTTCTCTCCATTTCATTTTTCTTCTCCTTTTCTTACCTTTCACGTCAGTGTTTCTGATATTCACTACTGATTCCGAAAGAGGGGTATGGAAGAAAATAAATAAGGCTCAAAAGGACTGACGAGGGATAAGGTGTTTAGATAGCAATGCCTTCGTCATTTCAATCTTTAAGATGTGCCAAATACAAATAAATACAAAGACGATCAAACGAAGAAATCATACATAGTATCTCTTGACTGCATCGAAATTGATAGCCATTTCTACATATTTCCCTTCTACATCTGTCAAATATAATGCGCCATTGGACAACACTCTAGTTACGACAAATGGCCCCTGCCAATTTGGGGCGAACTTTCATTTTGCTTCAGCTTGATGAGGCAAGATACGTCTCAACACTAACTGACCCACTTCGAACTTCTGTGGACGTACCTTCTTATTATATGCTCTCGCCATTCTTTGCTGGTACAATTGGCCGTGACATACTGCTGCCAATCTCTTTTAATCAATCAGACTTAATTGCTCCAAGCGAGTTTTGACCCATTCCACGTCATCAATTTCTGCTTCAGCGACAATCCGAAGGGATGGGATTTCAATTTCTGTGGGTATTACTAACTCCGTGCCATACACCAACAAATAAGGAGTGGCCCCTACTGAAGTGCGAACAGTAGTGCGATAACCCAACAATGCAAAAGGTAACTTCTCATGCCACTGTCTAGAACCTTCCACCATTTTTTGAAGTATCTTCTTTATATTCTTGTTGGCTGCCTCGACTGCTCCATTCGCCTTAGGGCGGTATGAGGTGGAATTGCGATGTATAATATTAAACTGCTGACATGTCTCTGTCATCAGATGACTATTGAGATTAGCGCCATTGTCCGTGATGATTAACTTCGGAATCCCAAATCGACAGATGATATTTGAATGCACAAAATCGACCACTGCTTTCTTGGTCACAGATTTGAAAGTTTTCGCTTCAACCCACTTGGTAAAATAATCAATGGCTACCAAGATAAACCTATGTCAATTTGATGCTACTGGCTCGATTGGCCCAATGACATCCATGCCCCAAGCAACAAAGGGCCATGATGCCGACATGGTATGCAGTTCAGATGGTGGGAATGAATCAAATCTTCGTGCACCTGGCACTGATGACTCTTGCGCACAAAACTGATGCAATCTCGCTCCATAGTGAGCCAGTAATAATCTACTCGGAGGATCTTCTTTGCCAGAACGTACCCACTCATATGCGGTCCACAAACTCCGGAGTGTACCTCAGTCACGATAATTGTGGACTGTCTAGAATCTATGCATCTTAGCAATCCAAGATCTGGAGTTCTTTTATAACACCCCTCTACTGAAGAAAAATCCGCTTGCCAATCGTCGAATTGTTTTTTTCTGATCACCTGTGGCCTGTACCGGTTATACCCCCATCTGGAGGTATTCTTTGATATCGTGGAACCATGGCTCCGCATCAAGTTCTTCATCTACCATATTACAGTAAGCATGCTGATCACGGACCTGAATCTGCAAAGGGTCCACATAAGCTTTATCTGGATGATGTAACATTGACGCTAGAGTAGCCAAAGCATCGGCGACTTCATTATGGATCCTTGGGATATGCCTGAACTCTATCGACTGAAACCGTTGACAAAGATCATGCAAACATTGTCTGTATGGTATGTGTCACGACCCTAGTTCACCAACCGTGAACATGTCATGACGGCACCTAGTCTCCGTGACTAGGTAAGCCTAACACTTGCGGAAACATAATAATTGCGGAAAAATAGAATACCATATTTAATTATCTAAAAAGGAAATTGTACTAAATGACGTTCGACATATACGACTCAATATGTCAAGACTAAAACAATCGCAAAACCCGGAAACTCACGGGAAAACACAAGCTACAGAAATGTATAGTGAGGCTCCAAACTTCAAAATATCTAACAAACGGAAGGAAAGAGAACTAAGTACTAAAGATAGAATAAAGAGGGAAACTCGTCGGTCTGCGGAGGCAGCAGATCTACTTCGAAGTCTCTGTAGTCCTCCTACCTCACTGATAGTGCGCCTGAGTAGAGGTACCTGGATCTGCACATGAAAACATGCGCATAAGAGGCGTGAGTACACCACAGCGGTACTTAGTAAGTGCCAAGCCTAACCTCGGTTGGGTAGTGACGAGGAAGGTCAGGGCCCTACTGAGGTTATATAAAATATAAAGATGTCAGGATAAGATAAACAGTGCAATTGAGAACCTACAGTAAGAATCTATGCAGGATAATAAGAGTACAATAACGGAAACAATGATGAAAGCAAACCATAAGGAAATTACCGGGGATCTTTAAGTATCCCGAGGATCTCTTAGTATCCTCGACATGTACTAGGGATCTCTTGGTATCCCGAGGATCTCTCGGTATCCTCAATATAAGCCAGGGATCTCTTGGTATCCTCAATATGTACTAGGGATCTCTTGGTATCCCGAGGATCTCTCGGTATCCTCAATATAAGCCAGGGATCTCTTGGTATCCCGAGGATCTCTTGGTATCCCGAGGATCTCTTGGTATCCTCAATATGTACTAGGGATCTCTTGGTATCCCGAGGATCTCTCGGTATCTTCAATATATGTGCGGGGGATCTCCCGGGAATCTAACCCGTAGTCCCAAAGTAAATGTGCAGGGGGAATCTACCGGGAATCTAACCCGTAGTCCCAAAGTAAATGTGCAGGGGGAATCTCCCGGGAATCTAACCCATAGTCCCAATTTAAAACACAGAGCAACAACACAAGAATATTAAATTAAACGCTAATTTCGTACCAAGTAAACATTTACTTCTAGCCTAACATGCTTCACGTAATGCAATTCAGGCAATTTAAGCAAATAGGCAATTAAGTCAACTAAACATGCCTTTCTAGACTAGCAACATGCTAAATTCACAAGTAGAATAAAACAAGAAAAGAACTCAATTGAAATACTTAAGGAAAAACCGGATTTTCAACAATTAGCTCAAGTACGCGCTCGTCACCTCACGTACAGGGCATTTCAATTATCAAATATAGCACATCCTAAGGGGAAAGGTCCCCCACACAAGGTTAGACAAGCCACTTACCTCGAATTCTCCAAACTCAACTCACGCTTCTAGAATAGCTTTACCCCTCGAATTCACCACCCAACCGCTCGAATCTAGTCACAAATTACTTGAATGCATTAATAAATACTATTGGAACTAACCCCAATGCATAAAAATAGTTTTTTACAAGGTTTTTCCCAAAAAAAAAGGTTGAAAATGCCCCCGGGCCCACATAGTCGAAACTCGAGGTTCGGACCAAAACCCGGTTACCCATCCCCCCATGAATCCAAATATACGCTTAGTGTTGAAATCGGACCTCAATATGAGGTCCAACTCCCCAAATTTAAGAAAAACCTAAGTTATAACCAAAACCCCAAATTCCCATTTATGAAAATCCTTGATTCAAGTTGAAATCATGTTAAAAGATGTCAAGGAATAAAGAAATTAAGTTAGAAATCACTTACCAATCATTTTGGAGAAGAAAAGTTGTTTGGAAAATCGCCTATTACGTTTTGGGTTTTTGAAAAGTGGAAAAATGACTGAAAATCCGGAGTTTATATACTTTGCTGGGGGCTGGCGCGGACCGCGCAGAAACGTACCATGGCCACGCCGAGGGAGGGAAGAAGTGGGCTTTCTCTGAACCCACCCAGCGCGGACCGCACTGATTTGGTGCGCGGCCGCACTGGTCGACCCTCTGAAATCCACCACGCGGACCGCACAGAAAAGCACCGCGGCCGCGTGGCTGCCAGCGCGGACCGCGCGGAAATTGCCGTGGCCGCACTGGGGCCTGCAATATCTGAACCTGCATTTTTAATGTCTAAGACCTCCCGGGCCCCACTCAAAACTCACCCGAGCCCTCAGGGCTCCAAACCAAACATTCATATGATCTTGAAAACACCTTACAGACATACTCGTGCGATCAAATCGCCAAAACGACAACATATACATAGGATCAAGCCTCGAAACACATGATTTTCTTTCAACTTTCATAAAACTCAAATTCCCCATTTTAAGTCTGAAACACGTCATATGACGTTCGTTTTTAGCCAAACTTTACAGATAGTGCTTAAAACATATTTAAGACTCGTACCGGGCGTCGGAACCAAAATACAAGCCCAATACCATAGTTTTCTGATCAAATTTCTTCTTCCTTTTCCGTAATTAATTTCATAAAACAATTTCACACAAAAATTCATTTCTCGGGCTTGGGACCTCGAAATTTGATTCCGGGCACACTCCCAAGTCCCATATTTTTCTATGGGCTATCCGGGACCATCGAATCACTGGTCCGGGTCCGTTTACCCAAAATATTGACCGAAGTCAATATTATGCATATTAATATCAAAATTCATCAAAATTTTCACATATTTCGCATATTTCAAAATAAAAGCTTTCCGGCTACGCGCCCGGACTGTGCACGCAAATCGAGGCAACAAACAGCCAGGTTTTCAAGGCCTCGGAAGCACGGAATAAGGAAGAATTATGGTGATGACCCTTTGGGTCGTCAAAGTATGAGTTTCAAATCCCGTGTTTCCCATTCTACCTGAATTTGGTGCACCAGGAGGTCCGAGTCGCCCAAGACCAAGACTTCCTGGACACCCATATCCACAGCTAACCGCAAACCCAGAATACATGCCTCATACTTAGCCATGTTATTGGTACCGTAAAAACGAAGCTGAGCCGTAACAGGTTAATGCTGCCCTGTTTCAGAAATAAGTACTGCTCCTATCCCTACGCCCTTCATGTTTGCGGCCCCGTCAAAGAAACGTTTCCACCCTGGTTTCTCGACTTGTTTCAACTCATCAATGTGCATCACCTCTTCATCAGGGAAATAAGTTTTCAAAGGTTCATAATCTTCATCAACCGGGTTCTCGGCCCAATGGTCTACCAGGGCCTGTGCTTTCATTATAGTTCGAGTCACGTAGACAATGTCAAACTCTGTGAGCATGATCTGCCACTTTGCAAGCCTCCCTGTGGGCATAGGTTTCTGAAAGATATACTTCGATGGATCCAAGAGAGATATGAGATAGGTAGTGTAAGATGACAAATAATGTTTCAGTTTCTGTGCCACCCAAGTTAGGGCGCAACATGTCCTCTCCAGTTGAGTGTACTTGACCTCGTACGGCGTGAATTTCTTGCTGAGATAGTTTCTAGCCTGCTCCTTCCTGCCAGTGATGTCATGTGGACCCAATACACAGCTGAATGAATTGTTTAAAACCGTCAAATATAGAATCAACAGTCGCCTTGGTTCTTGCGGGACCAACACAGGTGGATTTGACAAATACCCCTTTATCTTATCAAACGCCTCCTGTCATTCATCTGTCCACTTGACCGCAACGTTTTTCTTTAACAGTTTGAAGATGGGCTCGCAAGTCGTCGTGAGCTGAGCGATGAACCTGCTGATATAATTCAATCTCCCCAACAAACTCATCACCATGTCTTGTTCCTTGGAGGTGGCAATTCCTGGATGGCCTTGACTTTCGATGGATCCAGCTCGATGCCCCGGCGGCTGACTACAAACCCCAACAACTTTCCAGACGACACCCCAAAAGCACACTTTGCAGGATTAACTTGAGATTGTACCTGCGAAGCCTTCGGTAGAACTTCTTCAGATCCCTAACATGGTCAGATTGCTTTCTAGACTTCACGATCACATCATCCACGTACACCTCGATTTCCTAGTGTATCATATCATGGAATATTGTTGTCATTGCCCTCATGTAGGTTGCCCCAGCATTCTTCAAGCCAAATGGCATGACCCGATAGCAGTACGTTCCCCACGGCATGATGAATGCCATTTTTTCTGCATCTTCCTTGTCCATTAAGATCTGATGATAACCCACGTAACAATCGACAAAAGAACCAATCTCTTGTATGGCACAATTATCGATCAAGATTTGGACTCGCCTTTTTGATATACCGATAGTTAACACACACCCTGGTCTTGCCATCCTTCTTCGATACATGCACAATATTGGCTAACCAAGTGGGATACTGGGTGACCAGAATGACTTTGGCATCGAACTGCTTGGTGACCTCTTCCTTGATCTTTACACTTATATCCATTTTGAACTTTCTCAGCTTCTGCTTGACAGGAGGGAATGCGGTCAGTGGGCAACTTGTGAACAACTAAATCAATTCTTAGACCCGGCATGTCATCGTAGGACCATGCAAAAACATCTTTGTATTCGAACAATGCTTTAATTACCTTCTAGATGTACACTTATCTTAGTTTCACGGACATTTTCTTGGTACCCTTGATTAACTGCTTATGTGTCGTTCAAATTAGGTTTGGGCTTTTCCTCAAAATGACTTAGTTCCTTACTAATTTCTTCGTAGTCCTCATCATCATCAAAAGTCATCACACTCAATTTCTTGTATTATTATTTCAGAGTTAGACTAGCTTTTAAAACAGGGCCGAAGATTTCTCATGCATGTCATGTCATTGATATCAGCATAAAAAGAACTGTACAAAAAGAAGAAAACAAAAAATAAAATTAGAAGAAATAAAGGAAAAGGAACAATTGCATTTAATTGAATTTAAAGATAATACGGTTTTAACACATCCAACTGGACGGAACATTATATTTGAATTACAGACCCTGGAATAATCCAGACAACAAAAGAAAATCAAAACACACTACCAAGACTCCCTCCAGGTAGGAAGAGGAGTAACTTCCCAGTTGTTGACTTTTGCACGTGGTCCCACGAATTGAACATCTGCTCTGCTGGACCCTTCCCCAGCCTGAACCATGTTAACCTCGGCGAATAACCTTTCGAACCCCTTCTCCAAGTCTCCATCGTTACCAATCAGTGGTCCAGGAAACTTTGACAACAATTGCTTTCTGATACCCGACCTGATGAATGATCTAGACAGATGCGGGATTGGCTTTGGCAATGCCCATGCTTTGTGTTTCATTTTACTAGCTCTTCTCACGTCTGCAACGGTAGGCTTGAACCCCAGACCAAAACTGGCTGCACAATACCTTGTAGAGATGCACCCAAACCCTTGCCCTGTACGAAACCATTTTTTAATATTTCAACAACTACCATAACTGATGCCGCAACCATCTTTGGAGTTGGAACACACTTTCCTTTCGGAATTTTCTCTATTGATACTGTGTCGAAAACCTGATAAACCCATGGTCACTTATCATCGTCAACCTCTATGAACGGAACAATGGCACCGTTGGGCATACACAAATTATCCTCGCCGTGTACGACAATTTCCTGTTGATCCCATTCAAACTTGACCATTTGATGCAGAGTAGACGGGACTGCTTTGGCTGCATGGATCCAGGGTCTTCCCAACAACAGATTGTACGAAACAGCCACATCGAGCACCTGGAATTCCATAGTAAATTCAACTGGCCCTATTGTGAGCTCAAGCACTATGTCCCCGACTGAATCCTTCCCTCCACCGTCGAATCCCCGAACGCAAATACTGTTCTTGTGAATTCTTTCATCCTCCCGCGGGGTGTCATTCAGCCTTGCTACAGGCCGACTCGCTAAATACCTTTGAAGGTGGTAGAGATCTTCCATTACCTGGCGAACAAAAACCATCACAGTAGCGAAGAACATAGATCTCATCATATCCTCACAGCTACTGCACTTCATTGCGATATAGTTGGCGACCCTTTTGACTCGTTCTCTTATGACGCCTTTATCTTGCAACAAACGCCCAATTTGTTCGGTTCTGGCTTCCAAAGTTCGTTCGGCTACCTGGTTCTACTCTTGGAGTTGTTGCGAGTCCCTTTCTAGCCGTGCCATTAAGGAATAACAATGTTCTCTTTCAGCCTTAAAATTTTTGGCTTGTTTAGCCATTTCACCCTCGAGGTTTCCAATTGCCTTTTCCCAACCTTTGACCCTTCATTCATATCTTTCTTTCATTTGTTGAACGAAAGCTGCACGCCCTTCGGCTCTTTTAGCCAACCTTGCCCGTGTTTTTGCTAGTTCAAACTCAGCTTTCTGCAGGTCATCATCATAGTCATGTACCATTTAGGTTTGTGCATGATTTGGATGCCGACAGCTACTCCAATCCTGCTGAACTACAACCTCAGGCAATGCAGCTTCTGGATGTAACTCTATGACTTGGGTGCTTAGCTCTTCATCTTCAGGCACAATCTGATACCTTCATAATTGCCTCAAGACCCTCTGCGGCGCATATGGCTGAATACTCCTTACGCCCATTATCATCAGGTATCCTTGGGTAGCAGTCATATAGATGGCCTCTGTCCTCGGAAGCCATCATATAGTCCACTCGACCTGACCTGCGTCAAGAACTTTCAAATGAGAAACCCATGCTTCAAATCCTTCCGGCGTGTTGTAATCTTTTATTCTCTCCTCATAACTAATGATGAAGTTATTTGGGCTCGAAACATAACTCATGAATCTGGGATGATGGAGAAGATGCTCGATCAACTACATTTGCAGAATCATGCTGCAACCCTCAAAAAATTGAGCCCCTGCTTTGCATAAAGTCAATGCGCGATAGATATCTGCTAGCACCAACGGGGCAAGTGTATGATCTTCCTTGGTAATGAGGATTTGTGCAATTCTAGCCATAAGAATATCCACCGTTCCTTTCTCATTTGGAAAAACCATGATCCCCAAGAATGCCACAATAAATGCGAACCGATGATGAATTTGCCAAAGGCCCTTGTTTTGTTTGTTGCTCACACCCTTTTCATGTGTTTCAAAACCAGCAGAATGCCCGAACCTGAAGTATAAGAAATGGAAAGCACAACAACCGTTGCTCACACGTTCCTTATTCGTCTGTTTACTAATATTCAAGAGGTCAATGAACTTGTGCACTGATGGAGTCCTTGGAAATATAAGTTGTTGCTTCCTCAAATCCCGTCCGAATTCAATGTACCTGGCTATCTCCTCCAAAGTAGGGGTGATCTCGAAATCTGAGAAACGAAAGACATTGTGGACAGGATCCTAGAAAGTTACCAAAGCTTTGATCAGATCTTCCTGGGGTTTGATTTCAAAGATGTCTATAAGAGCACCCAAGTGCTTTTTCACCCATTTCTGACCATCTTCGTCTAGATCATTCCACCACATATGCGAGTGTAGCCGAGCCTGTTCCCTGACCACTTCTAGTGGTTCCTGGATGGTATTCATTTGTTCCTGTGGAAGATTAAGGTTAGGGTTGACTCGAGTTGACCCTTTTGTAAACAGTTTTTTGAAGCAGAAAAGAAAAAAGAGAAAAAAGAAGAAGAAAAGAACCATAATCTCTTCCCCTATATGCCAACTTTAGCCAAATGGTTGTTTTTGCAAATGCGGCTCCTTTCCAATTTCACGCGAATTTTGAGGCCGGAGGGAATTATTTTATGACCCCTCACAAACTTGTCCATTCTTTTACGAAAATAGCCTTTCGACAACTGAAACATACTCTCAGGATACCTCGGCAAGAACGGTTTAAGACATAGCCGAAGCTAGATCGGCTTATTTTGGCAAAAAATCAAGATTGCATTCACTCGACCACCGACTCTCTTTTCTTGTATTTCTTTTCTCTTTTTTTTCAAAAATAAGGCCGAACCTTATGTAGGTTGCCTACGAATCCCACATCCGGTGAGAATCAGACGTGCGTAGTTTGGTCAGTTTTGACACATTTGAAAAAACACAGTGTTTGACTATTTTAAAATAACTCTTTTTGAAAAATTTTGGGCAGAGTTTCAGGACATTTTTCAAATACCGGGATGTTTAGAACCGGGTTTTATTTCCTTCCCTATATCACTCTTGGTTTTCCCTCTTTTTTTCGCTTTATTTTCCCTGGCCGGTCAGCAAGCAAGCCAAAATAAATGTTCAGATAGCACGTAGAATGCATCAGGATGGTCTGTTCCTTCGGGCATACTTGTCCTAGACGGACCCAACCCCTTGTGTTGAGTCCCCTAAGTCAAATGCACATGATGCAAACAAACGTTCCTACTAGGGATCCGGTATGGGGCTGTGTTTTTCTAGTTTTAAATCTTGAGGTTTTGGTCTATACTTGGGGTACCCGAGCGGACAACTGTGGCCGAGGAGGGGCGACGTACCGGGAGCACTGAAGTCTACCTGGCCTTGTCTCTTGCCCAGCCTCGTTCTATTTGGTATAATTTCTACCGAAAAAGCGGGTTACGCGAATGTATGCACCATTTCCAGAAGACTCAGATGGGTGGCGTACGAAGACTTTTATATGCAATCCAGATAATATTAAAGCAGTAAACAGATAGCATTTAGCACAAAAGATTCACAGAATACAGTAATATTAACAATAAATGATGCCAAGTGAAAATCATTAATAAGCTCAAATTCTTGAACCTTGAACCATAGATTTTGGGTTCGATCTCCCCAGCAGAGTCGCTAGAGCTATCACACCTTCTTTTTACCCACACTCCGTGAAGGGTATAAATATAAGGGAGTTTTTCAATTAAAGGACAATCGAAACGGGGTCGTTTATTTATTAAAAAAATCAGAGTCGCCACTTGGGAGGTTTATGGTATCCCAAGTCACCAGTTAAAATCCCGAATCGAGGAAGTTGACTCTTATTTATGGTCCGCGAACACAGAAATCCGGTTAAGGAATTCTGTTAACCCGGGAGAAGGTGTTAGGCATTCCCGAGTTCCGTGGTTCCAGCACGATCGCTTTGATCATACTTAGCTTATTAAAATTGTTTAATTACTAAGTTTAGATCCTATGTGCTTTTATCTATTAACCGCTTTTAAATCACTTGATTATTCATAGTTAAAGAATTGAGTTGCGCGTACGTATACTCTTTTCCTTTGGCACGTCAAAAATCATGCCACGCGAACGTATCCATAATTAATAAGGTTAGCTAACGTAGCCAAGCTGATTTTAGTTCATTTCTAAGGTCAGCTAGAAGTGTTAAGCTGTCTCATCTCTGTTCTCCTTCTATACTTCTCATCTCTGTTGTTAACTTACAATTCGGATAGTCAAAGGATCCGTTCCAAGCTCAGTTGGTGCAACTTCGGGATTTGTTGTAAGTGTATCTTTATCAAAATTCAAATTACGTTCCGTGTATTATCACGAGCCCTAGTCTCTCTCTGTGGATTTGGGATTTTAGCTTTTCAGGGTAATTTACACGGATCACCCTTTAATCCTAATTCCTGGCTCACAGATAAGAACGGACATTAAAGTTTTGTCTACTGGATTTTTGCGCTTTTGATTTGTCATAAAAAACTCCTTTTCTACCAAATTTCTCGTCAGAAATTTTGGGTTTTTTCTTCCTTGCGAGTTTTGAAGCTCATTTTCTTGTTAAAAGGGTGGAAAGATCAGATCTTGGGTTTGGGGAAGTAAGAATCTTGATTTTGTTTTGAGATTTATAAAGGCATTGCAAACGGAAAGCTCATTTCCTGCTTTCTGTCCAAATAGCAATCATTGTGCTCTGCTTCTTTGCTTACCAGTGGTAGCGGAGATAGCTCCTTCTGGTTTTTGGGTCGTGATATTTTCTATGTTTTCAGGAATTCTCGGAGTATTGGAGACAAGTTGGGCGCAAGGGCACTGGCAAAGGAGAGCAACCTGGGCGAGTGTCAGCAAGGGTGGTAGGAAGTGGGCGGGAGCGTACAAATACATCGAGCACAGCAAATCAGTCACAGGTTTTGTTATCGGGAGTTGGTACCTCCTGTTTTACTGTTTCCCTTTTGGTGTAAGCTAAATTACTGTTACTTTACTTCGCAATAGTTAAACCTTTAAACTAGGATACTAGTTACCACGTGTTTCCTTCTAGTTTGATTTGTGTACGTTGTGCACTAGCGAGTCTTCTCTAGATTGTTGTAGGTGTAGTGGCTACAGTCTGGGATGATAGAATAAGGGCATGTCCTCGGGTTGCAGGGGAGGTAGAGGGGGAAAGGGAGCCTATAGGTTGAGAATCGGGTCATGGAACATAGGTTCACTAACGAGTAAATCCATAGAGTTGGCAAAAATCCTGCAGAAGAGGAAGATTAATATAGCGTGTGTCCAGGAGACTAGGTGGATCGGATCGAGGGCGAAAAACGTGGATGGGTATAAGTTGTGGTACTCTGGTGTCCTAAGGGGTAAGAATGGAGTGGGTATCCTGGTAGATAGCCATCTTAGATAGTCCGTGGTAGAGGTCAGGCGGGTGAACGATAGGCTAATGACTATTAAGTTGGTGGTGGGTGAGGGTACTTTAAATGTCATTAGCGCGTACGCACCACAAGCAGGCTTGGATGAGGATATTAAAAGGAAATTTTGGGAGGGGTTGGATGAGATTGTTCGTAGTATACCGCCTTCTGAGAGGTTATTCATAGGAGGAGATTTCAATGGTCATATTGGGTTATCTGCAGGTGGGTACACTGAGGTGCATGGCGGATTTGGTTTCGGAGAGCGGAACGGAGGGGGCATTGCGCTGTTGGACTTTGCCAAGGCTTTCGATCTAGTCATTGCAAACTCGAGTTTTACGAAGCGGGATGAACATTTGGTTACTTACCAAAGTTCGGTGGCGAAGACTCAGATTGACTATCTACTCCTCAGGAGATGCGACAGAAGGTTGTGCGAGGACTGCAAGGTTATCCCAGGTGAGACCCTCTCAACGCAGCATAGGCTTTTGGTGATGGACATTTGTATTAGGATAAGGAGGAAGAAGAGGTCAGTACAAGGACGCCCCAGGATTAGGTGGGGCGCCTTAACTAAGGATAAAGCTAAAGAGTTGGAAGGAAGGTTATCGGCAATGGGAGCTTGGAGAAGTAGTGGGGACGCAAACACAATGTGGTCGACGACGGCGGACTGTATAAGAAAGGCGGCGAGAGAGGTGTTAGGGATATCTACGGGTCACTATGGGGGACACAAAGGAGATTGGTGGTGGAATGCAGTTGTCCAAGGAAAAGTGGAAGCAAAGAAGGCGGCTTACCTAAGGTTAGTAGGGAGCACTGACGAGGAGGAGAAGAGAGAGAACAGTCAAAGGTATAAGGTAGCTAGGAAGGAGGCAAAGATGGCAGTGACGGAGGCTAAGACGACAACTTTTACACATCTGTATGAGGAGCTAAGGAACAAAGGTGGGGAGAAGAAGTTATTCTGACTCGCTAAGGAGAGAGAGAGGACAACTCGGGATCTGGACCAAGTGAGGTGCATAAAAGATGATGACGGCAAAGTTTTGATGGGAGATGACCAGATTAAGAGGAGGTGGCAGACATACTTTCATAAACTTCTAAGTGAAGAAGGGGATCAGGATATTATACTTGGGGAATCGAGGAATGCCGACAGTCACCATGAAGTAAGTAATTGTAGGGACATTGAGATCGATGAAGTCATGGAGGCAATGCGTAAGATGAGAAGGGGCAGAGCTACCGGGCCAGACGAAATTCCGGTTGAACTGTGGAGGTGTGTGGGTAGAGCAGGCTTGGAATGGCTTACTGCATTGTTTAGTGTTATATTCAAGACTAATAGAATGCCTGAAGAGTGGAGGTGGAGTACAATGGTCCCGTTGTATAAGAACAAAGGTGATGTCCAGAGCTGTAACAACTATAGGGGCATCAAATTACTAAGTCATACCATGAAAGTTTGGGAGAGAGTGGTAGAAATGAGAGTGCGAAGGACGGTGTCTATTTCAGACAACCAGTTCGGGTTCATGCCGGGACGATCTACCACAGAAGCTATCCACCTTATTAGGAGGATGGTGGAACAGTACAGAGATAAGAAGAAGGATCTCCACATGGTGTTTATTGATCTGGAGAAAGCGTACGATAAGGTTCCTAGGAAGGTCTTATGGAGCTGCTTAGAGGATAAAGGGGTCCCGAGTAACTATATTAGGGTGATTAAAGACATGTATGATGGAGCTAAGACTCGGGTTAGGACAGTAGGAGGCGACTCTGAACACTTTCCAGTTATTACGGGGTTGCACCAAGGGTCTGCGCTCAGCCCATTCCTATTTGCCCTGGTGATGGATGCACTGACTCATCATATTCAAGGGGAGGTTCCATGGTGCATGCTATTTGCTGATGACATTATTCTAATTGACGAGACAAGAGGCGGCGTCAACGAGAGGCTAGAGATTTGGAGACATGCTCTTGAGTCTAAAGGTTTCAAGTTGAGTAGGACGAAGACGGAATACCTCGAGTGCAAATTTGGAGTTGAGCCGACGGAAGCGGGAGTTGAAGTGAGGCTTGACTCTCAAGTCATTCCCAAGAAAGGTAGTTTCAAGTACCTTGGATCGGTTATTCAGGGGATCGGGGAGATTGACGAGGATGTCACACACCGTATAGGGGTGGGGTGGATGAAGTGGAGGTTAGCATCGGGAGTCTTGTGTGACAAGAAAGTGCCACCGTTACTAAAAGGTAAGTTTTATAGAGCAGTGGTTAGGCCTGCCATGTTGTATGAAACTGAATGTTGGCCAGTAAAGAACTCACACACCCAGAAGATGAAAGTAGTAGAGATGAGGATGTTGAGGTGGATGTGCGGGCATACAAGGATGGATAAGATTAGGAATGCAGATATTCGAGAGAAGGTGGGTGTGGCCCCCATGGAGGACAAGATGCGGGAAGTAAGACTCAGATGGTTTGGGCACATTCAGAGGAGGAGCACTGATGCACCGGTGAGGAGGTGTGAGCGACTGGCTGTAGTGGGCACGCGGAGAGGTAGAGGGAGACCTAAGAAGTATTGGGGAGAGGTGATCAGACATGACATGGCACGACTTAGGATTACTGAGGACATGGCCCTTGATAGGGATTTATGGAGGTCGAGCATTAGGGTTGTAGGTTAGGGGAGAGTGTGAATATTTCTACAACACAATAGAGGGAGACTATCCAGTTAGGAGTTAGACTAGGAATGTCATTGGTCGTCTATTGATGCAGGGCTTTACCTTCTAGTTGTACTATACCACCCATCTATTTCGTATTTTCGTATTTTCGTATTTAGTATCCTATATTTTATATTTCATATCTCTTATATATTGTTGTTATTTTTATTATGCATTTTTATGGTACTAATATACCATCTCCTATTGTTTTTTGAGCCGAGGGTCTCCTGGAAACAGCCTCCCGACACTTCGAGGTAGGGGTAAGGTCTGCATACATATTACCCTCCCCAGACCCCACTTGTGGGATTATACTGGGTCGTTGTTGTTGTTGTTGTTGTTCTAAGGTCAGCTAGTCAGAAAATGTTGCACCACCAGGAAAATTGCAAAAATTAACAAAAGACTCAATGAAACAGTAAAATTTCTGCCATTTTTTGTATTTTTTTGAGCTTTTCTTCTTTTCAGCTATTAGGTCTCTGCCTTGAAAGGCAAGAAATGATGTCTTAATAGGCAAGAAATAGGGCAGCCTAAGAGAATTCAGATTTGCACTTCTACCCTTTTTATATTTTCATTCTTACTTAGATATCCCTAAGTTAAAAAATAGATTTTCACATTAATCCCCACCCCAGCTTCCAGGAAGCTTCCTCAATCAGTTATTCAGAGTTTACCCTTTAATACCCTGATTATTACCCCTGAAGCAAGATAGAATATGGGTCAAATTGATCCAACTCAATTTGGTGTGGGTCTGTATAACCCAGGTCGAATCCCATCTTGGGCTCTCTGACTTCAAAACATAATTCGAGCCCCAATCAACAATCAAAATTTAATGGGCTAAACAGAATTTCCAACAAGAAAAACCAGCAATGCTTTTTTTAAAAAAATATAGACCAAAACAAAATAAAAAGGGACATAAACTGATTAACAAAACCATTAGTCTATGCTCGTCATTAAGCTAATTATGCAACCAAAACAAACGAAAGATGAACACATAAGAAAAGAAAAGAGAAAACAGGAAAAAAAAAAGATGAAAATGATCTTAAAAGAAAGAAGATGAAACATGCAAGAAAAAAGAAAAGAGACTAAGAAGTTCCTAAAGAACTGGACGGGCCTAAACTCTAATTCAATCCTTGAAATTTCGATTTTGACCGAAATGGTTTTAATCATGTGTTCTCAAATAAAAACACATGAATAAAACCAATTTCGACTTCAAATCCACAAAAAGGCACACTGATATATGTTTTGGAATTTTAGCGTTCGGATCTTTGATTTGAGATTCAAAGAATTTGGGACAGATTCGAGGGATAAGAAGTGAAGATTTAGAATGAGGAGATGAAGCGGAGTTTGGGGTGTTAATTTGGGGTGGTTTGGTGGTGGCGCCGCCGGGCAGGGGTTGGGGATTCTAGGGCGGCGGTTAGGGTTTGAGGTTTCAAACCGAGATTCGAACAGTTGGGGTTCGATTTGAGGGAAAAGGGGTGCAGATCTGGGATGTGGAGATGGAGGAGGGTATTTGGTGTAAGTTTGGGGTCGATCAGAGCACCACCGCCGGCGGAGACGATTTCCGGCCGACGGTTCCGATGGGGATGATGAGAGGGGTGAAAGAGATGAGGGGGGGGGGTAGGGGCACGTTTGGACACTTAAATATCACATGACCCGAGCTTCAAGACCGTCCGATTAAGAAACCTCGATGGTCCTGATCTGTTGCCCATGAAACGGCGTCGTTTGGTTTACTGGGGGGGGGATCAGACCGGGCCGAGAGGTGGGTTTGGGCCGGGTTTCGGGTACTTTTCGTTTGGGCTGGGGAAATTTGGATTGGTTTTAGCCCAAATTCTCTTTCCTTTATTTTGATTTTTTCCAATTTCCTAATTTCTTCTAAACTCAAATTAAAATTAAAATAAACCTAAATTGATTTCTAATCAAATTATCCTACCAAATTAAATTAACACACTCTAAATATTAATTACCACAACTAATTTAATTCCAAGATAAAGAAAAACCACCAAAATTCGAAATTAAAATTAAAAAGTGCAAAATAAACTATTTTTGTGATTTTCCCATTTTTTATAAAACATTAAATTACTAATTAATTCAAGAATGCAAAATTAGCTCCTAAATGCAAATACAGTATGTTTTTGTATTTTCATGAATTATATAAAACAAACATCAACAGACAAATGCAAACAATTGTCAGAAAATGCCACAAAATCCACAAAAATTGCAAATACTGAAAGAAATTATTTTGTTTTCAATTTATTGAAATAATTCATATAGGGCAAAAATCGCGTGCTCACAGTGCCGGTCATGCCTCCCTCGCTTAGGGGCATGACAACTATACATCGTGTTTGAAATTTATTATGTATTTTGAAGTTCTTAAGCTTTATTTTATCATTAATCTATTATTAAAATTTTTATTGCAAATACACATGTAACTAATATTGACTTCCCTAGCAAGTGGACGTTAGGTGTCATCACGACCCCGTTGTTGGGATTTCGGGTTGTGACACCACCTGACTTAATTAAAACTTTATTTCTTTAATATTTTCCTATTCTTCACAAAAATCTCGAGGTATTTTTTCGTCCTTGGAGTTTTCCTTTCCTATTCAAAAGCTTGGATAAAATTTGATTTGTTCGTCCTTGAATTTTTTTTATTTACTTTCATTCTTTTATTCTACTGCTCAGATTAATATTTAGATTTACTAATAATAATATTAAGAATTTTTATTTGTTATCTTTATTTTATTTATTAATTTATGTCAAATTATATTCTCTCACACTATATTTACCCTGCCTTTTTATATTATTTTTCTTATTAAATTTTACATGTTTTATTAAGTGTTTAATGCAATAATAGACAAAAAACAGCACTCGTTCATAATTTCTTATACTTCACAAAACTTTCGAGGTATTTTTTTCATTCTTGGAGTTTTCCATTCCTATTCAAAAGCTTGGATAACGACCCAAAATTCCTACTCCTCGTGATGTCGCCTAACATACTTTCTAGGCAAGTCGGATATAACAATAGAAAAAAAAAACTAGCGGAATTTATAAAAATAGCATAAGTCTGAAATCTCAATATAATAAAATACCGTTAATACATAATAAATCCCCTAGAAACTGCTATATAAAGTGTCATGAGCTCTAATACGGGAATACAAGTCTAAAATGACCAAGTACAATACTGTATAAAATTAAAACAGTAGCACATAAGGAAAGAGACACCAAGACTGCGGTATCTTGATAACCATGGAAAGAATGGTGTGGATGTTCCAGGTGTTGGTGTACCACTACGGAACCTTGAGAACGCACCAGAACCAATTCATGTGGACGCGGTCTCATGCGACGCCCAACACGTTGATATAATCTCTTACACTAACAAGAGCGTGCATCAAAGAGACTAACAAGAAGCTCAGAAAACCCCAACTATGGAAGAACGGGTGGTTATCCTTCACATTATTTGTTAAAATGTTATAGGCACAACAACTGGCGATTGCTCAACTGCAAAGTCACCAGAAAACTCCCAGCACGGTAGCACCGGGGATGGCCTCCCCAGCCAAGCAGGTACCATAGAGATCAATCAACAATGGGTCGGAAGTCGACCCCGCCATCGTAAAGTGCTTGAGGACCTCACAAAGAGGATCGAGTTGGGCGAGAAGAAGATAGAAGCCAACGAAAAGAAGGTAGAGACCTACAATTCCAGGGTTGATAAAATTCTGGGCGCACCTCCGATTCTAAAAATGGTAGACTCGAAGAAGTTCGCGCAAAAGCTATTCCGGTAGGAAGCGGCCCCAAAATCCATTACTAAGAAGTTCATAATGCCCAAGATTCCGAAGTACAATGGAACCTCGGACCCCAACGATCACGTCACTGCCTACACTTGTAGTGAAGGGCAACGACCTAAAAGACGATGAGATCGAGTCTGTCTTGCTAAAGAAGATTGGGGAAACACTCTCGAAAGTGGCCATGATGTGGTATCACAACCTAGCTCCTAACCATATAGAGTCATTTGCCATGCTGGCAGATTCTTTCATAAAGGCACATGTCGGTGCCATCAAAGTAACAACAAGGAAATCCGATGTCTTCAAGATCAAGCAGAGGGAGAATGAGATTCTGCGAGAGTTCGCATCTCACTTTCAAATGGAACGAATAGAACTACCACCAGTCTCCGATGACTGGGCAGTGCAGGCCTTCACTCAAGATCTGAATGAACGAATCACGGTGGCTTCGAAGCAGCTGAAATAGAATCTAGTTGAATATCCCGTCGTGACCGGGTCAAACGTTCACAACCGATATCAATCGAAAGTCATGGTCGAGGACGACCAACTAGGAGCCCCCTAGGGCTCGCCCAAGTAGGCTTCTGGTGAAGGAGCAAAAGCCAAATAAAGAAAGGTACCAGCTATACACCGAAGACAGGAAAAATAGCCCGAGGCGCAACATACCCCGCAATGATCGAAGGATGGCGCGAGACCAGAAGCCTTAGGAACTTATTAATAGAGTTGGATTCGATAGGCACACAGGGCCAACAGAGGCACCTCTCTTGTCGGAATACAACTTCAACATCGACATATCGGACATCGTGTTCACCATCATCAAAATTAGAAATGCCATGTGGCCCAGGCTTGTGCAATTAGATCCTTTGCAAAGAAATCATAATTTAGTGTGTGAATTTCATAACACGCACGGCCACAGGACCAAGGATTGCCACCAGCTACAAGAAGAAGTAGTCCGATTACTCAGTAAAGGTCATCTCCAAGAATTCCTCAGCGACCGGGCCAAAAATCAATTCCGGGAAAGAGAGGCGACTAAGATGAACGAAACAAATGAGCCACAACATGTCATCCACATGATCTTGGGAAGCATAGATGCCCGACAGGAGCCCATGATGAGAATAAAAAAATATCCATCACCAGAGAAAAGCGAACTAGGGGTTACATACCCGAGGATGCTCTCACATTTAGCGACAAGGACATCGAAACCTTGTCACATCCTCACAACGACACACAGGTAATCTCTTTCCTTGTTAATACATTTCAAATTAAACGTGTACTTGTGGATCCAGGTAGCTCGGCCAACATTATCAGGTCGAGGGTGGTAGAGCAGCTCGGGCTGCTTGACCAAATCATGCCCACCTCTCGAGTCCTCAATGGATTGAACAGGGTGAGTGAAACAGCAAAAGGGGAAATCACCCTCCCAGTAAACGTGGCCGTCATAGCCCAAAATGCCAAATTCCATGTCATCGAAGGAGATATGAGGTACAACGCCTTGCTCGGAAGGCCATGGATAGACTACATGAGAGTAATACCATCCACCCTCAATCAAATGATGAAATTCCCGACAAAGGATGGGATTAAAATCGTCTACAGGGAACAACATGCATCAAGAGAAATGTTCATGGTGCACGATGTGATTCCAACACCAGTACCTCCAACCTCGAAGGATCCAAAGGGAAATCAAATAATAAAATTGTGATAGCAAACTACGTCTTCGGTTAAGCCCGACTAAACAAAATAAAGTACCGTACAGAGTCCTCATAACAAGTGATTGAATCGCATCGAGATTCGAAGCACTGTCAGCACTAAGGTATGGCCATCCCCCTTTTAGATACATTTTATACCGACCTGAATGTAGGTACCCGATCAAAACGGTTGAAACGCTTCCCAACTCGAAGGCCTTAGGTTTCAAAAGCATGCGTTGTCCTCTTTTCCTTCGACCAGATGTTTATCACAATAATGGTTTTACCAGCAAGGTTTTTATCGAGGCAACATCTATATGCTACCTAATGAAGACCCAACAAGTATTTAAGGCTTCTTTTGCAATCAACCTCAAATACTGGGGGGATCCCCAGGGAAGATCACCTACTCGGAGAAGCCAAGATGCGCTAGGTGGGTCTTGATAGGAAAATAATGTACCGGTCCAAACAGTCGAACGAACCATGTTCGCATTGAACAACCGAGCCTGTAATTGCAAAAACGTCTATACTTGTACCAACTTATCAAAGAAACTCGGTATTTTTGCAAAAACAACTCCTCTGTCAAAAATATCCTGAGCACTCGGGTACTGGCGTCAACAACTCAAAACAATGCGACTCCCGGGTCAGAGCTCCTAACTTGTAAGACCTCAATGAGGCAACATCAAGATCACAAAACAGCTCCAGAGCCAAAAACAGTCCAAACACTCCGGGACTAGCTTCAAAAACTCAGGGCCACATGACCTCCTAGTTGGAATCTCCAAAATCGCAAGCCCTCAATGAGGCAATACCAAGTTTACAAGTAATGGCTCCCGTGCCAAGAAATCCTCGATGACTAGGGGACTGCCGCCAATCACCACCCCCATTGACTTATCAAAACTCGAGGCCATTAGACCACATACGGGCAGCCTCAGTCTCGCAAGACCTATATAAGGCAATAAAAATATCTGTAAGACCTCAAGCAAGGCATGAACCACACTTGTACCAAATGACAATATCTATAAGACCTCAAGCAAGGCATGAACCATACTTGTACCAAGTATCCAAAACTGTAAGACCTCAAAGGCATGTAAAACTTGTAAGACCTTACTAAAGGCATAAACCCGATCTCAAAGTTAAGGCTATGTATCGAACTTGTAAGACCCCTAAAAAGGCATACCCTTGATATAGATGCCAAAACTACTTCACTCGGGACTGAAAGGCTCCGACAAAACACAAATGACTACGGTCACAAGGCTGTACCAGCCAAACTAACAAGACTCGGGGATGCCCGACCATCGCTATAAAATCACATGGCTTCAATTACTTCGAATATACTCCGAAAATAACCGGTTAAATAGGCTACCCACGACATAGGAAAAAGAGCTTCGCCCATGTCAGCTCCTAAATACAGGTTTCGAGATACTCAGCCACTTAGTCAAACCTCACAAGGTGCTCGATCATCGCCATATAACGACTCACAATCGAGGTTTTTATCAAACCGTCAAAGAGTCAGGCTAACATTATTTGAAAATATCCTTATCGAGGGAAAAATAAAGCCTATATTAGAGGTTGCATCGTCACCAAAGTGTAAGAGCCACTAATGCCAGCTCATATAAAAGGTCGTATTGACCAAAAGCGTAAGAGCCACTGTCGTTATCTCACAAAAAAGGTCGTACCGACCCAACGCGTAAGAGCCTAAGGGGCCAGCATGAAATTCAAAAACTTGAGGGTTGAATGAGCTCGAGTCGATACCCGACTCAGAGAGTGAACCCAAAACTATTGACCAAACATGCCTAAGAGAACAAGCATAAGAGCTCGAACGCCAACTTATACAAAAAGGTTGTATCGACCAAGCACGTAAGAGCCTACGGGCCAGCCTAATAAGCCCAGGGCCATACCACGAATCTAAGGATTCTATTTAACTCAAAGACCAGTTCATCTAGCTAAAATCAAGGAAAAAATAAATGCAGGAGAAATAAAACTGCGAGGTTCCCTTTTATACATATATGCGAGAAAATACAAGCTCCATTTACAATGTACTTTGAAAGTACTATATACGTAAACATAAAAATAAATCTACGTCCCCCTTGGGGACTATTGCCCGTCGGCCTCATCCTCGATATCCTCGGCATCGGACAGAAGTGACTTAGCGCCATGTTCGTCCGCCTTCGCCTGTTTCACCTCTTTTGAGAGGTCAAAACCCCTAGCATGGATCTCCTCGAGGGTTTGACTTCAAGATTTACACTGAGAGTACTCTTTGCTCCTTCCTCGCGGTCAAGAGTCCTTCTCAACTCAGCTTGAGCATCGGCAGCGTCCTTTATATAGACCGCCACTTTCTTGTCAGCCTTAGTTCAGATCATTACTGCTTTAGCCCAGGCATCTACAACCTCGGACTTTATCTTTAAAAGCTCAAATTCGAACTCTATAATCATATCTATTCGAACTAAGCAATTGTCACGAGCTAAGCAAAGTTGAACGTCAATGGCGGAGGCTTTATCCAGAGCACCCTACCCCGCTGAAGCCTGAACGTCTGCCTGAGCCTTAAACTCATCGTACTCGCGTTTGACTCGGCCAGCTTTATTCCGAAGGTGCTCCAGGTCATCCGTCTTTTTCTGCAACTAAAATAAACAAAACATTAGCCTCAGGATCAAGAAGAAGGAACACACACTCCCTTGGAACAAAACTACCTGCTCCTTCAGTTAGCTCTCATAATTCGAGCTTTGAATCACCTCATACCGTAAACATGCCAACTCATCTTCCCTTTCATCGCAAAGAAGCCTAAGGGATTTCTCCCCATCAACGGCTTTTCGCAATCTGGCATCACGGCGAAGCAACTCAGATTTGAGCTTATTAAAAGCCTGTGGAAGAGAAACATGGAAAGAAAGGGAAAACTACAAAACTATAAAACCAGTACGAATGACATGAACCTACCTCCGAGTAAAGCTGCTGAGCTTCCTCAAGAGTTGAGTGTACATCTACTTGTCTGGCTCCATCTACCCCGGTAGAACTGCCTTGGTTTGGGACACGGTTGCTCGATATACATGATCCTTAGTGTCGAACATCCCTCGAAGTGCCTTCGATAGGAGAAGAAGCGATCGGTAGAGAACCCTCGCTCCTTGAAGCACCTTCAACAATAAAGAAAGATGACAGTGGAGGAGGGACCATTTCTCGAGAGCCAAAGACCTCGGGTGCTATAGGTTCGGCTGATACGCCCTCTCTAAGCCTCCGGACCGGACTCGTCTTGCTATAATCATTGTCGTCCTACAAAGGCCTCTCCTGCTTATTGTTATTATTGTCGTCCCTCAGTCCTGAAGCCGACGGTCTTTCTCCCTCTTCTAAAGGGTACGACCTCGCTTTAAGGGACTCCTCAATGCCTACAATGACAGAGTTAGTACACAGAAACAAAAAATGCCCTTCCGAGAGAAAGAAGGGGGTGGAGCAAATCACATAGCACATACTGTGGTATTTTGCCTCCCACCTATCCTTAGATAAAACTCTCCACTTACAGTCATTGTAAGTCAAGTGGGTCACCAACATCAGAACCCAATCCGGCAAATCGGGAACCTCGCCCGACATCCACAAAATCGCTGTAGAATAGGAAAAGAAGGCGCATTTATGGAGCCAGTGTTCGCCATAAACAAAACTAATAAGGCACTATTGTTCTACTTAAGTGTAAAATTCCATTCCTCAGGAAATGGCAGAAACTCCACTAGAATAATATCGACAGTCCCTACCCGGACGAATCGGCTCATCCATCCCCGATCTCCATCTTCTTCGTCGTCATCAACAAAAGGCATGGTGGATCGGCATCGCAGGGTCAGTAGGCCTCAATGGTTTATGGGTCGATACAACCTGATGAGATGACTAAGAGTGAATTCAAGACATGCTTCTTCCGCAATGAAACTCATCATCAATACTATCCGCCAAAATGACAGGTGAATCTGCGCCAAGGTAACCAGGTACTTTTGATAGAAGTCGCGCACAACCACATCAATGGGTCCCATCATAAATGGGTATGTGTACACCTTCATAAATCCTTCTGCATGGTCCATGATGCTCTCCTCCAGGGAAGGTACCCGCAATGCTACCTTTTCTCCCCATCCACAGTCCTTCCTAACCAACTCAAGGTGCTTCTCTCCTATTAAAAAAATGAACTTTGAGGGATACTCCCAATAACCTTGAATGTTATTGGGAGATTCCCTCCCGAAATAATGTGCCCAGGGACAGAGCTCCCTTCTCCTTGCCGAGCGGACCCCGACGTAGCGGCCATGAGTATGGTAATATTAGGGAATTGGAGTAGGAATTTAAACAAGGGAGTCAAAATTGAAATGATGGAGGACATGGCGCAGGAAAGGAGAACTCTATAAGAGAGGATAACTACTTAGAATAGCGGAATCTTCAAAAGAGAGAAGACAATCCTATATATGGAAAAAGTGGCGACTATCCACCTGCCTCAAAAGCCAATTAAAAATATTGGCTAAAGTTTTTATCGCTTTAGGAAGATATGCCGGCGGGATGACCTCGGTTAGTTCATAACCTTATCATACACTTAACACCGACATACGATGTTTCTGGGTCGGAGACCGCCGCATAGTCCAAGACTCGAGATGGTACCCGATCTCGAGGACCTTTATCAAAAATAAGATAGCCTCCAGGAAGCCATTGTCATCATTTCAAGTCTCGAGATGGTACCCGATCTCAAGGACCACCACCAAGAAGAAGATACGCTCTAAGGGGCCATCAATATCATTGAGAGACTCGAGATGGTACCCAATCTCGAAGGCTCTCTCAAGAAGAATAAAGAATATAAGTTCTAAAACTCTACTCATATGGGCTTAGCCTTAGGGTACCATCTAAACCCGGGTATGCCCTTATCCGAGATCTATCTGCAATGCCTTAAGGCTATCTACACTGAGTTCAAAACAAGTCTCCAGGTAGCTCGAGCTTGAGCGAACCTCCACTTGGGGACTGCTCCCAAAAACCTAAAGTCTATCTTTATTCTTCTGTGTCCGAGCAAATCCCCCCATCAAAGACTATCACGGGATCTAAAAGGCTAAGTCTTGTACTGAAAGTTCGAAACCTCACTTTCATTCAACTCGAAGTCAGGGATCCTGATGACCCGAGTTTATCAAACCAATCCGGGATCAGTCCAAGGTATGGCAAAGGGTTGTACGGGGAATCGAGTTAATCAATCAAGAGCCAGAAGAAATGCTTGCACCCATGCTCGATATTCGCACCCATCGGTGGAGTCATGCATTCGAACTCTCCACAAATATAGATAAAAAGAGATATAGAGTAAATTGGAGACAAATTGAAGAAATATCTTTATATTCATATGCACGTGATTACAAAAACCCACGAAGGTTTCCTACATATGATTACCAAATCCCACGAGGGGTCCTGACACAGAAACAAAGAAGCAAAAAAGTATACATATAGTAAAAGCCAAAAGCCTAATCTATTCTCGGAGTGCATCTTCGGGGGCAGTATCTTTGAGCGCTATCTCCTCGGGGGTCTTATCTCGATCTTTCAAAATGATATTTCCAAGGGAGAAGATGAGGATAAGGAGAAGAAAAGGGTAGAAGGATATTGGAGGACATGTGAATGAAAAGTTCGTTCCAGGAGGCTCCCATTTATAGAGTGTGGCGGTGTAACCCACAATGCCATCAATATCTTTGAAAGACATATCGGCTGGCGCAATCAATGCATTTTTGGGAACTGAATCGGCAGAGATATTATCGCTTTAGAGAATGAGAATCAACAGTACATTGAATGGCGCTGAAAAGATGAGTCAACGGGATGCCTTAGTTATCACAAAAGCTTGCGTAATAAGTTAGACATCATAGCAGAAAGTTCGAAGAGATGGGTATCAAAGTCATTTATTATTGTTCCACTATAAGAAACGTGGGGACTATCTGTATACAATAAAATCGAAGGGTCCAATCTTTCATTGTTACGATGGCTCGTAAGCACATCTCAAAAGCTCGAGGTTATGGTCGAGGCTAACCACCGAAGGGCTATTGGCGCTCAACCTCAAGGCAATACAAGCTAGTAGTTATGATAGAAAAGTGGGAAGTTCCCAAAGCACGTAAATAGGGCCGACAAAGCCTAGTGGATTAGTCCAAAACGAATCAATATATTAAATGGTTGTACCAGCTCATATCTTTGTAATTAATGGATTTGTACTATGTTGGGATTCCACCTCATATATAAAGGGGATCCTTGGCATTTTGTAAATATCTATTGCTAAATACTAAACACACAAGAACATTGTCTCTACTCTCTAACATATTCTCTTGATCTCATTACTTTGCTTGTATTTATTGTGTTCTATTTATTGTTTATCATTTATTGCCTATCGTTGATCATAAAGAGCCATCGCCGTAGCTCTCATAACTGTTAGTCCCCCCTCGATTGCCCTAAGCTGACCTCCAGACTCGACAGGCCTCGTATACGGCAGCTCGAGGCCCCGACCTCAAGCCATTCAGTTTGATTATTACCCTGTTTTAAGCTGTAATCTTGCCTTCTAATATTTTACTTAGCATCCACTGCTTAAACAACTAGCATAAAAATAGATCACGTATTTTTAGAACCTCATAATCATATTTAATTGTTATTACCATTTTCACAGTAAACACTAGTGTAATGAGCTTTGTTTCTCCATGATGAGCATGAACATGAAGCATTCCAATGATCCCAGAACTTACGACCTTCAATGTAATATTAATCATGCCACTTTGAGGTTTTATATGGTCATGTGCATAATGATATGTTATGAACCCTATGGACAATCTATGAAATGCATAGGAGTAAGGTATGAATGAACACTATGGATTGTCTATGAAACGCATAAGTGTATAATATAATATGAATGAATCTTATTGACGGTCTATGAAATGCATAGGTGCATATTATGACTGAAACCTGTGGACGGTCTATGAAATGCATAGGTATATGGTATGAGTGAACCCGATGGACGGGCTATGAAATGCATAGGTGTATAATATAATATGTCAATCCTATGGACAATCTATAAAACATATAGGTGTATTGTATATGTGATCCTATGTATGGTCTATGAAAAACACAGGTGTATAATATAATATGTGAATCCTATAGACGGGATATGAAATGCATAGCTGTATAATATAATATGTGAATCATATGGACGGTCTATGAAATGCATAGGTGTATTGTATATGTGATCCTATGGTCGGTCTATGAAATGCATAGGTGTACTGTATATGTGATCCTACGGACGGTCTATGAAATGCAAGGGTGTATTGTATATATCATCCTATGGATGGTCTATGAAATGCATAGGTGTATGGTATAAATAAACACTACGGACGGTCCATGAAACGGATAGGTGTATAATATGGATGAACACTATGGACGGTCTATGAAACGCATAGGTGTATAATGTGCATAGGAAGGAGGGGCTATCGATGGTCTAGTAAGACACATATCAAACACGAAACATAGGTGCCATTTTCATTGCCCTTGTTTGCACATGTTGTTACATTTACATTATATTTTGTATCCAATGCGTAATTCCTATGGCTCAATTGATCCAAAAAGAAGTTCAGAATGATATAAGTATAATAAGACTTGAAATGTGATTCTATGGAACATTTCGTTGTTTCTTGATGTACTTTATTGACCTCTTATTTTAGTTACCATATTTTCATATGTTGTTTTGTCTCCCTTACATATGAGTACGATTCCACATGCACTGACGTCCCTTTTGTTGGGGGTGCTGCATCTTTTAATGGATACACGTATACTTCTACATGATGATATGGATATATTATAGGGATCTTCTTCACTACTCAGCTTATGGTAAGACTGTTACAGTTCTAGTAGGTATTTGGGCCCAGTTCCTGTTATGTATTTAGGTATCTATTGTCATAGATCTCCATGTACATTGTGGGTCATGTAATTAAAGATTTGAGTTTTGTCATGTATTTATGTTCATGGTATATACAACAATTTATTAAGTTGTGTACCCATCATGAGAAAGAATTTTAGGCCATTGAGCCAAATGTATTCAATTTAAAAGTCAAGATCTTATTATGTTATGGTAAATCATGCATGATTAAAGATGAAAGGTTGATGTAAAATGGGCTTGCTCAACTGGGCTTACTTGGTTGAGCACTAGTTGTGCTCCCCGAGGCCGGGGCGTGACACCAATGAATTTTCACTAATACTATATTCTTTTACCTTAACTTTCAAACCTGTCAGTCCAAAATAGCCATCGGCTTCACATCATAAGTCAAATCCCCATCCAACTGTACCGTGCTGAAGTCTAAAATGTGTGACAGATCACCATAATAATTCTAGAGTATAGAAACATGTAGCACCGGGTGAACACCTAATAAACTATGTGACAAAGCAAGTTATTAAGCCACCTATCCCACTCTCTCAAGCACCCCAAAAGGACCAACATTCTGAGGTCCCAACTTGCCCTTCTTCCCAAACCTCATCACACCCTTCTTGGGCAAAATTCTAAGGCATCACGAACCTTCCTATCAGCGTTTCTCCTATGCCTGGACTAATCTATACGAAGCCGCTCCTCGATCAACTTTACCTTCTCTAAGGCATTATGGACCAAATCAGTGCCCAACAACCCAGGCTCCCCAGACTCAAACCAACGAACTGGAGAATGACATCTCTTCCCATATAAGGCCTCATAAGGAGCCATCTAAATACTTTACTAGAGCTATTGTTGTAGGCGAACTCTACTAATGAATTAAACTTATTACATGAAACCCTAAAATCAATAACAAATTCACATATCATATCCTCCAAGATCTGAATGTTGCGCTCGAACTATCCATCCGTCTGATGATGGAATGTTGTACTTAACTCGGCCCATATGCCCAACTCTTGTTGCACTACTCTCCAAAACGACGATGTGAACTGTGTGCCTCAGTCACAAATGATGGAAATGGGCATGTGATGCAAGCAGATATTCTCCCGGATGTAGATCTGAGCTAGCCTCTCTAATGGATAGGAAGTCAGCACCGGAATGAGTTGTGCGGACTTAGTCAATCAGTTTATAATAACCCAAATTGTATCATATTTCTTCAAGGTTCGAGGCAAGACAACCACAAAATCCATAGTGATGTGCTCCCACTTCCACTTCGGTATCTCCAATCTCTAGATCAACCCTCCTGTTTTTTGATGCTCATACTTCACCTGTTGACAATTCAAGCATTGAGAGACATAAGCAATGATATCTTTCTTCATTCTCCACCACCAATAGTGTTATTTCAAGTCACGGTACATCTTCGTGACATATGGGTGAATGGACTAGTGCGATATAAGGTACATGTTGTTACACACCGTGATTTAGATGTTACTATCATTATACGATTATCTAATGTAAGCTCGAAAAGGATGAAATCCTTCTACAAGGATAAGAAAGGTTTGCCGAAGTGTTAAGTAAGTTAAGATAAATATGATACTTGTTAATCATAATTTAAATGAGTTTAAATTCATGATATGACTATATATGATGTTTGGATATGAAGTATAAAGTTTGATAAAAATCGGATTTATGTTGCGGAAAAACCGTCTAAGGATTTGCCTTGTAATAGAACTTTTTGAGTAATACATTTCGTGTGCTATATAAAATCTTTTTAGGACATATTATATACCAAATTGAAGGTCTTGGAATGTACTTTCCAAATCTATTAACCGTTTGTTCATACGAAATCTGGATAAAAAGAGATAAGTGTTTGAAATAGGGCCAATGAGATGGTGCCAAGTAACACCTTTTGACTTTTAAACCAAAATAGATATTTATCTTCCTATGTCCTCTATTTCTTCATAATTGTAGAGATCTCGACCAAATAAGACCCCTAAACTCACCCTTAATCTGTCCACAAGGTTATCCAACAAGATTATCATTCGAGGCACGAAATCACGAAGCAATAACACTAGAATGATCCTCATGACGTAAGTATCGCTATATAACCTCTCTTTTTTTCTTTGTAGTTTCAGTTTTGGAAGGTACTTTGAAGTTAATGAAAAGGCCTAATTTCTGGTTTCATGATCTTAAATATCAAGTAAGGTTGATTAATTCATTTTATAATAGTTAGAACTCACGGGACAGTGATCGAAAGCCGTGAGTTCGAGTTATTTGATTTGTAACAAACTGTTTTGTGGGCTGTTTCATGCAGCTTTTGGGATGTATATTTTTTCTGCTATTTAATGGAATTTTTGGAGGAAAAATAGTACGGATAAACACTAATTAATGGCGAAGTGATGGATTAGTTATTCTTTGTAATATTTTTGGGGTGTTAGACACTACTATAGTCGTCGTTTTTGGTATGAATTGATTGGGGTGTGTTGGGTTGTTGTAGGCTAAATATAACATGGATTTCGACTTGAATCCACTGTAGGAGGTAATTATATTGTGGTACTATAGGTGCTTAAGGTTATCTTGGCATTGGTTAGGTTAAATGTGTGAACTAGACATGAACTAGTGAATAAAGTTGCTAATTTAGAATAATTAGAGTTGTGGATCATTTTGTTTGTTATGGATATATGGTATAAGGCTGGAATTATTGATGAATTACTTCATTATCATGTTAATGATACTATTAATAATAAGTAAAAGGTCTATAAGGGATGATATGGGGTATACGAATTCCAATTGGAGTTTGTCGCTCGTCGTAAAATAGTTATGAATTGTTGTTGTTTTATGGTGTCTTGTTTTTGATAATTATGTATTGCTGGATTTCTCTGGTAATTGTTGTTGGTATATGGTATTGGAGGAGGCTCTTTTTATAGGGGAGATGCTGCCCGAATTTATATAAACAAGCTACAAGTTTAAGTTGCAGACTTAGCCTTTATTCAAAACTGATTTTGAATCTCCTTATGCAATGGTAGATTGAGTTGAGTTGTTTGAAGAGTAGCTTGGGAGATATTAAGGACTCACCATGGTTAAGGTATGTTAAGGCACTTTCTTTTTCTTTTGGCATGATCTAGAGTGAAATGAATACACTATTTCATAAAGGATCTACTCCTAGCAACTAAGGTTGTCCAAGTTGTTCTTTCCTTATAAAATTATTCTAAGCAAGTGTGTATGATAATTGAATCCTACAGAGGTTCATATTGAGGGTATGGATGTCCATAATGTTCTTAAGCCACTACTTGTCATCCTTGTTAGGTAAGTTTGGGAGCTGGTGAATGCTTCCGTGACTGTGTTCTGGCGGACTCTATAGGTATAAGTGGCTACATTGAAGGTCGAGATTGTTGTGGAAATAAAATATGTTCTCTTGATTGTATAGCAGTTGGTTTCGATTTGAAAGGTACCTTATAGGTGTTATGATCTAAAAACGTGCAGTCCATGTTCAGGTGTCAATATGATAATATAGTTTTTGTGATGCTGAGAATTAGTGTTATGAGTATATACATTGTGGTGCTTTGTCGAGTTATGGATGAGTTTTTAGGATGGTTTTGGTTGATTCTCTGACAAGTGTATGGGCCTAGTTACAATGGAGATGCTGCCGAAATTTCTGAAAAATTTGGGAGTTAGTCAATATTTAGGGGCTTGAGGTAATATTGAAAAGAGATATGTTATGTTAGGTATTTGGGTCAGGCTCTACCTCTCATTCGAGGACGAATGATCCTAAGCGGGGGAGAATATAAGGCCCCAAAAATTTTTTCGAAACAATATAGGATTTCGGGGTGCCAAGTAGACTAATTATAATATTTTATGTGCTATTAACATGGTGGGAATCAATTGGATTTGGTAAATAAGTGTACAAGTCTAAAGGTAAGTAAATTGGGGTCCAAGGAAGGGCCTAAGTCTAAGTCAAATTGGAAAATTTCGTAATAGGATAAGAAACCAAATGAGTTTGCACTAGTCTAGACTTTGAACGAGCATATCTAGATATATATAAGGTATTATCTGATAAATAACCTATCAAATGAAAGGTCTTTGAATATAGTTTCCAAATCTTCAAACCGTTCATCATTCAGACACTTCTACCAGAAGTTATGACCAAATTACCAAAGCAACACAGAATTTTACACTACCGCGGCACCCCATGCGCCGCACCTGTAGGAATTCCAGAATGGTCCGAAATTTCAATTCCAGACATATTTTGAGCAGACGCCCTGCGGCGCCCTACACGTCGCGGCTGTACAAAAACGGGTTTTTATGACCCGAACTCCATTTCATTTAACTCGTTTGGGTTTTTTTTTTGGGATATTCTGGTACTTTTAGAGAGAGGGAAGAGCAATTCTAGAGGGTGGATGAAGCTCAAGTGCCTTGTTCATCAAAAATCTTGTCCAATCCTTGAAATCCAACAAGAAATCCCTCAAGATCTTCATCTAAGAGGTAAGGATCTATACACTAGGCTTTAATTTCGAGTTTGGGGTATAAGATGAGTTATTGAGGTATGATTCTTGGGTGTAATAGTATTATGTATACATGTATGTACCAATTAGGTTTGTAGGAAGATTGTTGAACATAAACAAGTAAAGATTAGGTTGAGAAATGAAGAAAATCTTGTAAAAGAGATTTAAAATCAAGATGCACAACTTGTAATTGATAAAATTATCAAATGAGATAGAATTATGAATACCTTCCTAATTTGTGTTCAATTTTGTTATGTCTCAAAGTATATTGGGATTGCTAGAATTTCCGGAACATTGTAGTAACTTAAGGAAAGCTTAAACAAGGTATGTATGGCTAAAACCCCCTCTTCTTAGAAATTGAGCTCCCATGGTGTCTCCGCATATGTTGTAAGTCCAGAATTTGATTTATGTAGTATTCATTATTTCAAAGGATTTGGTGTTGCAAGAATATTTGTGAAAGATGTACCTCAATGTGTTCAATATGCTATTCTTGGTAAATTGGGGATATGTGAAGAATGTGAAGTATATGCTAAATTGCCTAGATTTCAAGTCAAGTTTAAATTGAGATTGTTATACCAAACTACGTGAAATCCTCTATGGGTAGAGATGTTTGAAATAAATCAAATGAATTTGGGAAATAGAGTATGGCCAACGTGCCGAGAACTTGAATTATAATTGTGCCTAGTGATGCCTATGACATGAGGAAATATGAAACAGATTATGAAATGAGCCTTGACTCTACTTTCCCTAAATGACTTCAATAATAAAATACCTTAAAGTCTTTGTACACAATTTATGCCCCTAAGTGGCTGTTCGAGATAATGTGTTTGTCTTATAAGTGCATCCAATGTGATCCGGGTTGTTACATACTTCGATGTTGAAATTGTATATTGCCATGATTGGAAAAGAGTAATTCAAGAATAATTGGTGTAATTTCTTGTTTATTCCTTTGATGTGTGTTTCTATTGTGGTATTGTGTGTCTCCTCCTTTTTGGAAGAATCCTTTGTGTTTAAAGTTCCATTGCTAATGAACTTGAGGTGTATGATTTCTGAAATATTGTATATGCCCATGATTCATGATTCCTTTTATGTGTACTTGACATCTTGGAGTGAATGGCTTGTTGTTGAAATTGATATTGATATGAAATGTGGGAGAAAATATCTCGAATTATGAAATATGTCCTAGTGCCAAGCATGATGTGATAATTGTGGCTCCAAGTACCGATGAACTATATATGTGAAACGAAAATTGATGTGAGATGACTAATGGAAAAGGGTAACGTCTTGGTAAGACGTCTTAGCCGGTCGGGCCGTGATCGGACGCCATGCTACACACATGGTGGTATTGTACTGATATTGAAATCGGAAAGTGAGAATGAAATTATGATTGAGGTAATATCTTGGTAAGATAGCTTAGCCGGTCGGGCCGTGATCAGACGCCATGATATATACACATGGTTGTAATGCATTGATGATTAAAACTGGAAAGTGTGAATGAAATAATGGTAACATCTCCCGGAGACGGCTTAGCCGATTGGGCCGTGATCGGACTCCGCTCAAAGAAGTGGTGGCAAAATGGATAATGATGCACAGTGTGGGATGCTCAATCTAAAATTTCAGAAATTATGTGAAAATCATGTGAACCTCCTTATATTGTTGACATGGTGCTTATTTGAAACTTTGTTGTCTTTATGACTTCCTTTTTATTCTTGTAGGAAAGTTCTTTCTAACTAGATGGTGTTTAGTTATACATACTAGTGTTATTTGATGGCACTAACGTCCCTTTTACCGGGGGAGCTATATCTTTAAATGGATGTAGGTGGTTCCATAGCAGGCAGTGTTGGTCGCATCTAGCGACGCATCTTCCTTTCAGCTAATTTGGTGAGCCCCACTTCATTCCAGGGTCCTGTACTGTTGTTTATCATGTACTTTGTATTTAGAGGTATAGTTGGAGCCTTGTTTCAGGCATTTCCATATTATTCTTCAGTTGTATTTAGAGGCTCCGTAGACAGGTTGTGGGTGGTGTTTGGTATTGGGAATTAAATTAGAAATATTGGTATTTGGCAAATATGTTTTCCTTCATATCTGTAAAAAAATTTACATTTTGGATACTATGGTTGAAATGGCTGATGAAAACAAAATGGAAGTTGTTAATGAAATATTTATAAAGTGTGATTAATGGAGTCCATGTCCTCTTTATTCATGAACTAGTTTGGGCAGAATGAAATCTAATAGGCTTTCTCAGTCGGGTTTACTCGGTTGAGCGCCGGTCGCATTCCACGGTTTTTGGGGCGTGACAATTGTATAAGTGCTACGGAAATAATGGAGAGTTCCACTAAGTAGACAATCAAAATCTGAGTTTAGAATCAACCATACGAGTATAGGGGCATGGAGGTACCTTAATAAGGATGTTTGTAGGCGAGTAAGAACATCGAAAAGTCCTTTGGGTATACAGTATAACAAGATCGTAACTTTACAAGATCCAAAAGGTCTCCTTAAGTACGACAAAGAAAGACTAGGTGAGGAAATAAGGAAGAAGGCTTCCACTTAAGCATAACGATATAAAGAAGAAATGGTCTTGTAACAATAGTCTCACTACAATATGGTATACACTCCATAAGAAAGTGGCGCCTATAGTGGCCAATGAATGGAAAACAAAAAATCAAAGGTGATGTTTGAGATCATATGAGGTACATGAAATTATAGTATTCGTAGGCAATAAGACAAGTCAAGTATTCATGCAACAAGTGGCAGAATGACAAGGAAAAATAATTGCTTACATTTAACGAAGGCAGAGAAGGCACGCAAGGAATTATTCAATCAATGACCCAGAGTTAGTTACGCGGTGAACGCACTTAATCTTTCAGAGTTATATCCATGCATCATATATGTTGACCTTCATACAGATATAAGAGGCTTCAGTATAAGTTAACAGAAAGAATTAAGTCCACGTCACCGACAAAGGCTTGAATTATTAGAATATTATATCATGGATGCTACATAGAGACCATGAAAGGATAATGTAATAACTAATACTCTAAGATGAAGATTGGGAGATAGACTAAGCTCACTTAAAGTCTGAGAGGGAAGAGGAAGCTCTAAAGTTACATATGGAGTCCTCAGATATCGAGGTCGATTATATGTTTCTAATGTGGAAGGGTTGCGCCAGTAGGTTATGAGACAAGCAATGAGAAAGTAACATGGACTTGTGTAGCACACCTCGGTAATAATAAGCTGAAGTAAGTGTTGTAATACAATATGACCTACCAAGATGCATTAAAGCCATAAGGATAGATAACCAAGACTATAAAACGAAATATAGCAATAGTCGTACATTCAACAAAGTACCAAGCGAAGAACTTAAGTATACCTCTATATGACCAGAGGGACATCTTGTCAAAGTTCTATATATTTATTCACAAGTGAAGCCAAGAGATTGGATAAAAGCTGGAGGAAAATGGAGAGACGAGTTGTGCATAAAAGAATAGAGTCATATAGGATATATCATAGAAGGTGGTCATAGTTACGAGATTGGAAGAACTCCGGCCATAATTCACGAGGTGATAATAGGCCTAAAGGGGGGAATGCCCTGGGTTTTAAATTGATTCACATAAAAATTGCCTAGAAGACAAAGAACAATATTAAAGTATTCATAAGAGCAATACGGTATGAGAATGAGATGCGCATCAGTCAATATTCGAGGACGAATGTTCCAAAGGGGGAGTAAAATTACAACCCATGTTTTGTACGTGAAAGTGCGTCGTAATTCACTTAATTTAAGCTCAGAAATGAGATTCTCTTTGAAAGTATATTTGACGTTACGTCCCATTTTTTTCAAGCATTTAAAAGTTAATATTCAAGGACAAATTTTTATAATGGTACATGTTGTTACACACCATGATGCAGATGTTACTATCATTATAGGGTTATCTAATATAATCTCAAAAAGGATGAAATCCTTCTATAAGGATAAGAGATGTTTGCCGAAGTGTTAAGTAAGTTAAGATGAATATGATACTTGTTAATCATAATTTAAATGCATTTAAAGCCATGATATAACTAGATATGATGTTTGTATATGAAGTATAAAGTTTGAGAAAAATCAGATTTAAATTATAGAAAACCCGACTAAGGATTTGCCTTGTAATGGAGCTTTTTGAGTAATAAATTTTGTGTGCTATATTAGATCTTTTTGGGACATATTATATACAAAATTTAATGTCTTGGAATGTAGTTTCCAAAGCTCCTAACCGTTCATTCATACAAAATCCGGATAAAAAGATATAAGTGTTTGAAAAAGGGCCAATGAGATGGTGCCAACTAGCACCGTTTGACTTTTCAACAAAAATAGATATTTATCTTCCTATGTCGTCTCTTTCTTCATAATTCCAGAGATCTCGACCAAATAAGACCCCTAAACTCACCCTTAATCCGTCCACAAGGTTATCCAACAATATTATCGTCCGAGGCACGAAATCACGAAGCAATAACACTAGAACGATCCCCATGACATAAGTATTGCTTTATAGCCTCTCTTTTTCTTTGTAGTTTGAGTTTTGGAAAGTATTTTGAATTTAATAAAAATGCCTAATTTTTTTTTCTAAGATCTTAAATATCTAGTAAGGTTGATTAACGCATTTTAAAATAGTTAGAATTCACGGGACGACGATCAGAAGTCGTGAGTTCGAGTTATTTGATTTGTAATGGACTGTTGTATGGGCTATGTTCTGTAGCTTTTTGGCTGTATATTTTTTTTCTATTTAATGGAGGTTTTGGAGGATAAATGGTGCGGATAAACACCACTTAATGGCGAAATGATGGATTAGTTATTCTTTGTAATATTTTCGGGGTGCTGGACAGTACTATAGTCGTCGTGTTTTGTATGAATTGATTGGGTTGTGTTGGGCTGTTGTAAGCTAAATATAACATCGATTTCGACTTGAATCCACTATAAGAGGTAATTATATTATGTTCCTACAGGCGCTTAAGGTTATCTTGGCATTGGTTAAGTTAAATGGATGAACTAGACATGAACTAGTGAATAAAGTTACTAATTAAGAATAATTGGCATTGTGGATCATTTTCTTTGTTTTGGATAGATGGTATAAGGCTGGAATTATTGATGAATGACTTCATTATCATGTTAATGATAATATTAAGTTAAAGTAAAAAGTCTATAAGGGATGATATGGGGTATACAAATTCCAATTAGAGCTTGTTGCTCATCATAAAATAGTTCTGACTTGTTGTTGTTTTATGGTGTCTTGTTATTGATAATTATGTGTTGATGGATTTATCTTGTAATTGTTGTTGGTATATGGTATTGTAGGAGGACCTTGTTATAGGGTATATGTTGCCCGAATTTATATAAACGAGCTACAAGTTTAAGTTGCAGACTTAGCCTTTATTCAACACTGATTTTGAATCTCCTTATGCAATGGTAGATTGAGTTTAGTTGTTTGAAGAGTAGCTTGGGAGGTATTAAGGACTCACCATGGTTAAGGTATGTTAAGGCACTTCCTTCTTTCTTTTGTCATGATCTAAAGTAAAATGAATACACTATTTCATAAACGATCTACTCCTAGCAACTAAGGTTGTCCACATTGCTCTTTCCTTATAAAATTATTATAAGCAAGTGTGTATGATCCTTGAATCCTACTGAGGTTTAAATTAAGGGTATGGATATCCATAATGTTCTTAAGTCACACCAAAAGGTTTAGAATATGATTCCTTGAGTCTAGCATACATTATATATAGTAACTATTTTACTCTACCGAGCCGCACTATAGTCGGTCGGGTACGGCACCTAGTGTGCAACCACTGATCAGTTGGGTTTACCGAGCTCCAAGTGGTCGGGTACGATTCTACTGAGCCTTATGATGGCCGAATACGTTTTTACCGAGTCCTCTTTGAGGCCGGGTACGATATAATGATGATGATGATGCCTACAGACGCGTATGTTTTTAAACATTTATGTATATATATGTATTATGAATTTCATGTCAGTTGCTCCCAAAGGCATGCAGATATTATAGGTTGTATCTCCTCTATCTCTCTTTACATTACTATTCTTGTTTATGCTTTTCTACCTTACATACTCGGTACTTTATTCGTACTAACCTCCATTTTGCCTTGGGACACTGTGTTTCATGCCCACAGGTTCCAATTGATAGGTTGAAATTCCTTCTAGTAGGCTATCAGCTCAGCGGAGGTGTTGGTGCACTCCACTTGCTCCGGAGTTGCCTATTTGGTTAGTATGCTTTTGATATGTATTGATTGGTATGGCAGGGCCCTGTCCCGACCTTTATGATTTTATGTACTCTTAGAGACTTGTAGATAGATGTCAGGTTTATGGATACTTATATGGCCTTGTTGGCCTATGTGTTGAGTTTACAATTAGTCATGTTAGCCTTATAGGCCCGTATGTCACATGTATAAGTTTGTATATCATGTTGGGTCATCATATGTTGAGTATTCCCTTATATTTTATTCTTGTTATCTCATGACGGGTTTCTAGCTCATTTACTCATGATAGTATAATAAGAAAGATATGTTATGTTGGTACTCGGTTGAGTAAGGCATCGGGTGCCTGTCGCGGCCCTTCGGTTTGGGTCATGAAAACCATCATCACCAATCACAACCTCTGTGGCACCACCCCTCCGGACTGTGTCCTTTAACACCAACAAGTGAGGATTATCACACTAGGAAGCCTTGATACACTCCAAAAAAGATGACTATGCCACAACGCAATCTCACATAGTTGGGCTCCGAAACATCCAATCTCACAAATTGATTGGTCGAGGCCTGAACATCAATAGCTAATGTCCTCTCTACTACCAATGAATATACCAAACTGCTCATACCCTCCGCCTTCCTACTAAATGCATCGGACACCATGTTGTCCTTCACCGGATGGTATAATATGGTGATATCATAGTCTTTGAGCAACTCTAACCATCTTCACTATCGCAAATTAAGATCCTTCTAATTGAATAGGTGCTGGAGACTTTAATGGTCGGTATAGACCTCACAATGAACATTGTACATATAGTACCTCAAAATCTTCGATGCATGAACAATAGTTGTTAACTCTAAGTCATAACAGGGTAATTCTTCTCATAAACATTCAACTACCGAGATGCGTAGGCAATCACCCTACTGCCTTGCATCAACAACGCGCCAAGCCCAATACGCAACACATTATAGTACACGATTTAAGATCCCAAACCTGTACGTAACACCAACACTAGGACTGTAGGCAATGTATGCTTGAGCTTCTGAAAGCTCTCCTCACACTCTTCAGACCACCTAAATTGGGCACCTTTCTGGGTAAATCTAGCCAAAGGTGTATTATTGGATGAGAAAACCTCTACAAAACGGTGTTAATAACCTCTATAACTGAAGATGGCTTGGGCTAACTCTGAAATGCATCACTCTTATTTTGATCTACTTTGATCCCCTCGCTAGGCACCACGTATCCCAAGAACACCACCGAATCAAGTCAAGACTCACACATGGAGAATATAGCATATAGATTCTTCTCCCTCAATGTCAGGAGTACAATCCTCAAATACTGCTCATGATCCTCCTAGTTGTGTGAATATACCAATATATCATCAATGAGTACTACGACGAAGAATCAAGATACGGCTGGAACACACTATTTATGTCATGACCTAAAATCAAGGAGCGCAACCAGCACTTAAACGAGTAAACCCGACAAAGCAAGCATATTTAACACTTCCTACCCGACTCACTTATGATCAAGAGAGGGCGTGCTTTCATTAATTAGACAATAGGAAGATTGTACATATATTACTAAGTCATATCATTTGTGTCGCACTGATAAGATCAAATTATACTTTAATTAAATAGTATAAGGCGGTCGGTGTCAAATATAATAACCCAACAAGGTTGGGGTCGAATCCCACAGAGAATTGACGTGAAAAGATTAGTTGAGTAGTGTGACACTTGTCTTAGGTTGTAATTCTATTCCTTTAACGTAACAAGAGAATGATATAGTTGTGAATTAAGAAGATTACTAATTTTGTTATGAGAATGTGAATAATTTGATTAAGGAAACCAAGGTTGTGTCCCCGATAATGAAATGTAAAGCTATCAGTGTTAATATGATATATTTCTAATGGAAGGTCCTTTGATATGAAAATGGTTTCTAAATGACTGCCCAATATTTTCCAATGGTTGGGTAGTATTTTCCCTTTATGATTTTTTCAAATATTAAAGAGTTGCAATTTAAGAACAACCAATATATGCCAAGAAGAACCCACTTATTCCTAAGTAATTCTATTAAACAAGATTTGAAGTCTTGAGTTCTTGATATTGATTTCTACCAAACCCTAACCCACTTTTCCAAGTAAAGAAAGAGTAAAATGGAATATATTAATGTTTGCAACCACCAACAATAAATAAAGCACAAGAAATGAATAAATATCAACAAACCATTACATATATATTCAATGTTAAACACCCATTAACATTACACCCATTTAGGGTCCACAACCTTAGAATTTAAAACTAGCTACTCATGCTATAATACAACAACAAAGTAATAAATACATTCATAAAGCTTACAAAAGTGCAAGATTCCTTATTTACAAGATTCCAAATTAATGGAGTATTCAACGCTCTCTATGTAGGACCTTTTTTCAGACTAGAATAACACAAAAAAATCCTAATTATTTTTTTATCGTGGACCGAAAGTTGTGGTCAAAATCGGATAAAATTGCCCCTACGGATAGCTTATGCAACCGTATAATGGTCGCAGACCACATATGCGTTCCACATAATCTCCATTGACATCGCAAACTTGTAAGTCACCAGTTCCAGGCTTCCACCGCATATAGATTAGGCGGTCCGCATGTCTGTTATGCGACCGCATTATGCCATCGCAAATCGTGTTGAGAAGCTTCTTCTACTGGAATTATACGATCATTATGCAGCTTGCAAAAGTGTTATACCACCACATATTGGACCGTATATTCTTCTCTTCAATTGGCCAACAAGTCTGCTTCAGTTTATGATCAACATCTAAGTTATGCGGTGCGCATATGTCTTATGCGGTCGCATATTTGTAGCATTTCCATCCTTTTGTGACTTATTGACTTCTTTTCTATGTTTTTGGGTCTTCAAGCTCATGCACTATAAAACAACCAAACTTGATAAGAATTAACTAAAATGCATTAAAAAACGAGTTAAAATCTAAGTAATTGGTATCAAATGTGCCGAAATTCTACGGCACATCAACACCCCCAACAAAAACTCTTGCTTGTCCTCAATAAACTAAAACAATATTATCCTATTCTATACTACTTCTATTTCCGACATGCGACAAAATAGTAATGACTGTAGATGGTTTTGATTGATAGATAACAAGCATGTAACTTCATTTATTTACCCTTCCTGGAAGACAACTTGTCACTTAACCATTTGGCTAATCAACTTGTGACCTTAGAGCCTCGACCAAAATGACAAAATGCTATTCATAGCTAAGTGCACTTGTGTTCTACTTCAAGAACATAACTTCTGCTAAATCTTAAAATTCATGCGCGCTCACAACAATGAAAATCCCCACTCACACATATGTACAGGGGATGCAATCAAAACACTCTATCACTCGGAACGAAAGCTACATGATACAAGTATCAGTCCATACGCTTGCCCTTATTTTAACTTTACCGTTATCTCAGGAATGATTGACTGTAGATCACTAAGGACTTTTCAGGGGTTATAATGTAGGCTTCGGGACAGGTTGGATGAATATTTAGGAATGTAGTGGCTATACCCTCCTTGAACTCTACATACATTATGCTCCTTTACTACATAGCACTTATTTACCTCCTGTTACCAACTTAGAATCACCTCAAAGTATTTCTTCCATTTCTACAAGACTCCACTCTTTTCTCTTTTTCTCTTTTCTCATATATATACATTTTTTATTTTCTTTTTTGGAGCTTTTATTTCGTTATATACACATGTTTGAAGTTATTATTTTTTTTCTCCACACACAGTAGTAAACCTTATCAATTTCCACTTTGTAACAGTACCCCTAACTTAGGCTCTTAGCCTCATTCTTACCTATTTAAGGAGGGATGGATTTAAAAGAAGGAATTATTTCACAGAATGGGTAAAGGTTAGTAATGTGGTAGCCAATGAAAGGTTAAAGGCTTAACGGGGGTAACTAGGGCAGTTAATGTACCAGAGAGGTCAATTTAGGAAAAAATGGCTAGTAGTCACAAAGGGAGCCTAAGATCATTTCAGCATCCAATCATTAACCTGAGAGTTGCACTAAGAAACCAATTGGGCAAGTTCTAGACATCACAAGTTAGGCATGTGCATTATTTATACAAATCCACACTCACTCCCAACACATGAATTGTTCAACTCAAACATAGTTTCACCCCTCAAGTGACACAAGACAACTCAAAACTTTCATCTCATGATATGAAATATTATAAATAAGCATAAAGTCTAAGAGCAAGCCTCAAATTTATAAGAATGACTAACCAAATATATATTTTTTTTATAGATGCAAAAGAAAGAAGGGTACCATGTATTTACACAATTTATCACATGCTTGAAGCTACAACAATCAACACCAAATAAGAAAAACCAAAAACAAAGGGAATTCATTACTAACTGAGAAACTATACAACAAAAGTTTATATACAAAACATGGGATACAACACAATATTTACACAAAACATGGGGTACAAAAACATGACTACCCCACCCCCAACCAAAAATCATGCATTGTCCCTAATGCATAGATAATGTAAAAAGGAAGCTCAACGACTTCCTGGGGTGCACTAGGCGCTCGGAGGAGCTGAAGCATCTGGGGCAGCTTTGGGGTCATCTACTGGAACTGAAGTTGTAGCTGGTGGAACCTCGGACTGAGTGGTGGGCTCCACGGCAAGAGAAAGAGGCTCCAACTATTGTGAGGGTAGAGTAGGAAGCTCCACGTGCTGTGAGGCTTGATCTAGGGCTTGGGAGCTGCTAGCCTCGCTAGGTGATGGTTGTGTGGTCGATTGAAGTGCCTTGGCGACCATATATGCTAGTGAATGTGCAATTTTTGTCTACACAGCTACTTCCTCTTCATCCTATGCAATCATGGAAATAGCAACTTCCTTATTCTTGTCCTGATGGCCCTCAGTATCCTTTACCAGTGCATCCTCATCTGTTTCCTCATCTTCTAAATCCCCCTCATCGGACTCCTCAGTAACTCTGGTTCCCTCCTCTGAAGGAACGCCAATGTGTACAGGAGGAGCTTGAGCCTTTCAGGTCTAAACACTTTGTGCATCTGGAGCTGTCATTAGAGTCGCGAAATCAAAGTCCATTCCTGGAACAGAAGTGACAACACCCTGCTCACCTTCCTTCGGAAGAGGGTGTCAAGTCAAACTCCAAACTCTTCATATTCTGTAGCTCAGTTTTCAATCATCCACATCCTTCCTGAGCTGAGGAATACCTCCAACCTCACCCCGCACAACCTTCTCAAGACGCACTTCAATGTGCTTGAGGTGATCCTCATATGTTTTATGTTGCTTTTGAAGAACACTCACTGAGGATTGGACAGGGATCAATGCTTGCCGGATGAGGTTGGGAATTTCCTTTATCAGCCAGTCTACCTTAGCATTGGCATGTTGAGCTAGTAGATCCAGCATGGATAGAGCTAGTAAAGAGACCTGGGGCTGTGCAGTGGAGTGCTGTGGAGTAGCTGTGGAGGTAGCTGGGGCGTGAGAGGTGTCAGGTATTGCTGGGCTCTCTGATGCTACTAAGTTTGCTGGAGGAGGAATTTCAGTCTCTGTTTGAGTTGCAGTTTCCTTCTATTCTGCGTCGTTGATTCTCATGATGTCAATGTTTTTGAGAGCTTTCTCCAGTTTGTCATGTTTTGGCATAGGAGGCACATTTACAGCTCGACAGAGAGCAGTGATCAAACAGGGGAAAGGAAATGATGTTTGTTTTTGGTTTGCTCTGATTTCCAGCTCCTGGAATATGATCTCCCACATCAATCTTTATGCCTGTCATGATGCACGCATTGAGGAGTGACTTCTCAATATTGATGTCAGTTTCATTCCTAGACGGCATCAGATAGGATGTGACAAAGCTGAGCCAATATCAACCCACTCGTGTGAGTTCCTCCTTTTAAATCTTGTGTTTAGGGTTAATCCAGGCTGGTGTCCCCTTTGCTATGACGGAGGCAATCCAGACACACTTGTTGTTCCTGTTAGCTACCTTAGCCTCATACTCAACTTTTCCTGACATCCACTACTCAAAATACAGGTCATTGATAGTCGCATAATAACAAAGAACTTGGACCCCTCGAACTACGACAGATTGTGCAAATATCTTGTTTCGTTTATGTTCAGCAGTGCTTGAGGCAGCATACAAAGCATAGAATTCCCTCACATGCATCTCATTGTATTCATCAGGGACCTCAGTGAATAATTCCCATTTCCTTTGCTTGATGTTCTCAATGATATAAGGGTTGTGCTCCTTTAGCCCATTTAAACTTAACTATTTCTCCTCGAGAATCTTTCGCTTTGATAGCCCTTCTTTATATAGATTCAGTGAGCCTGTGACTTCAAATTGGAGATTAAGATCCTCCCCCATCTTCCTTTTTGCCTCAGCCTATAGGTCAACTGATGGCCCGAGGTCACTCTGTTCCTCATCCTCTTCAGATTGGGAGGAGTGTTCGAAAGTAATGCGAAGTGCCTGAGCCCACTAACGTTTTGCTTGTCATACTTGTTTTCTAGGAGTAGCACCCCTTTTATGTCTAAGAGAAGGTGATGATCCCGTTGGATTAGACGTTATTGGTGCCATTCCTGTTGATGAAACATTGTGTGAGTGGGTGACATAGCATAGGAAATACATTAGAGACAAAGGAAAGAAGTAAACATACTATGTGATGGGTTATGCGATCGCATATCAACTATGCAGTCCGCAAACCCATCGCAGATGTGCACATCATTAAAGGCAAAACTTGTTATGCGATCGCAGAAGTAACCCCATATGTGGTTATGCGACCGCAAAGCTGTCGCATTTCTTAGCACCAGAAAGTCATATTTTCTGCCTCACTTTGTGAGAAGTATTCGAACTGCATAAGAGGTTCGCGATTGGAAAAGCAATTGCATAACCCTTTTTCATTAGGTCACCTAGGGGTCTTATGCGACAACTTTGCGGACAGCAAACCAATTATGCGGCCCGCAAAGATCGTTTTCTTTATCGAAACAATGCACCCCTTTTTCATGTGTTTTCCTTTTGCTACCCACTTAGATTCTCATCGCAATTTATTCAAGTTCAATAAGAGAGGGGTACTCAGACTTCCCCTTCTTTGGTCACAGGCCAATCAGACAATTTAGGATGGAAAGGGGTACTCAGACTTCCCCCTTTTTGTTTCATCAACAATATGCACACAGTTACTCACCCAAAACCTCACCAATATGCTACCGTACTCAGGGGAAATTCAAGGGATCATAGGAGTTACCAATGTGAGCTTAGAATTCAGGAAGACACTTAAATCGCAAGTACGAGAGGCAGAAGAAAGGACATACCAGAATTTCACAAGATTATGCAGCCCAATATTCTTGGTGTGAAAGGGGTTTGTTGCTTGGTGAGTGCTATGTCATTTTGATATTTTATATTTTCTTTCCTTGCTGGTAAAATATTTTGTTGTTCTTTTGATTTTTTTAAGCGAGAGTATGTGATAAGAGTGAGGAAGACAAATGCGGAAGGTTAGGGTTTTGTGCCTAGTAAGTTTGTGATACTTAAGTCCGTCGCATAACACAGTATGCCACCGCATATGTGTTGTGCAATGGCTAATGGTTGGGCAACCTAAACTAACTTTGCGATGCGATATGCGATCGCAAAGTTGTTATGTTGGCCACATAAGTGAAAGCTTAACGAATATTTGACCACCAAAGTAACTAATTTCTCTGCCTGGGTCTGCGATGACTATGCGATCCACATAGTCATTATGAGACTGCATATGCGATCACATAGTTGTCGCCAATTCTAGACCTTTCTTTCCTCTAGTTTCCTCAGCACTACGTCCCTGTTCATGAAATTTTGGGACTACCTACACTCTAGGATACACATAAACTTGATCAATCTAAACTACATAAATAAATAAAACTACAAAGGAGTGTTACCACACATGGGTTTCCTCCCAAAAAACACATGATTTAACATTGCGACACGATGCAATTGACCCCTTTTTGGGGTATTCGTTGGTAGGGACTGATGTTGGACTATCCCTTAGAGCAAATTGTTCTATCAAATGCCTTTCTCCTATGGTACCGATGTAATGCTTCACTCATTGACCATTCACCTTGAATGTTCGAGTCCCCTCCTCCTCGACTCCAGTTCAATAGCACCATAGGGGGACACACTCATAACTTTGAACGGACTAGACCATTTGGACTTGAGTTTTCCCCAAAAATATCTTGAGTTTGGAATTGAAGAGTAAGACCATGTCACTAGAATTGACCTCCTGCTTCAAGATATTCGTAGCATGGACAAACTTTATTCTCTCCTTGTACATGGATGCACTCTCATAGGTATGGATACGAAATTCCTTAATCTCATTGAGTTGTGTCATTCTCAGATTAGCAGCCTCGGCCCAGTCAAGATACAACTTCTTCAATGCCCATATGGATTTGTGTTCAAGCTCCAGTGGAAAGTGACATGCTTCGCCAAAAACCAACCGGTACGGTGATGTGCCAATGGGATTCTTAAATGCTGTGCGATATGCCAACAATGCATCATCTAGCTTCCTTAACAAGTCGGTCCTGTTTGCATTGTCAGTTTTAGCTAGCATGTTTTTGATTTCACTATTAGAAAGTTCAACCTGACCAGTCAATTGAGGATGATAGGGTATGACCATCTTGTGCTTTCAACCATAATTTTCAAGCAACCCGGCGAAAGCCTTGTTGCAGAAATGAGACCCACCATCACTCAGGATGGCCCTTGGTGTACCAATCCATGTGAATATGCTCTTCTTCAAGATTACGGTCACACTCCTTACTTCATTGTTAGGCAAAGCGATTGCCTCAGCCCATTTGGAGATGTAGTCTATAGCCACCAAGATGTAGGTCATTCCATAAGAGCTCACGAAAGGTCCCATAAAGTCTATCCCCAACATATCAAAGATCTTGACCTCTCTTACAAAATTCATAGGCATCTCATGTCTTTTAGATATTGACCCTTGTCTTTGACATTGATCGCATGCCTTGACCATTTGATTTTCATCTTGGTAGATCGATGGCCAATAGTAGCCACATTCAAGCACTTTTTTCGCCGTCCGATTTCCTCAATGATGACCCCCAACTGGAGAATCATGGCATGCCTTGAGAATTGGCATTAGCTCATCTTCCGGAACACACCGCCTAATGATGTTGTCGGCACAAGTATAGAACAAAAAGGGTTTCTCCCAATAGTCATGCCTACACTCCCGCGAGAACTTTTTCTTTTGATAAGCTTCCAATCCATCGGGAACAAGGTAACTAAACAAGAAGTTAGTGATATCGGTATACCAAGGAGTGAATGTGTTAGACAATGCCAATATGTGCTCACCTAGAAAGGCATCATTGATTTCAAGGTCTTCTTTTGGTCTCCCTGCCTCTTCAAGCCTAGATAGGTGATCCGCAACTTGATTTTTTGTCCCATTCCAATCCTTGACTTCAAAGTCAAACTCTTGCAACAAAAGGACCCACCGAATCAATCCTGGTTTGGCATCCTTCTTCACCATAAGATAGCGAAGAGAAGCATGATCGGTGTACACTATCACTTTGGACCCCAAAAAATAAGCCCGAAAAAAGCATAGACAATGGAGAGAAGTTCTTGCTCAGTCACAGTTTAATCCATTTGAGCGCCATTGAGTGTCTTGCTTGCATAGTAGACAGGGTGAAGGATCTTGTTATGACGTTGGCCAAGCACCACCCCAATAGCTACAACACTAGCGTCACACATGAGTTCGAATGGAAGAGACCAATCGCGTGTGACAATAATAGGTGTCATGGTGAGCTTTTCTTTCAATTCCTCAAAATCCTTGAGGCACTTTTGATAAAATATGAATTTTGCATCTTTTTCAAGGAGTTTGCACATAGGATTTGCAATTTTGGAGAAGTCCTTGATAAAATTCCTATAGAAGCCGGCGTGCCCCAAAGAACTTTGGACACCTTTTACTGAAGTAGGTGGAGGGAGCTTGGAAATGATCTCGATATTAGCCCAGTCAACCTCTATGCCTTGTTTGGAAATTTCGTGGCCCAAAACAATAATCTCGTCCACCATGAAGTGACATTTCTCCCAGTTTAGAACAAGGTTTGTTTCCTCACATATCTTGAGCTCTTGTCTAAGTGTTTACCTTGAAAATGGTAATTACAATTAGATTTGATTTTGTGGTTCTTACAATATGTGATCTATTTTTATGCTAGTTGTTAATCAGTTAATGCTAAGTTAAAACCCTAGAAACAAGTTAATGGCTTGAAAATAATGTGATAACCAACTCGAATGGCAATTAATCGGGGCCTCGAGCTTGCGTATTCGGGGCCTCGAGGTCGAGTCGGATGCCCTGCTGAGGCTAGTCGATGGACAACTAACAGATATGATAAATTCAATGACAGATCTTTATTGCCAATAATAAGCAATAAATGAAGAACAATAAATAGAACGCAATGAATATAAGCAATAAATATAAGTAATGAGATCAAGAGAATATGTTAGAGAGCAGAGAAAATGTTCTTGTATATTCAATATTGAGCATCAGATCCTTTACAAAATGACAAGGATCCCCTTTATATATGAGGGGGAATCCCAACATAGTACAAATGCATTTATTAAAAAGACATGGGGCTGGTATAGCCATTTAATGCCATGACGCGGGCCTGGACTAGCTTAATAGGCTTTGTTAGATGTGGTCACGTGCGTAGGGAACCTTACATCGATCCAACAAAGCCACTTTTTTACACTTCCTCGAGGCCGGTCGATTCTTTAACTGACTCGAAGTCAATCATTGGGAACCCTCAATGTTGATCACTGGGAAACCTCGAGATGCCTTGATGATCATAAAATTGAACCACTGATTTGTGCTATATACAGGTAGTCCCCGCTTTTCCTAGAACAAAGTGATAGGAAACGGTTTCAAACTCCTACTCCTTAGGCACTATCATCATGACGTCAGCCTACTAGAGCATTAAATGCCATAACTCAAAAGCCACAAAAGGGTCGCCATCAACATGACTATTGAGAAGCCCACGAACCATTATTGGTTCGTCCTTTCCGCTGCCCGTATGGCTTCTATAAATACCTCAATCATTTAATAATTCACACTTTTACAACATCTTCAACATTTAAGAGCCAGGGACTTCCCCTTTCACATTCTCCCTTCTTCCGTTCTTGATTTCTTACTTACTTTCATAGAAAGGCCTTTCCACCACCATGGCTAGAACCTCTAAAATAGTGCCTCGAAAAGCGGATGCTGCCTTTTTGTCTAGAACATCCAAAGGCAAACCCAAAGTGATACCCACCGTTGAACAGTGTACCCCTATCGAGTCTAACACGGTGACCAACGTTTCCATCGAGAGACCCTCATATACACCGGACCATTATGTACACATGTCCCGGTATATTAGCATCGTGACCAATATAGAGAAAGTGAAGGAAGATTGTCGATGGGAGGAGACAGTGCTGGTTGAGATCCCCCGTTCTAATATGATCATAACGGACCATAAGGCTAGCTTTCTTTATGTATATACATACTCATTCACTTTGGGTCCCATCGATTCTTCAAACTCTTCTTCCCCGATAATAGATCTGGTTATTCTCGAATTTTGTGATAAGTATCAATTGACACTTGGCCAAATCTATCCATCTTTCTGGATGATATTCTACATGCTTCATTATTTCTCCAACAAGGTCTTGGGTATGATCTTTACCCTTGACTATTTGATTAGATTGTATAGCCCTCTACTTTATCGAGGTTTGATTAAGCATCACCCTTGGTCCACGAAGCCATTTTTCTTGATCATTGATGAGAACAAGGATCGAGGGTGGATGAGAAGGTTTGTCTGAGTGAGGACCTCGGACATCATCCCGACCGAAAGGATTCCATTACCGGAGGAGTAGAATACGCAGCGTAAGTATCTCTACTTCGAACATGCTTTACTCTCTTCTTACCTTCCTTCAAAAAATGATATCCCCTTCGTTTATGCAGCTACTGTTTGGTATCCTGAAGCGATCCAGGATCTGCCAGGATGGATTAGGAAATTGGATGCTTCGTTCCCATTTCTCGAGCGGTCTTGGCCTGACTTGGCTAAAACGCGATGGCCGGCCAAGAATCATGGTAAACCTTTTGTTGTCGCCTATACCATGTTCCAATTCCTCTTTTGCATTGGCAAGTTTTGATTCTTATGCTTGCACAGGCCTTGGTGATGGAGTGCAGATGAGACCGTCTCCCAACGGCGAGGAAGAGGCTCCGAAGCCTAATAAGGGCTAGAATAGGAAGAAAAAAGTGGGTGCTGAGTCTTCTATGGCAAAGAAACCTAAATCACATAGGCCTCAAGCTGCTATTAGGAGCTTGGCTTCAGCTTCCAGAGCAAGTCCCAGTACTGGGGATAAAGATGACGATGATGAGGTTAGGTGCGGATGTCCCGTAGGCGGCTAGGCCAAAGGCCGCTGAATCCGGAATTGTCGATTCACGTCGATCCTGTGTTGTGTACACCCTCAAGGAGGGTGCAGATGCTGTCCCTGAGTCCTTGGCCAGACGTGGTGTAGTCCCTGTCGAGGAGACCGTTGTTGCTAGTTCCAAAGGGTCCGGGACCGGAGCTTTTCGGGGACGGAATTTGCCCCTTGGTGATATCGATTCCCTCGGTGGCCTTAATTTGGGTCCTCCATTCTCGCCCGGGTGATTTAGGGATTCTCATGACCCAAAGGCTACCAACGTGGGAGGTCCTCTCGAGGGGGGAGATGAGCTTGACAACTTCCTTGATGGCGTTAGTGAAGACATTGATCTCGACGCTCCCAATGCTATCGAGGAGGCGGAGAGACTCCATCAACAGTTAATAACCTTTCTATGCATACCTTTAGTTCCTTGAGTATTTCTTCCTATTTTTTTTACTCTTTTGTTTTGTTGTAGGCCAAGAGAATGTATAACCACACAATCTTCAAGTTGTGAGATGAGCATAGGTAGGAGGTCGAGGGTCTTGCCTCGGGGTTAAAAGAGTTGGAGACCTCTTCTGCCAGAAAGGAGGAGGAGCTGAGTGGGCTCCGGGTATGGTTGGAAGGAGTGTACCGAGAAAAGTCTAGCCTTGCCTAGCAAGTAACTTGGCATTCATAAACTCGTTCGTCATACTCACAATTTGATGCTTACCGACTTATCTTTCCCTTTGCAAATCGGGCAGAAGGATGCTCTTGTAGGGAAACTTCGGGATGAAACTACTATTGTGAACACGGAGATCCTCAAGCGGAGGGGCAAAACGATGTCATGGCCTCAAAATTTACATTGGTCCAGGATCTTCTCCGAAATGCTCGAGAAGAGGCTGTTTCACTATCCGCGGCCAAGTCCGAGGTCGAAGAGAATGTCGTTACAAACCTAAAAGATGTTGCCACTGCAAATAACCTAGCACGAGAGATATCAAAGAAGGTTGAGAAAAAGCTGGCTCGGATTGTGGCTTACACTCGTGCAAAGGCAAGGAGGCAAGCCTTAGAGGAAGCCAGTGCTAAAGGTGTCGATCTCTTACCTGAGATTGGGGAGGCCAGAGATTTGGAGGAAGAATTGGCACTCTCGATCACTTTGTATGAGGATCCCGGAGATGGCTCAGAGAGTAGTGGCGGTGAAGAGTAGACCTACATCGCCTTTCCTTATATTTTTTATTCTTTGTGTATGTATTTCCCGGGAAACAGGTCTTGTAAAGGTGCTCCTTATAAACATATATTTGGGCAATGTAAGAAAACTTTTCTGTGTCCAGCCTTGCATTCTTTTTTTTTTCGGCGATCACACGGAATTTAGTCTTCAATCTTTGATGTCGACTCTTAAGAGTACATACTTGGGGAAATCGGGACCCTCAAGATCGGGCACAATCTCGAGATTAGGTCGATAGCTTCTTTGGGGTCGATGCTTGTAATAGCAGAAATCCTCGAGGTTTCAACATCTCCCGAGCATTGTATTTATGCGACACGGTCGTGAGGTGACCGGGGTGGTCCCACAGGTACATTTTGCAATAAGATGGTGCTGACATGGTCAGAATTAATTGGTCTTCAGGACAGGCGAACAGTCGCCGCTCACCCCTATATAAGCATTTGCTCATTTCTTAACTGAGGATTCCGCTACTCTGAGTAACTATCCCTCTCATAGAGTCTTTATTCTTTGTGCTAGTTCTCTCATCATTTCAACTCAAAGCCTTCACCCAAATTTTCATCCTTCTCTTTCTTTCTTACCGTAGCCATGGCTGCTACGTCAAAATCCATTTACCAAGGAGAGGAGAGTTCTGCCTCTACTTCGCGCTCGGTCGGTGGTACACCACCGGTGTTTAGTGAGTTGACCTCGAGGTGCTTTGTCCCAAGGAGAGACTTTCCGTTGGAGAAACCTCCCAATGTTTTGGGCCATCGGGAATATGCGTCGATATTTATTTCCTCAATAGGGGAGGAGCATCTCAAGGAAGTCAAAAAAGACTACGGATAGAGGAGAGAGGTGGTATTGCAAGTGCCTTTCCTGGAGGAGAGCATTACGACCCATGTCGAGGGGTTTTGAACATGTATACGTACCCTTTTACATTGGGCCCTATTGTTAGGGTTGTGCTCGAGTTTTGTAGAAGGTATCAGGTCACCTTGGCACAGGCTCATCCATCCCTTTGGAAAATAGTGCTGATGATAATGTACTTTGCGGATAAGGCCGAGCTCGAATTCACCCTTAGTCATCTCGTTTGGTTATATCGGCCTTTGCATTACCAGGGCTTGATTACTCTGCGATGTCAACCCACCCAGTCCTTTTGCCGTTAAAGAAGAAGAGGATGAGGATCGAGGGTGGGTGAGCCGATTTGTTCGAGCACGGACATCCGATATTATCCCAGGAGATTTTCTGCCATTTCATGAGAAATTGAATTTCGCACGTAAGTGGTACACTTGTATTTTTATCTCTTTGTCCATAGTGGAGGCGGGCTCCGTAAAAAGTTTTTTATTTTATTTTCTTTATCAATTCTTTGGCTGTCGAACGAGGTTACTAACATGGGTGAATGGTCTCGTAAGCTGGCAGCTTGCTTTACTTGTGATAAGTGCAAATGGTGAGACCTGTACAACGGGGGATGGGAAGCAATTCATCATGATAGGTTCTTAGTGGCTTGTTTCCTCAGAAAGGTACTTTCTTTTTAGCGCACCAACTCTAAAGCCGCAGGTGTTGGAGGTTTTTCCGAGATGAGGTCGTGCCCCCTTGAGGAGGAGAAAAGATTGTTGACCTCGTGACTGAGGTTTCATAACAAACATAAGGAAACTTTGAAAGGCGAGGATAGTGAGGCAAGCCCTTCTCGGAGGGTCAAAAGAGATGTGCCGGTCGATCCTGTGGCCGTTGAGTCCTCTATTTTTTGAAAAGCAGTTTCTTTTTTTGTCGTCGTCTCATATTCCCATCGAAGGTACTTTGAGGCCAAGGGACAAGAGAATCGAGTTGGGCATCAGGTGGCCGCATTCCCATCAGAGGCAATTTTACTGAGACCAATGAGGCCATGCCAGTAAATGTGTGCTCGACTTTCGATAAAGCTCAACAACTCAATTCCATGGTGAGTTTTGGTAATCGGCATATGCCCTTTTTTTTGTTTCGTGCCTTCCCTTTCTTATTGAGCTTGCCTTTTGTAGGCTTTTGGAAAGCTCAAGTCCGAGCTGCTTAGTCGTGAAGCCATGTTGCGGAAAGCTTTGGATGGGCAGAAATCCCTCAAGCTTCTTTGTAAGAAGAGGGGAGATGAGTTGGCCCACCTGCGGTACGAGGTGGACTGTAGCCGGAACTACGAAAGCTATCTTTAAAGACAAGTAACCTTCCTTGCGTGTCGATGTATGCTCCCCTTCTACTTTTGGAGATTAATATTCTGATATTTAAGTTGAAGAATAAAATGGAGGAGCTGGAATGACTTTGGGGCGAAGTTGGCCGGGTTAAACGAGAGTTTAACAAGATAAAGGCTCAGATAGATGCCCATGTTGCGGCCAAGAATGATGCTTTGGCCAAGGCTTCCGCCCTCAAATTGCAATTCCGAAATGCTCGTGCAAACAGTTTGGTCCAAAACGAGCATGATTGCGGGGCTCGAGTCCGAGCTTCTAAAGATGAAGGCCGAGGTTGTAGATGCTAAGGCTGAAGCCAAAGAGACTAGAAGCACTGCTGATAGAAAAGTGGTTGTCTATTTGTGAGATGCTACCAACGCTAGAGCTGAGTTTAGAGGGGACATCGACCGGGAGAGTAGGTGCAACGAGTATGTCAGGTGTAAATGTTGAAGGGAAACCCTCGAGGAGATCCATGCGAAGGGCTTCGATCTCTCTGAAGAGATAGAGCAGGCAAAGGCGGATGAATATTACGCTAAGTTCCTCCTATCCGATGTTGAAGATAGCGAGAAGGAGATCAATGGGCCATAGTCCTCGAGGGGGATGCATATTACGCCTTTCTTTTCTGAATTTGTGCATAGTGCTTTTAAAGAACACTGTAAATGGAGTTTTGTATTTTTTCTCATAAATGTATAAGAGGAAACCTCACGGTTTCATTTTTCATGTACTTCCCTTTGCCTTGATGTTTGCCGGTCGTTAGCCGGATGAATTGTTCTTTGAGTTAAAAGAAATTCTCGGATTCATAGTATGGCCCTGGGGCTTATTGGGTTGGCATGTATGCTCTTACGCGCTTGGTCGGTATGACCTTTAGTATAAGCTGAAGTTTGAGCTCTTATGCTTTTTCTCTTAGGCAGATTTAGTTAACTGTTTCGGGTTTCGACTCGAGCTTATTTGACCCTTAAGATTTTGAATTTAAAGCTGGACCTTAGGCTCTTACGCGTTTGGTCGGTACGAAATCTAGTATGGGTTGGCGGTAGTGGCTCTTGCGCATTGGGTTGGTACTACCTCTAGCATGGGCTGGCAGCAGTGGCTCTTGCACATTTGGTCGGTACGACCTCTAGTAGGCTTTATTTTTCCCTCGTTAAGGACTTTTGAAGTTGTTTTTTCCAAACCCTTCGATGGTTTGATAAAAACCTCGATTTTGAGTAGCAATATGGTGATGATCAAGCACCTTGGGAGGGTTGTCTCGATGGCTGAGTATCTCGAAGCCTATAGTTTGGAGCTGACATGGTCTAAGCTCTTTTGCCTATGTCGAGGGTAGCCTGTTTAACCGGTTCTTTTCGAAGTTTTTTCGAAGTAATTGAGTGCCTGTGATTTTATAGCGACGGTCGGGCATCCCCGAGTCATGTTAGTTTGGCTGGTACAACCTTGTGATCATTGTGTTTGGCTGGAGCCTTTCAGTCCCCGAGTGAAGTAGTTTTCGGCGTCTACATCGAGGGTATGCCTTTTTAGGGGTCTTACAAGTTCGATATATAGCCTTAACTTTAAGATCAGGATTATGCCTTTTGTAAGATCTTACAAAGTTTTGCATGACTTTGAGGTCTTACAGTGTTGGTTACTTGGTACCAGTACGGTTCATACCTTGCTTGAGGTCTTACAGTGTGGTTCATGCCTTGCTTGAGGTCTTATAGATATTGTTGTTGCCTTATATAGGTCTTACAAAACTGAGGCTGCCCACATGGGGTCTTATGGCCTCGGGTTCTTTGATAAGTCCATGGTGGTGGCAATTGGCGGCAGTCCCCGAATAATCGAAAGTTTCTTGGCTCAGGAGCCATTCCTTGTAAACTTGGTATTGCCTTGTCGAGGGCTTACGAGTTTGAAGTTTTCGACCAGGAGGTCATGTGGCCTTGAATTTTCAATGCCAATTCCGAGTGTTTGGAACGTTTTTGGCTTTTGGAGCCATTTTCGTGAATTTATTTCGCCTCATTGAGGGCATACGAGTTTGAAGCTCCGACCCGGAGGTCATACGACTTCGAGTTGTTGACGCCAGTCCCGAGTGTTCGAGACATTTTTGGCTCTGGAGCCGTTTTGTGGACTTGATGTTGCCTTATTGAGGGTTTACGAGTTTGAAGCTCCGACCCGAAGGTCATTCAATTTCGAGTTGTTTACGCCAGTCCCCGAGTGTTTGGGACATTTTTGGCTCTGTAGCCGTTTTTGCAAAAAATAACAGACTTCTATACGGACATGGTTCTTGGATTACTTGGTACAAGTATACATGTTTTCGAGCTTCAAGGGGAAAGTATTCTTTGATTACTTGGTAGAAGTATACATATTTCGCTGTTAAGGACTCGGTTATTCCATACGGACACGGTTCGTTCGATCATTTGGCCCGGTACATTATTTTCCTATCGAGACCCCCTTCAGCACATCTTGGCTTCTTCGAGGAGGTGACCTTCCGGGGGATGCCCCCACTATTCGAGGTTGATTGCTAAAAATCCTTGAATACTTGTTGAGTCTTCCTTAGGTAGCATAAAATGTTGCCTCGTTAAAAACCTTGCTGGTAAAACCCTTCTTGGGATAAAAACCTGGTCGATGGAAAAGAGTGCAACGTATGCTTTTGGAACCTAAGGCCTTCGAGTTGGAAAGTACTTCGGTCATTTAGATCGGATACCTACATTCATGTTTGTAAAAAATGTAACTGAAAAATTGAGATGACCATACCTTAGTGCTGACGGCACTTCAAACCTCGATGAGATTCAATCGTTTGGTTTGAGGACTCGGTACGGCCCTTCGTTTTCTTTAGTCGGCCATAGCCTAGAATGTAGCTTGTTATCTCTATCTCACTGTTTGTTTATTCTTCGGCTCCTTCGATAGTGGAGGTATTGTTGTTGGTTCCACATTGTGCACTATGAACATCTCTTTTGCTGCATGTTGCTCCCCGTAGAATGTTTTTACCCCATCCTTTGTAGGGAACTTCATCATTTGATGGAGGGTGGATGGTACTGCTCTCATGCAGCGTATCCATGGCCTCATGAACAAGGCGTCGTACCTTATTTCTCCTTCGATGACATGGAAGTTGGCATTTTGGGTTGTGTTTTCCAGGTTGACTGGGAGGGTGACCCCCTCTTTCGTTGTTTTGCTTGCCATGTTGAACCTGTTGAGGACTTGAGAGGCGGGCACGATTTGGTAAAATAGTTCGAGCTGCTCTACCACCCTAGACCGAATAATATTTGTCGAGCTACCTGGATCCACAAGTACATGTTTAATTTGAAATATATTTACAAGGGAAGAGATTATCAGTGCGTCATTGTAAGGCTGAGACGAGGTTTCAATGTCGCCGTCGCTGAATGTGAGAGAATCCTCGGCAATGTAACCTCGATGTTGCTTTTCTCTGGTTATGTATATTTTGGTTCTTCTGATCATGGGTTCTTGTGAAGCATTGATGTCTCCTAAGATCATGTGGATGACATGTTGTGGCTCATTTGTTTCATTATTCTTGGTCGCCTCTCTTTCCCGGAACTGATTTTGGCCCAATCGCTATGGAATTCTCGGGCTACTTCTTCCCGTAGTTGCCGGCAATCTTCGGTCCTATGGTTGTGTGTGTTGTGAAATTCACACAATAAGTTATAGTTTCTTTGCAAAGGATCTGATTGTACATGCCTAGGCCACCTGGTGTCTTTGATTTCACTAATGGCGTATATGATGTCTGAAAGTCAATGTGGAAGTTGTATTCCGACAAGCAGGGCACCTCCGTCGGCCCTATGTGCTTATCGAATCCAGCTTTGCTAACAAGTCCTCGAGGATTTTGGCATCAATCCATCCTCCGATCATTGTAGGGCATGGTGCACCTTGGGGCGTTTCTTCTATCTTCAGTGTATGGTTGGTATCTCTCTTTATTCAACTTTGACTCCATTGCTGGGAGACTGCTAGGATATACCGAGCCTACGGGCCCTCCTAGTTGTTCATCTTCGACCCTGATCTTTGATTGGTATCGGTTGTGGACGTCCGACCAAGTCACTGCGGGATATTCGACTATGTTTTTCTTCAAAGCTACCGAGCTTCGCTCATTCAAACCTTAAGTGAAGTCCTGCACCGCCCAGTCGTCAGAGACCGGTGGTAGTTCCATTCGTTCCATTTGAAAACGAGATATGAACTCTCACAGCATCTCTTTCTCCCATTGCTTGATTTTTAAGACGTCGGATTTCCTTGTAGCTACTTTGATGGCACCAACATGTGCCTTTATGAAAGAATCTACCAGCATGGCAAATGAATCTATCGAGTTTGGGCGAGGTTGTGATAACACATCATTGCCCCCCTTTAAAGCGTCTCCTAGAACTTTTTAGTAGGACGGACTCGATCTCGTCGTCCTTTTAAGTCGTTGCCCTTCACTACACAAGTGTAAGCAGTGATGTGCTCGTTGGGGTCCGAGGTTCCATTGTACTTTGGAAGGTTGGGCATTATGAAATTCTTTGGAACAGATTTTTGGGCCGCTTCCTGTGGTAATGGCTTTTGTACAAACTTTTTCGAATCTACACCTTTCAGAATCAAGGGTGCGCCCGGAATTTGATCGACCAAAGAATTGTAGGTCTCTACCTTCTTGTCGTTGGCTTCTATCTTCTTCTTGCCCAACTCGATCCTCTTTGTGAGGTCTTCGAGCATATTTATGATGGCGGGGTCGGCTGCCGACCTATTGTTGCTTGACATTTATGGCACATGCTCGGCTCGGGGAGACATTTCCCGAGCTACCGTGCTGGGATTCTTTTGGTGGCTTTCTCTGAGCAATTGCCAGCTATTGTCTTGTAACATTTTGAAGATGACGTGAAGGCTAACACCTTGTTCTTCCTTAACCAGGGTTTTTGTGCTTCATGTTGACCTTCCTGGTGTATACTCTTGTTGGTGTGGGAGCTTATTTCAACGTGTTTAGCGTTGCGCGAGACCACGTCCATGGGAATTGGTTTTGGTGCATTCTTAGGGTTTTGTGGTGGTACACCAACACCTAGAACATCCACACCATTCTCTCCATGGCCCTAAAAATTGTTGTTTTCACGTGCGTTTACTGAGTTAGACATTTTGACCTGAAATCAAAGATCTTGGACAAGATAAAGTGTGAAAGGTAACTTGCGTTATGTAGTAACCCAGCAGGGAAATAATCACTATTATTTTTAGCCCCACGGTGGGAGCCAAACTATTTAGCTTGAAAATGGTAATTACAATTAGATTTGATTTTGTGGTTCTAAAAATATGTGATCTATTTTTGTGCTAGTTTTTAGGCAATTGATGCTAAGTGAAAAACCTGGAACCAAGATAATTGCTTGAAAATAATGTGATAACCAAACCTAATGGTGTAACAATTATGATAAATAGAATGCAATTATGATAAATTCAATGACGACTCTTTATCGCCAATAATAAGCAATAAATGAAGAACAATAAATAGAACGCAATGAATATAAGGAATAAATGGAAGTAATGAGATCAAGAGAATATGTTAGAGAGCGGAGAGAATGTTCTTGTATATTCAATATTTAGAATCAAATCGTTTACAAAATGAAAAGTATCTCCTTTATATATGAGGATAATCTCAACATAGTACAAATGCATTTATTACAATGACATGAGGCTGATACAACCATTTAATGCCATGACGTGGGTATGGACTAGCTTAATAGGCTTTGTTAGCTCTGGTCACATGCCTTGAGAACCTCACCTGGATCCACCGAAGCCACTGATTTACACTGCCTCGAAGCCGGTTGTTGCTTACACTACCTCGAAGTCGATCATTGAGAACCTCCGAAGTCGATCATTGAGAATCCTCGAAGTCGATCACTGGGAAACCTCGAGACGCCTTGATGATCGTTAAATCGAATTGCTGATTTTTGCCATATACACTAAGATTGTCAAGACAATGCTCAAAGTAATCACCCACTACAAAGAAGTCATCTATAAACACCTCTAAGAAATCTTCCACCATGTCTGATAAGATTGACATCATGCACCTTTTGAAAGTAGCCGGAGCGCTACATAGTCCAAATAGCATACGTCTAAAGGAAAACGTCCCATATGGGCATGCGAATGTTGTATTTTCTTGATCTTCCAATGCGATATTGATTTTGTTATAGCCGGAATATCCATCCAAGAAGTAATAGAATGACCTTCCTGCTAGCCGATCAAGCATTTCATCAATAAAATGCATAAGGAAATGGTCCTTTCATGTAGCACTATTTAGCTTCCTGTAGTCCATGCAAACCATCCATTCAGTCACTATTTTTGTTGGGATGAGCTTATTTTTGTCTTTTTCAATCAAGGTCATGCCTCCTTTCTTCAGCACCCATTGCGCCAGACTCACCCAAAAACTATCGGCAATGGGGTAGACTACCCCGACATCTAACCACTTAATGATTTCTTTCCTTACTACCTCTTGAATTGAAGGGTTTAACATTAATTGATGCACCACACTTTCTTTACTCTCTTGATCCAATTGTATCTTATGATCACAAATTCCAGCAAGAATCCCTCGGATGTCCGCTATTGTCCACCCAATAGCTTGCTTATGCTCCCTCAAGACATTCAACATTTGTTCTACCTGCACATCATTCAACAAAGAAGAAACGATTATGGTAGAGTGTCATTAGAGCCAAGAAATTTATACCTCAAGTGCAGTGGATATGGTTTGAGCTCAAGTTGCGGCGGCTTAATAATTGAAGGTTTGGCAGGAGGAGTGACTCTTTTTTCACTAAGTTAAGAGAGAGTTTCTTTGGAGCATAAGTGTAGGACCCAAGCCCATCTAATGCATTTACCGATTCCATGTACCCCTCCTTGTCTTCACCATCAAAGTTTACCAAAAGTGCCGTTAACGCCTCACCAAGGAATTGTTCTTTCCTCTTCATCTCAATTGTGTCTTCTACCTCATCGACAACATCAATGACTGAGATGCTTTCATATGCATTTGGCAACTTTATACCTTTGCTTTCATGGAATGTGACCTCTTTATAATTGACTCGAAACTTGATCTCATTTCGTTCCGAATCCATAACTGCTCTTCCGATTGCAAGGAATTGTCTCCCGAAGATGATAGGGATCTCTTTGTTAATCACACAATCAAGGATCACAAAGTTGGCTGGTAGATGAAACTTTCCCACTTTCATAAGCACATCATCAACAATTCCCACTAGTCTCTTTATTGAAAGATCGGCCATCTGCAACCTCATACTTTTAGGCCTCGGCATACCTAACCCTGCTTGCTTGTAAATAGAAAGAGTCATTAAGATGATGCTAGCCCCATTATCACAAAGAGCTCTTGCAAAATCATGCGCCCCAATAGTGCATGGAATGATGAAAGCTCCCGGGTCTTCTTTCCTTTGAATGGGGGTTGTTCTAATGATGGAACTAACCTGGTGAGTCACATTCACCACTTCATTCTTGGTGATCAAGTCTTTCAAATACTTAGCAAATCCCGACATCTCTTGAAATGATTCCGCAAAAGGAATATTTATTAATAATTGTTTCTGAATGCCATAGAACTTCTCGAGTTTGCTTTCATCAAACCTCCTAGCAAGTCATTGAGGTAAAGGAGGGGAGGTTTAGGAATTGGTAGTAGATTTTTTGGCGTCTCTTTTACCTTTTCCTTAACCTCTTCCCGGTTCATTTCTTGAACTTTCAACTCTTCCAGGACCTTTTTAGCTTCAACAACAATTAGCTCTTCAACTTGTGCCTCAACTTCTTGTTCGAAATCTTCCACTTCAACCACTTGTTCACTCTCTCCTTGTAGTACTTTCCCACTCCGAGTAGTAATTGACATGCAATGAGAAGTTGGACCGCTCCCACTACCCTTTGGGTATACAATTGTATCACTTGGGAGTGTCCCCTTATTCTTTGGATATTGTTCTCTTGAGAGATCTCTCATTTGCATCTCTAACTTTTGAATAGATGTGTTATGATAGCGGACAAGCTCGGTCATGTTCTTAATTAAAGTGTCAAACTATCTTGATTTGCAATACCCATTCAAGCATGTTTTCCAACTTGAAATCACTTGAGGAACCTTTATTTGAATATTTCCCTTTTGGTGGAATATAAGTGTTTGAACTCCTTTGAAAAGTTGTTGTTGTTGTTACTCAAATTCCCTTGATTTGTACTACCTTGGTCATTTCGCTACTGTTGGTTGCCTTGCCATTACGGGTTAAGCCTCCATTAGTTTTGTTGTCCTAGACCTTGGTATTCTTTCCTTTGATAGCCTCCTTGATAGTTGTTGACATAATTTGCTTACTCATAATCTTCATTTGATATGGGTTGAACATCTTCCACCACATTTACCTTTTTTGTTTGGCTTTTACTGAACATCTTCATCAACACATTGACGTTTGTGGCAAGTCCGGTGATTATTTGATCTCTTTCTTGGTTCTCCTTAATCATGCTCGTCAAGGAAGGAGTACCATATGCAATTCCACCTGTAATGTCCTCTGAGTGAGAAGCTTGGTTGTGTTTTGCCATTTTGTGAAGGATTTGTGTGATCCTTGCAAATGTATTATCCATAAAAGATCCATCAGCTGCATTCTTGGCTATAGATTGGTTCATAGCATCGTAACCCATGTAGAATTTCTCCAACAAGATAGAATCCAGAAAACCATGATTAGGCTACCCCGCCAAATATAACTTGAATCGATCCCATGTCTCATGTAGATGTTCTCCTGGTAGTTGCTTGAAAAAGAAAATTTTATTCCAGAGCTCAGATTTCTTGCTTTGCGGGAACCATTTAGCTAAGAATGCTCAAACAAGTTCAGGCCAAGAATGGAACGAGTTTGGTGGTAGAATTTGAATCCATTTCCTCGCCTCTCCAGTCAGTGAGTACTTCAACACAATCAATCTTAGGGCATCATCTGAGACGTTGTTTAGCTTGTACATCGCACACAGACCCAAGAATATTTTGAGATGTTGTGTCTGATCATCATCAGTGAAATTTCTATAAACCCCCTCCGCTTTGAGCGTTAGGATTAAACCATGTTCCACCTTGAAAGTGGCAGCGTCAACTCTCGGAGGTACAATAGCATTAGTATCCTCAATGTACTCATCTATGTCCGCAAAAGAATTTTCTTCTTACTCATATTCAACCATGTTTTCCTATCAACACCATGTAAAACAAGCGAAGTGTGATGGAATAGAAGAAGACGTAAAGTAAAGCACACACTAATTAGTAATTTCAAAACCGTATTCCCCGGCGGCACCAAAATTTGATACGCTCAAATTACACTTTAATTAAATAGTAGCAGTTGGTGTCAAATATAATAACCTACGAAGGTTGGGGTCGAATCCCACATGGAATAGGTGTGAAAAGATTACTTGAGTAGTGTGACACTTGACTTAGGTCGTAATTCTATTGCTTTAACGTAACAAGAGATTGATATAGTTGCGAATTAAGAAGATAACTAATTTTGTTATGAGAATGTGAATAATTTGATTAAGAAAACCAAGGTTGTGTCCTCGACAATGAAATGTAAAGCTATCAGTGTTAATATGATAAATTTCTAATGGAAGGTCCTTCGATATGCAAATGGTTTCTAAATAACTACCCTATATTTTTCAATGGTTGGGTAGTATTTTCCTTTTATGATTTTTCCAAATATTAAAGAGTTGCCATTTAAGAACAACCAATTTATGCCAAGTAGAATCCACTTATTTCTATGTGATTCTATTAAATAAGATTTAAAATCTTGAGTTCTTGATATTCATTTCTACCAAACCCTAACCCACTTTTCCAAGTAAAGAAAGAGTAAAATATAATAGATTAATGTTTGCAACCACCAACCATAAATAAAGCAAAAGAAATGAAATCAACCAACTATTATATATATATATATTTAATGCTAAACATCCATTAATATTACACCCATTTAGGGTCCACAACCTTAGTATTTAAAACTAGCTACTCATGGTATAATACAAGAACAAAGTAATAAATAAAGTCATAAAGCTTACAAATGTGCAAGAATCCTTCTTCAGAAGCTTCCAAATTAATGGAGTATTCAATGCTCTCTATGTAAGACATACTCAGACTTGAATGAACCACAAAAATCCTAGTTATTCTTTTTATAGTGGACCAAAAGTCGTGGTTAAAATCGGACAATATTGCCCCTGCAGACAGCTTATGCAACAGCATAATGGTCGCAGACCATGTATGTGGTTCGCGTAATCTCCATTCTCATCGCAAACTTGTAAGTCACCAGTTCAAGGCTTCCACCGCATATAGATTATGCCGTCCGCATGCCTTTTATGCGACCGCATTATGCCATCGCAAATCATGTTGAGAAGTTTCTTCTACTGGAATTATGCAATCATTATGCGGCTTTCAAAAGTGTAATGTGACCGCATAATAGATCGCATATTTTTCTCCACAATTGGCCATCAATTCTGCTTCAGTTTGTGATCAACATCTGAGTTATGTAGTCCACATGTGACTTATGCATTCGCATACTTGTAGCACTTCCATCCTTTTGTGACTTTTTGACTTCTTTTCCATGTCTTTGGGTGTTCAAGCTCATGCACTACAAAACAACAAACTTGATAAAAATTAACTAAAAATGCATTAAAAGACGAGCTAAAATCTAAGTAATTGGTATCAAATATTCCAAAATTCTACGGCACATCATATGCCCCGAGCCTGGGGGCGAGACCGGCACCTGGTGCCTCATCTATCCTTGCATACCACCTTGCGACTCAGGAATTCTGGACATATAATGTCATACTTTGGGCAGGGGCCACATTGCAAGACAATTTGCGAAGCAAAATATAAAACTGAATAAAGACTAACGCTGAATAAATGTAAACATAAAGCTGGGCCGGCAAGGCCGTCATAACTACTATAACTAACAAGCCAACAAAATATACGTACAGGGCCTACAAGACAAACATACTGCACTAACTGACAGGATATGTCTACAAACCTTTACTGATGGATACTGTGATCGGAACAGGGCCCCGACCTACCCATAGACTATCTACATATATACACAAGATGTACACAAAACTGCTAGACCCAACAACTCCGAAGGACGGAGATCTTATCGATAAAGTTGAACTCGGGCAACACCTTCTGAGGAAGTCTACCCATTTGTCTGTCTGAACCTGCACACATGAAATACAGCGCCACCAGAAAGGGACATTAGTACAAAATAATGTATGGAGTATGAAGGCAATATAGTAAAAGCTGAAACTGAACTGATAATCTGAACATATGTTTACCTGCTGATACTGACTCAACTCTCTCAATATAGTAAGTGATCGACTCCAACCCTACACCACTGTAAAATGGCAAAGAGTGGTCGATGCAGCTTTTACCCGAAAGGTCGAGATAAAATCCACATGGAGTTAATATTAGTTGGGAATTGGGTTTTTAGCTAATCTAGCTATGTGTGTTGTTCAATTGCACTTCTAAACATGTTGGATTCTTTTCTATACTACATTTAATGCTAGTGATTACTGAAAATAAACTATGTACAATATTTTTGTAAGGGTTTTTTCTCAAGAGATAAAACGCACTAGGAGAGTGACTTATACCTGGGCGAGTATCTAATGGGATCTAAGATTTAGGACAAGCTTGTTATATTTGAGTTCATGAAATAACCATTACAAAAAATTACTCACTCTATGGCTCTCGGTAGTTTGAGTGACTTTGCCCTAATTGGCTTTCTCAAGCCCAATTGGCTGTTCAAACAATACAAGTAAAATTGGCTCAAGTCGGGTATTACTATCTCTAGGTTTAACTCTTTAATTGGGGCTATCAAATCTCTTGAATGCATCCCAATTCCTTGTTAGCCTGAATTTCCTAGACTTAGTCCAGCTTTCTCAAGAAGAGTCTAAGTCATAAAGGCATAAATCAGTGTTTGCAACCACCAATTCTACAATTAAAGCATGAAACAAGTGAAATATCCCTAATCCATAAACAATTAAGCACTAAAATAGAAGACCCATTGAATACCCACACTAGGGTTGGGTCACAACCCTAGCTAATTGGTATAGCTACTCATAGTCAAGGTAGAAATCAAATATGAAGATGAAATATAAGCCATAAATGTTGATTACAAGTAAAATCTAAGATTAGTAGCTAAAGTTAGTATAAAATTACTCAAAACAGCTAAGTACGGAGGCACACAAGCTCTTCAGTACAAAAGATACCCTAAAAATCTGGAAAAGATCTATTTATACATAGCTGAAATTACTGGAAAAAAATGCCCATGCGGCGGTTCCGCTGACAGTGGAAAATTGGTCCCCTCAGCTTTTGGACTTACGCGGCCGCGCATAAGCAAGCACGGACCACGGTTCATCTATTTTGGACTAGGACTAGACATGATTCCACTGGGAGCGGAAAAGCAACCTCATCAGCACGTCTTCAATCGTGGCTGTGAAATATGTTCGTGGACCGCGCACTTCATTTGCGCTTAAATCTACAGTCCTGTGATTCTCAATTTCACCCTATGCGGAATTTAGACTGCGGTCGCGTCAAGTAGTTCCACTGCCGTGCAATTTTACCGCGGTCATCGGTCCCTGTCTGCCTTCAAAACACCTCTCTAAACCTCAATTCCGCTATCAGCGTAATTGTGGATGCCCTAGTGGTTGTCCTTCCATGACCGCACTATTTCATCGTTGTCAGCACTTTTTCTCTCAGCTTTAAACTTGTGCAGGTTTAACTCCTTTGTAAGTTGATTATGGATTTCTTGCTTCATTTGACCAAACCCTGCAACCAAAGCACAATAAGTTTGTTTTCGGGAATACTTTTACACATTTTTTATCCAAAACCTAAGCAAAAGAGAGCATAAGATAGGCTAAACTCCATAGTTATCAACTCCCCCAAACTTAAGCTTTTGCTTGTCCTCAAGAAAACAAAGTAATTCCCACCTCCACAAGGTAAGAGAAAGAATAATTTCAGTTGTTCTAAGGTGAGTTTAGCAAGCATCAATTGGGACTAACAATTACCCTCAACACCAATGTATTATCAACAACACACGACCTTTTTGGCACCATAGCTCTAGTGTGACACAAGAGCTTCAAGAGTTGACTTAACTCGTCAAGAAATCTCTCTCTACTACGTAGGTCTATGTGGAACCCAAACTCTTTATCCTCTACACACCATAAAAAATCTCAGTTTAGATTATAGCACTCATAATAAGGATTGTTGAAAAATACGCTCATCTCTCTCAAAGGAAGGTCACAAGTCTTGCTCTATGTACTGTAAGCTTGCCCCACATGTGAATCACCACTAATGTAAGCTAACTCAACTCGAAATCATATAGGGCTTTTGCGGGAATGTAGTGAAGGCTTTTGGTTCAAGTTAGGATATATCGGTCTATGTAGGTTTCATCTTTCCTTAAGCACTTCATTTTCTCATTTCGGCTAACATTATCTTGACTCTTTGAGTCATTTTCTTCTTCCTCAGGGGACTAGAGAGACACACTGTCACTCTTTATTTTTCACGAAAATCATCTTTCTCCTTTCTAGTCATTCCAAGCCTTTCATCATTTCTTTTATTGAATCCCTTCTTTTTCTATATTGTTCACTTTTTTCGGCTTTTCTTTCTTTTTCTTTTGACTTCCCTTTTCTTTATTTTGTACCTTTTATCACATTTGCATTTCTTGTCTCTACCCCCAAACATATGCTTTTGCCAATATGCTAAGTAAAGATCGGGTGCCAAGAGAGGATCATTTTAGAACGGATGAAGGCTTGTATCATAGTTATTGAAAGAATAAGGGTTATGGCTCAATGGGGTTGACTAGGGATCTCATATTTGGTAGGCTATGGATGCTTTCAAGTTTTCAATTTCGATAAAGGAGAGCCTATAATTATTTCTCAAGTCAAGCTACACTTAGTATTTCGCCTAGACAAACATTCAGGGCAAGTTCTAGACTTATTGGCACGAGATTTGGACTGGCAAATCAAAACCTCACCACACAAGCTATTGGATTGCTAAAGAAAATAGAGTCGAGGGCCCACAACAACCTTAGATAAGATTGAGAAACACAAATGGCTCCTAAAAACCACTTGATGATTGTTTAGCCAACACAAGAGTCTAATGGTCACAACTATCACCATCCTTTACACAACAATTTGTTTCTAACCATAAGGTCAAAGGTAAATGTGTTAGGCTCAAGTGAAGTTTTGCCTGAGACACTTTTATTCATTAAAACTAATTACACAAAAACATAAAGAAAAAAGACTCAAACCCTTGAGATGGTTGTCATACCATCCATCATCGGGAAGAGCCACCCGGTTCACACAAATTCCACCTTTGGAAAGAACTGTGGCACTAAGAAAACCAAAGGCTTCTGATCACGAAAACTTGTAAAAGTAAGAAGCTACAAATTGAAAAAGAAGTGACTGAATGAAATAAGAAGCTATACTATTAAGGAAAATTGGAAAAGAAGTTATAAAGTAAAATACAGAAAGTAAACTAAACAAGTACAATAGGGGATGAGACGAATATACATAAGAGGGGAATGAATATATACATGGAATGGTAAAGTTATATACATACCAAAAGTGAAAAATAACGATAAAAAAATAATTATTATAATTACAATCCAGTTATCAAATGATCAAAAAAGGACCACCCCCAACTAAAAACTAGCGTTGCCCTCAATGATACAAGAAAAAATAAACTCAAGGAGGGGTTAGAGAGTAAAGAAAACTCCATGTGGATCCTCTATCTACATGGGGTCCTGCACATCAGTAGGCTCATGTGGATGGGTCCCTGGGGCACCTCCCTAAGGGTCCTCCAGCTGAATCTCCAAGTCATATATCTGGGGAATCACCCCTCTCCACATAGGCTCTCTATTAGCCTCCTGCTTCGGTGCCTGTGTTGCCTGAGCTGCTTGAGCTGGGTCATCTAATAGTAGCTCCAATGGAATGTCCCCATCTGATCTAATCTTGTCCACCACCTTCCTCAATAGCTTCACCAACTCCTTTGAAACCCGAGTCTTCTTAATTTTCTTTGCTTGTTTGCCCAGGTTTGTGATAGCTTTTCCTTGTGCCTCCAAAGCATCCATGATGATCTTCTGGTTATCCAAGAGCTTTTTCTGGTTATCCAGAAGCTCCTTTAGAGATTCCTCCACTGAAGTTGGCATTTGAGACTGTGCCAGAGCTGACTGACCTACCACTGTGCTGGATATGACAAACAACTTTGATGTAGTTGCCTGCATCCAGTTGTTGATGCTGGACAGAGTCTGGTTAACCCCTAGGGTAGTGAGAGGGTAAGCTGATGAAGACGACACCAAAGTAGGCATGAAAGTAGATGGTCTAGAAGGAGGTTATGGTATGGCAGTGGGAGGCTCGGAACCAGTAGCCACCACCCCTAGCTCTTCAGACTGGCCAGTGGAAGTGGAGGCTTTACCTTTGGACTTGGGGTTGTCGGACCCCTGAACACTGTACCAGGAGAAGGGCCTCTTGGGTTTCACCTTGGTATCAAAGTCCCTTCCCTCGACTTCCTAATCATCCAGGTACATAGTGAGTTCTAACAGGTTGCACACGAATGTCTCCCAACCCTTTGCCTCAAAGCATAATGTGTTCCTGTAGATTAGGACCCCCGGGTGTCAACCAAGTTGGAGTAGCCCCCATGAGAGCTATTATTGATGCTAGCGACGGGCGGGCCAACTCATCCATGGCTACCTTCTCCAAATATAAGGACTCATCCTAGTCATTAAATCCAGCGTAGTCGTTCAAAGTCTTTCCGTCAAATTTAATATTCCTATTCTGCACCTTGGTCACAAAGGTGCCCCTTTTGATATGGGCAATGTTTGCATAAAACTCCTTCACTAAATGCTCATTGGCCTCCGACAACTTGTTTGTGAAGAATTTCTACACTACTCTTTCATCGAATTGTCTCTTCACATTGGGGATGTGGGGTAGAAGATCCTTTTCTATGAAAATGCCACTCATGTGTGAGTGACCTCTAAGGCCACCACTCCCGGAATTTATGGTAGGATTTCTCACTAACAAATATTTCCTGCCACATCAACAAATTCCTTGTTCTCTCCAACCCTTATGTCTTGGTGTCACAACCTCTCCCATCATCGAGTATCTCAGCATCTACATCAATTGGATCCTGTCTACGTGGAGAGGTTGTAGGAGAGGATGATGCTGAAGACTCACTGCCTTCCCTCGATCCACCAGACGACTTAGATGAAGCAGGATAAGTAGAGGAGGCTGGGGGTATAGGCTCGTCTCTCAACTGGAACCTCCCTTAGATGTTCGTGGGAATTTGTGTTGGCACTGGACTCCCTTGCCAAGCTTCCCGGGAAAGGACATAATCACTACCCTCGGAATGGTATGCGGCTCTGTCCGCAGCTTTGATTGTTTTCCTCAGCTTCCCTATGGATTTATGGACTGCTAAGGGTAATTTGGTCCTTCCTTAACCTCCTCTTCTCCATGCCTCGTGAGGATTCAACCCTCACTTTTTTGTGCATCACCAACACCTCTAGATCGCACCATTGTCTGCAAACAAAATAAGTGAAAGATCATTAGTAATGGTTTTAGAAGAATCAAAATAGAAAAACAAATGAAATTTGGTAGTGTTTCACAGCACAAGTCCGCTGACAGTGAAAAAAGGTCCGCGGCCGCAAAAGGCTGGGGATCAGACTACCCAGTTTCTGAATCTAAATTACCGTTGAGAGCAGAATTATGAGCGCGACTGCAAAAGTTGAATCGCTGACCGCAGAAAAAAAAATACGATCGTGGACACAGTTTGACAAGCCTCTGACCCTAGGATCCGCTGTTGGCAAAAATTGCAACGGGCCGCATAAAGCCGTCCGCTGTCAGCAGAATTTCCACCGCTAACCGCGAAACTCAACCAAATTTTTAACTGAGGACTTCACAAAAATTCTGATCGTGGAATTACATCCGCGGCCACGGAATTCAAAAATAATAGGCACTAATAAGTTTCACTAACTAAACAAATTAGGCAATTTTAGTTCTACAATAAAAAAAACCACCCCCTATTAGGGCTACACAACAATTACTCACATGAATTTTGAATCTCAATGCCTATTTTAGGTGGATTAATCAAAGACTAATAATAAAAAAAAGAAAGAAAGAAATGGAGCTAAAAGTAAAAAGAAAAGAAAAATAGAAATTTAAAAGTAATGCAATGATTTGAGCATACCAGTTGTTTGATGAGTGTTGGAAATTTACTTCTAACTGGTGTTATGCAGATTAGGGCTCAACGTATGAAGATGAACAGTAGCTTTTCTTTTAAGAATGAAAATTGCGAAAATGGTAAAAGTCTCCCTGACCGTCTATTTATACTAAAAAGAGTGGGACACACAGAGCTTACCTGGCACAACCGCAGAATTCAACCGCGGTCCGCTCTTTGGGCTATCTGAAGAGCTGTAGAATCATCATTACAGCTGAGAACGAAAAAGTGGGTGCAGCCACGGAAAGGGTCCGTTGACCGCGAAAAAACCACCACGGGCGCGGTTCAAACTTCAAAGAGTTCTCAATTTGGAATTTTCAATTTGGTGTCCGCTACCAAATTATGCCCCCACGAAATGCTTCTGCTGACCGCAGAATTTTGAGCGTGGTCAGCGGTCCAAATACAAACTTAGCCAAATTTTTTCCAGTTTTGTCTTACACTGCATTAAAAATTCCTACACACATCTCACAACCGGTTAGTCCAAAACAAATCTTATACTAAGAAGAAAATCAAAAAGAAGAAAAGCACATGGGATGCCTCCCAAGAAACGCATGATTTAATGTCACGATAGGACGTATGTTACCATAATTATTTGAAATTAATCAAGGCCACCACATGGTGTCATCAAATTTTCCCAGGTATTGTGTGACTCAGTGCCTATTAACTCTGAAAACTTTACAATTTTTATTTGTCAATCAAGAGCACCAAATGGAGTCACATGTTCCACTTCAAAAGGGCCACTCCATTTTGACTTGAGCTTTCCTGGAAACAGTCATAACAGATAGTTGAATAAAACAACCAAGTCACCCTCCTTGAATTGCTTGCTCTGTGCATATGTTTCATGTAAGTACTTAATTTTGTCCTTATAAAAGGACGAGCTAGAATAGGCATGAAACCGGAACTCATATAGTTTATTGAGTTGCTCAACCCTAAGATTTGATGCCACATCCCACTCAAGATTTAACATCTTCAGCGCCCACATGGCATTATGCTCAAACTCAATCGGAAGATGGAACACTTTCCCAAATACCAACCAGTATAGGGACATACCAATTGCAGTCTTATAAGTAGTATTGTAAGCCCACAAACATCATCCAGTTTCATTGACCAATCAGTTCTATTTGCATTGACAGTCTTTGACAATATGCTCTTTATCTCCCTATTAGAGACCTCAACTTGTCCACTAGCCTGAGGATGATAATGAGTTTATACCTTGTGATTGACACCATACTTTGTAAGCACAATGTCAAATGCCTTATTGCATAAACGAGAACCCTCATCACTGATGATCGCCCAAGGAGTGCCAAACCGTGTGAAGATATTTTTCTTAAGAAATGCCACCACACTCTGGGGTTCGTTGTTGGGCAAAGCCACGACCTCAACCAACTTGGAAACATAATCAACGGCCACAGGAATGTAAGTGTTTCCACACAAACTAACAAAAGGCTCCACGAAGTCTATGCCCCACACGTCAATGCAAATAGAACTCATCACATCTCATGACAAGCTTAAAAACATCTTTATACAAAGTAGGCCAATACAAACCCTAGCTAAGAACCTTTGAAGCAGTTCTTGCACAACCATGATGACCACCGTAGGGTGAGGAATGGAAAGCATCAAGGATATTCATTTGCTCCTCTTCCGAAACACATCTCCGGATCACACCATCATTACAAATCTTGAAGAGATAAGGTTCATCTCAGTAATAATCCAAGCTATTCCGTTTAAGCTTCTTCCTTTGGTTAGAAGAGAGATTACTTGGAATAATGCCGGTCACAAGAAAATTGGCCACATCGGCAAACCAAGTCATACTATTTAAAGAAACTGAGAGGAGTTGTTCATCCGAGAATGCATCATTAATTTTGACACCATATTTGGGTCTCTCTTCCTTTTCCAAGCAGGACAAGTGGTCCACCACTTAGTTTTCACAACCTTTTTGATCAACAATCTCTAGGTCAAATTCTTCAAGCAATAAAACTCGTGTCATCAAACTAGTTTTAGAATCCTTTTTGGTCATCAAGTAACGGAGTGCCGCCGAAACATCTCCATTGCAAACACAATTGCTAGCAACTCTTTCTACGTTACTGTGTAATTAACCTAGGCATCATTCATAGTTTTGCTTGCATAGTACACCGAATGAAACATCTTGTTCACCCTTTGCCCCAATATCTTTCCTACCACACCATCACTAGCATCACACATGAGCTCAAATGGCAAGCTCCAATTGGGTGTGGAGATAATGGGAGTGGTCATAAATTTATACTTGAGAAGCTCAAAAGCTTTCATGCACTCATCATTAAACACAAACTTTGCATCATTTTCCAATAATTTTCATAAAGAATTCACCACCTTGGAAAAGTCCTTGATGAACCTTCGGTAGATATGTCGCATGCCCAAGAAAGCTCCTCACTCCTTTGACGGAAGTAGGAGGAGGGAGTTTTGAAATCACTTCAATCTTCACTTTGGCCACTTCAATACCGTTATTTGAGATCTTATGGCCGAGGAAAATGCCCTCCTCGACCATAAAGTGGCACTTTTCCCAATTAAGCACTAGATTTGTCTCCTCATATCGGGCCAACACTTTGTCATGATTACCCATGCATTCTTCAAAAGAGTCACCCACTATATGTAAATCATATATGAACACTTCCAAGAAGTCCTCCACCATGTCAGTAAATATAGCCATCATACACCGTTGAAAAGTAGTTGGTGCATTACACAAACCAAATGGCATATGGGAAAATGCAAAGGTTCCATATGGACATGTGAAGGTGGTTTTCTCCTGGTCCTCTGGTGCAATCATAATATGGCTGTAGCTTGAGTACCCATCCAAAAGGTAACAGCAGGACCGCCTAACAAGTCTATCCAACATTTGGTCAAGATAGGGCAATGGAAAATGATCTTTGCGGGTCACTTTGTTCAGCTTCCGGTAGTCCATTCTTACCCTCCATCCGATGATAGTCCTAGTGGGGATCAGTTCATTCTGCTCATTTGTGACAACAATCATACCCTCCCTTTTTGGCACACATTGGACCGGTGAAGTCCATGAACTATCCGAGATAGGATACACAACCCCTGTATCTATCCACTTGATAACTTCCTTCTTGACGACCTCCTACTTAGCCTCGTTCAACCTCCATTGATGTTCCACGAAGGGTTCGGCATCTTCTTTAAGTATAATCTTGTGCATGCAAAAGGCGGGGCTTATCCCTCGAATATCAGCTAAAGTCCATCCAATTGCCCTCTTCCTTTGTTGAAGCACCTCAAGGGTGGCATCTACCTACACTTTAGTAAGACAAGAATAAAGAATAATAGGTAAAGTTGAACAAGTGCCCAAGAAGTCATACATGAGGTGTGGAGGTACAAGCTTCAACTCAAACATGGGAGGTTCCTCGATGGAGGGATTTGTTGGTGGAGTAATCCGGTTCTCAATATCCAAGGAGAGTTTACGGGGCTCATAGGAGTAAGAACATATTCCATGCAATGCATTGACACACCCTACCAAGCCTTCATCCTTGGTCATATCATGGTTCAACAATACCGCTTCCAAAGGATCCTCCACATTGATCATGGCACTCGTATCATCAACTATCACCTTTGTCACCAGATCCACAAAAAAGCAATCTTATTACTATTCAGCTACTCATTGATTTGCACACCTGGAAAATAACTTTTTCATCACCCACATAGAAGGTGAGCTCCCCTGCTTACACATCAACCAATGCCTTCCCTATTGCTAGTAAAGGCATTCCCAATACTATCGGCACCTCATAGTCGACTTCGCAGTCAAGAATCACAAAATTAGAAGGCAAAATAAACATGTCCACCTAGACATGAATATCATCAATAATACCGAGCGACCTCATCAATGTTCTATCAGCCATTGGCAATCTCATTGAGGTAGATCTAGGTTGACCAATACTCAAAGCTTTGAATACAGAGTAAGGCATCAAGTTTATACTTGCTCCCAGATCACACAATGCCTTTGAAAAATCCACACTCCCAATGGTACATGGAATGGTAAATTCGCTGGGATCTTCAAGCTTTGGAGCCATCGAGTGCATAATGAAACTCACCTGATGAGTCTTTTTGATGGTCTCACAATCCATAGATCTCTTTTTAGTTACCAAGTCTTTCATAAACTTGGCATATCCCAGCATTTGCTCAAGAGCATCCACCAAGGGCACATTGATAGACAAACTTTTCATTATCTCAATATACTTCTTGAACTGGTTTTCATTCTTTTGTTTTGCAAGTCTTTGAGTGTAAGGTGGAGGAGGCCTTGGCAAGGGAGCCTTGGCTTTAGGCATTACCATTTCTAAGATGTCTATCACGTGTTCCCTAGACGGGTTCACGTTATTTTGAGTCTCCTTCTCATTATCATGAATATCTGTTCTCACCTCGCCATTCACATTTTCTTCACTCACTTTCTCAACAACTGTTGGATCATCTTCATTTTGAACTTTAACATCATCACTCCTTGTGGTCACCGCCATTGCATGGTCGCTATTGTTCCCACCCTTCGGGTTTACTACCTCCTTAGTTGTTTTTTCCACCCCAATTGTTGTCATTCCCCTAATTCTGGTTGTTGTTCCCCCAATTGGTGGAATTGTTGTTATTATTGTTACAATTTCCTTGGCATTGATTTCCCCAATTCTGATTTTTCCCTTGCTATCTCCATTGTTGATTTGGAGCATTACCTTGTTGTCCTTGATAGTTGTTGGCATACAAAACCTCTTCACTTTGCTCACAATACCCATCATCTGGGTTGTAACCACTATTACCTTGGTCAAACTGAACTTGACTGCTTTGCACTTGTTGACCAGACTGTCTCCTCTTGTTTACCAGTAGATTAACTCCTTCTATTGCATTTACTTGCTTTGGTCCCTGAATCTACTGAAGTTGTACTTTGGCTAACTGATTCATGGTTGTTGTCAACTCAGTTATGGATTGTCTGTGGTCCTAATGTTCCTTGTGAAGATTTATGACATGAGGATCCCCCTGAGGAGCATTCGCCTGACTCTTCCAGGCTGATGAAGTGTCTACATCTCATTAAGAATCTCGTGGGCCTCATCATAAGATAGCTTCATAAAATTACCCCCTGATAATTGATTTACCACACATTGATTGGCCGTGTTTATACCCCGATAAAATGTATGTTGGATCATTGCTTCAGTCATATCATTGTTGGGGCATTCCTTTCATATAGTTCTATATCTATCGCAGATTTCATGAAGGGTTCATTTAGTTCCTGTTCAAATACTAAGATCTCATCCCTTAATGCAGCCATATGTCCCGGTAAGAAAAACTTGGCTATAAACTTGTCGGCCAACTCATCCCACTTAGTGATGGAATTGTTGGGGAGTCTTTCGAGCTAGTCCAAAGCTTTCCCTCTAAGTGAAAAAGGGACCAATGTCATTCTCAATGCATCCTCCAACACATTTATTTGTTTGCTACCCTAGCAGGTATCCACAAAGCCCTTTAGATATTTATATGCATTCTGATGGGGAGCTCTTGTGAAGTACCCTCTTTGCTCTAATAAGGTCAGCATAGCATATGTAATCTGGAAATTGCCTGCCCACATATGGGGTGGGACAATTGTACTTGCGTAACCTTCATTTGGAAGCACCCGAGAAGCAACTTATGGAGAAGCCGGGGGAGGGTCTGGAATGTTTTCATTGGCCTGGCGGCTTCTTCTTTGATGTTGAGGTACTAGAGGCACCTCATCTTTACCGTTATCATATACCTCCTCCCCCGGGATAACATTTTCGTTGGGATCATTGTTTGCCATTTTGTACCTGAATCAATTAACTCACACAAGATAGTAAAATAGAAGGAAAGAAAAACAAAACATACAACTAGTCAAATAGATATCCAAAACCGTTTAACTCCCCAACAACAATGCCAAAGAGTGATCGGCTCCGACCCTGCACCACTATAAAATGGCAAGGAGTAGTCAATGCAGCTTTTATATGAAAGGTCGGGATCAAATCCACAGGGAGTTAATATTAGTTGGGAATTGGGTTTCTATCTAATCTAGCTATGTGTGTTGTTCTCAATTGCACTTCTAAACATGTTGGATTTGTTTCTATACTATTTTTAATGCTACTAATTACCGAAAATAAACGTAGTACAATATTTTTGTAAGAGTTTTTTCTCAAGTGATAAAAAGCACTAAGGAAGTGACTTACACCTAGGCGAGAATCTAATGGGGTCTAAGATTTAGGACAAGCTTGTTATATTTAGGGTCATGATATAACCATTACACAAAATTACTCACTCTATATCTCTCGGTAGTTTGAGTGACTTTGCTCTAATTGTTTTTCTCAAGCCCAATTGGGTGTTTAAACAATACAAGTAAATTGGCTCAAGTCATGTATTACTATCTCTAGGTTTAACCCTTTAATTGAGACTATAAAATCTCTTGAATGCACCCTCATTCCTTGTTAGCCTGAATTTCTTAGACTTAGTCCCTCTTTCTCAAGAAAAGTCTAAGTCATACATGCATGAATCAGTGTTTGCAACCACCAATTCTATAGTTAAAGTATGAAACAAGCTAAAATTCACTAACACATAAATAATTAAGCCCTAAAATACAAGACCCACTGAATACCCACAATAGGGTTGGGTCAGAACCCTAGCTAATAGGTTTAACTACTCACAGTCAAGGTAGAAATCAAAGATGAATATGAAATATAAGCCATAAATATTGATTACAAGGATAAAATCTAAGACTAATAGCTAAAGTTACTATAAAATTACTCAAAATAGCTAAGTACGGCAGTACACGAGCTCTTCAGTACAAAAGATACCCTAAATATCTGAAAATGATCTATTTATACACAGCTGAAATTACTAGACTAAAATTCCCCTACGGAGGTTCCGCTGACATCGAAAAACTGGTCGTATCAGCGCTTGGACTTCAGCGGTTGCGCAAAAGCAAGCTCAGACCACGGTTCTTCTCTTTTGGACTGAGATTGGACTGGATTCTACTAGGAGAAGAAAAGCAACCGCCTCAATATTGTCTTCAACTGTGGCCGCGAAATATGTTCGCAGACCGTCCTTTTCATTTGAGCTCAAATCTGCAGTCTTCTGATTCTCAATTTCGCCCTAAGCAAAATTTGGGCCACGACCGCATTAAGTAATTCCACTACCGCACATTTTTACTGTGGTCAGCAGTCCCTATCTACCTTCAAAACACCTCTCTGAACCTCAATTCTGTTGTCAGCGTAATTGTGGCCGCCCCAGTGGTTGTCCTTCCGCGGCCGCACTATTTCAGCATTTTCAGCTCTTTTTCTCTCAGCTTTGAACTTTTGCAGGTTTAACTCCTTTATGAGCTGATTATGACTTTCTTGCTTCATTTTGAACAAACTCGGCAACCAAGCACAATAAGTTAGTTTTAAGGAATACCTTTACACATTTTTATCCAAAACCTAAGCAAAAGAGATATTTATGGACTAGTACCATACAAGGTACCGATACTAGTCCATAAATATCGGGTATTATAGCTCGAATCGTATTTTATCCCGAATCGACAACCTTCAGCGAAACTCATTTTCTTTAATTCGTGTACACTTTATCCTTCATGGAACTTGCTTATCACTTGTTATAAAAAGCATAAATATGCTAACGTCAAGATAATCTCATCCCCGAGTTCATGTCAATTAACTGAAGATGAAACTTTAACGTATGAGAAGTGGGAGATGTAACATCCTCCTCCCCCCAGTAACATTTGTCCTCGAATGTTTACTCTTAGATACCTTGGAAAATTTTGCGACAGTATCCTCCGTGCACTAGACTAAAACCACCATGCACGCAACAAGAAAACATACTATACATGACACACTTGGCCTCACATAGCTGTCTAATATAAATTCGGAATGTCAAAAACAAGAGCTTACCTAAGGACCTACTGGCCTGAATAGGGCTGTGCTGAGGTACCCCACCTCAAGCTATATCTCCTATTTGAAATAGGTGGGGGTATTTAGACTTCATTTCTTCCTCCGCTTCCCACGTCATCTCTTCCATATTCTTGCTTATCCATAAGACCTTTACGGAGACTACCTCCTTAGTACATAGCTTGCGGATTTTTCGATCTAGGATGGCAACTGGAATTTCCTTGTATGACAAGTCCTCTATAATCTATACATCATCCGGGTGCACCACTCGGGTAGGATCGCCAATGCACTTCCATAACGTATATACGTGAAAAACCGGATGGATGGACTCCAATTCCAAGGGAAATTCTAACTCATAAGCTACTTGGCCCACTCTTCGAATGATCCTATAAGGCCCAATATACTGTGGGCTAAGTTTGCCTTTCTTGCCAAACCTCATCTCACCCTTCATAGGAGACACCTTTAAGAATACCCAGTCATTATCCCCAAACTCTAAATCTCATTGCCGCACGTCAAAATATGACTTTTGATTACTCTGGGATATCAACAGTTGCTCTCGGATAAGCTTTACTTTTTCTATGGCCTACTGAACTAGGTCTTGCCCATGTAACCCAAATTCTCTAACACCAAACCACCCTATAGGAGATCAACACCTATACCCATACAAAGCCTCGTACTGAGCCATCTAGATAATGGAGTGGTAACTGTTATTATATGCAAACTCGATAAGAGGTAGATGTTCATCCCAACTTCTTTTAAAATCCAATACACATGCTCGTAATATGTCCTCGAGCGTCTGGATTGTGCGCTCGGCTTGTCCATCAGTCTGTAGATAAAAAGTTGTGTTGAGATTCACCTGAGCCCCTAGACCTTTCTAAAATGACCACTACAAATGTGCTATAAACTGGGCCCCATGATCAGATATAATAGATATTGGTACTCTACGTAGTCGCACTATCTCTTTAATATATGACTTTGCATAATCTTTTGTTGTATATGTAGATCTAACCGGTAGGAAATGAACTAATTTCGTGAGTCTATCGACTATCACCCATATGGAATCAATCTTACGATGATAATGAGGTAAACCCATGGTAAAGTCCAGATTTATGGCCTCCCATTTCCATGTCGGGATCTCTATAGTATGCATTAGCCTTCCGGGCTTCTGGTGCTCTATCTTCACCTGGTGGCAACCAGGACACTGAGCGACAAACTCAGCAATGTTCTTCTTTATATTGTTCCACCAGTACACATCCTTAATGTTATGATACATCTTCATTGACCCAGGGTGAATGGAGTACCATGAATAATGTGCCTCCGACATAATCCTGTCTTGTAGCCCTGCTGCATCTGGAACACACAAACGGTTACGCCCTGTAGTATTACGTTGATGTTATGCTCTACAGTAATATATTACGTTGATGTTAATCTCTGCAGCAATATATTACGATGATGTTATGTCCTACAGTATTATATTATGATTATGTTGCGTCCAGCAGTATTATATTACGATGATATTATGCCTTGCAGTATTACATTACGATGATGTTACACTTCGAAATATTAAGTTACGACAGTGTTGCACCCAGCAGTATTACATTACGGTGATGTTACGCTTCGCAGTATTAAGTTACGACAGTATTGAACCCAGCAATATTACATTACGGTTATGTTAAGCTTCGCAGTATATAGTTACGACGATGTTGCACCCTGTAGTATTGTATATTTAATTTGTCGTAAGGTAATTAACATCAGTCCAAGGAAAAGATTATTTGGAGATTAAAAGTGATGAGTCAATTCGTGAAGGTAAAAGAGGAAGCAAATCAACGAAAATGAATTTCGTTGAAATTTGACATTTTGGGATAAAATACGGCCCGAGATAAAATACCTGGCATTTATGGACTAGTACCATACAAGGTACCACATGGATATGATAGTAAGGTATGTGAAAAGTGAGTAATATTTTAAGTAAGTGGAAATAATTCTTAACTATACGGGTAGTTGGTTAATTACCGGGTAACGGGACATTACCTAATTAACTAATAAGTGGATAATGTTTAATAAATTCAACCCCTCAAACGTGGCAGCTAGCCACATCGTAATGAAAAGACTAAGTCATTTATTTGGTAGGTGGCCATTTAAGGTGTTAATTACAATACACCTCATGCTAGTATTTTCAATGCAAAGACAACAACGAGACCTTACCTTTTGATTTGGCTCATTAAAGAATCTTGATATTGCTGGTGCAAATTTATTTGGTTCAATACCAAAAGAGCTAAGTAATTTGACCAATCTTGAATCACTTTTCTTGTTCAGAAGTCAACTTAATGGAAAAATCCTATTTGAGTTTTGAAAAATTAGTTCTTTATCATGTTTGGATCTTTTTGATAATTTGCTTTCACATTAGCATTCCTACATATTCCTAACATCTTCAACGGAAGTTCATACAAAATCTTCAACCAATTCCTACAAAATAAATCCATCGAGATTTCTTATCACATTAGCAACATGAATTTTGAGATTCTAAGGGAGTACGGTTCAACCTTTTCCAAAAATATCATACGGATTTCTCTCTACTCCAGGTATGTTAAGGCCATCCCTTCTTTCTTTTGGCATGATCCATACGATACAAATGAAATGTGCAAATGCACAAATTCCATAAATGGCTCTATTCATAGAAGTATTACAAATATCTATGTTCTTGAATTTTCACGTGACATAATATTTTATCATCTGTTCATGGGTCTCAGAAAAATACGAAAGTTGAAAAGCGTTATTTTATGATATTACTCAAAGGCAAAATGGTCTTATGACATTCCGAATGATTTTATTAATGTACTTTTCATGCATTGAATTCATGTACATTGACCCATGATCAGACGACATTATATATGCATATATATGTATGTGTGTATATATATATATATATATATATATATATATATGAGATATGGGAAAGGTTATGGCATTAGAGGCTGATGATGTTATGAAACATGTACCTATGCACGACATAACATTCATACGCATATGCATGGCACTATAAGTATTTTAAGATTTACAAAGTTTTTCAAACTTACAAGTTTAGTCAATTACTCTATATTTTTTCCATGTCTGTTATGCACTTATTTATGTGCCTTACATAATTGGTACATTATTCGTACTGACGTCCCTTTTTCCTGGGGACGCTGTATTTCATGCCCGTAGGTCCGGATAGAGAGGTCGAGAGCCCTCCAAGTAGGCTATCAGCTCAACGGATGATGTTGGTGCGCTCCATTTGCTTCGGAGATGCTTGTATGGTTAGTATGAGTTAGATGTGTATTATTTGGTATGGCGGGACTCTATCCCGACCTTTATGAAAACTATGTATTATTAGAGGCTTGTAGACATATGCCATGTACGTAAGAGATTGTACGGACATGTTGGCCTATATTCAGAGTTCAAGTGGTTATTTTGGTCTTAGAGGCACATATGTCTTATGTATAAGTCGGCATTACTTTTTGTATTATATCCATTTCACGGCAGCCTTTCTGGTTCAGTTATATATAATAGTATGACATGAAAAGATACGTTATATTGGTACTCGGTTGAGTAAGGTACCAGGTGCCCGTAGCGGACCATCGGTTTAGGTCGTGACAGAAGTGGTATTAGAGCAGTTTCTTCCTAGGGAGTCCACAAGTCGTGCCTAGTAGAGTCTTGTTTTGGGTGTGTCGTACACCACACTTATAAGCAGGAGGCTACAGGACATTTAGGAATGTCACTCTTTCTTCTTACTCTAGATCGTGTGGTAGAGCTTATTTATAAGAATTCAAATTCCGAAATTCTATTTTATTCATAATAAGACGATATCTACATCCTGAAAGAAGGTTGGAAAGAGAGATGGTTGTGGAAGAGCTGAGTCAGAGGAATTAGATTTTTGTATGATGCCTACGATAAGTAAGTGTGAGGTATTTGGCAGATCATGGGTGTACTGAAAGGTGTAAGCTTCCTGATAAGAAGTATTAAGGCAAAAATACCTATTCACCTTAATGGTGAAAGACAATGAGAGATTCAGAAGATAAATACAAGTTTCAATAAGCAAAAGAAGCAAGATGAAGAAGAGTACGAAGCGCCCAATTAATTAAGGTTAACATTGTTTATAATTTAGGTAGAGGAATATAAGCTTTTTGAGTTATATTCAACAGTAACAGAGGTATGTACAATTGGTCACACCCATTACAGTTATGCCCTGTGGGGGAAAACAGGTCTAGTTAAGAGAAGAACATGATATCAAGATCCGGCTGGGGTTAGAGTAACCCAAAATGATGGGTGAATTATTTGCGTCAGTTGACATTTCCGAAGGATATTGCAAATGTGCTAATAGATCCCTTTATGAGACACCCAAATGGTGCACTTTAAAATAGTACAGCTAGATATGTGTACTACAAAGATAGGCACTGAAAGCCTTGAAAAGGATAAATATTACCTTAGTATGGCTCTCGTTCCTAGTAGAACGAGAATTATTAGCAACCCGAAGAGCCAATAGATGAAGCAAGGGGAGCTAAAAGCAAAAGAATGTCATGTTGAAGTTTTCAAAAGAAAGTGATATGTAGAAATATTATCATGGAAATAAGAAGAGAGATGAGGAAGCATTTTGAATAAGGTGTGATACATGGATAACGACGGGTAGGAAAAAAAAAGAGAAAGCAAATGACAATAAAATAGAGTCTATAGTCAGGTGAATGAAGGGACGAGGGATGAAAGGCATTGAGACAACAAAAGAGTATAGGCCATAAAGTCATACCCTTATTTTGAGAAATAAGTTTGTGACTCCAACGAGACTATCAGAAGGAAAAGTTAGATCCCAGAGTAATAGAAATCAGTATAGACTGGTGAACGAGACAAACTAAATAAAAAAGAATTAGGGACTGGGTGATTTGATATTAGTTAGCATCATGAGAATTTTAGATTTCATTCCAACGATGATAAAATAGACAACAGAAGAAGATCCATGGTGAATTTAGAGAATGGTCACTCACGAAGACGCTTCCCTAAAGCAAGCAATGTGATCAAAGTTAAGCTTAAGGGACTGTATGTACCAGTTACACTAAGTGTCACCATCGCGAGTGAGGAATTTTGTTATCCTTGGTATAGAAAGATTACTGCAAGGCGAGTAAAGGTCATTGATGATATGAAAGGACATCAAAGATGAAGAGGAAAAACATCCATAGGCAGGTCGTCATAGCTCCAAGTATTTGTACGCCCCTAGGGGGGGGGGAATATGGAATGATAAAGGAAGAATCCAATAAAAAAATGAGGAAGGGATGAGAATGAACTTATCAAAATGTTACAAATATGTTATGATTCCAGAACGTTATGTAAGCACAACGTTAAAAAAAAGTAAGGATTCATGCCCGAGATGTTATTGATAGATAAGGAACCAGTATGTGGGGTAAGTTAAGAAAAGGAAATAACCTAAGAAAGAATACGTGGAAAATGGAAATGAGAATGGGCGAACGAGTAGTTAGTAGTTGATTCAGGAAGAGCCTAGTCATGACTAGACAAGAGGCTATAGACAAATTAGCAAATCATGCACGATAAATATAGTAAGCCCCAACATGGAAAATTCAGCCTCGCAGTAATGTCATTATAGTACTGGAGATATATTCAAATAATAGTTGGGATAGTTAAAGGTATCATATGAGTGTTACGGAAATAGAAGAGAGTGCCACTGGGAAGACAATCAAAATATCACTTCAAAAGCAACCCTACAAGCACAAGGGCATGGAGGTATGTAACTAGAGATAAGTATAGGCAAGGAAGGACATCAGAAGGTCCGTCGAGCATACAATGTAATAGGCTCACAGCTCTACAAGAGTCAGAGGGTCTTCCCTAAGTACTACAATGAAGGACTAGCTGAGGAAATAAAGAAGAAGGCTTCAACCTAAGCACAACAACCGAAAAAGGAAATGGTCATGTGATAACAATCTCCAAACAACATTGTATACACTCCCTAAGAAAGTGGCACCTACAGTGTCTAATGAACAGAGAGTAAAATCAGAAGTGATATTAAGGATCATATGAGTTGTATGGAATTTCAAATATGTGGGCACTAGGATAAGCTAAGTATAGACGCAACAAGGGGGCAGAAAAATCAGGAAAAGTAATAGCTTACGTTTAAAGAAAGCTAAGATGAAAAAAAGGGATTATTCGATCAATGATCCAGAGTTGGTTATGTCACAAATACACGTAAGGGTTTGTAGTTTTATATATACAGCGTATATAGCCATAAGATTATGGTATATGTTAAAAGAAAGAAATGAGCTCAGGTTACAGACAAAGGACTAAGTTGTTAAAGGATTGCATCAGGTATATCCCATAGTGCCATGAAGGGCTAAAAGTAATACCAAATACCATGAGCCACATATTGGAAGATAGCTTAAGCCTGCATAAAGGTTGATCAGAGGAAAGAGAAAACTAAAGAGTTACCTCACCCAAGTAAATTAGTAGTTTGATTATTGGACCTAGAAAAATAGAAACATCGTGATCGAGAACATTGCAGGATCTCTCTTAAAAAATCAGAGGTACGAGAGAGATAGTACAACAACCATATTCTATAACGGCTCTCCATAAGAAGTCAATATGAAGCTCTCACCGGATTATAGTATTATAATAGAGCTTCAAGTGTTGGTGTGGATCATACCTATGTTGAAGGGAGGTTATAAAAGAGATAAAAGATATGATGTGAGATTTTAAGTAAGTAAGATAAAGTTAACAACGTACGAGATACTCACATGCAGAAAGTTGCGAATAGTCCATACTTCGGATTAAAGGCTAGAAGCGCGGGGATGCAATAACCGGGAATGATAGAAGCATCATCATGTCTTCCATCATATGGTTTCTAAGTATTGAGAAATCTAGTTAAGAGAATAGAGAAGGGTTAGAGACGATGTGATGTCTCGCTTGACATTCCAAAATAACATAAGGATATCTATGGTGCAAATAAGTTGAAAGAAAGTTGCGAGTAGTATAAATGGATATATATAGGTCGCAAGCTAAAGTATGGTAGAACAACAAAGTTTTAAGAAAACAAGAGAGATAATGGTTTCTCGAAGTTATTGAAAGTTCAGTATAGTCTAAATAAACTCAAAGGAGTCTAAGATTAATAGCATTTAGAAAGAATGAAATGCTGACCCAACGATAAAATGATGGTGTAATTCTGACAGATAAAGGATGATGTTTGGGCCTTCATTTGAATAATGATTTGAAAAAAAAGAATAATAAGAGAAGGAGAAAAGATTTCACTGACGGCACAAGATTAGGATAACCCCATAAGGTGAATCACATTGAGACACTATGAAATACATTAATGGAAATCACTTCAAATATTTCTCAATGCAACGTAAGCCCTGGCGGCAATGTATTACTTAAAAAGATTCAAGTCTTCAAGTGGAGGATTGTAGATCAACATTGAGGTGAATCAACTATGGACAGATACAAGTTACAAAGTACGACATGAGATTAGGCCATCCCTCTTAAGACGAACGGTAATGAATGAGCATTAAAGGAATAAGATTTATACCTAAAGGATAGGCAACAAAATTAACTGGGAGTTTGGTAAGCATAACTCAATAATGATAAATTAAAGTAAAAAAAACATTATGGTATACTATGACCCATGTAGATGCAGTAAAACCATATGAATGGTTGACCTGATATGTGAAATAAGATATGGCCATATTCGCAAGTTCTACAAAGTGTCAAGCGAAGAACTTCAAACACCTATAGATGCATAGAGAGGCATCCTATTAAGACTTATATATGTTTACAAAGTAAGGCCTAGATATTGACTAAAAGATAAAACTAAAAAGGAAAAACGAATCGCATAAGCAAACTTACAAAGTTAGGGCCATACAGGCCGCATGACAAGAGGTAGCAGCAGTGGCGAGATTAGAAAGATTTCGACCACAAGTCATGATATGAGCAATAATACTAAAGAGGGAATACCCTAGACTTTGGACTTATTCAAAGAACAGTCGCCTAGATGGGAAGGGACGTTCTAAAGTATTTGAAAGATATAAGTTATGAAAATGATAAGTGCATCAGTCAACATTCGAGGACGAATGTTCCAAAGGGGGGAATGATGTTACGCCCCACAGTATTATGTCGATGTTATGCTCTGCAATAATATATCACGTTGATGTTACAGCAGATGTTATGCTTCATAGTATTAAGTTACGACAGTGTTGTACTGTGACGACCCGGCTAGTCATCTTAAGAATTTACGCTCTGATTCCCTATTAGATATATTCCCTAAGCTTATTTCTGCTATTTTTATTTGTTGGGATGTTCGTTTTTGAGTTTCGGAGAGTTTTGGGACATTTAGTCCCTAAATGAGAGCTTAAGTGTTGGAAAGTTGACTGTAGTCGGAACAGTGTGAATACGGTCTCAGAATGGAAATCCGATTGTTTTGTTAGCTCCGATAGGTAATTTCGGGCTTAGAAGCATGTTCAGATTGTTATTTGGATGTCCGTAGCAAATTTAGGCTTGAAATGCCGAAAGTTGAATTTTTTGACGTTTCCGGTTCGATAGTGAGATTTTGATCCGAGGGACGGAATGAAATTTCGGAAGCAGGAGTAGCTCTATAGTGTTGAATGTGACGTGTGTGCAAAATTTCAGGTCATTCAGACGAGGTTTGGTAGACGTTTTTATAGAAAGCGTATTTTGAGAAAATTTCGAGTTCTTATGCTTAAATCCTTGGTTAATTCGAGGTTTCGATGTTGTTTTAGGTGTTTTAAGGATTGGTACAAGTTTGGGTAGTATTTTGTGACTTGTTGGTGCCTTTAGTTGATGTCCCGGGGGCCTCCAGATGAATTCGGATGGTTGACGGAGGAAATTTTGGAGTTTACGTTGCAGCTTAAGCTGCTAGTGCTGCCATAACCACACCTGCGGTTTGGGTTCCGCAGGTGCGGCTTATCGATCACAAGAGCGGAGTTGTGGAGAAACAGCAGGTTCCGCAGATGCGGGTAGTTAACCGTAGAAGCGGTACCGCACCTACGGACGGGAAATCACAGGTGGGAAATATTGGACCTTAAGTATATGTCGATGATGCGACCCATTGTTCCGCACATGCGGGACCACAAAAATTGTCCCAAAGCCGCAGATGCGTAAACTATTTTGCATATTATTTTAAAAGGGGTTCCGCGACTTTGGGGTTTATTTCACCATTTTTATCATGGCTTGGGAGCTTTTGGAACAATTTGAAAGAGGGGTTTCAAAGGAAATTCATTGAGGTAAGGAATTTGGACCTAAAACTCGTTCCTATGCAATTATTTCACGGATTAGAGCTAGAAATCATGGAAATTTAGGGTTAGGGAAAACTAGGGCTTGGTATTGGAGACCTTTGAATAATGATTTGAGGGACAAATTGAGGTTTGATTTTGGTACTTTTTCTATGCATGAACTCGTGATAGTGCGAGGTTTCTAGAAATATAAATTTTACCCGATTCTGAGACGTGGGCCCGAGGGGCATTTTGGTCATTTTATATGATTTCGCGTATTATCTTAGACTTTAATTGTAGAATCAGTTACTTGAAGTGTTATTTACATTATGCAATTGAATTGAATAGATTTGGGTCATTTGGAGTCGAGTACTCGTGGCAAGAGCATGGTCTCGGGTTGATTTTGAGCCGGTTCGAGGTAAGTGGCTTGTCTAACCTTATGTGGGGGACCTTCCCCTTAGGATTGATATATTTGGTAATTGAAATGTCTTGTACGTGGGGTGACGAGTGCGTACTTGTGCAAATTGTTGGAAATCTGATTTTCTTTAAGTATTGATTAGTATGCTTCTCTTCTTGCTTTTATTACTTGTACTATTAAACCTGTTGTTAGCTTAGGAAAGCATGTCTAAGTGATTTATTTGCTTTAATTGTACAACATGTTTATCTGAACGATGTGCAGCATGCTAGGATAGAATTGTTGTTGCCTTAATTTTAAATTTCCATTTCTGAATATTTTCTTGCTGCTGCTGTTTATTTACATTGGGACTACGAATGTGGGATTCCGGTAGCTACCCTTAGTCTATTTATTTTGGGACTACAAATGTGGGATTCCGGTAGATCACCCTGCACAGTTATATGGAACTACGGGAATGCACCCAGTAGATTCCCCTAGTACTGGGTATTTACATTTGGGACTACGGAACGGGATTTCGGTAGATCCCCGCGCACTATGAGTTGGACTACAGGACGGTATCCTGGGAGACTGATCGGATATGTGTATTTGGGACAACAGGACGGTATTATGGGAGATCCCCAATCGATATTATTGGTGCTGAGATGTACTTTCTTTCGTGTTTACCTCGTTATTGTGTAGTTGTTGTTGTTATGTATATTCTATGTTATATTTCCATGCTGCACTTATTCATTCTATTCTATTCCATACTGTTGAACTTTATATTTTTGTTTAACCTCAGTAGGGCCCTGACCTTCCTCGTCACTACCCGACCGAGGTTAGGCTTGGCACTTACTAAGTACCGCTATGGTGTACTCATGCCCCTTCTGCTCATGTTTTTCATGTGCAGATCCAGGTACCGCTAATCAGGCCTATCATCCTTGAGGGAGGCGACTGCTTAGAGACTTCGAGGTACATCTGCTACGTCCGCAGACTGAGGAGTCCCTTTTTATTCCTGCTTTAGTATTTACCCCTTCTGTATTTTCTTTTCTATTTAGACATTCCGGAGGTAGAGCTATGTAGTACTTCTTAGCTTGTGAATCGTGGGTTTCCAGGTCTTGGATTTATGTATTGGTATTGAGAGTTAATATGGTGTATGCCGAGCGGCACATTTAAACATTGATATTACTTTATTTCTATTTTAAATGGTTTTACTTCCGCATATGTTGGTTTTTCTTCCACAATTTAGGCTTACCTAGTCGTAGAGACTAGGTGCCATCACGATGGTTCACGGAGGGCGAATCGGGGTCATGACAAGTTGGTATCTGAGCTCTAGGTTCATAGGAGTCATGGATCACAAGACGGTTTATTAGAGTCTCGCTGGTCGGTACGGAGACGTCTGTACTTATCTACGAGAGGCTATGTAATTGTTAGGAAAATTTCCACTTCATTTGATTTCCTTGTTGTGCAATATTTTGACATCACAATTCTAAACTTTTGTTTTCTATTCTCTCACAGATGGTGAGGACACGTGCTACTCGAGATGATCAAGCACCCGCGCCCCCTAATGCAGCTGTTAGAGGCTGGGGCCATGGTAGAGGTTGAGGACGTGCACGTGGTGCAGCCAGAGCACCTGCACGAGCTGCTGCCGAGGTACCACCCACAGTTCCAGCCGGAGTCCAAGCACCTAACACGCCGACTACTACTACTACTCCATCCCTTTAGGAGACTCTAACGCAGTTCATCAGCATGTACACCACCTTGGCTCAGGCAGGGTTACTTCCCCTTGCTATAGCCACCTCCCAGGCCGAAGGAGGAGCACAAACTTCCACCGCCCACACTCCTGAGCAGCAAGTGCATGTTGAGGAGGTCCCAGAGATTATTCTTGTGTCGCCTGCAGTACCAGTTCAGCCCGAAGACAGGGCAGCAACTTCCGAGGATGAGAAGCTGAGGCTTGAAAGGTTCAAGAAGTACAAGCCTCGTATATTAAGTGGTCTAGCATCAGAGGATGATCTGGGATTTCTAGATGAGAGTTACTATATTCTCTGTACCATTGGTATAATAGGATCGAGCGGGGTTTCCTTCACTACCTTCTAGCTTCGAGGAGCTGCCTATGAGTGGTGGCCCACCTATGAGTTTGACAATCCAGATGAGGCTGCTTCACTGACTTGGACTCAGTTTTCAGATCTGTTCCTGAGAGAGTATATTCCTCAGAGCCTCAGGTACACATGGCGCAAAGAGTTTGAGCATTTGCGCCAGGGTTCTATGACTTTCTTAAAGTATGTTGCGCACCTATTGAGGGCTTTATTCCTAGCATCAGGTCTAGTATGACTCGTAAGTTAGAGATGGATATTGCTTATTAGCAGGTGGTGAGCATTGCTAGGATGAATGAGGGTATGCATGCCAGGGAGAGAGAGGAGAGGGAGGCCAAGAGGTCTCGAGAGTCAGGCAATTATTCTGGTACCCGTATCCCAACTGCAGGTCATCATGGTAGGGGTTATATGAGTCTCCCTGTTCATTCAGCTCTTCCAGCAGCCAGTAGTGCTCCAGCTCCTCCTAGGCCTCAGGATCCTTATTATGCACCACCGGTATCTAGCACGCCTCCTACGCGGGGTGCTTTCATAGGTCAGTCCAGCAGACTTGGCCCTAGCCAGTCAGAGCCACCACATCCTCCCAGAGCTTGTTTTGAGTGTGGTTACACATGCCATATGGTGAGGGATTGCCCCAGACTTGGGAGGGGTGCACCTCTAGAGACTTCTCAGCCACAGCGTGCCCCGTAGAGTTCTTAGGCTATGGTTACAGCCCTAGATGCTAACCCACCTGCTCAGCCAGCTAGAGGGCAAGGTTAGGGAGGTAGAGGTAGCACTTGAGGGGGAGGCCAGGCTAGATTCTATGCCCTTCCTACTCGTCCCGAGGCTGTCACCTCTGATTCTGTCATCATAGGTATTATATTGGTTTGTCACAGAGATGCATCGGTTCTATTCGATCCAGACTCCACTTACACTTAAGTGTCTTCTTATTTTGCTCCGCATTTGTGTGTACCTCACAATTCTTTGAGTTCCCCTGTTTATGTTTCTACTCATGTGGGAGATTCTCTTGTTGTGGACTGCGTTTATCGGTCGTGTTTGGTTACTCTTAGTGGTTTTGAGACCAGAGCTGATTTATTGTTACTCAGCATGGTTGACTTTGATATTATATTGGGCATGGACTAGTTGTCGCCCCATTATGCTATTCTTGATTGTCACGCCAAAATAGTGACACTAGCTATGCCAGGTGTACCACATGTTGAGTGGAGGGGTACTTTAGATCACACTCCCAGAAGAGTTATTTCTTTCCTTAAGGCTCAGCGTATAGTTGAGAAGGGGTGTGACGCGTATTTAGCTTATGTGAGATATGTCAGTGTTGATACCCCTTCAGTTGATTCAGTCCCAGTAGCACGGGATTTTCCCGATGTGTTTCCAACTGACCGTCCAAGCATGCCACATGATAGAGATATTGAATTTAGCATTTATTTGTTGCTGGGCACTCAACCCATTTCTATTCCTTCGTATCGTATGGCTCCTCCTGATTTGAAGGAGTTGAAAGATCAGTTACACGAATTGCTTGATAAGGGTTTTATTCGGCCCAATGTATCGCCTTAGGGTGTTGTTGTCTTGTTTGTGAAGAAAAAAAATGGTTCTATCCGTATGTGCATTGATTACCCCTAGTTGAACAAGGTTACAATGAAGAACTGTTATACTTTGCCTCGTATTGATGATCTGTTTGACCAGCTTCATGGCGCATGGGTGTTTTCCATGATGGACTTGCGCTCGGGTTACCATCAGTTGCAGATTCGGGATCCTGATATCCCGAAGATTTCTTTCAAGACTTTGTATGGTCATTACGAGTTCCTTGTTATGTCATTTGGGCTGACTAATGCCGCAACAACCTTCATGCATTTGATACACAGTGTGTTCTGGTCATATCTTAACTCGTTCGTCATTGTCTTTATTGATGATATTTTGGTGTATTCCCGAAGTTGGGAAGATCATGAGTATCACCTGAGGACTGTGCTTCAGACTCTAAGAGAGAAGAAATTATATGCTAAGTTCTCTAAATTTGAGTTTTAGTTGGATTCAGTGGCATTCTTAGGCCACGTGGTATCGAGTGAGGGTATTCAGGTGGATCCAAAGAAGATGGAGGCCATGCAGAGTTGGCCCAGACCATCCTCAGCCAGAGATCCGCAGTTTCCTTGGCTTGGTGGGCTACTACCGTCGTTTTGTGGAGGGGTTTTCATCGATTGCATCCCCTATGACCAGGCTGACCCAGAAGGGTGCTCAGTTTCAGTGGACGGAGGAGTGTGAGGCGAGCTTTCAGAAGCTCAAGACAACTTTGACTACAACCCCAATTTTCATACTGCCTACAGGTTCAGCGTTATATACGATTTATTGTGATGCCTCGAGGATTGTCCTCAGAGCGGTGTTGATGTAGGACGGTAGGGTGATTACCTACGCATCCAAACAATTGAAGATTCATGAGAAGAATTACCCTGTTCAAGACCTTGATTTAGCTACCACTGTTCACGCCCTGAAGATTTGGCGCCATTATTTATATGGGGTTCCCTGTGAGATCTATACTGACAATTGCAGCTTACAGCACCAGTTCAAGCAAAAGGATCTAAATTTATGCAAGATGAGATGGTTAGAATTGCTGAAGGATTATGATATCACTATTTTCTATCACCCGGGCAAGGCCAATGTGGTGGCCGATGCTTTGAGTCGCTGGGCAGAGAGTTTGGGGAGTTTGCCTTATTTACCAGCATCGGAGAGGCCTATGGCGATGGATATTTAGGCCTTAGCCAGCCAGTTTGTGAGATTGGGTCTTTTGGAGCCCAGTCAGGTTCTAGCTTGCGTGGTTTCTCGGTCTTCCATATTTGATCGTATCAGGGAGCGGTAGTATGATGACACTCATTTGCTTGTCCTCAAGGACAAAGATTAGCATGGTGATGCCAGAGATGTGACTATTGGTGATGATGGGGTATTGAGGATGCTTGGTCAGATTTTTGTACCCAATGTTGATGTTCTTCGAGAGTTGATTCTAGAGGAGGCCCATAGTTCACGGTATTCCATCCATCCGGGTGCCGTGAAGATGTATCAGGATTTGAGAAAGCACTGTCACACCTCCTTTTTGCGCGCCCGGCCCCGAAGGGTTAAATGCGCGGGTGGAGTTTTTCCAATTTAAGTGACAATATTCGAAATGGGATTATTTATTTAATTCAGAGTCGCCACTTGGGAAAGGTTTGGCTTTTGGTGTCCCAAGTCACCGGTTTATCTTGAATCCCAAATCGAGGAAATTTTCGACTTTTCCAAATGAAGTCTGCGAACCAAAAATTCTAAGTAAGGAATTCTGTTGACCCGAGGGAAGGTGTTAGGCACCCTCGAATCCCGTGGTTCTAGCACGGTCGCTTAAATTGTTATAAAGGCTAAATATCTGATTTAAATACATGTTATGACTTACGTGCTTTTATTAAACTTAAAACCGCTTTTATCATTATCACTTATTTTTATAGAATTGCAACGTCGTGAAAATGCATCTCGAACCACGTCACAATCAATGCGCCCGTGATCGTCAACACATTTTGACTTCGTTGAGATTTGGATTTGGGTCACATCAATGTGCACCCGAATTTAAGAATATGATTTAATTAAGTCGCGCCTAAGAGTCTAACGCGTTATTATTTTTTGAGAAGGCCATGAGATTCACTAAACGGCCTAACCTGAATTCTAAATATTTATTATGGTTATTTATTGAGGGCCCCGCAATTTTGCATTTTTATTTGGCGAGGCTCATCTCTATTTTAGAAAGGATATCCTAAAGTGGCTACATTTCTAATGCATTTGTCTCTAAAACTAGAAGAAAAGGTACATGCTAATTCAATTATATGCTTTTGCCTAATCCGGATTCTTGTCAATTTCTGACTAATTGTTTACAAAGTGGAGAGATGTCATACCTTGTGAAACATGCTTTAATTGGACAAAGAAGTTACATTCGAGATTGACCCAATGCTATACTTGCATACAAACATTTCTTGAATTGAATTTAACTAGACTTATTTAGGTTGGATTAAGGGAATTAACTACTATGTCTTATTACTGAAAGGGATTCGAACGCGCTTCTATATGCTGTCTAGCGGGTTCTGATAAAGGAAAACTAAAATAACACTGAACATCATTGTATAAAAAATGGAAGTACTCTATTGTATGCATCTTATTATAGTTAAACAGGAATCCGATCGAAAATTCTATGTCAATTATCCATGCATTCTATGTATTGTATCATTACATCTTGTACTGGCAAACAACTATGAACTAAGATGCAAGAGGCTAAACTTGATTAAGTATTATCTAACTAATCTTTCATTACTGAATCACATTAATCAATTTATACAACAGAAGTCAGTATATTACAAGCATTACAAAACAGACATCTCAATCTTCTTCAAGAACTCCTTTCATTTCATGCTTTTGAACTGTTACAGTTAGCACCAAAGTTGGATTTGAAATGTGTACCTGGAAAACACTGAATACTGAAATGCAAAGAAGAAGTGAAGCAGCAAGATCAGCAGCAGCAGGAAACCAAATAGCAGCAGCAACAGCAGGTAACCAAATAGGAGCAAAATCCCAGTGCAAGATGCAGCTGGAGCCAATGAAAAATGGCAGAGTGTGGCAAGTTCCTAGTAATATGAATCAGAATTTAGGCAAAACAAATCTGGGAATGCACTGATGCTACACACAACTAAAAATCTCAAACAGAACTCAAAAGAAATCGATATGGAATAGGGAAATCCAGGCCATATGAGAATCAAGACAAAGAGGAAAAATGCAGTTCCTCTTTCCTGTGTTATGCCTCTCTCTATCTATTTCTGTCTGTGTGTGTATATACCATCCTTCCTCTCTTCTCAGATCTCCTAATTATCTCTATTATCAGATGGTATCCTTTCTCCTCTAATCTCTTATATCCTCACAGTGTGTGTGTTTCTCCCCTCTATCTGTCAGGTCTGCATCTATTTGTGTGTATTTCAAGCTCTCTCTTTCAAAAACTCCTCACAGTGTGCTTCCCTCTCTCTCTATGTTTTTTTTTCAGCTCTTAGGGTCCGTGTGTATATCTCTGTCTATCAGATGTCCTCCCTCTATTTATAAGCCTTAATACTACCCCTTTTAACAGCCTGTTTAGAATATCCCCATACCCCTCCCATGTGCCTTCCATTTTCAGTTCCAACTTTAGCTAATTAAGTATTAACAAAACCCATGATATTCCCTGGCAGACTCACTTTAAGTAATGTTTATTATTTTTGGAGGTTAAAGTAGAGTATGGGCAGCAGAATGTATCTGACAGCATATGCTGTCAAATTATTTAACTTAACAAAGACCTTTAATGCAGGCCACAGGTTGTGCACAAAGCACATGAGGTGCACCAATGCACATGTTGTGCACGAGTGCACATGCCCTCCAATTCAGATTTAAACCAAACATCCCTTTTACATTACTGATCCAAATCAACAGCTATAAGTAAACAAAACTGGTTCTTAATTGATTCAACAAATGCTTAGCAGAAGTAAGTCGATTTGTTATTGTTCGGACAGCTGAAACTAATTGACGACATATGTCGACTCGACTATATTAGCATTAACATACACAATCGTAGCCAAAAATCAGACATTTAAACAGTATCGATGCATGATTCGAATTATACTGACTAAACAGAATTACACTCGAGGAGTCAACTAGTCAGTCCAAATTGAAAATCAGCTAATTGCACAACACTTTCATACACATTATCAGAACAAATGGAAGGGCTTAATCAAACAACAGAAGTTCAGGCAAAGTGGTCAAGGCACAGTTGATAAAAGTCAAGGACACAAACAGAACATGAACAGACCCTTACAACAAACAAATGAACCAAAACAAATAAGAAAAGAAAGAACTCACCTTAAACCGTAAAAGATCAAAACCTTAACTCGGACTCGGTCAGGCCTTTCTTAAGGCTGAACGGACTTTAATCGAAGTGTTTCTCAGATGAGAAACACTTTGATTAAAGTCCATTAGACCTTAATCTGTTTGGTTGAACCAGTGACAAAAAACTACAAAGTTCCAAAACTCAGATCTGGGATTCATGCTTCCCTGATCAGATTCGGACCAAACCAAGTATGGTTTGGTCACGAGGAGGGTCTGGGGAGTGTCTGGTGTGAAGCTGGGGTCGGTTGGTGTAAATCGGGTTCCGACTCGAATCTTCAAATGAAGATTCGAGAAGGTGGGATAGGATTCGAGGTGTGTGGTTGATAGATTTGGGTTCAGGACGGTAAGGGGGTTCTATGGTGTTAAGGGCGAGGTCACCGGCGTCCGTGCCGCCGGCTTTCATGGTGAAGGATACAGGGGCGGCTAGGTTTTGAAGGGGACGGGTTTGGTGAAGACGAAGGTTGGGGTGTTGGCTAGGGGGGCAGGGTATGGTAAAGGGTTTATATAGTTAGTGGGTGGGCGGATCTCAACCGTTAGATCAATCTAGATCTACGGTCTGGATCTGAGGGCTTAAGTGGAACGGTGTCGTTTTGAGGGTAAAGGGTTTGGGTTGGTCCGGGTGAAAACGGGTCGGGGCCATTAGTGGGTTATGGGGAGGTGATCTTGGCCGTTGATCAATCTGAGATCAACGGCCCAGATCAACCTGTATCAATACGACGTCGTTTGGACTCTCTAGGCATCAGCTGGACTGGACCGGGCAGGCCTGGTTTGGGTATTGTTTGTTTGGGCCAATTTTAATAAATTGTCCCAATCCGGAAGAAGAAGGGACCTTTTCTTATATTTTTTTATTATTTTTATTTCTTTTCCTTATTTATTTTAAAAACAAAACTAAGCAAAAAAAATCAAATTAAAATTAAATACACACTCAATACAATTATTTGCACACACACTAAAAATATTTCAAAACAGGTAAAATCAAACAAAACAAAATCACGGACAAAGATGCACGTTTTATGCCTTTCTATTTAACAACCACGTTACGGTTAAGATTATGCATGACACACACATTTTGTATTTTGTTTTAAATAAATAAATAAATAAGAAAAAAAATAAAAATGGGCAAAAGTCACAAATAAATCAACAAAGTGCCGCACAGAAATCCGAAAATTGTACAGCAGGGCCAATTATTATTATTTTTTATTTCTTTTGGAGCGATTGTCGTGCGAAACAAAAATCACGTGCTCACAGCTGCCCCTCTTTGTTCGGAAACACGAAGAGTTTTTGTGCAAAGATAAAGTGAGCGTGTATGAGCGATTTTTGCTATGGACCACTCCGTATGAAGCATGTTTTTGAAATATCTGACCGAATCTTGCTTCAAAGATTTCCTACATATCCTGGGCTAAACAGGAATCAGGTCAATGTAGTTCGAGAAGTTTTGGAAGCTGGGACTACCATGGGATTGCAATGTTTGCTGCTACTGCTGTTGCTGTTGTCACTGCTGTGTCACTGACCGCCTTATTATAACCAAACGAAAATTGGAAATTGAACTAACTACTTATATGCATGTCAACTGCTAGTTACAAGATTCCTATCTATGATTCTTTTACGACTTGATCTTGGGTCTTAGCTGATTATGCTTGTAGACTTCGATCTGAATCTTGATGCTTGCGAGTTGCGGCGACTCGTTTAACCTCTAGGATACTGAGTGAGACGCGATTGGCAGGGTTCAGGACCTTAACCAAATGTTGGAGTCAATTTGCTTTCCATTTACTCCGATAGCTCGGGACATCTTCTCTCTTTTTTCTTCTTTTCCTTCGTTGATTTCGAACTGGGACTCATCTCGTGGGGTCGTTTCGATCCATGTGGGTCGAGGTTAGACCTGCGGGAGAAAACAAATGAACGAAATTTTCTGCCCCAGATTCACTAGGAAAATTTCGTTAATTATTCTCCAGGAAGTTCATAAAATTGATGAAAGAGGATATGCATGCTCAGTTCAAGGTTGGAGCCCTAATACCGACTAGCTGGGGAAAGGTTCAGTTTAGGGTTTAAAACCCTAACGCCGAACGAAGAAAAAAATTTAGTTTAGGGTTTTAAAACCCTAATGCTGATTAAAGGAAAAGTTCAGTTTAGGGTTTTAAAATCCTAATGCTGACTAAAGGAAAAATTCAGTTTAGGGTTTAAAACCCTAATGTCGGCTGAAAGGAAAAAGTTCAGTTTAGGGTTTAAAACCCTAATGCTGACTAAAAGGAAAATTCAGTTTAGGGTTTAAAACCCTAATGCTGATTGCATGGAAAATCTCAGTTTAGGGTTTAAAACCCTAATGCTGGCTGAAAGGAAAAAGTTCAGTTTAGGGTTTAAAACCCTAATGCTGACTAAAAGGAAAATTCAGCTTAGGGTTTAAAACCCTAATGCTGATTGCGTGGAAAAGCTCAGTTTAGGGTTTAAAACCCTAATGCTGGCTGAATGGAAAAAGTTCAGTTTAGGGTTTAAAACCCTAATGCTAACTAAAAGGAAAATTCAGTTTAGGGTTTAAAACCCTAATGCTGATTGCATGGAAAAGCTCAGTTTAGGGTTTAAAACCCTAATGCTGGCTGAAAGGAAAAAGTTCAGTTTAGGGTTTAAAACCCTAATGCTGACTAAAAGAAAAATTCAGTTTAGGGTTTAAAACCCTAATGCTGATTGCATGGAAAAGCTCAGTTTAGGGTTTAAAACCCTAATGCTGGCTGAAAGGAAAAAGTTCAGTTTAGGGTTTAAAACCCTAATGCTGACTAAAAGGAAAATTCAGTTTAGGGTTTAAAACCCTAATGCTGATTGCATGGAAAAGCTCAGTTTAGGGTTTAAAACCCTAATGCTGGCTGAATGGAAAAAGTTCAGTTTAGGGTTTAAAACCCTAATGCTGATTGCATGGAAAAGCTCAGTTTAGGGTTTAAAACCCTAATGCTGGCTGAAAGGAAAAAGTTCAGTTTAGGGTTTAAAACCCTAATGCTGACTAAAAGGAAAAGTTCAGTTTAGGGTTTAAAACCCTAACGCTGGCTGAAAGGAAAAAGTTCAGTTTAGGGTTTAAAACCCTAATGCTGACTAAAAGGAAAAGCTCAGTTTAAGGTTTAAAACCCTAATGCTGGCTGCATGGAAAAGCTCAGTTTAGGGTTTAAACCCCTAATGCTGGCTGAAAGGAAAAAGTTCAGTTTAGGGTTTAAAACCCTAATGCTGATTGCATGGAAAAGCTCAGTTTAGAGTTTAAAACTCTAATGCTGGCTGAAAGGAAAAAGTTCAGTTTAGGGTTTAAAACCCTAATGCTGACTAAAAGGAAAATTCAATTTAGGGTTTAAAACCCTAATGCTGATTGCATGGAAAAGCTCAGTTTAGGGTTTAAAACCCTAATGCTGGCTGAAAGGAAAAAGTTCAGTTTAGGGTTTAAAACCCTAATGCTGACTAAAAGAAAAATTCAGTTTAGGGTTTAAAACCCTAATGCTGATGCATGGAAAAGCTCAGTTTAGGGTTTAAAACCCTAATGCTGGCTGAAAGGAAAAAGTTCAGTTTAGGGTTTAAAACCCTAATGCTGATTGCATGGAAAAGCTCAGTTTAGGGTTTAAAACCCTAATGCTGGCTGAAAGGAAAAAGTTCAGTTTAGGGTTTAAAACCCTAATGCTGACTAAAAGGAAAAGCTCAGTTTAGGGTTTAAAACCCTAATGCTGGCTGCATGGAAAAGCTCAGTTTAGGGTTTAAAACCCTAATGCTGGCTGAAAGGAAAAAGTTCAGTTTAAGGTTTAAAACCCTAATGCTGACTAAAAGGAAAAGCTCAGTTTAGGGTTTAAAACCCTAATGTTGATAACATGGAAAAGCTCAGTTCAGGGTTTAAAACCCTAATGCTGGCTGAATGGAAAAATTCAGTTTAGGGTTTAAAACCCTAATGCTGACTAAAAGGAAAATTCAGTTTAGGGTTTAAAACCCTAATGCTGATTGCGTGGAAAAGCTCAGTTTAGGGTTTAAAACCCTAATGCTGGCTGAATGGAAAAAGTTCAGTTTAGGGTTTAAAACCCTAATGCTAACTAAAAGGAAAATTCAGTTTAGGGTTTAAAACCCTAATGCTGATTGCGTGGAAAAGCTCAGTTTAGGGTTTAAAACCCTAATGCTGGCTGAATGGAAAAAGTTCAGTTTAGGGTTTAAAACCCTAATGCTAACTAAAAGGAAAATTCAGTTTAGGGTTTAAAACCCTAATGCTGATTGCATGGAAAAGCTCAGTTTAGGGTTTTAAAACCCTAATGCTGGCTGAAAGGAAAAAGTTCAGTTTAGGGTTTAAAACCCTAATGCTGACTAAAAGAAAAATTCAGTTTAGGGTTTAAAACCCTAATGCTGATTGCATGGAAAAGCTCAGTTTAGGGTTTAAAACCCTAATGCTGGCTGAAAGGAAAAAGTTCAGTTTAGGGTTTAAAACCCTAATGCTGGCTGAAAGGAAAAAGTTCAGTTTAGGGTTTAAAACCCTAATGCTGACTAAAAGAAAAATTCAGTTTAGGGTTTAAAACCCTAATGCTGATTGCGTGGAAAAGCTCAGTTTAGGGTTTAAAACCCTAATGCTGACTAAAAGGAAAAGCTCAGTTTAGGGTTTAAAACCCTAATGCTGATTGCATGGAAAAGCTCAGTTTAGGGTTTAAAACCCTAATGCTGGCTGAAAGGAAAAAGTTCAGTTTAAGGTTTAAAACCCTAATGCTGACTAAAAGGAAAAGCTCAGTTTAGGGTTTAAAACCCTAATGTTGATAACATGGAAAAGCTCAGTTCAGGATTTAAAACCCTAATGCTGGCTGAATGGAAAAATTCAGTTTAGGGTTTAAAACCCTAATGCTGACTAAAAGGAAAATTCAGTTTAGGGTTTAAAACCTTAATGCTGATTGCGTGGAAAAGCTCAGTTTAGGGTTTAAAACCCTAATGCTGGCTGAATGGAAAAAGTTCAGTTTAGGGTTTAAAACCCTAATGCTGATTGCGTGGAAAAGCTCAGTTTAGGGTTTAAAACCCTAATGCTGGCTGAATGGAAAAAGTTCAGTTTAGGGTTTAAAACCCTAATGCTAACTAAAAGGAAAATTCAGTTTAGGGTTTAAAACCCTAATGCTGATTGCATGGAAAAGCTCAGTTTAGGGTTTAAAACCCTAATGCTGGCTGAAAGGAAAAAGTTCAGTTTAGGGTTTAAAACCCTAATGCTGACTAAAAGAAAAATTCAGTTTAGGGTTTAAAACCCTAATGCTGATTGCATGGAAAAGCTCAGTTTAGGGTTTAAAACCCTAATGCTGGCTGAAAGGAAAAAGTTCAGTTTAGGGTTTAAAACCCTAATGCTGATTGCATGGAAAAGCTCAGTTTAGGGTTTAAAACCCTAATGCTGGCTGAATGGAAAAAGTTCAGTTTAGGGTTTAAAACCCTAATGCTGACTAAAAGGAAAATTCAGTTTAGGGTTTAAAACCCTAATGCTGATTGCATGGAAAAGCTCAGTTTAGGGTTTAAAACCCTAATGCTGGCTGAAAGGAAAAAGTTCAGTTTAGGGTTTAAAACCCTAATGCTGACTAAAAGGAAAAGTTCAGTTTAGGGTTTAAAACCCTAATGCTGACTGAAAGGAAAAAGTTCAGTTTAGGGTTTAAAACCCTAATGCTGACTAAAAGGAAAAGCTCAGTTTAAGGTTTAAAACCCTAATGCTGGCTGCATGGAAAAGCTCAGTTTAGGGTTTAAACCCCTAATGCTGGCTGAAAGGAAAAAGTTCAGTTTAGGGTTTAAAACCCTAATGCTGATTGCATGGAAAAGCTCAGTTTAGAGTTTAAAACTCTAATGCTGGCTGAAAGGAAAAAGTTCAGTTTAGGGTTTAAAACCCTAATGCTGACTAAAAGGAAAATTCAATTTAGGGTTTAAAACCCTAATGCTGATTGCATGGAAAAGCTCAGTTTAGGGTTTAAAACCCTAATGCTGGCTGAAAGGAAAAAGTTCAGTTTAGGGTTTAAAACCCTAATGCTGACTAAAAGAAAAATTCAGTTTAGGGTTTAAAACCCTAATGCTGATTGCATGGAAAAGTTCAGTTTAGGGTTTAAAACCCTAATGCTGACTAAAAGGAAAATTCAGTTTAGGGATTAAAACCCTAATGCTGATTGCATGGAAAAGCTCAGTTTAGGGTTTAAAACCCTAATGCTGGCTGAAAGGAAAAAGTTCAGTTTAGGGTTTAAAACCCTAATGCTGACTAAAAGGAAAAGCTCAGTTTAGGGTTTAAAACCCTAATGCTGGCTGCATGGAAAAGCTCAGTTTAGGGTTTAAAACCCTAATGCTGGCTGAAAGGAAAAAGTTCAGTTTAAGGTTTAAAACCCTAATGCTGACTAAAAGGAAAAGCTCAGTTTAGGGTTTAAAACCCTAATGTTGATAACATGGAAAAGCTCAGTTCAGGGTTTAAAACCCTAATGCTGGCTGAATGGAAAAATTCAGTTTAGGGTTTAAAACCCTAATGCTGACTAAAGAGAAAATTCAGTTTAGGGTTGAATACCCTAATGCTGACTGGCTGGGGATAAGGCTCGAGAATACTACACGATCTATTTTTGAGTTTTCCTGTTTTAATAGAAGATAAAAGGGAGTTTCGTGGAAGCTTACCTTTCGAGTGAATTCATCATTGCCGAAGTACTTCCTGTACCCGTGTACCTTTTTCTTTGGGCGACACCTGCTTCTTGCACGGTTGTCTTGGATCGGACCTGTTTCAACCTTTCAGACAAAGAATCATTTGTTAGTTCGGAAATGACGGTCGGTTTGGTGACCTTGATCGTTCCCAGTTTGCTTTCTTGCGTCTTCATTTCTTTTGTGAAGTTCCGCCATTGATTTGATTCGAATGGCGAAACCCTTCTAAACTGTTCAGGCTTGTATTTCCAGATTCTGCGATGACTTGCCTCGTAAGGCCTCTCTTTTTTTCTTTTTGTCCCGTTTTGATTGGAGGTTCTCAACGGGGGTTTTATTGGAGGTGTTCTATGGGAATTTGTACAAAAGGAAGCTCTGTGGGGGGAATATTTACAAAGTGGATTCTTTGTGTGGATTTTTGTACAATGGGGCATGCTGGGGATTTATTTCAAAGCGGGCTTTCTAGGATTTGTCGGAGTAAGCTTGTTGAGGAATTTTACAAAGGGACTCGCTGGGATTTGCTGGGGAGACTCCATCGGGGATTTTTTTTTTTTTTTTTTATTGGGGAGACTCTGTGGAGATTGTACAAAGAGAGACTATGTGGGGATTTGTACAGAGGGAGACTCTGTGGGGGTTCGTCCGAAGGCGGACTTGCTGGGGAAGATTTCTCTCTTTCCTCTTTACTTTAAACACCATCGAACGTCATGATTCATTAGGCTTGGGCAATCGTACCAACGGGATGAGGCGTTTTCCTTCATGAGACGGAATTCCGTGCAAATAAACCTGCCACCTGCCCTTTCCGGTGTATCCTGAACTTGGGGTTAAAACATAAAAGAGATTCGAAAAGAACAAAGAAAGGGGAAAAACAAATCAGAAAAGGAGTATCCTTTTCGGGACGAGAAAGACTTATCTGAGGAAGATAACGCTGGCTTTAAATGACATGACATGCCTTTTGGACTGGACGTCTGACCTTCTAAGAGCTTGCGTTTTCCTGAACCAGAACGGACCTGTGATTCCAAACTGGTGGCACTCTGCCGAGACTTTCTTGGGGTGGCGTCATTCTTTTCGGCCAACAGCGCCCTTTGCGGGTTTTCGCTGGCTGACCTCTCTCATTTCTCTTCCTGTCGTCGCTTGATAGCACTCTTTGCGAGTTTTTACTAAACAAGCTCTCTCATTTTGGTTTCTCTTCTCCCGTCGCCTCGTGGTGCCCGAAGGTTTTCACCGCCGAGACTCTCTCATTTTATCTCTCTCAATTCAGAGTGTGATGGTCTTCGTTTGTGACGCTTATTGATTCCCCACCATATTTGGTAATTGATTTGAAGGCTTGTGCTTGGTAAAGAGAGGTAGTGATACTAACTTCTCAACTGCTCGACGTGCCCCGGTTTTCAATTTCAGGGTGGATGGGATTTTATTGTTGGTGTGACTGAACCTCAGGGAGAGGCTGCCTACGTATCCTTTCGGAATCAAGTCAAACGTAGTTCAGGCCTCAATCAATGTTTTTTTTTTTTTTTTTTTGTAGAGAGGATTGGGTAGTGTTTGGGAGTAGTGGGGGATAAAACCTTCGCCATTTTTAAATGTGTCAGGACTACTGGAGTATGATCTAGACGTAGTATCTCTTGACTGCATCTGCATTTACTGCTGTGTCGGGGTCATTTCCTTCGATATCACCTAAATACAATGCTCCTCTCGGCAATATCTTCCTTACGATGTATGGGCCTTTCCAATTTGGGGCAAACTTTCCTTTTGCTTCTTCATGATGCGGCAGAATACGCCTTAGTACCAGCTGACCTACTTCGAAATTCCGGGGTCGGACTTTCTTGTTGTAAGCACGGGCCATCCTTCGTTGGTATAACTGTCCGTGACAAACTGCGGCCATTCGCTTTTCATCAATCAACGTCAATTGCTCCAGTCGAGCCTTAACCCACTCGCTGTCTTCGATTTCTGCTTCGACAATGATTCGAAGCGAAGGAATTTCTACCTCTGCCGGTATTACAGCCTCGGTCCCATAGACCAAAAGATAAGGAGTCGCTCCTACTGATGTGCGTACCGTAGTGCGATACCCCAATAATGCAAATGGTAACTGCTCATGCCACTGTCGGGAACTTTGGATGGTCTTCCTCAAAATCTTCTTGATGTTTTTATTTGCAGCTTCCACAGCACCATTGGCTTTCGGCCGATAAGGAGTGGAATTCCTATGCGTTATCTTGAATTGCTCGCATACATCTCCCATCAAGTGACTGTTCAAGTTTGCTGCGTTATCTGTAATGATAGTCGCAGGAATACCGAAGCGACAGATAAGATTTGAGTGTACAAAATCCACCACAGCTTTCTTAGTGACCGACTTGAGAGTGACAGCTTCTACCCATTTTGTGAAGTAATCGATGGCAACCAGTATAAACCTGTGTCCATTCGAAGCCTTCGGTTCGATTGGTCCAATGACGTCCATGCCCCATGCGACAAATGGCCAAGGTGCGGACATGGGATGCAACTCCGTGGGAGGTGCATGAATCAAATCACCGTGCACCTGACACTGATGACACTTCCGGACAAAGCTAAAGCAATCTTTTTCCATGGTCATCCAGTAATAACCTGCTCGGAGGATTTTCTTCGCTAAGACATACCCGTTCATGTGAGGTCCGCACACACCTGCGTGTACTTCGTGCATGATCTTTCTCGATTCCTCGATATCGACACATCTTAGGAGATTGAGGTCCGGGGTCCTCTTATATAACAATTCACCGCTTAGAAAGAAACCACTTGCATGTCGCCTAATGGTCCTCTTCTGATCTCCAGTAGCATGCTCGGGGTATTCTTGTGTCTTCAGGAATTTCTTGATGTCATGGTACCAAGGCTGCGTATTTGATCCCGCCTCGATTACACTGCAGTAACCGTGTCTTTCCTTGATTTGGATTTCCAAAGGATCGACGTGGGCGTTGCCCGGGTAGGGTAGCATTGAAGCCAAAGTAGCAAGTGCATCTGCCAGTTCATTGTGACACCTCGGAATGTACCTGAATTCTATTGATGTAAAGCGCTTGCTGAGGTCCTCCACATGTTGTCGGTATGGGATAAGTTTGACATCCCGAGTTTCCCATTCGCCTTGAGCTTGCCGGATGATCAGGTCAGAGTCTCCCATAATCAGTAAGTCTTCGACATCCTGATCGATTGCCATATGCATGCCCATAATGCAGGCTTCATACTCATCTGTATTATTTGTGCAAAAGAAACGAAGTCTAGCTGTGGCGGGATAATGCTGACCGGAAGGCGAGATCAAAATTACCCCAATCCCTACACCCTTGGCGTTCACGGCTCCGTCAAAGAACATCTTCCAAACACGAGCTTCCTCCGAGATCACTTCTACGGTGTTTACCTCTTCATCTGGAAAGTAGGTATCCAATAGCTGGTATTTCTCATCGACCGGATTTTCGGTCAAATGATCTGCCAACGCCTGGGCTTTCATTGCCGTGCGAGTGACATAAACTATGTCGAATTCCGTAAGCAAAATTTGCCATTTAGCCAGTCTCCCAGTAGGCATTGGTTTCTGAAATATATACTTCAAAAGATCCAACCTGCTTATGAGGAACGTAGTGTGGGCTTGGAGATAATGTCTCAGCTTTTGTGCAACCCATGTGAGAGCGCAGCATGTCCTTTCTAGCAGAGTGTATTTGGCCTCGTAGCCGGTGAATTTCTTGCTCAAGTAGTAGATTGCTTGCTCCTTCTTTCCGGTTACGTCGTGTTGCCCGAGGACGTAGCCGAAAGAGTTCTCCAAGACTGTTAGATATAAGAAAAGTGGCCTTCCCGGTTCTGGAGGGACCAAGACCGGGGGATTCGAAAGGTATTTTTTGACTTTATCAAAGGCTTCTTGACACTCAGTTGTCCACTTAATCGCCGCATCTTTCCTTAACAGCTTGAATATGGGCTCACACGTGCTTGTCAGCTGGGCAATAAACCGACTGATGTAGTTCAACCTGCCCAAAAGACTCATCACGTCTTTCTTTGTTTTTGGGGGAGGCAGATCTCTGATGGATTTTATCTTAGTTGGATCTAGCTCGATACCTCTCCTGCTTACGATGAAACCCAAAAGTTTGCCCGACGGAACTCCGAAAGCACATTTGGCTGGGTTCAGCTTCAAGTCATACTTCCTTAGCCTCTCGAAGAACTTCCTCAAGTCTTGGATGTGATTATCCTGCGTCCTGGACTTGACTATCACGTCATCCACGTACACCTCTATTTCCTGGTGCATCATGTCATGGAAAATGGCAGTCATGGCCCTCATGTAAGTAGCCCCAGCATTCTTCAGACCAAATGGCATGACCCGGTAACAGTAGGTGCCCAAAGGCGTGGTGAAGGCAGTTTTCTCGACGTCCTCTTCATCCATCAGTACCTGATGATACCCAGCATAACAATCTACAAAAGACTGTATCTCGTGTTTGGCGCAATTATCAACGAGGATGTGGATGTTGGGCAGCGGGAAATTATCTTTAGGACTTGCTCTGTTCAGATCTCTGTAATCTACACATACCCGAGTTTTCCCGTCCTTTTTTGGTACTGGAACTACATTCGCCAGCCATGTTGTATATTGGACTACCGGGATCACTCCTGTTTTAAGTTGCTTGGTGATCTCCTCTTTAATCTTGTCACTGACCTCAGTTTTGAACTTTCGTTGCTTTTGTTGAACTGGAGGACAATCAGGATGAATCGGCAATTTATGAACCACTAGATCAACACCTAGTCCCGGCATGTCATCATATGACCAAGCAAACACGTCTTTGAATTCAAGAAGAAGTTGAATTATCGCCTCTCGCATTTTCTTGTCCGTGTGAATGCTTATCTTGGTCTCCCGGATTTCTTCCGGGGTTCCTAAATTTACCGGTTCAGTGTCATTCAGATTTGGCTTAGGTTTATTCTCGAAATATTCCAACTCTCGGTTTATCTCCCTAAAAGCCTCTTCCGCATCATATTCTGGTTCTGGGTTCATTAATTCGCAGTTAAATAGCTCATTGTGATCTGGGCGTGAAGTCCGCAAGCATGTCATATTTAAAGCCGCATTATTAGGACTGAAAAGGAAGATAAGAGGAAAAGTAATAAAATCAGAACAAAAGAAAGAATAGGAAAGCAATGATGATTTTTTTTTATTTTCTTTGGAAAATTGGAAGACAACAACGTTTACAACTAGGAATTCGGAACAACAATTGAAAAGAAGAAAACGTTCAAGTTATGTCCCGGAGATAACTTGTGATACAGGAAAGGTGGCAGGACAGGTCTACCCGGACTTCCGTCTAGTCGGGAATGGCGTGGCCTCCCAGTTTTGGAGTTTGGCGTTTGGCCCCATGTGCATCATCTCAGCAGCGCTTGTGCCTTCACCCGGTTGAACCATGTGGACCTCGTAGAGCATCTCCCTTATTGCCCCACATATCTCCTTGATTTCCTCAGCCGTGAAGACCTCATCATCTTTTTCTTCAACGTACCTTGGCCTGATGAAAGTTGCATATAAATCCGGCAGTGGTTGAGGTAACTTCCAACCCTCATTTCTCCTTTTCTTTTCCCATTCTTCGTCTGCTGGAGTAGGTTTGAAACCTAGTCCAAAAGGTTTCTTGATGACTGGCAAAGTAATGGGTTCTGTTATTCCCTGAAGGGTTCGTCCAAGTCCCTTCCCTGGCCTAAATCCGTGACGGATCATCTCTTTGGCCACCATAACCGAGGCGTTAGACAAGAAAGGCTGGGGGCAGGGTATTCCCTCTTCGTGCTGCTCTTCCAGTACAACCTCGAAAGCTTGATAGACCGTATGTTCGCTTCCTTCTCTTGGTTCAAGGTACGGGATGGATGGGTCCCGATAAATGGCATGCTCATCTTCCCCATGGACCACGATCTCTCGGTCTTCGTACTCGAACTTCACCATCTGGTGAAGAGTGGAAGGCACGGCTCCTGCCGCATGGATCCAAGGTCTGCCAAGGAGGAAATTGTAGGATGTGTCCATGTCGATCACCTGGAAGGTTACTCGAAATTCGACTGGTCCTATGACCAACAACAGGTCTATTTCTCCCATGGTATCTCTCTTGATGCCGTCGAAAGCTCTTACGCAGACATTGTTGGGTCGGATTCTTCCGGTCCCAATTTCCATTCTTTGTAGCGTGGAGAGCGGGCAAATGTCAACGCCTGAGCCTCCATCAAACATTAACTGCTTGACATAGTAATCCTCGCATTTAACTGTTAAATGCAAGGCCTTGTTGTGTGCTGCTCCTTCCGGGGGTAAATCGTTTTTGTTTAAAGAGATTTGGTTGACAGCGAAGAATCTTTTTGTCATCCGCTCTAGTTGTTCCACCGAGGTTTCAACTGGTACATATGCTTCATTCAGGGTTTTCAATAGGATCTTTTGATGCTCGGTTGACCTCATTAATAATGACAGCATGGATACTTGCTCAGAGTGCTTGCGCAGCTGATCTATCACTTCGTAATCCGGCATTTTCATTTGTTGGAAGAAAACCTCCGCTTCTTCAACACTCACGGGCTTCTTTGGAGGGAAGCGCCTTTGTGTGGCGTTGTTCAATTCTTGGGTATTTGAATACCTTCCAATGAAAGTATTTTCTGGAAGTTCTTCCATGACCTCTTTACCTTTGTACATCACCAAAGTCTTTTGATAATTCCACGGCACTGTGGACGGGTTGGTCATTGGCTTTTGTGGCACGCGTCCGATAACCACTGGCTCATTCAGACGAGGTGGTTGAATCGTCCCCCGGACCACATAGGCCCCTTTCGGCACGTACATAGGTTTTGTCTTCTTGATCCCGAAGTTCTGCGTCTTCTCAGCTCGACCTCGTGGTATGTAAAGAACTTTATTTTTTACAGGTACCACTTTCTTCTCTACCTTCTTTTCAGGCTTGACCTCTTCCCCCTTTTCTGGTTTCTGGTCCATTTCGGGCCTCTTCCCCATGTCGACAATGGCAATTATAGCTTTCAAAGCTGGATCGAACTCTTTGTCTTCACAAATCATTCCGATCAGCGGCCCATTATTGTGAGCAGGTAATGGATTGTTAGTTACGTTCGGGATTTCTTCGTCCCTTAGCACTATTTTCCCTTGCTCTATCAAATTTTCGACCACTCTTTTCAATGACCAGCAGTCGTTTGTATCATGTCCCTCGGCTCCTGAATGATAGGCGCATCTGACTCCGGCTTTGTAAGAAGGCGATGTTGGGTTTTGCCTCGTTTGGGGAATTGGTTGCAAGAAACCCAACTGGACTAGCTTAGGGAACAAAGTAGAGTATTGTTCACCGATGGGCGTGAAAGTCCGCCGTCGAGGTGGCTCCTGGGGGCGGTAGTTATTCTGCGGGGGTTGTGGGTTATAGTGGTTGCGGTAAGGAGGCTGATTTCTGGGAGGTGGAGCTGGGCCTCGGTTGGCTTGTTGTGGTGGATGGTTATAAGGTTGGGCATTCATGACCATATAAGGCTGATGAGCATATGCCAAATTTGAGTGGGGGTAATAGTGTTGTGGGGCTCTTTCCGAAAAATGGGGCCTGGGATGACGATACTCCCTTGCTTCAGAGGCTGCCATAGTCGTTTCTTCCTTATTCTTCCCCCTTTTTGTTCCTCCAGGCCCGCTTTGGACGGCTTGGGAAGTTGCCCTTATGGCTGCTTGACTCAGAATCCTACCCGTTTTCAACCCATTTTCCACCATCTCTCCAATCTTGATCGCTTCCGCGAATGGCTTACCCATGGCCGACATCATGTTTTGGAAATAGTCAGACTCTTGAGCCTGGAGAAAGGTAGTGACCATTTCCACTTCATCCATGGGAGGCTTCACTCTCGACGCCTGTTCACGCCACTTAATAGCATACTCTCTAAAGCTTTCCGAAGGCTTCTTCTTCAAATTCGACAGAGAGTTTCGGTCTGGCGCAATGTCGATGTTATACTGGAATTGTTTTACAAAATCTCTGGCGAGATCATCCCATATATGCCATCGGGACATTTCCTGATCCATATACCATTCCGAAGCTATCCCTACTAGACTTTCCCCAAAATATGCCATTAGCAGTTCTTCTTTTCCGCCGGCTCCCCGCAATTGGTTGCAGTATTTCTTAAGATGCGCAATGGGGTCACCGTGCCCATCGTATTTCTCGAACTTGGGGGTCTTGAAACCCGTTGGCAGGTGCACGTGAGGGAACATGCACAGGTCGGCGTAAGAGACGCTCTTTTGTCCGCTCAATCCTTGCATATTCTTCAAACTTTGTTCAAGGCTTCTCATTCTCTTGGCAATCTCATTTTGTTCTGCAATTCTGGGGTTCTGATCCTGCCCGGGTGCAAGCTCGCACTGAGGCGGTAGAGGATTAGTGTTGGTAGCGAACCTGGTTGGTTCCATTGAGAACGATGGTGCTTGGAATGTAAAAGAGGATGAGTCAAATCTTGGCTTATATGTGGTAGGTTGTGCCGTAACCGGGCAAGGCGATGAAGTAAAGATGTTCATGCTTGCATCAGTGGATGACATTCGGTGATGAGGCTCAGAAGGCGATCTAGTAGAGAAGGCCGAGGTGGCTGGGTACCCGAATGGGGTAGCAGGATAATTTATGGGGACATTAGAAGTCCCGCTTGACCTGGAGAATAATTTAGGGAATCCGGGGACGACACTTGGCGGCTCTTTCCCATTGTTCCAGTCGTCCAGCATTTCCAACATGCGGAGCCGTAGGATTCTATTTTCCTCCGCAGTTGCGGACTCAGGTGTGAGGACGGCTGAGATCGAGCTTTCCTCGGAAACAGGGATCGTTTGTAATGGAATTTCTGAAGACATTTCCACACTTCCTTTTGACCTGGTAAAGTAAGTGTGAGTACTGCTTCTGGTCCTAACAATAGGTAGTTGAACACTTCTTCTTGACCTCGTGAAGTATGAATGCGAGGCCAGACTTTCACCAAACCAACCGTCTTCCAAAACCCTGGATATACTCAATAACAAACGCACGGTTAATTTGTAGCAAATAACAGATAGTTAATCTCACGTTGGGCATGATGCACCTATACAGTTAAGTGGATTACTATATGTTTGCTACGAGAGCATGCGTCATTCCGGCATTTTTCCTTTTATTAGTTTTTCCTTTCTTTCCTTTTCCTTTTTTTTTTCTTTTTGTTTTTTTTTCTTTTTGTTTTTTTTTTTTGCAGTAAAAGAAATGCGATCGGATCCGATGAGGATTGCCTACGTATCACGATGCCTACGTGAATCAGATCATTACGTAGTTCGAAAAACACAAATGGCGTAAAAGAAGCAACCTTTTTATTGTTGAAGTGGTCTATTACAACTACATTTTGCGAAAGAAAAAGCAAACTTCGAAAATACCTAGACTCAACATAGACTAAAATCACCCTGATGGAAAACAGGCAGAAAATGCTAAGATATAGATTCGACTTATGAATGCATTATGGTTTTGAAAATTGGTGTCCGCGGGGCATCGTTCGGCCTCACCGCGGTCCTAGGCGTGAGATCCCTCTCAAGTTGCTCCAGCTTGTGCATAGTCTGCTTGACATAACCCATTACTGCCGAGAGGACGGTAACGCTGGACATGTTCTCACATCGTAGGCATCGTCTGGTGATGGCATGGGCAATGGCCTTGATCATATCTCTGGTTTGCTTCTTCTCTATGAGCAGGCGTTTTATCTGATCACTGCATATCTTGAAGACTTGAGCGTCTTGTACATGCTGATGCTTCAGTCGCCGTACTTCCAACTTCATCTGGGCTATTGAGTCGTACCAGTATCTGCTCTCAATTTGGAAATCCTTGGCCTGATTAACTGCTTTGATCTCAAGTGCAGCCATCTCTCTCTTTATTTTAGCAACAGTTTTCTCGTGGTCGCCTTCCAATTGATTCAGGTATCGACGATGCTTATCTGCTCTTGTATCCCACTGCGCTTTGAGCTCTGCTATGATGTTTTCAGACTTCTCCAAACCATCTTTCCATTCTCTGATCTCGCTTTTTAGCCTTTTTATCAGGTGCTCGTCTGATCGACGCCTTGGTTGTTTATCTGCATCCAACCTTATCTGTTTGATCTGGGCTCTGAGCATTTCATTTTCTTGAATTAACCTGTTTCGCTCTCCCAGATCGGTGGCAATTTGCACGTTGTGCTCGTATTTCATGCCTTCTACTTGTTGCTTTAACCTGCTGATTTCGGCACAATAGCCTCTTTCCTTTGCTAACCAATCCCAATGCCTTTGCGATGACTCGGTGAAATTCCGGATGTGGGGTCTCTTAGCTGGCCTTTCATGCTCGAGTTCCCTTATATACCATGCAAGGTAACCTGGCGCCGTTTCTCCTTTGGCTAGATCCCGCACGCAAGTATCTGATTTCAAATATTGACCCTCATTCCAGATTTGGCGAATCTTTGCTTCTGGGAACTGTCCGTTAGGACTGATCTCAACTGCTTGAGCGCTAAGATCTTCCTCATGAGGTACTGTCTGGCATCTTCCGAACTGTCTCAAAACTCGGCCGGGTGCGTAAGGTTGAATGCTCTTAAGCCCCATCAGCAAGAAATGAGTTTTAGCCGCCGACATATATAAGATCTCATCAACAGGCAACCATCCCAACGTCCATTGTATTTGGCTGGCAGTAAGAGCTTGCAAGAACGAGGTCCATGCCAGGACTCCTTTGGGCCAAATGATCTCTCTGGTTCTCGTGTAAGATTCTTCTATGCGGGTCTTTTCCGGGGAACCATGGCTCAAAATCTCGGAATGATGGCAGAGGTGCTCGGTCATCCATATCTGTAGGAGCAAGTTACAACCTTCGAAGAAATTTCCCCCAGCTTTACAAGCTGTGAGAGCTCGAAAGATGTCGGATACCACCATAGGCGCGAGAGTACTGTCACTTTGCGTGAGTAAAGTGCTGACGACCCCAGATATCTTCAAATCAATGTTTCCATCTTTCCTCGGAAATACCAGAAGACCCAGGAACATTATCATGAACGCTACCCGTCTGTGCTCGTCCCACTTCTGACGAACTCCTTTGCTGCACAGTTTGTTGATTGGATTATTGAATCCCCCCTCATGACCGTACCTATCATATATGAAGCATGGAGTACAAAATCCGGCTGCCAGATCCGGGTTGTGGACTGTTCTAGGTATCTTCAATGAATCTAGGAACCGATGTACCGTGACGACTCTTGGGGCGACCAAGTATTTTTCCCTCAAGGGAAGTTCAGTATTCCCGATGTATCCGGCCATTTCTTCCAAAGTCGGGGTGAGTTCAAAATCAGAGAAATGGAAAACATTGTGCGCCGGGTCCCAATAGGTAACCAAAGCTCTTATGATATCTCCCCGAGGCTGGATTTCCAACAAACCCACAAGACCTTTCAGATATTTCTTAACCTCATTTTGTCCTTCAACACCTAGATCATTCCACCATAGCCGTAACTTGACAGGGATTTTGGTCATTATTGAAAAATGTTCATTTTGCATCGTGCTCATCCTGCACATTTATTAAGGTGATTTTAACAAAACGAACTGACTCAACAATTTTTTTTTCTTTTTTTTTACAGAGGGGATCGAATTTTAAACACGGCCTATAAACATTTCGGGGGCGAAGATTTTTAAGGCTGTGTGGGTCTACTGGATAAAAATGCTAAACAAGACCCAAAGGTGGCTATTTATGCAAAGTCAGCCTTCCGGCGTCCCTTTCGGGAACATTCGGCTATTTATGACAAAACAGCGTCACCCGATTTATTTACGACTCTTTAAAAATTTGACACATTTTTTATTTATTTATTTATTGATTTTTGGCTATTTAGAAAAATGGGGTTGAACCCGACGAGGGTTGCCTACGTATCTCACATCCGGTGAGAATCAAACCGGCGTAGTTCGGGCATATCATGAATAGAGAAAATCAAATAAACCTAGAAATCAAGAATACGTATTTTTTGTTATTTTTTGAAAAGTGATAAAGATTAAAGAAAATATTTATCACTAATTTTTTTTTTTGGAAATATTTGGACTATTAGCCTGAATTTATAAAAAGGGGTACTACAAAAGAAACAACGTTTTTTTTTTTTTGAATTATGAATTTCCGTTTTTTTCGTTTAAATAAATACCATTTTTTTTTATTTTGGAAATGATGAAAAGAAAATATTTGTATATTTTTTTTTAATAATTCTAACTAAGAAAACAAATTTTGCTTTTATTCTTTTTTTTTTTTTTTTTAGAAAAATTCCGGCGAGGTTTTGACACTACTTGGACATTGGTTTTATTTTTTCCAAAATAAGTAATTATCTCCCTACGCTGCTATTTTACTCTTTTTTTTTAGAAACCGGTCAGCATGCGGAACCGAAGCAAATAAATGCGCAAAATAAAAGGATGCAGCAGGGTGGTCTTTTCATTTCAGGTTGTCTGTCCTAGACGGACCCAACCCCTGTGTTGAGTCCCCTAAGTCAACTGCAACATGATGCAAATAAGCGTTCCTACTAGGGATCCGGCATGAAGTCAAGTTATTCTAGGTTCGTAACCTGGGTATTTGTTCTAGACTGTGTACCCGAGCGGACAACTCGAGTCGAGGAGGGGGCTACGTACCGGGGACCCGCGAGATCGTCCGGCTTTGTAACTTGTCCGACCTCTTTCTTATTTCAGGTATTGACACTAACAGAATAGGGAGTCTCGACCAGCGAGCTTCTCCCCGGAGGTAAGAAGAGAAGGGTTTCGGCACAGTTTATATACAGTTCAGATAATATCAAAGCGGTAAAAGACAACATTTAGCACGTTATGCAAAAACATGTAATAAAGATCAGATAATAAAGCCAAATATAACAATTATTCTAAGCTCGAATTCTTGAACCCTGAACCAGTGGTTCTGGGTTACATCCCCAGCAGAGTCGCCAGAGCTGTCACACCTCCTTTTTGCGCGCCCGGCCCCGAAGGGTTAAATGCGCGGGTGGAGTTTTTCCAATTTAAGTGACAATATTCGAAATGGGATTATTTATTTAATTCAGAGTCGCCACTTGGGAAAGGTTTGGCTTTTGGTGTCCCAAGTCACCGGTTTATCTTGAATCCCAAATCGAGGAAATTTTCGACTTTTCCAAATGAAGTCTGCGAACCAGAAATTCTAAGTAAGGAATTCTGTTGACCCGAGGGAAGGTGTTAGGCACCCTCGAATCCCGTGGTTCTAGCACGGTCGCTTAAATTGTTATAAAGGCTAAATATCTGATTTAAATACATGTTATGACTTACGTGCTTTTATTAAACTTAAAACCGCTTTTATCATTATCACTTATTTTTATAGAATTGCAACGTCGTGAAAATGCATCTCGAACCACGTCACAATCAATGCGCCCGTGATCGTCAACACATTTTGACTTCGTTGAGATTTGGATTTGGGTCACATCAATGTGCACCCGAATTTAAGAATATGATTTAATTAAGTCGCGCCTAAGAGTCTAACGCGTTATTATTTTTTGAGAAGGCCATGAGATTCACTAAACGGCCTAACCTGAATTCTAAATATTTATTATGGTTATTTATTGAGGGCCCCGCAATTTTGCATTTTTATTTGGCGAGGCTCATCTCTATTTTAGAAAGGATATCCTAAAGTGGCTACATTTCTAATGCATTTGTCTCTAAAACTAGAAGAAAAGGTACATGCTAATTCAATTATATGCTTTTGCCTAATCCGGATTCTTGTCAATTTCTGACTAATTGTTTACAAAGTGGAGAGATGTCATACCTTGTGAAACATGCTTTAATTGGACAAAGAAGTTACATTCGAGATTGACCCAATGCTATACTTGCATCCAAACATTTCTTGAATTGAATTTAACTAGACTTATTTAGGCTGGATTAAGGGAATTAACTACTATGTCTTATTACTGAAAGGGATTCGAACGCGCTTCTATATGCTGTCTAGCGGGTTTTGATAAAGGAAAACTAAAATAACACCGAACATCATTGTATAAAAAATGGAAGTACTCTATTGTATGCATCTTATTATAGTTAAACAGGAATCCGATTGAAAATTCTATGTCAATTATCCATGCATTCTATGTATTGTATCATTACATCTTGTACTGGAAAACAACTATGAACTAAGATGCAAGAGGCTAAACTTGATTAAGTATTATCTAACTAATCTTTCATTACTGAATCACATTAATCAATTTATACAACATAAGTCAGTATATCACAAGCATTACAAAACAGACATCTGAATCTTCTTCAAGAACTCCTTTCATTTCATGCTTTTGAACTGTTACAGTTAGCACCAAAGTTGGATTTGAAATGTGTACCTGGAAAACACTGAATACTGAAATGCAAAGAAGAAGTGAAGCAGCAAGGTCAGTAGCAGCAGGAAACCAAATAGCAGCAACAACAGCAGGTAACCAAATAGGAGCAAAATCCCAGTGCAAGATGCAGCTGGAGCCAATGAAAAATGGCAGAGTGTGGCAAGTTCCCAGTAATATGAATCAGAATTTAGGAAAAATAAATCTGGGAATGCACTGATGCTACACACAACTAAAAATCTCAAACAGAACTCAAAAGAAATCGATATGGAACAGGGAAATCCAGGCCATATGAGAATCAAGACAAAGAGGAAAAATGCATTTCCTCTTTCCTGTGTTATGCCTCTCTCTATCTATTTCTGTCTGTGTGTGTATATACCATCCTTCCTCTCTTATCAGATCTCCTAATTATCTCTATTATCAGATGGTATCCTTTCTCCTCTAATCTCTTATATCCTCACAGTGTGTGTGTTTCTCCCTTCTATCTGTCAAGTCTGCATCTATTTGTGTGTATTTCAAGCTCTCTCTTTCAAAAACTCCTCACAGTGTGCTTCCCTCTCTCTCTGTGTTTTTTTTTTCAGCTCTTAGGGTCCGTGTGTATATCTCTGTCTATCAGATGTCCTCCCTCTATTTATAAGCCTTAATACTACCCCTTTTAACAGCCTGTTTAGAATATCCCCATACCCCTCCCATGTGCCTTCCATTTTCAGTTCCAACTTTAGCTAATTAAGTATTAACAAAACCCATGATATTCCCTGGCAGACTCACTTTAAGTAATGTTTATTATTTTTTGAGGTTAAAGTAGAGTATGGGCAGCATAATGTATCTGACAGCATATGCTGTCAAATTATTTAACTTAACAAAGACCTTTAATGCAGGCCACATGTTGTGCACAAAGCACATGAGGTGCACCAATGCACATGCTGTGCACGAGTGCACATGCCCTCCAATTCAGAATTTAAACCAAACATCCCTTTTACATTACTGATACAAATCAACAGCTATAAGTAAACAAAACTGGTTCTTAATTGATTCAACAAATGCTTAGCAGAAGTAAGTCGATTTGTTATTGTTCGGACAGCTGAAACTAATTGACGACATATGTCGACTCGACTATATTAGCATTAACATACACAATCGTAGCCAAAAATCAGACATTTAAACAGTATCGATGCATGATTCGAATTATACTGACTAAACCAGAATTACACTCGAGGAGTCAACTAGTCAGTCCAAATTGAAAATCAGCTAATTGCACAACACTTTCATACACATTATCAGAACAAATGGAAGGGCTTAATCAAACAACAGAAGTTCAGGCAAAGTGGTCAAGGCACAGTTGATAAAAGTCAAGGACACAAACAGAACATGAACAGACCCTTACAACAAACAAATGAACCAAAACAAATAAGAAAAGAAAGAACTCACCTTAAACCGTAAAAGATCAAAACCTTAACTCGGACTCGGTCAGGCCTTTCTTAAGGCTGAACGCACTTTAATCGAAGTGTTTCTCAGATGAGAAACACTTTGATTAAAGTCCATTAGACCTTAATCTCTTCGGTTGAACCAGTGACGAAAAACTACAAAGTTCCAAAACTCAGATCTGGGATTCATGCTTCCCTGATCAGATTCGGACCAAACCAAGTATGGTTTGGTCACGAGGAGGGTCTGGGGAGTGTCTGGTGTGAAGCTGGGGTCGGTTGGTGTAAATCGGGTTCCGACTCGAATCTTCAAATGAAGATTCGAGAAGGTGGGATAGGATTCGAGGTGTGTGGTTGATAGATTTGGGTTCAGGACGGTAAGGGGGTTCTATGGTGTTAAGGGCGAGGTCACCGGCGTCCGTGCCGCCGGCTTTCATGGTGAAGGATACAGGGGCGGCTAGGGTTTGAAGGGGACGGGTTTGGTAAAGATGAAGGCAGGGGTGTTGGCTAGGGGGGCAGGGTATGGTAAAGGGTTTATATAGTTAGTGGGTGGGCGGATCTCAACCGTTAGATCAATCTAGATCTACGGTCTGGATCTGAGGGCTTAAGTGGAATGGTGTCGTTTTGAGGGTAAAGGGTTTGGGTTGGTCCGGGTGAAAACGGGTCGGGGCCATTAGTGGGTTATGGGGAGGTGATCTTGGCCGTTGATCAATCTGAGATCAACGGCCCAGATCAACCTGTATCAATACGACGTCGTTTGGACTCTCTGGGCATCAGCTGGACTGGACCGGGCATGCCTGGTTTGGGTATTGTTTGTTTGGGCCAATTTTAATAAATTGGCCCAATCCGGAAGAAGAAGGGACCTTTTCTTATATTTTGTTTTATTATTTTTATTTCTTTTCCTTATTTATTTTAAAAACAAAACTAACCAAAAAAAAATCAAATTAAAATTAAATACACACTCAATACAATTATTTGCACACACACTAAAAATATTTCAAAACAGGTAAAATCAAACAAAACAAAATCACGGACAAAGATGCCCGTTTTATGCCTTTCTATTTAACAACCACGTTACGGTTCAGATTATGCATGACACACACATTTTGTATTTTGTTTTAAATAAATAAATAAATAAGAAAAAATAAAAATGGGCAAAAGTCACAAATAAATCAACAAAGTGCCGCACAGAAATCCGAAAATTGTACAGCAGGGCCAATTATTATTATTTTTTATTTCTTTTGGAGCGATTGTCGTGCGAAACAAAAATCACGTGCTCACAAGCACTATTGGTGGAGGCGGATGAAGAAAGATATAGTTGGATTCGTAGCTCAGTGTCTCAACTGTCAGCAGGTGAAGTATGAGCACCAGAGACTGGGTGGGTTACTTCAGCAGATAGAGATCCTGTAGTGGAAGTGGTAGCAGATCACCATGGAGTATGTAGTTGGGCTCCCACGGACATTGAGAAAGTTCGATGTTATTTGGGTGATTGTGGATCGGTTGACCAAGTCCACTCACTTTTTTTCCTGTGTGTACTACTTATTTCTCAGAGCGGTTGGTGTAGATCTATATCCGGGAGATTGTTTTTCTACATGGTATTCCAGTTTCTATTATTTCAGATAGAGGTACTCAGTTCACATCACAGTTCTGGAGGGCCGGTCAGCATGTGTTGGCACCCGGGTAGAGTTGAGTACATCATTTCACCCTCAGACGGACGGACAATCCGAGCGCACTATTTAGATTCTTGAGGATATGCTCCGTGCGTGTGTGATTGAGTTTGGAGGGTCTTGGGATTAGTTCTTGCCATTGGCGGAGTTTGCTTACAACAACAGCTATCAAGCTAGCAATCGGATGGCATCGTATGAGGCTTTTTATGGTAGACGGTGTAAAGTTGTGGTGTACTCATGCCCCTTCTGCGCATGTTTTTCATGTGCAGATCCAGGTACCACTACTCATGCCTACCATCCTTGAGGGAGGGGACTGCTTAGAGACTTCAAGGTACATCTGCCGCGTCCGCAGACCAAGGAGTCCCTTTCTATTCCTGCATTAGTATTTAGCCCTTCTGTATTTTATGTTCTATTTAGACATTACAGAGCTAGAGCTATGTAGTATTTCTTAGCTTGTGATTCGTGGGTTTTCGAGTCTTGGATTTATATATTGGTATTGAGAGTTAATATGATGTATGCCGAGCGGCACATTTAAACATTGCTATTACTTTATTTCTGTTTTAAGTGGTTTTACTTCCGCAAATGTTGTTTTTTCTTCCGCAATTTAGCTTACCTAGTCGTAGAGACTAGGTGCCATCATGATGGTTCACGGAGGGCAAACTGGGGTTGTGACATCTACCCAGCAGTAATACATTACGGTGATGTTACGCTTCGCAGAATTAAGTTACGACAGTGTTGCACCCATCAGTATTACATTACGTTGATGTTATGCTTCGCAGTATTTAGTTACGGGGATGTTGCACCCTATAATATTGTACGTTGAATTTGTCGTAAGGTAATTGACATCAGTCCAAGGAAAAGATTATTTGGAGATTATAAGTAATGAGTAAATTCGTGAAAGTAAGAGGGGAAACAAGTCGAAGAAAATGAATTTTGTTAAAATTTGACCCGAGGTAAAATACGGCCCGAGCTAAAAATCTCGGTATTTATGGACTCGTACCATACAAGGTACCACATGACCATGATAGTAAGGTATGTGAAAAGTGAGTAATATTTTAAGTAAGTAGAAATAATTCTTAATTATACGGGTAGTTTGTTAATTACCGCGTACCGACACATTAAGTAACTAATAAGTGAATAAAATTTAATAAATTCCACCCCTCAAACGTGGCAGCTAGCCACATCGTAAAGAAATGACTAAGTTATTTCATTGGTAGGTGGCCATTTAAGGTGTTCATTACAATACACCTCATGCTAGTATTTTCAATGCAAAGACTACGATGAGACCTTACCGTTTGATTTAGCTCATTCAAGAATCTTGATATTGCTGGTGCAAATTTATTTGGTTCAATACCAAAAGAGCTAAGTATTTTGACCAATCTTGAATCACTTTTATTGTTCAAAAGTCAACTTAATGGAAAAATTCTATTTCAGTTTGGAAAAATCAGTTCTTTATCAAGTTAGGATCTTTTTGATAATTTGCTTTCACATTAGCAATTCCTACATATTCCTAACATCTTCAATGAAAGTTCATACAAAATCTTCAACCAATACCTACAAAAGAATTCCAACGAGATTTCTTAGCACATTAGCAATGTGATATTTTGAGATTCTAAGGGAGTACGGTACAAACTTTTCCAAAAATATCATACAGATTTCTCCATACTCCAGGTATGTTAAGGCTATCTCTTCTTTCTTTTGGCATGATCCATACGATGCAAACGAAACGTGCAAATGCACAAATTCCATAAATGACTCTATTCATAGAAGTATTAGAAATATCTATGTTCTTGAATTTTCATGTGTCATAATATTTTATCATCTGTTCATGGGTCTCAGAAAAACATGAAAGTTGAAAAGAGTTTACTTTCTGATATTACTCAAAGGCAAAATGGTCTTATGACATTCCAAAAGATTTTATTAACATACTTTTCATGCATTACATTCATGTATATTGACGCATTATTAGATGGCATTATATACGCGTATATATGTATGTCTATATATGTATATGGGATATGGGAAAGGTTATGGCGTTATATACACACCACCACCTGATCAGCTAGTATACATTGATGATTTTGCCCACGGTGGCCAAGATGATATGATGGGATGCCCTCAGAGGCTGACGATGTTATGAAATATGTACCTTTGCACGACATGGCATTCATACGCATATGCATGACACTATAAGTATTTTATGATTTATAAAGTTTTCCAGACTTATAGGTTGAGTCAATTACTCTATATTTCTTTCATGTCTGTTATATTTTTATTTATGTGCCTTACATCCTCGGTATATTATTCGTATTGACGTTCCTTTTGCCAGGGGACACTGTGTTTCATGCCCGCAGGTCAGGATATACAAGTCAAGAGCCCTCCAATTAGGCTATCAGCTCAGTGGAGATGTTGGTGCGGTCCATTTGCTTCGGAGTTGCTTGTATAGTTAGTATGAGTTAGACATGTATTGTTTAGTATGGCAAGACTCTGTCCCGACCTTTATGAAAACTATGTATTCTTAGAGGCTTGTAGACAGATGCCATGTACGTAAGAGATTGTATGGCCTTGTCGGCCTATGTTCAGTGTTCAAATGGTTATTTTGGTCTTAGAGGCCCATATGTCATATGTATAAGTCGGCATTACTTTTTGTATTCTACCCATTTCACGGCAGCCTCTCCGGCTCTGTTATCTATGATAGTATGACATGACAAGATACGTTATGTGGTACTCGGTTGAGTAAGGTACCGGGTACCCGTCGTGGCCCATCAGTTTGGGTCGTGACATAAATGACCCTGTATCTAAGAACCCCATCTCACTTGAGTTCTAACAACGACTTCTTCTACTGCGGAACTCACTCTCTGAACTCGACCAACTCTGGGTCCTCGTACTACCTATCCTTTACTTCATCTATGAGAGATGATTTTGCAGTATTTTTGAGTACAACTCCACCATTGCCAAAGTCTACTAACCGAACCCCTAGAGAAGCCAATTGATGAATCTCGCTTGTTAATTGTCTTTTTTCGACATCTACATGTGCTAAGCTACCCATAGATCGGCGACTTAAGGCGTCTGCTACAACATTATCTTTCCCTGGATGGTAGAGAATGTTAAAATCGTAATCTTTCAATAACGTAAGTTGTCACCTCTGTCACAAATTCAACTCTTTTTGCTTGAAGATATATTGAAGGATTTTATGATTTGTGAATATATCAACATGAACGCCATATAAATATTGTCGCCATATCTTAAGTGAATGGATAACCGCAGCTAATTTGAGGTCGAGGGTCGGATAGTTCCGCTCATGCTTCCTGAACAGCCTTGAAACATATGCAATTACTTTCCCATGTTACATCAGGACACATCCTAACCCGACCCCTGAGGCATCACAATACATGGCATAACCATCTGGACCCTCTGGAAGTGCTAGAACTGGCGATGCGCTCAACCTATTTTTAAGCTCCTGGAAACTCCGCTCGCAAGCCTCCATCCACTGAAACTTAGTTTCCTTCTACGTCAACTTTGTTAATGGTGCTGAAAGAGAAGAAAAACCCTCTACAAACCTCCGTTATTATCCTGCTAAGCCTAGAAAGCTAGAAATCTCTATAGGAGTGGTAGGTCTAGGCCAGGATTTCACAGCCTCAATCTTCTGAGTGTCTAACTTTATACCTCCATCAGATACAATGTGCCCCAAGAATTCTACATACTTCAACCAGAACTTACATTTAGAAAACTTAGCATACAATTTATTATCACGGAGGGTTTGGAGTACCACTCGCAGGTGGTCCACATGCTAATCCTCTAAATGTGAATAAACCAAAATATCATCAATAAAGACTATCACGAACAGATCTAAATATGGCCAAAATAGGCTATTCATCAAGTCCATAAATACGACAGGTGCATTCATCAACCTGAAGGTCATGACAAGGAACTCAAACTGGCCATATCGGGTCCTGAAAGCTTTCTTGGCAATATCTCTCTCCCAAACTCTGACCTGGTGGTACCTCGACCTCAAATCTATCTTTGAAAAGCATCTTGCTCCCTACAACTGATCAAATAAGTCGTCTATCTTTGGAAGTGGATACTTATTCTTAATAGTTACCTTGTTCAGTTGCCTATAGTCGATACACATCCTCAGCGAGCCATTTTCTTCCGTACAAATAGTACCCGTGCACTCCAAGGTAAGGTATTGGGTCTGATGAAACCTTTCTCCACTAAATCTTTTAACTGCTCTTTCAACTCCTTCAATTCGGCGGGTGCAACTCTATATGGAGGGATGAATATTGGTTGAGTTTCCGAAAGCAAATCGATGCCAAAATCAATCTCTCGCTCTGGATGAATACCTAAAAGTTCATCTGGGGATACATCAGCATACTCTTTTACTACTGGAATAGACTGTATTGTAGGTATCTCAGCATCTACATCTCTAACTCCCACAATATGATAAATTCACCCTTTTGCTATCATTTTCCTATCGCCTTCAGATAGGAAATAAACCTACCTCAGGGTGTTGCTGTATTACTTACCCATTCAAGGACTGTCTCACCCGGAAAATGAAATCTAGCTATCTTTGCTCAACAATCAATTGTGGCATAGCAAGTTGCCAACCAGTCCATACCCATGATAGCATCAAAATCCAACATCTCTAGCTCAACTAGTTCGACTGAGGTCTGACGACCGCAAATTGTTACCGTACAATCTCGGTAAACCCATCTAGCAATAATTGATTCTCCGATCGGTGTAGATACCGGAAAATGATCACTTAGTATTTCAGGCACTATACCAAATTTCCTCGCGACAAATGGGGTAATACACGATAAAGTAGATAATGGGTCTATCAAGGCATAAACATCAGAGAGCAAATGGTCAACATACCTATCACAACGTCTGGTGAGGATTCCTGGTCCTTCCGACCCGCTAATACATATCTACGATTATGGTTACCACCTAAACTAGAACCTCTAACTCTGCCTCGACCTCTACCAGTCGAAGACTAAGACTCACACCTTGAAGGATACACGGACATAGATGATCCTGATGCTAAATTCGCTGGTTGCGTTGTACCCTCTAGAATCTCTATTTGGGCAATCTCACATCATATGTCATAGACGTCCACATGTATAACAAGCATTGGAACCGTATCAGCATAGGCCCAAGTGTCCTCTACCGCATATGGCACACCGCGGCGGAAATGGACATGTCTGGCCTGACCCTCGTTGTCACTGCAAACCAGATGCCTGGAGCTCTCACCTAGTCCTGACTGAGTGTAACGGTCATACTTGTAACCCTATAACTGAGGTGGTGGAGGCCTAGGTTACCGTTCAAAGTACCAGGGCCTATAAATACCCTGAGACTCCTCCTAAGACATGGCAAATCTGATCCTCGTACGCTACCCTGACTCAGTCCTCTCCATACCCTGCTGTCGATGCCTACCATTTTCTATATTATGGGCAAATGCTTGAATCCGGGAGATATCCATTGTTGATATCCAATTTCTCCTCAAACTATTTTTAAATTTATGTAAATACCTTCAAAATTACTTTTTATAATAATTCACATTTTCCATAATTTTCTATATTATTATCATTTATTCAGTATTTTATATCCAATAATTATTCGTATATTACATTACAAGTAATTTCAAAGTATTTCTTATCTCAATATATTATTTTTAATCCTATTAGGATATAATTATTTCACAAATTAGCCAATTTGGCATTGTTTGGCTATAATTACAATGATTTTGCAATTATAGACTAATTGTACACTTTATGCTATTTTAATTCAATAACAAGTCATTTTATATTTTTAATATTAGTTAATTACCTTAATTTCACCTATTTAGCTTTAATTTCATTTTATCTGATTATTAGCTATTTTATTAATTATTTATCTAATTTTAATTGGGTATTTAACAATTAGCCACCCTTATTTAAATTATAACCAGCCCCAAACCCAATTAAACCAACCCAAACCCCTGGCCCAATACGTCAAAATCACTTACCCAATCCCTAAGTACTTAACCCGACCCACCTACCCCATTCAATCCTGATTGTTGATCATTCAGATCAACGGTCTCCATTCCCATTTTCATAATTAAACCTGGACCTAACCCCCCCAAACCCTCTCATTCACTCCTCTCTCACGCCACCTCTGAATCCTCTCCTCTTATCTTCTCTCTCAGACACCCTCAAACCCTAATCACTGTCCACCTTTCTCCGGCCACCTCCCTCGCCTGAAACCATGGCCTCTCATCATCTCCTGGCCTCTGCTTCCCCACGCTAGTTTGACACTACCCTGAGGTCCTCAGGTGGACCTGGAGCAATTCAACTCCTCTCTATGATCTTTCATACCATTTCCCGGCCATCCATGGTTGTTCGAGTAAGATCTATGACTTTTTTCGGTGAAAACCGGTAACGTTTTAAGGTCCTATCATCTTCTTTGGGTTCTCTGAAACCCTAACTCTTGAGATTGTCCACTTTTCTTTAGATCAATCTTAGATCAAGGTAAATCCATGAGTTTTTAACCGATTTTTCTTCATCTCTACTATTTTTCAAAAACCCTAGATTCGCTATTGGTCGATTCTTCTTAAATCTTTCTAGATCTGAGATGATTCGAGTATTATTAAGCGTGTTCCTTTAAAAACCTCCTGTTTTAACTAACTATTTTGAATTTCTTAAACTAGGGTTCATCCCAAGTTGTTTTCAAGGGTTTTTATGAGACTTCTAAGTGTTTGATTAATTACCCTTTCGTCTTCATGATTGATTTGTGCAAGAATATGAAATCCTAGTTGATTATATATGGTTCCTTCAATCTTTGTTTCAATTTTGGGTATTTTTGTGGTGCCAGTCGTGTTAGTTTACTCTATCTTTGGACTTAAACATTTCTCCTTGTTAAATCCAGTATTTTTGTGGTTTTGCCCTAATTGATCTTCGTTAGAGTTCGAACCTACTTTTCCGGCTAAGTACTGTATTTTCTTTGAGGTATTACTTAGTTTAATCTCTATTCTATGGGATTTGAGTAATCCTTTCCAGAAATTACTATTCTTTTGAAGGTTTTGTTGATTACTTTACTCTATTAAGATTCATATGCATAGATTATATTTATTTCATTGTTTATGACTTTAATTGATCATCTCTGCTTAATTAATTACCTGTATAATTTTAGGATTCTTACTGATTCCTTATTTGGTATGATTTGGACTCCTTGCCTTAATTAAACCCCTATTGTTACCGTTAATCAATTAACCCAATTAAGGGGGGCTATTCCGAAACCCATTAGGTGATTTGATTCTGTAATTTTGTGATTATCGCTAATTGACTAGCTTCTGATTCTTTACCTTATTAGTTCTATTCCTAAAGTGCTATATATACACTCGTGTTTAACCTCTCAAGACACGAACAATAGTTCAGAATACACACACACACTCAAACTCTCTTCTTTCTCTGCTACTTGTGCTAACTGCTTGTCTAGCCGGCTGAAAGCCAAGGCTAGACTGTGGAACTATACTTGCTTTACTTTTCTGCACTTTGCTTCTTCAACTGGTATGTTCCTAGTTCAATTATGAAACTCAACCCTATGTGCTCCATGTCTATTAATCCATGTCTCATTCTACACTAATTTAATGTCTTATGTATTTAATTGTTCTTCTTGTTTACTGCTTTATTCAGCATGCTTAAGTTTTGCCCTCTATTGTTCAAGTATAAGTGTCTGGGTATCACTTGTCTTGTTTCATACTTGTCCAGCATGTTTACTTAAGTTCTTGTTTATTTCCCTCAACTAGTATGCCATGATAGTATCATAGACTCTTAAATGTGCTTGGTTAATACTAAGTGGCATGACTAATTATGTGTAATAAACCCCTGTCCTCAACATGACTGCTCCCATACCCTGTCCCTATGTCTTATTACTATTCTAATTTCGATCATGTTTCCCTTGTTAACACTTTGAAGTTGTAGTTTTGTGTTCTGGAGGCCAATCAATTGCTACTTGTTCTTTGTACTTGCTGGTCTATATATTTCTCTTCTCAGCCATGTTTATGTGTTTCTGATTTAGGCTCTCTATGTCCCCAACCCCTTACTTCCTTGCTTGTGAATGTTGAAGTAATACTATTTGTTCAGTTTGTTCTGTGTGTGCTGGCTTGTTCCAAGTTGTTGTTGCTCCTATTCCCTTCTCATTTCAAAACTATTTTTCCCTAAACAAATCTTCTAGGTTTTTTTGCAAACTTATTTCAAGCATTCTATTTTAAAACTGCTTTCCAATTCAACCTTTATAAAATCTATGTCAAGCACTAAGTTCTGCCCCTTTTGTGTGAGTCTTGCCTTGGGACCCTTGAGCTCCCTCTGAAATTGGACACATAAAAGCTAGCCTTTCCACAGTGCACTTACTCTATCTTGGCTATGAAATTTGGGTTTGAGCACTGCCCTGGTTCCTTTGAGGTCCTTAGGGAACTCTGACACACTCGGATATGAGAAAGACTATGGAACAATCTTGGTACTTGAGGTTATTTATCACATAACTCAGGGAGGAAGTCCTAATCAGGCTCTCTATAGTATAACTTCTTGTTTTTCATTTCTATTTATGTAATTCATTTCAATATTGGTCTGTAATAATTCGTAAACGAATATTGAGGTAACTAGTAAAAAGGGCGGGTATTTACATGTATGTGAGGTAAGGCGGGTAGAAACCATACCTATAGGACTTTACATTTTACTATGTTTTCCATACCATGTTAGAAACAATTCCAATAGGACTTTACATTTTATTATGTTTGCCTTACCATGTTAGAAATCATGCCTATAGGATTTTACTATGTTTGCCTCACCATGTTAGAAATCATGCCTATACGGTTTTATTATACTTGCCTTACCATGTTATAAATCACGTTTAATCCATCTCCTATTACAATAAGTGTTACATGCTTTCTTTCATTGTCCATCATGCCTGCAAAGTTTCTGAAATCAGTGTTAAACAACTAGATGTCATTCCTATAGGGAATAACTCTAGAAATTTTGCCTATAGATCTCAACTAGTTTAATTTAAATAAATCAATCCAGTCCGCATTTTAGTTCATTTCGAAACTAGTTTAATTAAGGGTTTACGTTCTCTAAAACAAGTTCTTTCAAAAACTGCCTTGATTTGTCATTAGATATCATGCCTATGAGGATTCAAGAGTCCGCTTTAAAAACCTGCCTTGTAGTCATCTGTATTCCGCACCTAGGCAAGCCTTAGGCAATAACTTTAAATAAAATCAGAACCGTCTTTCTGATTAGTATTTAATTGTCAATGTGTTAAAATCAGTAGGCAAGCCTGATTTAGACTTCTTTTCTGAGTCATGTAATAAATCTGGTTCTACTATTAACACTTGGATACCATGCTTAGTATTCTGAGTTCAAATGTGAACCTTACCTGTATTTGAGTTGTGATGTCTATGTGCATTACTTGTGAAGGTACATCTGAGCCTTCTATCTATTTTTGTGTTATCCCCCTAAATGCAGTCTTATGTGTTCTTATTTGTCGCCTAGTATTTTTCCTTTAAACTTGAGGGTCTACCTAGAACCCCCTTTTATAGGATAGGAGGCCTAAATTCCTCCGGGACTGATAGGAAAGGACGGGTAACAGCATATAATAAGGGTCGAGACTGACCCTCGCTTTAATTACCTTCACGGGGCGGGAAAGGGTAGATATGAATATGATGGCCGGTGCGTTAATACCACGTGTAGCCCCTTATTGAGGAGTGTCATATCGGGCATTGTATTGATGTGATCCATATTATAAGCAAACCTAGGACACCCCCTTACATTCATGAATATGCTTAGATTATAATTCTTTTCAAAATCTCGCTTTTCCTTTCATTATTTGTTTAAATTTAAATCCCCTGTTATTTTAGCCCTACTTGTTTATTTGCTAATTGTACAGATTCAGAAAAACTGTTTGGCCGAAAACCACACTAGTGGATCCTGAGGGGTCCCTAACACCTTCCGCTTGGGATAATTTCAGTCCCTTACCCTATCTCTTGTTACCAAACGTAGTTATAAATGAACCTTATAGGTGTCTTAACGCACCTTAAATCATTAGCTGGCGACTCTAAAAAATGCAAACCCCCTTTTCCAAAAGGAGAGAGTTGTCCCATAACCAAAATGTCATGAACCCGATTCCGTGATTGAAAAAGGGGGTGCGATAGCATGGGGACTCTGCTGGGGATACTTAGGCTTTTACCATGTCATGCCATTTCTGTGAATTTGTACCCCTACCTATGTTCAATTACTTGTTTAATTCCTTTAAGCATATAATTTCTTCTTCAAAAGCAAAACTGACATATCTTTCTTGTTTCCTCCCTTTGTAACTGCTGCTTTAAATTTTAAAACTGTTGTATTTATCGCTTTCTTAATGTGCAAATACATGGCAACATGCTTTTAATTATTGCATAATCATGCTCAACATCATACTCCACTCGTGCCAAACAAATACTATAGCAACATTTGATAAGTGGTTGCGCCCTTCCAATATCATTACCCACTAAATTCGGAAAGGCTTATTTGCGGTAAAACTAGTCGATCAGCGGTGCAGTCGACAGTTCCGTGCCTTCCCCTTTGAGTTGTCTGCTCAAGGGTACCAGTCTAAAACCCCATAGAAGCCTTGCACTATTTAAATTGTGCATGCATCATGGTCAAACCTAGTTATATTAGTTAAGTTGTCCACATAATGATCCTTTAAGATAGCTTTGTCCAAAAGTCCACTGGGTTTCCCTAAACCCAAATAGACATCATCACGTTCTGTGTATTTATTTGGAGAACTAAATGCTTCATGCTAATTGTTGATATTAAATAGTCGAGTCTGGTGGGGGTAAGGGCCTAACCTTGTTTATATTGCAGAAATATGAGGCACGAAGTCCCCAGATTCGCCATGGTCACCAATATCCTACCAAGATTGCTAAGTTGGTGGGAAGATTTTCATTCTACTGACAAAACCCTCATCAGAAAATATCTAGGTAATCTGCCATCCCACCTGGAGATCCAGCCTAACAACATGATAATAGAAGTTGCTACATTATTTTGGGATTGTGAAAGGGCCGTGTTCCGCTTTGGGGATATCGATATGACACCTTTGCTAGAGGAGATAGGAGGGCTAGCTGGTCTAGTGTGGGAAACTCCAGGTTTGATAATGCTTAAGAACACAGGTAAGGGTTTCGTAAAAGTGATGGCTTTGAAGAAGAACGCAGAATTGGTATGCCTGAAGAATCGTACATCCCTTTTGACTACCTATATGAAAGGTACGGTCACAGCAAATCATACCGTAACTACCATGACTAGTTTTCCATCATGTCCTTGAAACATATCCATCGTAGGGTTTTCGTCTTCATGTTTTGCTTCCTAGGTCCAATCATGTTTCCAATGAAGAAAGGAAGAATCCATACTAGGCTGACTATGGTAACCAAAACTCTAATGGAGGGAATTGGTGGGCAGCTGTTCCGCATTGTACCCATGATCATTGCAGACATATACCGAGCCTTAGAGAAGCGTCAATGAGGAGCAAGACACTTTGAAGGTTGCAATCTACTACTTCAGCTTTGGCTCATGGAACATCTTCCAAAGGGCGAATACCAACAAGAAATTCAGCGAATGAATTATATCCCCGACATGTTTGCTCATCCTGAGAATGCCAAATGATGGGTTGAGCTATTTGATAATCTAACTGAAGAACATGTTCAATGGATGTTCGAGTTGTTTCCGATAGAGGTGTTCATCGCCCGATCTAGAGATACACCTTTCCTGATACTGATTGGTCTAATATGAACATACCCTTATGTCCCTCTTCGATTTATGAGGCAAGCAGGTAGGAAGCAAGTCATACCCAGGGTCGACAAAATGAGCCATCTTCGAGCTGACTTCCAAAATGATGATAGTTCCCAGTAGTGCCAAGCCCAGCACATGTGGCACTGCAAGATCGTAATGGGGAAAGACACCATCGAGCCAGAGAGATATCATGCCGGTTGTACCCCTTTCTATTCGGGTTGGTTGGAAGACAATTGGGATGGTCTGGGCCAGCCAGGATTCGTTCGAGGTCACAGAATTATAGATGAAAATGTCGAGGCGCAAGTCAAGTACAACCAGCTGCGCGAAAGGATCCGTAAATGTGAGAGCGAACACCGAGATATACAAGAGTCTAACCAGAAGCTAATTGAGGAATGGAAAGACATGTCTATCAATGCCAACAAAAAGCTAGGATACCTAGAGCGATGCATAGTAGAACTGGAGGGAAAATTTCTCAAGAGGATTGAAGACTGTGAAAAGGCTGAAGGGACCGAGGGCGGACATCTAGACAAAGCATACCTGTTGCTGGGACTTCACAAATTGGGGAAGCTGTTTGACGGAGCCAAAGATGTCGAGTCTGGGGAAGGTCCTTCTGGGACCAAATAGATAGGAATTTACTTTTCGCTTTATGAATGAAATAAGGCCAATTGTCATTAGTGACTTTTATTTCTTGCTTATTTAGTGTTGTTTTTGGGATTCGCCTATCTTTATCAATAAAATGAGGCATTTAGCATTGAATGTTCTCCAAATCTATTTGTCGCTAGGCCTACCACAGGCACAAAGAGGTTCCCAAATTAGGACACACTTTACATTCCCGCACTATGTGTTTAAATATTGTAATACTTTTTTTTTATAATCCTCACTGACTTGATTACCTTTTGTTTTTATTTTTATTTTTATTATTCCCCTCCCCAAAGGTTAGTTTGTGCACTCTGGCATCATCATCTTATTTCACAAGATCTAAGGGCCCTCAACCCATTCCTCATCTTAGTCCCATTAAAGGCAAGAACAAAGGCAAAATGGAAGATTTAAACAACATCAGGAAGGAGAATACAGCTGAATCTTCGAAGAGTATTCGGGTTCCTAACAAGAATGTGTCACAACTTGAATAGAAACTGCTGAAATTCCAATAAGAGCTCGATTAGGTTCGAAATCTGGCAAACCTGTCATTTTCCTTCAGCACCCCAGATATCAACTTCCCCAACGCTCAAAACTCTACACCTCCAGAAAATATCCCAAAACAGCAAAATCATCCTGCGCCTCACCATCATGCTGATCCACCAAAGAACCAATGTAACACCTGCCATACCCCAAACAACACTCCACTGCTCATCCTAGAACCTCAAAACTCCAGAAACGACCATTTCCACGCCCATACACCAGGCCACCATAACACTCCTATCTACGTGGAAACCATGCCACACTCTACCCAACCTATCTCATGCACCCCTGAGTCTGATGAAAAGGATATGCTTATCAGGAACTTGGTCGAGGAACTTAAGAAAGTGACCAGTCAGATTTAGGGTGTTGAGGGAAGCAAAGAAATTGAGGGGATGAACTATGATGACCTTTGCATACAACCAGATGTCGAACTGCCTGAGGGGTACAAACCTCCTAAGTTCAAAATATTTGATGGTACGGGTGATCCAAGGGTCCATCTGAGGACATATTGCAACAAGCTGGTTGGAGTAGGGAAGGAAGAAAGGATCCGCATAAAGGTGTTCATGAGGAGTTTGAAAAGAGATGCATTATTTTGGTACATCAGCCAAGATCCCAAGAAATTGTCAAGCTGGGTAGGCATGGCATGTGACTTTAAGGATAGATTCAGGTTTAATACAGAGAATGCACCAGATGTGTTCTATATCCAGAAATTGAAAAAGAATCCCACATAGATATTTCGCGAGTATGCTACTCGCTGGAGGTCCGAAGTTGCTAAGGTCTGAGCTTAGGGCCCACAATACTATAAATGGATGATGATTATTGAGAACCACAAGTTCTTCGACATTATCAAATTAGGTGAAAGAATTGAAGAAGGTATTAAAAGTTGTATGGTTACAAATTTAAAAGCCTTGCAAGCTACAAATAAGGATTTACAGTCCGGTAGTGTATCCAAGAAAATGGACATAGAGGCAGTGATGGTTGCACAAAGGACCAAGTCTCCCCTCAAATTCCAAGCTTGCCCAACACCTCCACTCACATACCAGTCAGCTTTAAATTACCAAGCACCCTCATCCTCATACCAAGCTCCGCCACCAACTTATTAGTCATCTCCACCTCCTACATATCAACCTATATCAAACCTATAATGCTCAACCATCCCATTATCAATCACCCCTTGCACGCTAAAATTTCCCTATACCCATACCCAATTTTGATCGCAAACCTCCAAAACAATATACAGCCATCGCTGAACCCATCGACCAGCAGTATGAGAGGCTCAAAGTTGTTGGTTATGTCACCCCCATTCCTGCTGCAACCCTTAAGACTCCTTCTCAGTGGGTTAACCCAAACAAGTCCTATGCATACCACTCCGGCATGAAAGGGCACACCACCGATGAATATCGTTCCTTGAAAGATAGGATACAGTCTTTGATTGATAACAAGATCATTGTGGCAAAGGAACCCAATCCAATCATCCGCAACAACCCTCTGCCTGACCATAAGGGTGGAGGTATCCACATGATTGAAGTAGAAGATGACTGGGATCCCGAGGGATCAATCGGGTTGATCGCAAAAGTGATGACCCGAAGAAACCAACAATTACTCTCAATCCAATCATAGTCCAGGTCCAACAGTTTGAGGACTATGAGGTGAATATGTTTATACCTCTTGAGTTTGAAGCAGCGCCATCCGCAAAGGCACCAGCACCAATTGAGGTTGAATTTGCATCTCCAGCAAATGCACCCGCACCATTTGAGGTTACAGTCTTGCCACCCAAGGCACATGTTCCATTCAAAGTAAGGTTAGCCGCACCGGTCCCAGTGGCGATGTCAACCATCCCACCATTCTATACAAATGTTGTACCCTAGGACTATACAATCGAGGCGAGAAGGAAAGGCAAGGTCAGGATTGAAGAAACTGTCATAGCACAGGGTATGACAAGAACTGGTAGAGTATATACCCCTGAACACCTAGTTGAATCAAGCAACAGGCCTCCAATCGGCCACCTCTCATTGAGACAGGTCCGGACGACCTTTGGAGGAAAATACAGGCCAAGGAATATTCGGTCATCGACCAGTTAAACAAGATGGCAACGTAAATATCCATTCTCTCTTTGCTACAAAATTCTGAGACATACAAGAATGTTCTGTTAAAGGTGCTAAATGAAGCATACATACCAAGTAACATCACTAGTGGGGAAGTGGTTAATATGGTATGACAAGTGCTGGAAAGCCATAAAATCACCTTTCATGAGGACGAGCTGCCACATGAAGGGATGGGGAATAACAAAGCACTGCACATCACTGCGCAATATGAAGATTATTTCATCACCTGAATGTTGATTGATGAAGGTTCCAGTCTTAACATTTGCGCACTGGTAACACTCAAGAATCTGCTTAAAGGGCTGCATGATATAAAGGATGGAGCAATCAATGTCAAAACCTTCGATGATTCTCAGAGGTCCACCATTGGCGAGATTAGTCTATGCCTGCAGATGGGACCAACCTGGTTCGAGGTCGATTTCCAGGTAATAGATGTACCAACATCTTACAACTTGCTGCTTGGAAAACCATGGATTCATGTTATTGGGGCCGTAGCATCAACGCTATATCAGGCAGTAATGTTCGAATGAAATCACCAGGAAGTGATCATTCATGGCGATGGTAGCAACCCTATATATAGTCGCTAGACCATTCCGGCAATCGAGGGAAGAAGGAATGGAAAACTTACCACCACATTGAGCGGGTCAATGCTATTGACAAAGACAAATGGTGGAATATCAAAATCGAGAGTATACTGAGTCAGGTACGAACCTGGCAAAGGGCTCGGCAAGAACCTCCAAGGAATTTCTAAACTCATAAAACTCAAGAAACATGGCACTACCTTCAGTTTAGGATATGAATACACATGGAAAGAATTCAATAACTGGTCGCCACCATGGCGCGGTACTTACAATCCACTAGAGCAGCCAATACCATATCTGGAGTAGACTTTCAAACATGCCGACATTATTTATAGGTCAGATAAAGAAGAAGCACTTGCAGCAAAGAAGAACTTGTTTTTAGAGGATAATGACATGGATTGTTGTGTTATTATCGAGGAAGAGGGGGAGGAAGGCCCTTCCATATAGGCTGTGAGTAGAGGGGCACATCTCAAGAATTGGACCATCAGGACAACCAAAACCCGACGAGCCTCAGGCATTACTATTACTTGTCTCGATGAACCAATGACTATGACATGCAATCAGACAAGGCAAAAAACGGACATTGATTCAGATGAAGATAACATACCTGACGAGATTGTCAAAAAAGTCGAGAACTTTGAAAAACGACCTAAGTCCAACCTAGACGAGACCGAGATTGTCAACCTGGGAGATGCAGAAAGCATCAAGGAAACACGAATCATCATTCACCTATCACCATCAGAGAAGAAAGAATACACAGAATCGCCTGGTCGTATGATGACATGACTAGTCCGAGTACCTCTATTGTGGCTCACAAACTACCTGCTAATCCATTGTGTCCACCAGTAAAGCAGAAGCTAAGAAAGTTCAAGCCTGATATGAGATGAAAATGAAGGAAGAAGCAACCAAGCAGATCAAGTCTAAGGTTCTCAGGGTAGTAGAATACCCAACATGGTTAGCCAATATTGTGCTAGTGCCAAAGAAGGATGGGAAGATCAAAGTCTGTGTCGACTACCAGGATCTCAACTGAGCCAATCTGAAAGACGACTTCCCTTTGCCAAATATACTCATTCGGATTGACAACTATGCTAAGCATGAGCTACAATCATTGGTAGATTGCTTCGCTGGCTATCATCAGATCTGGATGGATGAGGAAGATGCTGAGAAAATGACTTTCATTACGCCGTGGGGAGTGTACTGTTACAAGATGATGCCATTTTGCCTGAAGAATGCAGGGTCCACCTATATGAGGGCCATGACTACCATTTTCCATGATATGATACACAAGGAGATAGATGTATATGTGGATGATGTTATTATCAACCAAGAAGGTCACTAACCATATAGAAAATCTGAGGAAGTTCTTCAATAGACTACGGAGATACAACCTGAAACTAAACTCCGCAAAATGCGCATTTGGGGTTCCTTCTGGGAAATTGCTTGGGTTTATTGTGAGCCGCCGAGGAATAGAACTGGATTCATCGAAAGCCAAAGCCATTCAAGAACTACCACCTCCAAAGAACGAGAAGGATGTGATGAGTTTCTTGGGGAGGCTTAACTACATCAGCCGATTCATAGCATAGTCTATAGTTATCTCTGAACCAATCATTAAGATGTTAAGAAGGACGCCGCCACCAAATGAACCGATGACTGCCAGAATGCCTTCGACGAGATCAAGGAGTACATGTCAACACCACCAGTCTTAGTCCCGCCCGAGCCAGGTAGACCCTTATTACTCTACCTTGAAGTGTTAGATAGAGCCTTTGGATGCATTCTAGGGCAGCATGATGAAATAGGGAGGAAAGAACAAGCCATTTATTATCTCAGTAAGAATTTCACCCCGTACAAGGCCCGATATTCACTATTGGAACGTACCTATTGTGCTTGGACTTGGGTAGCTCAGAAGCTGAGACATTACTTCTGTGCCTATACTTACATATCTCATATCGAGAATGGATCCCTTGAAATAAATCTTTCAGAAGCCTATACCCACCGGCAAGCTAGCCAAGTGGTAAATCCTATTGAGTGAGTTCGACATTGTTACATAACTCAGAAAGCAGTCAAGGGACAGGTACTGGCAGACCACCTTGCTGAAAACCCCGTGGATAGAGGATACGAACCCTTGAAAACATATTTTCCTGATGAAGAGGTATAATTCATAGGAGAAAAGAATGGGGAATCCTATGACGGTTGGAGAATGTTCTTCGATGGAGCAGCAAACTTCAAATGAGTTGGCATAGGAGCAGTCCTAATATCAGAAACCGGTCAGCATATCTGGTGTCTACCAAACTTTGGTTCCCCTGCACCAACATTATGGACGAGTATTAAGCCTGCATCTTAGGACTCAGAATGGCCATTGACATGAACGTTCAAGAGCTGCTAGTGATTGGAGATTCAAACTTGCTTATAAATCAGGTACGAGGAGAATGGACGACCAAGAACTCTAAGATACTCCCGTATCTGCATCATGTATAGGAATTGAGAAAGAGGTTCACGAAGATGGAATTCTAACATGTTCCCAGAATCCAAAATGAGTTCGCCGATGCATTGGCTACCCTATCATCTATGATACAGCACCCCGACAAGAATTTCATGGATCCCATTTTGGTGAAAATCCATAATCATCCAGCTTATTATGCCCATGTTGACGAGGAAGCAGACGAAAAGCCTTGGTTTCATGACATGAAGGAATATTTGACAAAAGGAGAGTACCTAGAGCTTGCAAATCCTACTCAGAAACACACATTTCGGAGATTGTCCAACAACTTCTTTCACAGTGGAGGAATCCTATACTGGAGGACTCCTGATTTAGGAATATTAAGATGTCACAACGCAAAGGAAGCATCTAGGCTACTAGAGGAACTCCATGTTGGGACCTGTGGCCCACATATGAACAGTTTTGTCTTAGAAAAAAAGATACTCTAGGCTGGTTACCTTTCGATGAATATGGAAATGGGCTGCATCCAGTATGTCCGGAAATGCCACCGCTATCAGATACATGAAGACATGATAAAGGTACCTCAAAGCGCACTTAAAACAACAAGCTCACCATGGTCATTCGCCGCTTGGGGGATGAAAGTTATTGGACCAATCAAGCGTCCTGCTTCCAACGAACACAGGTTTATCCTAATATCCATTGACTATTTCACCAAATGGGTTGATGCAGCATCTTACAAATTAGTGACTAAGAACGTCGTGGCAGACTTTGTCCGCGACTGCATTGTTTGTCGATTCGGGATTCCAGAGTCAATCGTTATTGATAATGGCTCCAACCTCAATAGTGACTTGATGAAAGCTATGTGCGTAACTTTCAAGATCAAACACAAGAATTCCACAACCTACAGACCTCAAATGAATGGAGCTGTAGAAGCCGCCAATAAGAATATCAAGAAGATATTGAGGAAAATGATAGAGAAGCATAAACAGTGGTAGGAGAGTTATCATTTTCTCTACTGGGTATCACACCATCGTCCACACATCAATCGGGGCAACCCCGTATATGATGGTTTACGGTATAGAGGCTGTCATTCCCACTGAAGTCGAAATTCCTTCTGTAAGGATCATACAAGAAGCTGAGCTCGACGACACAGAGTGGGTGAAAAGTCGTTATGATCAACTAGACCTTATAGACAGAAAGAGAATGAATACAATCTGCTATGGTCAACTCTATAAGAACAGAATGTCCAGAGCTTTCAACAAAACTGTCAAGCCAAGACAGTTTGCACTGGGACAGCTGGTGTTAAAGAAAAGTTTTCCGTATCAAGATGAAGCCAAAGGGAATTTCTCCCCCAACTGGAAAGGTCCATACATGGTTTACCGAGTTTTGACAAGAGGAGCCCTCATACTTGCAGAAATGGACAGAGAAGTCTGGCCAAAGCCGATCAACTCAGATGCAGTCAAGCGTTACTATATGTAATCTTTGTGCTTTCCTTATATGATGTAAATTGAACTACGCCTAAACTGATTTCCATTTAAGAGGGGATACGTAGGCAGCCCTATGGATTTGGTCACAATTCAAATAAAATTTCATTTCCCCCGCAATTGGAAACTGGGCAGAATTTTGAGGACCCTTAAAATTCCTAAGTAATTTCAGCCGATCGTTGCACGAGCAACAGTTAGGAACGTCAACCCATCAATTTAGGGCAGAATTTTGAGGAGGACACTCAATATTCCATAGCAAGAGAGGTTGCAATGTCTCGAACCATGTCACAGTGGTCGGTTCATGTAAAAGCTATTTTTAACTATATATTTATGTCATACTTTTACAAAAATTATGCATGATTATTATTGAAACTGCTTTGTTTAGAAACACTACCCTAATAATATAGACGGTATCACTAGATCAAATATGAACGAGTCAAGCGAAGCTAGCAAGGATACGAACTAACCTCCCCCCTTTACAAAACTCGCGATTTTTCTTTGGATGCAGGCACTAGGATTTGCGAAATTGTTAAATGTATTGTACGCTCATGGGACAAACATTGTTCAAGAATACGACTCTCTGAACCTTTGCACTTGCCAACATTTGCTATCAGCACACACCAGTGATTTCCCACATGTCACGATGCTCCCAGTAATCACAACGCCGCAATCCACTATCAGCTAAGAAAACTCTATTTCTATTTGTTATTTTATTTCTTGCATAAGGCTACTATTCTGCCTTTCGAGACTAATCGTTGTCTCCATCTGCATATGCATTGCATAAGGCTACCATTCTGCCTTTCAATTTGCATAAGGCTACCATTCTACCTTCCAACTTGCATAAGGTTATCATTCTGCCTTCCGAGACTAAACGTTGTTTCCATCTGCATCTACATTGCATAAGGCTACCATTCTGTCTTCCAACTTGCATAGGGCAACCATTCTACCTTCCGAGAGTAAACGCTGTCTCTATTTGCATCTGCATTGCATAAGGCTATCATTCTGCCTTCCAACTTGCATAAGGCTACCATTCTGCCTTCTGAGGTTAAGCTCTACCTCTATTTGCATTCACATCTGCATTGCATAAGGCTACTATTCTACCTTACAACTTGCATAAGGCTAGCATTCTGCCTTTTGAGGTTAAGGTCTACCTCCATCTGCATTCGCACCTTTGCATAAGGCTACTTTTCTGTCTTTCGAGACTAATCTCGGCCTCTAATTTTCTTCGATTCCAAGCACTATTTATCTCGCTTCTCTTACGAGCTAAGCTTTGCCCTTCAATTCGCAAGACTAAGCTCTGTCTTCTCCGCATCATACTACTGCATCCTTCATGGACGGAAATATCGCCAACTCATCCAAAGGCATCATCATTCGGAGGCACCATCTGCATAACCCGAGAACACCATGTCATGGCCTGAGGATCTCTTTCCATCATTTGCATATCATTATTCAAAGGCGTCATGGTTCGTAAGCACCATTCTAATAGCTCAAGAATATCATTTCATGGCCTGCAAATCCGTTAGCATATGCTTCATGGCCCAAGACATCATGGTCTGAGGACGCTATTCCTAACCGTCCAAAGACTACATTCATGGTCTAACGGGAATTTTCATCATGTTTAAATTCATGCACAGTGTACGCTTGTATTGTTTCTATTTGTAGGTAAACCGGCGAGCAACTGCTATCCCAACAAGATTGATCCCGCTCTAGTTCCCTCAGCCATATCAAACCTAACCATTCCCATAAACCGCTCACTCACCCAGCCCTAGATATTGCGTCCGTTCTTGAAATGTCTTCATCGGTATACTCTCCAGGTGAATCCAGAACTACATACAGCCTGATTCCTGTAAAACCAGGGATATGTAGGCAACTCAGAAACTAGGGTGCGGCCTAAACCTCTTCAAACCATTTCGCTCGGTCAAAATTGGTCATCATATCTTTATCCGACAACTCTTTCATCCTTCCTGGGTAAAGAGAGGCAACTGTTGATACCCAATTTTTCCTCAAATTATTTTTATATTTGCATAAATACCTTCAAAATCACTTTTTATAATAATTGATATTTTTCCATAATTTTCCATATCATTATTAATTTATTCAGTATTTTATATCCAATAATTATTCGTATATTACATTACAAGTAATTTCAAAGTATTTCTTAGCTCAATATATCATTTTTAATCATATTAGGATATAATTATTTCACAAATTAGCCAATTTGGCATTGTTTGGCCATAATTTCAACGATTTTGCAATTATAGCCTAATTATACACTTTAAGCTATTTTAATTTAATAATCAGTCATTTTATATTTTTAATATTAGTTAATTACCTTAATTTCACCTATTTAACTTTAATTTCATTTTATCTTATTATTAGTTATTTTATTAATTATTTATATAATTTTAATTGGGTATATAACAACTAGCCACCCTTATTTAAATTATAACCAGCCCCAAACCCAATTAAACCAACCCAAACCACAGGCCCAATCCGTCTAAATCCCCAAACCAATCCATAAGTCCTTAACCCGACCCACCTACCCCATTCAATCTTGACCATTGATTATTCAGATCAACGGTCCCTATTCCCCTTTCCTTAATTAAACCTGGACCTAACCCCTCCTCCAAACCCTCTTATTCACTCCTCTCTCACCCCACCTCTAAATCCTCTCCTCCTATCTTCTCTATCAGACAGCCTCAAACCCTAATCACTGTCCACCCTTCTCCAGCCACCTCCCTCGCCGGAAACCATGGCCTCTCATCATCTCCTGGTCTTTGCTTCACCCCACGCCGGTTTGACACTACCCTGAGGTCCTCAGGTGAACCTGGAGCGGTTCAACTCCTATCCATGGTCTTTTATGCCATTTCCCGGCCATCCATGGTTGTTCGAGTAAGATCTATGACTTTTTCCGGTTAAAACCAATGACGTTTTAAGGTCCTCTCATCTTCTTTGGGTTCTCTAAATCCCTAACTCTTGAGATTGTCCACTTTTCTTTAGATTTGTCTAATATCTAGGTATATCCATGATTTTTAACCGATTTTCCTTCATCTCTACTATTTTTCGAAAACCCTACATTCGCTATTGGTCGATTCTTCTCAAATCTTTCTATATCTGAGATGATTAGAGTATTATTAAGCGTGTTCCTTTAAAAACCTCCTGTTTTAACTAACTATTTTGAATTTCTTAAACTAGGGTTCATCCCAAGTTGTTTTCAAGGGTTTTTATGAGACTTCTAAGTGTTTGATTAATTACCCTTTCGTCTTCATGATTGATTTGTGCAAGAATATGAAATCCTAGTTGATTATATATGGTTCCTTCAATCTTTGTTTCAATTTTGGGTATTTTTGTGGTGCCAGTCGTGTTAGTTTACTCTATCTTTGGACTTAAACATTTCTCCTTGTTAAATCCAGTATTTTTGTGGTTTTTCCCTAATTGATCTTCATTAGAGTTCAAACCTGCTTTTCCGGCTAGGTACTGTATTTTCTTTGAGGTCTTACTTAGTTTAATCTCTATCTATGTGATTTGAGTAAACCTTTCAAGAAATCACTATTCTTTTGAAGGTTTTGCTGATTACTTTACTATATTATGATTCGTGTCAATAAATTATATTTATTTCCTTGTTTATGACTTTAATTGATCATCTCTGCCTTAATTGATTGCTTGTATAATTTTTGGATTCTTACCGAATCCTTATTTGGTATGATTTGGACTCCTTGCCTTAATTAAACCCCGGTTATTACCATTAATCAATTACCCCAATTAAGTGGGGGGTTTATTCCGAACCCTTTTAGGTGATTTCATTCTGTAATATTTGTGATTGTCCCTAATTGACTGACTTCTGATTCTTTGCCTTATTAGTTCTACTCCTAAAGTTCTATATATACACTCTTGTTTTACCTCTCAAGACACGAACAATAGTTCAGAATAAACAAACACACACTCAAACTCTCTCTTCTTTCTCTGCTACTTGTGCTAACTACTTGTCTAGCCAGCTGAAAGCCAAAGCTAGACTATGGAACTCTCTGTGCTTTCCTTTTCTGCACTTTGCTTCCTCAACTAGTATGTTCCTAGTTCAATTTTGAACCTCAACCATATGTGCTCCATGTCTGTTAATCCATGTCTCCTTCTGCACTAATTTAATGGATTATGTATTTTATTGTTCTTCTTGTTTACTGCTTTATTCAGCATGCTTAAGTTTTGCCCTCTCTTGTTCAAGTATGAGTGTCTGGGTATCACTTGTCTTGTTTCATACTTTGCCAGCATATCTACTTAAGTTCTTGTTTATTTCCCTCAACTAGTATGCCATGATAGTATCATAGACTCTTAAATATGCTTGGTTAATACTAAGTGACATGAGTAATTATGTGTAATAAACCCATATCCTCAACATGACTACTCTCATACCCTGTCCCTATGTCTTATTACTATTCTAATTTCGAGCATGATTCCCTTGTTAACACTTTGAAGTTGTAGTTTTGTGTTCTAGAGGCCATTCAATTGCTACTTGTTCTCTATTCTTGCTGGTCTATATGGTTCTCTTCTAAGCCATGTTTATGTGTTTCTGATTTGGGCTCTCTATATCCCCAACCCCTTACTTCCCTATTTCTGAATGTTGAAGTAATACTATTCTTTGAGTTTGTTCTGTGTGTGCTGGCTTAGTTCAAATTGTTGTTGCTCCTATTCCTTTCTCCTTTCAAAACTGTTTTTCCCAAAGCTACTCTGTTGTTGTTTTTTTTTTGCAAACGTATTTCAAGCATGTTGTTTCAAAACTGTATTCCAATTCAACCTTTTTAAATCTATGTCAAGCACGCTCACATATACTTTTAGACCGCTAGGTTCTGCCCCTTTTGTGTGAGCCTTGCCTTGGGACCCTTGAGCTCCCTCTGAACTTTGGTACATAAAAACGGTCCTTTTCACACTGCACTTACTCTGTCTTGGCTATAAAATCTGGGTGTGAGCACTGCCCAGGATTCCTTGAGGTCCTTAGGAAACTTTGACATATCCGGATATGAGAAAGACTATGGAACAATCTTGGCACTTGAGGTGATTTATCACATAACTCAGGAAGGAAGTCCTAATCAGGCTCTCTATAGAATAATTTCTTGTTTTTCATTTCTATTTATGTAATTCATTTCAATGTTGGTCTGTAATAATTTGTAAAAAATATTGGGGTAACTAGTAAAAAGGGCGGGTATTTATATGTTTATGAGGTAAGGCGGGTAGAAACGATGCCTATAGGACTTCACATTTAACTATGTTTGCCTTACCATGTTAGAAACCATGCCAATAAGACTTTACATTTTATTATGTTTGCCTTACCATGTTAGAAATCATGCCTATATGATTTACTATGTTTACCTTACCATGTTAGAAATCATGCCTATAGGGCTTTACTATACTTGCCTTACCATGTTAGAAATCATGTTTAGTAGATCTCAAAATCAGTTTCACAAATAGATGACCTGCCGATAGGATATAATTTAATCCAACTCCTATTACAACAAGTGTTACATGCTTTCTTTCGTTGGTCATCATGCCTGCCAAGTTTTTGAAACCAGTGTTAAATAACTAGATGTAATGTATATAGAGAATAACTCTAGAAATGCTGCCTATAGATCTCAACTAGTTTAATTTAAATAAATCAATCCAGTTCGCATTTTAGTTTGTTTCAAAACTGGTTTAATTAATGGTTTACGTTCCTTAAAACAAGTTTTTTCAAAAGCTGCCTTGATTTGTCATTAGATATCATGCCTATGAGGATTCAAGAGTCCGCTTTCAAAACATGACTCATAGTCATCTGTATTCCAGGCCTAGGCAAGCCTTAGGCAATAACTTTAAATAAATCAGAACCGTCTTTATTATTAGTGTTTAATTGTCAATTTGTTAAAATCAGTAGGCAAGCCTGATTCGAACTTCTTTTCTGAGTCATGTAATAAATCTGGTTCTGCTGTTATCACTTGTATACCATGCTTTAGAATTCTGAGTTCAAATGTGGACCTTACACGCGTTGAGTCGTGACGTCTATGTGTGTTACTTGTGAAGGTACATGCCTTCTATTTGTTTCTGTGTTTCCCCCCTAAATGCAGTCTTATGTGTTCTTATTTGTCGCCTAGTATTTTGCCTTTAAACTTGAGGGTCTGCCTATAACCCCCCTTTATAGGATAAGAGTCCTAAATTCCTCCAAGACTGATAGGAAGGGACGGGTAACAACATGCAATAGGGGTCGAGATTAACCATCGCTTTAATTACCTTCACGGTGAGGGAAAGGGTAGATATGGATATGATGACCGATACATTTATACCACTGTAGCCCCTCTTTGAGGAGTATCATACCGAGTATTGCATTGATGTGATCCATATTATAAGCAAACCTAGAACACCCCTTTACATTCATGAATATGCTTATATTAAAATGCTTTTCAAAATCTCGCTTTTTTTTTTCATTAGTTGTTTAAACTTAAATCCCTTATTATTTGAGCCCTACTTGTTTATTTGCTAATTGTACAGATTCACAAACACTATTTGGCCAGGAACCACACTAGTGGATCCTGAGGGGTGCCTAACACCTTCTCCTTGGGATAATTTCAAGCTCTTACCCTATCTCTGGTTACCAAACGTAGTTATAAATGCACCCTATAGGTGTCTTAAGGCACCTTAAATCGTTAGGTGGCGACTCCTTAAAAATGCAAACCCCATTTTCCAAAAGGAGAGAGTTGTCCCATTACCAAAATGTCATGAACCCGATTCTGCAAAGAAAAAAGGGGGCGCGACATCCATATTATCCCGCAATGCAGCAATGGCACATGACACAGTCAACTCTGGGGCCAGCCCTGTTGTTGATACCCAATTTTTCCTTGTATATTTTAACCACATATATATACTTTTAAAATAGTACATATGCAGTTATAAGCATGCATAAGTATTTTTTATAATTTTTCTACAGTTTTAAATGTTCCAATTCAATTTATTTCTCCTCTTTTTATTATATAAATGTCAAATAATTATTTTTCAAATTACTTTTATTTTTGTGCATTTTCATAATTATATTTACATTTTTTTAGCTAAAATGCACATCTTTGCAATAATAGCCCTTACTACTGTATAATTATATTATTTATGCGTAAAATGGTCTTTTATATTTTAAAAATGTTAAATAACTATTTTAAATCATTTTAGTACACAAAGATATTTTTTGGTATTCATTTATTATTTTTATAAATTATTTAGTTATTAAAATTAGCTATTTAAAATCTGGCCCTATTTTCTATTGCAATTTTGATCCAAATTTGACCCAATACCCAGCACAATTTTAACATAAACCTACCCAGGCCTAATACCCATCTGCCCTAACCCAATACCCGGCCAAATCCTAGCGGTCGATCGTTTTGATCAACGGTCCATGTTTCCCCCTTCTTAAATTAAACCTAATGACCCCCCCAAAACCCTCTCATTTCCCTCACCTTCCCCGTTGTCACCTAATCCTCTCACCTCTCAAATGTTCTCAAACCTAACCCTAATCGAACCTCGTCGTCACTTATCTATGGCTATCTATGATGGTTTCTCACCACCCCAGGCCTCTAATGGCCTCTCTCTTGTACTGGTCTCACTATCTCCAGGGTCCTCAAGGGACCAAGGTTAGTCTTCTTGCATCTATGGTCCTTTCTCGCCTGTTTCAGGTTGTTCCAGTATGATTCCGAGTAAGAGCTTCCTATATTGCCTTAGATCTATGGGTTTCTGAGCTTGCTTCTTCAACTCTATGTTGTTCTTCTCGAAACCCTAATTTCTTCTAAACTTCTTAGATCTGTACAGATCTGAGATGTTTGGACCTATTTCATATGATTTTTTACAAATAAAACCTTCTGATTTTCGAATGGTTTTCCATTTTCCTAAACTAGGGTTTCCTGAAAATTTCTTTTCCAAAAATGTTTGATAATTTTGAGTGTTTGATATTCTGTTCTTATGTGTCTTGACTGATTTCGTAAGTGTTGCTCTAACCTTAACTTGTTTATACAAAAAGCCCTAATTTTTTCGACGTTCTTTGTTTGGTTTCTGAGTATTTGTGTACTGACTTTGTTCATGCATTGGTTCTTGTGATTTTTCTTTAGCCATTTAGATGTCTTGTGGTTTTCTTATCCTAATATGCCTCTACTGAGTTTCTTAGTTCAACTTTCCTACTGATTCTATATGTTTGTGTTAATTCTGACTATTCATGTTAAGACTATATTTTCACCTTAAATCAGTGTCGTTTCTTGATTTTCCAATTTGTTACATTAAAGTTGTGTGTCGAATACTGACTATTCCTTTCTTGCCTTATTTTGTCTACGAGACTTGCTGACTCTTTATGAAATTTTCTCTTTCATTGAACTCTTGACTATTCTGAAGTTCTTATTTCCTGGTTTGATTTGAATTCTTTTCCTTAACAAAACTTTTAATACTTATTTCTCTACTCGGTTTGATTGAACTCCTTGCCTTAATTAGTTTTTCCATTGCCTTATTTGTTATTTGCTGATTCTTATTGATTGTTTCCTTAATTGAAACTTATGTTCATTTACCCCCAATTACCTACTCTATACCCAAACCTTACTTGATTCTTTTCCATAAATATTTATCATACTTTTACCGTTGATTTGATTATCCCTTGATTAAGGGGAAGACTTACTGATTTTACATATGTGACTGATTCTGTGAATTTCCCTAATTGCTACATAACTAATCACTTGCATTATTTTGTTTAACCCTTAATTACTATATAAACTCCCTCTTATTTTAACTTTTGGACATGAACAATAGTTCAGAAACTATATCTTTACACTCTAGAAGGCTCTCTCTATGCTCTCTCTGCTCTCTTTGCTCTCTTTGCTACTTGTGATATTTGTTATTCTAGTTGGCTACAAGCCAAGGTTGGGAATTGCACAATACCTTGCTCACATCTTGTGTTTTCTTTCTTTAGCTAGGTATGCTTCTGATTATTTTTATGACTCAAAACCTATGTGTTTACTTTAGCCCATATGGTTTGAGTCGATTCTTGCCTCTGTTTACTACTTACTCATTCATGCTCAATACTGCCTATTCAAACCTGTGATAAGCATGCTTCCATTTTACTTGCTTGTTTGCTATCTCGTTTAACATATCTGCATATGTAACTAAGCTGTTTGATTAAATACTGTTTATTTGACATGCCTAAACTCTATTTCTATGTAACTAGCATGCCTTTACTTATTAATACCTGCCCAGCATGTTCATTTAGGTCCTTACCTATTTTGTCCCCTCCTGCTAAGTTAGTTAATCTCATTAGAGTGATTCAAGATGTGTTGATGTCCTTAACATGTTTCTTGTGTGATCCTTGCTGCTTGACTTGCATTCTATCTAACCTACTAGTTCTATAGAACCCTTCAAAAGCTCTATGTATCCTGTTAATTGTGTGCTCCATTAAAGTGTCCTCTCTATGTTCCTAACCTCTCTTCCCTTGTGTGAAAGTTGTTTGCCAAAGTACTTCCTAAAAACTGTTTCTTTTATGACTTGTTTTTTGATTGCAAAATGTTTCTTTACACTTCCTCAAACTGTTTTATCACTAAATCAGCACTGTTTTTTAGAAATTCTTTTCAATCCTAAGACATTTCTTTAAACTGTCTATTAAACTCTTTCAAACCATTATGCATATCCACTAACTCTTAGAATACTAGGTCATGCACCTCTGATATGTGTACTTCCATGAGACCCTTGAGATCTCTCTGAACTCTGGCATGTCAATGCTGGCACTTCTACACTGCACCTAAATCGATTATTATTTTAGAAAGGTCTAGGTATGAGCACTGCCTGGGATCCTTGAGGTCCTTAGGGAACTCTGACACACCTATACATGAAATTGGCTATGGAACTTTGGCATTTGAGACTACTGGAGGCTTGGAAATCACTTTGGGCCTACTTTAGGCTCCATATAGCTTAATTTCTATTCTATGTGTGTAATTCATTCAATTTTTGGTTTGTAATAATTAATTGTAAACAAACAGTGGGGTGATTAGTGAAAAGAGAGGGTAGTTGTATATTGTGGGTAAAATTGGGTAGATACCATACCTATAGGGTCCTTATTAATTAAAATGCGTTTGTTAGATAACATGCCTATAGGACCTGCTTTGGTTTAAATAAGTTCTGTTTGCTTTACTTCCACACAATTAGAATCCATGCCTATAGGATCTAAATCCGCTTTAACAATAGAGACCGTGCCTATAGGATCTAAATCATCTTTTAATAATTAGATACCATGTCTATAAGAGTTAAAATCAGCTTTAATTAGAAAATCATGCCTATAGTACTTAAAACCAATTTAGTTAGAAAATCAGTTTAATTCATGTTTATTCTAAATCAGTTTAAGTAGCTAATCTGTCCGCTTCTTTAATATGTTTTTAAATCTGAACTAAATAATATTGCTAGAAAGTATGCCTATAGGATATCAAGTTGTCCGTTTAAAAATCGTTTACTATTCTACTACATTCCTGATCAATAATAGATATCGTGCTTCTAGGATATCCCTATTACGCGTCTAGACAAGCCTGTAGGGCGGCTAAAACCTTGTAAACTTTAAAACTATGCCTTGTTATTTGAGACTACTCACACTCAACGGGCTTAAAAGAATAAGTAGGCAAGTATGATTCAAGTATTTGACACTTTGGTCCTAATTCAATATTGTATACTCTTTGCTCATCTAGATATCATGTTCTTAAGTTTTCTCTTAAATACCTGAAACTGATGTTTGAGAGGTGCACTTATTTGTTCTGTTTGTGGAGGTAAAATGTGAGCCTTTAATTGTTCCCTCTTTAAATGCAATCCTAATTGTTTCGATTGATGCTTAGACTTTTCTCCTTTAAATACCTTAGGATGGTGTAGAACTACCTAAATTAGAGGTGTTAAATACCTTTAGGGCCACAAGGAAGGGACGGGTAGTGCACGCATAGGATATCTCTCATGGTTGCTAGAACGCTTTAGGCTATGACCAAGGGGATGGAATTGGGTAGTAAGGATATGATGACTACATGATAATGTCACGTGTAGACTCTCATTGAGGAGTGATTACCGGGCATTGTGTGGGTATGATCCTGTAGGCTAACCAACCTAGGACCTCTCTTTCCCAACTCCCATTGCTTAAATGAATTTACTTTTCTTTGTATATGTGCAACTTGTTCAAACCTTTTCCCTAGTTTCATTACTTGAATCATACATGTGCTTAGAATGTCAAAACATGCCTTTACTTGCAAGTACGTGTAAAAACTATTTATTTGTTAAAATGACTAATTCACATACTTACGTTCGGCCGGGACCCACCGTTGTGGACCGCAAGGGGTGCCTAACACCTTCTCCTCATGTTTATTTCGAGCCCTTAGCCTAAATCTCTGGTAATGCAAACTAGTCAATGAGTTAGTCGCTCTAGGTGCCCTAACGCACCATAATCTGTTAGGTGGCGACTCTTCAAATACCCAATTCCCAAAAGGAAACGAGTTATTTCCCCCCATGAATGTCGAAACCCGGACTTCGCCGTCAAAAAGGGAAAAAAAGGGCGCGATAGCATGGCGACTCTACTGGGGATAGCTTTAGGATCTTACCATAACGAAATTATCTTTTATGAATTAGTCCAAGCATGCTCTATCCCGCTTACCCTTTCCCCTTATTTGAATTTAACTGTCTATTTTTCAAGCATTTATGATTCTTTATTCCTGAAACTGACTTATCTCCTTATTTTCTTTTTCTGTAACTGTCTCTTAAATTATTTAAATACTACATTTATTATTAATATTATGTGCAAATACTTGACAACATGCTATTTATTGTTGCACAAATCATGCTCAACAATCGGGTTTTCCATAATCCCAACGGATGTAACCACGATTATGTGCATTAATTTGAGAAATAAGTGTCAATATGCTAATTATGACTGTATAAATAGACCAATCTGGAAGGGGAAAGGGCCTAACTCTCTTTATTTTGTAGAAAATAGGCACGAGGTCTCCAGATTCGATATTGTTAGCACACCCTCACTTTTGCTAGATTGGTGGAGGGTCCTTCCTTCATGTGACCAACACCATGTGAAACGAGTCTTAAGAAACTTGCCTTCTTTGATGGACCTTCAGCTCAACAAAATGTTGATCGAGTTCGCAACTATGTTTTGGGACAAGGAAAGAGTTGTGTTCCGTTTTGGGAACATAGAAATGACACCCCTTCTAGAAGAAATATGAGGATTTGCTGGGTTACCTTGGGATAGTCCTAATCTGTTGGAACCTGAAAATCGCACTGCTAGGGGATTTCTGAAGATGATAGGGCTGAAGAAAAATGACAACTTGAAATGCCTAAAGGACTACTACATACCTTTTGAGTTCCTTTATGAAAGATACGATCACAGCAGCTCCTACCGTCTTTTTCATGATGAGTTCTTAATCACTTCTTTGGGTTGGATTCATCGTAGGGTCCTCTTGTTTATAATGTGTTTCTTGGGCATGCTGGTGTTCCAATCCAAGAAGATAGGATCCATACTAGGCTGGCTATGGTAATCAAAACTCTGATGGACGGGATCGAGAGGGAGACATACATTATCATCCCTATGATTGTTGCAGACATGTACCGGGCTTTAGAGCGATGTCAGAAGGGGTTCAGGTTCTTCGAGGGTTGCAACTTATTGCTACAAGTCAGGTTGTTGGAACATCTCCAAAAGGGACAATACCATCAATAATTTCCGCGAAGGTCGTGGAATGATCATATAGCCTTCCATCATCCCAAAAGAATGAATTATATTCCAGACATGTTTGCTCAGCCAGATGACGCTGCAGGATGGATACAGTTTTTTGAAAATTTGACTGAGGATCAAGTCCAGTGGATGTTCGAGTGGTTCCCTACCAACGAATTCATCAGTAGATCCAGGGATTTTTCGCACTTAGTGTTGATCGGATTGAGGAGAATATAACCTTACGCTCCTCTCAGGGTTATGAGACAAGCAGGCAGGAGACAAATCATACCACGGGTCGCTAAAATGTGTCACTTTAGAGCCAATTTCCAAGGTGACACTATTACGTCCTGCAATATTACACTACGATGATGTTACGCTTTGCAGTATTAAGTTACGATGATGTGGCACCCTGTAATATTGTACATTGGATTTGTCGTAAGGTAATTGACATCAGTCTAAGTAAAAGATTTTTTGGAGATTATAAGGATTATGCTGTTTTACAAGTGATGAATAAATTCTTAAAGGTGAAAGGGGAAGCAAGTCAAAGAAAATGAATTTTTCCGTCCAAGTTTGGTATATTGGGGTAATATACGGCCTGAGCAAAAATATCCACTATTTATGGACTAGTAACATGCAAGGTACTACATGTCCATGTTATAAAGGTGTATAAGGTATGTGAAAAGTGAGCAATATTTTAAGTAAGTGGGAATAATTCTCAATTTTTTGAGTAATTGGTTAATTACCGGGTAACAGGACATTACCTAATTATCTAATAAGTGGATAAAGATTAAAATTTTCCTATCCCTACGTGGCAGCAAGACCCTAACCAAATCAATGACTCTTGGTCATTTGGGATTAGGTGGCAACATAATATATTGAGTTCAAGACACATTTCATTCTTGGATTTTGAAAAAAACAAAACACAACATTTTTCATTCTCAAATACTACATCAGATGCCTACAAAACACCTTACCCATTATTAATTTTAAAAATATACATTCCAAGTATGGTTTCCAAGAGTACCAGTTACTTGAGTGCTAATTTTATTTTTGCTAGTCAAGCCAATTTCTCTAATGGTTATCTAATTTGAAGTGATATTTTCAATAGCATTCTTTGATATCTGGAATGTCCAAAATGGTTTTTGGCATAGAGTGTTTAAGGTGTCATCTAAATTTGTTATTCAAATGAGTAATGATCTCTGGATTTATATATTAAATATCAATCGTATTAAGTTGGACGATGCCTCAGACACTGCTTACCTACTGGAAGTCTGGAACAACAAAAGCAGCCCAAAAAAAATGATGACGAGGGGACTCTACTCCCTTGGAACGGGATTTTGTGATTCTAATAGAGCACGGTACAATATTTTCCTAGGATATCATACGAATTTTTCCTACTCCAAGTATGTTAAAGCTATCCCTTCTTTCTTTTGGCATGATCCATACGATACTAACGAAACATGCAAATGCACAAATTCCATGTGTCATAATATTTTATCATTTGTTCAAGGATCTCAGGAAAAAATACAAAAGTTGAAAAGAGTTTACTTTATGATATTACTCAAGGGCAAAATGGTCTTATGAAGCTCCAAATGCTTTTATTAACGTACTTTTCATTCATTGCATTCATGTGCATTGACCCATGACCAGATGGTGTTATATACGCGTATATATGTTTGTATATGGATATGGGATATGGGAAAAGGTTACGACTTTATATACGCACCACCACCTGATCAGCTGGTATATGATGATGATGTTGCCCGCAGTGGCTGAAATATGATTCAAACGGAATTATATACGCGTATATATGTATGTATATATATGTATACGGGATATGAGAAAGGTTATGGTGTTATATACGTACCACCACCTGATCAGCTTGTATACGATAATGATTTTACCCACAGTGGCCGATATGATATGATGGGATGCCGTTAGAGGCTGATGAAACATGTACTTATACACGACATGATATTCATACGCATATGCATGATGCTAAAAGTAATTTATGATTTACAAAGTTATTTAGACTTACAGTTTGAGTCATGTACTCTATATATCTTCCATGTCTTTTTTATACTTATTTATGTGCCTTACATACTCGGTACATTATTTGTACTAACGTCTCTTTTGTTTGGGGATGCTGTGTTTCATGCCCGTAGGTCCCGATAGACAGGTCGGGAGCCCTCCAAGTAGGCTATCAGCTCAACAAAAGATGTTGGTGCGCTCCATTTGCTTTGGAGTTGCTTGTTCGGTTAGTATGATTTAGACGTGTATTGTTTGGTATGGCGGGACTCTGTCCCAACCTTTATGACATTTATGTACTCTTAGAGACTTATGGATATATGTCGTGTACGTGAAAGATTGTACGGCCTTGCTGGCCTGTGTTTTGAGTATATAAATAATTATGTTGGCCTATTAGACATGTATGTCACGTGTATATGATAATGTAATAAGAAAGATACGTTATGTTGGTACTCGGTAAGTAGGGTACCGGTTTCCTGTCGCGGCCCATCGATTTGGGTCGTGACAAAAGTGATATCAGAGCAATTCTTTCCTAGGGAGTCTACAAGCTGTGTCTAGTAGATTCTTGTTTATGGGTGTGTCGTGCACCACACTTATAGCAGGAGGCTACAGGGCATTTAGGATTGTTACTCTTTCTTCTTACTCTAGATGTGTGGAAGAGCTCAGTCATAGACATTCATATTCCTAAATCCCATTCATAATAAGACGATACCTATATCCGGAAAGAATTTTAGAAAGAGAGATTGTTGTGGAAAAGCTGAGTCAGGAATTGGATTTTTGTATGATGCCTACAATAAGCAAATGCGAGGTCTTTAACAGATCATGGGTGTACTGAAAGGTGTAAGCTTCCTGATAGGAAGCCTTAAGACAAGAATTCCTATCCACCTTTATGGTGAAAGATAATGAGAGATTAAGAAGATAAATACAAGTTTCAACAAGCAAAAGAAGCAAGATGAAGAAGGGTACGAGGCGCCCAGTTAATGAAGGTTAACAGTGTTTATAATTTAGGCAGAGCAACATAAGATTTTTGAGTTATATTCAATAGTAACAAAGGTATGTACAATTGGTCACACCCATTTCAGTTATGCCCTATGGGGGCTAACAGTTATAGTTAAGAGAAATACAGGATATAAAGATCTGGTTGGGGTTAGAGTAACCCAAATTGGTAAATGGATTACTTTCATTTGTTGGCATTTCCGAAGGGTACTACAAATGTGCCAATAGATCTATTTGTGAGACACCTAGATGGTGCACCCTAGAATATTACGATTAGATGTGAATACTGGCATTTAGAAGATAAGCACTGAAAGCCTGGATAGGATAAATATTACCTTAAGTGTGGCTCTCATACCTAGTAGAGCGAGGATGTTAAGCAACCCAAAGAGCCATTGGATGGAGCAAAGGGAAGCTAAAAGAGAAAGAATGTCATATTGAAGTTTTCACAAGAAAAGGGATATGCAGAAATATTAGCAGAGTAATGAGAAGAGAGATAAGGAAGCATTATGAATAAGGTGTGATACATGGATGAAAATGATAGAGTGTTACATAACCTATAGTCAAATGAAGTAAAAGATGAAAGGTGATGGGCCTTAAGACAATAAAAGAGTATAGGCCATAAGGTTATATCCCCATTTCGAGAAATAAGTTCGTGACTCCAACGCGGCTACTAGCAGGGAGAGTTAATCCCCAAAGTAATAGAAATTAGTATGGACTGGTAAACAAGATAAACTAAATATGAATTAGGGACAGAATGATTGGAAAGTACTCGGCGTCATGGTAATTTCCGAATTTGTTCCGGCAATAATAGAATGGAAAATAAAAAAAGATTTATGGGAAATTCAGAGGATGGTCATTTAGGAAGACGTTTCCTTAAAGCAAGCAAGGGGAGCAAAGTTAAGCATAAGGGAATGTATGTGCCAGTTACAGTAAGTGTCACCATCGTGAGTAAGGAATTTTGTTATCCTTAGTACATAAGGATAACAACATGCCGAGTAAGGGTCATCGATGATGTGAAAGGTTGCCAAAGATGAAGAGTTAAAATATCTATAGGCAGGTCGTCGTAGCTCCACTTTTTAGTACTCCCCTAAAGGGGGAATATGGAATGATAAAAGGAAGAATGCGATAAAATGAGAAAGGGATGAGATTGCACTTATCCAAATGCTGCAGATATGCTACGATTCCAGAACATTATACAAACGCGACGTCAAGGAGAAGAACTAAGGGTTCCTGCCCAAAATGTTATTGATACTTAAGGATCTAGTGCGAGACGTAAGTTAAGACCAAGGAAATAACCCAATAAAGATTGCGAGGAATATTTATATGAGAATGGGCCAACGAGTAGTTAGTGGTCAGGAAGATCCAGTTATGGCTAAATAGGAGGTTACAAATGAGTCATCAGATCGTGTAAGATAAACATAGTAGAACCCAATGTGAAGAATTCAGCCTCAAAGAATATCATTATAATACTTGAGATATATTCAACCAAAAGTCGGGGTAGTTAAAGGTAGCGTATGAGTGTTACGGGGATAAAAGAAAGTGTCATTGGGAAGACAGTCAAAATATCGGTTCAGAAACAACCATACAAGCACAAAGGCGTGGAGATAAGTAACTACGAATAAGTATAGGCAAGGAAGGTCATCAGAAGGTATGTCGAGTATACGTTGTAATAGGCTCGCAACTTTACAAGAGTTAGAGGGTCTTCCCTAATTTCTACGATGAAAGACTAGCTGAGGAAATAAGGAAGAAGGCTTCAACCTAGGCACAATGGCCTAAAAAGGAAATGGTCGTATAACAACAATCTCGTAACAACATGGTAATCATTCCAAATGAAAGTGGCACCTACCATGGCTAATGAATGGGAAGTAAGAGTTAAAAGAAATATTCATGATCATATGAGTTGTATAAAAATATTGGCAAGTGTGGGGACTAATCTAAGCTAAGTATGGATGCAACGAGGGGGCAGAAAGGCCAGTAAAGTAATAGCTTATGTTGAAAGAAAGCTAAGATGGAACAAAAGAATTAAGCCCAGGACATAGACAAAGGATATTCCATAACGCCCATGAAAGGCTAAGGTAATAACTGATACCATGAGCCATAAATTGGAAGATAGCTTATGACTACGTAAAGGCTGATTAGAAGGAAGAGGAAACTAGAAAATTACATCAGTTAAGTGAATCAGGAGTCTGATTATTGGACCTAGAAAAATTATAGAAGTTGTGCTGGAAAACATGACAGAATCACTCTTAATATCGGATATTCAAGAGAAATAACACAACAACCATAATCTATAATGGCTTTACAAGGAATCCAGTTAAAAGAAGTACCAGCCTCATAAGAATTCAGTACAAAGCTCCCACCGAATTGTGTATGTACCAAAGGTGCGAGTATTATAATAGAGCATCAAGTTATGGACGTGAATTACACCAATGTGGAAGGGGGCTTATGAAGTAGATAAAAGATATAATACGAGATTTTAAGTAAGTAAGGTAAAAGTAAACAACATACGAGATACTCAAATGTACAAAGTTGTGAATAGTCCATACTTCAGATAGTAGATTATAAGAACGGGGATCCAATAACTGGGAATGATAGCGGCATCGTCAGCGGCATGTCTTCCAACCTATGGTTTCTAAGTACTGAGAGATCTAGTTAAGAGAGTAGAGAAAAGTTGGAGATGATGTGATGTATCGTTTGACGTTCCAGAATAACATAAGGAAATTGAAGCAAGTTGAAGGAAGGTTACGTGTAGTATAAATAGATATGTATAGGTTGCAAGCTAAAGTATGGTAAAACGACAAGGTTTTAGGAATATAGCAATACGGATAAACAAAGGGCAGTAAGAAGGTGACGAGCATGGATTAGTCCTCAGGATTAGGCCCATGAAAACAAGGGAGCTAATGGCTTCTCTATGTTATAGTAACCTTATTATAGCCTAAATGGACTCAAAGGAGTTATTATTCATAGGTAGCATTTAGAAGAGATGGAATGCTGCACTAATAGTAGAATAAAGATGTAACAGTGATAGATAAAGGATGACGTTTAGGCCTTCAATTGAGTAATGATTTAAAAAAAGGGATTCATGAATTGTATGAGATTAAAATACCCACATAAGAGAATCACCTTGGGATGTTATAGAATACAGTTATTGAAGTACAATATCGCTGTTATGTGGATCAGGAAAATTACTTCGAATATTCCTTGACGTAACGTAAGCCCTAGGGGCAAAGTATTACATCAGAAGTTTCAAGTTATCAGTGGTGTATTGTAGATCAATATTGAGGTGAATCAACAATGTATAGACAAAAGTCACAAAGTATGAGATGAGATTAGGCCGTTATTCTAAAGTTAAGCAGTTATGAGGAAGCATTAAATGACTTAAATTTATACATATAGAATACGCAATGAGAGTAAGCTGGGATTTGGTAGCAGACCTCAGCAATGATAAAGTAAGAGTTATGGCAGTAAATTCATACGGATGGCTAAATGGACCTATGCGATAAGATATAGCAATATTCGTGAATTCAACAAAGTACCGAGAGAAGAACTTCAGTATACTCACAGATGCCCAAAGGGAAATCTTATCACGCTCTACATATGAAGCCTAGAGATTAGGCACCCTTAAGAGGTCAAAATCGTACAGGCTGCATGATGAAAGGTAGCAACAATTACGAGATTGGAAGGATTCCGACTACAAGTTGTGGTGTGAGAAGGAGGCCTAAAGGGGGAATACCCTAGACTTTGGACTTATTCACAGAACAGTCGCCTAGATGGAAAGGAAATTTCTAAAGTATTCGGAAGATATAAGTTATGAAAATAATAAGTGCATCAGTCAACATTTGAGGCCGATTGTTCCAAAGGGGGAATAATATTACATCCTACAGTATTACACTACGATGATGTTACACTTTGTAGTATTAATTTACGATGATGTTGCACCCTGTAGTATTGTACGTTGGATTTGTCATAACGTAATTGACATCAGTCCAAGTAAAAGGGGAAGCAAGTCAAAGAAAATGAAGTTTTCCGTCCAAGTTTGGCATATTGGGTTAAAATACGGCCTGAGCAAAAATATCCGGTATTTATGGACTAGTGACATGCAAGGTACTACATGTCCATGTTAGAAAGGTGTATAAGGTATGTGAAAAATGAGTAATATTTTAAGTAAGTGGGAATAATTCTCAATTTTTCGGGTAATTGGTTAATTACCGGGTAATAGGATATTACCTAATTATCTAATAAGTGGTTAACGATTAAAATTTCCCTATCCCTACGTGGAAGAAAGACCCTAACCAAATCAATGACTCTTGGTCATTTGGGATTAGGTGGCAACTTAATACATTGAGTTCAAGACACATTTAATTCTTGAATTATGAAAAAAACAAAACGCAACATTTTTCATTCTCAAACTACTACATCAGATGATGTAACGACCCAACCGGTCGTTTTGAGCTTTTGCACTCCACTCACTAGCTCTCGGGCATGACTTGCCCGTGTGGTGTATTATGACCTATGTAAATCGTTGGTGCTGGGTTTCAGGTTAATCAGAATAAATTTGGAAGAACAGTCTCAGTTGAAAGCTTAAAGTTTGAAAGGTTTGACCAAGATTTGACTTTTGCGTATTTGATCTCAGATTGGAAGTTTTATGGTTTGGTTAGTTGCGTTAGGTGATTTGTGACTTAGGAACACGATCGGAATGGGTTTTGGAGTTGTAGAGAAGATTTAGGCTTGAATTGGAGAAGTTGATATTTTGGCGATTTCCAGTTGATAGGTGAGATTTTGATATAGGGGTCAGAATGGAATTTCGAGAGTTGCAGTAGCTTCGTTATGTCATTTGGGATGTGTGCAAAATTTTAGGTTATTCAGACGAGATTTGATAGACTTTTTGATCAAAAGCATAATTTAAGAGTTCTTGGAGTTCTTAGGCTTGAATCCTAAGTTAAATTAGTGATTTGATGTTGTTGTGAGCGTTCCGAAGTTTTGAACAAGTTTGAACGATGTCATGGGATGTGTTGGTACAATTGGTTTGAAGTTCCGGGGGTTCCGGGTAGGTTCCAGGATGTTTTTAGGCCGAAAATCATAGTTGTAGCAGGTCCAAAAGGGTTGCAGGCCTCGGAACCCACCAGCACGGTCCGTACAAAATGAAGTGCATCCGTGGTAGGTGCTGTGCGGACCGCACAAAATGCAGTACGGCCGCGGTGGGGAACATTTCACTGGTACTACTTCGGAAGCTCATATATTTTGATCTACAAGGAATTTTGAGATGATTCAAAAACGAAAGTTGTAGTCGTTCGTGTTTAGTTTCTAGAAAGGTAAATATATCACAATTTGGACATAGGTAACAAAAGGTATGGACAAAATACTAAATCTGTCGCGACCCAAATCCCGGTCATGATGGCGCCCAGCACACTACTAGGCAAGCCCGGCCATTATTCAACACTTAACCCAAATTATCAAAAATAGCGGAAAGAAATATCAATTAACCAAGATTAAAGTACTGAAGATTTTAACAAAATACACAATATAATCTCACTAGGACCCAGTGTCACGAATCTGAGCCTCTAGAATATAGAATATCATCCTAATACACGGTATATCCAAAGTCCGATAATGCGGAAATAAAGAGATAGGATAGGAGGGAGAAGATCAGTGGCTGCGAATGCCGTGTAGCTACCTCGATACTCCCAGAGGCTGGATCTGCTGATCAACTGGATCTACTAAGCCTGAGACTACCCTGGATCTGCACACAAGGTGCAGGGAGTAAAGTGAGTACTCCGACCCAGTAAGTAATAAAAGTAACTACAGTCCGAAGATAAGAAAATCCAGTAAATACACAAAGTAAGCTACAATCTGAATATACAGCAACATATGGAACTGAGTAGCTAAACACCAGTATAAATACAAATACATGAATGCAATGCAATGCATATGATGGTAATTTCCAGTACCCACTTCGGCATGCAGCCCGGGCCATCCATATTTATTTATCGTCGACGGCGCTCACTGGGGTGTGTGTACAGACTCCGGAGGGGCTCCTACAGCCCAAGCACAATATCTTGGTCAGTCATTGTTACCTGACCGGTCAACCATTGTTACCTGACAAATTTATATCATATAGTGCCATTGTTACCACTGTTCAAGTATATCATCCAGAGTCATTGCTACCACTATTTCAAGTATATCACACAGTGTCATTGTTACCACTGTTTCAAGTATATCACACAGTGTCATTGTTACCACTGTTTCAAGTATATCACACAGTGTCATTGTTACCACTATTTCAAGTATATCACACAGTGTCATTGTTACCACTGTTTCAAGTCACTTTATAATCAGTCTAGAAAATAATATAATAAGCCCCTTGGGCATTTACAAAACAGAAGTTCCCAGCCCGGAATACATTTAAAAATATCATTTAAGTTTTCAACACTTAGAATTATGGCTGAGTTTGCAAAACAACATTTAAAACCTTGGACTGAAATTAAATGATATGCAAATCATGCTAAGCAGTAATATCAATCCTCGAAGGATTTTACAAATCGGCACAAGGCCCCAAACATGGCATCAAGCCCAGTAATATCAATGAAGTATGTGTATCAATCACCAGTATAGTATAAACATCACACGGGATGGACCAAGTCACAATCCCCAATAGTATCCGACCCCGCACTCGCCATGGAGTGCGTGTCACGCCTCAATATAGCGTTACGATGTGAAAGTCCGGGGTTTCAAACCCTCAGAACAACATTTACATCTATTACTCACCTCTAACCGGCCGTAGACCAGTCCGCAATGCCCTTTCCTCTTGAATCGACCTCTTCGCGTGCCGAATCTAGTCAAAACCACAACGAATACGTTACAATAGTCTAAGGGAATATAACCCAATCGAAAAGACTCGAAAAATGTCGAAAATCACGAAATTAGCAAAACCCGAGCCCCGGGCCCACGTCTCGAAATTCATAAATTTTTACATCAATACGACCCTTATCTCGCCACAAGTCTATATATACCAAATTCACAAAAATCGGAGTTCATTTGACCCCTCAAATCACCATTTAATTCTCTTAAGTTTCAAGCCCTAACCCACCATTTTTGTCCATAAATTACTTGAGTTTTCAGCTCTAATCCATGTATTTAACTTGGAAATAAGTAGAAACAACTCACCTTTGATGCTTGATGAAATCCCCCTTGAAATTCTATCCAAAATAATCCAAGCCAAATGAAAGAAATGAAAGAAATAAGCCAAATCCGTGTTTAAAAGAATCTGTCTGTGCTTCATCGAGTTATACCTTGCCCTTGTGCTTTAGAAGTTGTACATCCTATTAAAAATTTTCCTTGTCAGACACCTTCTGTTTAAACACCCATACCATCTTGTATAAATATTCAAATGACAAACGGTTTGATGACTTAGAAACTAGACTCTAAGATCTTTAATTTGATAGGTTGTACACCATATAACTCTTTATATATCCCGAGATATGAGCTTCTAAAGTAGGCTCCCCGAAATCAGAAAATTCTGGAGAACGAGCTCCACCAGTCATATTCAGTCGACCATAACATTCTCTACAGATGTCCAAATTATGATTTCTTTAGCTTTCTTGAAACTAGACATGAAGGGATACAACTTTCGTTTTTGAACCATCTCAATATTCCTTATATATCAAAAGATATAGGCCTCCGAAGTACGTTCCACGATTGCAGTCCAAAGACCTTCTACAGAAAATTGCAGCAGAAATTTCTGCAGCTTTTTCTTTTCTTTTTGGTCCGAATTTCATTCCGTTAACCTTCCGAAATCCACCCGAGGCCCTCGGGACCTTAACCAATTATATCAACATGTCCCACAATATCATTCAAACTTGTCCCAACCTTCGAAACACCCAAAATAACATCAAAACATCAAATCATCATCGGATTCAAGTCTATGAATCTCACGAACTTCCAAATTCCATTTTTGATCAAAAACCCAACCAACCACGTCCGAATGACCTAAAATTTTACAGACAAGTCCAAAATGACATAATGAAGCTACAACAACTCTCAAAATTTCATTCCGACCCTCAGATCAAAATCTCACCTATCAACCGGAATTCACCAAAATACTAACTTTTCCAATTCAAGCTTAATTCTACACCGGTAATCACAAAAATATTCCGGACACACTCCTAAGTGCCAAATCACCTAACGAAGCTATCCGAACCATAAAATTTGCATTTCAAGCCCTCTAACACATAAGTCAATATCCGGTTGACTTGTCCAACCTAAGCTTCCTTAAAAGAGACTAAGTGTCTCAAACCTTACCAAAATCATTCCGGAATGACTTCAAATTTGCACACAAGTCACATTCGACATTACAGACTTGCCCCAACTTTCGGAATCGCATTCCGACCCCGATATCAAAATTTCCACTTCCGGTTGAATTTTCTCAAAAACCTTCAAATTTCTATATTTAGCCAAATGGCTTCAAAATGACCTCCGGACATCCGAATTCACTTCCGATCGCGCTTACAACTCCAAAATCACCATACAGAGCTATTCCCAGACTCGGAATCCCAAACAGACATTTATAATACTGAAATGCCTTCCAACCCAAATTTATGAAATTCTTCTAAAATACTAACTTCCACAATATACGCCGAAATGCTCACGGGTTATCCAAAACCAAATCCGGACATACGCCCAAGTCCAAAATCATCATACGAAACTGCTGGAACCTTCGAACCCCAATTCCGAGGTCGTTTACTCAAAATTCCAATCCTAGTTCATTTCTTCAATTTTAAGTTTTCAAAATGAGAATTTCCATTTAGATTTGACTCCAAACATCCTGAATTTTAATTCTGACCATACACACAAGTCAATATACTTGAGATGAAGCCGCTCATGGCCTCAAATTGTTGAATGATGTGCGGGAGCTCAAAACGACCGGTCGGGTCGTTACAATCTCCCCCACTTAAACATACGTTCGTCCTCGAACGCGCTGAGAACTACACTGAAGTAGTCTGAAATCACTTGTTTAACACATCATGCACCTTCCCATGCTACCACTACTCCGTTGAGCACATTAGCTCGATAATTCTGTAGATATACTTATTTATTCAAGCAAATAAGCCATTAGGCCCAATTCCAACATCCTGAATTTCCCTGCCAAGCCTGTTTCCATCATACGACCACCATATCAATCTCCACACGCTGTACCCAAACATGACTGCATAACTTTGCTGAATTCACACTTTGCATCACTTTACTCATAGAACCACAATAACATTCTTTAAACATAATAGTCGAAATTCCACGAATCTGATGCTCCCATTGCATCTCATGATCTACACAGGTCTTGCTCTAGTTTTTTTTTCAACACCGATACGACTGAAGAGATGTGCCGAAATTCACAACCAACTGCTGAATCAACAATTCATTGGATCTACACTCCTGACAAGTTCCATTACCTTGTCCCAAACCAAAGAATGATCTTTGCTCTATAATATACTTCATATAATCAGTTTGCACTGACCCCAAATCTAGTAACCTCGTCTCACCCAGTACGAACTGCTCAGGCAATAAGCCACCTCAGACATAATCAAAAATCCCACAAGACGCCACAATGTGCCAGTATCCTATCAATTCGAACGCGATACAAAAGGAAGGAGAACTCTAGAAGGAACTACTCAACTCGCACACTAACATAGACTTCCTCAGAAAATAGGGAAACAAAACACACAAAAGCAAATATGGGCACTGAACTGAACATCACAATGTTGCGGCGCGCAGCCCGATCCAAACAACTTACCCATGGCGGCGTGCCACCCGATCCACATATAGAACTCACATAAGGAGATATACGTTGAGCTAAAAAGCTCATCACATCAAAACATCGGATATCGGTCATAAACACACTAAGGTGCATAATACCATTCCCAAGGAAACATATAGCTCTATAGGCTACAAACTTAAGCACAACTGAGGTGCGATACATGATCTAAGTCTCAAGAGCCATCCTGCTCATATAATATCACCGCTGAGCGGAAACTCAACACAAAAGGAATTTACCAAGCCGTCTCACAACTCATACGGTGCAATATATCTTTACATAAATTAGCTAACCACGAAATAAGACCGTGACTATCCTTACATAAAGAGCGCATTGCTGAAATAAACACAACTGGTCTGACGTAAGGCTCACTTCCACATTTAAATCTATCCACCGACCTCAAGTCGATCCTGATCGTGCCAAGCTAGGCTAATAATCTTTCACAGGTCCATAACCCAATAAACAGAGTGCCCTCCAGGCATAAATTCTCAAATGGATGATATTACCAAAATCCTCATACTTGGTTTAAATTTCTAATTAATCAGGTGACTACATGTCACACTTATACAATCTTCCCGCGGGACAAGCTCCCACCATCTTCCGAAATAATTAACAGGCCTGCATATTCAAACTACCGGCTGCACTAATACTGAAAAGCGATCAGGAATCCCTAACCAGGATGCAAGGCCTTTCTCACAGAACACCGATCTCAGGTGATACTGACGCCAATAACCATCTTACTCAAAACACTGAAACTCCTTTCCTGCTCATCCGAGCTCTTGACATCACATTCATTGACCAAGCTACGACCTTGGTCCTTACTTCAAATTCCATACCACTCACTGCACCTCATGTGCCGATATACGATAGACACGATCTCCATCACAACTCTGGAACCGACGATAGGCTAATACTTCATCACATAAGACCTTCCATTTAACTCACTTCAGGAGAACTATAGCAACATACAGGCGAATTCTCATAACCGTCGAATATGCCAATCTCTAAGTAGTGGTCCAAGCCGCCATAACCCTTTCCGGGATTCGCCTACTCATAACAGGACCTAACAGAAGAATGATTCAGAATAACATCAATCACTACGGCTGACAAGCCTCACACGCACCGCCACAAATCACATGCATAACTCGATCATGCTGAACGAACCGATCACTGACACCAATATGCCAACTCAACTATGGCTAATCAATCTACTTCCTTCCAGTTTATCCTTGATTGCCTTAGAAATAATAATATCTCCCTTCAACACCTAACTTATTCCAACCGCACTCACCCCAAGTGACCTTAAATCATGAGACCATGCTGTCTCAAAAACCATGACCATTTCATGTCTCTCAAATGCTACACCGCAAGTCAAAATATCATAGAACATTCTGTGTCTTTCTTCATAAGCTACTTTAAAAGCTTGACTCTTGACTATAATTATAGACTCAGAATCATCAGGCACCACACTTTGCCTCTTGAATTCACTAGGACCACTATTGAGAGCCACCCAGCTCTAACTTGGCCCCGAATGCAACCAACTCTACTGAATTTTATAACATATGAATACCATCTCGATAAAGCACCCAACAGAATCACTTCCCTCGAAGCCTGCACCTATACGAGGCATAAATCATGAATCTTCCCTCAAGTCTGAATATGAGCCAATAAGGCTAACCATAACATGCATCCAACAATTCATTTAATCAAATTACCACTCATGGTCCTTTTCCATAGCTGCAATAAACCCACCAATACACCAATAACCAGAATTCAAGTAGGTAATAAACCGTGCAATCAGCTAATCAACAACAAGCTCCTCAACTTGGCTCGAAGCCATAGATCACAACACATATACTCTATTGCTGTCGTAATATCATGGTGAGATTAAACTCATTCCATCATAAGCTCGTGGAAACACGAATCATCTGAAATTTTAACTCTTCTGCAATTCTTGCATTTACTCACACAACAGTTAAGCCCACTCTCTAGGCGACCAATTTTTTAACTAAGTCCCAAATTTTTCAAAAATTTCGGTAGAGTTTCCTTTGTAATTGGGCCTATCCACCTGCCAGAGAATCACCAAAACTATCCTAACAACACATCCACAACTTGACAAAGCATCACAATGAAAATCAAACACTTAATAGTCCACCTATCATCCAGCAGGTCTCCATCGTCACTTCCAATTCATATAGATACATCTCACAGTTGTAACATACTCATCATGTAGCTATCCATCCATCATTCCCATTAATAGGGACAATACCAAACATATAAGTTCAAAACACTTGCTTACACAATCAGCACCTCGGTGGTCAAGCCATAGGCAAAGATCCGGCCTCATGTCCTCCATACTGGCCTAACATCAAACTCACAGAGATTACACCTCGTCCCTCGATCGGGGAATTACAAGCCATCCAGGCACATCTAATACTGAGCATTCGTTTGCGCATACAAATATATGGAAGGAACTGTAAAAGTTACTTTTTCAAGCTGAATCAAGGACGCACAATAAGATTTCAAGAATGTGAAGTTTTCCTAAAGGTTCTACAGCCTCCCGAGGATAAGTACAGACATCTCCGTACCAATCCGCGAGACTCTACTAAACCGGCTCATGACTCGCGAGACCAAGTAACCTAAGCTCTGATACCAACTTGTCGCGACCCAAATCCCGGTGGTGATGGCGCCCAGAACACTACTAGGCAAGCCCGATCATTATTCAACACTTAACCCAATTTATCAACAATAGCGGAAAGAAATATCAATTAAGCAAGATTAAAGTACTGAATATTTTAACAAAATACACAATATAATCTCACTTGGACCCGGTGTCACGAATTTGAGCCTCTAGAATATAGAATATCATCCTAATACACGGTATATCCAAAGTCCAATAATGCGGAAATAAAGAGATAGGATAGGAGGGAGAAGATCAATGGCTGCGAACGCCGTGCAGCTACCTCGATACTCCCAGAGGCTGGATCTGCTGATCAACTGGATCTACTGAGCCTGAGACTGCCCTGGATCTGCACACAAGGTGCAGGGAGTAAAGTGAGTACTCCGACCCAGTGAGTAATAAAAGTAACTACAGTCCGAAGATAAGAAAATCCAGTAAATACACAAAGTAAGCTACAATCCGAATATACAGCAACATATGGAACTGAGCAGCTAAACACCAGTATAAATACAAATACATGAATGCAATGCAATGCATATGATGGTACATTCCAGTACCCACTGCGGCGTGCAGCCCGAGCCATCCATATTTATTTATCGTCGACGGCGCTCACTGGGGGTGTGTACAGACTCCGGAGGGGCTCCTACAGCCCAAGCGCAATATCTTGGTCAGTCATTGTTACCTGACCGGTCAGCCATTGTTACCTGACCAATTTATATCATACAGTGCCATTGTTACCACTGTTCAAGTATATCATCCAGTGTCATTGTTACCACTATTTCAAGTATATCACACAGTGTCATTGTTACCACTGTTTCAAGTATATCACACAGTGTCATTGTTACCACTGTTTCAAGTATATCACACAGTGTCATTGTTACCACTGTTTCAAGTCACTTTATAATCAGTCCAGAAAATAATATAATAAGCCCCTTGGGCATTTACAAAACAGAAGTTCCCAGCCCGGAATACATTTAAAAATATCATTTAAGTTTTCAACACTTAGAATTATGGCTGAGTTTGCAAAACAGCATTTAAAACCTTGGACTGAAATTAAATGATATGCAAATCATGCTAAGCAGTAATATCAATCCTCGAAGGATTTTACAAATCGGCACAAGGCCCCAAACATGGCATCAAGCCCAGTAATATCAATGAAGTATGTGTATCAATCACCAGTATAGTATAAACATCACACGGGATGGACCAAGTCACAATCCCCAATAGTATCCGACCCCGCACTCGCCATGGAGTGCGTGTCACGCCTCAATATAGCGTTACGATGTGAAAGTCCGGGGTTTCAAACCCTCTGAACAACATTTACATCTATTACTCACCTCTAACCGGCCGTAGACTAGTCCGCAATGCCCTTTCCTCTTGAATCGACCTCTTTGCGTGTCGAATCTAGTCAAAACCACAACGAATACGTTACAATAGGCTAAGGGAATATAACCCAATCGAAAAGACTCGAAAAATGTCGAAAATCCCGAAATTAGCAAAACCCGAGCCCCGGGCCCACGTCTCAAAATTCAGAAATTTTTACATCAATACGACCCTTATCTCGCCACGAGTCTATACATACCAAATTCACAAAAATCGGAGTTCATTTGACCCCTCAAATCACCATTTAATTCTCTTAAGTTTCAAGCCCTAACCCACTATTTTTGTCCATAAATTACTTGAGTTTTCAGCTCTAATCCATGTATTTAACTTGGAAATAAGTAGAAACAACTCACCTTTGATGCTTGATGAAATCCCCCTTAAAATTCTCTCCAAAATAATCCAAACCAAATGAAAAAAATGAAAGAAATAAGCCAAATCCGTGTTTAAAAGAGTCTGCCCGTACTTCATCGAGTTGTACCTTGCCCTTGTGATATACAAGTTGTACATCCTATTATAAATTTTCCTTGTCGGACACCTTCTTTTTAAACACCCATAACGTCTTGTATAAATATCCGACTGACAAACGGTTTGATGATTTAGAAACGAGACTCTAAGATCTCTAATTTGATAGGTTGTACACCATATAACCCTTTATATATCCCGAGCTATGAGATTCTAAAGTAGGCTCCCCGAAATCAGAAAATTCTGGAGGACGAGATCCACCAGTCATATTCAATCGATTGTAATATTCTCTATAAATGTCCAAATTATGATTTCTTTAGCTTTCTGGAAACTAGACATAAAGGGCTATAACTTTAGTTTTTGTACCATCTCAATATTCCTTATATATCAAAAGATATAGGCCTCCGAAGTACGCTCCACGATTGCAGTCCAAAGACCTTCTACAGAAAATTGCAGCAGAAATTTCTGCAGCTTTTTCTTTTCTTTTTGGTCCGAATTTCATTCTGTTAACCTTCCGAAATCCATCCGAGGCCCTAGGGACCTTAACCAATTATATCAACATGTTCCACAATATCATTCAAACTTGTCCCAACCTTCGAAACACCCAAAATAACATCAAAACATCAAATCATCATCGGATTCAAGCCTATGAATCTCACGAACTTCCAAATTCCATTTTTGATCAAAAACCCAACCAAACCACGTCCGAATGACCTCAAATTTTGCAGACAAGTCCAAAATGACATAACGAAGCTACAACAACTCTCAAAATTTCATTCCGACCCTCGGATCAAAATCTCACCTATCAACCGGAATTCGCCAAAATACTAACTTTGCCAATTCAAGCTTAATTCTACACCGGTAATCACAAAAATATTCCGGACACACTCCTAAGTCCCAAATCACCTAACGAAGCTATCCTAACCATAAAATTTGCATTTCGAGCCCTCTAACACATAAGTCAATATCCGGTTGACTTTTCCAACCTAAGCTTCCTTAAAAGAGACTAAGTGTCTCAAACCTTACCAAAATCATTCCGGAATGACTTCAAATTTGCACACAAGTCACATTCGACATTACAGACTTGCCCCAACTTTCGGAATCGCATTCCGACCCCGATATCAAAATTTCCACTTCCGATCGAATTTTCTCAAAAACCTTCAAATTTCTATATTTAGCCAAATGACTTCAAAATGACCTCCGGACATCCGAATTCACTTCCGATCGCGCTCCCAACTCCAAAATCACCATACGGAGCTATTCCCAAACTCGGAATCCCAAACGGACATCTATAATACTAAAATGTCTTCCAGCCCAAATTTATGAAATTCTTCTAAAATACAAACTTCCACAATATACGCCGAAATGCTCACGGGTTATCCAAAACCAAATCCGGACATACGCCCAAGTTCAAAATCATCATACGAACCTGTTGGAACCTTTGAACCCCAATTCCGAGGTCCTTTACTCAAAATTCCAATCCTAGTTCATTTCTTCAATTTTAAGCTTTCAAAATGAGAATTTCCATTTAGATTTGATTCCAAACTTCCTGAATTTTAATTCTGACCATACACACAAGTCAATAAACTTGAGATGAAGCCGCTCATGGCCTCAAACTGCTGAATGATGCGCCGGAGCTCAAAACGACCGGTCGGGTCGTTACAAAATCCTATCACTGCAGATAAAAACCTGTGCGGCCGTAGTCGTTTTTGTGCGGACCGAATTGGTTTTGTGCGGACCACGGTCGTTTTTGTGCGGTCCGCGGAGGTGGAAATCCAAAGGGTACTCTAAGAATACGAGGTTTTGGGTTTATTTAATATTTTGACCCAGAGAGCTCGGATTTTGGCGATTGTTCGAAGGTTTTTCAAGAAATTCATTGGGGTAAGGGATTCTAACTCAAATTTGGCTAGAGTACATGAATCTATCGTTGAATTCATCATTTACTTCGTTATTTAGGATGGAATTTGGGAAGAAAATTTGTGGAATCTTCCAAAAATATAAAATGATGATTTGAAGGACAAAATGGTAACAGAATTGGATAATTTTGGTATGGTTAGACTCGTGAGGTATGAGGATTCTGAAAATGTAAATTTTACCCAATTCCGAGATGTGGGCGTGGGGCTCGGGTTTTGGTAATTTCGGGAATAGTGTTATATTTTGATTGTTTTTGCTAGGGCTTTGTTCCTTTAAGATATTTTGACGTCCACGTTCTGATTTTGGATAGATTCGATGTGTGTGGAGGCCGATTTGAGGGGCAAAGGCATCACAAGCTAGAGATTTAGCCGGTTCAAGGTGAGTAATGATTGTAAATAATGTCCTGAGGGTTTGAAATCCCGAGTTGCACATCGTAGTGCTATATTGAGGTGAGTCACACGCTTGATGACGAGCGTGGGGTCGTACACTATTGGGGATTGTGATTTGGTCCATCCCGATTGATGATTTTACCTCGTATTTGATTGAAAACTATTTGCTATCATCATTATTTAGGCTGAAAGCCATAGTTGGGCCTAGCGCCAGCTATTTGAATCCTTCGGGGATTTTTGTTGATATTTCCTCATTGTTTTGAATTTATACTTGAACTCAGTCATGTTATTTTCCAGTGTTTTCAAAACTCGTCCATGTTTACTCTGCTTTAACACTTGAAATGATATTTTAAATAATATTTTGGGCTGAGCATTATATTTTACTGTTGCCCGAGTGGATTATGTAATTTTTGACTGAGTAAGGCTGAGGCCTGTATTATGAAGATACTTTTGGGTGGGCTGCACGCCGCAACATTGAGATGTTGATTTTGATAATGAAGCCGAGGGCCTACGATTGTGCGCCACGAGGTGGCTTGTTATTAATATGAGACCGAGAGCATGTTTATGATGCCACGAGGTGGCTTGATATTGCGCTTGGGCCATAAGGAGCCCATCTAGGAGTCTGTACACCCCTAGTGAGCACGGGTACCCATTGTGATGTGAGATTGAGCCCGAGGGGCTGGTATTGTTCTGAGATTTGAGCCCAAGGGGTTGGTACTATTCTGAGATGTTGCCCGAGGGCGGATTTGTTTATAATGTGCCCGAGGGGCAAATTTCTATTTGTTTACTTACCTGTCAATTACTTGTTTTACTTGTTGAGAAAGGGATTTTCACTTGAATTTTCACTATTTTACTGTTTTAAGTGATTTTACTGCTTCAGTATGGAATGCCTTGTGTTTTATTTGATTTCTTACTTTCAGTCATTGTTTATATTTGTTACTCACTGGGTCAGAGTACTCACACTACTCCCTGCACCGTGTGTGCAAATTCAGGCGTTGTTGGTTCCGCTCCTGAGTGTTGATTCCTCCAATTTTAGGCGGCTTTTAGGGATTACAAGGTAGTTGTTGATGTCCGCAACCCCGTGTTTCCATTATCTTGTCATTTCTATTCCTATCGAATGTTGTACTAGTTATTGGATCTAGCAGACTTGTATTATGACTCGTAGAGGCTCATGACTTGTGACACCCCGGTTAGGGCCGTGTCGGGCTGGATTTCTGCATTGTTATCTATATATCTGCTATTCAGAATTATTTAAACCATGTTTAGACTATAATTGTGTTGATTAACTGTGTAAAAGGTGATTTTGGGTCAGACTGGCTGGCCTTATCTTCACGAGAGGTGCCATCACTACCGGGTTCGGGGTTAGGGTCGTAATAGCTGGTATCAAAGCCTAGGTTACATAGGTCTCACGAGTAATGAGCATTTTTAGTAGAGTCTTGCGAATCAGTACGGAGGCATCTGTATTTATCCTCGAGAGACTGCAGAACCTTTAGGAAAACTTCACATTCTTGAATTCTTATCGTGCGTCCTTTGATTCAGCTTTAAATGTAACTCTTTGAATTCCTTCCACGCATTCGTGTGCGTGCATGAGCGCTCAATATCAGATGTGCATCAATGGCTTGTGATTCCCCGATCGAGGGGTGAGACATGATCTCTGTGAGTTTATGTTGGGCCAGTCTGGAGGACTTGAGGTTAGATCATTGCCTATAGCTTGAGCACTGAGGTGTTGATTATGTGAGCAAGTATCTTCGAACTGATATATTCGGTAGTGTCTCTATTAGTTGAAGTGATGGCTTCATGGCTATGTGATGAGTATGTTGTGACTATGAGATGTATTCTTATGAATTGGAAGTGACAACGAGGGTCTGCTGGAGGATAGAAGGACTATTAGGTGCTTGATTTAAGGTATAGCCCCGAGTTATGGGTGTGCGAAGAGTCTTTTCATGTGTTCTAGTTAGGAGTGAAGTAAATTTCATGTTGCGGTATGAGTTTAGACTCAGGAAGGCTAAGTGACTGCGTAATATTTGTGACGGTGGAAGGTATATAGAAATGTTAGTTAAAGACAAGGCAGGTGGGTTATATCCTGCGAAGTATTCCGAGGTTGTGTGATCCTTTTGTGTCTTTTATAAGGTCTCATTTACAAGTGAAATATAAGTGTTGAAATTTTAATTTTGAGTCGCTTAAGAGAGTGGGCTTGACTGTTGCAAAGATGAATGTGAGATTTGCAGAAGATTCAAGGTACCAGATGGTCTGTGTTTCACGAGCTTATGAAGGTTTGAATTTAATCTCACTATGGTATTATGACAGCAATAGAGTATATGCGTTATGAGTTACTGTGTGTGTTTTGGTCTACAATTTCAAACCAAGTGGGGAGTCTGCTATTGATTAAGAGATTGCATGATTATGTGCTATGTTGGTTCCGGTTTGAGACATTCAGGTGGATTAGTTATGGCCTACGGAGTTTGAGACTGAGGATGGCTCGGGTAAAGGAAAATTTTGACGAAGATTATATTATGCTTCATAGGCATGTGAGAATCACAGGATGTCTTGAGTTGTTATTGGCAAGAATGCTTGGTGCATAGAGCAGGAAGTTGCTTCGCTGTATTGGGATGAGGTTACATTCTGCGGTGTCGGAGTGCCAATGAGGCATGGGTTTTTCAATTCATTTGATCAAACTAATTGCAGTTTGAATAAAGTGAATAACTCTCGAGAATGGTTCTAATGTGTTCAAGATTCTACATGTAACAATTGGGTATTTTAAAATTGTATATATGGTTAGGAACTGAGTTTTCATTTAGAAGATATCGGGACTTGTGGTACTTTCTACATTAACTATGGGATTCTATATATCAATATTAGGAAAGTAATGGTTCTAGATTCGCAAGAAGTCCCTTCGGTGTAGGTATTTTGAACGTGGTGCTTTTGGAAATATTTAAGAGAGTACTCAGCGGTTTATGATCCTTAGACAGTGTTGTTTTATGCTTAGGTCTTGTGTGGTAAGTCTGGGTTGAGGAATTGTGGTACTACAGTAAGAGGGGATATCATGTCGAAGGTAAATCAGAAGGAAACTTGGATAGATGGGATAGCTGGGTAGTAGGCTGGATCGGTATGGTAAGGATATGATTAGTTCCTTGGGTGTGTACGGGGTAATGAGTTCCTATAGGTATTTCGCGGCAATGCTCTTAGGTTTTGATGTCTTGCGTAGCCTAGTCGAGTTAGAAGGATTCAATCCTAGCAGATCTGGTTTATGCAAGGGGAACTCGGAGAGTTCTTGATGGTTTCTACCTCGGTTGGAGATGTATATTTTCTATGGGCATAGGGAGCATGGGATGCATAGTGATTTCCTTCAAGATGGGATCAATGGAAAGTTCTAGACTAGTGGAGTATGTAGATGTTTGTGGCTCGGAAGGGAGATGAAGTTCTCATGTTATCCTAGGATGGTATGGTATATGCGGTAGGTCGTGGAGGATTGAGATTTGCGTGTGTAAGGTTATGGTTCAGTTTTGAATGGAAAGTCATAAAATTCTTAGGCAGCACGGGCTGTTACAGATGATTAGAGAAATGAGCTTCGGATGATTGGGGGGATGATCTCCAGATGATTAAGGAAATAGTATTGCTAAATGGGAGTGATTTAACGAGGGTATATGTTTCAGAAAAGGCAATGTGATTAAGTTGATGGTACTTCAGTAGAATTGTGGCGCTTTCTTATTAGATCGACTGCTGATATTCGAGTTTGCTTGGTTACACGGGGGAATTTTAGAGTATCTTTCGTGGAATGATTGGGTTTTGAGGTGCGGTATGCATTCGGACGGCGGAATTGGGATCAGGTATGTTGATTCATGTGCCATATGGATTTGGAGATAGGGAAGTTCTCACATTCAAGCTATGTTGTGGTGCTGAGTTATGTATATCGCCACTGTTTAGTGACTACCGAGGTTTGGAGACCTGAGCGGATCTTTTGTGCTTGGCCTGTTAGATTTTGGATGGGATATTGGGTTCAGACTAGTTGTCTCCATGTTGTGTCATTCTGGACTATTGCGCTAAGGTGGCACTGTTGTCTATGCTGGAAATGCCACGGATTGAGTGGCAAGGTCCGTAGGATTATGCCCTATTGGAGTGGTTTTATATTTTGAAGACCTAGAAGACGTCTAGGAAGGATTTTCTTTCTTATTTGGGGTTTCATGATAGATGTCAGTGTAGAGGCTTCTACCATTGATTCAGTTTCGGTGGTGAGGAACTTTTCGGATGTGTTTCTTGTGGTCGGGCATGTCGCCGAGCAAGGTTGTTGATTTCAGTATTAATTTGATGTCGGGCACCGTATCATATGGCACCGGCAGAGTTAAAGGGGTGGAAGGACCAGCTTGACCTTGATAAGGAGTTCGTTGGCAGGACAATGTGGATACATGTTCTAACTTGAGTCGGCTTGGTTGGCTCCAAATTGTATAATTGAGAGAGGTGTTGATTCATCGGTTATTGAGCTTATTAGTAATCCGGGGAGGCCTATGAGATATATTTTCGTGTTGCGAGGCATTAGGATTTGTTGGTTATCAGCACATGTGGTGCGGTGTTATTGGGGTCTCTCAACAGGATTCGAGCGGGAAGAGTATTGGATATTGCTTGGCGGATGGCGCATCTGTTATGACCTTTCGGGTTGTGCGGTGTTATGAACTTGCTTTACCGTAGTTATGATGATTTACTTTGATTCTAGACATCAATCGCGCGTGGTCGTCAATTTCGAGCAGAGTGACTTGAGGTGTTCCATGTGGAGCAGTGTTTGGATAAGGTCGCACATTTCAGCGAACATATGCAGAAGTATGACCTTGCAGGTTAGATTCGTGTGTTTTGTTCCTATGATGTGAGATGGGTTCTCAGCCTTGTGTTGTGGTGGTACTAGTGAGCTTGAGGTACAACTCTTTCATTTGAGTCATTTTCATAATTTGAGTATGTTCGGACCATTGCTTATTGGTGCACGTATTGTGCAAGTTGTGGCTTAGGCCTATATTGATGTGTCATGTCACCAGAGTGGTGTGTTGGATTAGAGGAGATCGTTGGGATCATTATTGAATACGAATGGATTCGATTTCAGCATGTTGGAAGGATAATATCGAGGTTCGGCTCAGAAATTTGCTATGGTATTTGCCAAATGAGAAGTGGCTTCATGAATGGTTGATCTAAGAAATGGTTATGGTTGTTTGCATGTTTCATTTATCATTGGCAGTATATGAAAGTGTTGGAATGAGACTTTAGTTGATAAGAGGTTTTCTACCGGTATTCGGTTGTTGTGGGCAGCTGTTGTGAATAGAAGTTATCACTGCGAGCGTTTGGGTTACATGGTTTATCATGTAACTGCACCTGAGGTTGCAGATATGGGTTATTACAGCTGGTTCGGGCTTATTCTGAATATAGATGTGAGATTCTGATATTGTAGATGATTTCGGAAGTGGAAATGGGGTTCTAAGGTTTATGGGCTAGGTTGGATTGTAAAATTTTAGTTGCATTGTGTTATCGGACCTATATGAGATAGGGTGACGTGGGATCACCCCCAGGTATATGCATGGTAAAGTTATTCAACAATTGGTTGGCTTCTAGAACAACTCTAGGCATGTTCGAGGATGAACGTGTGTTTAAGTGGGGGAGGATGTAACGACCCGACCGGTCGTTTTGAGCTTTTGCACTCCACTTGCCAGTTCTCGGGCATGACTTGCCCATATGGTTTATTATGACTTATGTAAATCGTTGGTGTTGGGTTTCAGGTTAATCAGAATGAATTTGGAAGAACGGTCTCAGTTGAAAGCTTAAAATTTGAAAGGTTTGACCAAGATTTAAGTTGTGTGTATTTGATCTCAGATTGTAATTTTTATGATTTGGTTAGCTCCGTTAGGTGATTTGTGACTTAGGAGAACGATCGGAATGGGTTTTGGAGTTGTAGAGAAGATTTAGGCTTGAATTGGGGAAGTTGATATTTTGGCAATTTTCGGTTGATAGGCAAGATTTTGATATAGGGGTCGGAGTGGAATTCTGAGAGTTGCAATAGCTTCGTTGTGTCATTTGAGATGTGTGTGCAAAATTTTAGGTCATTCGGACGAGATTTGATAGACTTTTTGCAAAATGAAGGCCGATTACTTTTTGCCAAGTTAGATGACCTAAAAGTCACTGTGCAAAATTGTTACCTATCAATTACTCTTAAATTATTGCTGAAATGGGGCTAATAAACCAACGAGTAGGCTTGAAACAGGCAGAAATGCATTTGGTACAAACATACAAGAAGAACATCTTGGCATTCCAGTGAAATCAAACACGAATCAATATGATTGATTAACTCTCCATGCTGCCAAAAGGAGAGTTCAAACAGATGAATGCAGCGAACCTCATCTCAAACATTATTATATGCCATCTGACTGGGCGAGATGAGATATTAGGGAAGCTGAAAGGCATAGATCAGTCCTTAGAGAACAAGCAAGGAATGAGAGACCAGGGCAACATGGCTTACTAAGAACTGTCTGTGTCCCCTGGTGTTTGCCTTTCCGCGGGATTTAAAGTGCCAAAATTTAACTTGTATGATGGGCATGGGGATCCGATAGCCCATTTATGGGTCTTCTACCGTAAAATGAGAAATGTTGGCGAGAAAGATGATTTGTTGATGGCGTATTTTGGTGAGAGCTTGACTGGGGCAGCTTTGGAATGGCATAATCGTCAAGATGTTGGTAAGTGGCCTACATTTGGTGATATGGCTCAAGATTTTGTTTGATACTTTCAATACAAATCTGGTGTTACCCCAGACCGCTCTTCCCTATCTAGAATGGAAAAGAAACTGGAGTAAAGCTTTAGGGAATTTGGGCTCAGATGGAGGGAGCAAGTTGCTCAAGTTAGTACCCTGATTGGTGAAAAAAAATGGTTGAGCTTTTCCTACAAGCCCAGGGGCCCACCTACTTCAGTCATTTAATCCCGGCCTTGGGTAAGCCTTTCAATGATGTGTTAAAAATGGTGTAGATGGTGGAAGAGGGAATCAAGTCAGGCAAAATTATGATTATTCGGCATTGAAAGATACTACGCGAGACATTCAGAACATCCCAGTAAGTATGGGTGGAAGAAAGAGAAATAGAAAAGATGATCTGATGGACCTTCCTGCTCAATACTTCCAGCCTCGACATCGTCCCCATGGATATCCTTGTGCACCAAATGACCCTCCCCAATGCTACTTCTCTCCACATAACTCCCAAAGTCATACATCACTTTCCGAGTACACAGCTCCACAAAATGCCTATCCACCCCCACGAGCCTACCGAAACCCCCTAGATCAGGTTTCCGGCCCAATCAAGCATTTAAGAATGAGAGGTTGCAGAGACAGAAAACCTTTACTCTATTGGGAGAGTTATATGCCAGTCTGTTCCAGAGGCTAAGGAAATTGGACATGTTGAAGCCGATTCAGATAAAAATGTCAAACCCTCTTCCAAAGAAGTTTGATTTTTCTCAAAGGTGCGCATATTGCTCAGATGCCCTGGGGCATGACATAGAGTAAGTGTTGGCTTTTGAAGAAAGCAATTCAGAAGCTTATTGATGCAGGTGACATTGTCGTGCAAAATCCAGATGCAGCAGACACTCGCCTAGGGCCATTGCCTGTGCGTAATGAGATACATATGGTGTGTATGATTTATTTTGAAAAGGAATATGAGAATTCTTCTGAGATCATCGGAGGTCCACGCGCTACGAAGCTTTCAGCGCTATCAGAGGTTGATCCTAAGAATGAGCAGGCACAGGGAACCCAACAGCAATTTGTTAAGAACAATGTGATGGAGACTTGTGAATGTCCTAGTATTATTGATGTAGAAGTCAGTGGCTAAGATGCTGAGTTTGGTGATTGGAAAGACGCTCTTTTCTTGGTTAGCCAGGGAGGAGTTTTGGTGGTTTATTTTGGTGTCATTTCTGTTGTCCAGGTTATTCCAAGGTTGTAATCCAGATATTGTCTTGTGACTCAAACCCTTCTATCTATTTATTTTGCCTAGTTGTTTAGTCATAGTAGCTCGTTTAGTGTTGTCTATGTTTGTTCTAGGTTTGTAACCCCAATTTAGTTTGCTTGTTTTGTTTTTCAAATCCTTTCACCAGCTGTCTAATGCAATTTTCTATTTTCTGTAACTGCTAGTCATTTTTGTTTAGTTCTCTTTTCTTTTATAGTTCTTTTCCTGTTGACTCTAATGACATGACATGCATGCATAATTCTGAGCCTGGTTTTAAAAGTCAATTTAGTCATGAAGCAATGAAGCAATTTTGAAGATGTAGGGGCATACGAGGGGAAATAAGCAAAGGCATTTTGAGATCACTTCAAGCCCGAATTGTGTAAAACTGGGGCAGATAGAATATAAAGAAACCTTATTAAAATGCATCATGCCGCATCAGGTTGAAGCAAAAGGCAAGTTTGCCCAAATTGACAAAGGTCGTTCGTGGTAATGAGAGTGGGGGTGTTGTCCAAAGGTGCTTTGTAGTTAACAGATGCAGAAGGCGAATGTGTGGATATGGTTATCAAATCTGGTACAATCAAAAGATGTTACAAATGTTTTCCTTGGTTTGTTTAATTGTGTAGTTTGCACTTGGCATGTTTTGGAGATTGAAATGACGAAGGCATTTTGTTCTTCTATTTAAACACTTTATCCTTCGTTACCCCTTTGAGCCTTATTTATTTCCTTTCATATCCCTCTTTCGGAATCAGTAGCAAAGATCAGAAATGCAAGTGTGAAAGATAAGTAAAGGAAAAAGAGAAAAGAAAAAGAAGAAAAAGGGAGAAAAATAAGAAGAAAAGGAAAAAAAGAAGAAAAAAAAAGAAAGAAAGAAAAAACAACAAAAAAACAAAACAACAAAAAGAGAAAAAGAAGAAAGAAAAGAAAAGAGGAGAAAGAGGAAGAAAAAAGGAAAGCAAAATCACAAAAACAAAGTAACTCCTATGACATGATCTACGTTCGACCTGATTCCTTTTAAGGATACGTAGGCAGCCTCATAGTTCGGTCCAATCAAAAATAAAAATCCAAAAGTTCCCAAGCAAGAAACTGGGGAAGAAGTTGTGGTTCTTGTAAGAAATTTGATTTCGAAAGTTGTAATCTTGAACCCAAATGAGTTGCTTTGAGCCTTTTGATACCCTTTCTTTCTAACCCCATCCAAAAGCCCACGTTACTTTCCAAAAAAAGACCTTTCGATCAGTCTCCAGAGCTGCCACACCTCCTATTTACCTACACCCCCATAAGGGGTAGTAAGGGAGTTTTTTCCAATTTAAAGTGACAATCGAAAGAAGATCATTTTTTATTAAAATTCAGATTCACCACTTCGAATAATTTATGGTGTCCCAAGTCACCGGTTCAAATCCCGAATCGAGGAAATATTGACTCTGTTCTATAGTCCGCGAACACAAAAATCCAGGTAAGGAATTCTGTTAACCCGGGAGAAGGTGTTAGGCATTCCCGAGTTCCGTGGTTCTAGCACGGTTGCTCAGCTGTTTTTATTGGCCTAATTATTTGACTTTAAAAACACTTTTAAACCTATGTGCATTTTACTTCAAACTGCTTTAATTATTTTAAGGAGGTCAGCGTCATCTAAAACACGTCTTTGGACCATGCCACATGAAATGCACTCGCAGTCCGAGACACATTTTATTTAACGTAGTTAAGATTTGGATTTGGGTTACATGAAATGCACACCCGAATTTAGGAAGGTAATTTTAAATTACGCGCCTAAAGAAACTACGCATTTTCAACTTTGCGAGGGCCATGGAAGTTCAACTAAATGGCGTGCCTCGATTTCTAAGGATTCAAGTATTAATTAAATGAGGGCCATGCATTTTGAGATTTTGTTTGGCACGGCACACCTCAAATATTAAAGAAAAACATTCAACCAAGCAATTGGAAAATTCACAGCACATGATAAACAGTGCATAGGTTAAAAACCAAACGACCAAATATGATAAAAAGCACATGAAGCCAATTAACAGAATGAAACTTCATCACATTCTGCCCAAACAACACAGCCACACATCCACACATCTACAATTTATCAGAGAATCGACGATTGGTTTACGCGCTCAAGCAACACAGCCACACATCTGAATGTTCATACACACAATATGTTTTAAATATCATCAAGATTTATTAGATTCATACAACTCCAATTGATTAGACCCAATTCAATTCAACAATTTCTCATTTCTGCAAAATTAGTCCTTAGTTTGAGCATTTTATCACATTGCAACATAGTTGAGTGATTTCAGGTTGCAGTCAATTGAGCTGCATTTGATTAGCAATGGTGAAGGACACTTCAAAAAGCCTTTCATTTGCAAAATTAGCTCGCTATTCCAGGTGTTAGAATTGTAATTTGTCACTACTGGGAATCAACTTCACATTTAAAGCAGGTAAAAGGAAAGACGACAGAATCATGAGCCAAGTTCGACATAAACTCGTGTAATACTAGCAAACCAGTCATGTGAACTCAGAAAACAATAAACCAAATGATATATTCAGGACCCAAATCATACAAATATGAGTCTATGAATTGAAATAGATACCGAGCTAGCGAGATGGGATATCAACCACATAGAGATGAGTTATTATTGGCTCAATTTACTGCTGAAATAGGGCTAATAAACCAACGGGTAGGCTTAAAATAGGTAAAAATGCATTTGGTACAAACATACAGGAAGAACAGCTTGGCATTCCAGTGAAATCAAACACAAATCAATATGATTGATTAACTCTCCATGTTGCCAAAAGGAGAGTTCAAACAGATGAATGCAGCAAACCTCATCTCAGACATTACTACATGTCATCTTACTCAAATTTACCAGTCGATGAAATGGGACATAGATTCACCCTATGATGTTATAGCAGCCATGAGTCCAAACAGATTTAGCATCTACTTTAATACTCGCAGAAGTTAGCAGAAGAAAACAAGGCAGAAACCAACAACCAAATTAAGACAACCACTAAAAGGAAATCAGTATTTTGGAACTAAGATGATCCAGTAGTAGAAGGGTACATCTGAAGCTATCAAGCCAAGGAACCAAATTCCATGTTTTCAACGACCATTTCGGGATCCTAATTCACAAAACTCAACCTACAGGCAACAAGAGTCAGAGAGATCTAACATGGATCATGTTCAGACAGTGGGACTAAGCTTTAAGTCAAAGAGCAGAAAACATGGATAGAGTTAATATCATTTCAAATCATGAAGACCTCATTTAATCTAACAATATATTACCACACAAACGCACTAGATAAAACAATCAAGCGTCATAGAACGAAAAATAGAAACATTCAAGCTTTTTCATATAGGAAAGTCACATCGGATTTTCGAGTTTTATGCTAGTGACAAAGAATCATCAGGATGCCAATTCTAATACAAAAGATATGAGAATGAGATGAACCTGTCAAAGTTTCCAATTGATCTTTCAGTAAATTATAGAAATCGAGATGAAATGAATCAGATGAATCCGCAACAAATAAGTCAATCAAGACCTCTAAACAAAAATGGAAAACATCAACTTTTGAACAGAAAAACAGCTTCGATAGCGACGAGCTCGTTTAAATCAACTTCGCTTTGAACAAGAACCAGAGAAGGAAAACAGAACCCCTTTTTCGGAAATTTTCTGATTTCTGAAGCAAACTATGAACTAACTAAAAACTCGAAATTGTTTAGCATTTTTAAAATAGAGAAGAGGACGGAATAACAAATAAAAAAAATAAAAAAATCAAAACTCAGTCCTCAATCTTTTATCTCTGTTCTAATACCAGAAATCAAAGAGCAATGAAGGAAGAAATCTCCCTCAAAATCTTTTTCCAAAAAAAAAATCCCCCTTTTTCAGAAGAGCAACCTCACCTTATATAGACCCTTTATATTTTCTAGAACCTTCTCCACACACCCCTCCGAAATATTTTGCAATCTTTTTCTCTAAACGATTTTTGGGATAGATGGAGGGCAAGGATTGATTTCCAACCATCCATGACCCACATTTATCTAGCAAATCGATCGGGAGGCTAAACAATACGCAAAAAAAAATCTGAAAGGAATCTTCTATTGTCAGAAACTGTTACATTGTGTGGCAAGAAGACGGATGGGGGGGGGGTGCGTGGGGTGAGTTAGGATTCACTCACCATGGAACTTGATCGATTTAGGATCTGATTTGATGAGGAAGGCGAGTGAACAGTCGCCGCATTTGAGAGCTTGGAAATTTAGAGTTCTGAGTCTCTCTTGTTTGTTAAGGTTTGAGAACGGGTCGGGTTCCAGGGCAAACGGGCGGGTAAATGGGATAATTTGGGTTAGGGGGTGATAATACTACTTGGGCTCAGCCCTGATTTGGGCTTGACTTAAATCCCCAACCCAATTAAACTACCCCCTTCTCAATTTCGTTTTCCTTTTCTTTTTCCCTTTAAAAATCTTTTTTAATCCCTTTTTTCCTTTTTTTAAAGACAAAACAAAAATAAAGTAAAAACTAATTTAATTTCTAACCCAAATTATCCTACCAAATTAAATTAATTAACTCTAACTGATAATTAACACAATTAATTAAAAACCAAATTAAAGGAAAACTACCAAAATTCAAGACTAAAATTAAAAAGTATAAAAATCGGCTCTTTTTGTGATTTATCTATTTTTGTAAAACAAATAAATTACTAATTAATTCCTACAAATGTAAATTTAACTCCTAAATGCAAATGCAACATATATTTTTGTATTTTTCATCAATTAAATAAGATAAACATGCACAAACAATATGCGAACAATAACAGAAAATACCACAAAAATTCACAAAATTGCAAACAATGGAAAAATTATTTTTGTTTTGAATTTGTGGGAGTACTTCATATAGGGAAAAAATCACGTGCTCACAGGACTCTGTCCCGACCTTTATGACATTTATGTACTCTTAGAGGCTTATGGACATATGTCGTGTACGTGAAAGATTGTACGGTCTTGCCGGCCTATGTTTTGAGTTTATAAATAATTATGTTGGCCTATTAGGCTCGTATGTCACGTGTATATGATGATGTAATAAGAAAGATACGTTACGTTGGTACTCGGTTGAGTAAGGTATCGGGTTCCTGACGCGACCCATCGATTTGGGTCGTGACAGACGCCATCCCGTATAAGAATGAATCGCAACACATGTGGACCTTGAAGATCATTGCGGAGAAGGATACTATTGAGCCAGACCGATATCACGCAGGCCACTCATAGCTTTACCTTTCATGGTTGGAGGACAACATAATTGTGGTCGTTGAGCCAAGGGCTGGGCCCAAAAATTGGGTTCTAGATGAGGTTGCTGAAGCAGAGGTGAAGTACAACAAGCTGCGGAAAAGTGTTTGAGAGTCTGAAGTCGAGCATATGGCACTGCACAAGGCTGATATGAAGATGATTAACGAGTGGAAAGAAAGAGGTGTTAAATCCAGTGAGAGGCTGGAATACATGGAGTACAGTTTAATGGAGTTGGAAGGGAAGATGAGAAAAAGGATCACTGACTGCCAGAACGCTGAAGGAAATGAAGGAGGGCACCTGGCAAGGGCATTCCAGTTGCTGAACCTGCACGAGATGGGAGAATTGATTGACAAAAGCATCCAGTTTGGAGAAGGTCCTTATGGGACCAAGTAGATTAGATTTATTTGCTTTCCCCTCAAATGTAATAAGGACAAGAGCCATTAGTGACATTATCTTATTTAGTTTTGTTTTGGTTCGCTTACTTTTAATTTAATGAAATGAAGAAATTATTGGCACTAAGTTTCTCCAAATTTATTTGTCGCTAGGCCTACCTTGGGCATAATGAGGCTCCTGAATTAGGACACGAATTTACATTCCCGCAATATGTGTTTAAATATTGCAAACATTTCAAAATCCTTACTGACTTGTTTACCTTTTCGTTTTTCTTTATTTCTTATTCCCATCCCCTAAGGTTGGTCCGCTCATACTGGCATCGTCAGCATATCACACCAGATCTAGAGGCCTTCCACCTCCTCCTCCTCCAAGCAATACAAAAGGCAAAGTAAAATAAAAATGGATGATTTAAGTGGTATTCCAAGGGAGAATGCTGAGAACGCAGAAACTTCAGATGGTCGGAGTACCCCGACACCAAATGATCTAGTCTTGAGGTTGGAACAAAAGATATTAGAGCTACAAGGAGAGCTTGAGCAGGTCCACAACTTCTCAAACTTGTCACTCACCTTCAATGTACCCAACATCAACCAACAAAACACAAAGTACCCAACACCTCCCCAAAACACACTAAGCCAATATCCACAAAACCCTCATACACCTCATCAATACGCATCCCCACCCCAAAATCTCAATTCCATACCAATACCAACTCCGCCATAACACCATCATCAAATAATTTATTACCTGCCAACCGCGACTTTTTATACTCCCCAGAATACACCACAACCCATTCCCGACCCTCAAAACTCTACTAATGACCACCACAAATCCCAGTCATCGGGCACTCACCAAAACAACCCCATATACGGGTAAATCGTGTCTAACTCTATCCAACCAATCTTCTATACCCTATAATCCTCCGAGAACGACCTGTTCATTAAAAACATGTCTAAAAAACTCAAGAAGTTGATGAGTCGAGTTTAGGGTTTCGAAGGCAATAAGGGAATAGAAAGTTTGAACTATGAAGACTTATGCATACAGTCAGATGTATAACTCCCGAAGGGATACAAACCTCCCAATTTCAAGATGTTTGACAGCACAGGTGATCCTAAGGTACATCTGAGGTCCTATTGCGACAAGCTTGTCGGGGTCGGGAAAGATGAAAAGATCCAGATGAAACTCTTTTTGAGGAGTCTTACTGGAGATGCTTGTCGATAACCAATTTTTTCCTATATTTTTTATATGCAAAATATCTTTCAAAATAGCAAGTATATGCATATATAAGTATGTTCCAAGGTCCTATTATTTTTCTTAATTTTTCAAAGATTTTTAAGTCAATTTACTGTTCTGTTTTATCAAGGAAACCCCAATAATTGTCCCCAAAATTATTTTTTGGTGATTTATTAATTGGATTCTCATGTTTATATTAGAATATAACTAAGATATTTTTTTATAATATTATTTGGTATTTTAAGGATAAAATTGCGTAATTGCAAAATTAGCCATTTTTATGTTTAAATCCGTCTCATTTTTATAAAATGGGATTTTGTATTTTTAAATTGATAATTATACGTTATAAGTCATTTTAGTGCTTTTAATTTGTTTATAGAAATTTGTTTATTGTTTTTTATAAATTAAATGGGGAAAAGGGCTATTTAACTTATAGCCACATTTGGCCTTTTAATTTGTCCTAATTAAACAAACCCAAGACTCAAGCCCAATCCTAAATCTACCCGACAAAACCCGGACTAAATCATGGCCGTTGATCATTTTTGATCAACAGTCTAGATACGCCCTTACCAAATTAAACCAAACGACCCCCAAGACCCTACTCATTCCTCACTCAATCGACTCTCTCTCTATCTCTCTATCTTTGTTTCTCTCTAGAACCTTCCCCCTTACCCTCCTCTCCGATTAGTTCCATCTATATTCTCCGGCCACCTCCTAGACTGAATCCATGGTGGTTTCACCACTTACCAGCCTTCTATGACTCCTCACGCTTGGTTACTGAAGTTTCATGACTTGACCACAAATAGCTGGGTGCAGGCCCTTATTGATTCAAGCTTTACGGCTATCTCCGGCCTTGCTCCGTTAAGCCATGTCTGTTTCGAGCCTGGCCTCGACTCCTCCTGCTTAGATCCAAGCCTTTCTCACCATTTGGGTTTCTCTGAAACCCTAGCTTTTGAGGTTTTCTGATCTCTATAGATATGTTCCATATCCATATTTTCCCTAAGATTTTAAACAATTTTCTAATATTTCTTTCAAAAGTTATGCTTTCAAAGCCTTTATTTTCCGATCTAGGGTTTTTAGATGTTTCTCTGATTTTTCTTTTTCTTTTGTGTGCTTCTTCTACTATGTTTCTTCTATTATGTTCTTTGTGTTTCTTCTACTACGTTTCCTCTACTGTGTTATTGTTAAGTCTCTGCTACCATGTTCTTCTCAGTTTCCTCTACTGTATTTTTAAGTTTCTGCTACTGTGTTCTTAATCAGTTTCTTCTACTATGTTTTTCATTTGCTTCTTCTACTATGTTTCTTTTACTGTGTCTCGCATGTCGTTCTTCTGCTATGCTTTTCATGAGTTTCTACTACTGAAAGAGCATGTTAAGGGTCTCAGTTCCTTTCTAAAACCTCTAAAACTATTTCGATTAGTATATTTTCCTTTATTTCTTGTCCTCTCACCTCTGCACTCGATTGATGGTAAAAACCCTAGAATTTGGGGTTCATCTGAGTTTTGAGACCATTGGCTATGTGATTTGCTTGTGCTTCATACCTGAACTTGCCTGATTTCAGAAACCCTTATCTTTTGGACCTATTTGAGTTCCTGGAGTTGTTTCATCTACTACTTCATTAAGTTTCAAAATCATTGTTTCAATTTTGTTTCTTATATGATTCTGACTTTTGCTAAACTTTATAAGACCCTCCACTTGACCCTTTTCTCATACCTGATACTTTTGTGCTCTTTATATGTGCTGAACTTCCCCCTAAAAGGGCTTTCAATTTTTGATTAATTTCAGACTTCCTTTTGTATAAGTTTGTTTAATTTCTTTCCTTGTTTGTTGACAGCCATGTTACTCAACTTAGGTTAAAAACTTTTCTCAGCTTTTCTGACTTGGTTCATTAATGGACCAATGATTACAAAATCTCTAATCCTTGATTTACTGGGTACTAATTGATTTCTCTTACCTTATTTATGCAACCGTGTATTTCAAAGCTCTTCCCCTAAAATAAACTTCTATATATTTACCCCTAATTTCCTACTTTCACAAGATGTTTATTTGATTTCTTTCCTTAAATAGTTTAACCTTTTGAGTCCGAATTCCTTAATTAAAGGAAGTCTTTTGTTGATTGATTCTTAATTGACATCCAGTTCCTTAATCATTTTCTTACCTTATTTCTGCCTATTTTTCACACTATAAGTACACGACTCTTTCATTACCACACCATCACTCATAGTCTTTCTGAACTTACACTTACACGCAATAGTATTCTCTCTTATTGTTTGCGCTGTGGCCTGTTTACAAGACCTACTGCTTTTCTCTATTTGTTTCTTTGAAACCGGTATGTTCTGATTTAAGCTTTAGCACCACAACAAAGTGTTTATTTACTGCTTTCATATCTATGTCTACTCACTGTTTCTGTATAATTCAACACTTACTTTAGCATGCTGATTTCTTTCTGCATGTTCTATTCTAAATCCCAAACCCCTGCCCCTTATGTGTTTGAGCTATGGTTTAAGGAATGCCAATATGAGAATTAGATTTGACCCCTTGGGATCCTAGCCTCTAAATAGTGTGTTCTAACAGGTTTATGGGTATATTGGCATTCTCCATTGCTGGGCATGCCCACAGCCTGCCCTTGCCTCTTTCAATTTCCCTATTCCCCCTGAACCCCTTATGTGTAATTATCTGTAGCTATTTCCCCCTCCTTTCCCCCCTTTAGAATTCTATTTCTGCACTTGCACACTCTCTTACTCTTTAATTTCTGCCCCTCTCTAGTGAGCCTTGCCTTGGGATCCTTTGATCTCCCTCTGAACTTGGACACTTGAGGGATTGCCCTTCCACACTTCACTTGTCCTAATCTAATAATACATTTGGGTGTGAGCATTGCCCGGAGTCCTTTGTGAGGCTCTTAGGGAACTTTGACACACTCAAAGGGCAGAAAGGCTTTGGATCTTGATCTTATGGAGTCGGTTTACCTCATATTTCAGACATGAAGTCTGAATCAGGATTTCTTTTGGTTGTACTTTTATTTACATTTTTCTAATGTATTTTACTTTATTCTGGGCTATAATAATTTGTAATAAACTCTTGGGGATGGAAAGTGAAAAAGGCGGGTAACTATGTATGCAAAGGGTAGATACCATGCCTATAGGTCATTCTAAATTTTGCAACTCTCATATAGAAATCATGCCTATAAATCATTCTGAAATCTGCATGCATATAGAAATCATCCTTATTGGAATCATGTCCATAAGTATGGAAATCTGAATTCTGCATATGCATATAGAAAATATGCCTATAGGTCCTTCTGAATCTTGTATATTCATTTTCATCTACAAATCATGTTCATAGGTTTTAAACAATCAACTGCATATAGATATCATGTTCATGTCCTAAAACAAATTCTGCCAGTTAGATACCATGTTTAGAGGTTAAACCCCGTCTTATGCATTTAGATATCCTGTCTATAAGATTTCTGTACTTTACCATGTCTATAAGGCTTCTGATCAACTACGCATAGAAAGATGTCCATAGGAATTAGTAAGCAAATTTGAATCGCTTCATTCACGTCTAGAGCTAACCAGTAATAACAAGGATCATCATTTGCAGAACTCATGACCTTCGTAAAAACTTGCTTTCTTTAATAATCTGACAACCTTTTTAACCAGTGTGTATTCAGTTTATTATTATTGCTTTTTGAATTCAGTAGATACCATGTCTATAGAATCCTTGTCCAACACTTAGGCAAGCTTTAGGGCAAAGTTTTAAACTGAATCTGTGCTATTAACTACAACCAGTAGACATACCTGATTCGGGCTTCTTATCTGAATTATGTAATAAATCAGTCTGCCTCAACCTTTAAGTTCTTGATCAGACCATAAACAGTATGTGAAAGTCATGCTAATTATGTGCTTTGTTTGTTCAAGGAGGTATATCTGAGCCTTTTCTTGTTATGTGCTTTCCCCCAACTTGCTATACATATTTTTGTTTGTCGCCTTAGAATTTTGCCTTTGAAACTACAAATAAGCCTAATATCCCTCCTCTTTAGGATTAGTAGTCCTAAATGCCTCCGGGACTGATAAGATTAGGATGAATAATAGCATGCAATAAGTAAACGAGACCATTCCGCGCTTTAATACCTTAACGGGTGGGAAAGGGTAGATATGGATATGATGACCACACGATAACGTATCGTGTAGCCCCTCACTGAGGAGTGATTACCGGATATTGTGTGCGGTGATTCATATTATTAATAAACCTAGGACCCCCCTTTTCCCTTTATTTCTTTGTTTCTTCTAAAGATTTCAAACTATTTCTTTTAAGAAAATCAGCTTCCTTTTAATTCTTTCCAATTTTGTTTGTAACCATTATGTGAAAATCCCCTCTTATTTGAAGCTTTATTTGCCTACATGTTATTTGAACTTAAATTCACAATAATAGTATGGCCGGGAACCACACTAGTGGATCCTGAGGGGTGCCTGTTACCTTCCCCTTGGGATAATTTCAAGCCCTTACCCAATCTCTGATTACTCAAATCAAACCTTTTTGTTGTCTTAATGCACCTTAATCATTAGGTGGCGACTCTTCAATTCAAACCCAAAAATTCCCTAAAAAGGGAATGAGTTGTCCTCCCAAATGTCATAAACCCGATTTCGCGATAAAAAGGGGGCGTGACAGCATGGCGACTCTGCTGGAGATCTTTTAGGCTTTTATCATTTCAGACTATTATTGTGGCTTGACATTTTCTTTATATGACTTTATTTGTTTAATACCTTTAAGCATTCACTTCCCTTTTTCAACTATAAAACTGACTTGTCTTTTTGTTTGTTTCCTTTATTTCTTTTACTACTTTCCTTTATTACTGCTTTAAATTATGATTGTATTTACTTCTTTCTCAACGTGCAAATACGTGACAACTTGCTTTAGTTATTGCATGAACATGTTTCCAACATTATATTCCACTCGTGCCAAACAAAATACCATATCAACGCTTATAATGAGTGGTTGCGCTCTTCCGATATTATTACCCATCAAATCCGGCAAAGGCATATTTGAGGTAAAACCAGTCGATCAACGGTGTAGTCAGCGGTTCTGCGCCTTTCCCTCTTGATTTGTCCGCTCAAGGGTACCAATTTTAAACCCCATAGAAACCTTACTCTGTTTAATTGTGCATGCATCATGGTCAAACCTTGCCGAGTTAGTTATGTTGCCTGCATAATGACTCTTTAAGATAGCCTTGTCCAAAGTCCACTGGGTTTCTCTAAAACCCAAACGGACACTACCACGTTTTGTGCATTTATTTGGAGAACTAAATGTTTTTATGACAATTATTGATATTTAATAGTCGAGTCTGGTGGGGGTAAGGGCCTAACCCTTTTGTCTTACAGTAATATGAGGCACGAAGTTCCCAGATTTGGCATGGTCACCAACATCCACCCAAAATTGCTAAGCTGGTGGGAGGATCTTCATTCCAGTGATCAGACTCTTTTCCGGAAATACCTAGTAAATCTACCTTCTCTCCTGGAAATCCAACCTAAAAACAAGATCATAGAAGCTGCTACTCTATTATGCGATTGTGATAGGTTTGTGTTCCGCTTCGGAAAAAATGAGATGACACCCCTGCTGGAGGAAATAGAATGATTAGCTGGTATACCATGGGAAGGTTTTTTAATGACGGAAAATTGCAAGGGTAGAGGTTTCCATAAAATGATGGGTCTAAAGAAGAATCCAGACTTGACGTGCTTGAAAGAGTCGTATATTCCCTTTGTTTATTTGTACGAGAGGTATGGTCACAGCAAATCTTACCGTACTTATCCTGACCAGTTCACCCTCACATCATTGGGGCATATTCACCGAAGGGTCTTTGTCTTCATGTTTTGCTTCCTGGGGATGATAGTGTTTCCAATGAAGAAAGTAAGGATCCACACCAGGCTAGCTATGGTAACCAAAACTCTAATGGAGGGAATTGGTGGGCAACCATTAACTATAGTGCCCATGATCATTGTAGAGATATACCGAGCCTTGGAGAAGTGTCAACAAGGAGCAAAACATTTCGAGGGATGCAATTTGCTACTCCATCTCTGGCTCATGGAGCATCTCCAAAGGGGTGAATATCGGCAAGAGATTCAACGAAGGGATTGGGATGATCACATAGCTTTCCATCATCCAAGACGAATGAACTACATGTTCGCCCAGCCAGAAGACGCCAAAGGGTGGTTAGAGCTATTTGAAAATCTAACTGAGGATCAAGTACAATGGATGTTCGAGTGGTTCCCTACTGAGGAATTCATCGCCCGATCTAGGGATGCACCATTTCTGATACTGATCGGTTTGAGAGGAACCTACCCTTATGTCCCTCTCTGAGTTATGAGACAGGCTGGTAGGAAGCAGGTTATACCAAGGGTCGACAAGATGAGTCACTTCCAGGCTGAATTTCAGGATGATGATAGCCCTTACAAGTGCCAAGCTCAACATATGTGGCACTGCAAAATCGTCATGGGAAGGGATACAATCGAGCTAGACAGATACCATGCTGGTTGTACTCTATACTATTCATGCTGGCTAGAGGATAATCATAATGGTCTGGGTCAACCCGAATTTGTTCGAGGTCAAACAATCATAGATGAAAAGGCCGAGGCACAGGTCAAATACAATCAACTATGCAAGAGGATTCGAGAATGTGAAAGCGAGCACCGTGAGATATAAGAAGCCCACCAAAAGCTGATTGAAGAGTGGAAAGACATGGCTGTCAGTGCCAACAAGCGATTGGGATACTTGGAGCGGGGTTTAATAGAGCTGGAAAGGAAATTTTTAAAAAGAATCGAGGATTGCTAGAATGCTGAAGGAAACGAGGGAGGACACCTAGCCAGAGCCTACCTGTTGCTGGGACTTCGCGAGTTGGTGAAGCTGTTCGATGGAGCCAAAGATTCCGAGTCTAGGGAAGGTCCTTCAGGGACCAAGTAGATAGGAGTTTATCTTTTCGCTTTATAAAATGTAATAAGGCCAATGGCCATTAGTGATTTTCATTTCTTGTTTATTTAGTGTCGATTTGGCATTTGTCTTATTTTCTATCAATAAAATGAGGCATTTAGCATTCTAAGTTCTCCAAAACAATTTGTCGCTAGGCCTACCTCGGACACAAAGAGGTCCCCAAATTAGGACACGATTTAAATTCCCTCACTATGTGTTTAAACACTGTAATACTTTTTATGATCCTCACTAACTTGGTTACCTTTTGTTTTATTCTTTGTTTTTGTTTTTATTATTCCCCTCCCAAAGGTTAGTTCGTGCACTCTGGCATCATCATCCTATTCCATGAGATCCAGGGGCCCTCCACCCACTCCTCCTCTTAGTCCTATCAGAAACAAGAACAAAGGGAAGATGGAAGATTCGAACAACACCAGAAAGGAAAACATAACTGAACGGGTAGAGGTCACTCATGGTACTCAGGTTTCCAAAGAACGTGCGTTCCAACTCGAGCAGAAACTGTTGAAGTTCTAGGAGGAACTTGATCAAGTTCAGAATCTGGCGAATTTGTCATTTTCCCTCACCACTCCAGACGTTAATTTTCCAAACACTCAAAACCCCACACCTCCACAAAATATCACAAAAACACAAAACTATCCCGCTCCTCACCACTACTACAACACTTGCCACACCTCCAACAATACTCCACTACTCATCCTAGAACCGTTGAACTCCACAAATGACCATTTCTACGCTCATCATAACACCCCCATTTATGTGGAGACCGTACCACACTCCATCCAACCCATCTCAAGCACACACGAGTCTGATGATAAAGACTCAGTCATCAGGAACCTGGCTGAAGAACTTAAGAACTTGACTAGCCGAATTCAGGGCATCGAAGGAAGTAAGGAGATTGAAGGGTTGAACTACGAAGATCTTTGCTTACAACCCGATGTCGAACTGCCTGAGGGGTACAAACCTCCTAAGTTCGAGATGTTTGATGGTACAGGGGATCCAAGAGTTCATTTGAGAACATACTGCGATAAGCTGGTCGGAGTAGGAAAAGACAATATGATCCGCATGAAATTTTTCATAAGGAGTCTAAAAGGAGATGCTCTGTCTTGGTACATTAGCCAAGACCCGAAGAAATGGTCAAGCTGGGTAATTATGGCGTCCGATTTCATGGACAGGTTCAGGTTCAACACATAAATAGCGCCAGATGTATTTTATATCCAAAACCTTAAGAAGAAGCCCACGGAAACATTCCGCGAGTATGCTACTCGCTGGAGATCAGAAGTTGCTAAGGTCAGACCTGCCTTAGAGGAAGAACAAATGAACAAATTTTCCATCTGAGCTGAGGACCCGCAATACTATGAAAGGCTGATGTTGATTAAAAGCCATAAATTTTCCGACATCATCAAGTTGGGTGAATCGATCGAAGAAGGCATCAAAAGTGGTATGGTTACAAACTTTGAAGCCTTGCAAACTAATAATAAGGCCTTACAGTCTGGTGGTACATCTAAGAAAAGGGACTAGGTGCCGTAATAGTTGCACAGAGAACCAAATCCCCTATCAAATACCAAACCTATCCAATGTCTCCACTCACATATCAGCCTACTCCGAACTACCAAGTACCCTCGCCCTCCTACCAAACTCCACCGTACACTTATAAATAACCTCCACCTCCCACATATCAACCTACCTCAACAAGATATTCCCAACCTACACATGTCTACCAAGCCTATAATGCCCAACCATCCCACTATCAATCACCTCCCGCATGCCAAAACCTTCCTAAACCTCGACCAAATTTTGACCGCAAACCTTCCAAACAGTATACAGCCATTGCTGAGCCAATTACCAGTTGTACGAGAGACTCAAAGTTGCTGGTTATGTCACCCCTACTCCTACTATAACCCCTAAAACCCTTCTCAATGGGTCAATCCAAATAAATCTTGTGCATACCATTCCGGCATGAAAGGACATACCATTGATGAATGCCACTCTCTGAAAGATAAGATCCAGACATTGATTGATAACAAGATTATTGTGGCAAAAGAACCTGCTCCAAATATCCGCAATAACCCTCTGACGGACCACGAGGGTACAGGCGTTCACATGATTTAAATAGAGGATGATTGGGACCCCAAGGGATCGTTTAGTTTGATCACAGAAGGCGACGATTCAAAAAAGCCAATAGTCACCCTCAATCCTATTGTAGTCCAGATTCAGCATTCTGGGGACGCCGAGGTAAATATGTCCATGCCACTTTAGTTTGAAGCACCATCTTCTACAAAGATGACATCGCCAATTGAGGTCGAGTTTGTGTCTCCGGCAAACGCACCCACACCATTTGAAGTTGCAGTTTTACCTTCCAAAGCACATGCTCCGTTCGGAGTAAAGGTGCCCATGCCAATTCCAGTAGCAATGTTTGCCATAACACCATTCCATACAAATGCCATACCTTGGGACTACATAGCCGAGACAAGAAGAAAAGGGAAGGTCAAGTTCGGGGAAGCCGTTGTGGCAGAAGGTATGTTAAGAACCGGTAGGGTTTATACCCCGGAACATTTGGCTGAATCAAGCAAGCAGGCCTCTGGTCGACCAACCATCACTGAAACTGGTCCCGATGATCTCTGGAGAAAGATACAAGCCAAGGAATACTCGGTCATTGATCAACTAAACAAAACGCCAGCATAAATGTGTATCCTAGCTTTGCTACAAAATTCCGATGCTCACAAGAATGCCTTGTTAAAGGTGCTGAGTGAGGCATATGTACCAAGAAACATCACCGGAGGAGAGATGGAAAACATGGTAGGGCAGGTATTGGAAAGTCACAAGATCACTTTTCATCAAGATGAGCTGCCACCAGAAGGGTTGAGTCAGAACAAGGCGTTGCACATCACCGTGCAATGCGAAGATTATTTTATCACCAGTATCCTGATTGATGGAGGGTCCATCCTCAACATTTGTCCGTTAGTAACACTTAGTACATTGGGAAAGGGGCTACATAAGATCAAGGACGGGGCCATCAACATCAAAACTTTCGACGGTTCCCAAAGGTCCACCATTGGGGAAATCATCCTGTGTTTGCAAATGGGGCCTACTTGGTTCGATGTTGATTTTCAAGTGAGAGACGTGCCGACATCTTACAATTTATTGTTGGGACGACCGTGGATTCATGTCGCTGGGGCCTTAGCGTCAACACTACATCAGGTGGTAAATTTTGAGTGGAACCACCAATAGTTGATCATTCACGGCGACGGTAGCAATCCCATATACAATCTCCAGACCATCCCAGCAATTGGAGGCAGAAGAAAGATAGGCGGCTAGACCTATCACCACATCGAGCGAGTCAACGTCGTCGACAAGGACAAATGGTGGGACAATAAAATTGGAAGCATATTGAACTGAAGCGGATATGAACCTAGCAAGGGACTTGGCAAGAACCTCCAAGGAATCTGTAAGCCTATTAAACTAAAGAAACATGGCACCACCTTCGGTCTGGGATATGAGTACACTTGGGAGGAATTCAACAACTGGTCACCACTATGGCGCGGTCCTTACTATTCGATGGAGCAGCCAATACCACATTTGAAGTAGACTTTCCAGCCAGCCGAAGTTATCTATGGGTCAGAAGAAGAGGAAGCACTGACAGTAGTGAGAAATTTCTTCCTAGAAGATGATGATATGGATAGTTGTGTTGTTTTCGAGGAGGAGGGAGAGGAAGGCCCTTCCATACAGGCAGTAAGAAGAGGAGCATGTCTTAATAACTGGACCATCAGAACCACCAGAGCCCAGAAATCCTCAAGGTAGCAAGGCTGAACAAGCATCGTGCACTATCTTTTATTTTTACTAGTTGACTTTCCTTTCGCATTTTAAAATTTCGCAATAATATCTTCAATATTTAAAATAGTTATGGAATTTATTAAAGCATTTCGATTTTCCCTATAAATCTTAGTCTTATTATTTTCTCTCATTACTTTACTTATACATCATTACTATTACCTATCTTGATGAACCAATGATTGTGACATGCAATGAGACAACGAAACAAACGGACATGGATTCAGAGGAAGATGACATACCAGAAGAGATTGTTAAGGAAGTTGAGAACTTTGAGAACATGCCTAAGTCAAACCTGGATGAGACTGAGATTGTCAACCTGGGAAATGCAAAAAACGTTAAAGAAACACGAATCAGCATCCACTTGTCGCCATCAAAAAAGAAGGAATTCAGAGAATTTCTAAGGGAATATGAGGACATATTCGCCTGGTCGTACAATGACATGACTGGTCTGAGAACATCTATTGTGGCTCACAAACTACCAACTGATCCAACATGTCCGCTAGTAAAGCAAAAGCTCAGAAAATTCAAGCCTGATATGAGTCTGAAAATCAAGGAACAAATCACCAAGAAAGTCAAAGCTAAAGTTCTCAGGGTAGTAGAATATCCAACATGGTTAGCCAACATTGTGTGTCACGACCCAAACCGAAGGGCCGCGACGGGCACCCGATGCTTTACTCAACCGAGTACCAACGTAACATATCTTTCTTATCATGTTATCATGAGTAAATGATCTAGAAAACCCGTCATGAGATAACAAGAATAAAACATAAGGGAATACTCAACATATGAAGACCCAACATGATATACAAACTAATATATGTGACATACGGGCCTATAAGGCCGACATGACCATTAGTAAACTCGAAACATAGGCCGACAAGGCCATACAATTATCCATACACCTGACATATGTCTACAAGCCTCTAAGAGTACATAAAATCATAAAGGTCGGGACAGGGCCCCGCCATATCAATCAATACATATCCAAAGCATACTGACCAAATAGGCAACTCCGGAGCAAGTGGAGTGCACCAACACCTTCGCTGAGCTGATAGCCTACTAGGAGGACTGTCAACCTATCAATCGGGACCTGCGGGCATGAAATGCAGCGTCCCCAGGCAAAAGGGACGTCAGTACGAATAAAGTACCGAGTATGTTAGGCAGGAAAGCATAAACAAGAACAGTAATGTAAAGAGAGAGATAGAGGAGATACAACCTGTAACATCAGAGTGCCTCTGGGGGTTACTGATATGAAATGCATAATACATATATATACATAAACTTTTTAAAACATTCGCCTCTGTGGGCATCATCATCATCATATCGTACCCGGCCTCAAAGAGGACTCGGTAAAAGCGTACCCGACCATCATAAGGTTCGGTAGAATCGTACCCGGCCACGTGGAGCTCGGTAAACCCAACTGATCAGTGGTTGCACAATAGGTGCCGTACCCGGCCGACTATAGCGCGGCTCGGTAGAGTAAAATAGATACTATATATAATGCATGCTAGACTCATGGAATCATCTTCTAAACCTTTTGGAGTGACTTAAGAACATTATGGACATCCCTACCATCAATATGAACCTTAGTAGGATTTAAGGATCATACACACTTGTTTAGAATAATTTTATAAGGAAAGAACAACATGGACAACCTTAGTTGCTAGGAGTAGAGTCATTATGAAATAGCGTATCGTTTATGTTCATTTCATTTTAGACCATGCCAAAAGAAAGAAGAAAGTGCCTTAACATACCTTAAACCCGTTGAGTCCTTAATCCCTTCCAAGCAACTCTTCAAACAAGTCAACTCAATCTATCATAGTATAAGGAGATTCAAAATCAGTGCTGAGCAAAGGCTAAGTCTATAACTTAAGCTAGTAGCTCGTTTACGTAAATTTGGGCAGCATCTCCCTTGTAACAAGGGCCTCCTCCAATACCATATACCAACAACAATTACCAGAGCAATCCATCAATACATAATTATCAATATCAAGACACCATATAACAACAACAAGTCACAACTACATTACGACGAGCGGCAAGCTCCGATTGGAATCTGTATACCCCTTATCAATCCTTATAGACTTCTTACTTCAACATAAAAGTATCATTAACATGATAATGAAGTCATTAATCAATGATTCCATCCTTAAACCATATATTTATAACAACAAAAATAATCCACAACTTCAACTATCCTCAATTAGCAACTTTATTCACTAGTTCATGTCTAGCCCATCCATTTAACTTAATCAACATCAAGATAACCTTAGGCACAAGCAAGATCACAATATACATACCTTATACAGTAACTTCAAGTCAAAATCCAAGTTATATTCAGTTTACAACAACCCTTAATAGCAATACAACACCATAGAAGTGACTTAAGCTAATCCAAGTATTATCTTGTAGTTTATCATCCTAACAACTTAACCAACATACAAGCAAGATTAAGCACAATTAGTAGGCTGTTATACTCACCTTAGACAGCAGCAAAAACTTGGAATTTCATCCAAATACAGCCCACAACAATCCTCAATGACAACACAACCTCAAAGAGGTGTTGTTCTTCACTAGAACTAAGTTTTGATGTTGAAATATGGTGTAATCACTTTGGAATCACTTCAAAACCTTGTGGTATATGTTTAGGAGGGTTAGGAGAAGTTTGGAGACGAATTTTAGTTGAAAAATGAGCAAAAATAGGCGTCCAAATCGTTTATAAATTGAAGTAGGTCAACCACCGCCTAAGTGGGTCCCAATGGGAGCTGCTTGTGCGGTTTCGCGAAAATGCAAATATCTCCCTACTCCAATGTCGTATTAACAAGCGGTTTAATGCACTAGAAACTAGACTCGTAGACCTTCAATTTGGTATGTATAACAACCCATTATTCCAAGTATATTTGGAGAAATTCTCAGATACATTTGACCTAAATTTCAGCAAATTTATGAATGTAACTTATGATGACCTTTGCCAACTCTTGTTCCACAACTTGCTTGCCTTCAAAATGTAGAAAATGAATATCATACGACTAAAATAACTCATAGAATAACCTCCTTATCATGTTAATAACCCTAGTCTCACCCCAAAGTACATGTTATAACATTCGAAACTTGTCGACTTTCGACGAAACTTATTTTCTTCAATTGGTTTAGCTTCTAAGATTTCCAACCCTCTTGGTACTCGTTATTCATGATCTTAAATATTTGTAACCTCCAAGGTAACATGATTAACTTACTTTATTTGCTTCCAAATATAATCTCATTTCTGAGCTTACATCAATGACTTACGGCGTACTCTCACGTATGAAAACTTGGGGTGTAACATTGTGCCAGTACCAAAGAATGACGGAAAGGTCAGAGTCTGTGTTGACTACCGGGATCTAAACCGGGCAAGTCCAAAAGACAACTTCCCCTTGCCGAACATACACATCCTGATCGATAATTGCACCAAGCATGAGTGCAATCATTTGTAGATTGTTTTGCTGGGTATCATCAAATCTGGATGGATGAAGAAGATGCTGAGAAAATGGCTTTCATTACTCGTGGGGGATGTACTGTTACAAGATGATGCCTTTCAGCCTGAAGAATGGAGGGGCCACCTATATGAGGGCCATGACTACCATCTTCCACGATATGATACACAAGGAGATAGAGGTGTATGTAGATGATGTTATTATCAAGTCCAAGAAAAACACTGACCATATGGAAGATTTGAGGAAGTTGTTCAACAGATTACAGAGGTACAACCTGAAACTGAATCCCGCGAAGTGTGCATTTGGGGTCCCTGCCAGAAAACTACTTGGGTTCATTATGAGTCTCCGAGGAATAGAACTGGATCCATCAAAGGTCAAAGCTATTCAAGAATTGCCACCACCAAATAACAAGAAAGACGTAATGAGTTTCTTGGGGAGACTTAACTATATCAGCCGGTTCATGGCATAATCTACAATTATCTGTGAGCCAATCTTTAAGATGTTGAAGAAGGATGCTGCTACCAAATGGACTGATGACTGCTAAAAGGCCTTCGATAGAATCAAGGAGTACTTGTCAACACCACTAGTTTTGGTCCTGCCCGAGCCAGGTAGACCTCTATTACTCTACCTTGTAGTATTGGACGGAGTGTTTGGTTGTGTTCTGGGGCAAAATGATGAAACGGGGAGGAAGGAGAGGCCATCTATTACCTCAGTAAGAAGTTTACCCCGTACGAGGCCCGGTATTCTATATTAGAGCGCACCTGTTGTGCTTTAACTTGGGTAGCTCTAAAGTTGAGGCACTACTTCTGTGCCTACACTACATATCTCATATCAAGGATGGATCCTTTCAAGTACATCTTTCAGAAGGCCATGACTACCGGCAAGCTAGCCAAGTGGAAAATCCTGTTTAGTGAATTTGACATTGTCTACGTCACTTAGAAAGCGATCAAAGGACATGCGCTAGCAGATCACATTGACGAGAATCTCGTGGACGGAGAATACGAACCCATAAAAACGTATTTTCGTGACGAAGAGGTATCATTCATAGGAGAAGATATTGTAGAATCCTATGAAGGTTGGAGAATGTTTTTCGATGGAGCAGCAAATTTCAAAGGAGTTGGCATAGGAGCAATCCTAGTCTCAGAAACCAGCCAACATTATCCGGTGTCTACCAAATTTAGGTTTCCTTGCACCAACAACATGGCCGAGTACGAAGCCTGCATCTTAGGGCTCAAGATGGCAGTTGACATGAACATTCAAGAGTTGCTAGAAATTGGGGATTCAGACTTGCTTATACATCAGGTTCAAGAAGAATGGGTGACCAAGAACTCCAAGATATTTCCTTATCTACATCATGTACAGGAGTTGAGAAAGAGGTTCACAATGACAGAATTCCAGCATGTTCCTAGAGTCCAGAATGAGTTTGCCGATGCATTGGCTACCCTATCATCCATGATACATCATCCAGACAAGAACTTCATTGATCCCATTCCTGTAAAGATCTATGATCAGCCAACTTACTATGCTCATGTCGAAGAAGAAGCAGATGGAAAACCTTGGTTTCATGATATCAATCAATATTTGGCAAAAGGAGAATACCCAGAACTTGCGAACACTACGAAGAAGTGCACACTTCGAAGGTTGTCTAATAGTTACTTTCACAACGGAAGAATCCTGTATAGGAGGACCCCGGATTTGGGATTACTAAGGTGTGTCAATGCGAAGGAAGCATCTAAACTACTAGAAGAAATCCATGCTGGGACCTGCGGTCCACATATGAACAGTTTTGTCTTAGCCAAGAAGATACTCCAGGCTGGTTACTTTTGGATGACTATGGAGACAAACTGCATCCAGTATGTCCAAAAATTCCACCGCTGCCAGATACATGCAGACATGATCAAGGTACACCCAAATGAGCTTACTGCAACAAGCTCTCCGCGGCCGTTCGTTGCCTGGCGAATGGATGTTATTCGACCAATCGAGCCTACCACCTCCAATGGGCACAAGTTTATTCTAGTAGCAATCGACTAATTCACCAAATGTGTCAAAGCAGCATCTTACAGAGCAGTAACCAAGAAAGTTTTGGCAGACTTTGTCCGCGACCGCATCGTTTGTCGATTCGGGATATCATAATCAAGCATTACTGATAATGGCTCCAACCTCAATAGTGACTTGATGAAAGCTATGTGTGAAACTTTCATGATCAGACACAAGAATTCTACAGCCTACAAACCTCAGATGAATGGAGCCGTAGAAGTCGCCAATAAGAACATCAAGAAGCTACTTATGAAAATGATAGAGAAGCATAAGCAGTGGCACAAGAACCTATCATTTGCTTTATTGGGGCATCGCACCATAGTCCGCACATCAACTGGAGCAACCCCTTACATGTTGGTATATGGTACAGAAGTAGTCATTCTCACCGAAGTAGAAATACCTTCCTTGAGGATCATACAAAAAGCTGAGCTCGACGACGTAGAATGGGTGAAGAGTCGTTACGAGCATCTAGCTCTTATAGAAAGAAAGAGAGTGGATGCAGTTTGCCATGGTCAGCTCTATCAGAACAGAATGTCTAGAGCTTTCAACAAAAGATCAAGCCGAGATAGTTCACACCGGGGCAGCTTGTGTTAAAGAAAATTTTCCCACATCAAGATAAAGCCAAAGGGAAATTCTCTCCCAACTGGCAGGGTTCGTACATGGTTCATCGGGTTCTAACAGGAGGAGCCCTCATACTTACGGAAATGGACAGAGAAGTCTAACCAAAGCCGATCAATTCAGATGCAGTCAAAGAGATACTATGTGTAATCTTTATTCTTTCCTTTATGATGTAATTTGAACTACGCCTGACCTAATTCTCATTTAAGACGGGATACGTAGGCAGACCTATGGGTTCGGTCACAATTCAATAAAATTTTCATTTCCCCTCGTAATTGGAAACTGGGGCAGAATTTTGAGGAGGACCCTCAAAATTCTGAAGCAATTTTAGCTAGTCATCGCAAGCAACCATCAGAAGCATCAACCCAGAAAACTGGGGAAGAATTTTGAGGAGGACCCTTAAAATTCTGTAACAAGAAAGGTTGCAATGTCTTGAACCATGTCGCAGTCGTCGGTTTATCTAAAGAAAACTATTCTGGATTATTTATTTATGTAATATTTTACTAAATCATACATGTGTGTTACTAAAATTGCTCTATTTAGCAATGCTACGCCAATGATACGTACAGTATCACCAGATCAGAGTCTAGAAGGTCAAGCAAAGCCAACAGGGATACGAACTAACCTCTCCTCTACAAAACTCACGATTTTTCTTTGGATGCAGACATTTGGATTGCGAAAGCATCCGACATGCTACACATTCACGAGATAGACAGTGTTCAGGAATACAACTCTCAGAATTGTTCATGTTTACCAGCATTTGCTATCCACGCATGCCGGTGATATTCCCTATATCGCAACATCCCCAGCAGTCACAATGTCGCATCCTGCTATCAGCTAAGAAACTCTATTAGCATTTGCCCTTTTGATTTTATTTCTGCATTGCATAAGGCTACCATTCTACCTTCCGAGACTAAGCACTGTCTACATCTGCATTTCCTGCATTGAATAAGGCTACCATTCTACCTTCCGAGACTAAGCACTGTCTACATCTGCATTTCCTGCATTGCATAAGGCTACCATTCTACCTTTCGAGACTAAGCACTATCTCCATCTGCATTTCCTGCATTGCATAAGACTACTATTCTGCCTTTCGAGGTTAAGAACTGTCTCCATTTACATTTCATGCATTGCATAAGGCTACCTTTCTGCCTTCCGAGGTTAAGCTCTACTTCCCTCTGCATTTGCATGGCTGAATGATCGCCACTTTATCTTACACTTGCATGGCTAAAAGATCGCCGCTTTATTTTACACTTTCATGGCTTAAAGATCGTCGTTTTATCTTACACTTACATGGCTGAAAAGATTGCCACTTTATTTTACACTTACATGGCTGAAAGATCGCTGCTTTATCTTGCACTTGCATGGCTGAAAGATCGCTGCTTTATCTTGTACTTGAATGGCTGAAAGATCGCCACTTTATTTTGCACTTACATGGTTGAATGATCGCCTTTTTATCTTACAGTTGCATGGCTGAAAGATCGCCGCTTTATCTTACAGTTGCATGGCTGAAATATCGCCGCTTTATTTTACACTTGCATGGCTGAAAGATTGCCGCTTTCTGCATTGCATAGGCTGAAAGATCGCCAAATACTGCATCTCATGGGCTGAAAGACCGCCAAATTATCCAAAGGCATCATTATTCAGTGGCACCATTTTCATAGCCCGAGAACGTCATGTCGTGGCCTAAGGATCTCTTTTAATCTTTTGCATATCATTATTCAAAGGCGTCATAGTTCGGAGGCATCATTCCTATAGCCCGAGAGCATCATTTCATGGCATGTGAATCCTTTATTATACGCTTCATGGCCCAGGGCATCATGGTTTGAGGACGTCATCCTAACCGTCCAAAGACAACATTCATGGTCCGACGGGAACTTGCACCATGTTTAAATTTACGCACAATATATGCTTGTATTACTTATTTGCATGTAAACCAGCGAGCAATGACTATCTCAGCAGGAGCAATCTCGCTCCAGTTCCCGCAGCCCTATTAGTCCTTAACCATTCATCCCAACCTGAATATTGCGCCCGTTCTTGAAAAGGCCTCCATCGGCATACTCCGCACGGATACATAACTACATATGACCTGATTCCTTTAAGACCAGGGATATGTAGGTAGCTCAAGAGCCAGAGCATGACCAATCTCTTCAAACCATTTCGTTCGGTCAAAAATTGGTCATCATATCTTTACCCGACAACTCTTTAATCCTTCCTAGGTAAAGAGGGACAACAGTTAATACCCAATTTTCCCTGCATTTTTTATAAGCAAAATATCTTTCAAAATAACATGTATATGCATATATAAGTATGTCCCAAGGTCCTATTATTTTTCTTAATTTTTCAAAGATTTTTAAGTCAATTTACTACTCTGTTTTATCAAGGAAAACCCAATAGTTGTCCCCAAAAATATTTTTTTGGTGATTTATTTATTGGATTCTCATGTTTATATTAAAATATAGCTAAGATATTTTTTCACACATTTTTTACAAATTTATTTGGTGTTTTAAGGATAAAATTGCGTAATTGCAATATTAGTCATTTTTATGTTTGAATCCGTCTCATGTTTATAAAATGGGATTTTGTATTTTTAAATTGATAATTATACGTTATAAGTCATTTTAGTGCTTTTTAATTTGTTTTGAGAAATTCTTTTATTATTTTTTTATAAATTAAATGGGAAAAAGGGGTTTATTCAACTTATAGCCACATTTGGCCTTTTAATTTGGCCTAATTAAACCAACCCAAGAATCAAGCCCAATCCTAAATCAACCCAACACAACTCGGACTAAATCCTGGCCGTTGATCATTTTTGATCAACGGTCCAGATCCGCCCTTCCCAAATTAAACCAAACGACCCCCCAAGACCCCTCTCATTCCTCACTCAACCGACTCTCTCTCTATCTCTATATCTTTGTTTCCCTCTAGAACCTTCCCCCTTCCCCTCCTCTCCGATTAGTTCCATCCATATTCTCCGGCCACCTCCTAGACTGAATCCATGGCAGTTTCACCACCCACCAGCCTTCTATGGCTCCTCACGCTTGGTTACTGAAGTCTCATGACTTGAACACGAAGAGTTGGGTCCAGACCCTTCTTGATTCAAGTTTCACGGCCATCTCCGGCCTTGCTCCGGCAAGCCATGTCTTTTTCGAGCTTGGCCTCGACTCCTCCTACTTCGATCCAAGCCTTTCTCACCGTTTGGATTTCTCTGAAACCCTAGCTTTTGAGGTTTTTCTAATCTCTGTAGATCTGTTCCATATCCATGTTTTCCCTAAGCTTTTAAGCGATTTTCTAATATTTCTTTCAAAAGTTATGCTTTCAAAGCCTTTATTTTCCGATCTAGAGGTTTTAGGTGTTTCTCTGATTTTTCTTTTTCTTTTGTGTGCTTCTTCTACTAAGTTTCTTCTACTGTGTTCTTTGTGTTTCTTCTACTGTGTTATCGTTAAGTTTCTGCTACCATGTTCTTATCAGTTTCCTCTACTGTGTTTTTAAGTTTCTGCTACTGTGTTCTTAATCAGTTTCTTCTACTATGTTTCTCATTTGCTTCTTCTACTATGTTTCTTTTACTGTGTCTCGCATGTTGTTCTTTTACTATGCTTCTCATGAGTTTCTACTACTGAAAGAGCATGCTAAGGGTCTCCGTTCATTTCTGAAACCTCTGAACCTTTTTCGATTAGTATCTTTTCCTTGATTGTTTGTCCTCTCACCTCGGAACTCGATTGATGGTAAAAACCCTAGAATTTGGGGGTTCATCTGAGTTTTGAGACCATTGGCTATGTGATTTGCTTATGCTTCATCTCTAAACTTGCCTGATTTCAAAAACCCTAATATTTTGGACCTATTTGAGTTCCTGGAGTTGTTTCATCTACTGCTTCATGAAGTGTCAAAATCATTGTTTCAATTTTGTTTCTTCATATGATTCTGACTTTTGCTAAACTCTATAAGACCTTCCACTTGACCCTTTTCGCATGCCTGATACTTGTGTGCTCTTTATATTTGTTGAACTTCCCTCTAAAAGGGATTTCAATATTTGATTAATTTCAGACTTCCTTTTTTATAAGTTTGATTGATTTCTTTCCTTGTTTGCCGAATGCCCTGTTACTCGACTTAAGTTAAAAACTTTTCTCAGCTTTTCTGACTTGGTTCAATAATGGACCAGTGATTACAAAATCCCTGATCCTTGATTTACTGGCTACTAATTGATTTCTCTTACCTTATTTATGCAACCTTGTATTTCAAAGCTCTGCCCCTAAAATAAACTTCTATGTATTTACCCCTAATTTCCTACTTTGCACAAGATGTTTATTTCATTTCTTTCCTTAAATAGTTTTACCTTTTGAGTCTGAATTCCTTAATTAAAGGAAGTCTTGTGTTGATTGATTCTTAATTGACAGTCAGTTCCTTAATCGTTTTTACCTTATTTCTGCTTGTTTTTCACACTATAAATACACGACTCTTTCATTAGCACACCATCACTCATAGTCTTTCTGAACTTACACTTACAAACAATAGTATTCTCTCATATTATTTGCACAGTGGTATGTTTACAAGACCTACTGCTTTTCTCTATTTGTTTCTTTGAAATCGGTATATCCTGATTTAAGCTTTAGTACCACAACAAAGTGTTTATTTACTGCTTTCGTATCTATGTCTACTCATTATTTCTGTATAGTTCAACACTTACTTTAGCATGCTGATTTCTTTATGCATGTTCTATTCTAAATCCCAAACCCCTGCCCCCTATGTGTTTGAGCTATGGTTTAAGGCATGACAATATGGAAATTATTGTCCGTGAATTAAATTTGATCCATTGGGATCCTAAACTCTAAATAGTGTGTTCTAACAGTCTTATGGGTATGCTGGCATTCTCTATTGCTGGGCATGCCCGCAACCTGCCCTTGCCTCTTTCAATTTCCCTATTCTACCTGAACCCCATATGTGTACTTATATGTAGCTATTTCCCCCTCCTTTCCCCCTTTAAGAATTCTATTTCTGCACTTGCACACTCTTTCTCTTTAAGTTTTACCCCTCTCTTGTGAGCCTTCCCTTGGGATCCTTTGAGCTCCCTCTGAACTTGGACACTTGAGGGTTGGCCATTCCACACTGCACTTGTCCTAATCTGATAATACATTTGGGTGTGAGCATTGCCCGGAGTCCTTTTTGAGGCTCTTAAGGAACTCTGACACACTCGAAGGGGATAAAGGCTTTGGATCTTGATCTTATGGAGTTGGTTTACCTCATATTTCAGACATGAAGTTAGAATCAGACTCTGCTTTGGTTGTACTTTTATTTACATTTTTCTGATGTATTTTACTTTATTATGGGCTGTAATAATTTGTAATAAACTCTTGGGGATGGCTACTGAAAAAGGCGGGTAACTATGTATGCAAAGGGTAGATACCATGCCTATAGGTCATTCTAAATTCTGCAACTCTCATATAGAAATCATGCCTATAAGTCATTCTAAAATCTGTATGCATATAGAAATCATGCTTATAGGAATCATGTCCGTAAGTATGGAAATCTGAATTCTGCATATGCATATAGAAAATATGCCTATAGGTCCTTCTGAATCTTGTATATTCATTTTCATTTAGAAATCATGTTCATAGGTTTTAAACAATCAACTGCATATAGATATCATGTTCATGTCTTAAAACAAATTTTGCCAATTAGATACCATGTTTAGAGGTTAAAACCCGTCTTATGCATTTAGATATCATGTCTATAAGGTTTCTACACGTTACCATGTCTATAAGGCTTCTGATCAACTACGCATAGAAAGCATGTCTATAGGAATTATTAAGCGAATCTAAATCACTTCATTCACGTTTAGAGCTAACCAGTAATAACAAGGATCATCATTTGCAGAACTCATGACCTTCGTAAAAACTTGCTTTCTTTAATAATCCGACAACCTTTTTAACCAGTATATATTCAGTTTAATATTATTGCTTTCTGAATTCAGTAGATACCATGCCTATAGGATCCTTGTCCAACACTTAGGGAAACCTTAGGGCAAAGTTATAAACTGAATCTGTGCTATTAACTACAACCAATAGGCAGACTTGATTCAGGCTTCTTATCTGAATTATGTAATAAATTAGTCTGACTAAACCTTTAAGTTCTTAATCAGACCATAAACAGTACGTGAAAGTCATGCTAATTATGTGCTTTTTTTGTTCAAGGAGGTATATCTGAGCCTTTTCTTGTTATGTGCTTTCCCCCAACCTGCTATACATATTTTTATATGTCGCCTTAGAATTTTGCTTTTGAAACTACAAATAAGCCTATTATCCCTCCTCCTTAGGATTAGTAGTCCTAAATGCCTCCGGGACTGATAGGATTAGGATGGGTAATAGCATGCAATAAGTAAACGAGACCATTCCGCGCTTTAATACCTTAACGGGTGGGAAAGGGTAGATATGGATATGATGACCACACGATAACATCTCGTGTAGCCCCTCACTGAGGAGTGATTACCGGATATTGTGTGCGGTGATTCATATTATTAATAAACCTAGGACCCCTTTTTCCTTTTGTTTCTTTGTTTCTTCTAAATATTTCAAACTATTTCTTTTAAGAAAATCAACTTCCTTTTTATTCTTTCCAAATTTGTTTGTAACCATTATGTGAAAATCCCCTCTTATTTGAAGCTTTATTTGCCTACATGTTATTTGCACCTAAATTCACAACAATAGTCTGGCTGGGAACCACACTAGTGGATCCTGAGGTGTGCCTAACACCTTCCCATTGGGATAATTTTAAGCCCTTACCCAATCTCTGGTTACTCAAATCAAACCATCTTGGTGTCCTAATGCACCTTAATCATTAGGTGGCGACTCTTCAATTCAAACCCAAAAATTCCCAAAAAAGGGAATGAGTTGTCCTCCCAAATGTCATAAACCCAATTTCGCTAGAAAAAGGGGGCGCGACAATGCTCTATCCTGATACATCAGCCAGGATCCCAAGAAATGGTCCAATTGGGTGAGTATGGCGTCGGATTTCATAGACCGGTTTAGGTTCAATACAGAGAATGCACCAGATGTTTTCTGCATCCAGGATCTTAAGCAAAAACCCACCGAAACCTTCCGTGATTATGCAACTCGTTTGAGGTCAAAAGCGACCAAGGTCAGGCTATCTTTGGACGAGGAACATACGAACAAGTTCTTCGTCAGAGCACAAGATCTGCAGTATTATGAAAGACTGATGGTTATTGAAAACCATAAGTTCTCTGATATCATCAAGCTTAGGGAAAGAACTGAGGAAGGCATCAAAAGCGGGATGGTAATGTATTTTGAGGCATTACAGGCCACAAATAAAGCATTTTAATTAGGTGGCATATCAAAGAAAAGACACGTTGGTGCAACAATTATAGCTCAAGGCCCGAAATCTCCACTTACGTATCAAACACCTCCACCCACATACCAAGCACCACCATCCACATATCAACCCTCATCTCCCAGATATTCCCAACCAGCCACTGTCTATCAGACCTATAATTCCCAACCATCCCATTTCCAATCACGTCCAACTCGCCAAAACTTTCCAACACCACGACCAAACTTTGATTGTAAGCCACCCAGACAATACACTCCTATTGTCGAACCCATTGACCAACTGTATGAAAGGTTGAACGCCGCTGGTTCTGTAACCCCTATTCTTGTTGTGGCATTAGAAAACCCATGCCAATCAGTCAATCCAAACAAAAATTGTGCATACGATTCTGGTATGAAAGGGCACACTATTGATGAGTGTCGAACACTGAAAGATAAAATCCAGACGCTGATTGACAACAAGGTCATACAGGCAAAAGAAACTGCACCCAATTTCCGCAATAACCCGCTCCTTGATCATAGGGGTGGCGAGATACATGTAATAGAAATGGGTGAAGAATGGGATCCTGAGGGGTCAATTGGGCTCATTCGAGAAGTTGATAACTTTAAACCTGCAGTCACACTTACTCCTATTGTAGTGCAGACTCAGTCACCGATCGAAGTTGAGTTAGCTACATCAGTTCCATTTGAGGTTGAGGTAGCTCCACCTACGGCCACCCCTGTTCCATTTGAAGTAGAAGTGACCATACCTTTCATGGTGACAATATCAACCACACCTTCTTTCAGCACAAAAGCAATACCCTAGGATTATGTTGCCGAGGCTAGGGAAAAAGGAAAGTCAAAGATGGAGGAATCCAATGCTGCGCAAGGGATGACTAGGACTGGGAGAATCTATACACCTGAATACTTAGGAGGACCAAGTAAGGATGCCGCTACCAAGCAGCATGCCATTGAAATAGGGCCAGATGACCTTTGGAGGAAAGTACATGCAAGGAATATTCCGTCATTGACATTTGAACAAAACCCCAGCTTAGATATCTATACTGCCACTGTTGCAAAATTCAGTGGCCCACAAGAATGCTTTAATGAAGGTGTTAAGTGAAGCTTACATACCCAAAAATATCACCTACAAAGATATGGTCAATATGTTAGGGCATGTGCTGGAAAGTCACAAAATAATCTTCTACGAGGATGAGCTGCTGCCTGAAAGGATGAATCACAACCGAGCATTGCATATCACAGTGCAATTAGAAGACAAATTCATTGCCAGGGTCTTGGTTAATAGGGGTTCAAGCCTCAATATTTGTCCATTGCACACTCTGAAAAGGTTGGACAAAGGTTTTCATGAAATACGGGCAGGAAGCATGAACGTGCAAGCTTTCGATGGGTCTCAAAGGGCCACGATCGGGAAAATTAATCTTTGCTTGCAGATGGGGCCAACTTGTTTTGACATCGAGTTTCAGGTGCTCAACATACAGGCCTCATACAATCTTCTGTTAGGCCGACCATAGATCCACATCGTTGGGACTGTGGCATCCACACTACATCAAGCCGTGAAATTCAAATGGAATCGTCAGGAGGTTATCATTCACGGAGATGGGAGTAGCCCCATTTACACTAGTCAAACCATCCCAATTATTGGAAATAGAAGAAGGCTAGGAGGGGAAACCTATCATCACATTGAACGTGTCAATGTCGTTGAAAAAGACAAATGGTGGAGCAGTAAATAGAGAGCATACTGGTATGGTCTGGGTATGAACCATGCAAAGGGCTGGGGAAGAATCTCCAAGGTATCACTAAACCAATACGACTGAAGGGTCATGGTACTACCTTTGGGCCCGGATATCAGTACACATGGCAAGGATATAATTATTGGTCACCTCCATGGTGCAGATCGTATTATCCTCTCGAGAAACCAGTGCCATTTCTAGATCAAGCTTTTTACCAAGTTTATACAATATGGGGAACTATAGAAGAGGAGGCATTAGCTAGGCTGAAGAATCTGTTCTTGGAGAGGAAGAAATGGACTACAGTGCCACAATTGAGGAGAAGGAGGAGGAGGAAGGTCTCACTATTCGGATTATGAATAAGGGAGTTGTTCTCAGGAACTAGACCGCCACAGCATACCGGGCCCGCCGTGTCCCTAGGTTGCCTAGCAGATTTTATTTCTATAGCCATTTCAGGCATCTAAGAGTTTCAATAATTTTGTTTTTAAAAATAATTTGTTTCAAAATAAATGCTCGATTCATCGAGTTGTACTCGTTTGGATGTTTTAAGTATTAATCAAATACATTCCTCTTTTTTATTTATTGTTATCTTTCATATTTTTCTTTCTACAGCATTATTGTTACTTTTTCTAATGAACTGGTGATAGTGACATGTAATGAGGCAACACATCATAAGAATAGTGACTCGGATGAAGAAGATAAGATATCTGAGGAAGTTGTTAGGGAGGTTGAAAAGTTTGAGAATAAGCCCAAGTCCAACCTAGACGAGACCGAAGCAGTAAATTTTGGGGATGCCGAGACCATCAAGGAGACTCACACCAGCATTCACTTATTGTCAACAGAGAAGGAAGAGTACATATTTTTTCTAAAGGAATATGAGGACATTTTTGCATAGTCATATGATGACATGACCGGTTTGAGCACGTCCATAGTAGCTCACAAGTTGCCTTCTAACCCTATGTGCCCACCCATAAAGCCGAAACTCAGAAAGTTCAAACCAGATATGATCCTGAAGATCAAGGAGGATGTTACCAAGCATTTCAAAGCCAATGTTCTCAAGGTTGTTGAGTACCCAACCTGGTTAGCTAACATTATGCCAGTGCCGAAGAAATATGGGAAAGTTAGAGTAGATTGCTTGCTTCGCGGGTTATCACCAGATTTGGATGGATGAAGAAAACGCAAAGAAAACAACCTTTATTACACCATAGGTGGTATACTGCTACAAGATGATGCCATTTGGTCTTAAGAATGTTGGATTACCTACATGAGAGAAATGACAACCATCTTCCATGATATGATACACAAAGAAATAGAGGTGTATGTGGATGAAATCATTTTCAAATCCAAGAGGGCTACAGATCACATAACAGACTTGAGAAAGTTCTTTGTCAGGTTAAGGAGCTACAACTTGAAACTGAACCCCGTAAAGTGTGCATTCGGGGTTCTCATAGGAAATTTACTGGGATTCATCATCAATCGTCGAGGGATTGAGCTGGATCCGTCTAAAGTCAAGGTTATTCAAGAATTACCGCCAACTAGGAGCAAAAAGGATGTGATGAGCTTCCTGGGACGTCTCAACTATATCAGTCGCTTTATAGCACAGTCCACAATCATATATGAACCTATCTTTAAGATGCTGAGAAAAGATGCCGAGACAAGTTGGACCGAGGATTGTCAGAGAGCCTTCGACAAAATAAAGGAGTACCTATCCACACCACCAGTTTTTGTCACGCTAGAGCTAGGGTGGCCATTGCTACTCTATATATCTGTATTAGATGGAGCCTTTGGATGTGTTCTGGGAACACATGATGAGATAGGAAGAAAGGAGCAAGCCATATATTACTCATGTAAGAAGTTCATGCCTTACGAAACACGATACTCTATGGTAGAGTGCACTTGCTGCGCTTTGACTTGGATGGCCCAAAAGTTGAGGCATTACTTCTATGCCTATACTACATACCTCATATCCACGATGGATCATTTGAAATACATATTTCAGAAACCCATGCCAATTAGGAAGTTAGCTAAGTGGCAAAGACTTTTGAGTGAGTTCAATATCGTCTATGTAACTCAAAAGGCTATCAAAGGGCAAGCATTGGGAGACCATCTTGCTAAAAACCAGGTGGGAGGAGAATATGAACCCTTGAAAACGTATTTTTCTGATGAAGAAGTGTCATTCGTAGGGGATGACATTACCGAAGCATACGACGGTTAGAGGATGTTATTTGACCGAGCTACAAATTTCAAAGGAGTGGGAATTGGAGCAGTTTTGGTATCAAAAACCGGTCAACATTATCCGTTATCTGCTAAAATTAGATTTCCCTACACCAACAACATGGCAGAATATGAAGCCTGCATACTAGTACTCAATATGGCAGTTGACATGAATAATCAGGAACTATTGGTAATCGGTGATTCAGATTTGCTTGTGCACCAGGTACAAGGAGAGTGGGCAACCACAAATTCCAAGATATTGACATATCTGCACCATGTACAGGAATTGAGAAAGAGGTTCCTGAAGATGGAGTTTCTACATGTACCCAAAATTCAGAATGAGTTTGTAGATGCATTGGCTACCTTGTAATCTATGATACAACATCCAGATGAAAATTTCACTGATCCCATCCCAGTAAGAATCCATAATCAGCCGGCGTTTTGTGCTCATGTTGAAGAAGAAATAGATGGAAAACGTTGGTTCCATGACATCAAGGAGTATTTGGCGAAAGGAGAGTATCCAAAGCATGCAAACCACACTCAGAAATGCACACTCCGGAGATTTGTCCAATTACTTCTTCCACAGCGGAGGAAACTTGTATAGAAGAACTCCTGATTTGGAATTACTAAGATGTGTCGACACAAAAGAAGCTTCTAAGCTACTTTAGGATACACATGCTGAAACCTGCGGCCTGCATATGAATGGTTTTATCTTAGCCAAGAAGATAATCAGGGCCGGTTACTTTTGGATGACCATGGTAACATATTACATCCAGTACGTCCGCAAAATGCCACCAATGTAAAGTGCATGCTGATATGATAAAAGTACCGCCAAACGAGCTCAATGCAACAAGCTCACCTTGGCCATTCACCACATAGGGAATGGATGTCATTGGTCCAATCGAGCCCACTACTTCAAATGGGCACAAGTTTATTCTAGTGGCCATTCATTACTTCACAAAATGGGTAGAGGTTGCATCTTACAAAGTAGTGACCAAGAATGTCATCGCTGATTTTGTCAAAGATCCTATTATTTCTCGATTCGGAGTTCCCGAGTCCATTGTTACTGATAATGCCGCAAATCTCAACAGTGATCTAATGAAAGCCCTATGTGAAACTTTTAAAATTAAGCACAAGAATTCCACAGCCTATAGACCTCAGATAAATGAAGCCGTAGAAGCCGCCAACAAAAACATCAAGAAGATACTAAGGAAGATGGTAGGAAACCACAAACAATGGAACGAAAAGCTACCTTTTACTTTGGTGGGATACCACACTACAGCTCGCACATCAACCGGAGCAACCCCTTACATGCTAGTTTATGGTACCGAGGTTGTCATCCCAACCGAGGTAGAGATTCCTTCTTTAAGAATCATACAAGAAGCTAAACTCGGCAATGCAGAATGGATAAAGAGCCGCTATGAACAATTGGCCCTTAGAGATGGAAAAAGGATGAACGCAGTATGTCACGGTCAGCTTTACCAGAATAGGATGTCCATAGCTTTCAATGAAAGGGAAACCCCAAGGCAATTTACGCTAGGACAACTAGTACTGAAGAAGATCTTCCCATACCAAGCTGAAGCCAAAGAGAAATTCTCTCCCAATTGGCAAGGTCCGTACATGGTTCATAGGGTGCTAACAGGAGGAGCACTCATACTTGCAGAAATGGATGGAGAAATTTGGCCAAAACCAATCAATTCAGACACAGTCAAGAGATACTATGCTTTGACTATTTACATTTCCTCATTTGATGTAATTGAACTACGCTTGACCTGATTCCCGTTTAAGAGGGGATACGTAGGTAACCTTATGGGTTCAGTCATATCATCATACAATTTTCATTTCCCCTCAAGATTAAAAACTGGGGCAGAATTTTGAGGAGGACCCTCAAAATTCTGGAGCAAGTCCAGCCAACGCCAACATATGTCAAACGGTCAGAAATATGGTTAAGAAACTGGGGCAGAATTTTGAGAAGGATTCTCAAAATTCAGAAGAAGGTTCAACAAGGCTCATTACCCACAAGCAGCCAAAGGATCATCTACCAAACTGGGGCAGAATTTTGAGGAGGACCCTCAAAATTCTAACATAAGATCGCTGCAATGTATTTGAAATGTGTTACAATCACTAGTTCATCTAAAAATCACTTGATATATCGATATGTTTCTAAAATGACTCAATTTTTATCAATAATTGCATATTTTTGAAAACTCTATTTCCGTGACAGTCAGGTGTAACCCATGGAAACTCAAAAAGGCCTCCGGAATGGAGCAAAACAAGGCCAGCGGATAGAAGCATGAACCAACCTCCCATCACGTGACTTACATTTTTTCTTTGAATACATGCACATTTGCCGTAACGATAACATCTACAAATATATACACGTAGCAAGATTACTATCAATCATGCCATCAGACACCGAATATATCTCAAGCTAAGACATATACTACCCTTATTTGCTACTCGCTCTTCGCATTGGACTAAGCCATGTCCGGCATGCTCGCATGAGGCTAATCCTTGCCTCCATATCTACATAAGGCTAATCCTTGCCTCCATATTTGCATGAGGCTAACTCTTACCTCCATATCCGCATGAGGCTAATCCCTGCCTCCACACCTGCATGAGGCTAATCCTTGCCTCCATATTTGCATGAGGCTAATCCCTGCGTCCATGCTTGCATGAGGCTAATCCCCGCCTCCATATGTGCATGAGGCTAATCCTTGCATCCATACTTGCATGAGGCTAACCCTTGCCTCCATACTTGCATGTGGCTAATCCCTGCCTCCCTACCTACATGAGGCTAATCCATGCATCCATATATGCATGAGGCTAATCCTTGCCTCCATACTTACATGAGGCTAATCCTTGACTCCATACATGCATGAGACTATCCCTGCCTCCCTACCTGCATGAGGTTAATCCCTACCTCCATATCTTCATAAGGATAATCTTTTCCTCCATACTTGCATGAGGCTAATCTCTGCCTCCCTGCCTGCATGAGGCTAATCCCTGCCTCCATATCTGCATGAGGCTAACCCTGCCTCCGTATTTGCATGAGGCTAATCCATGCCTCCGTATCTACATGAGGCTAATTCGTGCCTCCACATCTGCTTGAGGCTAATCCCTGCCCCTATATCTTGCATGAGGCTAATCCCTGCCTCCCTACCAGCATGAGGCTAATCCCTGCCTCCATATCTGCATGAGGCTAATCCTTGCCTCCATACTTGTATGAGGCTAATCCTTGCCTCCATATATGCATGAGGCTAATCCCTGCCTCCGTATTTTTCATGAGGCTAATCCCTGCACATTTGCATTGGACTAAGCATTGTCCCTCCTTGCATAAATAATGCTCCATTCTAGTATTATCTATTTGCTTTTCCATCGGGCTAAGCTCTTCTCTACATTGCATAAGACTAATCCTTGTCTTGGTAGCTTCATATTATTGCATCTCAAGGGATGAAATATTGCCAACCTATCCAAAGGCGTCACAGTCTAAAAGGCATCATCCTCGTAGCAAGAAGACACCATGCCATGGCCTGATGAGCTCTCAAAATTGCATATCATTATTCAAAGGCATCATGGTTCGGAGTCACCATCTGCATGGCCCGAGAACATCATTTCATGACCAGCGAATCCCTCACCTAACAATTCATGGCCCAGGACGTCATGGTCAGAGGACTTCATCCTTAAATCGTCCAAAGACAACTTTCATGGTCTACAAGGAATCTGCATCATGTTTAAAATTTTTGCACAAATACATGTTTCTAGCGTCTCTTTATTTGCAGGTGACCAACAAGCAACCGCTATCCTAGCAGGAGCGACCTCACTCCAGTTCCCTCAAACTCTCGCAAACCTAACCGTGCACCATAACCGCTCTTGCATCTCGCGTCCGTTCTTGCAATGACTTCATCGGTATATTCCGCCAATGAATCCAGAACTACACATGGCCTAATTTTTGTAAATCTAGGGATATGTAGGAAACTCAAGACCGAATTCCGGCCTCTATCTTTCAAAGCACCCCATTCAGTTAAAATTGACCATTATTTCTTTACCCGAAAACTCTTTCATCCTTACCGGATAAAGAGGGGCAACTGTTGATACCCAATTTTTCTTCACATATTTTAAACATGTAAATATACTTTCAAAATAGTACATATGCAGTTAGAAGCATGCATAAGTATTTTTTTTAATTTTTCTACAGTTTTAAAACCTCCAAATCGATTTATTTCTCCTCTTTTTATTATATAAATGTCCAATAATTATCCTTCAAATTATTTTTGTGATGATTTAGCCATCCAAACTCATAATTTATGCCAACATAGTGTTTAGATATTTTTGTGCATTTTTCGTAATTATATTTATACTTTTTAGCTAAATTGCACATCTTTGCAATAATAACCCTTACTAATGTATAATTATATTATTTATGCATAAAATGGTATTATATATTTTTAAAATGTTAAATAACTTTTTTAAATCATTTTAGTATACAAAGATATATTTTTGTATTCATTTATTATTTTTATAAATTATTTAGTTATTAAAATTAGCTATTTAAAATTTTCCCCTAATTTCTATTTCAATTCTGATCCAAATTTGACCCAATACCCAGCCCAATTTTAACCTAAACCTACCTAGTCCCAATACCCATCTACCCAACCCAATACCCGGCCAAATCCTTGCTGTTGATCGTTTTGATCAACGGTCCAGGTTTTCCCCTTCCTAAATTAAACATAATGACCCCCTCAAAACCCTCTCATTTCCCTCACCTTCCCCGCCGTAACCTAATCCTCTCATATCTCAAATTCTCTCAAACCTAACTCTAATAGAACCTCGCCGTCACTCATCTATGGCTATCTATGGTGGTTTCTTACCACCCCCAAGCCTCTAATGGCCTCTCTCTCTTGTACTGGTCTCACTATCTCTAGGGTCCTTAAGGGACCAGGGTTAGTCTGCTTGCATCTATGGTCCTTTCTAATCTATTTCAGGCTGTTCTGGTGTGATTCCGAGTAAGAGCTTCCTATATTGCCTTAGATCTATGGGTTTGTGAGCTTACTTCTTTACTTCTATGTTGTTCTTATCGAAACACTAATTTCTTCTAAACGTCTTAGATCTATACAAATCTAAGATGTTTGGACCTATTTCATATGATTTTTTACAAAAAAAAAAACTTCTGATTTTTAAAAGGATCTTTTGATTTTTGAATGGTTTTCCATTTTTCTAAACTAGGGTTTCTCGAAATTTTTTTTTCCAAATGTGTTTGATAGTTTTGAGTGTTTGATCTTCTGCTTCTTATGTGTCTTGACTGATTTCATAAGGTTTGCTCTAACCTTAACTTGTTTATACTAAAAGCCCTAATTTTTTCGACATTCTTTCGTTGGTTTCTTAGTACTTGTGTACTGACTTTGTTCTTGCCTTAGCTCTTGTGATTTTTCTTTAGATGTCTCGTAGTTTTCTTATCCTAATATGCCTCTACTGAGTTTCTTAGTTCAACTTTCCTACTGATTCTATATGTTTATGTTCATTATGACTATTCATGTTAAGACTATATTTTCTCCTTAAATCAGTGTCGATTTCTTGATTTATCAATTTGTTTCATTAAAGTTATGTGTCAGATCCTGACTGTTCATTTCTTGCCTTATTTTGTCTGTGAGACTTGCTGACTCTTTACATGATTTTCTCTTTGATTGGACCCTTGACTATTCTGAAGTTATTATTTCCTGGTTTGATTTGACTCTTTTCCTTAACAAAACTTTTGATCCTTATTTCTCTACTAGGGTTGATTGAACTTTTTGCCTTAATTAGTTTTTCCTTTGCCTTATTTGTTATTTGCTAATTCTTATTGATTGTTTCCTTAATTGAAACTTATGTTCATTTACCCCTAATTACCTACTCCATACCCAAACTTTACTTGATTCTTTTCCTTAAATATCTATCATGCTTTTACCGTTGATTTGATTATCCCTTGATTAAGGGGAAGACTTACTAATTTTATGTATGTGACTGATTTTGTGAATTCCCCTAATTGCTATATAACTGATCCCTTGCCTTATTTTGTTTAACTCTTGATTACTATATAAACTCCCTCTTATTTTAACTCTTGGACACGAACAATAGTCAGAAACTATCACTTTACACTCTAAAATGCTCTCTCTCTCTCTCTCTCTCTTCTCTATTTTCTACTAGTGATCCCTGTTATTCTAGTCGGCTGCAAGCCAAGGCTGAGAATTGCACAATACCTTGCTCACATCTTGTGTTTTATTTCTTTAACTTGGTATGCTTCTGATTAATTTTAAGAATCAAAACCTATGTGTTTACTTTAGCCCATATGGTTTGAGTCCATTCTTGTCTATGTTTACTGCTTACTCATGCATGCTCAATACTTCCTATTCAAACCTGTGATTAGCATGTTTCCATTTTACTTGCTTGTTTGCTATCTTGTTTAACATGTCTACATATGTAACTAAGTTGTTTGATTAAATACTATTTATCTGGCATGCCTAAACTCTACTTCTATGTAACTAGCATGCCTTCACTTGTTAATACCTGCCTTGCATGCTGATTTAAGTCCTTATTTGTTCTGTCCCCTCGTGCTAAGTTAGTTAATCTCCTTAGAGTTATTCTAGCTGTGATGATGTCTTCAACATGTTTCTGTTGTGATCCTTGCTGCTTGACTTACATTCTATATAACCTACTAGTTCTATAGAACCCTACAAAAGCTCTATGTATCTTGTTTATTGTGTGTTCCATAAAAGTGTTCTCTCTATGTTACTAACCGCTCTTCCCTTGTGTGAAAGTTGTTTGCCAAAGTACTTCCTAAAAATGAATTGTTTTATGACTTGTGTTTTGATTGCAAAATGTTTCTTTATAGTTCCTCTAACTGTTTTATCACTAAATCAGCACTGGTTTTCAAAAATTGATTTCAATCCTAAGACCTTTCATTAAACTGTCTATTAAGCTCTTTCAAACCATTATGCACTTCCACTTACTCTTAGAATACTAGGTCATGCCCCTCTGATGTGTGTACTGCCTTGAGACCCTTGAGATCTCTTCGAACTCTGGCATGTCAGGGCTGGCACTTCCACACTGCACCTAAATCAGTTATTATTTGAGAAAGGTCTAGGTGTGAGCACTGCTCGGGATCCTTGAGGTCCTTAGGGAACTCTGACACACCTAGACATGAAATTAGCTATGGAACTTTGGCATTTGAGACTACTGGAGGCTTGGAAATAACTTTGGGCCTACTTTAGGCTCCCTATAGCTTAATTTCTGTTCTATTTATGTAATTCATTCAATTCTTGGTTTGTAATAATTAATTGTAAACAAATAGTGGGGTGATTAGTGAAAAGGGAGGGTAGTTGTATATTGTGGGTAAAATTGGGTAGATACCATGCCTATAGGGTCCTTATTGATTCAAATGTGTTTGTTAGATAACATGCCTATAGGACCTTCTATGGTTTAAATAAGTTCTGTTTGGTTTACTTCCACACAATTAGAAGCCATGCCTATAGGATCTAAATCCGCTTTAATAATAGAGACCATGCCAATAGGATCTAAATCAACTTTTAATAATTAGATACCATGCCTATTTGAGTTAAAATTAGCTTTAATTAGAAATCTTGCCTATAGGACTTAAAAACCAATTTAGTTAGAAAATCAGTTTAATTCATGTTTATTCTGAATCGGTTTAAGTAGCTAATTTGTTCGCTTCTTTAATAAGTTTTCAACGTTGTCCTAAATAATATTGCTAGAAAGCATGCCTATAGAATCTCAAGTTGTCCGTTAAAAAATCGTTTATTGCTCTACTGCATTCCTGATAAATAATAGATATCATAGTTCTAGGATATCCCTATTACGCGTCTTGGCAAGCCTGTAGGGCGACTAAAACCCTGTAAACTATAAAACTGCACCTTGTTATTTGATACTGCTCACACTCAACAAGTTTAGAAGAATCAATAGTCAAGTAGGATTTAGGTGTTTGACACTTTTGTCCTAATTCAATACTGTATACTCTCTTCTCATCTAGATATCATGTTCTAAGGTTTCTCTTAAATACCTGAAACTGTTTTTATTTTGATTAATTCTGTCATCTTTGTCTCATGCCCGTATGATTAATCAAATAAATGAATTGTTTCTGTTGATTGTGATTAATTACAATGTGTGTGATCGACTCGATTAAGTTCGTCGATCAGTTGTGTTATAAATCTTGTTTCTGAAAATGCTGATTGAAACAGTCTGTTTCTTTTGTTTTAGACTGATTATGGACAAATGTTGTAAATAGTCAACTGATTAATACTCGTCAATTAAATCATGTTTGTTTGCAAATCAGTAAATTCAAATGAATGTTGTGTATATATTGTTTTCTGAATATGGCATTGTCAGTATATTGACAATGCTCCTGTGTGTGTTTGATCTTGGTTCAATGTTGAAGTCCAGTCTGAATTGTTATAATAATTTCAGTGATATGTTGTTATGATGTTAGTTCTGAATTCAAGTTTACAAAGGTTGGTTAAATACAATTGTATTAGGAGATTAATCATTAGGAATTGGTTGTTAGCTGCTAGACAAGTTTAGATTCAGATAACTTGTTAAAATTTGAGACAGTAATTACAGTAGGAAATCTGGGACATTTCCAGGAATGAAACAGTTAAAACAATGAGGATAATATGTTAATAGCATAATGGGCTGAAAGTGGAAAGTTATTGGCTATTATTTAAAGTGATAATGGGAAACAAAGGGTAATGGGGCTGCTTAAAATCAGGATAAGATCACTTAAAGTATTAAAAAGCAGTTTGTAATGGAACTTTCTGATTTTAAAAGAAGAAAGGGGTCCAAGAAGCACTTAAAAAGATAGGACCAGACCTGTATAAGTACAGGAGGCCATCAGATTTGAAAAAAAAAATAGGAAGAGATTGAGAGATTTGAGGATCAGATTTTAAAAGCAGATTTTAAGAGGGAATTGAGAGAGAGAAATGAGTTTTCAGACAGAATTTTGGATCAGATTTTGAGAGAGAATTTAAGAAAAATACACCTAAAGTGAGATAAAAGAAAAAAATCAAGCAGAAAATCAGATTCCTCTTGGAATCTGAAGAGGAAGAAGAAACAGAAAAGAAACCAAAAGAGAGTATTCGCACACACACACACAGTGAAGCTGAAACAGAAAAATAGAAAAGAAAAGAAAAATCTGAAACCTTGTTGTTCTTTTGGAATCTGTCTGGGTCTATGTATTGATACTATTTGGTTTTAAAATCTGAAATTCTTTAAGAAGCTTTGCTCTTGTGAATCTGGGTTTCTCGGGTCTTATTATTGCTCAAATATGTGGAAATACTGATATTCTGCCAGTATTTTGTTACTGCTGCAACTGCTGAAAACTTATTTCTTCTACCTTCATTTCCAGGTACTTATCTTTTAAATTCTATGTTGGAAAGAGATTCAGCATGAAAAATCAATGAAGCTTGAATTGCAGTTCTATTTTTCCATTTATCTAAGTTTGTTATTATAAATTTCAGTTTTTGTTTCATGTTGTTTCATATAGAAGTATGCTTGACATGTTAATTATCAGTTGATCATTCTCTTTTGAAATTCATATAAGTGTTGTAATAATATTACCTATTCCAGAATTTCATTAAAGTATAGTTATGGTTGAATTGTTAAGATAGGGAATATGGCATGAAGTTGGCTATTAATTAAGTCTTACGACATTGTTAGACAGGTATAAAGTATTCTGGGAATATCAAGAAAATGCGTGGTTAGTGTATTTCGATTGTTTGCTTGTGGGTTAAGGCTAGATGATGATTGGTTGCATTTTATTCATATATGGCGTAATAATGATTATGGTTAACATCAATAGTCGGAAGTTGCATTAGTATCCTCCGCTATGTTTGCAAACGTCAAAATAGGGCGAATAATGTTGTATGCAATATCATTTTATTAAGTCAATTAGGTAGATTTGTTCTCTTTCTTAAAATAACAAATGGCCTAGGAATGTTATAATGTGAAAGTTAGTAACAAGGGTTCACATAAATTGAGAATCCAATCGGTTTGATTATATATATATCTTACATTTAACCATAAGCATAATCAACAAAATAATTAGGCCTGTTAGATTAAAAGCAAATATATGAGAATAAGATGAGATGTACAAGCACAAATTGCAACACTTTATATCAATGGTAATTAGAGATAGAATTTGCACTAAATAAATAAATAAAAATTGTTCAAAAATACTTCTTCCCTTCATAAATCATTTTTGTGAGTTTCATATGCAATTCATCCTTTGGTATATGTATATATGTCGTATTTGTGAAGAATAGTATTAATCATGTTCTTATCCTTTACTTTGAATTTGAATAGTCTTGGATGAACATAAATTATACGCGGAAATTATAATCGACGGGCAACATTTAATAAATTGTTAATTTCTTTTAAAGAATTTAAAGGAATCCCTTAAATGAGAATTTCTCAGGATTTTCATATAAAAAGGTGTAGATATAATAAACAATTTGTGAAAGATCCATAACATTATTACAAATATTTGGCGTAATTAGGGATATGTTCGCGTAACCTGATTGTATTGATAAAAGCAATTCGAATTATGCGTACGCGCAATTTCGAGCGAATATTTAATAAAAGGGATTTTTTCGAGGATGTAAAAAATAATTTCATATAACCCGGGATGTGCTGTTCACTGTTTAAATATAAAGGGGGGTGACGTTCTTAATTTTTTTTTTTAATCACGAACATATGAATTTGTATGATCAATTATATTATGTACACGTATACGTGACATGATCTCCGTAATTATGGAAGATATATAATACGAATATACGTACGCGTAATTCGTTTATATAATTGTAAACAATAAGTAAAAGCGGTAGTAAAATCATGCAATAAAAACATATTTAGTAAAAAATCAAGATAACTAAGCCAATAATAAAAACAGTTGAGCGACCGTGCTAGAACCACGGAATTCGGAAATGCCTAACACCTTCTTCCGGATTAACAGAATTCCTTACTCAGGATTTCTGGTTCGCAGAATAATAAACAGAGTCATATTCTCCTCGATTCAGGGATTAAAACCGGTGACTTGGGACGCCTTAAAATTCCCAGGTGGCGACTCTGAAATAATTAAATAAATCCCGTTTCGACTGTCCTTCAATTGGAGAAAACTCCCCACGCGCCCCGCGGGCGCGGTAAAAAGGAGGTGCGACAGCTCTGGCGGCTCTATTGGGGACAAAAGTGTACTATAACCCAGAACCACTGGTTCAGGGTTTAAAGAATTCGAGCTTAAAATAACTGCGATAATTGGCTTTATTTACTATATGATTTTCAACTGTTTATATGCTTAACATGATAAATGTTTTTTTTTACCGCTTTAATATTATTTGAATTGTGAATATATACAACTGCTACGAAACCCCCTTCTTTCTGAGTCTTCTGAATTTATGGTGTACACGTGCGCGTGGCCCACCTTTCTGTTAAAGTCATACCAAATAAGACGGAGTTGGGACAAGTAACTAGGCCGGGTAGACTTTCGTGCTCCCGGTACGTTGCCCCCGCTTCGGCTCAAACTGTCCGTTTGGGTAAGCCAGGTTTATAGAAATCAACCTCAGGTTTTACACTTCGAATAACTCAGCCATGTACCGGATCCCTAGTAGGAACGAATATTTGCATCATATGCATTTGGCCTTGGAGACTCAACACATGGGTTGGGTCTGTCTAGGACAGGTGAACCCAAAATGAAAAGACCATCATGATGCATCCTACTTGCTACTTGTGCATTCATTTGCCTCGAACATGCTTGTTGACTAGCTTAAATGAAATCATGGTGAGAACCGAAGAATAAAATGGGTTGTTTTAAAAATTTCCAAAAAAATAGTTTTAAATCTTGAAATAAAGGTATTTAATAAATAAAATTTTTGAAAAATGATTTTTAGTGTATATTTTCAAAATGAGTCTTGACTTTATTAAATTAAATTTCAGATACAAAATGAGCACCACGCAAAACCCCCCATCCACGAATACAAAAGAGTTTCTATTTCAGCTTCAAATGTGGTGGTATGATTTAGGCGAAGATGGTCAAAAATGGGTCGTCAAGCATTTGGGAAATCTCACGGATATTATGAAAGTTAAACCCCGTGATGATCTGATTGCGGCGTTAGTAACTTTTTGGGACCCTGTTCACAATGTCTTTCGTTTCTCTGACTTCGAGCTTACTCCTACATTAGAGGAGATAGCTGGATATGCTGGTTTTGACGGAAGTCTAAGAAATCAAAGCCTGATATTCACAAAGGCTCCTTCGGTACATCGATTCTTCGGTCTTCTGAACATCAGCAGTCAAATCAGGAAAAGCAATGTCATCAATGGATGTTGTTCCTTCAACTTTTTGTATTCAAGGTTCGGAAAGTCAGATGGGTTCGAAATTCATGAGAAAGGCCTTACTAACAAGCAAAACAAAGACACTTGGCAGATTCACCGTCGCTTTGCCTTCATGGTGGCTTTTCTAGGAATCATGATCTTCCCAAACAAAGAGCGAACAATTGATATTCGCACCGCGAAAGTTGTGCAAATCCTCACCACCAAAGAAAATCACACCCTTGTCCCCATCATTCTCTCAGACATTTATCGGGCTTTGACTTTATGTAAATCAGGAGCAAAAGTCTTCGAAGGATGCAAAATTTTGTTGCAAATGTGGGTGATTGAACATCTCCAACAACAGCCCAAGATCATACAGTATGGGTCAAACAATGATAATTGCATCGAGAGTTATGAGGAAAGAATAAAAAATTATCAGGCTCCAGAAGGGATAGAAGCATGGGTATCTCATCTAAAGCTTTAACAGCAAATCAGATTGAATGGACTTTGGGATGGCTCCCGATGAGGGAAGTGATACACATGTCAACCTCAAATAGTTATCTACTACTATTGGGATTGAGAAGCATCCAGCCGTATGCGCCACTAAGAGTCCTAAGACAACTAGGGAGATATCAAGTAGTTCCTGATGATGAAGATTTGAGTATGCAAGTAATCGAATTACACCCAGAAGCCACCATTCCCGAGGCTCTACTTCAGCAGATGTGGAATGGATGTCGATACTTGAAAAGTGATACTCAAGTCCCAGACACTACAAAGGGTGAGATAAATCCTGGATATGCAAGATGGTTTGAGAAGCGGTCTCGCATGGATGATGTACCAGAGCCTGAGCTAAGAAGGCCAACAAAAAGACCCCATGTTCAAAACTTCAATGATAAAATCCAAGAGCGGTTGATCTGGGGAGAAAAGGAAAAAGGGTACAAAGCAACTATCCATGCCCTAAAAGAAAATCTGAGAAGCCTCAGTTTGGAGAAAGATTTGCAAGCACAAGAAGCCGAAGGCGAGAAGAAGAGTCTAGCTTGTGAGAATGAAAATCTTCATGCTCGATTCCAAAAAATGAAAAGAGTTTCTGAGACACCAAAGAGGAGCTGGAAGGATCAAAAAACCATCGCCAATCTTTTTGAAAGAATGCAAGATTATGATTCCATTCTTGCGGAAAACGAAAGGGCGTTGAGCAAAGCAAAAGAAAGGATCCAACAATTAAACGAAGAGGCCAGATCTAATAAGGAACGCCAAGTAAGGCAATCCGAAGAAGACAGGGCACAATTCAAGAAGGAAAAAGACCATTGGATACGATCAGAAGATCAGCTTCGTGCACAACTAGAAGAGGCAAGAAGATGCAACAGAGAACATCAACAAGCAGACATCGACAGGGAAAGAGCGCATGCAAGATTAGAGCAGGCCAGACTCCGAGCTCTATTAGAGTCAGCTCTAGACCGTGTCAGAGATATGGCTACCACTTGCCAGCAGCAATTGCAGGACCAAGACCAACGTCTCCAAGATTTCAGGGCACAAATCCACGACCTGGCGGTCTACACCTCTCAAAGTTACGTAAACTGCCAAGGAATGGATTATGAAAGGTTTACAGAGCATGCACCCATTTTTGCCCGTCATCTAGCAATGGAGTTGGAAAGGATGTATCGTACGCTGGGATGTCATCCAGGTCAAGCCCCACATTGAGCAAATAATCTATTAATTTACAACACAAGTGGAAAGTGGGGCACGTTGCGAGATGTTAAGAATTGTATCTTTTATTTTGATTTAAGTGTGTGTGTTTCAAGCCATTTTCTTAAAGTTTTCAAATGTAATTCCATCTTTGTATAATGAATAAAAGTGATTGCCTTTAGTCCGAACTACGCAAGGTCTGATTCGTACGGGGGCATGATACGTAGGCAATCTCTATAAGATTCGACCACCACAATAAAAGGAATATAATAAATAAAATAAAAGTGAGTAACAACAAAAATTCCAAGAAAGCTGGGACGATACAAGCAACCGAGCAAATGCATAATAGAAAGGGATTATTTGTCTAGGAGCATTGCATCTCAACGTGTAATTATATATGTGTTAAACTCTCAAAACTAACAAGTTTGTTCATTTCCAGAATTCAAGTAGTTAGTTTCTCTAAAGAGTATACTGGCATATTATCATTATCACACAAGATCAAAAGGACCAATACCCGAAAGTATGTCTATCCCAGATGTTGACACAGGTATGGAGCTAGAGGAGATGGATGTCGGGAAAATGAAAGAAGAGATGTTTAAACTCAAGCAGCAAATGGCTGAGATGTACCAAGCCTGGTCTACAGGACAGTTACCCCCGTCTTACTCAACTAACCCTGCTCCATCAATGACCCAAACTCAGGATAATATTACCACTGAATTATCCCCAAATTTCCCCATTTACCAGCACTACCGAGGCACCACCTCTCAGACACCGCAGTCTCCACCTCCGAAACCAGTTCCATATTTTCCTCCACCTATGACTCCTGTTTTCGTAGCACCTCCCCCTGCTACATTCCACAAATCTCCTAGTGAGCCTACATTCCAGGCCCAGGACAACCAATATTACCCCCCGGAGCCCACCCTCAAAGCCTCCGAAATCCATTCAACTGCTCCTCGTTTTGATCTCCCAACCGAAATTGACAAGCCAGCCAAAAATGCTGAACAAGAAGAGATGTTCAGGAAGGTCAAGAGTCTAGAACAATAGTTCAGAGACATGCGAGGATTAGGTGGGCAAGTCAGTGTAGCATACAAAGATTTGTGCTTATTCCCCAATGTACAATTACCAGTTGGCTTCAAGATGCCTAAATTTGACCTATACAATGGGCACAGCGACCCAGTAGCCCACTTAAGAGGTTTCTGCAGCAAGATGCGAGGAGCTGGGGGAAAGGACGAATTATTGATGGCTTACTTCAGTCAAAGTTTAAGCGGATCAGCTTTGGAGTGGTATACACGCCAGGACCATGGGAGATGGTACACCTGGGATGACCTGGCACAGGCATTCGCATACCATTTCCAATACAATCTGGAAATCATCCCAGATCGACTATCTTTGACAAAATTTGAGAAGAAACACAATGAAAGTTTCAGAGAGTATGGTTTCCGGTGGAGAGAACAGGCAGCACGAGTGGATCCTCCTATGAAGGAGAGTGAAATGGTAGACTACTTCCTCCAAGCCTTGGAACCAACTTACTATGCCCATCTGGTTTCAGTGGTTGGGAAATCATTCAACGAAGTGGTGAAGATGGGAGGTATGGTGGAAGAAGGCCTCAAAACAAATAAAATTATGAGCTATTCAGCAATTAAGGCAACTACTCAAGCTATTCAAGGCGGGGTAGGAGGAATCGGAAGAAAGAAGAGGGAGGAAGCAACGGTAGTTGATTCAGGAATTTGGTCGGGACCCAGAGGTTCACCGCTTTACTATAATCAACAACGACCTCGCCAATCAGCTTACCACCACGATTCATCCCAACACTACTATCACCCTTCGGAGCCTCATTTTTCCATTAACCATGCTCAAGCATACAATCAACCACCTGTTCACGCCAATTGGCGTGCTCCTGCCATACCAAGTACTTACCCACGAGCCTATCCCGGACCAGGTTTCAGGCCTAGGACAGCATTCAGGGGAGAAAGGGAACAGAAAAAGAAAACATACACTCCATTGGGAAAATCATACACCAGTCTGTTCCACAGGCTGAGACAGCTGGACATGCTAAGACCAATACAATCCAAGTTACCCAATCTTCCTCCAAAGAATATGGATTACACCATTAGCTGTGAGTATTGCTCCGGTACACCAGGCCATGATACGGAGAAATGCTGGCATTTGAAAAATGCAATACAAGAGCTGATTGATACTAATAAAATCGAGGTTCAAACCCCCGAAGCTCCCAATATCAATAGAAATCCAATGCCAGCCCATCAAGAGGCCAATATGATAGAAATCATACAAGCTGATGGGGAGACAAAGAAGCCGTCACAAACTGTCATGATGATCAAGTCTCATGAAGCCAAGCCAGATAAGCAGTTAACAGAGGAGAAGCCGGTACCTAAGCAGAACAGAAATGGTGATGAACCATCTATGATAGTCGAGGAGGGATCATCGAGCAAAGTTGCCACAAAACAAGAAAGGCCGAAAGTGATAGTACCAGGGGTTGCTAACAAACCCATTGTATTCGTGGAAGGAGCCCGTACAGATCGGGTTATTATCGCCCCTGTAACCCAGCTGCCAGTCATCAACAACAAAGTCATCCCATGGAACTATGAACGGGTGACTGTAATGTACAAGGGAGAAGAAGTCAAGGAAGAAGTGTGTGAGGTGCAAGGCTTGACTCGTTCGGGAAGATGTTTTACGCCCGAAGAGTTAAGAAAAATTAAAAATAATCCAACACCAATAAAGAGAGCTGTGACGGAAGAAGAGGCGGAAGAGTTTTTAAGAAAAATGAAACTCCATGATTATTCTGTTGTGGATCAATTGAAGAAAACGCCCGCTCAAATTTCATTGTTGTCATTACTAATCCATTCAGAGGAGCACCGTCTGGCTTTGATGAAAATCCTGAATGAGGCTCATGTTCCTGAAAAAATCTCTGTAAATCATTTGGGAAGAATAGCCAACAGAATCTTTGAGACAAACAGAATTACATTTGCTGATGATGAATTGCCTGTGGAAGGTACCGAGCATAACAGAGCTCTTTACCTCACCGTGAAATGTGAAAACTCCGTAGTAACCCGGGTATTGGTTGACAATGGGTCAAGTGCAAACATCTGCCCTCTCTCCACTTTAAGCAAATTAAAAATTAAAGAGGAGAGGATCCAGAAAAATAGTATCTGTGTACGGGGGTTTGACGGTGGAAGCAGAGATTCATTTGGCGACATAGTGTTGGAACTAACAATAGGGCCGGTTGAATTCACAATGGAATTTCAAGTGTTGGACATAACTGTTTCTTACAACTTGTTGTTGGGTCGACCATTGATCCATGCTGCTAAAGCAGTCCCGTCAACACTACATCAGGCTGTCAAGTTTGAATGGGATCATCAAGAAATAGTTGTGCATGGAGAAGAAAGTTTAAATGCTCACAGCAATACCATTGTACCGGTCGAGGGAACAGAAAAGGACCAGGGACCATGGGTATACCAAGTATCCGACACAATGTCGGTAGAGAAAATCCCAGAGGGGAAATACTTTCCGAATCCAAAGATATCCTCTGCATCAGTCATGGTAGCCTATGAAATGTTAAAAAACGGTTTTATACCCGGCAAAGGTGTGGGCTCATCTTTGCAAGGAATTAAACAACCAGTATCTCTCCCCGAGAACTGGGGAACATTTTGTTTGGGATTTATACCAACTATCACTGATGTGAAAAAGGCCAAAAAGCTGAAACATAAGGCATGGGATCTTCCAAAACCAGTCCCACCTCTATCAAAGTCTTTTGTCAAGACCGGTGCTAAAAATCGCCTGATAACAACAATTCCTAAATTCCGGGTCAATCCTGAGGAGGAATTAATTGAAAGATTCGAGAAATTGTTTAATGGTGTGAAAATGTTGGAAAGCGGAGAAGGTTGTAGCAACGCAGAAGTTCAATTCGTTGGGCCAGAAACAAAGCTTAATAATTGGAAAGCCACTCCTCTCCCAATTCGAAAGGAGTCTTGGTAGTTTATTTTGATTTTCTTTCAGTTTGTTTGGGTTACTTCAGGGTTGTAATCCCAAAGCTTATCTTACAGTTTGTTTGAAGTGTGCAAAACCTTGTTATCTTTTATCATCCAATAAAAAGCAGTTTCCTTTTTATTATCATTCCTGATAGTTTTCTTTTCTTTTTCTTCTTTCATGTACAGTTCTTTTTACGCTGGCTCTAGTGATATGGCATGCATGAGGAATCCTCAGCCTAGTCTTAAAAATCAATCTGGTTCCGAAGTAATAATTCAAGAAATATATTGTGATTATGAATCAGAATATGATGAAGATGAGGTTTTTGAAGAGATTAGTAAAGAGTTAATTCACTTTGAGGAAAAAATCAAACCTAACTTGAGTGATACTGAGGACGTCAATATAGGGGACACGAGTAATGTCCGAGAAACTAAAATAAGTGTCCATCTCGAACCAAAGATCCGAGAAGAGTTAATTAAAGCACTCATAGAATTCAAAGATGTTTTTGCATGGTCGTATGACGACATGCCGGGCCTGAGCACTGATTTAGTGGTTCACAAATTGCCCACCGATCCAACGGTGCCTCCTGTCAAACAGAGGCTGAGAAAATTCAAGCCTGATATGAGTGTGAGAAATAAGGAAGAAATCACCAAACAGTTGGAAGAAAAGGTCATTCGAGTCACTCGATATCCTGTTTGTTTAGCTAATATCATTCATGTGCCAAAGAAAGACGGCAAAATTAGAGTATGCGTCGACTACCGCAATCTCAACAAAGCCAGTCCGAAGGATAATTTCCCATTACCTAATATCCATATTTTAATCGATAATTGTGCCAAGCATGATATAGGATCTTTGGTGGATTGTTATGCCCGGTATCATCAAATTTTAATGGATGAAGAAGACGCAGAAAAGACGGCATTCATCACACCATGGGGAACTTATTGCTATCGGGTAATGCCATTCGGTTTGAAGAACGCCGGAGCAACCTACATGAGAGCGATGACCACAGTGTTTCATGATATGATACACAAAGAGATTGAGGTATACGTGGACGATGTGATCATAAAATCAAGGCATCAATCTGACCACGTTGGGGACTTAAGGAAATTCTTCTTAAGACTTCGCAGGTACAACCTCAAGCTTAACCCTGCCAAATGCGCATTTGGAGTTCCATCTGGAAAGTTGCTGGGATTCATAGTCAGTCGACGAGGTATCGAGCTAGACCCATCAAAAATCAAAGCCATCCAAGAATTTCCACCTCCAAGGAACAAAACTGAAGTAATGAGTTTGTTGGGAAGGTTAAATTACATCAGCAGGTTTATTGCTCAGCTCACAACAACCTGTGAGCCAAGTTTCAAATTGTTGAAAAAGGATGCTGCGGTCAAATGGACCGATGAGTGTCAAGAAGCGTTCGATAAAATAAAAGGGTACTTGTCGAACCCACCCGTGTTGGTCCCGCCATAGCCAGGAAGACCTTTGATTCTTTACTTGACGGTCTTAGAAAATTCATTTGGTTGTGTATTGAGGCAACATGACCTCACCGGCAGAAAAGAACAGGCCATCTACTACCTTAGCAAGAAGTTCACAGCTTATGAGGTTAAGTATACTCATCTGGAGAAGACCTGTTGCGCCCTGACTTGGGTAGCTCAAAAACTGAAACACTATTTGTCATCCTACACTACTTACCTCATTTCTCGTCTAGATCCATTGAAATATATTTTTCAAAAGCCTATGCCAATGGGAAGACTTGCAAAGTGGCAGATATTGCTCACAGAGTTTGACATCATCTATGTGACTCGGACTGCAATGAAAGCCCAAGCACTGGCCGATCATTTAGCCGAAAAATCGGTCGATGAGGAATACGAGCCGTTGAAAACCTATTTTCCTGATGAAGAAATAATGCATATCGACGAGGTGGAGAAAATTGAAAAACCTGGCTGGAAACTTTTCTTTGATGGAGCCGCTAACATGAAAGGAGTCGGGATAGGAGCTGTAATCATTTCTAAAACAGGGCATCACTATCCTGTTACGGCTCAATTGCGATTTTATTGCACCAATAATATGGCTAAATATGAAGCTTGCATTTTGGGGTTAAGGCTAGCCGCAGACATGGGTATCCGAGAAATCTTAGTCATGGGAGATTCGGATCTTTTGGTACATCAAATTCAAGGAGAATGGGAAACCCGAGACTTGAAGCTCATACCATACCGACAATGTCTACATGATCTTTGTCAGCGGTTTCAATCAGTGGAGTTCCAACATATTCCAAGAATCCATAATGAGGTTGCCGATGCATTGGCTACCCTGGCATCAATGTTGCATCATCCGGACAAAGCTTATGTAGATCCGATACATATTCAAGTCCACGATCAGCACACTTATTGCAATATGGTTGAAGAAGAATTTGATGGTGAACCATGGTTCCACGACATCAAGGAGTATATCAGGATGGGGATATATCCCGCACAAGCCACAGGAGATCAAAAGAGGACCATTAGGCGATTGGCAAATGGATTCTTCTTAAGCGGAGGAGTTTTGTATAAAAGAACACCAGATCTTGGATTATTAAGATGCATAGATGCCAGACAAGCTACAACTTGTCATGTCTGAAGTACATTCGGGAGTTTGCGGACCCCACATGAGTGGATATGTGTTGGCAAAGAAAATCCTCCGAGCTGGTTACTATTGGCTTACCATGGAGCGAGATTGTATCAGTTTTGTGCGCAAGTGTCATCAATGCCAGATACACGGAGATTTGATTCATTCTCCACCATCCGAGTTGCACACAATGTCGGCACCATGGCCCTTCGTTGCCTGGGGCATGGATGTGATTGGACCAATTGAGCCGGCAGCATCCAATGGGCACAGGTTCATTCTGGTAGCTATTGATTATTTTACCAAATGGGTTGAGGCCAAGACATTCAAATCAGTGACCAAGAAAGCTGTGGTCGATTTTGTCCACTCAAATATCATATGTCGATTCGGAATCCCAAAGGTGATCATCACAGATAACGGTGCTAATCTTAACAGCAACTTAATGAAGGAAGTATGTCAACAGTTTAAGATTACACATCGCAACTCTACCCCATATCGGCCCAAGGCGAATGGAGCAGTCGAGGCAGCCAACAAAAACATAAAGAAGATACTTCGGAAAATGGTAGAAGGTTCAAGACAATGGCATGAAAAATTACCATTTGCATTATTGGGATACCGCACTACTGTTCGCACTTCAGTAGGAGCAACTCCTTATTTGTTGGTATATGGCACTGAAGCAGTAATTCCTGCAGAAGTTGAGATTCCTTCCCTTCGGATCATCGCCGAAGCAAAGATTGATGATGATGAGTGGGTCAAAACCCGTCTGGAACAGTTAAACTTGATTGATGAAAAACGATTGGCCGCAGTATGTCATGGTCAATTATATCAAAGAAGAATAGCAAGAGCATACAACAAAAAAGTGCGTCCACGAAAGTTCGAAGTGGGTCAACATGTGCTGAAACGTATTCTTCCACATCAGGTTGAGGCAAAAGGCAAATTTGCCAAGAATTGGCAAGGACCATTCATTGTGACCAGAGTATTATCGAATGGTGCACTATGCTTAACAGATATTGAAGGCAAATGTGTCACGACCCAAACTGAAGGGCCATGACTAGCACCCGACCACACTTGCCGAGCACCAACGCACATTTCATCTAACCTTCATTATTATCTTTTAGGGCTGACGAGATCAATATAAATGGTAGACCTAGATCATGGACAACCAGCAATAAAATATGACGGCATGAACATACATAGCAGGGGATGACCAGACAATCAAGAAACTACATATAAGGTATGAGCTACCACGCTACTATGAAAGACTATACAACAAAAACTAGCCGACAAGGCATACCAAACTATACATGAGCCGACACCTGTCTATGAGCCTCTAAAAGAACATAAGTGTTGCAACATAGCCGGAACAGGGCCCCGACATACCCATAATGTCTATAACAAAAATTGCATACCAAGACCAAGGCAAGTCCGGAGAAGGGATCTCGCCAATCACCGCTGAACTGGACAGTCTACTGTGGTGGGGGAGCTGCACCTGTCTGTCTATCAGGACCTGCAGCACGACATGCAGCGTCCACAAATAAAAGGACGTCAGTACGAATAAAGTACTGAGTATGTAAGGCAAGGAACCATAAATACGATCAGTAATGTAAGCAAGGATAAAGAATATACCACCTGTAACATCTTAGTACCTCTGAGGGCTACTTACATGAAATGCATGATACATATGTATAAATACATAAACCTTTAAAGCATTCGCCTCTGTGGGCATCATCATCATCATATCGTACCCGGCCATAATAGGCTCGGTAGAATCGTACCCGGCCACGTGGAGCTCGGTAAAACCCAACTGATCAGTGGTTGCACAATAGGTGCCGTACCCGGCCAACTATAGCGTGGCTCGGTAGAGTAAAATAGATACATATATATAATGCATGCTCGACTCATGGAATCACATTTTAAACCTTTCGGAGTGACGTAAGGTCGGTATCCTCTGTACACGTTATTAGGACTAACTCTTCACTATGAACCTTATAAGAATTAGGAAGTACCAACAACATTGATAACATAAGACTAAGAGAAGCAACATTAACATCAATCGTTCCATAAGAGGGAAAACAATGTAAGTACTGCTAGCTTCTAAGAGTAGAGTATCTTGGAAGATCGTTCATTACATTATGTGCAATCGGAGTCGTGCAAAAGAAGGAAAGGGATAGCCTCACATACCTTGTATATACTTCCCCAATCTCAAGCTATGCAATTGTCAAAACTCCTTAGTCTACAATAAGAGAAACGATACTATCGTTATCATTTAAGCGTCATAACTATTATGTATCGACCACAACCTATTTTACGATGAAACGGACAGCACCTCCCCTATATATATGACCTCACACCATTCAAAACAATCACCAAACAGCCCAAACATCATCAATAATAAACATATTGAGCCTCCCAAAATAGTCCACACACAGCCTAATCACTCCATACATACGACGACCACCGTAGTCGTGTCAAACAACCTGGAAATGTTACGAATAACTATCAGCCCATAAACCTACATATATATGGTGTTTCTCCACACCCTTCCTCCTCCAAAACTCCACAAGATAGTAGTAAAATACGCAGCCCAACAACAACGCAAAACAGTCCACAAAACAATAACACTACTACCAAACCTTTCGATATATATCTCACAAGTTCTAGCTTCAATGGCTTAGCCGCAACTTGGATAATCTTAAATACATATAGAGTAAGAGGTTCCTTACCTTTATACAGAAATAACAACTCCAATTTGACCTTAAATTTCCAAGAAATATCCCTCCAATGCTGCCACAACAACAAAAAAATGAAACTAGCGATCAATTAGTGTTTTTCGGCACTAGAATCACTTTAGAAGGCTTGAAATCACCTAGGATTGATATTAAGAACATTAGGGAGTATTTACAGAACATATACCCTTTAAAACAACCTCCCACACGAGCTGGAACGACACAAAAATGAGCAACAACAAGAAGAACAAGAGACTTACTAGCGCCACGGAATTCCCGACACTTGATTTGTGTTGTTTGCCCTTTTTTGGGTCTTGAATCTTGAGAGAACCTTGAGAGGATGTTCCTAGGGTTCTAAGGTCTGAAAATAGTGAAAAGAAATGACTAAAAACGGGTTGTAGTCATCCTATATAGGTCCAAATATCTTAAACCGACTTAGTGGGCCCCATAGAGAGGTGCTTGGCGCAGTCTCGCGAAAACGCGAATATCTCTCTACTACGAGATCGTATCGATGAACGGTTTAATGCGTTGGAAACTAGACTCATAGATCTTTAATTTGGTGGGTAGATAACCCCGTAATTCCTTGTAAATTATGAGAAAAGATTAGAAACATTTGACCTAATGTTTAAGTAAAATTATGAACCTAAGTTGCGACAACTTTTGTCGACTTTTGTTTCATAACTCGTTTGACTTCAAGACTTATGATACGGATATTATATGATTAAAATACCTTAATAAATGACCTCTTGAGTGTATTAAGCACCGCTAGATTACTTGAAAATACGAGTTACAACATCCTTGATTCGTTTAACTTCTAATACTGGTTAATCACCCTTATACACTCTTGTATCACTTAAGACCAATAGGATTGACTTCTTATCATCTCAAAGATAATTCCTTCTTGGATTTATGTTAAATAATATATGGCATGAACTAACACATGTGGATATGGGTTGTAACACCTCCCCCCCTTAGGAACATTCGTCCTCGAATGTAAGGGTTTATGGGGAGTTTAAATCATCGTGGATTCCAATGGAAATTTCCGATCAATTTTCCCCTATAAAATGGTCACTAGAAAAACTTGCAAGTAATTAAGCCCAACATATGGCTTCACAAGGCTACACAAAGCATTATGCGTATTTACATTATCTACATATCACCATTTTGTATTAAGGAGGAGTATTCTCAAATTATTGCTTACCTCATAAAGCCGTTTCTTCTTCCAATGTATCCTGTCTTCCACCAGCATCCTTGTTATCTTCATTCTGGAATAAGTAAGGGTATTTAGACTTCATCTCCTCTTCTACTTCCCATGTCATTTCTTCCATATTTTTGTTCCTCCACAATACTTTGACAGAAGCTACATCTTTTGTTCTCAGCTTGCGGACTTGCCGATCTAATATCGCCACTGGCACTTCTTCATATGATAGGTCCTCTGTAACTTGTACATCTTTGATAGGGACGACTCGAGAAGGGTCTCCAATACATTTTCTCAACATAGATACATGGAATACCGGGTGGACAAATTCCAATTCGGATGGCAATTCTAACTCATAAGCAACCTGTCCAATCCGTCGAAGAATTTTATACGGCCCGATATACCTTGGACTCAGCTTACCTTTCTTCCCAAAACGCATAATACCCTTCATTGGTGAGATCCTCAGGAAAACCCAATCACCAACCTCAAACTCTAGATCACGACGTCGGACATCAGAATAAGATTTTTGCCTGCTTTGTGCCGTCCTCAATCGCTCCTGTATCACTTTCACCTTCTCAATAGCTTGGTGAATCAAATCTGGCCCATATAATTCTGTTTCACCGACTTCGAACCATCCAACTGGTGATCTACATCTCCTCCCGTATAGTGCCTCGTATGGGGCCATTTTAATACTGGAATGGTAGCTATTGTTATAGGCGAATTCTATGAGTGGAAGATGATCATCCCAATTCCCCTTAAAATCTAGAACACATGCTCGTAGCATATCTTCCAGTGTCTGAATGGTACGTTCAGCCTGTCCGTCAGTCTGCGGATGAAATGCAGTGCTGAGATTTACTTGTGTGCCTAAACCCTTCTGGAAAGACCTCCAAAAGTTAGCCGTAAATTGAGCTCCTCGGTCTGATATAATAGATATGGGCACACCATGAAGCCTAACAATCTCCTTGATATACAACTTTGCATAATCTTCAGCCGTGTAAGTTGTCTTCACTGGCAGAAAATGGGCACATTTTGTAAGTCGATCAATTATCACCCAGATGGAGTCAAACTTATGATAAGAGCGAGGTAATCCAATAATGAAGTCCATATTAATCACCTCCCACTTCCAGGTCGGAATCTCTATATTTTGAAGCAATCCACCGGGTTTCTGATGTTCTATCTTTACTTGTTGACAATTGGGACACTGGGCTACAAATTCTGCAATAGACTTCTTCATATTATCCCACCAATACTGCTCCTTGACATCATGATACATCTTTGTCGAGCCGGGATGGATGGAATATCGGGATTGATGAATCTCATTCATAATCTTCTCTCGCAACCCTGCCACATTAGGCACACACAATCGGCTCTGGTATCTCAGTGCCCCATCTTTTCCGATCCCAAAAGCCATACTTTTACACTGTTGAATGCTTTCTCTTAATCGTACTAAGATAGGATCTTCATATTGTCGTGCTTTTACCTCGGCTACCAAAGATGATTCTGATGTATTCTGTACAGTAACACCTCCGTCATCAGAGTCTAACAATCTGATTCTCATATTGGCTAGCTGATGAAGCTCTTTAATCAACCCCCATCTACCTGCCTCAATATGTACTAAGCTTCCCATTGATTTACGGCTGAGAGCGTCTGCCACAACATTGGCTTTACCGGGATGATACAATATCTCGACGTCGTAGTCTTTCAATAATTCAAGCCACCTACGCTGCCTCAAATTCAACTCTTTCTGCTTGAAGATGTATTGTAAACTCTTGTGATCTGTGTAGATGTCAACATGGACGCCGTATAAGTAGTGCCGCCATATCTTCAAAGCATATATTACTGCAGCCAATTCCAAATCATGGGTTGGATAATTCTTTTCATGCTTCTTCAATTGTCTTGATGCATAAGCAATCACATTCCCACGCTGCATCAATACGCACCCTAAACCTATACCTGAGGCATCACAATATACCACATAACCTTCTGTTCCTTCAGGAAGAGTGAGCACTGGTGCAGATGTCAATCGATTCTTCAGCTCCTGAAAACTACGTTCACAAGTGTCAGACCACTGGAATTTGGTAGCTTTTTGTGTTAACTTAGTCAATGGTGATGATATAGAGGAAAATCCTTCTACAAACCGCCTATAATATCCTGCTAGCCCTAGGAAGCTGCGGACTTCTGATGGTGTTGTAGGTCTCGGCCAATTCTTTACTGCATCGATCTTCTGAGTGTCGACACTAATACCCTCATCAGATATCACATGGCCAAGGAATGCTACTGAGTTCAGCCAGAATTCACATTTGGAGAGCTTAGCATATAACTTACGATCCTGAAGCGTCTGTAATACTATCCGCAAGTGGCCCGCATGTTCCACCTCCGAACGAGAATACACTAGAATGTCATCAATGAATACAATCACGAACACATCAAGATAGGGCCTGAATATAGTATTCATGAGATCCATAAAAGCTGCTGGGGCATTTGTTAGCCCGAACGACATCACCAAGAACTCAAAGTGCCCATATCTTGTCCGGAAGGCCGTCTTTGGAATATCCTTCTCCCTAACCCTCACTTGATGATACCCTGAACGTAAATCAATCTTAGAGAAATACTTGGCACCCTGGAGTTGGTCAAACAGGTCATCAATTCTTGGAAGTGGATACTTGTTCTTTATAGTAGACTTATTCAACTGTCGATAGTCGATACACATCCGTAACGACCCGTCTTTCTTCCGCACGAATAGGACTGGTGCACCCCAAGGTGAAGTGCTAGGCCTAATAAAGCCCTTATCCAGCAAGTCCTTCAACTGCACCTTCAACTCTCGCAACTCTGCCGGGGCCATTCTGTATGGAGGAATAGAGATCGGTTGAGTGTCAGGTAACACATCAATGCTAAACTCAATCTCCCTTTCAGGAGGAAGGCCTGGGAGTTCATCTGGGAAAACATCTGGGAATTCGTTAACCACAGGGATTGATTGTAAAGTAGGCGGTTTCGCCTCCGCATCCCTAACGCGAACGAGATGATAAATGTAACCTTTTGAGATCATTTTCCTTGCCTTAAGATAGGAAATAAACCTACCTTTCGGTGTAGCAATGTTCCCTTTCCATTCAATGACGGGTTCACCCGGAAATTGGAACCTAACCATCTTCGTACGACAGTCAACATTTGCATAGCATGAGGCCAACCAGTCCATTCCCATTATCACATCAAAATCAACCATTTCTAACTCAAATAAATTTGCCGAGGTTTGACGACTACAAATCATCACAGTGCAACCTCTATATACCCTTCTAGCAATCACAGAATCTCCTATCGGAGTAGATACCGCGAGGGGTTTACTTATCAATTCAGGTTCAATGCCAAACTTATTAGCCACAAAGGGTGTAACATATGATAATGTAGATCCCGGATCAATCAACGCATATACATCATAAGAAAACACAGATATAATACCTGTAACAACATCTGGAGACGACTCGAGATCCTGTCGACCTACTAGAGCATAGGTTCGATTTTGAGCACCACTCGAACTCGGCACTGCACCTCTACCCCTACCACGACCTGTCGACTGCTGAAAACCCCGTGCTGGAGGTCGAACTGATGAGGAAGAACCAGACACAGATCCAGTCGGCTGAGCCATACCATCACCTCCTCTATTAGGACAATCCCGCATCATATGGCCAGGCTGCCCGCACGAATAGCATGCATCAGAACCTCGACGACACAGTCCAAAGTGGGCCTTGCCGCACTGATCACAATGTGGTGTTGGGGGTCTCATCTGACTAGTATCCCTGTGATGTTGCGAGCCAGATGCCCGCGAACTCTGACCTGGACCAGAATAGGATCGATCATATCGAGGCCTCTGAAACTGTGGAGGAGCACTAGCTACAGGTGGCGCCGAACTCCTCGAAAACTGTGGCCTGATGCGGCCTCTGAAGTCATCAGAATACCCTGCAAATCTCGCCCTCTTATGCTGGCCTCTATCCTGCTCCCTAACTGCCCTCTGCTGGCGCTTACGATCCTCTAGGGTCTGGGCATAAGCTTGAATACGGGAAATATCCATGCCCTCCACCAAGGAGGCTGTCGTACACTCATTTATCAGATGTGGTCCCAACCCATTCACGAACATATGCACCCTATCACTCATCTCGGCCACCATATGGGGAGCATACCTTGCCAAAGAATCAAACTGCATACTGTACTCTCGCACACTCATATTACCTTGTCTAAGGTTCAAGAACTTATCAGCTCTAGCTCGTCGTATCTCAACTGGCAAGTAGTGACGAAGAAAGGCCTCAGAAAATTCCTTCCACACAGCTGGAGGAGGGTTCGGACCCCTGGATCTCTCCCAACTATCATACCAGAGAACCGCTAAATCCCGTAGCCGATAAGAAGCCAAATCTACTGCCTCTGTATCACTAACATGCATAACCCGAAGTGTACGATGAACCTGGTCAATAAAAGTCTGTGGGTCCTCCTTGGGGTCTGATCCGGTAAACACTGGAGGGTCTAAATTAATAAAATCACGAACTCTTGTACTAACTGGTTTCTCAGCAGCACCTGTATTCTGCCTCTGAGCCTGAGCAGCTACCAAGCTAGTCAATAACTGCAAAGCACTCCGCATATCCTGGTCTGGAGTGCCAGACGGAGGAACTGGAGGCGCTGGGTGCCTTCTAATATCCTCTGGAGGAGATGGAGTAGATAAGGTATGAGAGGGCATCTCACTTTGAGCCTCACTTTGTCCTGCTCTGACTTGGGGCACCTGACTGGTACCCTCTCCCGCTGCTGTATCAAGCCGTCTACTAATCGTTTGCTTCCTAGTCGAAGGCATCACTGGAAAAAAACAAGGTGAATATTAGAGACGAACACTTACGACTCAACTCTACGCACGATCTAGATTCAGGAAGAAGGTAACAACCCTAGATGTCATGTAGCCTCCTGATTATAAATGTGGCGCGCTACACATCCATAATCAAGACTCTACTAGACACGGCTCATAGACAACCCCTAGGACAGACTTGCTCTGATACCAAGTTTGTCACGACCCAAACTGAAGGGCCATGACTAGCACCCGACCACACTTGCCGAGCACCAACGCACATTTCATCTAACCTTCATTATTATCTTTTAGGGCTGACGAGATCAATATAAATGGTAGACCTAGATCATGGTCAACCAGCAATAAAATATGACGGCATGAACATACATAGCAGGGGATGACCAGACAATCAAGAAACTACATATAAGGTATGAGCTACCACGCTACTATGAAAGACTATACAACAAAAACTAGCCGACAAGGCATACCAAACTATACATGAGCCGACACCTGTCTATGAGCCTCTAAAAGAACATAAGTGTTGCAACATAGCCGGAACAGGGCCCCGACATACCCATAATGTCTATAACAAAAATTGCATACCAAGACCAAGGCAAGTCCGGAGAAGGGATCTCGCCAATCACCGCTGAACTGGACAGTCTACTGTGGTGGGGGAGCTGCACCTGTCTGTCTATCAGGACCTGCAGCACGACATGCAGCGTCCACAAATAAAAGGACGTCAGTACGAATAAAGTACTGAGTATGTAAGGCAAGGAACCATAAATACGATCAGTAATGTAAGCAAAGATAAAGAATATACCACCTGTAACATCTTAGTACCTCTGAGGGCTACTTACATGAAATGCATGATACATATGTATAAATACATAAACCTTTAAAACATTCGCCTCTGTGGGCATCATCATCATCATATCGTACCCGGCCATAATAGGCTCGGTAGAATCGTACCCGGCCACGTGGAGCTCGGTAAAACCCAACTGATCAGTGGTTGCACAATAGGTGCCGTACCCGGCCAACTATAGTGTGGCTCGGTAGAGTAAAATAGATACATATATATAATGCATGCTCGACTCATGGAATCACATTTTAAACCTTTCGGAGTGACGTAAGGTCGGTATCCTCTGTACACGTTATTAGGACTAACTCTTCACTATGAACCTTATAAGAATTAGGAAGTACCAACAACATTGATAACATAAGACTAAGAGAAGCAACATTAACATCAATCGTTCCATAAGAGGGAAAACAATGTAAGTACTGCTAGCTTCTAAGAGTAGAGTATCTTGGAAGATCGTTCATTACATTATGTGCAATCGGAGTCGTGCAAAAGAAGGAAAGGGATAGCCTCACATACCTTGTATATACTTCCCCAATCTCAAGCTATGCAATTGTCAAAACTCCTTAGTCTACAATAAGAGAAACGATACTATCGTTATCATTTAAGCGTCATAACTATTATGTATCGACCACAACCTATTTTACGATGAAACGGACAGCACCTCCCCTATATATATGACCTCACACCATTCAAAACAATCACCAAACAGCCCAAACATCATCAATAATAAACATATTGAGCCTCCCAAAATAGTCCACACACAGCCTAATCACTCCATACATACGACGACCACCGTAGTCGTGTCAAACAACCTGGAAATGTTACGAATAACTATCAGCCCATAAACCTACATATATATGGTGTTTCTCCACACCCTTCCTCCTCCAAAACTCCACAAGATAGTAGTAAAATACGCAGCCCAACAACAACGCAAAACAGTCCACAAAACAATAACACTACTACCAAACCTTTCGATATATATCTCACAAGTTCTAGCTTCAATGGCTTAGCCGCAACTTGGATAATCTTAAATACATATAGAGTAAGAGGTTCCTTACCTTTATACAGAAATAACAACTCCAATTTGACCTTAAATTTCCAAGAAATATCCCTCCAATGCTGCCACAACAACAAAAAAATGAAACTAGCGATCAATTAGTGTTTTTCAGCACTAGAATCACTTTAGAAGGCTTGAAATCACCTAGGATTGATATTAAGAACATTAGGGAGTATTTACAGAACATATACCCTTTAAAACAACCTCCCACACGAGCTGGAACGACACAAAAATGAGCAACAACAAGAAGAACAAGAGACTTACTAGCGCCACGGAATTCCCGACACTTGATTTGTGTTGTTTGCCCTTTTTTGGGTCTTGAATCTTGAGAGAACCTTGAGAGGATGTTCCTAGGGTTCTAAGGTCTGAAAATAGTGAAAAGAAATGACTAAAAACGGGTTGTAGTCATCCTATATAGGTCCAAATATCTTAAACCGACTTAGTGGGCCCCATAGAGAGGTGCTTGGCGCAGTCTCGCGAAAACGCGAATATCTCTCTACTCCGAGATCGTATCGATGAACGGTTTAATGCGTTGGAAACTAGACTCATAGATCTTTAATTTTGTGGGTAGATAACCCCGTAATTCCTTGTAAATTATGAGAAAAGATTAGAAACATTTGACCTAATGTTTAAGTAAAATTATGAACCTAAGTTGCGACAACTTTTGTCGACTTTTGTTTCATAACTCGTTTGACTTCAAGACTTATGATACGGATATTATATGATTAAAATACCTTAATAAATGACCTCTTGAGTGTATTAAGCACCGCTAGATTACTTGAAAATACGAGTTACAACATCCTTGATTCGTTTAACTTCTAATACTGGTTAATCACCCTTATACACTCTTGTATCACTTAAGACCAATAGGATTGACTTCTTATCATCTCAAAGATAATTCCTTCTTGGATTTATGTTAACTAATATATGGCATGAACTAACACATGTGGATATGGGTTGTAACAAAATGCATAGATATGGCGATCAATTCTTACGTGGTAAAAAGATATTATGCATAACTTTTGAATATTTGTATTTAGCATTATTTCGAAGATTGGAATGACAAAGGCAATTTATTCTGCTATCCAAACACTATACCCTTTGCTTCCCCTTTTGAGCCATATTTGTTTCGTTCCTACCCTCTCTTGGAATCAATGAAAATCAAATATGAAATAACAATAATAAAAAAAAGAAAAAAATGCTGGGGCAAGAATTGTATTGGAAATAAGAAAAGATTCCAAGAGTTGTAATTTTAAACCCATACCAAAGAAGGATACGTAGGCGCCTCACGGCTCGGTCATAGGGTGCACAATATACATAATGTGCACAAAAAGAAACTCAAGAGACCCCAATCAAGAAACTAGGGCAAGAATTGTATTGGAAATAAGAAAAGATTCCAAGAGTTGTAATTTTAAACCCATACCAAAACTGTTTAGCTTTTGATACCTTTCCATTTCCAACCACATACCAAAAAGACCTTTCGATCAATCTTAGAAAAATGCTGAGTCAAACAAATGAAGATGGTTCATAACACTCTGGTACAAACAAGAAAAGAAAGTAAAAATGAGAGAGTCTTATAGGTGAAAACCCACATGGGCACCATAAGGCGATGGAAGTTGAGAGAAAGTAAAAGGAGAGAGTCTTATTGGTGAAAACCTTCGCAGGCACCATAAGGCGAAAAAGAAGTAAGAAATCAACAAATGAGGAAGGTTTATCGGTGAAAACTCTTTGAGATACTGCAAGTCCAACAGGTCTGTAAAATGAAAAATAAAGGTTGATTACGGAAATTTTGGGGAAAACAAAAATGAGACAATTGAAAGGAGATTGATTAAAAGACTGGGTTGATTAATCCGAAATGCATACCCTGATCATTGGCGCCAGTAACTCCAATCAGATAAGTTTTATTCCTTCTCCAACAGTCATCCAAATTTGGATTTTTCTTTTCATTCTATAATTGTCGAAATCAGCGCGTTTCGTCACTAATAATCTTACTTTTCTAAAGCTTTGAGATAAGTTTTATTCCAAACAAATAAGAAGGAATGTCAAGGTGTACTACCAAGATTCAAGGATTACATAATGCAAAAAATGGCCATGAAAGGCGGGAGATAAAAATAATAAGATATGTGAGGAAGAAAAGTGAAATCAAAAGTGGATCAGCAATGTCAGGAGGGACATATGATTACAGTTAAAAGGGTTTGAAGGAAAACATACAGAGGGGAATCCTATAGTCAAGGATCAAATACAAAGACAAAACAGTCTTTTTCAACCATTCCAAGACAATAAAACAAGACGAAGAAGAAGCCCCACCATCGGCAAGAATACCCCAGTTAACCACCCTGGTTTAAACTAATGAATTTTTCTTTGATTTAAAACAGGGGCAAAACAACATTTGTGTCAGGAAACACTTGATAGAGGATGAACAGAATTAAAGAAGAAGTCAGACGTCCACCTGGAGAATGAGGATGAGAATTGAAGAAATCAGGCGTCCACCTGGAGAATGAGGATGAGAATTGAAGAAGTCAGGCGTTCACCTGGAGAATGAGGATGACAATTGAAGAAATCAGGCGTCCACCTGGAGAATGAGGATGAGAATTGAAGAAGTCAGGCGTCCACTTGGAGAATGAGGATGAGAAAAGAAGAAGTCAGGCGTCCACCTGGAGAATGAGGATGAGAATTAAAGAAGTCAGGCATCCACCTGGAGAATGAGGATGAGAAAAGAAGAAGTCAGGCGTCCACCTGGAGAATGAGGATGAGAATTGAAGAAGTCAGGCGTCCACCTGGAGAATGAGGATGAGATTTAAAGAAGTCAGGCGTCCACCTGGAGAATAAGGATGAGAATTGAAGAAGTCAGGCATCCACCTGGAGAATGAGGATGAGAATTAAAGAAGTCAGGCGTCCACCTGGAGAATGAGGATGAGAATAAGAAGAAATTAGGCGTCCACCTGGAGAATGAGGATGAGAATTAAAGAAGTAAGGCGTCCACCTGGAGAATAAGGATGAGAATTGAAGAAGTCAGGCGTCCACCTGGAGAATGAGGATGAGAATTAAAGAAGTCAGGCGTCCACCTGGAGAATGAGGATGAAAAAGAAGAAATCAGGCGTCCACCTGGAGAATGAGGATGAGAATTAAAGAAGTCAGGCGTCCACCTGGAGAATGATGATGAGAATTAAAGAAGTCAGGCATCCACCTGGAGAATGAGGATGATAAAAGAAGAAATCAAGCGTCCACCTGGAGAATGAGGAAGGTAAAAAGAAGTCAGGCGTCCACCTGGAGAATGAGGATAAGAATTAAAGAAGTCAGGCGTCCACCTGGAGAATGAGGATGAGAATTAAAAAATTCAGGCGTCCACCTGGAGAATGAGGATAAAGAAGGAAAAGAAGAAGTCAGGCATCCACCTGGAGAATGAGGAAAAAGAATTGAAGAAGTCAGGCGTCCACCAAGAGAATGAGGACAAAGAATTGAAGAAGTCAGGCGTCCACCTGGAGAATGAGGATAAGAATTGAAGAAGTCAGGCGTCCACCTGGAGAATGAGGATGAAGAATTTAAGAAGAAATCAGGCGTCCACCTGGAGAATGAGGATGAAAGAATTGAAGAAGTCAGGCGTCCACCTGGAGAATGAGGTTGAAAGAATTGAAGAAGTCAGGCGTCCACCTGGAGAACGAGGACAAAGAATTGAAGAAGTCAGGCGTCCACCTAGAGAATGAGGATGAATCCGCAGTCAGGCACCCACCTGGAGAACAAGGGAATACAATTGAAGTATTAAAGTCAAAAGCCCGCTCATATGAGAAAGGAGCACACTTAGAATCAATAAAGCAGAGGAGTCCAACAAAATCCCCAGCAAGAAACAACAAGAGTCCCAAACAGATGAAGAAAATACGGGACACAATGAAAAGGAAAACGGAATAATCCAAATGCCCAAGAGTCACCAAGATATCAAGACAACAAGAAACGCAAGGGCATGATCTAGATAAGATTTTATAATTCATGTACCATAGTCTAGTTTAGCTTTTTGTATTACCTTTGAAGTAAGGTGTAATAAGGAGGTCAGCAAGCAGTAAAAACAGCACGAAGCAGCAGTAACATCACAGTCCCATGGTAGTCCCAGCTACCCAAAACTTCCCGAACTACATTGACCTGATTCCTTTATAGCCAAGGATATGTAGGAAACCTTTGAAGCAGAGGTTCGGTCAAATCTTTCAAAAAATGCTTCCCACGGAGTATTTGAACGGGCAAAAATCGCTCGTATCCGCTCACTTTATCTTTGCACGAAAACTCTTCGAGTTTCCGCACAAAGAGGGGCAGTTGTGAGCACGTGATTTTTGCCTCACGAAAACTACTCCAAAATAAATCAAAAAATAAAATAAATTTCTTTTACTGTGCAATTTTTCAATTTGCGTGGTGTTTGTTAAATATTTGTTTTATGTCCGTAAATGTTTACTTTGTCATAACAAAATGAAAATAAAAATAAAAATATATGTTGCATGCATATCTAGGATTTAATTATGCATTTAATAATTGATTCAAAAAATAAAATCACAAAAAATATGCATTAGTTCTATTTTAAATATGTCATTGTGTGATTAATGTTTTGACTATGTGTTAAATAGCTGTTATAAAGTAATTACTATTTTGTGTAAGGTTCAAAATTGTTTTATAATTTTTATTAGGATTTTTTTTATGATTAATAATAAAATTAGAAAATAAAAAATATACAAGTTTTAAAATAAAAATTGGACCTGGATTAAAATCCAGGCCCAAAACCAAATTACCCCCCCCCTCAGCCCAATCCAGGCAACCCAGGACCGGTCCAATTCAAAGCCAAGACCAAACGACGACGTTTGGTCACATTTTATCAAGGACCGTTGGATCAAAGCCAACCAATGGCTGAGATCCCACGAACCTTAACCAATAGCCCTTACCCGACCCAATGCCCCGATTCAGCCCGACCCCAGCAGTAAACCAAACGACACCGTTTGGCTAAATGAACTAATCCTGGCGATCTATTCTCCTTGATCCAGCGGTCAAGATTAATCCACCTTCCCCCTATATAAACCCCAAATCCTTACCCCGGCCCCCCTAGCCAAACGCCCTCCTTCCCTGTTCATCATCTTCCGAAACCCACCCCTAACCCTAGCCGCCCTAGGATACCATCGCCTGAAATTCGGCGGCATCAACGCCGCCGGTCACCACCTTAACACCCCAGAACCCCCCGAACACCCTCTATCCGAATATGTTAGCCTCTTGGCTCGAATCTTCCTGAAGGTTCTCGAATCTTCATTTGAAGATTCGAGCCAAACTCAGATCTAAAACTAATAGCCCCAAATCGACACCATAGCTTCCCTAACCACCCTAGGTATGGATCTGTTGTTTGTTTGGTTCGAATCCCCTCAGAACTCTTCGAATCTTCTTTTGAAGGTTCGGACCAAACAAGAACTTACCCAGATTTGTTCTAAACTAACACCAAATCACCCCTAGGCTACCCTCAACCTTGTGTCGTATTTGGTCCCCCTCGAATCTGACCAGAAATGGTTAAGTCCCAAATCGAACCTTCAAGAACCCTAGAAATACCAGACTTTTGGATTCTGCCCAAATTAAATAAAGATTGAGGTTTAATCGACCTTAGTCGAAGTATTTTCAGTGGAAAATACTTCAACTAAGGTCTGTTTGATTTCAAACAAAGTCCAAATCCAAGTTGAGTTCGAGTCCGGTTGAATTTAAAGATTTAGAGGTACTTTCCTTATTTCTTTTTTGTTTCTTACATGAATAATTGTTTGTTTAATAACCTGTTAATTTTTCATGTTTTTAGTTTGATTAATTATGTCATCTTTGTCTCATGCCCGTATGATTAGTCAAATAAATGAATTGTTTTTGTTGATTGTGATTAATTACAATGTGTGTGATCGACTCGATTAAGTTCGTCGATCAGTTGTGTTATAAATCTTGTTTCTGAAAATGCTGATTGAAACAGTCTGTTTCTTTTATTTTAGACTGGTTATGGACAAATGTTGTAAATAGTCAACTGATTAATACTCGTCAATTAAATCATGTTTGTTTGCAAATCAGTAAATTCAAATGAATGTTGTGTATATATTGTTTTCTGAACAGGGCATTGTCAGTATATTGACAATGCTCCTGTGTGTGTTTGATCTTGGTTCAATGTTGAAGTCCAGTCTGAATTGTTATAATAATTTCAGTGATATGTTGTTATGATGTTAGTTCTGAATTCAAGTTTACAAAGGTTGGGTAAATACAATTGTATTAGGAGGTTAATCATTAGGAATTGGTTGTTAGCTGCTAGACAAGTTTAGATTCAGATAACTTGTTAAAATTTGAGACAGTAATTACAGTAGGAAATCTGGGACATTTCTGGGAATAAAACAGTTAAAACAATGAGGATAATATGTTAATAGCATAATGGGCTGAAAGTGGAAAGTTATTGGCTATTATTTAAAGTGATAATGGGAAACAAAGGGTAATGGGGCTGCTTAAAATCAGGATAAGATCACTTAAAGTATTAAAAAGCAGTTTGTAATGGAACTTTCTAATTTTAAAAGAAGAAAGGGGTCCAAGAAGCACTTAAAAAGATAGGACCAGACCTGTATAAGTACAGGAGGCCATCAAATTTGAAAAAAAAAATAGGAAGAGATTGAGAGATTTGAGGATCAGATTTTAAAAGCAGATTTTAAGAGGGAATTGAGAGAGAGAAATGAGTTTTCAGACAGAATTTTAGATCAGATTTTGAGAGAGAATTTAAGAAAAATACACCTAGAGTGAGATAAAAGAAAAAAATCAAGCAAAAAATCAGATTCCTCTTGGAATCTGAAGAGGAAGAAGAAATATAAAAAAAACCAAAAGAGAGTATTCGCACACACACACACACAGTGAAGCTGAAACAGAAAATTAGAAAAGAAAAGAAAAATCCGAAACCTTGTTGTTCTTTTGGAATCTGTCCGGGTCTGTGTATTGATACTATTTGGTTTTAAAATCTGAAATTCTTTAAGAAGCTTTTCTCTTGTGAATCTGGGTTTCTCGGGTCTTATTATTGCTCAAATCTGTGGAAATACTGATATTCTGCCAGTATTTTGTTACTGCTGCAACTGCTGAAAACTTATTTCTTCTACCTTCATTTCCAGGTACTTATCTTTTAAATTCTATGTTGGAAAGAGATTCAGCATGACAAATCAATGAAGCTTGAATTGCAGTTCAATTTTTCCATTTATCTAAGTTTGTTATTATAAATTTCAGTTTTTGTTTCATGTTGTTTCATATAGAAGTATGCTTGACATGTTAACTATCAATTGATCATTCTCTTTTGAAATTCATATAAGTGTTGTAATAATATTACCTATTCCATAATTTCATTAAAGTATAGTTATGGTTGAATTGTTAAGATAGGGAATATGGCATGAAGTTGGCTATTAATTAAGTTTTACGACATTGTTAGACAGGTATAAAGTATTCTGGGAATATCAAGAAAATGTGTGGTTAGTGTATTTCGATTGTTTGGTTGTGGGTTAAGGCTAGATAATGATTGGTTGCATTTTATTCATATATGGCGTAATAATGATTATGGTTAACATCAATAGTCGGAAGTTGCATTAGTATCCTCCACTATGTTTGCAAACGTCAAAATAGGGCGAATAATGTTGTATGCAATATCATTTTATTAAGTCAATTAGGTAGATTTGTTCTCTTTCTTAAAATAACAAATGGCCTAGGAATGTTATAATGTGAAAGTTAGTAACAAGGGTTCACATAAATTGAGAATCCAATCGGTTTGATTATATATATATCTTACATTTAACCATAAGAAGAATCAACAAAATAATTAGGCATGTTAGATTAAAAGCAAATATATGAGAATAAGATGAGCTGTACAAGCACAAATTGCAACACTTTATATCAATGGTAATTAGAGATAGAATTTGCACTAAATAAATAAATAAAAATTGTTCAAAAATACTTCTTCCCTTCATAAATCATTTTTGTGAGTTTCATATGCAATTCATCCTTTGGTATATGTATATATGTCGTATTTGTGAAGAATAGTATTAATCATGTTCTTATCCTTTACTTTGAATTTGAATAGTCTTGGATGAACATAAATTATACGCGGAAATTATAATCGACGGGCAACATTTAATAAATTGTGAATTTTTTTAAAGAATTTAAAGGCATCCCTTAAATGAGAATTTCTCAGGATTTTCATATAAAAAGGTGTAGATATAATAAACAATTTGTGAAAGATCCATAAAATTATTACAAATATTTGGCGTAATTAGGGATACGTTCGCGTAACCTGATTGTATTGATAAAAGTAATTCGAATTATGCGTACGCGCAATTTCGAGCGAATATTTAATAAAAGGGATTTTTTCGAGGATGTAAAAAATAATTTCATATAACCCGGGATGTGCAGTTCACTGTTTAAATATAAAGGTGGGTGACGTTCTTAATTTTTTTTTTTAAATCACGAACATATGAATTTGTATGATCAATTATATTATGTACACGTATACGTGACATGATCCCCGTAATTATGGAAGATATATAATACGAATATACGTACGCGTAATTCGTTTATATAATTGTAAACAATAAGTAAAAGCGGTAGTAAAATCATGCAATAAAAACGTATTTAGTAAAAAATCAAGATAGCTAAGCCAATAATAAAAACAGTTGAGCGACCGTGCTAGAACCATGGAATTCGGAAATGCCTAACATCTTCTTCCGGATTAACAGAATTCCTTACTCAGGATTTCTGGTTCGCAGAATAATAAACAGTCATATTCTCCTCGATTCAGGCATTAAAACCGGTGACTTGGGACGCCTTAAAATTCCCAGGTGGCGACTCTAAAATAAATAAATAAATCCCGTTTCGACTGTCCTTCAATTGGAGAAAACTCCCCACGCGCCCCGCGGGCGCGGTAAAAAGGAGGTGCGACAATGATGTCTTCAACATGTTTCTATTGTGATCCTTGCTGCTTGACTTACATTCTATCTAACCTACTAGTTCTATAGAACCCTACAAAAGCTCTATGTATCCTGTTGATTGTGTGCTCCATAAAAGTGTTCTCTCTATGTTCCTAACCGCTCTTCCCTTGTGTGAAAGTTGTTTGCCAAAGTACTTCCTAAAAACTAATTGTTTTATGACTTGTGTTTTGATTGCAAAATGTTTCTTTACAGTTCCTCTAACTGTTATATCACTAAATCAGCACTGGTTTTCAAAAATTGATTTCAATCCTAAGACCTTTCATTAAACTATCTATTAAGCTCTTTCAAACCATTATGCACTTCCACTTACTCTTAGAATACTAGGTCATGCCCCTCTGATATGTGTACTGCCTTGAGACCCTTGAGATCTCTATGAACTCTGGCATGTCAGGGCTGGCACTTCCACACTGCGCCTAAATCAGTTATTATTTGAGAAAGGTCTAGGTGTGAGCACTGCTCGGGATCCTTGAGGTCCTTAAGGAACTCTGACACACCTAGACATGAAATTAGCTATGGAACTTTGGCATTTGAGACTACTGGAGGCTTGGAAATAACTTTGGGCCTACTTTAGGCTCCCTATAGCTTAATTTCTGTTCTATTTATGTAATTCATTCAATTATTGGTTTGTAATAATTAATTGTAAACAAATAGTGGGGTGATTAGTGAAAAGGGAGGGTAGTTGTATATTGTGGGTAAAATTGGGTAGATACTATGCCTATAGGGTCCTAATTGATTCAAATGTGTTTGTTAGATAACATGCCTATAGGACCTTCTTTGGTTTAAATAAGTTCTGTTTGCTTTACTTCCACACAATTAGAAGCCATGCCTATAGGATCTAAATCCGCTTAAATAATAGAGACCATGCCAATAGGATCTAAATCAACTTTTAATAATTAGATACCATGCCTATTTGAGTTAAAATTAGCTTTAATTAGAAATCTTGCCTATAGGACTTAAAAACCAATTTAGTTAGAAAATCAGTTTAATTCATGTTTATTCTGAATCAGTTTAAGTAGCTAATTTGTTCGCTTCTTTAATAAGTCTTCAACGCTGTCCTAAATAATATTGCTAGAAAGCATGCCTATAGAATCTCAAGTTGTCCGTTAAAAAATCGTTTATTGCTCTACTGCAATCCTGATAAATAATAGATATCATAGTTCTAGGATATCCCTATTACGCGTCTTGGCAAGCTTGTAGGGCGACTAAAACCCTGTAAACTATAAAACTTCACCTTGTTATTTGATACTGCTCACACTCAACAAGTTTAGAAGAATCAGTAGTCAAGTAGGATTTAGGTGTTTGACACTTTGGTCCTAATTCAATACTGTATACTCCCTTCTCATCTAGATATCATGTTCTAAGGTTTCTCTTAAATACCTGAAACTGTTGTTTGAGTTGTGCACTTATTTGGTCTATTTGTGGAGGTAAAATGTGAGCCTTTGATTGTTCCTTATTTAAATGTAATCCTAATTGTTTTGATTGACACTTAGACTTTTATCCTTTAAATAACTTATGATGGTCTAAAACTACCTAAATTAGAGGTCCTAATACCTCCAGGGCCAAAAGGAAGGGACGGGTAGTGCACGCATAGGATATCTCTCAAGGTTTCTAGAACGCTTTAGGCTATGACCAAAGGGAGGGAATTGGGAAGTAAGGATATGATGACTATGTGCTAATGTCACGTGTAGCCCTTCATTGAGGAGTGATTACCGGGCATTGTGTGGGTATGATCGTGTAGGCTAACCAACCTAGGACCCATCTTTCCCAACTCCCGTTGTTTAAATGAATTTAATTTTTTTTATATATGTGCAACTTGTTCAAACCTTTTCCCTTGTTTCATTGCATGAATCATACATGTGCTTAGAATGTCAAAACATTCCTTTACTTGCAAGTACGTGTTAAAACTGTTTATTTGTTAAAATGACTAACTCATATAGCTAAAGTTCGGACGGGTCCCACCATTGTGGACCGCGAGGGGTGCCTGACACCTTCCCCTCAAGGTTATTTCAAGTCCTTACCCTAAATCTCTGGTAATTCAAACTAGTCCATGAGTTAATAGCTCTAGGTGCCCTAATGCACCATAGTTTGTTAGGTGGCGACTCTTCAAATACTCGATTCCCAAAAGGAAACGAGTTATTTCCCCCATAAATGTCGAAACCCGGACTTCCCCGTTAAAAAGGGAAAAAGGGGGTGCAACACCTACTATAAATCCATGGATCATACCCTGCTTAGTAGTAACTATGGATGGTGCATATCTGGCCAATGAATCAAAACATAGACTATACTCTCGAACACTCATATTGCCCTGCATGAGGGCTAGAAACTGATCGACTCGAGCCTTTTGTATCTCTCGCGGTAAATACTGGTCAAAGAAGGCATCTAAAAAATTCTCCCAAATAGCTGGAGGTTCATCACGTCCCCTGGACCTTTCCCATCCCTCATACCAAAAGGATGGCTATATCTCAAAGTTGAAAAGCTGCTAGCTCAACTGCCTCTTTCTCTATAGCATGCATAACCCGAAAGATCCTATGAAGCTGATCTATGAAATCTTGCGGGTCCTCCCTCTGATCTGTCTCCGTGAACTTTGGGGGACTCAAAGCAATAAACTCTCACACCCTTGAACTCCCAGACCCCTCAGAAGATTATGCACTAGCGGATGCCAAGCCCGTTGCTAGGTATCTAACAACTGTGTCAACAAATGCATCGCACTCCTCAAGTCCTGATCTGATAGAAACGAAGGGGCAACTGGATGTGCGGTCTCTCTAGGAATCTCCTTAGGTGGCAGAGGAGCCGGTAATGGCTGGGTAGGGGTCTCTCCCTAGGCCTTAAATTGGGCCCCATATACTAGGGTTACCCTGCCAGTTCCCTCACCTACTACTGTTTCTCTCCTCTGGCTAGTCGTAGTCTTCCTAGTTACCGTCATTTGTTCATGCAAATGTCAACATGTAATTTTAACTCAAATGCCAACGTTTATCAAAACCCTCTCATTTCCCTCACCTTCCCCGCCGTAACCTAATCCTCTCATCTCTCAAATTCTCTCAAACCTAACTCTAATCGAACCTCGATGTCACTCATCTATGGCTATCTATGGTGGTTTCTTACCACCCCCAAGCCTCTAATGGCATCTCTCTCTTGTACTGGTCTCACTATCTCTAGGGTCCTTAAGGGACCAGGGTTAGTCTGCTTGCATCTATGGTCCTTTCTAATCTGTTTCAGGCTGTTCTGGTGTGATTCCGAGTAAGAGCTTCCTATATTGCCTTAGATCTATGGGTTTTTGAGCTTGCTTCTTTACTTCTATGTTGTTCTTCTCGAAACACTAATTTCTTCTAAACGTCTTAGATCTATACAAATCTAAGATGTTTGGACCTATTTCATATGATTTTTTACAAAAAAAAAAACCTTCTGATTTTTACAAGGATCTTCTGATTTTTGAATGGTTTTCCATTTTTCTAAACTAGGGTTTCTCGTTTCCAAATGTGTTTGATAGTTTTGAGTGTTTGATCTTCTGCTTCTTATGTGTCTTGACTGATTTCATAAGGTTTGCTCTAACCTTAACTTGTTTATACTAAAAGCCCTAATTTTTTCGACATTCTTTCTTTGGTTTCTTAGTACTTGTGTACTGACTTTGTTCTTGCCTTAGCTCTTGTGATTTTTCTTTAGCCATTTAGATGTCTCGTAGTTTTCTTATCCTAATATGCCTCTACTGAGTTTCTTAGTTCAACTTTCCTACTGATTCTATATGTTTATGTTCATTATAACTATTCATGTTAAGACTATATTTTCTCCTTAAATCAGTGTCGATTTCTTGATTTATCAATTTGTTTCATTAAAGTTATGTGTCAGATGCTGACTGTTCATTTCTTGCCTTATTTTGTCTGTGAGACTTGCTGACTCTTTACGCGATTTTCTCTTTGATTGGACCCTTGACTATTCTGAAGTTATTATTTCCTGGTTTGATTTGACTCTTTTCCTTAACAAAACTTTTGATCCTTATTTCTCTACTAGGGTTGATTGAACTTTTTGCCTTAATTAGTTTTTCCTTTGCCTTATTTGTTATTTGCTAATTCTTATTGATTGTTTCCTTAATTGAAACTTATGTTCATTTACCCCAAATTACCTACTCCATATCCAAACCTTACTTGATTCTTTTCCTTAAATATCTATCATGCTTTTACCGTTGATTTGATTATCCCTTGATTAAGGGGAAGACTTACTAATTTCATGTATGTGACTGATTTTGTGAATTCCCCTAATTGCTATATAACTGATCCCTTGCCTTATTTTGTTTAACTCTTGATTACTATATAAACTCCCTCTTATTTTAACTCTTGGACACGAACAATAGATCAGAAACTATCACTTTACACTCTAAAATGCTCTCTCTCTCTCTCTCTCTCTCTCTCTCTCTCTCTCTTCTCTATTTTCTACTAGTGATCCTTGTTATTCTAGTCGGCTGTAAGCCAAGGCTGAGAATTGCACAATACGTTGCTCACATCTTGTGTTTTATTTCTTTAACTAGGTATGCTTCTGATTAATTTTAAGAATCAAAACCTATGTGTTTACTTTAGCCCATATGGTTTGAGTCCATTCTTGTCTATGTTTACTGCTTACTCATGCATGCTCAATACTGCCTATTCAAACCTGTGATTAGCATGTTTCCATTTTACTTGCTTGTTTGCTATCTTGTTTAACATGTCTACATATGTAACTAAGTTGTTTGATTAAATACTATTTATCTGGCATGCCTAAACTCTGCTTCTATGTAACTAGCATGCCTTCACTTGTTAATACCTGCCCTGCATGCTGATTTAAGTCCTTATTTATTTTGTCCCCCTCGTGCTAAGTTAGTTAATCTCTTTAGAGTTATTCTAGCTGTGATGATGTCTTCAACATGTTTCTGTTGTGATCCTTGCTGCTTGACTTATATTCTATCTAACCTACTAGTTCTATAGAACCCTACAAAAGCTCTATGTATCCTGTTGATTGTGTGCTCCATAAAAGTGTTCTCTCTATGTTCCTAACCGCTCTTCCCTTGTGTGAAAGTTGTTTGCCAAAGTACTTCCTAAAAACTAATTGTTTTATGACTTGTGTTTTGATTGCAAAATGTTTCTTTACAGTTCCTCTAACTGTTTTATCACTAAATCAGCGCTGGTTTTCAAAAATTGATTTCAATCCTAAGACCTTTCATTAAACTATCTATTAAGCTCTTTCAAACCATTATGCACTTCCACTTACTCTTAGAATACTAGGCCATGCCCCTATGATATGTGTACTGCCTTGAGACCCTTAAGATCTCTCTGAACTCTGGCATGTCAGGGCTGTCACTTCCACACTGCACCTAAATCAGTTATTATTTGAGAAAGGTCTAGGTATGAGCACTGCTCGGGATCCTTGAGGTCCTTAGGGAACTCTGACACACCTAGACATGAAATTGGCTATGGAACTTTGGCATTTGAGACTACTGGAGGCTTGGAAATAACTTTGGGCCTACTTTAGGCTCCCTATAGCTTAATTTATGTTCTATTTATGTAATTCATTCAATTCTTGGTTTGTAATAATTAATTGTAAACAAATAGTGGGGTGATTAGTGAAAATGGAGGGTAGTTGTATATTGTGGGTAAAATTAGGTAGATACCATGCCTATAGGGTCCTTATTGATTCAAATGTGTTTGTTAGATAACATGCCTATAGGACCTTCTTTGGTTTAAATAAGTTCTGTTTGCTTTACTTCCACACAATTAGAAGCCATGCCTATAGGATATAAATCCGCTTAAATAATAGAGACCATGCCAATAGGATCTAAATCAACTTTTAATAATTAGATACCATGCCTATTTGAGTTAAAATTAGCTTTAATTAGAAATCTTGCCTATAGGACTTAAAAACCAATTTAGTTAGAAAATCAGTTTAATTCATGTTTATTCTGAATCGGTTTAAGTAGCTAATTTGTTCGCTTCTTTAATAAGTTTTCAACGCTGTCCTAAATAATATTGCTAGAAAGCATGCCTATAGAATCTCAAGTTGTCCGTTAAAAAATCGTTTATTGCTCTACTGCATTCCTGATAAATAATAGATATCATAGTTCTAGGATATCCCTATTACGCGTCTTGGCAAGCCTGTAGGGCGACTAAAACCCTGTAAACTATAAAACTGCACCTTGTTATTTGATACTGCTCACACTCAACAAGTTTAGAAGAATCAGTAGTCAAGTAGGATTTAGGTGGTTGACACTTTGGTCCTAATTCAATACTGTATACTCTCTTCTCATCTAGATATCATGTTCTAAGGTTTCTCTTAAATACCTGAAACTGTTGTTTGAGATGTGCACTTATTTGGTCTGTTTGTGGAGGTAAAATGTGAGCCTTTGATTGTTCCTTATTTAAATGTAATCCTAATTGTTTTGATTGACGCTTAGACTTTTATCCTTTAAATAACTTATGATGGTCTAAAACTACCTAAATTAGAGGTCCTAATACCTTCAGGGCCAAAAGGAAGGGACGGGTAGTGCACGCATAGGATATCTCTCAAGGTTTCTAGAACACTTTAGGCTATGACCAAAGGGAGGGAATTGGGTAGTAAGGATATGATGACTATGTGCTAATGTCACATGTAGCCCTTCATTGAGGAGTGATTACCGGGCATTGTGTGGGTATGATCGTGTAGGCTAACCAACCTAGGACCCATCTTTCCCAACTCCCGTTGTTTAAATGAATTTAATTTTTTTTATATATGTGCAACTTGTTCAAACCTTTTCCCTTGTTTCATTGCATGAATCATACATGTGCTTAGAATGTCAAAACATTCCTTTACTTGCAAGTACGTGTTAAAACTATTTATTTGTTAAAATGACTAATTCACATAGCTAAAGTTCGGCCGGGACCCACCATTGTGGACCGCGAGGGGTGCCTGACACCTTCCCTTCAAGGTTATTTCAAGTCCTTACCCTAAATCTCTGGTAATTCAAACTAGTCCATGAGTTAATAGCTCTAGGTGCCCTAATGCACCATAGTTTTTTAGGTGGCGACTCTTTAAATACTCGATTCCCAAAAGGAAACAAGTTATTTCCCCCATAAATGTCGAAACCCGGACTTCCCCGTTAAAAAGGGAAAAAGGGGGAGCAACACCTACTATAAATCCATGGATCATATCCTGCTTAGTAGTAACTATGGATGGTGCATATCTGGCCAATGAATCAAAACATATACTATACTCTCAAACACTCATATTGCCCTACATGAGGGCTAGAAACTGATCGACTTGAGCCTTTTGTATCTCTCGCGGTAAATACTGGTCAAGGAAGGCATCTAAAAAATTCTCCCAAATAGCTGGAGGTTCATCACGTCCCCTGGACCTTTCCCATCCCTCATACCAAAAGGATGGCTATATCTCATATTTGAAAAGTTGCTAGCTCAACTGCCTCTTTCTCTATAGCATGCATAACCCGAAAGATCCTATGAAGCTGATCTATGAAATCCTGCGGGTCCTCCCTCTGATCTGTCTCCGTGAACTCTGGGGGACTCAAAGCAATAAACTCTCAGACCCTTGAACTCCCAGACCCCTCAGAAGATTATGCACTAGCGGATGCCAAGCCTGTTGTTAGGTATCTACAAACTGTGTCAACAAATGCATTGCACTCCTCAAGTCCTGATCTGATAGAAACGAAGGGGCAACTGGATGTGCGGTCTCTCTAGGAATTTCCTTAGGTGGCAGAGGAGCCGGTAATGGCTGGGTAGGGGTCTCTCCCTAGGCCTTAAATTGGGCCCCATATACTAGGGTTACCCTGCCAGTTCCCTCACCTACTACTGTTTCTCTCCTCTAGCTAGTCGTAGTCTTCCTAGTTACCGTCATCTGTTCATGCAAATGCCAACGTGTAATTTTAACTCAAATTTCCTATAATTGAGTTCTACAACACGAATTAGATTTGAAAGAACGGTAACCAATTCCTAAATACCCTGTAGTCCGCTGCTTATATAATATGGTACACCACACATCTATAAACAACATCGTACTAGACACAGCTTATAGACTCCCTAGGACAAAACTGCTCTAATACCTCTTTTTTATGCCCCGAGCCTGGGGGCGAGACCAGCACCTAGTGCCTCATCTATCCTTGCATACCAACTTGCGACTCAAGAATTCTGGACATATAATGTCATAATTTGGCCAGGGGCCACATTGCAAGACAATTTGCGAAGCAAAATATAAAACTGAATAGAGTTGACTTTTATTTCATACCAACTTTGCAAATTCTAAATCTTAGAAGCTCATAATTTGTACTTCCAATCCTTAGGAAAGGTATAAAGGTTAAATTATTTTATCATTTGCTTGTCTCAATAAATCTCATTAAATTGGATAGTTGTTAATTAGATTACCTAGAAGGCTGGGTTAGGTGCCATCATGACTAGTTGGATTTTGAGTCATGACACCTCCCCTAGCTTGTGAAGTGGCTGATGCAGCTGGAACAGAAACTACATAAGCCAGGCTCGTGCACATAGTCAAAATCTGGGCTAAGGCCTTTTGAAGGCAATGTATAACGATGAGCATTGTTGTGCCTGAGCTGGTCCACTAGCTCGACAACATATGTTACCTGCTCCTCAGCTAGAGCAATTGATGGCTCTACAAGTGCTGCTCTGGATATAGTACGAGCCACACCTCATCCTCTACTACGGCCCGGCCTCTCGCGGCCCTAACTGGGGTACAGTTGGCCGTCCACCTGATCTGATCGCATGTGTCCTCACCATATATGAGAGAATAGAATAGTCAAGTTTCAAACTTCAAAAATGACAAATTCGCATGACAAGAATACAAGAAAATGAAGTTTTCTATCAGTTCGGTAGCCTCTTAGACATAAGTACAGCGTACCAATCCGCAAGACTCTACTTAACTTGATCATGATTTGTATTACCTATGAACCTAGGTCTCTGATACCAACTTGTCACGATCCAAAATCTCAACCAATCGTGATGGTGCCTAACACACTTGCTAGGAAAGCCAGACATAAAAACAGAGAACCAAAATAGTGAAATTTATAGAAATAGCATAAGTCTAAAATCTCAATATACAAATTAATACATAATAAATCACACAGAAACTGCTAAATATAGAGTCATAATCTCTAATACGAAAATACAAGTCTAAAATGACCAAGTACAATACTGTCTGAATAAAGACAACAATACATAAGGAAAGTGACGTCAAGATTGCAGTTAAGAATGTTGTTCTACCTCATCTCTCAGCAACCAACTCTAGTACTAACCCCGTCTACTGATGACTAGGTCTGACACCTGTATCTGCATAAATAAGTGTAGAGTGTAGAATGAGTACAATTGGCCCAATGTACTCACCAAGTATCATAACTAACATTAGCGATATAAAAGAAGAAATAATTATAATTGTACTTTCTATAACCTATACAATTACATAGACTTAACAAGTATAGAACAGTAATATGATCAAGTATAAAGCACATGAAGGAACTATCTATGTAACGACCCGATCGATCGTTTTGAGGTATAATGTTCCTTTTGGTGGTTTGAGACTTAATGGCTTCATATGATGTATTATGACTTGCGTGTATGGTGGGTTTTAGTTTTAGAGTGGTTCAGGATTGATTTGGTAAAATGACTCGCGACTTGGAAGCTTTAATATGGAAAAGTTGACCAAGGTTTGACTTTTTGGTAAATGGACTCGAATCGAGTTTTTATGATTCTGATAGATTTGTATGATAATTTTGGACTTGTATGCATGTTCGAATTTAGTTTTAGAGTTTCCTAGAAGGATTCGACACTATTTGGTGAAAGTTGACCAAGAGTTAACTTTGATGTTATTGGATACCAATTGGTGTTCCGAGACTTTGGATAGTTCTATATAGTTGAATTGAACTTGTGTGCAAAATTTGGAGGTAATACAAAGTGTTTACGTGTAATTCGGACACTCTTTTGAAAGAATGAAATTTTAATAACTTAAGAGAAATTCTATTCGGTTGGAGCCTCGATTCTTTATTGTGATGTTCTCGTGGAGGTTTTGAGGCTTAGGATAAGTTTAGATTATGTATTTGTACTTGTTTGTATGATTGGATGTGGTCCCGAGGGATTCAGGTGTGCTTTGGATCATTAGTTAAGAAACTAATTAAGGATTTGGAGTTTGACCATGGTCAATATCGGGTCAAGATGAACTCTTTTCAGTATTATGAGTGCGCGAGTAGGTTAGTAGTATGTTTCATGATTGAAATGTATATATAGTTTCTGTCCGGGAGCTTCCGAATGTGTTTTGGGTGCGAAAATGAAGATTCTTTTGTTGCTGATTTTCTGATGTAAAATAAATACGAAAATGTAATTTGTGTCCCTTAAATTTTCATACGTCCTTTAAAACTTCAAAGTATCATATCTCCCTCATTTTAAGGCCAAATTGGGTGATTCAAAAGGCTATCATCAGTATAACTTCGTAAGGATTATGTTAGGCTTATCAAAAGTGTGTTTTGTGGTCATCTAGCAGCTGATTCAAGCTGTAACAACTGCTGGTTTTCTTTACTCGTTCCAAAATTTAGTCACTTTTTTTTCACAAGGTTTTGGAGCTCCGATTTTGGCAATTTTGGAGGGGGATTAAAATTTGAATTGGGTAAATATTTTTTACTCAGATTTATTTATATATCATGATTCCAACCTTGAATTTATTGATTAGTTGATGAATTAAATTGAAGAAATTGAGAATTTTAGTAAAAACGTTTCTAAAACATAAATTGATGATTTGAATGCCGAATGGAGGTTGGAATTGGCTGAAATTTGTATGGTTGGACTCGCATCAGAATGGGTGTTCAAAATTTATGAGTTTTGTCAGGTTCCGGGGTGTGGGCCTAGAGTTGACTTTATTTTAGTAAAGAACGAAGCTTTATTATGCGAAATAGTTTTCTATGGCTTTTATTCATGGTGTTAAGTTATTTTGGCTAAATTCAAGCCGTCTGGAGGTTGTTTCAGGCTGCAAAGGCTTCTTAAAGTATTTATTTATCTTATTTGAGTTAAGCTTCTTGCCTAGATTTGTTGGAGGAGTTTTTTCTACTAATTGATATTGTTTGCTACTTGCAGGGGTGATGCATATATGAGGTGACGAGTGTATATGTATGTACCAGGATTAATGATGTTTGGGGTTAAATTATTCAATTATTTGTGCCTTGTTGGAACATGTGACCTTCTTGCTTCACGTTTTACTTGACTTCTAGATTAAAATGAATATGAAGTTAAATGCTAGAAACCATTATTTAGCTTATTATAACTTGATTAAAATTAGATAGACCTTTTGTAAAACTATTGATGTGCTAAATTATGTCATCACTATGCTTAATCACAAATATATCTCTACGACAGCTATTCTTGAGACAATTGGATTCCATTCTTGAGTTGAAAATTATTTTTGAGATTTGTTGAGATACTTATACAATAAGGTTCTTGAGGTTTATAGAATTGTCATTGGCTTGAAAGTTGTGATTGATGTTCATTTGGAGTATTTTCTTAACCACTCTTCTTGATGTTATTTATGCTTCCTACCTTGCTTGTTATTGATATACATATGCTTGGTGAGGAAAAGTGTAAAGCACAAAGGGTGATGTCATACCATTGCATATACATTATTATGTGAGGAAGTATGGAAAGCACGAACAGTGATGTCGTGCCATTTCATACACCTTATCATGTGGGGAAGAAAGTAAAGCACGAAGGGTGATGCTATGCCATTGTATTTACATTATCATGCGAGGAAGAGATTAAAAGAACAAAATGTGATGCCGTGCCATTTTTTTTATATTATCGTGTGTTCATGGCTCGAAGGGTATTTCCGTGCAGGTGATGACAAGGGACATGCATTATATTGTGATGTTTTTTCCTTGTGTATACATTTATGCCTTTATCTTGAGTTGTTACTGTTGCACCTATGTTTTGTATGTGACTTGTCCTTGTTGTTATGCCTTTGTCCTCTACCTAAATTGTTGATGTATTATCTATGCCTTATATTTGTTTAGCTTATAAAGATCATGCTTCCCTTCTTTTTTGTTATATCTACATCTATGCCATTTTTCATTTCTTGCACCTTTATATAAGCCTTCCATCATGCTAGTTAGTGATGTTTATGTCCTCTTATCTTAATTTCTATCATTACTTCTATGCCTCCCACCTAGTCTGTTACCGTTGTCCATATGTACTGCCTTGTTCATTATTTCTCCCTGTGTATTTCCCACTTTGTCGTTACTATTATTGGTATTTCTTTCACCTTGGTATTGTTATACGTATATTTGGTGAGGATGAGATAAATGCATGAATGATGTTGTCGTGCCATTTGATTTGATATCTTGAGTACATTTCTCACACTATGAAAATTATGGATTTACTATTGTAGTTTGTCAGTCATTGTTTTAAGGAAAGGATTGGTTCTGATATTGAGAAATATTGACTGTGATTTCTTTTAGTAATCCTTTACTGCTTTTCATATTTGTTCTTGTACTCTTTTCTCTTATGTTCTAGTATTATTTCTATTGTAATTCTATTTCACAGTTTATATTAGTGAGTACCTTTAACTTAAAATCATCATCACTACTTCACTGAGGTTATAAAAGATACTTACTTGGTACATGGGGTCGGTTGTACTCATGCTACACTACTGCACCTTCCGTGTTGATCTTAGAGTTAAGATGCGGTGAATGATGGGAGCTAGCACCGAAGATGTACTTTCCTTGCAGATGTAACTACCACTTGTCCCAGGGTAGTTCTAGAGTTAAATTATTTTTATGTGCATTCCAAACTAGGAATTGTATTTATTTTTTTATCAGTTATTACAAAAATCTAGTCTTAGTAACTCATGACCTGTACTACCAGTCCTTGGGTTGTTGTATAAAAGTTCAGTTATTTCATCATTTATTTCTCATTTAGATTATGTTGACTGTTAGTTGGCTTACCTAGCGGGTTGAGTTAAGTGCCATCACGACTAGTGGATTTTGGGTCGTGACAAGTTGGTATCATAGCTCTAGGTTCGTAGGTTCTACGAGTCATGAGCATGTGCCTAGTAGAGTTTTGTGGATAGATACGATGATGTCCATATCTATCTTCGAGAGCCTACAAGGCATCTACGTAACTCCCCTTCTTTGTTTCTTCATCGTGTGACTTTGTTTTAGCTTGGCGCCTTTATCTTTGATTTCTTCCTATTCACTTGTATGTCATGTTGCGCACTAAATATTAGCTATGTGCCAATGGTTTGTGATGTCGTGGATAGACTACAAAGGGTTATGAATGCTTGATTATAGTAGCAGTATGTCGTGTAGTCTTGGAAGGAGGTGCAGTGGTAGACCTTTCGGCGGTTCAATTGTGGGAATGCATCAGATTCTTTTATCTAGTTGCTAAGTATGGACTCAGAAGGATTAATTGGTTTCATAGTTGTTGTGACCATGGCAGGGTCATGGGAAGAGGTTAGATTGAAGTTAGCCGATGGGATTCGAGGTTGTGTGTTCCATAACAGATTTCTATTTAATTGAATGTATATGTTGTAAGCACGTGATTTTTGCCATATATGAGAATTACTCCCAAAAAATTCAAAAAAATAAAATGATTTTTCTTGGTGTGCAATTTTGTGATATTTTGTGATATTTTTGAATAATTATTTGTATTTATCTGTGCATGTTTATTTGTTAAATTAATAAAAATACAAAAATATGTCGCATTTTGCATGTAGTATTTAATTCTACAATTTTTAGTAATTAAGTTTGTTTTACAAAAAAATAAAAATTACAAAAGTAGGCATCGTTTGCATTTTTATCATTTAATGTCCAAATATACAATTTTATGCTTAATTATTACTTAATTGTGCGTTAATTATTACTGGGAGTTAATTTGCGCTCTTATAACTTAATTTAATTCTTAATAATAATTTAAGCATTTTTAGAATTTAGTTTTAGAAAAAATAAAAGAAGAAAAGAGAGCAAAAAATAAAGAAAAATCGGATTGGGCCACTTCTTCAAATTTCAACCCCAGGCCCAAAAAATTGTCCAACCTTCCCACGACCCGGTCCATTTCAAACCGGGTCGACCCAATCCATAACCCAACACCCCTTATCTTGCATTTCAAAAACAAAACAAAACAAAACAAAACAAAAAAGAAAACCCTAAAAACCTAAACCATCCCCCCTCCCTATCTTCTTCTTCTCCAAGCTTCACCAAGCTCCAACCATGGCTGCCCAACGTCAACCACCCTCCAGTCCACCAGCCTCCGCCTCACGACCAGCTCCTCTGCCGCTGCTTCGTCTTCTTCGTCGAGCTCAAACTTGAGCTCGACATCCATGGTCGCCGCTCCTTCGTTAAACTTTCCGTCCATGGATGGCGTTACTGCTTCTGCTTCACGCTGCTTCTTCTTCCTCACTTCAAGACTGTTGTCACTGCTGCTCCGTCGAGCTCCACCATAAAACCCAGTTGTTGTTGCATTCATCGTTCATGGCTGCACTGTTCTTCTCCATCGATCTCGCGTGCTGCTCCGTTTTCTTTTCTCCATGCTTGTTCCAGTTACTGCTACTGCTTCAGTTTTTTTCATCGCGCATCGTCCTCATTACAAGCGAAGAGATCGCTCGTTCGTTAGTTCCAATCGTGATTCAAAAAATCGAGCTTTTCAATGGAGTTTCTTTGGTGTTGAAAATGAAGAAGTTTCTATTAAGAAGGTCAGATTCTAACTAAGCTCACCTTTCGATTTTCAAATCTTGCGTCGTGGGTATATGAGTTGTTTGGTTCGATTTCCTTTATTCCAGTTTTATGTCTCACGTGATACAGACAACTTGGCCCTTTCATTTGTGATGTTTGTTTGTTTAATTGCTGAATCGCATAAGAAGTTTACATAGTCATTTGTCACCATTAATTGTCATATTATCTCGTTTCCGTTAGTTGGTTTGTATATTTGTATTGTTGTAGTTTGCTATTTGTTGTTTGGTTCCCTATTCGTTCAGGTTTTTTCTAAGTTAAATCATGATTTTATTCCCAATGCAGTTGGTTTAGTCCCTTGCATCTGTGTGTCGATCGTAGTCTGAAATTTACTCGTAGTAGTTCAACATATTTTAGTTTGAATCATTCATCTTCATTATAATGTTGTTTGATTCAGTTTGAGTTCAATTAATTTTTGAGTTTAGTGATTTGAATCTACTTGTTTGCATAGTTGTTGAATCTGAAAGTAGGATTATTGTTAAAATTTGTTTAGTCAAAATAATTCCTGCTTTTGTTGTTCATGGTATGTTTTTCAGTTTGCATCATTTCCGTTAATCGTTGTTCATGTTGTTCATATGATTTGTTGTTGGGTTTGGTTAAGAAATTGGTCATATTGGCTATATTTTGGTTGAGTTTGATTAATTGATTTGTTATAGCTGATGGGGGTAATTTGGTATATTGCAGTACATTTAGAGGTAAATTGGTAATTTTAGTGAGGTCGGAGGGGTAGTTTGGTAATTGAACATTTTGTAATTCTTTATGTTAAGTATGGGGGACAAAATGTAATGGGGTGTGGGTGATATAGTTGTTTAATATAAATGGGGGACAAGACAAAATGTAGTGGAGGGGAATATGGTAATTGTTTATGGTAGGCATGGAGGACAAGATGTAATGGGTTGGTTTGATATATTAATTTAATGTAGTGGGGATGAGTGGGAAAATAATGGGTTTGGTAGGAGAAAGTGTGGTTTTATTAATGAATTAAAGGGTTTGGGATGAGAAATAAATAGAGAGGTCTTGAATCAGATTTTGAAGAACAATAAGAAGAAGAATAAGAAAAAGAACGGACAGAGAAGAGGAGAAGAATAAAAGAGAGAATAGACAGAGAAAAGAACGGACAAAGAGAAAAAAGGGCTGAATATTTAAGAGAGAGAAAAATTCCGAAAAATATTAAAACTTTCAAATAAAAAGAACTAAAAGAAAATCTTCTGCTTTCTTTCATTGTTTGAAATCAGCATTAATTGTTGTTGTTTCATCAAAGCTTGAAGCTTTTGTTTTGGGATTACTGCTCCACTGGTTTGAAAACTCTGTTCCTGGGTTGTTACTGTTGTTGGACTGTTGTTGTTGTGCTGTATTGTTATTACTGCTGTTGATTCTCATCTTCATCTTCTTCTGTTTCCAATATCAGGTACACAACTGATACGCTGATTATTGTAAACTGAAATAGGAAGCATGAATACGAAAATGAAGAGTTAAAATTCTAAATTTACTTTAATTATATTCTGAATTTTATTTGTATGTATAATTTATTTAGCTTGCAAAAATCAGAATCGTGTAGCTATTTAATACATATAGTGGAACATCCGACGATAGCTTAACGGATGAACTATCTATATATTGCCTAAAAATAAATAAATGGTGTAGTAACTCCGTCAAGTAAAAATCAAACGAATAGGCCATCTAGTAGGAACTTGGTAGAAATATTGTTTAGTTAAATAATATTGGTTAATTTCAGCATGTAAATGGTCTAGGATTAAAATTAGATTGCTAAGTTTTTTTTTAATTTGACAAACTGAGAACATGCCTAGTATAATGTAACTAGGTAGTAACATGTGAATAAGACGGCCCAAGTCTAGTTTTATGTCATACATGTTAGGCCTGGACCCGCAGTGGCAATGGACTGTCCGGTTTGCATCATTTTTAGATTTATGAATCATATTTGAAATCCATCTATAAAGTATGTAAATAAATTAATATATTTTCTCTTTTATTTTGTAGAGACAAATTTAATAAGAGAAAAATGTAGGCATTTTAGGACTGTCCTTAAAAAATAAAAATGAGATGAGCCTCGCCCAATAAAATGCACCAATTGTGGGCCCCTCAATAAATGTTTAATTGAGTATTTAGAATTCGGGATGGACTGTTTAGTGAATTCCACAGTCTTACCCATAAATAATAATACGCTAATCGCTTTAGGCACGATTTAATAATAATACATTCTTAAACATGGGTGCGCATTTATGCGACCCAAATCCAAATCCTAAAACATTGAATAAAAATACGTTCCGGATCGCGGGTGCATTTTATGTGACGCAATCCAAAGACATGTTTTTAAACGATGTTCACATTCTTGTAAAAATAATAATAACAATTATGAAAGCGGTAAAAAGATAAAATTTGCACATAAGTTCATATTTGTATAAAATCAGATAATCAAGCCGAATATAACAGTTGAGCGACCGTGCTAGAACCACGGAACTCGGGAATGCCTAACACCTTCTCCCGGGTTAACAGAATTCCTTATCCGGATTTCTGGTACGCAGACTGTAATATGGAGTCATTCTTTTCCTCGATTCAGGATTAAAATTGATGACTTGGGACACCCTAAATCTCCCAAGTGGCGACTCTAAAATAAACAAACAAATCCCGTTTAGATTGTCCTTTAATTGGAAAAAACTCCATGTACCCTCGCGGGGGAGGAAAAAGGAGGTGTGACAGCTGTGGTGACTCTGCTGGGGATAAAACCCAGAACCACTGGTTCAGGGTTAGAAATTCGAGCTTAGATAAATTGTTATATCTGGCTTTATCTGATTTTTACATGTTTAAGCTTAATGTGCTAAATGTTGCTTTTTACCGCTTTAATATTATCTGAATTGTGCATATAAAACTGCTACGAAACCCTCCTTCCTTCTGAGTCTTCTGAATTTATGGTGCACACGTGCGCGTGGCCCACCTTTCTGTTAGAAGTCATACCAAATAAGACGAAGTTGGGACAAGTAACTAGGCCGGGTAGACTTTCGTGCTCCCGATACGTTGGCCCCATTTCGGCTCAAGCTGTCCACTTGGGTAAGCCAGGGCTAGAACAATATGCCTCAGGTTTTTCACTTAGAATAACTCAGCTTCATGCCGGATCCCTAGTAGGAACGTTTGTTTGCATCACGTGCATTTGACTTTGGAGGCTCAACACAGGGGTTGGGTCTGTCTAGGACAGGTGTACCAAAAAATGAAAATGACCATCCTGATGCATCTTACTTGCTGCTACTTGTGCATTTATTTGATTCGGACTTGTGTGTTGACTGACTTTTGAATATCATGAATAATATTTTGAAATTGAAAAAAGAAATAGCGGTTAGAGAATTGATTGTTTATTTTTGAAAAAAACCCAATGCCCAAATACTATCAAAACTCTACCGAAATTTTGAAAAAAAATGTCTTATTAGTTTGTTTTATTAAAAGCAAAGAAAAATAGAAAAAAAAAGTCGTTGTTCGGTCTTATTTTTCAAAAAAAAAAGGAAAATAGTTTGTCTTCCCTTGAAAAATGACAATGAAAAGAGTCTTACTTTTAAAATAGTTTTTTTATTTGTTTCTGAAAATGCCAAAATAAAAATGAAAAGAGTCGTGCTTTGAAAGTGGTTTTGTTATTTGCTGCTGAAAAAGAAAAAAAATCCTGTTTTAAAATAGTTCGGTTAATTTGCCCGAACTACGCGGGTTTGATTCTCACCGGATGTGAGATACGTAGGCAACCCTCATCGGGTCCAACCCCCCTTTTTTGCTAAAATAGCCAAAAACCAATAAATAAATAAAAAACGTGTCAAAATTTTAATTTTGTCATACATAAGTCGGGTGGTGTCCAACCCCCCTTTTTGCTAAAAAATAGTAACAAAAAAAAATATGTCAAATTTTAGTTTTGTCATAAAGAAGTCGGGTGACGCTCTTTTATCAAGACATAGCCGAATGTTCCCGAAAGGGACGCCGGAAGGCTGACTTTGCATAAACAGTCACCTTTGGGTCATTTTTTAAGATTTGGTCCAGTTGACCCACACAGCCTTAAAAATCTTCGTCCCCGAGGCGTTGAAAGGTCGTGTTTGCAATGTTGAGTTTTTTAATTTGAAAAAAAAAAACGATAAAAAAAAGTCATAAATAAGTCAGGTGATACTGTTTTGTCATAAATAGCCGAATGTTCCCGAAAGGAATGCCGAAAGGCTGACTTTGCATAAACAGCCACTTTCGGGTCATTTTGTAGATTTGGTTCAGTTGACCCACAAAGCCTTAAAAATATTCGTCCCCGAGGCGCTGAAGGGCCGTGTTTGCAACACCACGTTTTCATTGACATTTGAAAAAAAAAACAAAGAGTCAGCGGTCAGGTGAATACCGTTTGGATTTTTGGTCAAAATAAGTCGAGCCAGCTTCGGCCGCATCTTAAACCGTTCTTGCCGAAATAGCCTTAGAGTATTTTTCAGTTGTCGAAAGGCTATTTTCGTAAAAGAATGGACAAGTTTGTAAAGTGTCATAAAATAATCCTCTCCGGCCTCAAAATTTGGAAGGGGCCACGTTTGCAAAAATGACCGTTCGGTTGCATTTGTCAAACGGAGAAAGGAAGCTGGCCATTTGTTTTTGGAGTTTGTAAATCTTTTGATTAAAATATGTGGGTTGTTTGATTTTCAAGTTTGTAGGTCAGCTTCAAACCATTGAAACCCAGTTTGTTTTAATATGAAAATTGAAAAAAAATGATTAGTATTGTTTATCTTTTATTGGTCCGAACTACGCAAGGTCTGATTCATGCGGGGTCATGATACGTAGGCAATCTCCATAAGATTCGACCACGACAAAAAAGAAAAAAAAATGAAAAAAAAAACTGGAAAAAAATGAATGAAAAAAAATGAGAAAATCGAAAAAAGGAAAAAAGGAAAAAAAAGAAAGAAAAAAAAAGTTGTTAATAATGAGGACCGACTAAATCCATTCTAACCTGTTTTGTTTTGAATCATAAAGAAAGAAGGTGGTTGGTGTGTGGTAAGCCGGAACTACAGGATCCAAAAGCACACTTTGGGGGATCAGGCCTAATGACAGAAGCATTCGAATCCTATTAGGGACTTGTTGACGGAGGTTGATGATATTGAAGCTGGTAATGGTCTTGACAATACTGATGCGAAGCTCAGTGGCTAAGATGCCAATTTTGATAAAGTGGGAGGACGCTTCGTTCCTTGGTTAGCTAGAGAGAAGCTGTTGGTGGCTTATTTTGTTGTCATTTTCTGTTGTCCGGATTATTCTTAGGGTTGTAATCCGAATATTGTCTTGTGTCAAACCTTCTTATCTTTCCATTTTGTCATAGCGGTTTGTTTAAGTTTTGTGCAGGCTATTTTGGGATATTATTTCGGTTTGTTTCGTTTGTTTTGTTATTCAAACCATTTCACCGGTAGTCTTATACAAAATCCGGTCTTTTAATATTTTCATTCATCTTTTTTTTTATCCTTTTATCATTTTGTTCAGCGCCGATTCTAGTAATATGACATGCGTACACAGTTTGGGCCTAGTCTTTAAAGTTAATCATAAAACCCCGGAAAGGCGATCAGAACATTTAAAAGAAATAAGGACGGTTTGAGATTATTCGGAGCTCGAGTCATGTGGAACTGGGGCAAGTAAAGCACAAATAAAACCGTTTAAAAGCAAGATTCGCCAAATTGACATGAGGTTCGTTCATAATAATAAGAGTGAGAGTGTCGCCCAACGGTGCTCTAGAAATGACAAATGAAAAGCAAATGTTGAATATAATTGTCAAGTCCAGCACCATCAGAAGAGACTATAAATCTATGTTCAATTGTGTTTTTTTCACTTGCATGTTTTGAAGGCTGGAATGACGAAGGCATTTTGTTCTGCTACCTAAACACTTTATCCTTTGTTACCCCTTTTGAGCCTTATTTGTTTTTCTTTCGTACCCCTCGTTCGGAATCAATAGCAACGACTAGGAAATACGAGCCTGGAAGGTAAAGAAGAAGAAGAAAAAAAAATCAACAAAAAAACGAAAAAAAAAGAAGAGAAAAATGATAACAAAAAACAAAAGAAAGTCAGAAGAAAACAGAGGAATTGGGAACTACGTTTGACCTGATTCTTCAAAGAGGATACGTAGGCGCTTCACGGCTCGGTCATAGGGTGCATAATGGCCACAATGGTCACAGTGTACATGGTGTAATAAAAATTAAAAAAAAAATTATAAATAAATAATCCCCAAGCAAGAAACTGGGGAAAGGGTTGCGCTTGTGGTAAGCAAAATTGGTTCCAAAGGTTGTAATTTTAAACCACAAATTTATTTTGTTTTTGAGCCTTTAATACCCTTTCTTTCTAGTCTGTCAAAATACCCACATTACGGTCCAAAGAAAGACCTTCTGACCAGTCTGCAAAAGATGCCAAGTCAGACAAATGAGAGTCTTACCGGCGAACATAACATTCTGTTCCACAGCAGAAAGGACTCTAATCTCCAGCAGAGAGAGTCATACCGGCAACACTCCAAATCCCCAGCTGGAAAGTGATACAAATGAGAGAGTCTTATCGGTGAAAATCTTTACGGACACCATAAGGCGACGCAAGCTGAGAGAAAAACCAAAATGAGAGAGGCTTGATAGTGAAAACCCTTCAGGCACTACAAGTCGAATAAGATTGAGAATCAGATGGGGAATTGCCAATTCAAGGTCTTGAAAGACGATTGATGGCGGAGGATAGGCCACATGTGCATGTCATGACCATTAGAGTCGATATCTGCGTTTGATAGGTTTTTATTTATAGTTTCTTTTGTTAAAGAGTCATATTTTTCCTTTGTCTTTTATTCTGTTCCTTTTTATCTTTCTCCTTTCATAGAAAAATTCCCCAGTAGAGTCTGTTTGGTCAAAACAAGTGAGAAATGACTTCCAAAATATTCCATCAGCTTTCCAAATTATGCAAGATGAGATCTGACTAGTACATCCAAGTGATATAGTCAGCAAGGAATAAACGCAAGGCCAGTGTCAAGAAAGATATCCCCAGCAAAAGGGAATTGACAAAAGGATTGACGAGCGTCAAGAGGGATACCCTTGCCGAAATCAAAGGTTATAAACCTCAAGGCCAAGGCCTGTGGACAAATCAAGAAGAGCAATGGGTATGATTTGGGAAATTCATACGAGACTAAAAGGTCGGGAAAATGATAGTTTCCGAACTATGCCACAAAAGAAGAGGGATATCCCCAGCAGAAAGGGATCAATCCCAGCAAATAATATCGTCCCCAGCAAGTTTTTTGGAACGCAGAGCAGGGAAGGAGAAAGGGAAAAGCCATCCCCAGTAGGAGTATCACAACCAACCACCACAGTCAAATCTTAAAAGGAAATGGCATTGATGGCGGAAAGGCATGCTACAAGGGAGATTGTCAAACTGGGGCAGAAAATTTTCCTTTCATTTAGAAAATTTTTTGGAAGTCAGGTACCCATTCGAGGAAAAATAAAGATAACACCAGCCTCAAGGGTTGTGGTCTTTGAACCGGTGTTATCCACAGCAGTGTTAAAAAAATAATAAAATAAAATAATGAGTTTTAATAAAAGGAGTTGTATCCCCAGCGGACAGAACCAAAGAGATGAAACTAGTGTTTAGAAAAAGCAAAAGCCATTATCATCCCCAGCAGCTTCCAGAAGAATGAAGCATCGATTTGAAGGGATAGAATTCCCCAGCAGCGTTATCCTCAACAACATTATCCCAAGAAGATAACACTTTTATCCCCAGCATTGGTGAGAATAAATAAAATAAAAAAAATTGAAGGAGGGGAAGAAAGGAGACTCCCACAGTGGTATTATCCCCAGCAAGCAAGAACAAAGCAGCGCAAAGGAAAAAGAAAAGAAAAGAAAAAATTACAAAGGTAAGTTTCTCAAATCATTGATCTTTACATTTTCCTCCTAGGATAAAAAGTCCTAATCTGATGAATTTCCCACCCGATACAATCTTGGTCCGATGGAATTTTTTTCTCCCAAGATAAGATATCAAATCTTAGTCCGATGAATTTTTCTCCTAAGATATCAAATATTAGACCGATGAATCTTTCTCCTAAGATAGAAATCTTAGTCCGATGAAATTTTCTCCTAAGATATCAAATCTTAGTCCGATGAATCTTTCTCCTAAGATCACAACAAAATGGACCTAGTTTGACGATTTATCTCCTAGAGTCAAAATCTTGGTCCGATGGAATTTTTCTCCCAAGATAATATAATAAAATCTTAGTCGGATGAATCTTCTCCTAGGATCAAAATCTAGTCTGATGAATTTTCTCCTAGGATAATTTGAAAAAAGAAGAAGTTTGAATTTGAAAAAAAAGGGAGTCATATTTTTAGTTTTCTTAAGATTATCAATGCTCAGTTGCTGTTGAAGTCAAGAGCCCGCCTGAAGAGAGGAATGACGTTTATTTTAAAAGTTGTTTATTTGAAGTCAGGAGCCCGCCTGAAGAGAGGAAAGGCGTTTTATTTTTAAAAGTTGTTGAAATCTCGCCAACCTAAAGAAAGGAATGGCATTTTATTTTTAAAGTTATTGTTGAAGTCAAGAGCCCGCCTGAAGAGAGGAATGATATTTTATTTTTAAAGTTGTTGTTGAAGTCAGGAGCCCGCCTGAAGAGAGGAATGGCGTTTATTTTATAAGTTGTTTGTTTGAAGTCAGGAGCCCGCCTGAAGAGAGGAAAGGCATTTTATTTTTAAAAGTTGTTGAAATCTCACCAACCTAAAGAAAGGAATGACATTTTTAAAGTTGTTGTTGAAGTCAGGAGCCCGCCTGAAGAGAGGAATGGCGTTTATTTTAAAGGTTGTTTGTTTGAAGTCAGGAGCCCGCCTAAAGAGAGGAATGACGTTTATTTTTAAAATTTGTTTTTGAAATCAGGAGCCCGCCTGAAGAGAGGAAAGACGTTTTATTTTTCAAAAGTTGTTGAAATCTCGCCAACCTAAAGAAAGTAATGGCATTTTATTTTCAAAATTGTTGTTAAAGTCAGGAGCCCGCCTGAAGAGAGGAATGGCGCTTATTTTAAAGTTGTTGTTGAAGTCAGGAGCCCGCCTGAAGAAAGGAATGGCATTTATTTTAAAATTTGTTTGGTTGAAGTCAGGAGCCTGCCTGAAGAGAGGAAATGCGTTTTATTTTTAAAAGTTATTGAAATCTCGCCAACCTAAAGAAAGGAATGACATTTTATTTTCAAAGATGTTGAAGTCAGGAGCCCGCCTGAAGAGAGGAATGGCGTTTATTTTCAAAGTTGTTGTTGAAGTCAGGAGCCCCCCTGAAGAACAGAATGACGATTTATTGGTAGAAGTCAGGAGCCCCCCTGAAGAACAGAATGACGATTTATTGGTTGAAGTCAGGAGCCCTCCTAAAGAAAGGAAAGGTTTTTTATTTTTAAAAAAGTTGTTGAAATCTCGCCAACCTAAAGAAAGGAATGGAATTTTGTTTTAAAGTTGTTATTGAAGTTGGGAGCCAGCCCATATAACAGAGGAATACATTTCAATCTTTACATTTCAAGCGTTGTAGTTGGGAGCCCGCCCATAGAACAGAGGAATACATTTCAGTCTTTTCATTTCAAGTATTGAAGTTGGGAGCCCGCCCATATAACAGAGGAATACATTTCAGTCTTTTCATTTCAAGTGTTGAAGTTGGGAGCCCGCCCATATAACAGAGGAATACATTTCAGTCTTTTCATTTCAAGTGTTGAAGTTGGGAACCCGCCCATATAACAGAGGAATACATTCAGTATTACTTTTCAAGTATTGAAGTTGGGAGCCCGCCCATACAACAGAGGAATACATTTCGAGATCAAGTAAGAAAACAGTAAAACAGAGGGTTACAACAGGAATCCCCAGCAGGAAACAATAAAAATCCCCAGCACCAGGAAGCAGAAGGTTGCAACAAGAGGTCCCAGCACAAATTCAAGCGCCTGAGTCAAAAGGAAGAAAGGATGCGTCTTGAAAGAAGCGGATGGAGAACGTTAAATCATGCCCAGCATAACAAATCTGATGAAGAAAGTCGTATCCCCAGAGGAACCGCCGAAAAGCTTAATAAAGAAAGCCATGTCCCCATCGGACCGAACAAAATGTTGAAAACTGGTATTCAAAAAAGCAAAGGGCCAGAAGCCTCGGAAGAAAACCATCGGAAGAAAAGCACCGGAAGAAACGCAAGCAGACAAGAAAGCAAGGCAACAAGAACAAATTGCAGTCTAGCCTAGCTTCTTGTTTTCTTTTAAGCACTGTGTAACAAGGAGATCGGTAAGCAGTGGTAATAGCATGCAACAACAGTAACATTGCAGTCCGACGGTAGTCCCAGCTACCAAAACTTCCCGAACTACATTGACCTGATTCCTGTTTAGCCCAGGATATGTAGGAAACCTTTGAAGCAAATGTTTGGTTAAATCTTTTTCAAAAAATGCTTCACACGGAGTACTCGGATGGGCAAAAATCGCTCGCTTTATCTTTGCACGAAAACCCTTCGTGTCTTCGGGCAAAGAGGGTAAGCTGTAAGCACGTGATTTTTGCCATATATGAGAATTACTCCCAAAAAATTCAAAAAACATAAAATGATTTTTCTTGGTGTGCAATGTTGTGATATTTTTGAATAATTATTTGTATTTATCTGTGCATGTTTATTTGTTAAATTAATAAAAATACAAAAATATGTCGCATTTTGCATGTAGGATTTAATTCTACAATTGTTAGTAATTAAGTTTGTCTTACAAAAAAATAAAAATTACAAAAATAGGCATCGTTTGCATTTTTAGCATTTAATGTCCAAATATACAATTTTATGTTTAATTATTACTTAATTGTGCGTTAATTGTTATTGGGAGTTAATTTGCACTTTTATAACTTAATTTAATTCTTAATAATAATTTAAGCATTTTTAGAATTTAGTTTTAGAAAAAAATAAAAGAAGAAAAGAGAGCAAAAAATAAAGAAAAATCGGATTGGGCCACTTCTTCAAATTTCAACCCCAGGCCCAAAAAATTGTCCAACCTTCCCACGACCCGGTCCATTTCAAACCGGGTCGATCCAATCCATAACCCAACACCCTTATCTTGCATTTCAAAAACAAAACAAAACAAAACAAAAAAAAAAGAAAACCCTAAACACCTAAACCATCCGCCCCCCCTCTTTATCTTCTTCTTCTCCAAGCTTCACCAAGCTCCAACCATGGCTGCCCAACGTCAACCACCCTCCAGTCCACCAGCCTCCGCCTCACGACCAGCTCCTCCGCCGCTGCTTCGTCTTCTTCGTCGAGCTTAAGCTTGAGCTCGACATCCATGGTCGCCGTTCCTTCGTTAAACTTTCTGTCCATGGCTGACATTATTGCTTCTGCTTCACGCTGCTTCTTCTTCCTCACTTCAAGACTGCTGTCACTGCTGCTCCGTCGAGCTCCACCATAAAACCCATTTGTTGTTGCGTTCATCGTCCATGGCTGCACTGTTCTTCTCCATCGATCGCGCGTGCTGCTCCATTTTTTTTTTCTCCATGCTTGTTCCAGTTACTGCTACTGCTTCATTTTTTTTCATCGCGCATCGTCCTCATTACAAGCGACGAGATCGCTCGTTCGTTAGTTCCAGTCGTGATTCAAAAAATCGAGCTTTTCGATGGAGTTTCTTTGGTGTTGAAAATGAAGAAGTTTCTATTAAGAAGGTCAGATTCTAACTAAGCTCATCTTTCGATTTTCAAATCCTGCGTCGTGGGTATATGAGTTGTTTGGTTCGATTTCCTTCATTCCAGTTTTATGTCTCACGTGATACAGACAACTTGGCCCTTTCTTGTGATGTTTGTTTGTTTAATTGCTGAATCGCATAAGAAGTTTACATAGTCATTTGTCTCCATTAATTGTCATATTATCTCGTTTTCGTTAGTTGGTTTGTATATTTGTATTGTTGTAGTTTGTTATTTGTTGTTTGGTTCCCTGTTCGTTCAGGTTTTGTCTAAGTTAAATCACGATTTTATTCCCAATGCAGTTGGTTTAGTCCCTTGCATTTGTGTGTCGATCGTAGTCTGAAATCTATTCGTAGTAGTTCAACATATTTTAGTTTGAATCATTCATCTTCATTATAATGTTGTTTGATTCAGTTTGAGTTCAATTAATTTTTGAGTTTAGTGATTTGAATCTACTTGTTTGCATAGTTGTTGAATCTGAAAGTAGGATTATTGTTAAAATTTGTTTAGTCAAAATAATTCCTGCTTTTGTTGTTCATGGTATGTTTTTCAGTTTGCATCATTTCCATTAATCGTTGTTCATGTTGTTCATATGATTTGTTGTTGGGTTTGGTTAAGAAATTGGTCATATTGGCTATATATTGGTTGAGTTTGATTAATTGATTTGTTCTAGCTGATGGGGGTAGTTTTGTAAATTGCAGTACATTCGGGGTAAATTGGTAATTTTAGTAAGGTCGGAGGGGTAGTTTGGTAATTGAACATTTTGTAATTCTTTATGTTAAGCATGTGGGACAAAATGTAATGGGGTGTGGATGATATAGTTGTTTAATATAAATGGGGGACAAGACAAAATGTAGTGGAGGGGAATATGGTAATTGTTTATGGGAGGCATGAGGGACAAGATGTAATGGGTTGGTTTGATATATTAATTTAATTTAGTGGGGATGAGTGGAAAAATAATGGGTTTGGTAGGAGAAAGTGTGGTTTTATTAATGAATTAAAGGGTTTGGGATAGGAATTAAATAGAGAGGTCTTGAATCAGATTTTGAAGAAGAATAAGAATAAGAATAAGAAAAAGAACGGACAGAGAAGAGGAGAAGAATAAGAGAGAGAATAGACAGAGAAAAGAACGGACAGAGAAAAAAAAGGGCTGAATATTTAAGAGAGAGAAAAATTCCGAAAAATATTAAAACTTTCAAATAAAAAGAACTAAAAGAAAATCTTCTGCTTTCTTTCATTGTTTGAAATCAGCATTAATTGTTATTGTTTCATCAAAGCTTGAAGCTTTTGTTTTGGGATTACTGCTCCTCTGGTTTGAAAACTCTGTTCCTGGGTTGTTACTGTTGCTGGACTGTTGTTGCTGTGCTGTATTGTTATTACTGCTGCTGATTCTCATCTTCATCTTCTTCTGTTTCCAATATCAGGTACACAACTGACACGCTGATTATTGTAAACTGAAACAGGAAGCATGAATACGAAAATGAAGAGTTGAAATTCTAAATTTACTTTAATTATATTCTGAATTTTATTTGAATGTATAATTTATTTAGCTTGCAAAAATCAGAATCGTATAAATATTTAATACATATAGTGGAACATCCGACGATAGCTTAACGGATGAACTATCTATATATTGCTTAAAAATATATAAATGGTGTAGTAACTCCGTCAAGTAAAAATCAAACGAATAGGCCATCTAGTAGGAACTTGGTAGAAATATTGTTTAGTTAAATAATATTGGTTAATTTCAGCATGTAAATGGTCTAGGATTAAAATTAGATTGCTAAGTTTTTTTTTAATTTGACAAACTGAGAACATGCCTAGTATAATGTAACTAGGTAGTAACATGTGAATAAGACAGCCCAGGTCTAGTTTTATGTCATACACGTTAGGCCTGGGCCCGCAGTGGCAATGGACTGTCCGGTTTGCATCATTTTCAGATTTATGAATCATATTCGAAATCCATCTATAAAGTATGTAAATAAATTAAGATATTTTCTCTTTTATTTTGTAGAGACAAATTTAATAAGAGAAAAATGTAGGCATTTTAGGACCGTCCTTAAAAAATAAAAATGAGATGAGATGAGCCCAATAAAATGCACCAATTGCGGGGCCCTCAATAAATGTTTAATTGAGTACTTAGAATTCAGGATGGACTGTTTAGTGAATTCCACGGTCTTACCCAGAAATAATAATACGCTAATCGCTTTAGACACGATTTTAATAATAATACATTCCTAAACACGGGTGCGCATTTATGCGACCCAAATCCAAATCCTAAAACATTGAATAAAAATACGTTCCGGATCGCGGGTGCATTTTATGTGACGCAATCCAAAGACATGTTTTTAAACGATGTTCACATTCTTGTAAAAATAATAATAACAATTATGAAAGCGGTAAAAAGATAAAATTTGCACATAAGTTCATATTTGTATAAAATCAGATAATCAAGCCGAATATAACAGTTGAGCGACCGTGCTAGAACCACGGAACTCGGGAATGCCTAACACCTTCTCCCGGGTTAACAGAATTCCTTATCCGGATTTCTGGTACGCAGACTGTAATATGGAGTCATTCTTTTCCTCGATTCGGGATTAAAATTGGTGACTTGGGACACCCTAAATCTCCCAAGTGGCGACTCTGAAATAAACAAACAAATCCCGTTTCGATTGTCCTTTAATTGGAAAAAACACCCTGTACCCTCGCGGGGGCGGAAAAAGGAGGTGTGACATATGTCATCATTTCAGAGCATTTCGAAAGGTTCTCTCGACTATCGCAAGGATGAGTACATGCTTGGCAGAGTCTTTGGTGTGTTCTATGACTAGTGTTACATGAGTTTATAAAGTAATTAGTTGATTGGCAGTGTAGGATCAGGGCAGCTATAAAGGAAGAGTACTATAGTTTACTGACGACATATTTTGTGGCTTCAAGCCAAGGGGGGAGTCTTGTATCTATGATCGGATTGCAGGGTCATGTGTCGTATCAGTTTTGAGACTAAGGGAATCTTGTGGATTAGCTATGACTTTAAAAAGATGACTTCAGGCATGTTTTAGAGTTGGATATTAACTGTGGATGTATTGTGTTTTGACCTACGAATGCTTGACTAATGTTATGGTGGTCACCTAGTTTTGAGTTGTTGAGGTTCAGGTTTTGCTACGTTGCGTAGAAGTTGAAGTGGGTATTTTCTTTAAGATGATGGTATACGAGTGATGTATCAGTAATTTGAGTAGTGGAGTTGGGATCGAATATGGAGATTTCAGTATTCATAAGTCTTAGAGACTAGATGTTCTCATGGGCAGATTGTTCCTTGATTGCGGACTGTAAATATATGTTAAAAAAATTGGGTAGCTAATGGTATGTGTTATGAATAGGTTGATATGGGCTTTGGGAGGTTACTTACCTGTTTGGGGATGATTGGAATTGGTTTGGGGGCTAATTGCAGGCCTAATGAGAATGGATATTGTATATCATATCGGGTTTGCTTATGTGTTTCTCCCTTATGCTATAATGGGTTGTGAGGTTACATGATTAGTCGCACGCGTGTTGTAATCTTGTTTAGGCCTTATGGCAATATGGGCGAGATGGACCTTGCGATGTTGATATTCTTATTGCACCATAGTTGTGCTTGCCTTTTTTGTATTGTATTATGCCTACTCACCTCCCTACATTCACACTTGTGCACTCTATCATGTCTGATATTGATGCACATGTGCTTAGTGAGCATGAGCATCATGGATCGATAGGTATCCCTACGTGGATTGTTAAGGTTGGGATCGAATTCGCGCCACAACGAAGTTATGTGGGACACTCTTTCTTGTATGCATTTTGTGTGTTTTGTTTTCCCTTTATGGGATAAGTTCATGAAAGTATGCCTTTGTTATTATATCAGTTGTACTTGTTGGATAGTCCCCGTACCTTGTTTTCTTTAAATTTTTGGATATATCTGAGTTATTGCTTGTTTGGTGTACAGGCCACATTCTGTGAGGTTCCATATGACTTTTGGTATGAGTTGTCGGTTGGAATGTTTAGATAGGGTGAGATGTGGTTTTTGGACTTGGGATTTGCACTATCATATATGGGTAAGGAGTAGAAGAATAATATTATATTTCCGCTCAAAATTTGTCTATGGTCCTTGTCGGATGAGAGAACTCCACAACTTATTGATTGGGTGAGTGGTTATGAGTTTTTACATGTTTCTTTCATCATTGGAAGAGTACGATGGTTTGGAACAAGGTTTTATCTGATATGAGGTTTGTTACCGGTACCGAATTTGGTAATAGCGAGGTATTGTGGGTAAAGATATTATTATGGGCATATGATTGATGGGATATATTGTGTGGTTATATCTTGTGAATATATTCATGCTTCCTACCTTGCTTGGTATTTATTAACATATGCTTGGTTAGGAAGAGTGTAAAGCAAGAAGGGTGATGACGTGCTATTGCATATACATTATCATGTGAGGAAGAGTGTGGAGCACGAAGGGTGATGCTGTGCCATTTCATATACCTTATAATGTGACGAAGGAGGTAAAGCACGGGGGGTATGCCATGCCATTGTATTTACTTTATCATGTGAGGACGAGAGTAAAAGCACGAAGGGTGATGTCGTGCCATTATTTTTATATCACCATGTGTTCATGGCACGAAGGGTGTTTCCGTGCAAGAGATGATGAGAGACATGAATTATATTATAATGTCTTTTCCTTGTTTATACATTTACCTTTTTATCTTGAGTTGTAAATATTACACATATATTTTATATGTAACTTGTCGTTATTGTTCTGTTTTTGTCCTCTTCCTAAATTATTTTTGTATTATCCATGCCTTCTATTTATTTAGCTTATAAAGATCATGCTTTCGTCCTGTTTGTTATATCTACATCTATGCCATTTTTCATTTATTGCACCTTCGTATAAATCTTCCACCATGCTAGTTGGAGAAATTTATGTCCTCCTATCTTAATTGCTATCATTACTTCTATGCCTTCCACCTAGTCTGTTATCGTTGTCCATATGCACTTCCTTTTTCATTACTGCTACATGTGTATTTCCCACTTTGTTGTTACTGTTATTGGAATTTGTTTTAACTGGTTGGTACTGTTATAAATATATTTGGTGAGGATGAGATTAATGCACGAAGGGTACTGTCGTGCCATTTGATTTGATATCTTAAGTACATTTCTCACACTCTGAAAGTTATGGTTTTGCTATCGTGGTTTGTTGGCCATCGCTTTAAGGAAAGGATTAGTTGTGATATTCAGAAAGATTGATCGTGATTTTTTCTAGTAATCATTTGCTGCTTCACATATTTGTTCTCGTACTTTTTTTTGTTATGTTCTAGTATTGTTTCTATTGCAATTTCATTGCTGTCACGACCCATTTCCCACTATAGGTCGTGATGGCGCCCAACATCACCGTCAAGCAAGCCAACAATAACTATATATTTAATTGTTCATTGTAATATTATTAAAGTGTGACGACCCGACCAGTCGTCTCGTGAGTTACCGCTCCATTTACCCCATTTCTGTTTCTTTATGCTTCGTTATCCGTGTTTTATGTGATCGAGTTGATTGGTTTGCATTTGGTGTGGTTTTGGTAAGAAATGAGACACTTAGTGTCTTTTAAGAAGGCTTAAGTTGGAAAAATCAACCGGATGTTGACTTATAATTTAGAGGGATCGGATGTGAGTTCTGATGGTTCGGTTAGCTTTGGTAGGTGATTTGTGACTTAGGAGTGTGATCGGAAGTGGTATTGGAGGTCCGGTGTAGAATTAGGCTTGAATTGGCGAAGTTAGTATTTTGGCGATTTTCGGTTGATAGGTGAGATTTTGATCTGGAGGTCGGAATGGAATTCCGAGAGTTGTTGTACCTTCTTTATGTCATTTGGGATATGTGTGCAAAATTTCAGGTCATTTGGATGTGGTTTGGTTGGATTTTTGATCAAAAGCGTGTTTCGGAATTTTTTAGAAAACTTAGGCTTGAATTCAATGTGAATTGGTGGTTTTGGTGTTGTTTGTGGTTTTTTGATGATTGATACAAGTTTGAATAAGGTATTGGGTTATGTTTGTGCTTTTGGTTGAGGTCCCGGGGGCCTCGGGGTGATTCCGGATGGCTAACGGAGAAGTTGGAACCTTGTTGCAGCAACTGATATTGCTGCTTTTGGTATCTCTGCACCTGCGGATTTGGGACCGTAGGTGCGGTGACGCACATGCGAAAGGAGAGCCGCAGATGCGTATTTGGGAAGGTTTGTCAGGGACCGCAGATGCGTCATATGGACCGCACCTGCGGAGTCGCAAATGCGGCTCGTGGACTGCAGGTGCGGAACCTGGCCCCCTAAGTGATTTCCGCAGATGCGAAGGAATTACCGCAGAAGCGGTACTGCAGGAGCGGTGGTGGGGTCGCAGATGCAAAAACCCCTGGGCAGAAAGTTTATAAATCATTTTATCCGCGATTTTGAGCCATTTTTCCTCCATAGCTAGTATTTTAAGAGCTTTTCGAAGGTGATTAAAGAGGGATTCAAGGAGAATTTAATGGAGGTAAGATTTTCGAACCTAAAACTCGAATCTATTATGAAATTAACCTAGAAATACTTTGAACTAGAGCTAAAAATGGAAGAACTAGGGCTTGGGATTTTGAACTTTTGAATTGCGATTTTAGGGACCATTTGAGGTCGGATTTGAGAACTTTTGATATGTATGAACTCATGGGAGGGTAAGGAACCCGTTGATGTAAAAAAATTTGAGTTTCGAGAAGTGGTCCCTGGGCTCGAGTTTCGCTAATTTCGGGATTTTTGATATTTTCGATTGGGCTTTGGTCCCTTAGCATAGTGTGACGTATTCGTTCTGATTTTGGCTAGATTCGACACGCGAGGAGACTGATTTGAGAGGCAAAGATGTAGCGAGCTAGAGTTTTTGCCGGTTCGAGGTGAGTAATGAATGTAAATGATGTCCCGAGGGGTTGAAACCCCGGATTTGCACATCGTAGTGCTATATTAAGGTGACACACGTGCTTGATGATGAGCGTGAGGTCGTTTACTATTGGGGATTGTGACTTGGTCCGTCTCGGGTGATGCTTTTACCGCATATTTGATTAAAGCTTATTTGTCATCGTCATTAGTTGGACTGATTGCCATATTTGGGCTTCGTGCCAATTATTTGAACCCTCCGGGGAGTTTTAACTATATTTTCTCACTATTTTGACTTACTACTTGAACTCAGTCGTACTGTTTTCCACTGTTTTACAACTCAACCACTTTTACTCGGTTCTGAAACTAAAATGATATATTAATTGATGTTTTGGGCTGAGAACTACTATTTTACTAATGCCCGAGGGGCTTATATGATTTCTGGACTGAGTACGGCCAAGGGCCAGATGTGAGGATACTATGGGATCGGGTTGCGCGCCGAAACAGTGTTATACTGATTTTGATATGAGGCCGAGGGCATAGATTTGATGCCACGTGATGGATTGATATTGCGCTTGGACCGTAAGGGGCCCTTTCCGGAGTCTACACACCCCTAGTGAGCGTCGTCGACGAAATATATGGATGAAGCTGCACGCCGCAGCAGGTACTATAGGGTACCGTTCTATGTGTTGATTTTCTATATATGTGTATCACTTAACTGCTTATTTGTTGTAGCATTACCATATTTCGTTTCCATTGGTTAATTGCTTTCATATTACTTGTTCAAACTGCCGCATTATAGCTTACTCTGTGTTTTTCTATGACTTCTTATTCTCAGTCATTATTTATGCTTATTACTCACTGGGTCGGAGTACTCATATTACTCCCTACACCTTGCGTGCAGATCCAAGTGTTCCAGAGGCTGAGTGAGGATTTTTAGTCAATCAGTTCATATCCGGGAGCATCGAGGTTGTTGCACGGCATCCACAGCCCGGATCTCTCCCTTCTATCCTTTCGTTTTATCCGTATTTCCTAGACTGATTATGTATTAGGCTGTTAAACCTTTACTAGAGGCTCGAGACTTGTGACACCGGATCTGTATGGGCTATGTAGTAGTATTATCATCTGAATTTTCGCATATTTAACTCGTTGTCTTAAACTCTTATTAGTGTGATTTAGCAATTTATTTGTTTTAGCTGATAATGATTTTCATAAGAAAATGGATTGGGGTTGTTAGTTGGTCAGGCTTGCCTAGCAGTATGTTGGGCGCCATCACGACCATGGTTGGGCGCCATCATGACCATGGTTGAGGTCGTGACAAGTTGGTATCAGAGCCTAGGTTACATAGGTCTCGCAAATCAAGAGCCAGTTTAGTAAAGTCCCACGGATCGGTACGGAGACGTTTGTATTTATCCATGAGAGGCTGCATAACCTTTAGGAAAAACTTCATAATCTTGAAATTCTTGTCGTGCGAACTTGTTGGTCCGGGTACTAAAACTTCTGTTATTTCATTTGCTCACAGATAGTGAGGACGCGAACTACTGGACGAGGTGGACGACCACCAGTGCCACCAGCTGAGACCACCAGAGGCCATGGGCGCGGTCGTGGTCATGGTAGAGGCAGATCAGCGAGGGCAGCACCTACAGATCCACCAGCTGCCCTAGCTCTGGATCAGGCACTAGCTACGGATGCTCCAGCAGCACCAGTTCACACGTCATCTATACCCATCGTAATTTCGGGTCTTTAGTAGGCCTTGGCACGGATCTTATCAATTTGCACTGGCCTGGCTCAGGTAGTTTCAGCCACTACTGCAGTAGCTACTTGCACAACCGCTGCTTGCACACCTAAGTAGGTAGTGCAGGGACTACAGACGCCGGGGCACCTCCAGCTCAGCCGGTTGTGCCAGTTCAGGAGTTCGTAGTACCAACCATGCCGAATGATGAGTAGCGTCGCCTTGAGAGGTTTGGTAGGCTCCAGCCTCCTTCGTTCAGTGGTGCTGAGGGCGAGGATGCCCAGGGTTTACTTGACAAGTGTCAACGGATGCTCCGTACAGCAGGGACTCTTAAGTCTAGTGGTGTGGCATTTACCACCTTTCAGTTCTCGGGGGCTTCCTTTACTTGGTGGGACGATTTTGAGAGGCGTACACCTGTCGGTGCAGCACCCTTTCTTGGCAGTAGTTCTCCGCTCTCTTCTTGGAGAAGTATATACAGCAGTCCCACAGAGAGGAGCTGCGTAGGCAGTTTGAGTGGTTGATGCAGGGAGATATGACCGTGACCCAGTATGATATGAGGTTTTCTAAGTTGGCTTGTCATGCCATTTGGATGATTCCGTCAAATCATGAGAGGATCAGGAAATTTGTGGATGGCCTTAACTACCATCTCTGTATTCTGATGACTAGAGAGAGTATTGGGTGATATGTTCGAGGAGGTGGTCGATATTGCTCGTGAGATTGAGACAGTTCACCGTCGGGAGTGAGAGGAGAGGGAGGCTAAGAGGCCTTGAGGATCGGGCAGTTATAGTGGTGCTTCTTCGAGGGGCCAGTTCCAGCATGGTAGAGGTCGTTCTTTCAGGCCTGCTCAGTCGGCCCGTCTAGAGTATCATGGAGCATATTCAGGTCGTGGTCATCATGGGTCTCAGCAGGGCCAGCCTTCATTCAACGCACTCCCAGCTCGGATTTCATCTCGTGCCCCATCACCTTAGGGTTCTTTTGCGCCGAGTGCATCTGATAGTCACTCCGGTGCGAGGGGTTCCCTTCAGTCCCCATCTCAAGCACTGGGTAGTTGTTATGAGTGCAAAGAGTTTGGATATATGAGGAGGTAGTGACCTTAACTTCGTGATGGTCAGTTTCAGCAGAGGGGTTAGCTCCCGACTTCTGCTCCAATTACTTCACCACCCGCCCAACTAGCTAGGGGTGGAGGTCAGGCAGCCAGGGGTTGCCCCAGAGGGGGAGGTCGATCAGGCGGTGGCCAGGCTCGTTTCTATGCTATTCCTGGCAGGACAGATGCTATTGATTCGGATGCTGTCATTACAGGTATTCTTTCAGTCTCCCACAGAGATGTCTCTATATTATTTGATCCTGGTTCCACCTATTCTTATGTGTCCTCATATTTGGCTCTTAATTTGGGTACGACCCTGAGAGTTTCTTTCTTTACTTGTTCATGTGTCTACCCTAGTGGGCGATACTGTTGTTGTGGACGGTGTGTACCGGTCATGTGTTGTGACCATTGGGGGTCTGGAGACCCAAGTTGATCTATTGCTATTGACCATGGTGGACTTTGATGTTATTTTGGGCATGGATTAGTTATCTCCGTGTCATGCTATTCTAGAATGTCATGCTAAGACAATCACTTTGGCTATGCCGGGTGTACCGCTGATCGAGTGGCGTGGCATGACTGATTATGTTCCTAGTAGAGTGATCTCTTTCTTGAAGGCCCACCGTATGGTTGGGAAGGGTTGTCTGTCATATCTAGCGTTTGTGAGAGATGTTGGAGCTGGTACTCTTAGCATTTATTCTATTCCAGTTTTAAGGGATTTTACTGATGTTTTTTCTGCAGACCTGTCGGGCATTCTACCGGACAAGGATATTGATTTTGGTATTGACCTGGTGCCGGGCACTTAGCCCATTTCTATTCTGCCGTATCGTATGGCACCAGCAGAGTTGAAAGAATTGAAGGAGCAGCTTCAGGAACTCCTAGATAAAGGGTTTATTCGGCCAAGTGTGTCACCATGGGGTGCCCCGGTCTGTTTGTGAAGAAAAAGGATGGAACAACAATAATGTGCATTGATTACAGGCAATTGAACAAGGTAACAATTAAGAACAAGTATCCTTTGCCTCGCATTGATGATTTATTTGACCAGCTTCAGGGAGCCAGGGTGTTCTCTAAGATTGATCTCCGTTCGGGCTATCACCAGTTGAAGATCAGGGATTCAGATATTCTTAAGACTGCTTTCAGTACTAGATATGGTCACTATGAGTTTCTTGTCATGTCCTTCGGGCTGACCAATTCCCCAGCAGCATTCATGCATTTGATGAACAGTGTATTTCGACCTTATCTGGATTCACTCGTTATTGTATTTATTGATGATTTTCTGGTATACTCGCATAGTAAGGAGGAGGACGCAGAGCATTTGCGAGTTGTATTGCAGAGATTGAGGGAGGAGAAGCTTTATCCAAAGTTCTCCAAGTGTGAGTTTTGGCTCGGTTCAGTGGCTTTCTTGGGACACGTGATGTCCAGCAAAGGTATTCAGGTTGATCCGAAGAAGATAGAGGCGGTTCAGAGTTGGCCTAGACCGTCCTCAGCCATAGAGATTCGTAGCTTTCTTGGGTTGGTAGGATATTATCGCCGGTTTGTTCAGGGATTCTCATCCATTGCATATCCTTTGACCAAGTTGACTTAGAAGGGTGCTCCATTTGTATGGTCGAATGAGTGTGAGGAGATCTTTCGGAAGCTCAAGACAGCTTTGACCACAACTCCAATATTGGTTTTGCCATCAGCGTTAGGTTTATATACCGTATATTGTGATGCTTCTAGAGTTGGGATTGGTTGTGTATTCATGCAGAAGGGTAGAGTTATTGCTTATGCTTCTCGTTAGTTGAAGCCCCATAAGAAGAACTACTGTGTTCATGATTTGGAGTTGGCTCCCATAGTTCGTGCATTGAATATTTGGATGCATTACTTATATGGCGTATCTTGTGAGGTATTCACCGATCATCACAGTTTTCAGCATTTGTTCAAGCAAAAGGATCTAATTTGAGGCAGCGGAGATGGCTAGACTTGCTTAAGAATTTAATATTACTATTCTGTATCATCTAGGAAAGGCCAATGTAGTGGCCGATACTTTGAGCCGAAAGTCAGTGAGTATAGGGAGTTTGGCGTACATTCCAGTTGGGGAGAGACCCCTTGCAGTTGATGTTCAAACCTTGGCCAATCAGTTTGTGAGACTAGATATTTTGCAGCCCAGTCGGGTGTTGGCTTGTGTGGTTTCTCGGTCTTTCTTATATGATTGCATCAGAGAGCGCCAGTATGATGATCTGCATTTGCTTGTCCTTAAGGACAGAGTTCAGCATGATGATGCCAGAGATGTGACCATCGGTGATAATGGTGTGTTGAGGATGCAGGGCCAGATCTGTATGGCCAATATGGATTGGGTTAGAGAGTTGATTCTGGAGGAGGCCCATAGCCCGTGGTATTCCATTCATCCGGGTGCCGCGAAGATGTATCAGGATTTAAGGCAGCACTATTGGTGGAGAAGAATGAAGAAAGATATTGTGGGATTTGTAGCTCGGTGTCTCAACTATCAGCAAGTAAAATATGAGCATCAGAGACCTCGCGGCTTGCTTTAGCAGATGGTTATTCCCGAGTGGAAGTGGGAAAGGATTACTATGGACTTTGTGGTTGGACTTCCTCGGACTTTGAAAAAGTTTGATTCTATTTGGGTGATTGTGGATCGGCTGACAATGTATGTGCACTTCATTCCTGTGTGCACTACCTATTCTTAAGAGCGGTTGGCAGGGATTTTTATCCGAGAGATTGTTCGATTGCATGGTATTTCGGTTTCCATCATCTCAGATAGAGGTACTCAGTTTACTTCACAGTTTTGGAGAGCCATGCAGAGAGAGTTGGGTACTCAGGTGGAGTTGAGCACAAGATTTCATCCTCAGACGGACGGACAGTCCGAGCGTAGTATTCTGATATTGGAGGATATGTTGCATGCTTGAGTTATTGATTTTGGAGGTTCCTGGGATGAGTTTTTGTCGCTTGCAGAGTTTGCCTACAACAAGAGCTACCAGTCGAGTATTCAGATGGCTCCGTATGAGGCTTTGTATGGGAGGTGGTACAGATCTCCAGTTGGTTGGTTTGAACCCGGCGAGGCTAGGCTATTGGGGACAGATTTGGTTCAGGATGCCTTAGAGAAGGTGAAGGTGATTTAGGAGAGACTTCGTATAGCGCAGTCGCATCAGAAGAGTTATGCGGACCGGAAGGTTCGAGATGTATCCTACATGGTGGGTGAGAAGGTCTTGCTGAACGTTTCACCCATGAAGGGTGTTAGGAGATTTGGAAAGAAAGGGAAGTTGAGTTCGCGGTTCATTGGGCCTTTAGAGGTACTTCGGAGGATTGGGGAGGTGGCTTATACGCTTGCTCTAACACCCAGCTTGTCTAGCGTGCATCCGATATTTCATGTTTCTATGCTCCGGAAGTATGTTGGAGATCCGTCTCATGTTTTGGATTTCAGCATGGTTTAGCTGGATGATGATTTGACCTTTGATGTGGAGCCAATAGCTATTTTGGGTTGCCAGGTTCGGAAGTTGAGGTCAAAAGATATAACTTCAGTGAAAGCGTAGTGGAGAGGTCGGCCCATGGAGGAGCTACCAGGGAGACCGAGCGTGAGATGCGGAGCGGATATCCTCACATATTTAAGGTTTCAGGTACATTTCTTGACTCATTCGAGGACGAACGTTTGCTTAAGTTGGGGAGGATGTGACGACCCCGCCAAGTCGTCTCATGAGTTACGCCTCCGTTTCCACCGTTTCTGCTTCTGTATGCTTCATTATCCGTGTTTTATATGGTTGAGTTGATTGGTTTGCGTTTGGTGTGATTTTGGTAAGAAATGAGACACTTAGTCTCTTTTAAGAAGGCTAAGTTGGAAAAGTCAACCAGATGTTGACTTATGAGTTAGAGGGCTCGGATGTGAGTTCCAATGGTTCGGATAGCTTCGGGAGGTAATTTGTGACTTAGGTTTGTGATCGGAAGTGGTTTTGGAGGTCCGGTGTAGAATTAGGCTTGAATTGGCAAAGTTAGTATTTTGGCGATTTCCGGTTGATAGGTGAGATTTTAATCCGGGGGTCGGAATGGAATTCCGAGAGTTGTTGCAACTTCGTTATGTCATTTGGGATGTGTTTGCAAAATTTTAGGTCATTTGGACGTGGATTGGTTGGGTTTTTGATCAAAAGCGTATTTCGGAAGTTTTTAGAAAACTTAGGCTTGAATTCGATGTGAATTGGTGGTTTTGGAGTTGTTTGTGGTGTTTTGATGATTGGAACAAGTTTGAATAAGGTATTTCATTATGTTTGTGCTTTTGGTTGAGGTCCCGGGACCTCGGGGTGATTCCGGATGGCTAACGGAGAAGTTGGAACCTTGTTGCAGCAGTTGATGTTGCTGCTTCCGGTATCTCCACACTTGTGGATTTGGGACCGCAGGTGCTGTGCCGCACATGTGGAAGGAGAGCCGCAGAAGCGAATTTGGGAAGGTTTGTCAGGGACCGCAGATGCGGCATATGGACCGCACCTGCGGAGTCGCAGATGCGGCTCATGGACCCTAAGTGATTTCCGCATATGCGAAGGAATTACCGCAGAAGCGGTACCGCAGGAGCGGTGGTGGGTTCGCAGATGCGAAAACCCCTGAGCAGAATGTTTATAAGTCATTTTATCCGCGATTTTGAGCCATTTTTCCTCCATTGCTGAGTATTTTGAGAGTTTTTTGAAGGTGATTAAAGAGGGATTCAAGGAGAATCGATTGGAGGTAAGATTTTCGAACCTAAAAATCGAATCTATTGTGAAATTAACCTAGAAATTCTTGGAACTTGAGCTAAAAATGGAAGAACTAGGGCTTGGGATTTTGAACTTTTGAATTGCGATTTGAGGGACCATTTGAGGTTGGATTTGAGAACTTTTGATATGTATGAACTCGTGGGAGGATACGCAACCCGTTGATGTAAAAATTTCTGAGTTTCAAGAAGTGGTCCTGGGGCTCGGGTTTCGCTAATTTCGGTGTTTTTAATATTTTCGATTGTTTTCAATTGGGATTTGCTCCCTTAGCATATTGTGACTTATTCGTTCTGATTTTGGCTAGATTCGACGCGTGAGGAAACCAATTTAAGAGGCAAAGGCGTAGCGAGCTAGAGTTTTTGCTTGTTTGAGGTGAGTAATGAATGTAAATGATGTCCTGAGGGTTTGAAACCCCGGATTTGCACATCGAAGTGCTATATTGAGGTGAGACACGCGCTTGATGATGAGTGTGGGGTCGTTTACTATTGGGGATTGTGACTTGGTCCATCCCGGGTGATGCTTGTACCGCATATTTGATTAAAGCTAATTTGTCATCATCATTATTTGGACTGATTGCCATATTTGGGCTTCGTGCCAACTATTTGATCCCTCCGGGGAGTTTTACCACTATTTCCTCACTGTTTTGACTTACTACTTAAACTCAGTCATACCTTTTTCCACTATTTTATAACTCAGCCACTTTTACTCGGTTCTGAAACTAAAATGATACATTAATTGATGTTTTGGGCTGGGAACTACTGTTTTACCAATACCTGAAGGGCTTATATGATTTCTGGACTGAGTACGGCCAAGGGCCAAATGTGAGGATACTATGGGATCGGGCTGCGTATCGCAGCAGTGTTATACTGATATTGATATGAGGCTGAGGGCCTAGATTTGATGCCACGAGATGGCTTGATATTGCGCTTGGGCCGTAAGGGGCCCCTCCCTGAGTCTGCACACACCCAGTGAGCACCGTCAACGAAATATATGGATCGGGCTGCATGTCGCAGTGGGTACTATAGGGTACCGTTATATGTGTTCATTTTCTTTATATGTCTGTCACTTAACTGCTAATTTGTTGTAGCATTACCATATTTCGTTTCCATTGGTTTATTGCTTTCATATTACTTGTTCAAACTGCCGCATTATAGCTTACTCTGTGTTTTTCCGTGACTTCTTATTCTCGGTCATTATTTATTCTTATTACTCACTAGGTCGGAGTACTCATATTACTCCCTGCACCTTGCGTGCAGATCCAGGTGTTCCAGAGGCTGAGTGAGGATTTCCAGTCGATTAGTTCATGTCCGGGAGCATTGAGGTAGTTGCACGGCATCCGCAGCCCGGATCTCTCCCTTTTATCCTTTTGTTTTATCCGCATTTCCTAGACTGATTATGTATTAGGATGTTAAACTTGTACCGGAGGCTCGAGACTTGTGACACCGGATCTATATGGGCTGTGTAGTAGTATTATCATCTGAATTTCCGCATATTTAACTCGTTGTCTTAAACTCTTATTAGGGTGATTTAGCAATTTATCTGTGTTAGCTGATAATGATTTTCATAAGAAAACGGATTGGGGTTGTTAGTTGGTCAGGCTTGCCTAGCAGTATGTTGGGCGCCATCACGACCAGAGTTGGGGTCGTGACATAAAGTCATTAATTTTATTTAATAAAGAAACAAATAGTAGATGACCATAGTAATATAAAGAATAAAATAAATATAAGAGTGAAGCAGTGAAATTTATAAACAAAATCATAAATATCTACTAAAATTTTCCAAAACATAGTGTCACAAGTGCACGAGCAACTAGTAGAATATACAAAACGTCCTATACTATTGTTTGAAGTAAGATATACCTAAAGGTAAATACAATAAGGTAGAAACTCTGGGTAATGCAGAACAGAGCATAGAAAGTAGCTCACCACTAAGTCTCCGAGTAGCGGGGATACGCGCCTGATTGGCCACCAGATGCACCTGCATCAGATCCTGCGCGATTAATGCAAAAGTATAGTGTGAGTACATAAATAACATGTACCTAGTAGGTATCTAGTTTTACTTCGAAAAAGTAGTGACGAGGGGTCAATATGGACGCATACTAGAGGTCAATAAATAAAGTATAGGGATCAGAAATAGGCATGAAATACAACAATAACATTGAAATAAGAAATAGTAAATAACAATTCTTAAACATAGTATCATGTAATATCTCCAACTAATACATGCTAAGTTTTTAACACATAAGGGCCACCAAGTTATTTTTCAAGTCTTAGATCAAGATATAAATATCAAGTATAATTAGACTCCGAGCAACATCAAACATGATTTATACCGAGCTCATACTACTCGATCCAAAATAGTGTGTACACCGCCAAGGGTCAACCGACACGAACTATAGATGCATCTTATATACAATCGAGGGGTTCGGCATGATCCAAAGGAATAGAGAAAACTCTACAAACTTCGATCAATGACTACTACATATGAATAATAATCAAGGAAGGCATAAATTCCGCTAACAATCAAGTATTCCATCAAAACACAAAGTAATGAAGCTTAGCCTTTTAAAATCCTTTATCCAATTTCCATTATGAATTCAAGTACAAATTGGGTGCAAATAATCCAAGTAATGCATAGTAAAGTGCTAAGTCTACTCGGACACAAGTATGAATTTAGCTATGTATGGACTCTTGTCACATCGTGCATACGTTCAACCCACAATTATTAGAAAATAATTATTTAAAATACCTACGAGGATAATTTCTTCTTACAAGGTTAGGCAAGAGATTTACCTCATTTTCAAATCCTCTTCTCGGTCCACAATTCACACTAAAATCCTCAAATCGGTGCCGAAAAATTAGAAACTAGCCAAAGGTTGTACAAGTTAATCAATATATGCTTAAAAGTTTAAAATTTACCTATTAGAGTAATTACCCAACCCAATTTGGATGATTCCTAAAATTCACCTAAGAGCCCATGTGCCCATATTTCGGAAATTTTTGTAAATAAATATTATCCATAACCTCACGAACACATATATATAATTTTTACTTGATTCCATAATCATTTTTGTGATTTAATCCTTATTTTTATCCAAACCTAGGTTTTTTAACAAAATCCTAAAATTGTTACATTTTTCATGGTAAATCTATCCATAATCCATGTATTAAACTGACACTATGTAGAGATTTCATACCTCAATGTGCTAGATGAAAAACCCTCTCCAAAGAGGTCTAAAATCGACCACAATTTGAGATAAATGAACAAAATAAGTCAACGTCCCATTTTAATCGAGTCTATTGCCCAACGATACTTCTTCGCGATTGCGGAAGGGGCCTCGCAATCAAGATGGCAAGCTGCCAAGCCCCCCCTAGAAATGTACGTCGCGAACGTGAAGGCTTGCCTGAACAAAGCTTCGCGAATGTGGCCCCACCTTCGTGACATGAAGGGTAATTAGCCAGCTGACCCCCAGACCTGATTTTTCTACGCGATCGCAGACCCAACTCTGAAATACAATGACTAGTGACCTAGAGCTTCGCAATTGCGAACTACTTATCGTGATCGTGTAAAAAAAAATTTCCCCCAGCCCCATTCCTTCATCGTGAACGTGTGGACTTCTCCACGTTCACGAAGAAGCAAACCAGAACCAGCAACTTTAGCAATTTTGGACTTAGCTCTAGGCCGTTCTAAACACACCTGAGCCACCTGATACCCCGTCCAACTGCACCAACGAGTCCATAAACATAATATGGACCTTATAAAATCCTCGAAACATGTAAAACAAACTCGAAACTAAGAATTGTACCCCAAAACCAAATTGATCAACTTATGAACTTCAAACTTCTTCAACAAGCTCCGAATGCGTCAAATCATACTAAGACAACTCGGAATGATGTCAAATGTTTTGTACATGACATAAATCACCATATAGACCTATTCCTTGGCTCAAAATCCCAAACGGACCTTGATAACACCAAAGTCTACTTTAAACCAAATTTAACTAACTTGAAAAGATTCAATGCACCAACTTTCAACATTAAGCGCCGAAATGCTCCCGGATCACCCAAAGCTCGATATGAATATTCGTCCAAGTCCAAAATCATAATATGAGCCTATTGGAACCATAAAATCCCGGTTCCAAGGTCGTTTACTCAAAATGTTGACTCAAGTCAAACTTGGCCATCTTAAGCCACTATTAAGGAACTAAGTGTTACGATTTCAACCCGAACCCTTCCAAACTCAAACCAACCATCCCCAAAAGTCGTAAATTAGTAAAAGCACATACAAGAAGTCTTAATTAGGAAAACGTGGATCTAGAAAGAAAAACAACCGATCGCATCGTTACAACTGCACAGGTTGTATCAGTGAATATCTTTTAACTAAAAAGCCTTGTCACTACTTCATCGAGGTTAGACAAGATACTTACTAGGTATACTGGATCAGTTATACTCATACTATACTTTTTCATAGAGATGAGATGTGGTGGACGACGGGAGCTAGCACTCAAGATGTACTAGCCTTACGGATATAGCTATCACTTTTCTTTGAGTAGTTTTAGAGTTGAGTTCTTTTATGTACATTCCAAAATAGAAGTTGTATTTATTTCATATTAGTTTTTGCGAAAATCCAATATTAGTAGCTAATGACTTGTACTATCAATCCTTGGGTAGTTGTACAAAGGATTAGTTGTTTCATCTTTTATTTCTCATTAATCTTATTTGGATTATGTTGACTGTTAGTTGGCTTACCTAGCGGGTTGGGTTAGGTGCCATCACGACTAGTTGGCTTACCTAGCGGGTTGGATTATGTGTATGTGTACAATTACCCAAGTACTCTCCTCAATATATGATACGGCATATAAGAATGATATGAATTCAATCAAATAAGTAACCATGGAAATTGCAAGTAAAGATGAAATTCAAAATCCCAGTAAACACTAACCAGGTTTTTCCTCAACAATTTCATATTCGTACCAAACCACTGATCAGTTTTCTCAAATCCGTGTATACACCATCAAGAGATAAGCATGATAGGGTAACCTTAGATTGATGAATCCATGTCTACACGCTGCATAGACAACTCATGTGCTGCACGAACAACTCACACATTGCACAGATAACTCACGTGCTAATAATATCTATATCTTGATCCGCACTGACAACTCACGTGCCAATAATATCAATTGCAAGATCAAATCATGTGCCAACAATCAAATCCGCCCGACGTGGTCACAGGCTACCAGCCCAAATCATAACTCATAAAAAATAATATATGAAAATACATGAACATGATTAATATTTATCAAGTTTCATACTCCTGGACTGGTATAACTAACATGCTATAGTGTAGGCATGTGCAATGTTTGCTATCACAACTAGAACAAAGAATTTTATCATGAATCAGCAATTTATCAGGTTTAATAGGGAAAATAACCTGAACGAAATCTCAAATGTGGTATAAATAACTCATATAGGAATAAAATAGGAGAAACATTATAACGAGAAGCTTAATAGTCAATTCAAGGCTTATCATAGCCTCAACACCGCCCCGAGCATGAAACTAGTTACCCTGTGCACATATATGGGCTCAACCCCAAATATATGTGCCACTCATAGCACGCAACTATCACAAATAATTAAGGCAACTAGTGCCTCAACCATGTTTAGGTAAGATACTTACATCGAGTGTAAAGCCCCGGAAAATTTTGCTAAGTAATTTAAGATTTCGTAGTACCAAGGTAGGCTAGTTATTTTATTTTGTGTGAAAACGAGGATTAATGATATAATAGATATCAATTGGATATGGTTATAAGCGTATACGTCATATTATATGTGATTTGGGGTCAAAGAAGAGACCCACATCTAAGCCATGTTGGAAAATTACATAAAAGGCTAAAATTCTAAATGGGTACGCACAAGACCACACTTTGGATGAGCATATCTACAGATATATAATGTTTTATATGAAGCACAAACTATCAAAAAATAGATCTTCGAGTCTAATTTCTAAATCTTCAAACCGTTTGTCATTTGGACTTTCCTACAAGAAGCTATGACCAAATTACCAAAGGCTGGCGGAGGACTGCGCGGATGCGAAGCATCCGAGGCTGCGTCCGAAAAGAGGGACTGACAGTGAAGTGTTGCCATAGCATCCAGGTCAGCATCCGAGCTCCTGAGAGGAGTGAAGTTGGGATGCGAAGCATCCGAGGCAGCATCCGAAATTTGTGCTTATAAACACAATTTCGGGATTCATTTTCCCCATTTCTTTTGGACGACTCTTAGGTCTTCCTTCACCCTCTCTAGACCTTCAACTCCACCCATCTTTAAGGTAAGAAATCTCCATTAACTTGGGGTGAAATTTCATCATTCCTACAATAATATTGATGAAATCTACTCATAAAACACATAGATCTTCAAGAAATTCCTTCAAGAACTCAAAGGAGGGTTTGCAAGATTTCTTCCAAAAGGTAAATCTTACACCATTAGACTTACATATATTGTTATATTATGGGAATATAAGTATGAATTAAGTATTTTAACTCTTTGTGGGGTGATTGGAAGCCATAAGTTCCCAATATAAATACATAATTACTGTAGAGATTTAAAGGTGATTACTTGATAAGATTTGTTGGTTGGGTGTGAATGGATGGTCATGCGTATGTTGTTGAAAGTTATAAATTGGTTAGGAATGATGGTGGAATAAATTATTGGTTAATGGTGATAGTTGGACGAACGAATACTATAGTTATGAGGTGTAAAGATCTATACCTACAAGGTGTTTGATAATATGTCTAAGTGGCATAAGTTATGGAATTTATTACTAATATTGGCCTATTGAATGTTGTATTGTAGATTGAAGTTGCTTAAGTGTATTGGATCATTGTAGTATCATTAAGGGGAAAATTTCAGGTATGTATGGCTAAAACCCCGTCTTTTAGAAATTAAGCTCCATCGATGTTTGTGTAAATACGGTAAGATCAAAGTTGAATTGTTGTGTTGATTGTTGTTTCACATGAATTCGGGTTTGTGACCTTATATGCGTGAAAGATGTGTCTCAATATGATAAATGTGCTATTCTTGATTACTTTAAAGGGTGCAAGGAATATGAATCATGTACTGAAATTCTTAGACCTTAAATTGAGATTGAAGCTACATATGTTGTGTCCTCTATGTAAAGTCTCATCTATGCTTACAATTTTATTTGCTCTTGTGTGCACGTATTATCCTAAATTATAAATTTAACATTGAAATTGGAAATGATGTGAAATGTGGCCTAGTGCCAAATATATGACGGGATAGTTGTGGGCCCAAGTTCCTATGAAATAACATATATGAAACAAAGATAGAATAGAGATGATTGATGGAAAAGGGAAACACCTTGGTAAGGCGGCCTCGCCTATCAGGCCGAGATTGGACGTCATGCCGCACACATGGTGGTATTGTGTTGATATTGAATCCCGGATAAAAAGGGAAAATGAGATTGTGATTGAAATGTATGTCTCTAGTGAGGCAACCTAGCCGATCGGGCCGTGATCGGATGCCATGTTATACACACATGGTGGTAATGTGTTGATAATTGATATTGGAAAGTGAGACTGAAATAAGGGCAACATCTTGAAAGATGACTTAGCCGATCGGGCCGTGATCGGACTCCGCTCAAGAAAGTGGTGGTATTGTGAATGATGATGAACAATATTAAAAGCCCCAAACTAAAGCTATGGAAATTATGTGAAAGCTATGTGATTCCTATTATTTGATGATGTAGTGATTGTTTAAAGCTTTTGTTGAATCCTTATGATTTTTTGTACTTTTGTATGGTTGTTCTTTCTAACTGGATGGTGTTTAGTTATACATACTAGTGCTATTTGATGGCACTAACGTCCCTTTTGCTGGGGACGCTATGTCTTTAAATGGATGTAGGTGTTTCTATAGCAGGCAGTGTTGGTCGCAGCTAGTGTTGCATCATCCTTTCAGCTGACTTGGTAAGCCCCACTTCATTTCGGGGTCCCGTTTCATCTATTTATCATGTACATTGTATTTTAGGTATAGTCGATGCCTTGTTGCCGGCATTTCCATATTACTTATTAGTTGTATTTAGAGGCTTCGTAGACAGGTTGTTGGTAGTGTCGGGTATTGGAATTAAAGTGGAAGTATAGATATTTGGCAATGATGTATAAAACTTGTAATATCTTTAAAATTGTGAACGAAGTGGTTAATGGAAATGAAATGGAATTGTTAATGACATGTTTATAGAATTTGATTAATGGTGTGCATTTCCTCTTTATTCAAAGATGAATTTGGGTAGTATGAAACCTAGCAGGCTTGCTCAGTCGGGTTTACTCGGTTGAGCGCCGGTCGCGCTCCTCGAATTTTGGGGCATGACAAACTTGGTATCAGAGCCTAAGGTTTTAAAGTATCCTAGGATGTCTCGGAGCCGTGTCTAGTAGAGTCCTTCTTATCGGTGTGTTGTCGACCACATCTATAAGTTGGAGGCTACATGGACATTTTAGGAATGTTACCCTTCTTCAACACTCTAGATCGTGCGATAGAGCTTGACTATGAGATTGTCTTCTAACACGTGCTTTAAGGTTCAAGGTAAGTTTAAATGATCTTTTGTCTATTCCAAGTAATGTTGTCTTATGACATGAAAAATGGGCAAAGGCCTGAATATTAAGGAGATGGCACATGTATCGTGTTGAACGAATGGTACAAATATATGAAATACGTACATAGTACCAGAAGCATACTTTTAATCGTGAAAAGTGTTAAAAATGATTATCACCTCAAAGGAGACATTGACATGATAAATGAGACGCAAGCTTATATGGCACATATGGGTAGTGTGAGAAGTATGTAAATGATCCTAAGGTGTAAAAGAAAATTTGTTATATAAGCATGTGGTATATGTAAGGCATGACCAGGAGAGTAATGACAAACATGTAGGTCTCTCACGGGAGACAAGAAGTTACGAAAGGAGAGTCAATTAAACCCACGATAAGAAGACCCATGTACAACGAACTTTATAAAAATCCATAAGTGTACGAAGTGATATTACACTCCTAAAGGATATTGACATGAGGAATTTGAATCCCAAGCTCGTGAGACTGAATAAGAGCAAAGAACTTATGAGGTTAATACCATGGCGACTTAAATCTCCCAAATAGTTGAACATATATACAAGGGCTAGAGACATGAGACATATGTTCCTCAAGTTTCTAAATTCAAGACCTGTGTCGAAATTCGGGACATTCGCCGGAAGTGGGGGAGGAAGGGCCATGGTGAGGCTACTTAAATATAATGAACAAGAGTTGGACCATGTAGCTATGATGTTTGAGTATTTTGTTAAAGACATGTGTAGTCTAGAAAATTGGTAAGGGGTAACGTGATTCTCTAAAAGGATATGCTAATGATAGACCACTAGTACCCAAAAAAAAGGTGGAAGGTTAAGGAAGGTAAATTTTTCATACAGGGCAATGTGAATGATAGGGTCAACGATCCTAGAAACTAAGAGTATATTTGTAAAGGGATTTTATACTTGTTAGAGGGCCAGGAACAATGGAACCTAAGGAAGTACTATAGGTCAAATGTGGAAGGTTGCGAGTTTTTAGAATGGGTTAATCATAGATTTGTGATTTAACCAAAGTTTCAAGACGTTAAGAAAGGCGGAACGAGTGGGAGAAATATATGTGATGCTATAATAACCCAAGAGGGTATTTGGGCTTGATGGACAGCCTAAAAAATCTTACAAGCAAAGAAGTATTAAGTGATATGCGACCGACTAAAGGATCAGAATGGTGGACTCCCTTAGAGCATAAGTATTAATAAAAGTTATACAGGACTAACTATAATGCAACCGACTTGGGTGACACCGAATATCAACTAAAGGATCTAGAGACAGTTCATGTCTACATATCAATGGAAAGTGAGACTAATGGAGGTGAAGTTGTGGTATGATAAACTCACTAAACCAGGAATTATGATATTACAAGTTCACCGGAGGTAGACAAGTGCGTGGCACAAAAACTCTATCAATTATGCACTATGAGTAAAATAGAATGGGAATGAATGTTCCAGTTAGAAAGAAAAGATGGTACCAGCATATTATCTAGGACAAAGGGTGATAAAAAAGGAAAGACAACACAATCTACCCAAAGGGCAAATGAAAGGTTCAAAATAGAATGAAAGAGGATGAACACTTTTTACGGACCAGACATGTTGAACATGGTAACTCTTAAACTGCAATATCATGGAACTCTATTGGTAGCTACAATACGGGAAATGAGATGAATTACTCATCGAGGATAGAATCAGGTGGATTAAGTCTTACATTTAAGAGTAAAACCAAAAGTCGTTGTTGAAGAATTGAGGAGGATCTCAAGTTTCAGAGAATACCCTTCTCGGGCTAGTGACTCTTCCTAAATTGTATACATATAAAGGTTGTTGAAATGTGTTTTGGACGGTGTTTAACCATACAGAGGGATCGTTAGAATATTCACAAGGGAAGTGGAGTGGTTTCTTAAATTCGATAAGTCATGTAAGGAGGAAAACGTTTGTCTAGGAAAGGTCTGAGCACAATGTTACATTACATTTGATGTATGTCGTGCATGTTGATGATGTGAAGGTGTGTGCGAAGGCTAGAAGATATGATTTCTTTGAAATAAAAGACCCCATAAGAAAACTCATCCAGTAATGTCTTTTGTTGAGAATTTGGAAGAGTTAGTTGCAAGTATTCACAGGAGATTGTAACTATATCAGGGAAATTATTGTAGAACTTAATTTGTGGGAGGTTTTATGTAAGAGAAATATGATAAAGATGTTCCACTAATGATGCAACGTGTTAAGGTGAAAGTTTATGCCTCTAGGAAACTCAAGAATCATGGAAAGAACTATGCAACACATGACTTAGAGCTTGCGGCAGTGGTGTTTGCACTAAAGATTTGGCGACATTATTTGTATGGGGTCCACATGGATGTATTTATGGACTACAAGAGCCTTCAATATATTTTCAAACAAAAGGAGTTAAATTTGAGGCAGAGAAGATGGCTTGATTTACTCAAAGACCACGACCTCGATATTCAATATCACCCGGGAAAAGCCCAACGTCATGGCAGATGCTCTTAGCTAGAAATCTATGGATAGTTCAGCTCACTTGGAGGAATATCAAAGATCGTTGGCTAGGGAGGTTCACTAATTGGCTAAGTTGGGAGTTCGTCTTGCGAACTCTAGTGAATGTGGGGAAATTGTGCAAAATAGGGTAGAATCGTCACTTGTGGAAGAAGTGAAAGAGAATCAATACAACAATCCATTGTTGGTACAGCTGAAAGAGAGGATTCATAAACACAAGACCACAACTTTTTCTTTTAGCATTGATAAGCCTATGTGTTCCAGGTATTGATAGTCTTCGAGAAAGGATTTTGGCAAAAGCTCACACTTCTAGGTATTCCGTACACCCAGGTTCTACAAAAATGTATCATGATCTCAAAAGTTTATTGGTGGAATAACATGAAAATGGATGTGGCGGACTTTGTGGCAAAATGTCCAAACTGTCAGCAAGTGAATGCTGAACATCAAAGGCCTGGAGGATTGTTACAAAGCATAGAAATTCCAATGTGGAAATGGGAAATGATCAATATGGAATTTGTGGTAGGATTACCGTGTACTACGCGCAAGTTCGACTTAGTTTGGGTAATCCTGGATCGACTCACGAAATCAGCGCATTTCTTACCAGTCAAATCTACTGACACAGCGGAATAATATGCTCAACTGTATATCAAAGGAATAGTCAGGTTGCATGGCACTCCAGTCTCAATCATTTCATATTGAGGGGCTCAGTTCATTGCTAACTTATGGAAGAAATTTCAGCAAGGTTTGGGAATGCAGGTAAATCATATCACATCTTTCCATCCTTAAACCGACGGCCAAGCATAGCGGACTATTCAGACATTTGAGGACATGTTGCGTGCTTGTACTCTTGATTTCAAAGGTAGTTGGGATGACCATTTTCCACTCATAGAATTTTCTTACAGCAACAACTTCCATGCTAGTATCCAGATGGCACCATTTGAGGCATTGTATGGTAGGAGATGTAGATCTCCCATTGGGTGGTTCGAGGTTGGAGAAGCTGAATTGATAGGGCCGGACCTCATGCATCAGGATATGGAGAAAGTCAAGATTATTAAAGAGAGGTTGAAAACTGCTCAAAGTCGCCAAAAGTCGTATTCGAATGTTCGTCGCAGAGACTTGGAGTTCAAAGAAGATGATTGGGCATTTTTGAAGGTTTCCCCCATGAAGGGTATAATGCGGTTTGGAAAGAAAGGAAAACTAAGTCCGACGTATGTGGGGCCATACAAAATCATTCAGAGGATTGGTCAGGTGGCATACAAGCTCGAGCTACCGTCCGAGATATCATTGGTACACCCAGTATTCCATGTGTCTATGTTAAAGAAGATAGTGGGAAATCCATCAGCTATTGTGCCAGTTGAGACTATTAAGGTTAATGAAGAATTATCGTATGAAGAAATTCCAGTTGCCATCCTTGATTGAGAAGTCCAAAAGTTGAGAAATAAAGAAATTGCCTTCGTGAAAGTGTTATGGCAGAAACAGCAAAGTGAGGAAGCCATTGGGAAGCCGAGAAAGAAATGAAGAAGAAGTACCCTCACTTGTTTGGATAGCTGTGTAATTAAGTATTTGTGTCCTATGAATATGTTGAAAGCTTACCTTCTATGCATTATGTATCACATAGTTAGTTGATGATAATAGTGTTTCTTTTTTAAAAATGCATTGCTTATGGGGCCACGGTTGGCATCATTTTATATTATGTTGCATATTTGGATTATGTATATGTTGATAGGATGTGTTTCCGGGATTCTCTGACAGGTGGATAGGCCCAGTTACAAGGGAAACACTATCGAAATTTCTGAAAAATTTGGGAGTTAGTCAAAATTTGGGAGTTAAAGATGTTTGAGAAAAGATATAAGTTATGATAAGTATTTGCGGATTGACTCCACTTAACATTTGAGGACGAATGATCCTAAGCGGGATAGAATGTAAAGCCCCGGAAAATTTTTCTAAGTAATTTACGATTTCGTGGTGCCAAGGTAGGCTAATTATTTTATTTTGTGTGAAAACGAGGATTAATGATATAATGAATATCAATTGGATATGGTAATAAGTGTATAAGTCATATTATAAGTGATTTGGGGTCCAAGGAGATACTCACATCTAAAGCAAAGTTAGAAAATTACATGAAAGACTAAAATTCCAAATGGGTACGCACAAGACCACACTTTGGATGAGCATATCTACATATATATAATGTTTTATGTGATGCACAACCTATCAAATGATCTTAGAGTCTAGTTTCTAAATCTTCAAATCGTTCGTCATTTGGACTTTCCTACAAGAAGTTATAACCAAATTACCAAAGGCTGGCGGGGGACTGCACGGATGCGAAGCATCCGAGCCTGCGTCCGAAAAGAGGGACTGGCAGTGAAGTGCTGCCATAGCATTGTCACGCCCAAAAACCGTGAAACGCGGCCGGCGCTCAACCGAGTAAACCCGACTGAGCAAGCCTATTAGGTTTCATTCTACCCAAACTAGTTCATGAATAGAGAGGAGAAAGACTCCGTTAATCATACTTTATAAATATTTCATTAACAACTTCCATTTTGTTTTCATTAGCCATTTCAACCATAGTATCCAAAATGTGAAATTTTTTATAGATATGAAGGAAAACATATTTGCCAAATACCAATATTTTTAATTTAATTCCCAATACCAAACACCACCCACAACTGTCTACGGAGCCTCTAAATACAACTGAAGAATAATATGGAAATGCCGGAAACAAGGCTCCAGCTATACCTCTAAATACAAAGTACATGATAAACAACGGTACAGGACCCCGAATTGAAGTGGGGCTCACCAAATCAGCTGAAAGGAAGATGCGTCACTAGCTGCGACCAACACTGCCAGCTACGGAACCACCTACATCCATTTAAAGATATAGCTCCCCCGGCAAAAGGGACGTTAGTGCCGTCGAATAGCACTGGTACGTATAACTAAACACCATCTAGTTAGAAAGAACTTTCATTCAAGAATAAAGAGGAAATCAGAAAGACAACAAAGTTTCAAATAAGCACCATGTCAACAATATAAGGAGGTTCACATGATTTTCACATAGTTTCTAAAATTTTAGATTGGAGCATCCCACATTGTGTATCATTATCCACTTTGCCACCGCTTGTTTGAGCGGAGTCCAATGACGGCATGATCAGCTAAGCCGTCTCCCGGAGACGTTACCATTATTTCATTCACACTTTCCAGTTTCAATCATCAATACATTACCACCATGTGTATATATCATGATGTCCAATAACGGCCCGATCGGCTAAGCCGTCTTACCAAGACGTTACCTCAATCATAATTTTATTCTCACTTTTCGATTTCAATATCAGTACAATACCATCATGTGTGTAGCATGGCGTCCGATCACGGCCCGATCGGCTAAGCCGTCTTACCAAGACGTTACCCTTTTCCATTAATCATCTCACTTCAATTTTTGTTTCACATATATTAGTTCATCGGCACTTGGAGCCACAATTATCACATCATGCTTGGCACTAGGCCACATTTCATAATTCGAGCTATTTTTCCCCACATTTCACATCAATATCAATTTCAACAACAAGCCATTCACTCCAAGATGTCAAGTACACATAAGAGGAATCATGAATCATGGGCATATACAATATTTTAGAAAGCATACACCTCAAGTTCGTTATCAATGGAACTTTAAACACAAAGGGATTCTTCCAAAAAGGAGGAGACACGCCAAACCACAATAGAAACATACATCAAAGGCATAAACAAGTAATTACACCAATTATTATTGAATTACTCTTTTCCAATCACGACAATATATAATTTCAACATCGAAGTATGTAACAACCCGGATCACATTGGATGTACTTATAAGACAAAAACATTATCTCGAATAGCCACATAGGGACATAAATTGTGTACAAAGCCTTTAGAGCATTTTATTAATGAAGTCATTTAGGGAAAGTAGAGTCAAGGGTCATTTCATAATATGTTTCATATTTCCTCATGTCATAGGTATCACTAGGAACAATTATAATTCAAGTTCTCGACACGTTGGCCATACTCTATTTCCCAAATTCATTTGATTTATTTCAAACATCTCTACCCATAGAGGATTTCACATAGTTTGGTATAACAATCTCAATTTAAACTTGACTTGAAATCTAGGCAATTTAGCATATACTTCACATTCTTCACATATTCCCAATTTACCAAGAATATCATATTGAACACATTGTGGTACATCTTTCACAAATATTTTTGCAACACCAAATCCTTTGAAATAATATATACTACATAAATCAAATTCCGGACTGACAACATATGCGGGGACACCATGAGAGCTCAATTTCTAAGAAGAGGGGGTCTTAGCCATACATACCTTGTTTAAGCTTTTCTTAAGCTACTACGATGTTCCGAAAATTCTAGCAATCCCAATCTTTACTTGTTTATGTTCAACAATCTTCCCACAAACCTAATTTGTACATGCATGTATACATAATACTATTACACCCAAGAATCATACCTCAATAACTCATCTTATGCCCCAAACTCAAAATTAAAGTCTAGTGTATAAATCCTTACCTATTAGATAAAGATCTCGAGGGATTTCTTGTTGGATTTCAAGGATTAAACAAGATTTTTGATGAACAAGGCACTTGAGCTTCTTCCTCGCTCTAGAATTGTTCTTCCCTCTCTCTAAAAGAACCAGAATATCCCAAAAAAAACAAACCCCAAACGAGTTAAATGAAATGGAGTTCGGATCTTAAAAACCCATTTTTGTACAGCCGCGACGCGTGGGGCGCCGTGGGGTGCGGGGAGTCTGTTTAAAATATGTCTGAAATTGAAATTTTGGACCATTCTGGAATTTCTACAGGCGCGTCGCGGCGGGCAGCGCATGGGGCGCCGCGGTAGTGTAAAATTCTGCGCTGCTTTGGTAATTTGGTCATAACTTCTCGTAGGAGTGTCCGAATGACAAACGGTTTGAAGAGTTGGAAACTAGACTCAAAGAAATTTCATTTGATAGGTTACTATCAAATAATACCTTATGTATAACCAGATATGCTCGTTCAAAGTGTTGACTAGTGTAGGCTTATTTGGAATCATAGCCTATTACGAAATTTTTCAATTTGACTGAGACTTAGGCCCTTCCTTGGACCCCAAATTACTTACCATAAGACTTGTTCATTTATTTACCAAATCAAATTGATGCCCACCATGTTAATAGCATATAAAATATTATAATTAGTCTACCTGGCACCCCAAAATCCTATATTATTTCGAAAAAACTTTCGGGGCCTTACATTCTCCCCCGCTTAGAATCATTCGTCCTCGAATGAGAGGTAGAGCCTGACCCAAATACTTAACATAACATATCTCTTTTCAATATTACCTCAAGCCCCTAAATATTGACTAACTCCCAAATTCTTCAGAAATTTCGGTAGCATCTCCTTTGTAACTAGGCCCATACACTTGTCAGAGAATCACCCAAAACCATCCTAAAAACTCATATATAACCCGACAAAGAACCACAATGTATATACTCATAACACTAATTCTCATCATCACAAAAACTACATTATCATAATGACACCTGAACATGGACTGCACATTTTTAGATCATAACACCTATAAGGTACCTTTCAAATCGAAACCAACTGCTATACAATCAAGAGAACATATTTTATTTCCACAACAATCTCGGCGTTCAATGTGGTCTCTTATACCTACAGACTCCGCCAGAACACATTCACGGAAGCATTCACCAGCTCCCAAACTTACCTAACAAGGATGACAAGTAGATACCCTTCATAGGCCAACTATCCATTACCTCCACCTTCTGTGATTTCCACCAAAATGATGCACAAGGGATTTCCAATTACCTTCTTAGACATAGACATATGAAAACACTGAATACATGGAGAGCAATGACGGGGAAACATCATACTCATAGAAGGGCCTAATGTGAACTACACTTATTCCACCTTCATTATCAATTCACATAACATCTTTAGAGGGAGAATATTGATAATAACCCATTCACATTCCTAAACTCTAAATCTCCACGCGAGCACCCATGCTAGACTGTTGATTACCTTCAACAATTACTCTAAGATGTGTTATCTTAAACAGACCATAAAATTACCTATCGAATATATGTGATCACACTGTGAAGTTTCCTCTTTGACTTTTTTTGAACCTTAAATACCTAATGGATTTATTACAATGAGGAACAATGGAGTTCAAGGTTGGGCTGGAATTATTTAGGAATCCATTAAGGCGCTGAGCAGAGTACTTCCTGAGGTCGTATGCTAATAGACACAAAGATTACTAGCAATAATGCTAACAGGGTTACTCATTGTGATGAAATTAATTATTAGACAAATGAGGCATATGGGTAACTAGTGCCTTGGCAATAGAAATAACTAAGGAGGAATATTCAAGTACGTGACCCAGTCGTCTCCTAGAGTGTAGGGAAAATCCAGTTATCAAGAATGAGAATATTCTGGCACCTTGAATGCGATATGGGTTTCAAAAAAAATCTGAAGTTGAATAACACTCCTATCGTTAACTGCCACAAGGAATTTATGCCACAAGCCCATGAGGATGAAAAGATTAGTGTTGTATTCTGGGCCGGGACCGGGCCTAAATGGGGCAAATGGGCCGGGCTTAACGGGCCTGGGTTTGGCGGGCCTAGGCTCTGGCGGTCCCGGGCCTCACTGTCCCGAGCTTCGTGGGCTCAATGGGTGGAACCAGCCCGTGACGGGCCTAAGCCCATATGGTCCTGGGCTAAACGATCTGGGCTCTGGCGGTCCCGGGCCTTACGGTCCCGGGCTTCGTGGGCTCAACGGGTGGAACCAGCCCGTGACGGGCCTAAGCCCATATGGTCCTGGCCGAATTTTTTTTGTTTAAGGCAATTTCTTGTAAACCATATCATGGCTATATAAAAAATATATATGTAATATATATGTAGAAATCTAATTATTAAAGTGCTTGACGAAAAAGTAAAATAACAAAACAATAGTAAAACTAAATTGCCATGCATAATAAATTAATAAGAAAGTACAACATGAAGCATAAATACGTCTAATAATTTTAAAATAACACAAATTGTTGAAATATCTTAAAGACGAATTTGCGGATAAATACCATCAACACAATACGTTATATGCCTCCTTAAAATGTCTGTGGTACACCCTGAACGAAAATTTAAGACACTTCCACAGTTCTTGCATTTTAATATTTGGCCTTCTTCATTTTCTTCAAGCAGTTCATAGTAGTGCGAAACAAATAAGCGCACTCTTTCCGAACGAGGCATGATGTAACTTGAAAATTAAGATTGAGACTTGAAGTCTTGAAAATTGGAGATTGAGAGATTGAGAGAAATTTAGATTGAGAAATGAATATTGAGTATTGAAATGAAGAAGAGGGAGGGGAGTATTTATAGTGTTAGAGAAGGTTAGTTTTGTAAATTAAAAAATAATGGCTATTTGTGCAATATGGCCGTTGGTGGTCATTGGGGGTGGGGCCCTCATTTTGAATTTTGAAAAATCTTGTTTTGTAGTATATATAGTATACTAGTATAGTATATATATAATATATATATATAGTATACTAGTACAGTATACTATATATAGTATGTTATGTATATATATATCCAAATATAATTTCTTATAATGTTTTGTAATATATATAGAGATTTTCTTGTAGTATATATTGTATGTTATGTATATATATTACCTTATATATTTTCTTGTAGTATATATTGTATTTTATGTATATATATATGGAGAGAGAGATTTTCTTGTAGTATATATTGTATGTTATGTATATATATTACCTTATATATTTTCTTGTAGTATATATTGTATGTTATGTATATATATTATAGCTTATAAATAATTGCAAGTTAAAGACAAAAAAATATTGCAAAAAGATATTCAAGGGCATGTATTATAATTTTTATTACCAAAAATGGCATATCTTTCTTAGTCTTCCTCCCCCCAATGGAATGAGCACAACAAGGTACTAATACCACCATTAAAAGGGAAAAAACTAAAAGAAGATATGCCAAAGTACAAGTTACACCATAATCTACATTGTATCTCTAACAAATTTTATAAATCCTTCAAGGTTCGGAGGCGGTTGCGTTGGTGGTGGTGGAAAAGAAGCTTGTTCATCACCACTTTCGGGCGAAGCAGCATCCTCCGCAAGTTCCGCCATTATTTCTTCATAAGCTTCATCTATCGCCGGTTGTGATTCCGCAATTCCAAAGTTTCTTCTTTCCGAGCGGATTCAATCTCTGAACAGTACAGATTTTTCCAAGCTCTCCCTCATTGACGCTCTATAATCACCTATTTGAAGTCTTGCTTGACTGAAAGCGCTCTCTGATACAACAGTTGAAGTTTGAATAGATAAAATATCCCGAGCCATCCTTGCAAAAACCGGAAAATATTTTTCCCTTGCCTTCCACCATTCCAAAAGATCAAAAGTGCCGTCTGGATTTTCCTTTTCAAGTCCCTGCGACAAATAAACTTGAAGCTCATTTAGATGTGAAGTTTCATCATAATTATCACCTTGAGAACCCCTGAACTCCGTCCAAGATTTAAGTGCTTTTAAGCCCGCAGCTCTCTTAGACGATTGTGAACTAGACGAAGTAGGGGTTGGAACATTTGGCCTAGCATGCTCTAAGGCAAGTTGATAATCATTATAAATTGTTTGAGCATTAATTTTAATTGAGGCTTTTGCATCTGCAAGTGTAGCAAATTCCTCATTTGAAAGATCTAAAGCCTTATAAATATTTGAGTACCAAAAATGAGGACCTCCTAATTTCATTGTAGGATTTAACATTGCAGCAACACCATAAATAGGAGGGATAGGGAAAAAATATTTTTTAAACTTTTCTTTCATTGCATTTATAGCAAGTTGATAAATTTCCCCACCCTCCGAAAATTCAACAAACAAATCACATAGTGCTGCAATATAAACTAAACAGTTTGAAATAGTAGGATAATATTGCCCAGAAAATGCATTTGTAGCAATTTGAAAATGTTCTAAAAAATCTATAAGAATTTTAACATTCGTCCAATCTTGAGTAGTAAGCATTTCATCATCATCCTCACCACCTACCCGAGCATTAAACGTTGCATTAATTGGGTTTCTATATTCATATGCAACTACTAAACTTTCGTACATATAATTCCATCTAGTCGGGCAAGGTTTAGGAACCTTTCATACTCTAAGGCCATATTCATCACATTTTTTAAAATATTCTCTTAGTCTACTTCTACGGTTTGAATAAAAATTCCAATTAAGAGCCATTCTAACCTTTTCAATTTCTAAATTTAAAATTCGCATACCATCACCGACAATTAAATGATAAATATGACAAATACATCTAACATGGAATATATTTCTAAATGCGGGATTTAGTATTGTTGTAACTATGCCTATAGCACTAGTGTTACTAGAAGCATTATACATAGAAATTGACATTATTTTATCTCTAAAGCAAAAATATCTACAAATATCTGCAACAGTGTTATCTATAAACTTACCTGTGTGACATGAATTAATTATTCTATACGCAATAATGCGTTTTTGCATTGTCCACTCCTCATCTATCCAATGACTTGTAACAGTTAGATAATCACAATTATTACCACTTCTACCAATATCAGTAGTAATAGAAATCCGATTACTTATATGAGTAAATAAATACCGCAAAATATTGTTCATATTCATGTTTATATTTATAAATATCGTTCTTCACTGTTGCGCGAGGCCAACCTTTATAAGTAGGATTAAAAACTCTTCTAATATAATGCACCCAATTAGGATTAGAGGGAAAAGAATAGGTTAAGCACATAACGGTAACCATCTTTGCTAATTCTTCACGATCTCCATTTGGATCGTAATATAAAATACCTCCGGTCACAGTGTTAATTCCTGGTTGAACTAGATTTGAACCTGTACTAGGGTTAACATCAGAATCTACATGTGTTCCCTCTAGTTGCGCTTTCATTTGTAAATATCTAGCTTTATCTCTAGAGTGTGTTTTTATGTGCCTAGTCAAACTACTCGTGCCTCTACGGTCTCCAGTATATTTATGCGCCAGTAATTTCCCACATGTTTTACACTTAGCCTTATTTTGTTTTCTTACTTGAGTAAATAAATTCCAAACTAATGATGTTTCTAGGCGTTTAGAAGGTTGTCTATTAAAACTAGGGGTTTCTACAGGTGGGTCGGATGGTACATCAGTTGGGTTATTAACAGGACTAGTAGGTGTATCATCTAAATCCAGTTGGGTTTCATCTTCATCCTCATTTTCCTCATCATTTTCAAAGATAGTTTCATTAGGATAAAGAGCATTTATAGTTTCATCATCTAAATTTTGACCTGGTGCACCATTATGGGAAAATTGACTATCGGAAAATTGAAAACAGGGGTTATCACTATCAAGAATAATAGGAGAAGCAGGACATCTACCAGTTCTGGGTCGGGGAGCCGCGGGAAGGGTAGTAGGTTGGCCACTACTTTCACCAATTTTAGCTTTACCCTTACCACCAAAAATATTTTTCAAAGAAAATGCCATATTAATTACAATTATACTAAATAAAACTAACAAAACTAAAATATTAAAACTTAAGAGTTGGAACGCGTTTACCGAATTGCCGAACAACTTCTTGAAAATTGAAAATCGTTGAAGACTTGAATACTTCAATTCACCAACTTCATAATTTTTCACGAAATTTCAACAATAAAATAAGCAATTATAGTAGAGAGATTGAGAGAGATTGATGAATTGGTGAGTAAAAATGAAAGAATGAGGGGGTATTTATAGTTGAGAATTGGGAAAAAGTGTAATTATATAAAGTTTGGGGGCCAAATGGCTATTTTCTAAACATCCAAACGGTCAAAATTGCAGCCCAAACGACTACTTTTTAAATTTTGACCGTTGGATTTTTTTTTTTTTTAAAAAATTTTAAATAAAAACTAGCCGTTAGGCCTGGCCCAGGCCCGCCAGTCGGTCCCGGGCTTAGCGGTCCTGGGCTCGTGTGCTTTCTAGGAAGAACTGGCCCGCCACGGGCTTTAAAGAACCGTTAATACCGGCCCACCAGGCCCGTTAGGTTCGTTGGGACCGCGGGCCCAGTCCGGTCCGGTTCAGGCCCGACCCACAGTGCACCATTAGTTGAACACTTATGAGATTATCATATTTCAAACAGCTTAACCCTTCCTGATAATTGATCCTATAATAGAGAAGTAAAGATACAATAACTTGTCTTCCAAATAAATATGCTTATGATATGTGCAAAAATCTGAAGGCATTTAATCTCAACCTTTCACAGGTGAAACCACATAGCTAGGACATCTTCATATTGGGATGAAATCATGTATTGGTTAGAAGGGTTCTAATGGTTAACATGATTCTCCGGGGAGAAAGACGATTAGCACTCCTACCCAGCCAAGAAGGTGGAATACCAAAGGTAGCAAAACTCCCCGCATATGACAATGACATAGTCAACGATTATCAAAGTCGAGTGTGTAAAGACAACCAAACTCAATGAGACAGTGCAAAATAATCATGGAAGTTTTGCAACTCCATGGATTTTGACTTGAGAGAGGAAGTGTCATAGTGACACATAGAAGGGCTTGTTCTTTCGTGGTTATCGAACAAGTGTTGGGAAACTAGCACAATGAATTCACTAAGTAAGGAATACAATTAACACGTTGTGGAGGTATAAAAAGAAAATAATCATTTGTTGTGAGATGGACGTGCTTCTGCTATAGTAATTCCCAAACTGCAATATGAAACCACATCATGGGCGACCACAATACTAGGAACCAAGTGAGCTACTTGCTACGGGATGTCCCAAGTGGTTACGAAAGTTATACCACGATGGAAACACATGATCTTCCTATAATAGAGATGTGAGGATCTCAATTTTCAGAGAGGCTTTATGCACACGGTGACCATTTCGATTGGCATGCACTCATATGATAGGTGATGATGCATGCTCTCATGTTACTTGACAGTGAGAAGGTTTCGTGATGATACTCGAAAGAGAGTAGAGTGATTGTTCAGACCATAGAAGCCATATACACAAGTGAGTAAAAGAGTGACTCGAGAAGGATCACCACACTGGGATGCTTTACATGTAACTCGACACCACATAGGTAAACTTTACGGCGGTGCATGAATAGGCACAAGTGGGCAGATGTTGTCCATTTAAATAAAATATTCTATAAGAAATTCATCAGGTATAGTCCGTTGTTAAGAATTTAGGAAAAGCAAGTGGGAAGTATTTGTCCTAGATACATAACTCCATTCAAGGATACAATTATAGAACTTAATTCCACAAGAATGTAAATAAGAGGATTTATAATAGAGTGGATTCACGAATAATGCGTCTCGTTCAAAGAGTCGATACATGCAATGTTTTGCTATTCAACACCTTGTTAAGACCATGTTTATGAGAATTCTTCAATGTGGATGTACATATACAACAAGTAGAATTTTTTTTGTGTTGTTCATATTGATGTACTAAGGAGTGACTTACCTGGTGACTTTAGGTTGATAGGGAAATAGCTTAATCGATACCCCTCGACTCCATATCCCTAACGTACGTTGGTAACATACCGATATACTACATGATCTGGTGGTGCAGAGACATTAATAGGAACAAGGGTACTCCCCTTAGCAACAAGTTCTACCAATCCCTCCATGGCTCAATACATTCTTCTAACAAACTCTTGGGCAATCTCCCTCAGATTCAATGGTGGCATCATTCCCTCCTTACTGCTTCCAAAATCATGAATTACTCATCTTGAGATAAGATATAAAATAGAAATTAGCTCCCTATCTTGAGCTCTACTGCACGATATGTAGTATCAATAAAGAGTGAAATTCCTAAATGTCTGAATAGCCTCCAACTTATAGAAGTGATCGACAACACACCGATAAGAAGAACTCTACTAGACACGGCTCCGAGACATCCTAGGACACTTTAAACCTTGGGCTCTGATACCAAGTTTGTCACGCCCCAAAAATCGTGGAACGTGACCAGCGCTCAACCGAGTAAACCCGACTGAGAAAGCCTATTAGATTTCATTCTACCCAAACTAGTTCATGAATAAAGATGAGATAGACTCCATTAATCATACTTTATAAATATTTCATTAACAACTTCCATTTTGTTTTCATTAGCCATTTCAACCATAGTATTCAAAATGTGAAAATTACTATAGATATGAAGGAAAACATATTTGCAAAATACCAATATTTCTAATTTAATTCCCAATACCAAACACCACCCACAACTGTCTACGGAGCCTCTAAATACAACTGAAGAATAATAAGAAAATGTTGGAAACAAGGCTCTAGCTATACCTCTAAATACAAAGTACATGATAAACAACGGTACAGGACCCCGAAATGAAGTGGGGCTCACCAAATCAGCTGAAAAGAAGATGCGTCAATAGCTGCGACCAACACTGCCTGCTATGGAACCACCTACATCCATTTAAAGATATAGCGCCCCCGGCAAAAGGGACGTTAGTACCGTCGAATAGCACTAGTATGTATAACTAAACACCATCTAGTTAGAAAGAACTTTCATTCAAGAATAAAGAGGAAATCATAAAGACAACAAAGTTTCAAATAAGCACCATGTCAACAATATAAGGAGGTTCACGTGATTTTCACATAATTTCTGAAATTTTAGATTGGAGCATCCCATACTATGCATCATTATCCACTTTGCCACCACTTCTTTGAGCAGAGTCCGATCACGGCCCGATCGGCTAAGCCGTCTCCCGGTGATGTTATCATTATTTCATTCACACTTTCCAGTTTCAATCATCAATACATTACCACCATGTGTATATATTATGGCGTCCGATAATGGCCCGATCGGCTAAGCCGTCTTACCAAGACGTTACCTCAATCATAATTTTATTCTCATTTTCCGATTTTAATATCAGTACAATACCACCATGTGTGTAGCATGGCATCCGATCACGGCCTGATCGGCTAGGCCGTCTTACCAAGACGTTACCCTTTTCCATTAATCATCCCACTTCAATTTTTGTTTCACATATATTATTTCATCGGCACATGGAGCACAATTATCACATCATGCTTGGCACTAGGACACATTTCATAATTTGAGCTATTTTCCCCCATTTTTCACATCAATATCAATTTCAACAACAAGTCATTCACTCCAAGATGTCAAGTACACATAAGAGGAATCATGAATCATGGGCATATACAATATTTCATAAATCATACACCTCAAGTTCATTAGTAATGGAACTTTAAACACAAAGGGGTTCTTCAAAAAATTATGAGATACACTAAACCACAATATAAACACACATCAAAGGCATAATCAAGCAATTACACCAATTATTCTTGAATTACTTTTTTCCAATCACGACAATATACAATTTCAACATCAAAGTATGTAACAACCCGGATCACATTGGATGTTCTTATAAGACAAAAACATTATCTCGAACAGCCACTTAGGGGCATAAATTGTGTACAAAGCTGATAATAGGCAAACCTGGGTGATTTAGTTATTGTTTATGCTTCTGCTTGATTATATTCCAATGTCATATTATGGAAAATTGATGGGAAAACAGGCTCTACTCAAAATATGTATACCTTGCAGTATGAGAAGCCTAATGATTCTTTCAAGAGGAGATTGGAATGATTTATGAGCAAGAATAAACCCTAGGAGTCGAGTGTGTGCAAGAACGAGACGAAAAAAATGGACAAAATCGAGCTACTGAAGCGCGCGAACTATCGCGCGAAGTTTTAAACTTCGCACAATAGTTCGCGAATGTTTCTGCCTGGAAGACAAGAGAAGCGCGCGAACTATCGCGCTAACTTTTAAACTTCGCGCGATAGTTCGCGCGGGTCCTATCCGGAGAAGACTTTATTTAGGGGTAAAATCGGAATTCTTTCTTAAATCCCACTCAACTTACATAAAGCAAGAACTCCATTATGGACAAGATCAGATTTTGAGGGGGAGTAAGTGCAAAAATACTATTCATCTTTGAGAGAAAAAGTGAAGAAGGAGTTTCATCTTGGAGCTAAGAAAGGAGAAGAAGAACAACATCTTGGAGCAAGGATTTAAAGAGTTCTTTCAAACTTTCTTCTTGTTGCTTGTTAATATTATGTTTAAAACTTTTATTGTTGATTTTTGTATGACTATGAGTACCTAAATACTCTAGTATTCTTGGGTCATGGATGTTAAATGATCTTGTTGTTTGAAGAATCTTGAATCTATCGTTATGGGTTGTTTATTTGTCTCTGCTTCTAATTATTTTACTGCGTAGCTAACAGTGAAATATTATTTACGGATCTTGAGTTAAACTTAAAATAGGAAATTCTTGATTGCATATAGAATCAAATAGAGCAAGATCCGGATCCTGGTCATCGGGTGAAAGATTCGCAATTAAGATAGAACTATACTTAATTGCCTTGCTTGGTTGAGAAATAGGATTTGTAAATGCATTCTTGCTAATATTAATACCATAGACATATAGGTATTAGTTTAACTTGAATAGATGCATAATAACTCGAAAGATTCTTATGAATATTATTAACCTTATAATCAATAACCCGGATAATTCAATAAATCAATCTTAAGCTAAAATAGTAGCATGATCTCTAGCAAGTCCATGACCCTGGAATATCTTTACCCAAATTGTTATCAAAATATTGCGTGAATTGGTGTAGTAATTTAGTATTGAATTATTGTTTAATTACTAAGTAAATTTTAAATTGATTCTTTATACATTTTGTGATAATTTAGCTTGAATTGATAATTGTTCGAGTCTTCATCAGTCGAGAAGTTGATCACAATTCCTCGTGGGAACGATACTCTACTTACTATTATATTACTTGTCGATCGCGTACACTTGCGTGAGTGTTTTGGTCGCAACAAGTTTTTGGCGCCGTTGTCGGGGAATTAAAATTAGCTACTTGACTGTTTTAAGATTTTATTAGCTGTTAATAAAAACCTAAATTTTCCATCTACTTTGTTTGTGTTGCGCAGGCTCTTCTCTTGAATGCGGAGGAGTAGAAGCACAAACAACCTCTTCCCTTTTGATCCTGAAATTGAACGAACAATTCATAGAACAAGGAAGGAGTGGGAATCTAGAAACAAAATAGAAAGAGAGTCGGACATTCAAATTCAACTACAGCCAACAGTGATGGCAGGTAATCAAGAACGTGCGGTGATAGAAGCAGCAAGGCCAAACCTTGCTAATATGACTCAGGCCATTGTGAAGCCTGAAATCACCGGTCACTTTGAGCTTAAACAGTATATGGTGCAGCTGATACAGTACACTGGGCAATATGTTGGCCTATCTCATGAATACCCACAAAGGCACATTCAAAATTTTTTGGAAATAACGGATACTTATAATTATCCAAATGTTTCCAAGGATTATGTCAGGCTGACCTTATTTCCCTTTTCATTATTGGGGGATGCTAGAGAATGGTTGCAAAAATAGCCAGCTAATTCAATCTACAATTGGGACGATTTAGCCAAGAAATTCCTAATCAAGTTTTTCCCCACCAAAAAGACAAAGTTTTTGCGGAGTCAGATTCTTGGGTTTCAACGACGGGATGGTGAAACTCTTCGCCAAGCTTGGGAAAGATACAAGAAACTACTTCGGGATTGTCCTCATCATTGTCAAACTGATGAAGTATTGGGCCATAATTTTGTTGATGGATTAGACGAAACTTCCAAAATGAATCTTGATTCAGCTTGTGGAGGTAGTTGCATGGCAAAATCATACAGTGAAATACAACTTCTGCTGAATAACTTTACTGCTAATGATCATAATTGGCAAGGTGAAGGAGAACCAAGAAGAGCAATGAAACAGAAAGCATGGGTTACTTGAACTGGATGACATTTCCACCATGAGAGCAGATTTAGCAAAGTTGGCAAATCAAATGACCAGAATGACAATGGGACCATCACAACCAATGCAGCAGGTTCAACAAATGTCAGTTTGTTGTGAAATGTGTGGCGATAATCACACAAGTGACATGTGCCCCGTGAATCCTGAATCTATTTACTATGTTGGGCAACAAAGCAGAGGGCCGATGAACCAACAGGCACAATATGGGAACACTTACAATGCAAATTGGAGGAATCATCCTAATTTCTCTTGGGGCGGAAATCAATCAAATCAGAATCAATATAGACCCCAAGGAAATTTTAATCAACCACAAAGGCCACCCCAGCAGGCAGAAGAAAGTACAAATGATTTGTTGAAAAAATTGTTGCAAGACAATCAGCAACTCAGAACGGACTTCAGAAGTCTTGAAAGTCAAATGTGACAACTGGCTGCAAATCAAAACACTAGACCTGTAGGGGCTCTTCCATATGATACAGAAAAAAATCCTCAAGTGAGTGCAATTACACTTAGAACGGGAAGGGAATTAGAAGAAGTTTCAAAGAAGAGAAAAGACAAGCTTGTACCTGATGGTGAATTGATTCCCAAAGCAACAAAAGAGGAAAAGAAAGATAATACAATTCCAGCACCTGTGAACATTCCAAGACCACCACCACCATTTCCACGAAGGTTGCAGAAAAAGAATGACGATCGCATGTTCAACAAATTCCTCTTTATGTTGAGTCAGATTCAATTGAATATTCCTTTGGTAGATGCGATTCGTGATATTCCAAAATATGCAAAATACATAAAAGACATTGTGGCTAACAAAAGGAGACTGACTGAATTTGAAACAGTTGCACTTACTGAAGAGTGCACTTCAAGGGTCCAAAATAAGCTTCCTCAAAAGCTGAAGGACCCTGGCAGCTTTACTATCCCTGTGAGAATAGGCAATGTTGATGTAGGCCATGCACTTTGTTATTTGGGAGCAAGCATAAATTTGATGCCATTGTCTTTGTACAAACAATTGGGTTTGGGAGCTCCAAAACCCACAACTGTGATGTTGCAACTAGCAGACAGGTCCATAGCTTACCCGGAAGGGGTGATAGAAGATGTGCTACTGAAAATTGGGAAATTTATTTTCCCGGCTGATTTCATTATCTTGGATTTTCAGGCCGATGAAAAAGTTCCTATTATATTGGGAAGACCTCTCTTGGCTACAGGTGATGCTATAATTAAAGTAAGAGAAGGAAAAATGATCATGAGAGTTGACAACGAGGAAGCTGTTTTTAATGTATATAAAGCAATTCAACTTCCGCGGCAGTATGAAGAATTATCTATGATATCTGTCATGGATATTGATGAACAACTTGTCACCTCAAGTGTATATTTGCAGGATTCTTTAGAAAAAGCAATTTTGTTGATTGAAAGTTTGGAGATTAATGATTAGGTTGAAGAGATGAAACATACTTTGAATGCAACATGTGAATATATAAAAGGTTTTAATCCCTTTGAACCTTTGAACAGGCCAGATGGTCCTCCTTTGAAGCCCTCAGTTGAAGAAGCTCCCAAATTGGAATTAAAGCCTTTACCTTCTCATCTTCATTATGCTTATTTGGGTAGTTCTGAAACGTTACCTGTTATTATTTATGCTAACTTGTCTGAATTGCAGAAGGAGAAATTGTTAAGAGTACTTCGTGAGCATAAAAGAGCAATTGGGTGGACAATGTCCGACATAAGAGGTATTAGTCCAGCTTTTTGCATGCATAAAATTCTTATGGAGGAAGAGCACAAGCCAAGCATAGAACAACAACGCCGCCTAAATCCGAACATGAAAGAGGTGGTAAGAAAAGAAGTGATCAAATGGCTTGATACAGGTATTGTATTTCCAATATCTGATAAGTCCAGTCCAATGTGTTCCAAAAAAAGGAGGAATGACTGTAGTAACAAATGAAAATAATGATTTGATTCCCATTAGAACTATTACTGGGTGGAGGATTTGTATAGATTATAGAAAATTGAATAATGCCACCCGAAAAGACCATTTTCCCTTTCCCTTCATTGACCAAATGCTCGATAGGTTAGCCGGGCAGGAATACTACTGTTTTTTAGATGGCTACTCTTGATATAACCAAATTGTTATAGCCCCAGAAGATCAAGAAAAGACCACATTTACATGTCCCTATGGGACATATGCATTTTAAAGAATGTCATTTGGTCTTTGCAATGCACCTGCGACTTTTCAAAGGTGTATGATGGCTATTTTCACTGATATGGTTGAAAGATTTGTGGAAGTATTCATGGATGATTTTTCTGTATTTGGATGTTCTTTTGATAAATGTTTAATGAATCTTGATAAAGTCCTTGCTAGGTGCGAAGAAACAAATTTGGTACTAAATTGGGGAAAATGTCATTTCATGGTACGAGAAGGCATAGTCTTAGGGCATAAAGTGTCCAAGAATGGATTGCAGGTGGATAAAGTAAAGGTGGAAGCAATTGAAAAATTACCTCCACCAACATCAGTTAGAGGCATTCGCAGTTTCTTAGGCCATGTGGGTTTTTACCGTCGTTTCATCAAGGATTTTTCAAAAATCTCATCTCCTTTGTGCAGGCTTCTTGAGAAAGATACATCTTTCAAGTTTGATGATGCTTGTCTGAAAGCATTTGATGAGCTGAAACGAAGATTAGTTACTGCACCGATTATCATTTCTCCAGATTGGAAACTTCCATTTGAATTGATGTGTGATGCAAGTGATATAGCCATTGGAGCTGTTTTGGGGCAGCGGAAGGAGAAAATATTTTGTTCCATTCACTATGCGAGTAGAACTCTTAATTCATCTCAAATGAATTACACTGTTACTGAAAAAGAGTTGCTCGCAGTAGTATGGGCATTTGATAAGTTTAGATCCTATCTAGTGGGGACAAAAGTCATAGTTTACACAGATCACTCCGCTATAAGGTATTTATTTGCAAAGAAAGATGCCAAGCCAAGGTTAATTCGATGGGTTCTTCTTTTGCAGGAATTTGATTTGGAGATTCGAGATCGAAAGGGAACAGAGAATCAGGTTGTAGATCATTTATCCAGGCTGGAAAATAGAGGCCATGTCACTGAAGGAGAATTAATCAAAGAAACATTACCTGACGAACATTTGCTAGCCATCACTTCGGATGAAACCCCGTGGTATGCTGATTATGTGAATTTCACTGCAAGTGGGATGACTCCACCAAAATTCACAACTGACCATAGAAGAAGGTTCTTACATGATGTGAGATTCTACATGTGGGACGAGCCTTTTCTATATAAGCAATGCGCAGATCAATTGGTAAGAAGGTGTGTCCCTGAGGAGGAGATGAATGCAATATTGCATGACTGTCATTCTTCTCTTTATGGAGGTCATCATGGGGGAGACAGAACTGCACAAAAGGTTTTGCAATCAGGTTTTTACTGGCCAAAATTATTTAAAGATGCACATGCTTTTGTTAAAAATTGTGACAGGTGCCAAAGAACCGGAACGATCACGAAGAAGCACGAGATGCCTTTACAAAATATTTTGGCAGTAGAACTCTTTGATGTCTGGGGAATAGATTTCATGGGACCATTTCCATATTCTAATGGGCACAGATATATTTTGGTTGCAGTTGATTATGTGTCTAAGTGGGTTGAGGCCATTGCTCTTCCTACTAATGATGCGAAGGTAGTGGTAAGTTTCGTAAAGAAGCACATTTTCACACGCTTTGGAACTCCAAGAGTGTTGATAAGTGATGGAGGAACACACTTTTGCAACAAATTGTTGAAAAATGTTCTAGCAAAATATGGTGTAAGACACAAGGTTGCTACTGCATATCACCCTCAAACGAGTGGTCAAGTTGAAGTGTCAAACAGGGAGGTAAAACAGATTTTGGAGAAAACTGTGAGCGCAAATAGGAAAGATTGGTCCGGTAAGTTAGAAGATGCATTGTGGGCTTACCGAACTGCATACAAGACTCCAATAGGTACTTCTCCATACAGGTTGGTTTATGGAAAAGCATGTCATTTGCCTGTTGAGATAGAACATAAAGCTTATTGGGCAATCAAAAAGCTAAATATGAATATGGACTTAGCTGGAGAAAAAAGACTGCTACAACTCAATGAACTTGATGAGTTTCGGTTGCATGCTTATGAAAATGCCAAGTTATATAAAGAAAAGACCAAGAAGTGGCACGACAAACACATCCAACATCGTGAGTTTGAGCCGGGTCAAGAAGTTCTCTTGTTCAACTCAAGGCTAAAGCTTTTTCCTGGAAAGCTTAAGTCCCGTTGGGCAGGCCCTTTTGTTGTAGTAAGTGTAACTCCTCATGGAACAGTTGAATTGCGAAACATTAATTCAACAGGCACGTTCTTGGTAAATGGTCAACGAATTAAAAACTATCGGGGTGGTGACATTCAACGTCACAAAACCTCAGTAGATTTAACTGATGTATAATGCAATATGGCATCGTGCCGCGACGTAAATCAAGGCGCTGGTTGGGAGGCAACCCAACGATTGTGGTATTTGTGAATATATAATTTTTTTATGTACTAATAAATGCAGGTGAACAAGGGCAGATGTTATGGGTTATTTATAAAAATAAAAATAAAAATATATCCGGGTGTAACTGAAACGCGCGAAGTATCGCGTGAACTATATAGTTCGCGCACCATTCTGCCTGAGAGCGCTAAAACACGTGAAGTATCGCGCGAACTATATAGTTCGCGCGATACTTCGCGCGCCTGGACGATCTTATAAGACTTGAACTTTCAGGCATTTTATTTTCTGTTTTGTGTTTGTTTTATTTTGTTGTTTCTTTTATTTTAGTGAGATAAATAGATAATACCCCTTACCCTTCCATTAAAACCAAACCCAAAACCCCCAAAACACAATCATATCTTCAAGCACTCATCTCATATCTCAAAATACTTAGGGTTTCTTCCCTAAAATCATTAGCAGCTTCACCCCACCTCATGAATTCTAACAAGGTATGAACACTAGTTATAGTTTTCTTTAGTTTTATGATTTCTTTTTGCTATTTTCAGATTTTAAGTTTCTTGTTGAATGTTAAGCTATTAATATAGTTGTATCTTGTTATTTGGGTTTCAAACTTGGTAAAATATATTGTGGGGTTAGTTTGTTGTAAGTGTGGGGTGCGTAGTACTTGAATTGGGTGATGAATGACCTTTTGTGGGAAGCCATTGTTGCAAGTCCATTAGCAAAAAGTTGTGAGAGCCTACTGCCCACAAGGTGTTTTTGGAAAAGCCTCAATGAGCATGATTATGTAGTTAAGACCAATTTTGCGTGTAAAGTCTGAGTAACCGCAGCAAGTCATAATTGTTTTGTTGGGCAGAGTTAATATGTCCACGTTTTGCAGGTATTATGGCACCAACAAAAAAGCGCCAAGCCACAGGTCCATCATCAAGCCACCAAAGGGCTGCTCCAGCGCGCTCTTATGACAGCACCAAATTTGTCTCTCTTGAGGCTCATAACCATTTTATAGCAAAGGCGGTTAAGAAGGCAATTGTTGAAAGGGGAATCAACATCAACAAGGTCAAGGAACGATGCCCCCACATGTTCAATGAGTTGATTGAGCGGGGGTTGCAAGCTTTCATTGACGAGCCAGTGGAGGCTAATGAAATGGTGGTACGAGAATTCTATGCCAATCTACCCGAGCACGTCCACCAGGTGGTCACAGTGCACCAGAAGGAGGTAGATGCCTCCATTGAGGCAATACGTACAGCTTATCAACTGCCCGACCCTCTGCCTTAGAACTCGGACTTCTATGAATATGGGCGCCATCCAACCGATGCCAAGTGGGAGCGCTTCTTTGATGAAATTTGTGAACCAGGGAAAACGGTAGAATGGCTAGAATTTAGAGAGAAGTTCCATTCAGCCTTCTTAACTCAAAAGGCGAAGTGCTGGTTGTATGTGATCAACAATCGACTTATTCCCTCCACAAATACTACAGAGGTGAATACCTCGGGCTGCGTTGATTTGGTGTTTCATCAAGGGCCTTCCCTTTGACATGGCCAAAGTGATACATGACGAGATGTTCATCAGATGTCCCCAACGCCAGTATGGTTTCTTTTTCCCTTCTTTGGTGACTAGACTTTGCAGGAATGTGCAGGTGCCTGAAAACATTCGTGTGGATGGGCTGGTAAGAAAAAGCCACAAGATAAGACCTGGCCCGAACACCATGGAGGCAGCTCCAGCAGCAGAGATAGATAGAGAGAATGAAAGTGGTTCGAACGCTTCGGAGGAGGAAGAGCATATGGATGTGGAGGGAGAAGTACTGGCTCAAGCACCCAGAAGATCAGCTGCAGCACTATCACGCGTATCATCCTCTTCAATAAGTGCCAGAGTATCCCGATCCACCACATTGGAACAAGAGGTGGCTGATATACGCACTTCTATGCATGATTTGAATACTTGTGTGGACACAATAGCTGACCGACAAGTCAAGTCGGAAAAGAAGTTCATGGGTTGGCTGCGAGCTTTGGGGCGTGCGTGCAACGTGAATCCAAAAACTGTGTCCGATCAAGAGTGACTCCTCAGGGAAGTACTTCTACTTCATCTCTTGTTTATAATGAAAGACATGGGGACATGTCTCGCTTTAAGTGTGGGGTGGAAAGGATGGTAGTAATTATTAGTAATAATTATGGATTTTTAGGTTTTTTAAATTGTTTTGGATTATTGGAATATTTTGGTGGTGTGGTACAATATATAATATTTTGGGATTGCGTGATTATTTCACTTTTCTTTGAAAAATGTTTTGGTGATTTAGTATTGTTAGTAATTGTAGTATTGTTGGAGTAATTGTTCTTAAACATATAATTTTTTTTAGTTATATTGGCGCGGCCCGATGACGGATTCTTTTAGATAGGAGTTCTTGAGGGACTGAGCTTATTGAAAACAACAAAAAAGATTTTTGTTTTTATGCTTTTTTTTTATTATTTTTAGGTAGTATAACAAATCCCTCTTGGTTTTTCTTTAAGCCACGGTTCTTTTCCAAGGGTTTATGTTGAACCGAGCATATGTAGTGGGTCTAATATTTTTTTTAAGGAGTTTTTAGCTCCAAGAATGAATTTTTTTTAGGGATGCAAGCTATAGAAGAGAACCCATAGCGTTGACACACATGAACATAATATACCCTAAAGTGTAACGCTTAGTCTTAATTATTGAATCTCACTGAAAGTGCCTTAATTTGTATATTTGTACTGAATTGAATGCTCGTAATGGAGTGTCTTGATGAGTTGATCTGGAATGAGTCATATGCCATGTGTGGTGAGTATTTGTGTAGTCCATGTATTGTACTTATGTCTAGAACTTGCCCGGTATGTGATTTGAAGCGAAATTTGAGGTGATGCTTGGTTTGAAAAATGATGTGAGGCTTTCTTTGACCTTTTTTGAGATTAATTACTTATCACAAATAAAATTTGTCCCTAGTTAACCCTTTTGAGCCTTTAGACTTTTGTTTGGCACCCGCATTACAAGTCTATACCCTTTTGTTCTTAATTGATATTGTCTTGATCCTTTTACCTCTTAAAGCATGTTAATTATGAGAGGAGAGCTAAAAGAAGTAAGAAGGAAATAAGTGTGGGGCGGCTTTTGAGTGGAACCAATAAAAGGATGAAAGGGGCACTTATGTTGTAAACGAATACACCACTAGCAGAAATTGAGTGACAATAAAAATTAAATTGTGTTTTGCTCTAGCTAGTGGGAATGAATTAATAGAGTTCTTAAAGAAGAAGGACGTATTTTTGGGATGATATTGTGTATAAATGAGAAGTGGGTTGAAGAATTTATGCTGAAAATTGCTCGTGTGATGTGTTAAAGTGCTTAGGGGTTGAGTCACTATTCCTAAATACATCTTACCCGTCCCTTAGCCCACATTACAACCATGAAAATTTCCTAATTTATTTTGGATCGAGCTAGCCTACATTAGTAGAGATTTACATTAAGGGCAAGCTTATGGTACCAACTGCATGCATGTGACCTCTTTTGTGAGATTGAGTGATTTCCTTGATATATGCGGGCATATGAATTGAATGTTATGGATTGAACTCAGTTTTTGTTGATATAATTGTGAGGGCATATGATTCGTGACGGAAAAGCAAGTCTTGACTTCTATCTAGAGTACTTTGAGGAAGTGTGAATATTGCATGGCACTTGAGAGTCGACTTTGAGGCTAGGATTGTTCACTGCTAAGTGTAATACATGTACATTGTTCTAGGTGTAATGCGTTAAGGGAAAGAGTTGAGTAAAGAATTCTCTAGTTGATTGCTCGAGGACTAGCAATGAATTAAGTGTGGGGTATTGATAATAGGCGAAACCTGGGTGATTTCGCTATTGTTTATGCTTCTGCTTGATTATATTCCAATGTCATATTATGGATAATTGATGGAAAAACAGGCTCTACTCAAAATATGTATACCTTGCAGGATGAGAAGCCTAATGATGCTTTCAAGAAGAGATTGGAATAATTTATGAGCAAGAATAACCCCTAGGAGTCGAGTGTGTGCAAGGACGAGACAAAAAAAAATGGACAAAATCGAGCTACTGAAGCGCACGAACTATCGCGCGAAGTTTTAAACTTCGCGCAATAGTTCGCGAATGTTTCTGCCTGGAAGCCAAGAGAAGCGCGCGAACTATTGCGCTAACTTTTAAACTTCGCGCGATAGTTCGCGCGGGTCCTATCCGGAGAAGACTTTATTTAGGATTAAAATCGGAATTCTTTCTTAAATCCCACTCAACTTACATAAAGCAAGAACTCCATTATGGACAAGATCAGATTTTGAGGGGGAGTAAGTGCAAAAATACTATTCATCTTTGAGAGAAAAAGTGAAGAAGGAGTTTCATCTTGGAGCTAAGAAAGGAGAAGAAGAACAACATCTTGGAGCAAGGATTTAAAGAGTTCTTTCAAACTTTCTTCTTGTTGCTTGTTAATATTATGTTTAAAACTTTTATTGTTGATTTTTGTATGACTATGAGTACCTAAATACTCTAGTATTCTTGGGTCATGGATGTTAGATGATCTTGTTGTTTGAAGAATCTTGAATCTATCGTTATGGGTTGTTTATTTGTCTCTGCTTCTAATTATTTTACTGCGTAGCTAACAGTGAAATATTATTTACGGATCTTGAGTTAAACTTAAAATAGTAAATTCTTGATTGCATATAGAATCAAATAGAGCAAGATCCGGATCCTGGTCATCGGGTGAAAGATTCGCAATTAAGATAGAACTATACTTAATTGCCTTGCTTGGTTGAGAAATAGGATTTGTAAATGCATTCTTGCTAATATTAATACCATAGACATATAGGTATTAGTTTAACTTGAATAGATGCATAAGAACTCGAAAGATTCTTATGAATATTATTAACCTTATAATCAATAATCCGGATAATTCAATAAATCAATCTTAAGCTAAAATAGTAGAATGATCTCTAGCAAGTCCATGACCCTGGAATATCTTTACCCAAAATGTTATCAAAATATTGCGTGAATTGGTGTAGTAATTTTGTATTGAATTATTGTTTAATTACTAAGTAAATTGTAAATTGGTTCTTTATATATTTTGTGATAATTTAGCTTGAATTGAATAATTGTTTGAGTCTTCATCAGTCGAGAAGTTGATCACAATTCCTCGTGGGAACGATACTCTACTTACTATTATATTACTTGTCGATCGCGTACACTTGCGTGAGTGTTTTGGTCGCAACAAAAGCCTTTAGGGCATTTTATTATTGAAGACATTTACGGAAAGTAGAGTCAAGGCTCATTTCATAATTTGTTTCATATTTCCTCATGTCATAGGCATCACTAGGTACAATTATAATTCAAATTCTCAGCACGTTGGCCATACTCTATTTTCCAAATTCATTTGATTTATTTCAAACATATCTACCCATAGAGGATTTCACATAGTTTGGTATAAAAATCTGAATTTAAACTTGACTTGAAATATAGGCAATTTAGCATATACTTCACATTCTTCACATATGCCCAATTTACCAAGAATATCATATTAAACACATTGAGGTACATCTTTCACATATATTCTTGCAACACCAAAACCTTTGAAATAATGAATACTACATAAATCAAATTCCGGACATTCAACATATGCGGGGATACCAATGGAGCTCAATTTCTAAGAAGAGGGGTTTTTAGCCATACGTACCTTGTTTAAGCTTTCCTTAAGTTACTACGACGTTTCGGAAATTCTAGCAATCCCAATCTTTACTTGTTTATGTTCAACAATCTTCCCACAAACCTAATTTATACATGCATGTATACATAATACTATTACTCCCAAGAATCATACCTCAATAACCCATCTTATACCCCAATCTCAAAATTAAAGTCTATTGTATAGATCCTTACCTCTTAGATGAAGATCTTGAAGGATTTCTTGTTGAATTTCAAGGATTGGACAAGATTTTTGATGAACAAGGCACTTGAGGTCCTTCCTCTATCTAGAATTGCTCTTTCCTCTCTCTAAAAGCACCAGAATATCCCAAAAAAAACAAACCCCAAACGAGTTAAATGAAATGGAGTTCGGGTCTTAAAAACCCATTTTTGTATAGCCGTGACGTGTGGGGAGCCACGGGGTGCGGGGAGTCTGTTCAAAATATGCCTGGAATTGAAATTTTGGACCATTCTGGAATTCCTATAGGCGCGGCACGCCGGGCGCCGCATGGGGCGCCGTGATAGTGTAAAATTTTGTGTTGCTTTGGTAATTTGGTCATAACTTTTGGTAGGAGTGTCCAAATGATGAACGGTTTGAAAAGTTGGAAACTAGACTCAAAGACCTTTATTTTGATAGGTTATTAATTACATAATACCTTATATATATCTAGATATGCTCGTTCAAAGTCTAGACTAGTGCAAGCTCATTTGGAATCTTAGCCTATTATGAAATTTTCCAATTTGACTTAGACTTTGGCCCTTCCTTAGACCCCAAATTACTTACCATAAGACTTGTACACTTATTTACCAAATCCAATTGATGCCCACCATGTTAATAGCATATAAAATATTATAATTAGTCTACTTGGCACCCCGAAATCCTATATTGTTTCGAAAAAATTTCCGGGGCCTTACAATAGCATCGGGGTCAGCATCTGAGCTCCTGAGATGAGTGAAGTAGGGATGCATAGCATCCGAGGCGGCATCCGAAATTTGGGCTTATAAACACAATTTCGGGATTCATTTTCCCCATTCTTTTTGGATGACTCTTAGGGTCTTCCTTCACCCTCTCAAGACCTTCAACTCCCCCCCCCATCTTCAAGGTAAGCAATCTCCATTAACTTGGTTTGAAATTCCATTATTCCTACACTAGTATTGATGAAATCTACTCATTAAACACATAGATCTTTAAGAAATTACTTCAAGAACTCAAAGGGGGGTTTGCAAGATTTCTTCCAAAAGGTAAATCCTACACCCTTAGACTTACATATATTGTTATATTATGGGAATATGAGTATGAATTAAGTATTTGAACTCTTGGTATGGTGATTGGAAGCCATAAGTTCCCAATATAAATACATAATTATTGTAGAGATTGAAAGGTGATTACTTGATAAGATTTGTTGGTTGGGTGTGAATGGATGGTCGCATTATGTTGTTGAAAATTATAAATTGGTTAGGAATGATGGTGGAATAAATTGTTTGGTAATGGTGATAGTTGGATGATCCAATACTATAGTTATGAGGTGTAAAGATCTATACCTACAAGGTATTTGATAATATGCCTAAATGGCATAAGTTATGGAATTTATTACTAATATTGGCCCTATTGAATGTTGTATTGTAGATTGAAGTTGCTTAAGTGTATTGGATCATGGTAGTATCATTAAGGGGCAAATTTCAGGTATGTATGGCTAAAACCCCATCTTTTAGAAATTGAGCTCCATCGGTGTTTGTGTATATACAGTAATATCAAAGTTGAATTGTTGTGTTGATTGTTGTTTCACATGATTTTGGGCTTGCGACGTTATATGCGTGAAAGATGTGTCTCAATATGATAAATGTGCTATTCTTAATAACTTGAAAGGGTATAAGGAATATGAATCATGTACTGAAATGCTTAGACCTTAAATTGAGATTGAAGCTACATATGTTGTGTCATCTATGTGAAGTCTCATCTATACTTACAATTTTATTTGCTCTTGTGTTCACATATTATCCTAAATTACAAATCTAACATTGAAATTGGAAATGATGTGAAATGTGGCTTAGTACCAAATATATGACGTGATAGTTGTGGCCCCAAGTGCCTATGCAATGACATATGTGAAACAAAGATTGAATTGAGATGATTGATGGAAAAGGGAAACGCCTTGGTAAGGCGGCCTAGACGATCCGGCCGAGATCGGACATCATGCCACACACATGGTGGTATTGTGTTGATATTGAATACTTGATAAAAAGGGAAAATGAGATTGTGATTGAAGTGTATGTCTCTAGTGAGGCAACCTAGCTGATCGGGCCGTGATCGGATGCCATGTTATACACACATAGTGGTAATGTGTTGATAATCGAAACTGGAAAGTGAGACTGAAATAAGGGTAACGTCTTGAAAGACGGCTTAGAAAATTGGGCCGTGATCGGACTCCGCTCAAGAAAGCGGTGGTATTGTGAATGATGATGAAAAGTATTAAAAGCCCCAAACTAAAGCTATGGAAATTATATGAAAGTTATGTGATTCTTTTTATTTGATGATGTAGTGATTGTGTAAAGCTTTTGTTGAATCCTTATGATTTCTTTGTACTATTGTATGGTTGTTCTTTCTAACTGGATACTGTTTAGTTATACATGCTAGTGCTATTCGATGGCACTAACGTCCCTTTTGCCGGGGGCGCTATGTCTTTAATTGGATGTAGGTGTTTCTATAGCAGACAATGTTGGTCGCAGCTAGTGCTGCATCATCCTTTCAGCTGACTTGGTGAGCCCCACTTCGTTTTGGTGTCCTATTTCATCTATTTATCATGTACATTGTATTTGAGGTATAGCCGGAGCCTTGTTGCCGGCATTTCCATATTACTCTTCAGTTGTATTTAGAGGCTCCTTAGACAGGTTGTGGGTAGTGTTGGGTATTGGAATTAAAGTGGAAGTATTGATGTTTGGCAATGATGTATAAAACTTGTAATATCTTCAAAATTGTGAATGAAGTGGTTAATGGAAATGAAATGGAATTGTTAATGACATATTTTTAGAATTTGATTAATGGTGTGCATTTCCTATTTATTCAAAGACGAATTTGGGTAGTATAAAACCTAACAGGCTTGCTCAGTCGGGTTTACTCGATTTAGCGCCGGTCGCACTCCTCGAATTTTGGGGCATGACATCGAGCCAGCCAAAATCACTCCTCTAACAAGCCCTTCCCGCGTGTATCAACCTCTGGATAACCCAATTCTAGCCAAATTAACTTAGTTTAATCAATAATAGTCATAGGAATAGAATACAAATGATAAAGCTAAGATCTTTACTCAAATCGAAAAGTCAACCCCAGGCCAGAACCTCAAAAACCGATAAAATTCAAAAATTCCGAACACCTATTCAATTATTTGTCCAACCATACCAAAATTATCAAATTCCAACCATAAATCAATCCTCAAATCATCAAATCTTACTCTCCAATAATATATTATAAAATCCCCCAAGTTTTACCTCACACATAAACTAGGTGTAATAAACAATATGTAATTAACATCTAACATCAAAATTGAATAAACTTCACCTACCTCTTTAATTATGATGAAAAGCATTCCAAAAACCACCCTAGACCGAGCACCAAAATCCCAAAAAAAGACCAAACCCTCGATTTAATATCACGTACAGCAATTCCGATTCTGTGGTCCAAGAGTTGCACCTGCGGAAAAATCATCGCATGTGCGAAAATTCATTAACTCCTCGCCTACGCAAACCTGCGGTCCAAAATTTGCACCTGCAAGACAACTTTTATGGTCGCACCCCTGATTATGTGCATCCATATACGCGGATCTCGTCCGTATCTGCGACTCAAGCCCATCCAGTCAAACTCCACTTCTGCGGAACAATCCTCGCAGAAGCGCATCCGTTTATGTGGAACTTCTTGTGCATGTAAGATCTCACCCCAGAGTAGAAAACCCTCGCACCTGTGCTACTAAGACCGCACATGCGGCTCTGCATCTGCGGCTATACCCACTGTGTAAGGCCCCGTGAATTTCCTACTTAGAACTCTGAATTATGTGGTGCCAAGTTAGGAGCATGTGTTAGGATTCATAAAAGTTCTTCGTGGCTTGCAAGCTCGCTGCGGTTCGGACCCCTTTGGATTGAACAGTGCATTAAAAAGTCAAGAAATATTGTTTTCCAGAGAAGTGCGATTTTGCGGTCGCATATCAGGTATGTAGACCGCTTAGGGGGGTATAGTCACCGCAAAGTGAGTCAGTGTGTTAGTCAAATTTGAGGTTAAATATGTGGTCCATTATGCGATCGCATAACCGATATACGGACCACATAGTCGTTGCCTAATTTCCTTGGGATTTTGTAAGGAGCAGTTCTGCGGTGCACTATGCGACAACAGAACAAGTATGCGAACCGCATTTCTGCTACATACCCAGATAGAATGTTCAGCTTTTGGGAGCACTTTTGCAGTCCATTCTGCGGGCCGTATTTCCAATCGCAGACCTGACTCGGGGCTCCAATTTTCTAAATTTTAAACCTGACCCCTTATCGATATATTCGGTGTTATAGCTCATTTTGAGCATATTTCCTTATACTTTTAGAGAGAGAGAGAGAGGGTCTTAGAGAGGGAAGTGCTTCCCATCAAATTACTCCATGAAACCTTGCCAAATATTTGAAGATAATCAAGTGAGGGCACCTAAATCTTCATCCCAAGAGGTAAGACTTCATTACCTAAGCTCTTATTCCTATTCTTAGCAATAAGGGATTACTAGTGAAGTAATTCATGGGTATAAGAATGAATTTCTTGCATGCATATCACACCATAGAATATTGGGAGGTAGTGAACTAAAAAGAAAGCAATTGGGGTATAAAATGATAGAAATTTCTCTCAAAAGGGCCTAAGATCACAATGCACCTTTAGTGTTTGATAGTATGCTCAAAACAAGCTAGAATCTCAATCTCCTCCCTAATTCTCGGTTTAATTTGTAATTCTTACACAATAGATCGAAGTGCTAAAAGTTCCGGAATTTGGTAAGGAATAAGGAAAGCTTTATTGAGGTATGTCTGGCTAAAACCCCATCTTTTAGAAATTGAGCTTCATCGTTGGTTGTGTGAGTACAATAAGATTAAATTGAATTGTTGTATTGATTGCTATTTCACTTGACTTGGTATTGCAACCTTATATGCATGGAAACTGTGTCTTAAATTGATCAACGTGCTATTCTTGATAATTTGAAAAGGTGCAAGGACTATGAATCATGCATCAAAATGCTTAGACCTTAGATTGAAATTGAAGTGCGTTGTTGTGCCATTTACATGAAGTCTCATCTACGCCGACAACCTTATTTTCTCTTGTGTGCCATACTCTCTTGAATTACAAACCTAATGTTGAAAATGGGAACAATGTGAAACGTGAATTGTTGAATGTGAAAATTGTGGCCCCAATTGCTAGTAAACTAATACATGTGTAACCAAACATTGGATTGAGATGAATAATGGAAAATGGTAACGCCTCGATAAGGCGGCCTAGCCGATCGGGCCGTGATCGGACGCTATGATATATACACATGGTGGTTATACATTGAAGATTGAAACTGGAAAGTGTGAATAAAATATTAGTAACGTCTCCGGGAGACGGCCTAGCCGATCGGGTCGAGATCAGACTCCGCTCAAGATAGTGGTGGTAATGTGAACAATGTGGAACAGTATAAAATGCCCAACTAAAGGCTATGGAAACATGATGTGAAGGTTGTGTAATTCTTTCATGTTGATAATGTTGTGATCGTTTAAAGCTTTGGAGTGATACCTGTGATTTCCTTATTTGTGTATGAAAGTTCTTTCTAATTTGATGGTGTTTAGTCATACATACTAGTACTATTCCATGGTACTAACGTCCCTTTTGCCGGGGGAGCTACATTTTTTTTAAATGAATGTAGGTGGCTCCATAGAGGATAGTGTCGGTCGTGTGTAGCGAAGAATCCCTCTTCTCAAGATCTTGGTGAGCCCCTTTCTCCTTCAAGGGGCTATACTGTATATTTTTGTATTGTGGACTTTCAATTTTGAAGTATAGCCGGGGCCTTATTGGCGGCGTTGTCAAACTCATCTTTTGTATCCTAGAGGCTTCGTAGACATATGTGTGGGTTATGTACGGGGGTTGGATGGGTCTACGAACCATGTTGTAATTCTAAACTTATGTTGCCTATAAATTGTAACTCTATGGGGATCTTGGAAACTAACTCATATACGGTTTAATGTGGTGTTTAAAATGAACTATCAATGTAGAATGTGTTGTCTTTCCACATCTAAATGGATAAACAAAAGTATGGTTTCTTTATTCATATAGAGGCGGGTAGGAAGTGTATGGTAAGGCTTGCTCAGTTGGGTTCATTCGATTGAGCGCCGGTCGCGCCTCCCGAGGTTGGGGCGTGACACACTGCAAGTGCGAAAACACTATAAGCTAGAATCCCTTCATCAATGCTTTAAATCCAAAAATTTATTTGTTAACCATCCAAAACATACTCGAGGCCCCCGAGACCCTGTCAAAACATACCAACAAGTCCTTAAATACAATACGAACTTGCTTGAAGCCTCAAATCACATCAAATAATACCAAAATCTCAAATCGCATATTAATTCAAGCCTAATGAAACTACCGAACTCCCAACTTCTAAAACCAATGCTGAATCATATCAAAAACCAACTCTGAATGAGCTCAAATTTTGCACACTAGTCCCAAATGACACAATCGACATATTCCAACTCTCAGAATCGAAGTCTGAATTTGATAACAACAAAGTTAACTCTCGGTCAAACCTTTCAACCTTCCAAACCCTCAACTTTCCAACTTTAGCCAAAAAGCATCAACTCAACCTACGAAAATCCAAATCTACATCTGGACATACGCCTAATTCCAAAATTACCATACAAAGCTACTGGAACCATCAAAACTCCAGTCTGGAGTCATCTACACAAATGTCAAACTACGGCAACTCTTAGAACTTAAGCCTCCAACTTTGTGACTAAGTGTTTCAGTTCACTTAGAAACCTTCGCAAAACCAATCCCAAACACTGCAAATTCCAAGAAACACTGCAAACCAATCCCAAACACTACAAAACCAATCCAAGAAAGAGCTCGTGGATCAAACACTGCAAATTCCTCTGCAAGTTTCAAGCTTCAAGCAATCAAGTTCAAGATCAAGAACGAAGAACAAATCAAGGCTCAAGGAGTGCGAGTTCAAATTAAAGTTCGTGCTAGCTGAATTTAAGATCATCGTTCATGGAAACAAACATAGATTCAAGATCAAGCTCGAAGGCCCTTGAATTTATTTACAATTGGAAAGAAGAATCAGAGGATTCATAGAGATTGTACACTCAAGTATTCAAAATAAAATACTACGGTTGTTGCGACATTTTTTAGTCCTAATTTTATTTTCTCAACACAAATTTATTGTCTACAAATTCTGGCACACCCTGTGGGACAATCTCTACCTCTCATCTCAACTTTTCAATCACCAAAGTCCAAGAACATTGATATGGCTTCGAAGAAAATCAACTCCAGATCAACATCTACCAAGGCTGCTAACTCCAGGTTCTATGATGATGCGGAAAGCATCCTCAATGTTACCTTTGGAAACTTTGGACCAGTTATGAAGAGAAAAGCGATCTCTTTAGGACAACAAGCACCCCAAGTGCCATCCGCATCAACGCCTGTTTTCGGATCTTCATCCTCAAAAGGAGCAAGATCTTCCATAAATGCATCAGAAGGAGGAAGCGATGCTACTAAAAAGATCAAGAAAACTCTTGCTCTGCTTGACCTCTCCGGATCCAAGCACTCTACTATGAAGGGAGATGATGATGCTTCAAGTGATGGATCCTCCCCACATACACCACATAGCATGAGCCAATCAAGGATAAATCTGTGTGAAAATCCATGCTACTCTCCATAGTCCATGATAATCATGCAAGCCATGGTGACAAACACTTTATCTGTGGAAGAGCAGTTGGCAAACTTGATGGAAGAAATCGTTGGCTTGACTAAATGCATGCAAAATCAAGAGGCTAGAATTGACAAGGTAACATATAGGGTGGGAATCTTGATGGAAGAAGAATCCACCCATGCACCCGACAAGCTCCCAGAAGTCCTAGAGGTGGCTCTCTCCCAAGACAAGTAGCATCCACTAAGGTTATCCCTGTCTCATCTAAAAGGATGATTCCAATCAATCAACTGAAGGAGTTCATTGAAGGAACCATTAAGAACACATATGAAGTTGCTACCAAATACTCCCTTACATATGCATAGCCGTACACAACAAGGGTCGATATGTTGAAGATGCATGCTGGTTATCAACCTCCAAAGTATCAACAATTTGATGGTAAAAGTAACCCAAAGCAATATGTGGCGCACTTCATGGATATGTGCAACAATGCTGGGACTTATGGAGATTACCTCATCAAGCAGTTTGTTCACTCGCTAAAAGAAAATGCTTTTGACTGGTACACAGACCTCGAGGCTAGATCTATCGATAGCTGGGATTAACTAGAGCAAGAGTTCCTCAATCACTTTTATAGTACGACACGTATTGTGAGTATGATAGAACTTACAAATATTCATCAACGAAAGGGGGAACTAGTTATTGACTTTATCAATCGTGGAGGAATGCAAGCCTCAACTGCAAAGACAGGCTTAGTGAAGCTTAGGAATAGAGATGTGCATCCAAGGCATGCATTGGGGATTGCTCTACATCTTGCAAGGTATCAAGCCTGGCACATTTGAAGAACTTTCAACTCATGCCCATGACATGGAATTGAGCATGGCCTCCACTGGAAATGAAAGACCGCCCACAAGAAAGAAGTCAGGAAGTGGGGAAAGTTCATACTCAAGTCTAAAAGCAAATAATCTATGAATGTCAACACATCACCTATGAAGTTCAAAATGAAGGTGAGCAAGAAATAGAGTATGAAATCCACTTCTTTTCAAGATAAGCCAAGTGGAAAGTTGACTCTAAAAGAAATGCAAGAGAAGAGTACGCATTTCTAAATTCTGATGTGCCAGCTATTTTTGAAGAACTCCTCGATTTAAATATCATTGAGCTTCTAGAGATGAAGCGACCAAATAAAGCTGGGAAAACAAATGACCCAAATTACTGCAAATACCATCGACTTGTGAGCCACCCTCTGGAGAAGTGTTTGTCTTCAAGGACAAAGTCATGAAATTGGCAAGCAAAAAGAAGATCGTGCTTGAAGATGAGAAAGCAATCTCAAACCAAGTCTTTATCTCCTTTGGCTCATTCAGTACGGATGAATTATATGGTTTTAAAGAAAGTAAAGATGAAGAATTACTAGATAACAACAAAGCTGAAGTTAATCAACCTGATAATGATGAAGGTTGGACATTGGTAACTCGTCATAGGCACCACAAAAGGAGCCCACAAAAAAGAGTTAATAGAACAACCAACAAGGAAAATGATGGTGAAAAGACCAAGGAGATGGAATCCAGTTAAATATTTGAAGAAAGCAAAAGTGGAGGTGTATCATTCTCAAAAGACACAAAATCTAGTGACCTTGGAGGAGTTTTTACCAAGTTGGTTCCGCACGAAGATTTCCCATGAGGGTATCGATGCCTCTTGTTGCCATGATGACAAAGGGGAAAAAAAGAGTGATGACCTACCATTGGTACCATCTTCGAAAAATCTCATCGAGTCCACTCCTCAAGAAGTTAATGATTGTGGGGAAAAGGTCACGTTCACAAATGTCGATCTTTTACTCGGTGACACTCTTCATAACTACCCATTGTACCTGGTTGGCTATATGCGTGATGAAAGGGTAAACCGAATTTTGGTTGATGGAGGATCCTCAATGAACATTTTGTCAATTCGCACTATGAAAGAACTTGGTATTCCTATGAACGAACTCTCAGAAAGTCATGTGATGATCCAAGGATTCAACCAAGGGGTGCAAAGAGCCATAGGTGCGATTAGGTTGGAAATCACCATTGAAGATATGCAATCAAGTGCATGGCTACATGTGATCGATGCAAAGACATCATACAATGTCTTGCTTGGAAGGCCTTAGATACATGAGAATAAAGTAGTCACATCTACATACCATCAATGCCTAAAATACTACAAGGGTGAAGTCGAGAAGAAGATAGTTGCTGATGATGAGCCATTCACCGAGGCTAAGTCATACTTCACCGATGAAAAGTTCTACTTGAAGTACCTAATTGTGAAGGAGCTAAAATCTAATGATGGCATCAAAAGCAAGAATGACGAGCCCACAACTAAAAGAGCAGAGGTGACTAATGGTGAAGCCAAAGATGTCACTGAGGAGGTACAACCCAACGTGAATAAATCTTATAGAGGGGATACTGTCGTCTTATGGCAAGAAAGTGAGTCTTGCGCTCTAATATGTCCCTAAAAGGAAGAAAGACGATGGTGAATCATCTAATCTCCAAACTAAAACACTAAAAGAGTTAACTCTTCCGGAAAACGGATTAAGGCAGTAAAGTTATCCACAGAGCCGTTTGCAGGGTTTGTAGCCCAACATCGTTTACAGAATGTGGCACTCCCTACAAAGCGAACGAATGAAGGTTTTGACCCTAATGCTTACAAGCTATTTGCAAAAGTTGGATACAATCCCAATGAGACGTCAAAGTTAGGGAAGCTCCCATCAAAATCTGCAACGAGGCAACCACATCAAGGTTTGGTATACAGGAAACCGTCACCAGTGCGCATCTCAATAAGAAGGGAGAGCAACAATTATATCATTGTAGAAGATGAATCAGTCGCTTCTAACAAGCCTTCTATCTTTGATCAACTTGGAAAATTGCCAGTAAGGACCTCCGTGTTTGAAGATTGGTTCCATTAAAGAAGGAGAACAAGTTCCAGAGAAATTTTCAAAGCATAAGAACACCCACTTCACCCAAAATTCAGGATATCTCTAAGGATTTCCAAAGTTTGGTTCCTTCTAGAATGAGGAGACAAACAAAACTTGTGGTTTCATGTAAATAAGTAATGAAGGTAAAGCCATATACTGTGGTCTACACTAAGGAACGTGAGGAAGATAAAGAAAGTGTGGGTTCTTCGTATCATGTTACTGTACAAGTCAAGAATATCGTTCCATCTTCAATGGAGGATAATGCGGAATTGGAGGATATTTCATCGTGTTATCACATATCCTTCAACGATGGGGACCCTTAAGAAGATGAAGATGCAAAGGATGCTCTACCTGAACTTGAAGAAGGAGTGAAGACGACAGTTAATGACTTAAAAGAAGTTAACCTTGGTACCGATGAAGAACTAAGACCCACCTACCTAAGTGCTTTACTAGAAGTTGATGAAGAGAGCACTTATATTGAGTTACTCAAGGAGTTTAGGGATGTCTTTGTTTGGAGTTACAAAGAGATGCCTGGCTTGGACCCGAAAGTAGCAGTCCATCACCTTGCAGTCAAAAATGGTGCTCGCCCTGTTAAACAAGCTCAAAGGCGCTTTAGGTCGGACTTGGTTCCCTTGATTGAAATTGAAGTTAACAAACTCATCGAAGTTGGCTTTATTCGTGAAGTTAAATACCCAACATGGGTTTCAAGTATTGCCCCTATGAGGAAGAAAAATGGCCAGATTCGAGTGTGCGCTGACTTTAGTGATCTTAACAATGCGTGTTCAAAAGATGAATTCTCGCTTCCCATTCCAGAACTGATGATCGATTCTACTATTGGGTACAAGGCAATGTCATTTATAGACGGTTCATTAGGCTATAACCAAATTCGTATGGCACCAAAAGACGAAGAGATTACTGCATTCTGCACCCCCCAAGGGTATTTATTACTACAAGGTAACGTCTTTTGGCTTGAAAAATGCTGGTGCTACTTACCAAAGGGCTATGCAGAATATTTTTGATGATTTTCTCCACAACAATGTTGAATGTTAAGTTGACGACTTGGTGGCAAAATCAAGAGAGAAGGGAGACCACTTTAAAGACTTGAGAATTGTGTTTGAGTTGCTCCGGAGGTACCAACTTAGGATGAATCCATTGAAATTTGCCTTTGGAGTTACTTCCGGAAAGTTCCTTGGTTTCATTTTTCGACATCGAGGGATTGAAATTGATCAAGCCAAAGTAGATGCAATCTTGAAAATTCCTAAGCCTCGAAACATTCACGAATTGAAAAGTCTGCAGGGAAAGTTAGTGTACCATAGGAGATTCATCTCAAACCTAGCTGGGAGGTGCCAACCATTCAGTCGTCTTATGAAGAAAGGCGTCCCTTTCAAATGGGACCAAGCGTGTAGCAATGCCTTTGAGAGCATTAAATCCTACTTGATGAAACCTCCTGTTTTGGCAGCTCCTATACTTGGAAAACCGTTGATACTATACATTTCAGCACAAGAAAGTTTTGTTGGAGCACTATTGGCCCAAGAAAATACTAAAGGGAAAGAAAACTCCCTTTACTACTTGAGCAGGATGATGACACCAAATGAGCTGAATTATTCACCATTGAAAAGTTATGTTTGGCCCTAGTCTTCTTAATCCAAAAGTTGAAGCATTACTTTCAAGCTCATGTCATTCGTTTGGTTTCTAGAGCAAATCCCATCAGGTTTGTGATGTCAAAACCTATCCTTAGTGATTGACTAGCAAGGTGGTAACTCCAGTTTCAACAATTTGAAATCATGTACATCTCTCAAAAGTCTATAATAGGATAAGCATTGGCGTACTTCTTGGCAAATCACCCTATAACTGATGATTGGGAGCTAACTGACGAACTACCTGATGAGGACGTCATGGTCATCGAAGTTCAGCCTCCATGGAAGATGTACTTTGATGGTGCTACACATTGAGGAGGAGCTGGTGCTGGTGTAGTATTTGTCACTTCTCAAGGTGAAGTTCTGCCCTACTCTTTTATGTTGACGCAACTCTGCTCTAACAACCTTGCTAAGTATCAAGCACTAATACTTGGGCTCGAAATGGCTGTCAAAATGAAGCGGTTGCAATTGCAAGTCTTCGGTGACTCTCAGTTAGTGGTCAATCAGCTTTTAGGTAGTTACGAGGTCAAGAAACTTGAACTACGTCCATATCATGATTACGCTAAAAAATTAATAGGGTGGCTCACTGATGTGACTATTCAGCATGTGCCAAGGAAAGAAAATAAGAAGGATGATGTTTTAGCTGCCCTAGCTTCATCGTTTATCCTGCCTGATCAAGCGCAGGTTACTGTCTGCCAAAAATGGGTAATAACACTGCCAAATGAGACTGAAGGTGAAGAAAATGAACTCAAGCATCTTGTCGTTGTTTCTGAAGTTGAGAAAGAAGAATGGAGACAATCCATTATCGACTACTTATGTTATGGGATACTTCTAGAAAATCCACGGAGAAGGACTGAAATCCGTCGTCGTTCACCTCGCTTCCTTTACTACAAAGATACTCTATACAGAAGGTCATTCGAATGAGCACTTTTGCGATGCTTAGGGGAAGAAGAAGCACTCCAAGCTTTGCAAGAGGCACATTCTAGGGTATGTGGGTCACACCAGTCTGGACCAAAGCTTCACTTCCATATAAAAAGGATGGGATATTATTGGCCAACAATGTAAAATATTTCTTTGACGAAGATGCAAGGCTTATCAATTCCATGCGAATTTTATTCATCCACCTCCTGAAGTGTTGCACTCGACTATTGCATCCTGGCCATTTGACGCTTGGGGATTGGATGTTGTTGGACCACTGCCAAAGTCCTCTGGTGAGCACCTATACATCTTGGCTGCAACTGACTACTTCTCAAAATAGGCTGAAGTTGTTGCTCTTAAGGAAGTAAAGAAGGAAAATGTTGCAAGTTTCATCTGAGTATACATTATTTATCACTTTGGCATTCCTCGTTACATAATAATGGATAATGGAAATCCATTTGATAATAGTTTGATGAACAAGATTTGTGATCTCTTTGGCTTCAAGCAACGTAACTCTTCGATGTACAATGCTGTCACCAATGGTCTAGTTGAGACATTCAATAAAACTCTATGCAACTTGTGAAAGAAAGTCGTCTCCAAATCCAAACGAGATTGGAATAACTGTATGGAAGAAGCTCTATGGGCATATAGGACGACTCACCGCACGCCAACACAAGCGACTCCTTATTCACTCGTTTATGGAGTCGAAGTTGTTTTGCCACTTGAGCATCAAATACCTTCATTACGACTGGCTATTCAAGAAGAGATCACTTATGAAGAAAATGCTCGACATCGATTAGCAGAGTTGAAATCTCAATAGAGTCTTAAATGTTATCAAGCTCGATTGTCTCGTGCCTTCAATAAAAGAGTTCGCCCGAGATCCTTTCAAGTAGGAGATCAAGTCCTTGCTGTACGAAGACCCATAATTACTTCCCATAAACCTGTAGGGAAGTTCACTTCAAAATAGGATGGGTCATATGTCGTACAAGAAGCTTACTCAAGCGGGGCTTACAAGTTGGTTGATGGGGATGGCATGAGAATCGGCATATCAATGGCATGTTTTTGAAGAAGTATTATCCTTGAAGTTGCAACGCTCCTTGACACATGAGCCTAAACTGCATGTTGCTACACTCCTGGCCCTCATGAGTCTAAACTGTGGGAAAAAAGAGTCCGCTAGGGTGAAAACTTTGAAAGAGGCGGCCTAGGCAAAAGTTAGGACATAAAAAAAATCACCTAGTCTGAACTACAGTATGACTTGATCCTCTTCACCAAAGTACGTAGCAGCTTAGAGTTTTATTCTAAGTTCAGTCGCATAAGTTCAAAAGGCACATATTGCCCCAATTTTTGTTCGAATGAAGTATGAAGGAATGTAAGATCAAGTTGAAATGACATCCTCTTGTTGAACTCTGGTCTCATTTGATTTAAAGGGGGCAACCCTCCACGGTAAATTGATATCTTTAATGGGCTGATTTTAGAAGGATGTCAAGTATTCACATTGAAGTCCAGGGATTCTCTATGTCTTCAAGTTCACCAAACCTTCATGTTTGTTGGTCTCTAAGGAAAAGATTTCTTGGCACAATGTTTCAAATTCAGTAAGATTTGAACTCAATATATTTGTGAGAATATAGCTCTTAAATTTAGATTGATGGCAAGTAAGACATCTTCCGATCTCGAGACTTCCATACCACGATATGAATTTTTTCATGAGACTGCGCAAATCTGGAATTGATAGTGTGGTGCAATATAAAGTTGATTTCAAAATATTATCTGGGACGATTTTGAAGTTGTTTGATTGAGAATTTTGGATATGTTATAGATCTTGAAGTCTTGTTTTCAATAAATCAAACGGTTTGCAACTTCGATATTTCTACCCAAGATATGAATTTCTTGGTGAGACTGCGCAAATCTAGAATTGATAGCATGGTGCAATATAAAGTTGATTTCAAAATATTATCCGGGACGATTATGAAGTTGTTTGATTGAGAAATTTGGATATGTTCTAGATCTTGAAGTCTAGCTTTCTTGAAATCAAACGATTTGCAATTTCGATATTTCTATACAAAGATATTATTTTTTGGTGAGATTGCGCAAATCTAAAATTTTCAACATGGTGAAATCTAAAGTTGGTTTCAAAATATTATCTGGGGCGATTCTGAAGGTGTTTGATTCGAAATTTTGGATATATTTTAGATGTAGAAGTCTAATTTTTGAGAAATCAAATGGTTCATTATTTGGATTCTCCCACGATAAAATATGAATCTTTTGTTTCAAGTGCTTAAAGCTGAAAATTATGCGACTAAGATAAAAGTTGTACAATGTAAAGCAAAGGAGAAGCTGAAACATTTGAGCCCTCGAAGTCTCCAAGTTGAAATCTTCAAGTTCGTCAGTCTTCAAGTTGAACTGTTGAAGTCTTCACGTTCCCCACCCTTCAAGTTGAGATATCTAAGCCCTCCAAGTCTCCTAGTTGTAGTCTTCAAGTTGAGGTCCTCAAACTCGTCAGTCTTCAAGTGGAAGTATTTGAGCCCTCAAATTTTTCAGATTGAAACATCAAAGTTCGCCGAATCTTCAAGTTTTTCGGTCATCAAGTTGAAGTCTGCAAAGTCCGCCAAATCTTCAAAGTTTTTCAAGTGTTCAAGTTGATGTCATCAAGTCCATGAAGTCTTCGAGTTGAATCTTTATAACTTTCTAATCTTAAGGTGGACATATAAGTCCCTTTGCACCTTAAGTCGGTCTCTTCGTGGGTTTTTCCTTAAAAGGAACTATAATTTTCCAATCTTAAGGTGGGTATATAAGTCCCTTTGCACCTTAAGTTGGCCTCTCCGGTAGTCGGGCCACATTGAGAGTAACCTCACCGATAGTCGGGCCGCCTTGAAAGTAATCTCTCCGATAGTCGGGTCATTTTGAGAGTAATCTCTCCGGGCTGCCTTGAGAGAAATCTCTGCGATAGTCGGGTCATTTTGAGAGTAATCTCTCCAATAGTCGAGTCGTTTTGAGAGTAATCTCTCCAATAGTAGGGTCATTTTGAGAATAATCTCTCCGATAGTCGGCCCACATTGAAAGTAATTGTCACGCCCCAAAAACCGTGGAACGCAACCGACGCTCAACCGAGTAAACCCGACTGAGCAAGCCTGTTAGATTTCATTCTATCCAAACTAGTTCATGAATAAAGAGGGGATGTTATCCCATTAATCAAAACACTAAGCAAATACCCATTAGCAACTTTCCTTTCATTTCCATTAACGAATTCATTCGTAGTTTTCAAAATATTACAAGTTTACAGATTTAATGAAAAACATGTTTATCAAATAACAACAGTTCTAGTTTTGACTCCAAACGTCAACCACAACTCACAAGCAGTTTACGGAGCCTCTAAGTACAACTGGAGAGTAATAAGGGGATGTCGGCAACAAGGCTCCATCAATACCTCAAAATATGATAAGAGAGTAAATAAAAGACACATGACATGACCCCGGGATAAAGTGGGGCTCACCAAATCTGCTGGGAAGAGAATTCCGCTAACACCGATCGATGTCGCCTGCTGTGGAATCACCTGTATCATTTAAAGTACAACGCCCCCGACAAAAGGGACGTTAGCACCGTCGAATAGAACTAGTATGTAAGGCTAAAATTCCACTTTTAGAATAGAATAACTATACAAGCAAAGAAACCATAAAACAGTAAGTCAAAATCAACAATATACAAATATCCAATTTGAAACATGTAAGTCTTCTAGTTTACGAAAATAATATATTAGTTTTGGTTGAGAGATCATTTGCACTGATATGAGTTATACCACCATATTTGTTAGCATGAAGTCCGATCACGACCCGATCGGCTATGTCGTCCCCTTGGAGACATGCACCACAATCACAATTTCCAGTTTTGAATTTCTAGTTTTTGATTCCCAGCACAATACCACTATGTATGCGGCATGGCATCCAGTCACAGCCCGATAGGCTAAGCGACCTTCCCACATATGCCTTGTGGGTTGGCGTTACCAATTTACAAATGTTACCAAATTCATCCCAATTAAGGGGAATAACCACGATCCACCCCTACACTGGCACGTGTGTTTCAGGTGTGAGCCTTATGACCCACCCTTCCTCGGTTTTGCTAATGATACTACCAAAAACATTTTTGATTTGATTTGATATTGCACAAAGTTGTAGTATAAATACAATTGTACAAACATAGCATAAATACGATTATACTCACCTCAATGTCTTCCGCATTTATAGTTCTTTATTAATATTCTCAATTTCTCTTAATGACAATATTCTTGTGGCCCTTTGGGCTTTTCACAAGATTCATCTTTTTCATGGCACGAAGGCCGCATTTGGTTTTTCACATTTTCATTTCCTTTATTTCCAAGGATCACCAACCAATATCAATGTACCGAATATTCCGGTAATCTTGTATTCTCGAGTTCATTAGCAATAGAAACTTCAAACACAAAGGATTCTTCCCAAAGAGGGACATGCCAACCAACAATTGAAATACACATTGAAGTTATAAGCAAGCAATCACCTCAATTATCCTTGAATTACCCCTTTTTCCATCATGACAAATGCACAATTTCAACATTGGAATGTGTAAGGACTAGCATTACATTGAATGTATTTATAAGGCGAAGCATTATCTAAAACAGCAATTTATGGGCATAGTTCGGGTACAATACCTTTAGGCCATTTTATTTTTTTTAAGTTAGTTCATAACGGTTGGGTCAAGACTTATTTCATAATTTGTTTCACATTTTCTCATTCGATTCATTTCCAAACATCTTTACAGTTTATCAACAAATAGGCATATTCAATCAAGGCATTTAGTACACATAAGAGCAACTAGGAGCATTAAACAGATCGAATTCTTCTCACCCAATTAGTATACTAACCTTTATTTAAAACGTGACTCAAGGATATACCATTTTGGTAGACAAACCACATTTAAACTTACGAAAACAATATGGAATTCACTTCCGATAGAGAAAGTTTAGCCTACATACCTCGATTGAGCTTTTCTTAAGTCCTACTATACTCCGGGACTCTTAGCAACGTCAATCTCTTAGGAACACGACAAATCAAACCACAAATTACAGAGGTGATCATAGTTCTAGCTCATTTGAGGATATTTTCAAACACTAAGTGTGAGTTATGCTTTTAAGATCTTTTTGTGAAATATCCTACCATCCCTCTTCACGTCCTTAGCTTAAGACCTCACCAAATACTTTAAGAACTCATTCATGCAAGATATCCATCCCATCCTCATGGATTACACTTGTAGTGGTCCATTTTAGTTATATCTAGTAATTAAGAGTTCGGGTTATAGAACCTTACCTCTTAGAAAGAAGATCTAGGTGCCTTTCTTGACAAATCTTCAAGGTTTAAACAAGATCTTAGGAGAAATGTTGATGAAGAACTCCTTCTCCCTCAAGGACCCTCTCTCTCTCTAAATACATCCAAAAATAAGCCTAAACTGAAGGGTAGCATATAATATATCGACATGGGGTCGGGTCAGAAAATTCAAAATGTAGAGCCCCGGTACAGATGCAACCGCATAACTATTATGCGGCCTGCAAAGCGATCGCACAATTAAAGCTCAAAATTGGAAGATCTCGGGTTGGGTCTGCAGTAGGTATGCGGTCCGCAGACCTGTTCTGTGGTCGCATAATGCACCATAGAACCTCCCATCGCAAAAGTTGAACAAAGATTATGCAACAAATATGCGGCCCCTAAACCAATTATGTGATCGCATAAATGGGTCGCATATCTAGCCTCAAACATGCCATGTTTCTGCCTCACTCTGCGGCCATTATGCGATACGCAGAGTGATTATGCGGGCGCATATTGGGCCGAAAAAATGCGCCCTTCTAAAAAACATTTTCCTTAATTTTTTAACGCACAGATCAATCCAAAAAGTCCGAACCACGGAGAGCTTACGTGTCGCGAAGAATTTAATAATTTTCTAACACATTGTCCTGACATGGCACCACGATATTTAGGGTGTTTGGGTACATATTTTACGGGTCCTTACATCCTCCCCCACTTAAGATCATTTGTCCTCGAATGGGGATCATGGCTTTCCCCAAACACCCCAATAGGACTTATTTCCTTCCTCACATACCTCAAGCTCCAAAATTTCACATGCCCCTCAAATATGCATAGTAATATACTTATCAAGTGATTCTCCTGCTCTTCCCTAACCAATACATTCAACTACTTATATAACCGTACTGAGAACTGAGAACTAGTTTATTCATCTTAAACCCTTGAACCAGAATAAGCGCTAGAAACCATCAATGGCAACAGCAAAACTAGATCTAGAAACTAAAGAGTAGAAGCCACATTCTGAGAAAAGCCTAATACATTATCGTCCTCTTTCTCTTCCACACAAGATTTATAGTCCGCTACCACCAGCTCAGTTGGTGTACCAACATCACAATTCTTGCCATAGCCTCAACACTACTCTTCCTTCTACTAACAACATCAACAAAAACAATCGGCTTCCCATCTTGGCGGTGTCCCTTTATATTGGATTCGACTCTTTATTCACACCCCAGAAATTTCAAATTTGACTAACTCCCTAAATTTCTGAAAATTTTGCGAGAGATCCCTTTGTAATTGGGCCCACCCACCTATCACAGAACCTCAGAAACACAATTTAACGATACATCCGTAATTAAGCAACTCGTACAATATACCAATAACACAAATTTTCCACACATCTAACATTTCATTATCAAAGATAATACCTGAACATGAGCTGCACATATTTAAGTCGTAACACACAGAAAGCACCTCTCGAATCACAACCATATGATATACAATTAAGCGAATAAATATTTTCCATTCCACGACTCTCAGCCTTGTTTAATCCCAGATTACGATTGGCTACTCCCCATAAGCCAACTATCTATTAATTCCACCTTCAATAATTCTCACTGGTATGATATACCAAAGATTCCCAATTACCTTCTTAGACAGAGATACATGGAACACCGTGACCATGGAGGGCAATGATACGATAGGGGGACATCATATTCATAACTTGACCCATCTCTTTCAAGGTTCCATAAATTCCGAAGTGCACTACACCTACTTTACCCTTAATAACAATTCGCATAGCATCTTCCTGGAGTAAACCTTAAGAATTGCTTGCTTACATACTTTAACTCTAAATCTTTATGCCGGACACCCGAGTTGAACATTTGGCGACCTTTAACCATTATTCTGCGAGGGGCTAGAATGAGTATGACCATAAAGTTTCTACCCAATATGATTGACCATGGAATGACGCTACCTTTCGACATGCTTGAACCCATACCCTTAATAGATTTACCACAAATAGGAACAACGAGGTTCAATATTTGACTAGAAGTATGTCAAGAATCCATCAATGTAGATGTGTTGAGTAGGGTATTTCATGAGGTTGTATTTTATTTTAGGAAACATGAAACTTACTATGGATTATGATGACATGATTAATCATTGTGATGAAATCATTGGTTCGAAACAATGAGGCATAGAGTTTAGAGAACATGTCGGTAGTAGAAATTATTTACGGAGGAACATTCAAGTACGAGCCACCAGTCGTCTTCTGGAGTGTAGGGAAGATCAATTTATCAAGAATGAGAATACTCTAGCACCTTGAATGAGAGAGGGGTTTTAAAATATGAAATTGAATTACACTCCTACTATTAATTGACACAAGGAATCTGTGCCACAAGCCCAAGAGAATGAAATAGAAGTTAAACACTCGTAAGATTACTATAATTCAAACCGCTCAACTCTTCACGATAGTTGATCTTATACGGGGGTGCTGAAGATACGACTACTTGTCTTTCAAATTAATATGATATGTACCAAACCTGAAATATCTAATATGAACCTTTCACGATTGAATCCACATTGTTAGGACTTCTTAAAATTAGGGGGGATTATGTGCTGGTTGGAGAGGGAATGAACTCCTTTCTATGAGATTGGCACGGTTCTGCTATCATAATTCTCCGGTTGCGATAGCGGGCCATTTCATGGGCAACTTCAATACTAAGAACAACGTGAGCTACTTATTGAGGAACGATTTAAGTGAGCATGAAAGTCATACTACAATGGGAAAAGAAAAGATCTTCTTGTGGGAGTTTTGTGAAAACCTCAAATTTCTCAGAAACTTATACAGACAAATGATCTACTTCAACTGATATGCATACCTATGATAGGAGTTGATATAGGCTCTCATGCTACTAGATAGTGAAAATACTTTATGATAATATTGACGAAGGAGCAAACTGATTATTTGAACCATAGAAGCCATCCACACTATGGAGAAAAGAGTGACTCAAGAAGGATCACAACATCGGGCTGCTTTACATTGATTTGGCACCACATAGGCAAATTTTATGACAGTTTATGCATAAGAACAAGTGAGTAGATGTTATCCATTTAAATAAAAACGACCTGTAAGAAATTTATCAGGTATAGTTCCTTTGCGAGAGTCTAGGAAAGCAAGTGGAAATAATTACCCTTGGATTCTGAATCAATTCAGGAAATCATCATAGAACTCAATTCCACTCATAGAAATCAATTCCACAAGAGGTTGTAAGTAATAAAGAGGCTTCACGAATAATACATCTCGTTCAAAGAGTAGATACGCAGAATGGATCATGAGGTTGTCCTAAGTCTATCCCAAATCTCATAGCAACATAAAGATTGACATATGACAAGGCGGAACTAGAATCAATAAGGGCATATACACCACGAGATTAATAAGTCAATATACCTGCAACCACATCCGGAAAAGCCCACGACCTTTGATGCCTCCTTATAGTATAGAACCTGTTGGGCCCTCCTAAGCTCTGAATACCATCCCTAACTGTTCCACGCCCTCTGAGTGCTATAGCGACCCAAGCTGGGAAAGGCGTTGTGGATGAAGTAGTTGTAGAACTGGCTGGCTACACCACACCCCTGCCCATGACCTGGCGAGATGAATGACAATCTCTTTGAAGGTGACCTGACATACCACACTTGTAGCATACATTGGTACCATAGTGACATACTTCTGGATGACATCTCCCACATTTCAAACAACGGGGATTAGGTCTACTAAACTAACTCGCCCCACCGACCTGATACTCACCATTTTTGCATACATTATAAAATTCCCCCTTATCCTTCCTCCAAGCTTCCAATGCGAGAGTACCAATCCCAGTATTGGTTTACTGTGCGGGCCCTTGGAATTGCCCTGATCTACCACCCCAAACACGTTCCTGAGCATACTCACAACACAACGTCAAATGTTCCTTCCCACATACCGGGCATACTGGGATAGGTGTACCCAACTTAGGGCATTTATTCTTCTTGTGCCCCCTCTTTCCACAATCGTAACATATCTCAAGAGTTATCCAACATCTCCCCAAGTGACGCTTCTTGCAAACTGAACAATCTAGCTCATTAGCACCAACAACCCTCTTTTGTTTCTTAGATGCTCTCACCTCACGCTCCGGTGGTGCGGTGATATTGGCAGGGACAAGGACACTTCACTTAGTAATAACTTCTTCCAATCGTTCCACGGCTTGATACATTATCCCTACGAACTCATGCGCAATATCCCCCAAATTCAAGGGCGGGGTTATTCATTCCTCGCTGCTTCGGACTCGTGGATTACTCATCTGGGAAATAGGACATAACGAGGAAATTAGATCTCTATCTTGAGCTCTATAGCACGATCCAGAATATCAAAGAGGTGTGGAATTTCCTAAATGTCCAAATAGCCTCCAACTTATAGATGTGGTCGACAACACACCGATAAGAAGGACTCTACTAGACACGGCTCCGAGACATCCTAGAACACTTTAAAACCTTAGACACTGATACCAAGTTTGTCACGCCCCAAAAACTGTGAAACGCGACCAGCGCTCAACAGAGTAAACCCGACTGAGCAAGCCTATTAGATATCATTCTACCCAAAATAGTTCATGAATAAAGAGGGGATGGTATCCCATTAATCAAAACACTAAGCTATTACCCATTAGCAACCTTCACTTCATTTTCGTTAACGACTTCACTCATAGTTTTCGAAATATTACAAGTTTACAAATTTAATGAAAAACATGCTTATCAAATACCAACATTTCTTGTTTTGTCTCCCAACGTCAACCACCAGCCACAAGCAGTCTATGGACCCTCTAAGTATAATTGGAGAGTAATAAGGGGATGCCGGCAACAAGGCTCCGGCTATACCTCAAAATATGATAAGAGAGTAGATAAAGGACACATGACATGACCCCAAGATTAAGTGGGGCTCACCAAATCTGTTTGGAAGAGAATGCCGCTAACACCGATCGATGTCGCCTGCTGTAGAATCACCTGTATCATTTAAAGATACAGCGAACCTGGCAAAAGGGAAGTTAGCGCCGTCTAATAACACTAGTATGTAAGGCTAAAAGTCCTCTTTCAGAATAGAATAACCATACAAGCAAAGAAATCATGAAACAGTAAGTCAAAATCAACAATATACAAGAACCCAATTTGAAACATGTAAGTCTTCTAGTACGAAAATAATATATAATTTTTGGTTGGGAGATCATTAGCACCGATATCAGTTATACCACCATCATAGTCAGCATGGAGTCTGATCACGACCCGATCGACTAAGTAGTCCCCTTGGAGACATGCACCACAATCACAATTTCCAGTTTTGAGTTTCTAGTTTTTTATTCCAAGCACAATACCACCATGTGTGTGGCATGGTGTCCGATCACGGCCCGATCGGCTAAGCGGCCTTCCCACATATGTCGTGTGGGTTGGCATTACCAATTTACAAATGTTACCAAGTTCATCCCAATTAAGAGGAATAACCACGATCCACCCCTACGCGGGCATGTGTAGTTTCTGGTGTAAGCCTTATGACCCACCCTTCCTCTATTTTGTTAATGATACTTCCAAAAATATTTTTGATTTGATTTGATATTGCACAGAGTTATAGTATAAATACAATTGTACAAACATAGCATAAATACGATTATACTCCCCTCAATGTCTTCCACATTTATAGTTCTTTATTAATATTCTCAATTTCTTTTAATGACATTATTCCTTTGGCCCTTTGGGACTTTCACAAGATTCATCGTTTTCATGGCACGAAGGCCGCATTTGGTTTTCCACATTTTAATTTCCTTTATTTCCAAGGATCGCCAACCAATATCAATGTACCGAATATTTCGGTAATCATGTATTCTCGCGTACATTAGCAATAGAAACTTGAAACACAAAGGATTCTTCCTAAAGAGGGACATGCCAACCAACAATTGAAATACACAATGAAGTTATAAGCAAGCAATCACCTCAATTATCCTTGAATTACCCTTTTTTCCACCATGACAAATGCACAATTTCAACATCGGAATGTGTAAGTACTAACATTACATTGAATGTATTTATAAGGCGAAGCATTATCTAAAACAGCAATTTATGGGCATAGTTCGGGTACAATACCTTTAGGCCATTTTATTTTTTTTAAGTTAGTTCATAACGGTTGGGTCAAGACTTATTTCATAATTTGTTTCACATTTTCTCATTCGATTCATTTCCAAACATCTTTACAGTTTATCAACAAATAGGCATATTCAATCAAGGCATTTAGTACATATAAGAGCAACTAGGAGCATTAAACAGATCGAATTCTTCTCACCCAATTAGTATACTAACCTTCATTTAAAATGTGACTCAAGGCTATACCATTTTGGTAGACAAACCACACTTAAACTTACAAAAACAATATGGAATTCACATTCGAGAGAGAATGTTTATCCTACATACCTCGATTGAGCTTTCCTTAAGTCCTACTATACTCCGGGACTCTTAGCAACGTCAATCTCTTAGGAACATGACAAATCAAACCACAAATTACAGAGGTGATCATAGTTCTAGCTCATTTGAGGATATTTTCAAACACTAAGTGTGAGTTATGCTTTTAAGACCTTTTTGTGAAATATCCTACCATCCCTCTTCACGTCCTTAGCTTAAGACCTCACCAAATACTTTAAGAACTCATGCATGCAAGATATCCACCCCCATCCTCATGGATTACCCTTGTAGTGGTCCATTTTAGTTATATCTAGTAATTAAGAGTTCGGGTTATAGAACCTTACCTCATAGGAAGAAGATCTAGGTGCCTTTCTTGACAAATCTTCAAGGTTTAAACAAGATCTTAGGAGAAATGTTGATGAAGAACTCCTTCTCCCTCAAGGACTCTCTCTCTCTATCTCTATATACATCCAAAAATAAGCCTAAAATGAAGGGTAGCATATAATATATCGACATGGGGTCAGGTCAGAAAATTCAAAATGTAGAGCCCCGGTACAGATCTGCGATCGCATATGCAACCGCATAACTGTTATGCGGCCTGCAAAGCGATTGCACAATTAAAGCTCAAAATTGGAAGATCTCGGGTTGGGTCTGCAGCAGGTATGCGGTCCGCAGACCTGTTATGAAGTCACATAATGCGCCACAGAACCTCCCATCGCAAAAGTTGAACAATGATTATGCGACAACTATGCGGCCCGTAAACCTATTATGTGATAGCATAAATGGGTCGCATAGCTGGCCTCAAATAGGCCAAGTTTCTGTCTTACTCTGCGGCCATTATACAATTCGCAGAGTGATTATGCGGGCTCATAATGGGCCGCAAAAATGCGCCCTTCTGAAAAATATTTTCCGTTATTTTTTAATGCACAGATCAATCCAAAATGTCTGAAATGCGGCTCGTAAGCTCGCCATGAAGCATTTTATAATTTTTTAACACATAGTCCTAACTTGGCACCACCAGATTCAGGATTTTTGGGTAAATATTTTACGGGGCCTTACAGTAATCTCTCTGATAGTCGGGTTATTTTGAGAGTAATCTCTCCGATAGTCAAGCCACATTAAGGGTAATCTCTCCAGTAGTCGGGTCACATTAAGAGTAATTTTTCAGGTAGTCAGGCCACATTGAGAGTAATCTCTCCGGTAGTCGAGCCATATTGAGAGTAATCTCTCCGATAATTGGACCATGAGAGTAATCTCTCTGATATTTGGGCAAGGATGAGTACCATCCCTCACACCCTAAGAATATCTTCTTCATGCATGGATTATCTCGTTAAACAAGAACATGTCCTTCTCGTTTGACCTACAGAAATAAAAGAGAGAGAGAAAAAAGAGCAAAGAAAACGCAGAAGAAGAGAAAAGAAATTACCTGAAGTACTAGCACTTTCCAGTTTTTAAAGAAACGAACTCAAGAGCAGCTTGAGATACCTGTCACACCTCCTTTTTACACACACCCCCGAAAGGGTATAAGGGACTTTTTTCAATTTAAGTGACAATCAAAATGGGATTATTTATTTATTAAATCAGAGTCGCCACTTGGGATAATTTATGGTGTCCCAAGTCACCGGCTTAGAATCCCAAATCGAGGAGAAGATTAACTCTGTTATACAGCCTGCGAACACAGAAATCCGGGTAAGGAACTCTGTTAACCCGGGAGAAGGTGTCCACAATTAATAACGCTTTTTATTATTAAGAATGTTTGTCCAAAGTTGCGCGAACGCATACTCAATTTATTTTTAGAAATCGTAACTGTGTCACGCAAACGTGTCCACAATCACGATAGTATTTTAAACGGCCCTAAAGGTTTCTCTACGAATATTATCTTATTGTCTAATTAAAACATGTGAGGGCCATATATTGGTTGATATTACACCACAAACCCATTGAGGGACAGTAATTAATTAACTTGGTCTACGACATTAAACCTACCCTAAAATTAAAGTTCGGATTACTTTTATTAGCCAAAAATCTGAATGGGATAGAACAAGCATTTAAATCGCCTGAGATGGTTTTGGGCTGACTACAGGCCCAATATCACTTGAAACATTTGGAGTAAGGGGAAAAGCAGTACAGATATGAGGGCCCTTTCCTAGCAAGCTGACCCATGTGGTCCAAACCAGGCCCAATTCCTTTAAGGAATTCCATAAAGATACACATACATGAGCTAACATGCATCCAGATTACTAGCTCAAATTCGCATCTATTTACAAGTAGCTATGAGATGAATATGAATCCAAGGTTACTCTCTGTTACATGCTAAATTTGCATCCACAACTTATTCTGATAATGATAAAGTCACACCACTCCAGTGATTAACTAAGTTAGTCAATTTGAATGACCCAACTATCAAGTTTCAACTACCAGTATTCACGTGATATCTAAATTACTGACCTGTGATGTGAAAGAAAAATGCATAACTCAACTTCTAGTAATACTTTTCATGCATTGCTAAAACCATTTTTGCCATAAAATGCAGCAATCATATTGGACCAAATGGAATAATGAAAATTCAAGTCCCAAACTACATCATCAACATATTGCATGGAACTTGAATCCTGATGGTAGTTTAATAGCTTTGGGACTCGTCGAACTGTAAATTCATGGTTTGAATCACAGTTCTTCGAGAACACAAACGCCTTGCTTGAATTCTAACAAATGTACCAGAAAATGTGATACAAAACTTAGACTCTAGAAGAAAACAAAAGCTAAACATAAATACCAACTTCAATCAGATCTAACGGTCTGTGAAATAAACAATCCTGAGTCAACAACATCTAAACTAGTCCAACTACTGACCTCGAGACAAACAAATAGTAAAATGACTACATATAAAGAACTTATACTGAGATGGACATTTAGACTAAGCTACCATGTCGTACGACATTCAGAGGTTAAATGTTGATCCCATTGTTCATAGTTTGAAAGGTAGTAAGTGGAATTTCCAAATAAAACAGAGTAGACAAGTATGTTATATTGTTAATCTAAACTAAAACTGAATACACCTCAAAGCTCCAGATTCCATTATCGATTGCCACATCATGCTTTACATTCGAATAGAGTGTAGAAATGTGTACCTGGGAATGAACAAAGACAAGAAATGAAAAATCAACAGGAGCAGCAACAAGAACCAGCACCGAAACAGTCAGCAAAACCAGTCCCAACCCAGAAATGATGTATAACAGCTCAATATAACAAACTCGAACACACGACAGCCCAACAAAACTTTAGACCCAACTTTTGACGACCAAATTCAGTCCATTTCCCACTCAGATGAGTAAAAATAGTTTCAGAAGTTGAAAAGGAATCAACAATCGCTGAAATTCAATGAAACAGTTAAAATTTCTGCCATTTTTTTGTATTTTTCTGAACTTTTTCCCTTTTCAATACTTTCCGTCTCCAACCCCCCCACAAAAAATCTCCCTTGAGCTTCAAGTTAGGATCCCTTTATAGGCAAGCTATTAGGGCAGCTTAAAAGGGTTAAATTTTACATTTGAAACCTTTTAGAATTTTCAATTTTGCTCAGATACCCTCAGTTAAAAATCAGAAATTCAGAATGGTCCCCTTTCCCCAGCTTCCTAGAACCTTCCTATTCAGTTAAATGAGATTCCCCCACATATACTTCCCAAATTACACCTGAGCCCCTATTAATATACCAGACAGACCAAATGGGTCATGGGTCAATTTTGACACAAATGAGCCAGATTAGACCCAACACCCAACCCACCAGACCAGAAATCTATTCAGCCCAACTAGAAATTATCTAATTAACAAGTTGTAAACACCAAATAACGCGGGACAATTAAACCTTTAGCCTAAATGATTTACTAACTAAACTTAACCAGCTTAACAATTTTAAAACTAATCTAATTACAGCCTAACTATACTAATTAAAAAAAAGACTCCAATTACTCATGCATGAATAAACAAACTCCGGAACAAATGAAAAATGATTCAAGAAGAGGGGAAGAAACAGAAAATAGAAAAACAAACGAAGGACAAATTAAACCAAAAGAAGAAAAGAAAATACCTACGAAAAGTGTAGAACATGAAAGAAGGGGCCTGGGTCTTCAAATCCTTGGATTTTCTGGTCAAACCTGATGTTAATCGTGTGCTCTTACGAAGAACACACGAATAAAATCGGATTAGACACGAAACTTCGCTAAAACTCGGCATTGGAATTTCTAGGGTTCATCTCTGATCTAAGATTTGAGGAACTAGGGCAATATTCGAGTGTAATAGAGTGTGGATCTGGAAAGAGGGGAGTGAGGAGGCTCTAGGGTGTGACTTTGGTGGAGTTTGGAGATGGCGCCGCCACCCTTAGGCGGTGGCGTTCAAGGGCGGCCGCTAGGGTTCAGGGCTTGGTCTCTAAAGGGTGGGTTGTAAGAGACAAGTGAGGGGGGGAACGATTTGGACATACATATATTAAGCCCTCCTTGCTTCTGAGCCGTTGGATCAAAGATCCTCGACGGCCCAGATCAGATGGCACACCGAAACGGGGTCGTTTGATTTAGTTGGGGGAATGGACTAGGTCAGGGGACGGGTATTGGGCTGGGACAGGCGGGTATAGGGAAATGAAAGACTGGGCCTAGGGTATTGACGGGATTCAGCCCAAAATTTTGGCCCTCTTCCTTTATTTCAATTTTTCAAGTTTTCTAATTTTCTTCTAAATTAAAATTAAAATAAAACCTAAATTAATTCCTAATTAAATTATCCTATCAAATTAAATTAACCAACTCTAAATAATAATTACCACAACTAATTAAATACTAAATTAAAGAAAAACTACCAAAATTCGAAACTAAAAATTTAAAATGCAAAAATAAGTTATTTTTTGTGATTTTTTCATTTTTTTTAAAACTAAATTACGAATTAATTCAAGAATGAAAAATTAGATCCTAAATGAAAATGCAGTGTATTTTTGTATTTTCATGAATTAAATAAAATAAACATGCACAAACAAATGCAAACAATAACAGAAAATGCTACGAAAATCTACGAAATTGCAAATAATGGAAAAATTTATTTTTCTTGAATCTATGGGAATAATTCATGTGGGGCAAAAATCACGTGCTCACAGCTGCCCCTCTTTGCCCGGAAACATGAAGAGTTTTCGTGCAAAGATAAAGTGAGCGGATACGAGCGATTTTTGCCCGTTTGAATACTCCGTAGGAAACATTTTTGAAAGAGTTGACCGCACCCTACTTCCGAGGTTTCCTACATATCCTTGGCAAGAAAGAAATCAGGTTAGTGTAGTTCAGGAATGTCTGGTAGATGGGACTACCATGAAGCTGTGATTTCACGGTTGCTGCTGCTGCTACTGCTTACTGAACCCCCTTATTAAACCATGATAAAATAAAAGAAGTTAACCTAGACTATGATCTATGCATTACAAAATCCTATCTATATCTTCAAACTTGCTCTTGTGGTTCCTGTTGCCTTGTTGACTTGTATTCTCTCGGTGGAATCCCCTTGTTGCCGCTTTGAATTGTAATCTGAGATGTTTTCCCTTTCTCCAGGTGAACGCCTGACTACTGAAACTTGAGTGTATTCCCTTGTTTCCCAGGTGGGCGCCTGATTGCTGAACTTGAAAATGTATTCCCTTATTTTCCAGGTGGGAGCCTGATTATTTAACCGAAAATGTATTCTCTTGTTCTTCAGGTGGGCGCCTAATTGCTGAACTTTGAAAAATGTATTATCTTGTTCTCCAAGTGGGCGCCTGATTATCAACTTGCAATGTATTCTCTTGTTCTCCAGGTGAGCGCCTGATTTCTAAATTTGACATGTATTCCCTTGTTTTCCAGGTGGGCACCTGATTGCTGAATTTGAAATGTATTCCCTTATTTTCTAAGTGGGCTCCTAATTGTTGAACTTGAAATGTATTCCCTTGTTCTCCAGGTGGGTGCCTGATTGCTAAATTTAAAATATATTCCCTTGTTTTCCAGGTGGGCGACTGATTATCAAAACTTGAAAAAATGTATTCCCTTGTTCTCTAGGTGGGAGCCTGATTGCTGAACTTGAAATGTATTCCCTTGTTTTCTAGGTGGGCGCCTGATTGCTGAACTTGAAATGTATTCCCTTGTTCTCCAGGTGGGCGCCTAATTGCCAAAAACTTGAACTATATTCCCTTGTTCTCCAGGTGGGCGCCTGATTACTGAACTTGAATGTATTCCCTTGTTTTCCAAGTGGGCGCCAGATTGCTGAACTTGAAATGTATTCCCTTGTTCTCCACATGGGCGTCTGATTGCCAAAAACTTGAACTATATTCCCTTGTTCTCTAGGTGGGCGCCTGATTACTGAACTTGAATGTATTCCCTTGTTCTCCAGGTGGGCACCTGATTGCTGAATTGGAAATGTATTCCCTTGTTCTCTAGGTGGGCGCCTGATTGCTGAACTTGAAAAATGTATTCTCTTGTTCTCCAGGTGGGCGCCTGATTTCTACAAAAAAAAAACAAAACAAAGAAAACGTCTGCCCCGGTTTGATGCTGGGCCCATTGAATCATGTTACCAAATATCTCTATGAATTTGAAAGCTAAATCTCATTATCCAGGAGGGTCCTGAAAACTCCTAGTTAAATGACGGCTTTAAAAATCTAAATCATATCTTCTAAAGGTGTTACTCCTGCTACATCTTGTTATCTAAGAAAGTCTTAAACTACATCCCATTATCCAGGAGGGTTCTGACAACAAAAAATTAAATCCTATTATCCAGGAGGGCCCTGAAAACTTATAACTAACTCTCATTATCCAGGCAGGTCCTGAACACCTAAAACTAAATTCCATTATTCAGGCGGGTCCTGAACACCTAAAACTAAATCCCATTATCCAAGAGGGTCCTGAAAATTTAAAATTAAATCTCATTATCCAGGAGGGTCCTGAGAATTTAAAAACTGAATCCCATTATCCAGGAGTGTCCTGATATTTTAAAATTAAATCCCATTATCCAGGAGGGTCCTGAGAATTTAAAAACTAAATCCTATTATCCAGGAGGGTCTTGAAATTTTAAAATTAAATCCCATTATCCAGGAGGGTCCTGATAATGAAAAATTAAATCCCATTATCCAGGAGGGTCCTGAAATTTTAAAATTAAATCCCATTATCCAGGAGGGTCCTGACAAGGAAAAATTAAATTCCATTATCCAGGATGGTCCTGAAAACTTAAAACTAAATCCCATTATCCAAGAGTGTCCTGACGATGAAAAATTAAATCCCATTATCCAGGAGGGTCCTAAAAAGTTAAAACTAAATCTCATTATCCAGGCGGGTCCTGCAATTTTAAAATTATATCCCATTATCCAGGAGGGTCCTGAAAACTTAAAACTAACTCCCATTATCCAGGCGGGTCCTGCAAATCAAAAGTAAAACTTGTCTGGTGCTTGGCTTTCCCCTGCGGAGGATTTCTCCGAAACAACCAAAATTTCCTGCCCATGTTTCAATCAAAGAGAAATCTTGTCAGTTTAAATGTGGTGGTTGGTCGATGGCATTCTTTGATGAAGGTCTCTCCGCTGCCGTGCTTTGTTTTGATTGGCTCCCTCTGAACTGGCTAAGAACCGCTTGACTTCCCGGTTGACTTTCAAACCCCCATGACCTAGGATGACCCGAGTGTTCTATACCCAAACCGTTGTGTTCCATCTCTGACCCATCTATTTGACCCTCCGCATTTCCCACGAAATTACTAAACCGTTTCACCGATGGAACTTCCACTTGACCTTTTATACCCTATTCCACATCATGCTACCTCTAGCAATGCCTTGTCTGCCCTGCGCCTTGTGCAACTTTGGAAGTTGGCAGTAAGCTTTGAAATTCTTTCTTATTTTCTTAAACAGAACTGACATTGGTAACATCTTAGAGAAATAAACACAAAAGAAATGAAATGCAATGACTTTCAGAGTTAAGGATAAGCAAAATCCAAAGCGGGAAGACTTTCTGAAGGAAAAAAAAAAAAGAAAAGGGACTTATCTGAGTGGAGCAACTGGCACCAATGACCATAACATGCATTTCGGATTAATCGGCCCAATCTGTCCAACCAATCAACTTTCAGTTGCCATACTTATTGCCCCGGAATTTCCATAATCTGATTTCTTCACCAAAACCTTGACCTTGTTCGGCTTGCGGTGCCCTGAAGGGTTTTCACCAACAACCCTCTCTCACTTGTTTATGTCTCAACTCACTTTCGCCTCAAGGTGCCCTTGAAGGTTTTCACCAATAAGACTCTCTCATTTTTATTTCTCTCAGCTCTTGTCGCCTTACGGTGCCCGTGAGGGTGTTCACCAATAAGACTCTCTCATTTTCAATTTTTCCTACTTGGACCAGAGTGATGTCCTTGGTATGATTCCCCTCTACCTGCTTGACTCGGCATTTCTCGAAGACTGATCAAAAAGTCTTTCTTTGGACCGTAACGTGGGCTTTTGGGCAGGGTTAGAAATAAAGGGTATAAAAAGCCCAAAACAATTCAAATGGGTTAAAATTACAACTTTCAGAATTAGATTTCTTACAACAACCACAACTTCTGCCCTGGTTTCTTGCTTGGGGACTTTCGATTTTTATTTCGAATGTAGTTCATGTCATAGAAATTGCTTTGTTGTGATCTTTCTTTTCTTTTCTTTTTCTTCTTTTCTTCTTTTTGTTTTCGTCTTCTTTTCTCTCTTTTTTTTTCTTATCTTCCGCATATTGCATTTCTGAATTGTTCCATTGATTCCGAAAGAGGGGTATGAAAGAAAATAAATAAGGCTCAAAGGGGGTGACACGGGATAAAGAGTTTAGATAGTAGAACAAAATGCCTTCGTCATTTCAATATTCAAAACATGCCAAATACAAATAAGTACAATCAAACAAAGAGATCATACATAGTATCTCTTGACTGCATCAGAATTGATAGCCATTTGTACACATTTGCCTTCTACATCTGTCAAATACAATGCACCATTGGACAACACTCTAGTTACAACGAATGGCCCCTGCCAATTTGGGGCGAACTTTCCTTTTGCTTCAGCCTGATGAGGCAAGATACGTTTTAATACTAACTGACCCACTTCAAACTTCCGTGGACGCACCTTCTTATTATATGGTCTGGACATTCTCTATTGATATAATTGGCCATGACACACTGTTGCCAGCCTCTTCTCATCGATCAAACTTAATTGCTCTAGGCGGGTTTTAACCCACTCGTCATCATCAATTTCAGCCTCGGCGACAATCCGAAGGGATGGAATTTCAATTTCTGCGTCTATTACCGCCTCAGTGCCATATACCAACAAATAAGGAGTTTCCCCTGCTAAACTACGAACAGTAGTGTGATAACCCAACAATGCAAAAGGCAGCTTCTCATGCCATTGCATGGACCCTTCCACCATTTTCCGAAGTATCTTCTTTATGTTCTTGTTGGCTGCCTCGACTGCTCCATTCGCCTGGGGGCGATATGGGGTGGAATTACAATATGTTATCTTAAACTGTTGACACACCTTTTTCATCAAATGACTATTAAGATTAGCCCTATTGTCTGTAATGATCACCTTTGGTATCCCAAACCGGCAAATGATATTTGAGTGCACAAAATCAATAACCGCCTTCTTAGTTACAGACTTGAATGTTTTAGCTTCTACCCACTTGGTGAAATAGTCTATGGCCACCAGAATGAAGTTGTGCCCGTTTGATGCTGACGGCTCAATTGGCCCAATGACATCCATGCCCCATGCAACAAAAGGCCACGGTGCAGACATCGTGTGTAATGCAGATGGTGGAGAATGAATCAAATCTCCATGCACTTGGCACTGACGACATTTACGCACGAAACAGATACAATCTTGCTCCATAGTGAGCCAATAATAACCTGCTCGGAGAATCTTCTTTGCCAGCACGTACCCACTCATGTGCGGTCCACAGACTCCAGAATTTACTTCAGTCATAATAGTTGTAGCCTGCCTAGCATCTATGCATCTCAGTAGCCCAAGATCTAGAGTCCTTTTGTACAGAACCCCTCCGCTGAAGAAAAAACCGCTTGCTAACCGCCTAATTGTTCTCTTTTGATCACCTGTGGCTTGCACTGGATACACCCCCATCCTGATGTATTCCTTGATATCATGAAACCAAGGCTCCCCATCGAGCTCTTCTTCCACCACATTGCAATAAGCGTGCTGATCGTGGATTTGAATCTGCAAAGGGTCCATATAAGCCTTATCGGGATGGTGCAACATTGACACCAGAGTAGCCAAAGCATCGGCAACCTCATTGTGAATCCTTGGAATATGCCTGAACTCTATTGATTGGAACCGTTGATGAACATCCTGCAAGCACTGTCGGTACGGTATGAGTTTTAAATCTCGTGTTTCCCATTCTCCCTGAATCTGGTGCACCAGGAGGTCCGAGTCACCCAAGACCAAGATTTCCTAGACACCTATATCCACAGCCATCCTCAAACCCAAAATGCATGCCTCGTACTCTTCCATATTGTTAGTACAGTAGAATCGAAGTTGAGTCGTAATATGGTAGTGATGCCCTGTTCCAGAAACAAGTACCGCTCCTATCCCAATGCCTTTCATGTTAGCAGCGACATCAAAGAAAAGTTTTTATCCTGGCTTTTCAATTTGTTCCACTTCATCAATATGCATGACTTCTTCGTTAGGGAAGTAAGTCTTCAAAGGTTCATATTCTTCATCCACTGGGTTCTCAGCTAAATAATCAGCCAATGCCTGGGCTTTCATTGCAGTCTTAGTCACATAGACGATGTCAAATTCTGTGAGCAAGATTTGCCACTTTGCGAGCCTCCCTGTAGGCATAGGTTTCTGAAAGATATACTTTAATGGATCCAAACAAGAGATGAGGTAAGTAGTGTAAGATGACAAATAGTGCTTCAACTTATGTGCTACCCAAGTCAGGGCGCAACATGTCCTCTCAAGGTGAGTGTACTTAACCTCGTAAGATGTGAACTTCTTACAGAGATAATAGATGGCCTGCTCCTTCCTGCCTGTGACATCATACTGTCCCAACACACATCCAAATGAATTGTCCAAGACCGCCAAATATAGAATCAAAGGTCTCCTTGGTCCTGGCGGGACCAACACAGGTGGGTTTGACAAGTACCCTTTTATCTTATCAAATACTTCCTGACATTCATTTGTCCACTTGACCGCAACATCTTTCTTTAACAGTTTGAAGATAGGCTCACAAGTCGTCGTGAGCTGAGCAATAAACCTGCTGATGTAATTCAATCTCCCCAACACAGGTGGGTTTAACAAGTACCCCTTTATCTTATCAAATGCTTCCTGACATTCATCTGTTCACTTGACCGCAGCATCTTTCTTTAACAGTTTGAAGATAGGCTCACAAGTTGTCGTGAGCTGAGCAATAAACCTGCTGATGTAATTCAATCTCCCCAACAGACTCATCACCTCAGTCTTGTTCTTTGGGGGTAGGTCCTGGCGGGACCAACACAGGTGGGTTTGACAAGTACCCCTTTAACTTATCAAATGCTTCCTGATATTCATCTGTCCACTTGACCGCAGCATCTTTCTTTAATAGTTTGAAGATAGGCTCACAAGTCGTCGTGAACTGAGCAATAAACCTGCTGATGTAATTCAATCTCCCCAACAGACTCATCACCTCAGTCTTGTTCGTTGGGGGTGGAAATTCCTAGATAGCTTTGATCTTTTACGGATCTAATTTAATACCTCGGCGGCTGACTATGAATCCCAACAACTTTTCCGACGGAACATCGAACGCGCATTTTGCAGGATTGAGCTTGAGATTGTACCTACGAAGCCTTTGGAAAAACTTTCTTAGATCTCTAACACGGTCAGACTTCTTTCTAGACTTTACAAATACATCATCTACATAAACCTCAATCTCTCTGTGTATCATGTCGTGGAATATAGTCGCCATCACCCTCATGTAAGTTGCCCCAGCATTTTTCAAACCAAATGGCATGACCCGATAGCAGTATGTTCCTCATGGTGTGATGAATGCCGTCTTTTCTGTGTCCTCCTCATCCATTAAGATCTGATGATAGACCGCATAGCAATCCACAAAAGAACTAATCTCATGTTTGGCACAATTATCGATCAATATATGGATGTTCGGCAATGGGAAGTTATCCTTAAGACTTGCCTTGTTGAGATCTCGGTAATCAACACACACCCTAGTGTTGCCATCTTTCTTCGGCACAGGCACAACATTGGCTAACCAGGTGGGATACCGGGTGACCCGAATGACTTTGGTCTTAAACTGTTTGGTGACCTCTTCCTTAATCTTCACACTCATATCGGTTTTAAATTTCCTCAGCTTCTACTTGACGGGAGGAATGCTGGGTCAGTGGGCAATTTATGAACCACCAACTCAGTGCTTAGACCCGGCATGTCGTCATAGGACCATGCAAAAACATCTTTATAATCGAACAGTACTTTAATTATCTTTTCTCTGAGTTGTGGCTCAAGATGGACACTTATTTTAGTTTCCCGGACATTATCTTGGTCCCCCCTAAATTGACTGCTTCTGTATCACTCAGATTAGGATTGGGTTTTTCCTCAACATGGCTTAATTCTTTACTAATCTCTTTAAAGGCTTCATCCTCGTCATATTCCGATTTACCATCAAACACTATTTCTTGAATTACTATTTCAGAATCAGATTGGCTTTTATGACTGGGCCGGAGATTCCTCATGCATGTCATATCATTGAAGTCAACATAAAAAGAACTGTACAAGGAAGAAGAGAAAAACAAAAATAAAACTATCAGGAAGGAAGAAAAGGGAAATTGCATTTCATTGAAATTAAAGATAACAAGGTTTATACATCCAAACGGACGGAACCTAGAATCTGAATTACAACCCTGGAATAATCCAGATAAACTGAAACAAAATCAAAGCAAACTACCAAAACTCCTTCCTGGTGGGGAGAGGAGTAGCTTCCCAATTGTTAATCTTTGCACTGGGCCCAACAAACTGCACATCCACTTTACTCAAACCCTCTCCAGCTTCCAACATGTTCACATTGGCGAATAACCTCTCGAACGTTTCAATCAAATCTCTATATACATCAACCATTGAACTGGGAACTATTGCCACTGAGCGTTTCTTGGTGCCAGGCCTAACAAACGATCTGAAGAGCCATGGGATGGGCTTTGGAAGGACCCAGGCCCTCTGTTTCAACTTTCTAGCTCTTTTCACGTCTGCGGTTGTGGGCTTGAACCCCAAACCAAACGTATCCAAGTTTTTGGGGAGAGACACCGGCTGTACGATATCCTGCAGAGATACACCCAAACCCTTGCGCGGTACAAAACCATTTTTCAACATTTCGGTAGCTACCATGACTGATGCGAGCTACCTTCGGGGTTGGAACGCATTTCCCTTCTGGAATTTTCTCTACCGATACCGTATAAAAAACTTGATAAACCCATGGCCCCTTGTCGTCCTTGAACTCTATGAATGGAACAATGACATCGCTTGGAACAAGCCAATTATCTTCGTCGTGCAAAACGATTTCCTATCTATCCCATTCAAACTTGACCATTTGATGCAGAGTAGACGGGACCGCTTTGGCAGCATGAATCCAGGATCGACCTAACAGTAGATTGTAAGAGACAGCCACATCGAGCACCTGGAACTCCATGGTAAATTCAACTGGCCCTATTGTTAGCTCAAGCATTATGTCCCCGACTGAATCTTTCCCCCCACCGTCGAATCCCCGAACGTAGATATTGTTTTTGTTAATTCTTTCATCATCCACCTTCAACTTGTTCAGAGTGGAGAGAGGGCAAATGTTCGCGTTGGAACCATTGTCAACCAGTACCCGAGTAACCACGGAATCTTCGCATTTCACTGTCAGATAGAGGGCTCTATTGTGCTCGGTACCCTCCATGGGCAACTCATCATCAGAAAAAGTGACTCTATTCACCTCAAATATCTTGTTAGCTATCTTTTCCAGGTGGTTTACTGAGATTTTGTTAGGAACGTGGGCCTCATTCAGGATCTTCATCAAAGCCCGACGGTGCTCGTCTTAATTGATCAATAATGACAATAATGAAATCTGAGCCGGTGTCTTCCTCAACTGCTCCACGATGGAATAATCCTGCACTTTCATCTTTCTTAAGAACTCCTCTGCTTCTTCCTCAGTCACAGTTTTCTTCACTAGCACTGGGTTGTCCTCCAAGCTTTTAGCTTTTCTCAATTCTTCGGGGGCAAAGCATCTCCCCGATCGAGTCAAGCCATGGGTCTCACATACTTCTTCTTTAACTTCTTTCCCCTTGTAAGTCACTGTCACTCATTCATAATTCCACGGGACCGCCCTGTTGTTGACTATTGGTAATTGAGTTACCGGCTTGATAATGACAGGGTCTATGCAGGCACCTTACACAATTACAACAGGCTTGTTCGCCACTCCTAGCACAACCACCTTCCCTCTTTCATGTTTCCCTGCAACGTCACTTAAGGAACCCTTCTTGACCACCACAGACTGTTCACTATTTGCCCTATTCAACTTGATCGCAGATTTCTCACTTATTGACTTTTCGAATGGCCTGGCTTCACTGGACCGATCATGACAGTTTGCGAAGGCTTCTTAGGCTCCCCTTCCTTATGCACTATCTCAATCATGTTCGTCTCTTGATGATCTGGCAATGGGTTCTGGTTGATATTAGGTGCCTCCAGAGCTTGGACCTCAATCTGATTAGTATCAATGAGCTCTTTGAATAGCTGTTTTCAATTGCCAGCACTCCTCTGTGTCATGCCCCGGGGCACCAAAACAATATTCGCAGCTCACGGAGTGATCAAGATTCCTCAGGGGAGGATTTGGCAATTTTGGTTTGATCGAACTCAGCATACCCAATTGTCTCAAGCTGCGGAACAAACTGGTATAGGATTCTCCCAATGGAGTGAAAGTCTTCTTCTTCTGCAACCTCTCATTCTTGGTGGCCTAATTGGGCCAGAAACCTATTCTAGGGGGATTTCGGTAGGCTCTTGGGGGTGGATAGGTATTTTGTAGAGCTGGGTAGGTACTTTTTGGAGCTGGCACACGCCATTGCACGTGAGCGTAAGGTTGAGTGTATGTTTGTGCATGATGGACAGAAAAATGGGGATCTGGGGGTGGGTAGTAGTGTCATGGTGGGCTATATGGGGTGTGGTGGTAAGTTTGGTGATAGGGTCGAAGCTGGTTGTAGTAATGTGAAGGGCCCCTGGATCCGACCCAAGCTCCCGACTCAATTGTCGCAACATCCTCTTTCTTCTTCTTCCCGAGTACACCCCCAGTACCGTTTGGCCTGGGTGGTTGCTTTGATTGCTGAGTAGCTCATGATTTTATTAGACTTGAGTCCCTCTTTTACCATGCCTCCCATTTTTACAACCTCATTAAAGGACTTGCCCACTACTAACACCAAATGACCAAAATAAGTGGGCTCCAAGGCCTGCAAGAAATAATCAACAATCGCGCTTTCTTTCATCGGAGGGTCAACCCTTGTTGCTTGCTCCCTCCAACGGAATCCATATTCCCTGAAACTCTCACCAGGCTTTTTCTCAATCTTTGTCAATGACAGATGGTCTGGGATAATTTCAAGATTGTACTGAAAATGGCAGGCAAAGGCTTGGGCCAAATCGTCCCATGTGTACCACCTATTATGATCTTGTCTGGTATACCATTTAAATGCCAATATGCTCATACTTTGGCTAAAATATGCCATCAATAATTCATCTCTTCCGTCTGCCCCTCTCATCTTGCTACAAAATCCTCTTAAGTGTGCTACTGGGTCACCATGCCCATTGTACAGATCAAACTTAGGCATCTTGAACCCTGCTGGTAACTGAACATCTGGGAACAGACATAAATCCTTATAGGCCACACTTACTTGAACTTCCAAACCCCTCATATCTCTAAACGATTGTTCCAAGCTTTTGACCTTTCTGATCATCTCCTCATGTTCGGGATTTTTGGATGGCTTCTCGGTCTCTGCCGGGAGATCAAGATGAGGGGTGTAAGAATATGGTTCTGGAACTTTGAAGGTGGGATCAGGGGGATAATACTGGTTGTCGTGAGTTTGTAATAGAGGCTCACTGGAAGACCGGTGTAATGCAGTAGGTGGTGGTGCCACAAAAACATGAGTGACTAGTGGAGGAGGGTGCGGGACTTGTTGGAGTGGTGGAGCTTGTGATGTATGGGAAGTGGTGCCATAGCAGTGTTGGTAAAGGGGAAAGGCCGGAGACGAGTTCACAGTGGGAGGTTCCTGAGGTTGAGCCAATGGTGGGATATAGGCAGGGTTGGCGGGATAAACCGGTGGTGGATTCCCCTTTCACCAGGCCTGGTACATTTCATCCATTTGCTGCTTTAAATTGTACATATCTTCCTTTATCGCATTAACATCCAATTCTTCCACCTCTTTTGACGGATCAACAATACTTGCCTCCGGTTCTTGGTTAGCCATGTTTAGCTTGTCTTTCGATCGGGTGTTGTAGGAGTGAGTTTCCAGAATGCCAATTAACTAACCACCTGCCTGAACTCAATATACCAACAACAACCTTGTTAGCGATTAGGGGTTTAACAGATTGGTAACCGCACATTTAGGGGAATGAATACACCTAAGCAGTTAACTGTTTCTATTATGCATTTGATTAGCTGTTTGCATTATCCCGGTGTTTCCTTTTTCCTTTTTCTTCTTTTCTTTTCACTCTTGCCTTTGCTTTCTCTTTATTTTTATCCTCTCATTTCCCTCTTGTTTTGTCATTGTTTCTTTCTCTTGGTTTTCTTATTTTCTCTCTTTTTCTTTTCTTTTCTCTCTTGTTTTTCCTTTCTTCTTTTTCTTTTAGGGTTACAGTCGAATCCTATGGAGATTGCCTACGTATCATGACCCCGCATGAATCAGACCGAGCATAGTTCTGGGAGAGATAAAAATAAATAACAAAATATTTTGGGATTTTCAACTTTCATAAAAAACAAACGCTATTACAAAGACTCAAAACTAACAGACTCGAAAGAAACTAACAAACTATGATGAAAGAACGAGATACATACTCTAAATAAGCTATCATACTCCAACAAAATAACATACAGACTCGAAAACAAATGACTGACTCCCGAAGAAAGAAAGTACAGACTCAAATGAAAATCACGAATACATCAGTGCCTCCAACCCTGCCCTAGGAACACCATTCGTTCTTGCAACGGGCCTGTTTGCCATGTCATCTTGGAGCCGATAGAGTTCTTCCATTATCTGACGGATGAAGATCATTACAGTGGCGAAAATCATGGACCTAGTCATGTCCTCACACGCACTGCACTTTATATAATGTAGTCAGCAATCATTCGAACTCTCTTTCTCATAATGCCCTTTTCTTGCAACAGACGGCCAATCTGACGGGATCTAGCCTCTAAGACCTGAGTGGCAGCGTGGTTTTGTTCTTGCAAGTGCCGCAGATCCTCTTCCAACCATGCCATTAAGGCATAACAATGTTCTCTTTCAATCTTAAAGTTTTTGGCTTGTTTAGCCATTTCTCCTTCAAGGTTGCCAATTGCCTTTTCCCAACCCGTGACCTTTCTTTCATATCTTTCTTTCATCTGTTGAACGAAAGTCGCACACCTTTCGGCACTTTTAGCCAACTTTGCTTGTGCTTTTGCTAGTTCATACTCAGCTTTCTACAGGTCATTTTCATAGTCACAAACCTTTTGAGTAAGGTTATAAATGAGCCTTTCATCTTTCCTGCTTCGGCCTGGGTTCTCGACTTCAATTTTCAACTGTCGAAGCTGGGCTCTGAGAGCTTCATTTTCTCGCACCTATCTTCTCCTCTCACCCTCGGCCTCTTGTGCCTATAAATCATTGTTGAAGGTGACTTTTCTCAACTCTTCCCATAGATCATGGATGGTGGCCTTATATTCCTTTTCCTTCTCCCCCTAGGCTAACCTCTCCTGAATTTTATCATCAAAGGATTGAACATGAGGCCTTTCGGCGGGCCTCTCGGGCTCTGGCTTGTTATTTACACAAGATATTTTCTCAAACCAAGCAGCATAGTTTGGGTCTATTTCCCCCTTGGCGATGTCTGGTACCTGGGTGCCATTTTTTAGGTACCGGCAGTTATTCCAATCCTGTTGAACTACAGCTTCGGGCAATGCAGCTTCTGGATGTAACTCTATGACCTAGGTGCTTAGATCTTCATCTTCAGGCACAATCTGATACCTTCCCAATTGCCTCAAGACCCTCTGCGGTGCGTATGGCTAAATACTCCTTACACCCATTAACCTCAGGTAGCCCTTGGTAGCAGTCATATATATGGCTTCTGTCCTCGGGAGCCATCCTATAGTCCACTCGACCTGACCTGCGTTAAGAACTTTCAAGTGGGAGACCCATGCTTCAAACCCTTCTGGTGCATTTTAATCCTTTACCCTCTCCACGTAGCTGGCGATGAAGTTACCCGGGCTTGAACCATAACTCATGAATCTGGGATGATGGTGAAGGTGCTCGATCAACCACATTTGCAGAAGGATGCAACCTTCAAAGAACTGAGCCCCTGCTTTGCTTAAAGTCAATGCTCGATAAATATCCGCTAGCACCAACGGGGCAAGTGTATGATCTTCCTTAGTAGTGAGGATTTGTGCAATTCTAGCCATACGAATGTCCACCGTGCCTTTCTCATTTGGAAAAACCATGATCCCCTAGAATGCCACAATAAATGCGAACCGGCAATGAATTTGCCAAAGGCCCTTATCTTGTTTGTTGCTCAGACCCTTTTCATGCATTTCAAAACCAGTCGAGTGCCCGAACCTGAAGTATAAGAAATGGAAAGCACAACACCCGTTGCTCACACACTCTTTATTCGTCTATTTACTAATATTCAAGAGCTCAAAGAACTTGTGAACTGACGAGGCCCTTGGAAATATAAGTTGTTGCTTCCTCAAATCTCGTCCAAATTCAATGTACCCGGCCATTTCCTCCAAAGTAGGGGTGATCTCAAAATCTGAGAAATGAAAGACATTGTGGACAGGATCCCAGAAAGTTACCAAAGCCTTGATCAGATCTTCCCGTGGTTTGATCTCAAAAAATGTTTATGAGAGCACCCAATTGCTTTTTCACCCATTTCTGACCATCTTCATCTAAATCATTCCACCACATATGCAAGTGCAACTAAGCCTGTTCCCTGACCACTTCTGGCGGATCCTGGATGGTATTCATTTGTTCCTATGGAAGGTTAAGGTTAGGGTCGACTCTAGTGGATATTTTGTAAACAGGTTTACGAAAAACAAATCAAAGAACCATGATTTCTTCCTCTATATGCCAATTTTAGCTAGATGTTTGTTTTTGCAAATGTGGCCACTTCCCAATTTCACATGAATTTTGAGGTTGGGGAGGATTATTTTATGACACTTCATAAACTTGTTCGTTCTTTTACGAAAATAGCCTTTCGACAATTGAATCCAGATTGTAATCACTTGACCACTGACTCTCTTTTCTTTTTGTTTTTTTTCTTATTTTTTTCAAAAATAAGGCCGAACCTTATGTAGGTTGCCTACGTATCCCACATCTGGTGAGAATCAGACCTGCGTAGTTCGGTCAGTTTTGACACATTTGTAAGAATACATTGTTTGCCTCTTTTTGGAATAACTTTTTTTTGAAAAATTTTGGCAGAGTTTCGGGATGTTTCAAATACCGGGGTTTTTTTTTTAGAACCGGGATTTATTTCCTTCCCTACATCACTCTTGGTTTTTCTTTTTTCTTTGTTTTCCCTAGCCGGTCAGCATGCAAGCCAAAACAAACAAATGTTCACATAGAACATAGGATGCATCAGGATGGTCTATTATTTCGGGCACACCTGTCCTAGACGGACCCAACCCCTGTGTTGAGTTCTCTAAGTCAAATGCACGTGATGCAAACAAACGTTCCTACTAGGGATCCGGCATGAAGCTGTGTTTTTCTAGATTTGAATCTTGGGGTTTTGTTCTAATCTTGGGGTACCCGAGCGGACAACTGGGGCCGAAGAGGGGGAGACGTACCGGGAGCACTGAGTCTACCCGGCCTTGTTTCTTGCCCAGCCTCGTTCTATTTGGTATAATTTCTACAGAAAAAGCGGGCCACGCAAACGTGTGCACCATTTTTAGAAGACTCAGAGAGGTGGCGTAAGAAGGCAGTTATACACAACTCAAACAATATCAAAGCGGTAAAAAGATAGCAATTAGCACAAAGGTTCACAAAATATAGTATTGTGAACAATAAATAAAGCCAAGTAAAAATCATGAAACAAGCTCGAATTCTTGAACCCTGAACCAGAGATTCTGGGTTCTATTCCCCAGCAGAGTCGCCAGAGCTATCACACCTCCTTTTTACACACACACCCGGAAGGGTATAAGGGAGTTTTTCCAATTTAAGTGACAATCGAAACGGGATTATTTATTTATTAAATCAGAGTCGCCACTTGGGATAATTTATGGTGTCCCAAGTCACCGGTTTAGAATCCCGAATCGAGGAGAAGATTGACTCTGTTATATAGCCTGCAAACATAGAAATTTGGGTAAGGAACTCTGTTAACCCGGGAGAAGGTGTTAGGCATTCCTGAGTTCCATAGTTCTAGCACGGTCGCTTTGATCATACTTGGCTTGACTAAATTATCTAATGAATAATTTTAGAACCTATGTGCATTTACTTTTCGCCGCTTTTTAATTAAGAAGATTATATTGAAACGGGTCACGCATATGTGTACTCATTTGTTTGGCGCGTCAAAAATCGTATCACGCAAATGTGTCCACAATTAATAACATTTTTTATTATTAAGAATGTTTGGTGAGCGAACGCATACTCGATTTATTTTTAAAAATCGTAACCGTGTCACGCGAACGTGTCCACAACTACGATAGTATTTTAAACGGCCCTAAAGGTTTCTCTATGAATATTTATCTTATTGTCTAATTAAAACATGTGAGGGCCATATATTGGTTGATATTACACCACAAACCCATTGAGGGACAATAATTAATTAACACGGGCCACGACATTAAACCTACCCTAAAATTGAAGTTCGGATTACTTTTATTAACCAAAAATCCGAATGGGATAGAACAAGCATTTAAATCGCCTTAGATGGTTTTGGGCTGACTACAGGCCCAGTATCACTTGAAACATTTGGAGTAAGGGGAAAAGCAGTACAGATATGAGGGCCCTTTCCTAGAAAGCTGACCCATGTGGTAAGAACCAGGCCCAATTCCTTTAAGGAATTCTATAAAGATAGACATACATGAGCTAACATGCATCCAGATTACTAGCTCAAATTCGCATCTGTTTACAAGCAGCTATGAGATGAATATGAATCCAAGGTTACTCACTATTACATGCTAAATTTGCATCCACAACTTATTCTGATAATGATAAAGTCACACCGCTCCAGCGATTAACTAAGTTACTCAATTTGAATGACCCAACTATCAAGCTTCGACTACCAATATTCACGTGATATCTAAATTACTGACCTGGGATGTGAAAGAAAAATGCAGAACTCAACTTCTAGTAATACTTTTCATTCATTGCTAAACCCATTTTTGCCATAAAATGTAGCAATCATATTGGACCAAATGGAATAATGAAAATTCAAGTCCCAAACTACATCATCAACATATTGCATGGAACTTGAATCCTGATGGTAGTTTACCAGATTTGGGACTCGTCGAACCGTAAATTCATGGTTTGAATCACAGTTCTTCGAGAACACAAACGCCTTGCTTGAATTCTAAAAAATATACCAGAAAATGTGATACAAAACTCAGACTTTGGAAGAAAACATAAGCTAAACATAAATACCAACTTCAATCAGATCTAACAGTCTGTGAAATAAACAATCTTGAGTCAACAGCATCTAAACCAGTCCAACTATTGACCTCGAGACAAACGAATAGTAAAATGACTACATATAAAGAACTTATACTGAGATGGACATTTAGACTAAGCTACTATGTCGTACGACATTCAGAGGTTAAATGTTGATCCTATTGTTCATAGTTTGAAAGGTAGTAAGTGGAATTTCCAAACAAAACAGAGTAGACAAGTATGTTATATTGTTAATCTAAACTCAAACTGAATACAACTCAAAGCTCCAGATTCCATTTTTGATTCCCACATCAAGTTTTACATTCGAATAGAGTACAGAAATGTGTACCTGGGAATGAACAAAGACAAGAAATGAAAAATCAACAGGAGCAACAACAAGAACCAGCACCGAAATAGCCAGCAAAACCAGTCCCAACCCATAAATGATGTATAACAACTCAATATAACAAACCCGAACACACGACAGCCCAACAAAACTTTAGACCCAAATTTTGATGACCAAGTTCAGTCCATTTCCCTCTCGGATGAGTAAAAATAGTTTCAGAAGTTGAAAAGGAATCAACAATCGCTGAAATTCAATGAAACAGTAAAAATTTCTGCCATTTTTTTTGTATTTTTTTGAACTTTTTCCCTTTTTCAATACTTTCCGTCTCCAACCCCCCCCCCCCCTCAAAAAATCTCCCTTGAGTCTCAACTTAGGATCCATTTATAGGAAAGCTATTAGGGCAGCTTAAAAGGGTTCAATTTTACACTTGAAACCTTTTGGAATTTTCAATTTAGCTCAGATACCCTCAGTTAAAAATCATAAATTCAGAATGGTCCCCTTTCCCCAGCTTTCTAGAAGCTTCATATTCAGTTAAATGAGATTCCCCCACATAGACTTCCCAAATTGCCCCTAAGCCCCTGTTAATATACCAGACAGGCCAAATGGGTCATGGGTCAATTTTGACCCAACTGTTCAGACCCAAATGAGCCTGATTAGACCCAACACCTAACCCACCAGACCAGAAATCTATTCGTCCCAACTAGCAATTATCTAATTAACAAGTTATAAACACCAAATAACGCGGGACAATTAAACCTTTAGCCTAAATGATTTACTAACTAAACTTAACCATCTTAACAATTTTAAAACTAATCTGATTACAGCCTAACTATACTAATTAAGAAAAAGACTCCAATTACTCATGCATGAATAAACAAACTCCGGAACAAATAAAAAATGATTCAAGAAGAGGGGAAGAAACAGAAAATAGAAAAACAAACGAAGGACAAATTAAACCAAAAGAAGAAAAGAAAATACATACGAAAACTTCAGAAAATGAAAAAAGGGGCCTGGGTCTTCAAATCCTCGGATTTTCTGGTCAAACGTGATGTTAATCGTGTGCTCTTACGAAGAACACACGAATAAAATCTGATTAGACACGAAACTTCGCCAAAACTCGGCTTTGGAATTTCTAGGGTTCATCTCTGATCTAAGATTCGAGAAACTAGGGCAATATTCGAGTGCAATGGAGTGTGGATCTGGAAAGAGGGGAGTGACGAGGCTCTAGGGTGTGACTTTGGTGGCGTTTGGAGATGGCGTCGCCACCCTTAGGCGGTGGCATTCAAGGGCGGCTGCTAGGGTTCAAGGCTTGGTCTCTGAAGGGTGGGTTGGAAGAGACGAGTGAGGAGGGGAACGGTTTGGACATACATATATTAAGCCCTCCTTGCTTCTGAGCCGTTGGATCAAAGATCCTCGACGGCCCAGATCAGATGGCACACCGAAACAGGGTCGTTTGATTTAGTTGGGGGGAACGGACCGGGTCAAGGGACGGGTATTGGGCTGGGATAGGCGGGTATAGGGACATGAAAGACTGAGCCTGGGGTCTTGATGGGATTTAGCCCAAAATTTTGGCCCTCCTCTTCCTTTATTTCAATTTTTCAATTTTTCTAATTTTCTTCTAAATTAAAATTAAAATAAAACTTAAATTAATTCCTAATCAAATTATCCTATCAAATTAAATTAACTAACTCTAAATAATAATTACCACAACTAATTAAATACCAAATTAAAGAAAAACTACCAAGATTCGAAACTAAAAATTTAAAATGCAAAAATAAGTTATTTTGTGATTTTTCCATTTTTATAAAACACTAAATTACTAATTAATTTAAGAATGCAAAATTAGATCCTAAATGCAAATGCAGTGTATTTTTGTATTTTCATGAATTAAATAAAATAAACATGCACAGACAAATGCAAACAATAACAAAAAATGCTACGAAAATCTACGAAATTGCAAATAATGAAAATTTTTATTTTTCTTGGATCTATGGGAATAATTCATATAGGGAAAAAATCACATGCTCATAATACCCATAATTGATTGATGCTCAAAAAAAAAAATGAGAATGTGGCTATTTATAGATTTGTCAAGGAAATAAATTAAGTGACTTTGTCGATGTGGGAGCAGTAAGTCTTATAATCCAAAACGAATTTGGTATCCTAGCTTAATTAGAATCACATGCGGTGCTTCATGACGCATAGGAATAGGTGTAATTGTAGGAGTTGGATTCTGCCGAAGCATTAAAGCTTTGCATTTGACAAATCCCACAGGAATTGGATTTCTGCCGAAGCATTAAAGCTTTGCATTTGACAAATAAGTTTTAGCTTTTTACTGTGGAAGTCTTCAAATAAGTATTTGACTATTACAACATATCCACATACTCATATTACAACAAAGGATATGTTGTCCTCATTAAATACTTCAAGTCTAGTCGCTAAAATCTATACCTCGACGAGCCTTGAAGTAGGGGTATTTGTAGGCATATGAACTTTATTAAAATTAAATTCATAAAATAATTTGGATTTTATTGGTCCAAATAAATATTATGGGCTAATATAATGGAAAGATTATATATATAAATTCAATATATATAGATTATATAAATGAGTCTTAACTCATTGAGCTAACCCATTTAATTGGGCTAACCCATCTAATTGGGCTAAAGTGATGAGCCCACTTCATTAGGCCTAAGATGTCATCTTCCTAGAGGCCCAGGTTGGTGCCACGTGTCAAATGACGTGGCGCGCCAAGTCAAACGGAAGAGCCAATAGGACCGTGTCACGTGTCAAAATGACAAGGCATGTCAAGTCACATTAGAAGGCCAATGAAATCGCGTCACATGTACAAGTGACATGTTCTGGCCTATCAAATGCGGTCATGTCACACTTCAATTTGATTGGTCGGAAAGAGTTTATTCTTATCACAAATCCTCCCTTCCACAACTATAAATAGGGGTCTTTATAACTCAGAAAAGATACCAAAAGTTATAACAAGAAGCAAGAAAGAGCTCGTGGATTAAACATTGCAAATTCCTCCGCAAGTTTCAAGCTTCAAACAATCAAGTTCAAGCTCAAGAACGAAGAACAAATCAAGGCTCAAGGAGTGCGAGCTCAAATCAAAGTTTGTGCTAGTTGAATTCAAGTTCATCGTTCGTGACAACAAACATAGATTCAAGATCAAGCTCGAAGGCCCCTTGAATTTATTTGCAATTGGAAAGAAGAATCAGAGCATTCATAGAGATTGTACACTCAAGTATTCGAAATAAAATACTATGATTGTTGCGATATTTTTCGGTCCTGATTTATTTTCTCGACGCAAATTTATTGCCTACAAATACTTACTTCTTTATCTTTATAATTAGTTAAAATAGAGGTATTATTTTTATCTTTAAACTCATTTATTAAAAAGTTATTAGTTAAGATAGGGCAGTAGGTTGTATCTTTAGAAAATCTTATTACTATCTTCCCATTTAAATTTTATTATAAAAAATCTTACCTTTCAAATTAAATTAAATATTATTATAAATATTGTCCTAAATGTTCAAGTGGCTTTACAATAGCTTGCCACTTGATTTAATCACAATACAAGTTTTATTCCTTTAATATAGATATATAGATGCGTAAAACTCTTAGAGAGTCAGTGGTAAAGGTTAGGTGGGTGAGTGACAGATTGATGGTGATTAAGTTAGTAGCTGGAGGAAGCACTCTGAATGTCATTAGCGCTTACGTGCCGCAAGCGGGCTTGGATGAGGAGGATAAAAGGCGCTTTTGGGAGGCATTGGATGAGGTGGTGCGGGGTATTCCGCCTACGGAGAAGTTATTTATAGGAGGGGATTTCAATGGGCATATTGGTCGTCTGGTGATGGCTATGGTGAGGTGCACGATGGCTTCGGTTTTGGGGTTAGGAACAGAGGAGGAACGTCACTATTGGATTTCGCTAGAACATTTGAGTTGGTGATTATGACCTCTATTTACCCAAAAAAGGAGGAGCATTTGATTACTTTCCGAAGTATGGTGGCTAAGACTCAGATCAGGAGGTGTGATAAGGGGTTCTGTGAGGATTGTAAGGTAATCCCGAGTGAGAACCTCGCAACACAACATAGGCTCCTGGTGATGAACGTTGGTATCTTGATAAAGAGGAAGAGAAGGTTTGTACGGGGGCAACCGAGGATCAGGTGGGGAGTCTTAACTAAGGAAAATGTGCAGGAGATAGAGGGAAGGTTGACGGCTATGGGATCCTGGAAGAGTGTTGGGGATGCTAGCGTTATGTGAACGACGATGGTAGACTGTATAAGGGAGACAGCGAGAGAGGTGTTAGGGGTCTCGAAGGGGTACTCAGACGAGCACCGAGAAGACTGGTGGTGGAATGACGTGGTCCAGAGTAAAGTGAAAGAAAATAAAGTGGCTTACCTTAAGTTAGTAGAGAGCACTAACGAGGAGTAGAGGAGAGTGAACAGAGAAAGATATAAGGAAGTTAGGGGGGAAGCGAAGCTAGCGATCATGGAGGCTAAAACTGCCACTTTTAGGCGGCTGTATGAAGAATTGGGGGGTAAAGGTAGGGAAAAGAAGTTATTCGAGCTGGCTAAAGCGAGAGAGAGGAAGGATCGTGATCTATATCAAGTGAGGTGCATCAAAGACGAGGAAGGTCGGGTATTGATAGAAGAGGCCCAGATTAAGCAGATGTGGCAGTCATACTTTCATAGACTTCTGAATAAAGAGGGGGATAAAAACATTGTGTTAGGGGAGATGGGGCACTCCGAGAGTCAGCAAGACTTTAGGTACTATAGGCGTATTAAAGTGGATGAGGTCGTGGAAGCAATGCGTAAGATGAGTCGGGGCAAAGTGATCGGACTAGATGAGATTCAAGTTGAATTGTGGAGGTATGTGGGTAAAGCAGGTTTGGAGTGGCTGACTGAGCTGTTTAATGTTATTTTCAAGACGAAGAGGATGTCAGATGAGTGGATGTGCAGTACGATAATTCCGTTGTACAAAAACAAAGGGGATATCCAGAATTATAACAACTACAGGGGTATATAATTACTAAGTCATACCATGAAAGTTTGGGAGAGGGTGGTGGAAGGGAGGGTAAGAAGGGCGGTGTCAATATCAGAAAACCGATTCGGGTTCACACCTGGTCTCTCTACTACAGAAGATATCCATCTTATCAGGAGGTTGGTAGAACAATACAGAGATAGGAAGAGGGATCTGTACATGGTGTTCATTAATCTAGAGAAGGTGTATGACAAGGTCCCTAGGAACGTTCTTTGGAGATACCTGGAGGTGAAAGGTGTGCCGGTAGCTTATATTAGGGCGATAAAGGATTTATATGATGGATCTAAGACTCGGGTTAGGACTATGGGAGGTGATTCGGAGCCCTTTCCAGTAGTTATGGGATTACACTAAGGAACTGCAGTTAGGCCGTTCTTATTTGCCCTAGTAATGGACGTATTGATACACCATATTTAAGTGGAGGTGCCATGGTGTATGTTGTTCACTGATGATATAGTTCTGATTGATGAGATGAGAGGCGGCATTAATGAAATACTGGAGGTATAGAGGCAGGTCCTGGAGTCTAAAGGATTCAAGTTGAGTTGGACCAAGACAGAATATGTGGAGTGCAAGTTCAGCGATGTATCGGGGGAAGCAGACGAGGAGGTTCACGCACCGTATCGAGGTGGGATGGATGAAATGGAGGTTAGCGTCTTGAGTCCTATATGACAAGAAGGTGCCACTGAAATTTAAAGGTAAGTTCTATAGAGCGGTGATTAGACCGGCCATGCTGTATGGGGTTAAGTGTTGGCCAGTCAAGAATTCTCATATCCAGAAGATGAAAGTAACCGAAATGAGGATGTTGATATGGATGTGCGGGCACACTAGGCTTGATAAGATTAGGAGTGAAGATATTCGGGAGAAGGTAGACGTGGCTCCAATGGACGACAAGATGCAGGAAGCGAGGCTTAGATGGTTCGGGCACGTGCGGAGGAGGAGTCTAGATGCCCTGGTTAAGAGGTGTGAACGGTTGTCTTTGACAGGCACAAGGAGAGGTAGAGGGCGGCCTAAGAAATATTGGGGCGAAGTGATAAGGCAAGACATGTCGCAACTTCATATTTCCAATGACATGGCCCTGGATATGGAGGTGTAGAGGTCGAGCATTAGGGTTGTAGGTTAGGGTTTAGTTGTAGCATTTTTGTTAGTTGTTCTGGCTAGTCTAATAGTGTTTTACATATGACTACTAACAGTTATTGTTCCATCACACTTTCTATTTTTTGTTTATTATTTTTTACTTTTATTTTATATTTTATTTATAATTTTTATTATTGCCATAATTATTGTCCTTCCCACTTATTTGTTGTCACTTACGGTGCTGATTTTATTTGTATGTTTTCTGTTATTGTTACAGATCTTTTGTTTTGAGTCGGGGGTCTCCCGGAAGCAGCCTCTCTACCCTCATGAGTAGGGGTAAGGTCTGCATACAATCTAACCTCCCCAGACCTCACTAGTGAGATTATTACTAATTTGTTGTTGTAGATGCGTAAAACATGAATATTTGATGCTATAACTCTCTGCTTTGGCTTATTTCTATCTGCTTTATCTATTCATTTCCTATATGTGCCCTTGCACTTTTATCATATTTTATTAAAACTTATGAATTTCTTTTTAATTTCCTATGCCTTCATTACTTATTTCTTCTTACGTACATCAACAAAATAAATCGGGCCTTCTGTGATCATGTTGATAATCTTCTAAAGATCGACAATTTTTTTAGTATTATTTATTGAATCGACGGGGGAAGAGATCAAATTCATAAAATAAAGTGTGGTAAAATTTGGACCAGGGGATCTTCTCCATCCAAATTTTCATCCAAAGGCTTAGAGCATGTTTGGAAAGCCACCTTGAAAATGAATTTCAATGTAATTGGATGTAATTATACAGTTTGGCATGTTTATTTGGCCAAGTAATTATTTGGTCAGCATGAAATTGAGTGTAATTGGAGGGGTATAATTACACTCTCCAATTCTCAAAGGGAGGTGAGAATTGGTGGTAATTATACTATGTAATTATGAGGTTGCTTTTTAGTTTCTTTCCTTTTTGTTTTTATTTTAATTTATTTTTTTATAACTTTTTATTTCAATTATTTTTATTTTTTAATTTTATTTTTACTTTTTAATTTCTTTTGAAATTTTAAAATATATTTTTCTTTGTACATTATTTATCTTTTATTTCTCTTCCTTTACTTTTTGTGATTCCATGTAATTGCTTATATTTTATTTTTTATTTAGTTTATTATTCTATTTTTGAAACTACACCTCCTAATATTAGAAATAATGAGTCATTAACAAACCTGTCATATAATGAGTGATGCAATTAAAGTGAAATTTTGTTATTGAATGTTGTTATAAACTTATTATGTTTCCTAATCTTAAGTTATACTAGAACTTATTATTATTATGTTGGAATTTAACATATGTTAAACAATTTTTTTTTTTTTTTTGAATTTTGAAATTGTGTTATATTCATGGTTCCAATTTACTTATTTTAGTAGTATTGACTCACATTACATGTTGTTCGTTTTTAAGTTATAATTGATATATTAGTTTTGTCAAACATTTGAATAATGTTATGACATTATGTTTATAAATATTAATTTATTTTATCAAACATGAATTCCATGATGTTCTTACAAAACGTATATTTTTTGTTTTTGTAAGCATCTCAACTAAATTTTATTAATTTAAAATATATATATATATATATATATATATATATATATATATATATATATATATATATATTATTTTTACAACATTAGTTATAAATATATGATTACTAACTAATGTATATTCACGAAAAAATATACATCTTAAATACCAAACATAATATCATTTATACTTACAAAAATTTATAGCCAATATATTTATTATATTAACTTTTAAGTTTGATAACTACTTCATTTAAAATTTAATCTGACTGTGTATTTACACTTCTGCAATCAAACACTAAACTTGTAATTACACTATAATTACACTATGACAAACAAACCGGTCATCTTAATTACACAATTGTGTAATTACTACTCTTATAATTATGCCAATTCCAATTACCTGGTGGCTTTCCAAACAAACCCTTATCGAGTAAAACCAAAATCATTACTGAAGCATACATATGAAAACTATATGATTAAGTGAAAACTATATGACAGTGAAGCTCTATGAGTAAACCCCACGAGATTGAAGCTCGATTTATACATTGAAAAGCCAAACACGGTACGAGAAATAGTTTATTTTATTTTTCAGCAGCCAATGCAGTTCTAATCAGGCTGGCATATTTGATACCATTAAATTCCTATAGAATGAGCAGCTTGGAGTGGATATCAAACCGTTCAGAAGCAGATAGTTGAGGTTCCTGGGCAAAACCAGTAAAAACCATTAAAATAGATCAGCTTATGCAAAACATTCAAAAGGACTAAACTTGCTTGGCATATTTGTCAATATCAACTATATATATAACCTTGTGTTTTCTCGTTTAGTTATGTTACCAACCAGCTACGTCTCCATCCGGCTCTTTCTATCCATTCCATTCTATGTAGGCTTTCTTGTTTAATTATGTTAAGTAGTTAAATATTCATATAGCTATCATATCGAACCTCTTATTCATTAAGCCGGTAAAGATATCAAGTAATATATTGTTGCAAATTTAAGAATTATAATAATCTCAAGTGCACCTGAGATACATCTTTACTATTCAGGCCTATTCTTTTTTGTGTCTCGTGTATCTTCTTGTGCATTGACAGAAGCATGCGTCCATAAGTCAATTTAGGCTCTTGCTCCAATGTTTTCACAAAACTATAAGTCAGTGCACCAGTTGGAAAACCTGTGAAAGCCTGCATGCAGAAGTTATGTGTGTGTGTTACCAACTTTGATGTATATATGTTAATACAACTGAAAATGCCGATATAAATTTGAAGAGGTGACTGAAGCCAGAAGGATTAAAATATACAGCTTCACTACTGTTGGATATATTCCTGTCAATTTGGAAAAGAATGTGGAAATGAAACGGAGTATCTTTAGCTCACCCAAAGAGTGCAACAAGACTCAAACACACTCTTTACTTAAAAAGCGGACCAGGACCATTGGCCTGATCTAGCCTTAAGAGTATCACGCGAAGAGCTTTCCTCATATATATAGTTATTTCGTCAAGCGTTAAAAAACCAAGATAAAGACTATATCTCCCAGTATTTTAATTATGTTTTGCTAGTCCACGACCTAACAAATGGTACGAGTATACTAAGAATGCATTTTAAATTGACTTAACCGAATAGAGGGCATTATATTTCATTGTCAACAAACACCAATTGTTTTACTATGGAATGAACCATGGATGTATGAAACTTACAATGGTATCTCCAGAGCTCTGATGATCATCACAGGCGCTGATACATATTGCTATTCCCCCTCTCGTACCTTTGTATGTGCCGTGTGGAGTGCGATGATCTTCCCACATATAGCTTCCTCCCCTAATTGAAAACCTTGCCTTTGTTTTAAAATCATATATATTGATGAAGTTTTGATATGAAGAGCCAAAATTCAAAAAGAGGGTTCATTAACCTGTTTATTCTACACATGAACTGTAAATCTAGAAAAGTTCCACTATGGCAAGCGTCAATTATAGCATGAAGTGTGGCACCACGAGGTAGAGGCCTTATAATGGTTTCATTGATCTCATCATCTAGTATTCGTCCTTCTGTCTCGTAGTCAATAGGGCATAGTGATTCATCGTATCCATCAACTTCATCTCCGTCAAGGTCACGTACTCGTGAGCCATGGCCAGAGTAATGAAATACCAGTGAATCACCAGGTTGGCAACTGTGAACAAGCCAACGCAGGGCTGCTCTGATATTGGCTTTGGTTGGGAGTCTAAATATATCTTTCTCATTCTCTGCAATTTTACGTGTTACAAAAGATGAGAAGTAGAAGTAGGCACTTTAACTACTCAACTCAAAGGAAACCTCACCTGACCCTATATAAGACATAATTCTTTGAACTTGTATTTACTCTCTCTTGTCCCAAATGTTGGACATTTAGAAAATTTGATGTTATAGAAAAAGAAGAAATCACATATTACTTCTCTTTTTCAAAACAAGAAGTTATTTATGAGTACTTTTTTTGTTCTTTTTTTTTTTTTGCATCCACCCTTATTTTAAAAGACAGATAATATAATCAGAGGTAGTAATAGTATTTCATTTTTTTCACGCCTAAAGTATCATGTCATGTGAAATGAGACAACTCAAGACCATTAAGATATTCCCTGCGTTCAAGAACTCGTCTAATGGAATTTTTCTCAATCACAAAAAATGTTAACTAGCTGTCTCCTAATTAGCAAGAAGATAACCTAATGAATGATGAAAAGTATGTATTGGTCTTTCCTTTTTCCTTTACGTTATTCTTGAAAACAGGATGAGCCGAAAGGAATTTATCAATCTTAACAAATTATATCGACAAACATCTTGATTAGTGGAGCATCGCCTTCAGGTGCGAAGCTTTGTATGACCAAGGGTGATCAACTGTATGTATAAGGTAAAATATTACTTCCTCCGTTCCAGTTTATGTGAACCTATTTCCTTTTTGGTCGGTTCCAAAAGAATGTCCCCTTTCTAAATTTGGAAACAATTTAGCTTAAACTTACAATTCTACCGTTAATGAGAAGCTTTTGTAACCACACAAATACTCTGGGCCCCTTTTTGACTTATTTAGAACTACAAATTACAAAAATTTTCATTTTTTCTTAAACTCCATGCCCAGTCAAATAGGTTCATATAAATTGAAACGGAGGGAGTACTTGTTATTGATTAAACTATGCATTTTGAATAACCTTGCATAGCTACTGGCAAGGAGTGTCCAAAATTTGAATACCCTTATTGATTTCTTGGCTTCGCTACTGATCTTCTTCACTCTCGAAGTGAAATACTAAAACAAGCATTTACATATATGGAGTTGGTGATACCTGTAAGAACAATTACTGATGCATTGGGGAACCCTAACTTGTCGACCAAAAGATATCTCATGGCTAAAACGTCATTGATGCTGCCTTTCAAACTCTTGTTATGCCCACGGTAGTTAGCTCCACATAGAACTGCTCGCTTCCGTCCATGCACTGGTGGGGGAGGCTGAGGTCGCATGACCTGTGGTGACCTGATCTGGAAGGACTCTGGCCTATAATTTCCATAACCAAATCCAGATGTTACTGTCCTTGGTTTGGCAGGATAAACTGGTAGCCCTGTGTTCATTGCATTAATATTGTTACTGTACGGCCCGTTGGCATTGACTGTGGGGGCACCATGCATATTATTTTTTGGTTGGAATTGTGTGAAACGTTGGCACCTCGGACAGTAAATGGCTTTTGCTCCAGTAGGAGCTGGTAGCTGCAGTCCACACTGCCTGCAGCTGTGCCTTCTGCTTTCCATTACTCTGCTCTTGTATGATCTTTGGAGGATAAATGATCAAGAAATTTGACTAGCCCTATGAGGGGAATGGTATATCTACTTATTGACTAACAGATCCCTCAATATATAGGACCGTTGAGGTATTACACGATCTTTAGAAAAGATGCCTCAAAAAATGAGAATACGAAGAGAATTTATAAGCCGTCCAACTCCCTCATGGTTAGACTTGAGTGACTGACAACTGAAAGGGGTTGACTCTTAAAAGATATCTCCCGAGATGAGAGTGGCGAGGAAGTGTATAACTGTCCAATCCCTTTAATTTTATCTTCAACTAGTGTTGGACAAGTTTCCAACAATGGAAAAGGGTCACATTTGTCTCTTTACTAGGAAAAATAAGTTATATTTATCTTCTCTTAGTATAATTATACATACGGTCATACTTTAGGATCATATTTGACTCTATCTATTAAATGGCTTGATCCCATCTTAAAAAAGGACACGTTAATTTTAGAAAAAATAGCCTGCTCCGGCTCGGATTGACCCGGACCCACACGAATAAATCCCCTAAACCGGGCCCCTTAAGAACTCAGTAACTGTGACCCGGTACTGGACCACTAATGGAACCTACCGGGCCACTAATTTCTTAAACAAGACCGAAACCGACCCCATACCGAAACACTTTTGGTTATACTAAGAAACTTGTTATTTTGTGGCTTGATTATTTTCTTGTATTTTTAGAAAACCCATAATCCCTACAGGTTTAGGAAAATCCATTGTCGTAATAGATTTGGGAAAGGAAAAGCTATTGTCATTGTCAAATTGGGAATCTTTTCTCTTGTAGGTTTGGGGCCTTTTGGGATCTATATATAGGGGATGTAGTTGGGATTCTAGAGATTGTACTGTGTTTTTCTTCTCATTCATAGTGAAAACTCTCTCTGCTTTTGCCCCGAGGATTAGGCTTAGCCGAACCTCGTTAAATCCTTGTGCTGATTTTTCTTCTCTATTCGATTTGTGTGTGGTTGTGTGCTAGTTAACCCACGATCTTCCACAACAATTGTTATCAGAGCAAGGTTCGGGTTTCCACATATAATCTAAGGTTTAGATGTCTTCATCATCTTTAACAAAGTACGAAGTAGAGAAATTTGACGGGGGTTCTAGTTTCAGTATGTAGAAGATTAGGATTAAATCGTCCCTAGTGTTGCAATGGTTATGAAAGGCAATTGATGAGGATTTTCCTGAAGAGATGAAAGAGACAGAGAAGGCAGACCTAAAGGAGAGGGCTTTAAGTGTGATCTTCATGATCTTTACAGATAGCGGTATTCGAGAAATTGCTGAAAAAACTTTTGCTGCAATGGCATGGAAGAAGTTGGAAGATCTATATTCAAAGAAATCGCTGACAAACTGCCTCTACCTGAAAAAGATGTTATACAATCTACGTATGAATGAAGGTACACCTGTTAAAACTCACATTGATGAGTTTGATTTAAGTATAATAGCCTTGAAGAACGTGGATATCAAAATTGAGAGTGAGATCCGGCCTTGATTGTGTTATGTTCTTTACCACCATATTATGATACTTTTGTCGATACGCTGCTATATGGGAAAGATAGTATTTCACTGGAAGATGTTAGTAATGCGCTAAAACCTAAAAAGTTAAAAAAGCGCTTTTCGGACATCAGAATTGAGGGTGAGGGTCTTGTGAGTAGAGGAAGAACACAACAAACAGACTTTAACAGGAAAAAGTCAATTGCCAGATCGAAATCTAGAGCAAGAAAGCAGAACTGTTATGAGTGCAGGGAGCAACGCCGCTACAAGAGAGATTGTCCTAAGCTGAAGGAGAAAAGAGGGAAATAGAAAATATATAATTCGGCAAATATTGTTGACACTGGCAATAATTCTGATGATAGTCACTATGTAGGGGAAGTCTGTGCTGTGAGTTCTTGTCATGTGCAGAATTCTTGGGTTCTTGATTCTAGTGCTACTTTCCACATGTGTCCACACAAGAATTGGTTTGCAACTTACAAGCAAATGAGTGGGACTATCTATATGGAAGATGATAATCAATTACCGGTAGAGGGGATTGGTAACATCAAATTGAGAATGTTCGATAAAATTATCAAAAACATAGAGTGTTGGCATGTTCCTCGAATAAAGAGAATTTGATTTCCCTTTCAACTTTGGATGATCAAGGATATAAGTTTCACTCCGAGAATGGAATATTTAAAGTGTGTAAAGGTTTGATGGTACTCTTGAAGGGTGTTTACCTTGAAAATGATAATTACAATTAGATTTGATTTTGTGGTTCTACAAATATGTGATTTATTTTTATGGTAGTTGTTAGGCAATAGATGCTAAGTGTGAGACTAGAAAATAAGATAAGAGCTTGAAAATAGTATGTTATGCAAACCGAGTGGTCGAGAGTCGGGGTCCTGGGCTAGCTTACGCTGGGCCTCGAGGTCGAGCTTACGAGCTTGACTGGGGTGATCAATGAAGGACTAACAATCCTAAGAGCTTTGATGAGGGCTCTTTATGATAAATGATGAGTAATAAATGAAGAAAAATCAACAAAACACAATAAATATAAGCAATAAATCAAAGGAAAGACAATAGAGAGTGTTTAAGTTAGAGAGCAGAGAATGTTCTTGTTCTTGTATTGAATATCATGTGTGCAAGAAATAGCATGGGTCTCCCATATATAAGAGGAGAAATCCCAACATGGTACATGTATAATTATTACAAGGGAAAGTAGCTGGTACAACTACTTAAAGGTCTGGTACAGACTTGTACTATTCTTGCAGGCGTTTTCAGCTTTGATCATGCGCCTCGGGAATCTCCCACTTGTCCATGATAACCATCGATCTATGCTGCCTTGAGGTCGAGCATAGGGAACCCTCGGAATTGGACTAGAGTCGGACCTCGAGTCTTCTGATCTACGGAATGTCGTAACGATCATAAAATCGGTCTCTCCAATTTTAGCCGTGTACAGATAGTTCTCGCGTTTCTTAGAGTGAAAATGATAAGAAACGACCTTGAATCCTTTCCTCCTCAATACACCCATCATGACATCAGTTGAGTCACATCAAGAGATTGATGCGACAAAAAAGGATGACTAAAATTCGCGTCCATACAGCCTTCGAAGAGCCTTTGAATTAACTATAGCGGTTGTCTACCATTTGGCCTCTATAAATACTTCTTCCTTCGCCCCCTATTTTTTACTGTAAAATGAGTTCTTCTTAATTCTCCCTTGTGCTCTTTCTCTGATTATGATCTCCTCCTCCCTCTGAAACCTTTCAACAAGAATGTTGAAGTCTTCTGTCTCTGTCTCTCAAGAGGATGTGCCTCCCCCTTCTTCACGCTCGTCTAAGGGTAAGTCGATAGCACCCCCTAATATTGAGGAATTCATCCCAGGATCCTGCGAAATGACCTCTGATTTCAAGGTCGAGAAGCCTTCTTCAAAACCAGGACAGTGTGAACCCGTGTCCCGATATATTAGTTCAGTAGTAGACGTTAATAAGGTAAAGACTGACTACCGCTGGGGGGACGCGGTGTTGGTGGAGATTCTTTCTCGGGGAGAGGACATAATGATATAAAAGGCCGACTTCCTTAGTGTGTACCTACCCATTTACTCTCGGCCCGGTGGAGCCGTCCTCGCCTTCAACAGACCTCGTGATCCTCGACTTTTGTGAACTATATCAAGTGACTCTCAGCCAAATTCATCAATCATTTTGGTGTATTATTTATATGACCAGATATTATGCAAACTTGATTAAGGGGATGCCTTTCACCCTCCACCACCTAATCAGAATGTATAGTCCCCGACTTCTTTGAGAGGGCCTGATTAAACTCTGCTATAGAGCCTCGAAAACCTTTTTGCTTGAACTGACGAGGTTAGGGATGGAGGGTGGATGATCCATTTTGTTTGGTTTAAGACCTCAGACCTGATCCTAGTGGAAAAGATGTCGTTCCTCGAAAGGTGGAACATGAAACGTAAATGGATACGCTGATTAAGTATTTTCTTTCCCTTTAGGATCAATTTCCCCATGAACTAACTTCCTCTACTGATACAGCTGACGTGGTGTACCCCGACGCGGTTAGGGATCTCTCAGGTTGGATTCGCCGGCTGGATTCAACTTGCCCATATGCCTAGCGTGTGTGGCACGACCTGTCTACGACTCGATGGGAGGCCAAGGACCATGGTGAGCCCTTACTTCTGTTGTAGTTGAATCTTTCAGAAGAACTATCACCAATTGTCCCCTTATTCCATATGTTTATATTTTGTATTCGCGCAGGTTTGGGAGAGGCCTCCTTGATGATAGAAACACCGCCTGGGGAGGCGAATAACCCGAAATCTGACAAAGAGGAGAGAAGATGAAGGGAATCGTCGACTGAGCCTACGAAATCCAAGAAAACCAAAGTGGAAGAACATAAGGCTGGTTCAGCAGCCTTAACTCCAAGAGTAGAGGGGAGTCCCCGAGCTGAAGGTAAGGAGAAAGATGATTCCTTGGTAGCATCCAAAGGGAGGGGAAAACTTGATTGCCCCTTATATTGCTGAGACAGTGGCTTCCAAGTCAGAACTTGCTGCTGTTTTTGTACTACCTCGGGGTGAGAGGCCTTCAAGGGTGCATCGGGTAATGTCCTCGAGCCGGTTGACGGCCAAAATATTCCTCGATCTGAGGTGCATTTGGTAGGTGGTCGGGGGGAGCCTAGTTCTAAAGCTCTCCAGAAATAAGAGATGGCCCCAATTGATCCAGTCGGGGCTATTGAAGTGAGTGATTCCCCTCCGATACCGACTTTACCTCCTGGGGAGATGCAATATGCTCAGAATAAAAAACCTTCCGATGTGGGGGTGCCCATCAGAGATAAAGATATTTTTGGAGGGCCTTTGGCTGCGCCTGAGAAAGACCCTGAGCTCGATGCCTCACTTATTTTCAGTGAGATGGATATGCTCTGTGAGCAGGTAACTTTTTGCAAATTCTGCTCGGCGTCCAACTCTTCGTCTTTCTAACTTTGTTTCTATCATGGTTCTAGGCCAAGGTGCTTTATAATCAGACCCGCGCCCGATTTCAAGCTGAGTTGACTCGCTACGAGGGTAAGTGCAGAAAACTCACCAAGAAGGAGGAGGAACTCCATGGCCTTCGGGATTGTTTGGAGGCAGAGTCTCGTGAGAAAACTCATCTTGCTGAGCATGTTATTTAGTTTCCATTTGCTTTTGTCTAAATCGTTACCTAGTTTTAGCATTTTAACACCTTTGGGCTGATCTGCCCAGCTCGAGAAGGAGGATTTCCTTATGAGGGAGGAGCTCCGAGCTAGAGATTCCAAAATTCTCAAACTCAAACGACACGTGAGTGATATGGCTTCCGAGAGAGATACCCTCCAGGGGAATGTGGTCTTAGTCGGGCATCAACTTCATGATGCGAGGGCGGAGAGTAATAAGTATAATGATCTTCATATTGAGTTAGTTGTTGCGCTATCCAGGATCGAAGCTGAAGCTGGGGTGCTCGTATCCTCGCACAAAGAGGATGTTGTTGCTGCAAATGCTCAGGTTATGAGAGTGCCCGAAGGGGCCGAGCTGCAATTGACTTGAGCCATGGAACATGCTTGGTTATAATCTCGGAGGCAGACTCTCGAGGATATACATGCAGGGGTCATCGATCTATCTGTCGAGCTCGATATTCTGAAGACCCTAGATGAGAAGGTTGCGACCCTACTTGCTTTTGAAAGTGAGTCGATCAGTGGCTCAGGAGATGAGGAGGATGAAGGCGAAATACCTAAAGGGGAAGGGGCCGTTGAAGACCCTGGGACTGTGGCCGAAGTCATTGGGGGCACAACCTCCGAGGGAGCCATCGAAGTCATAGACCCGGTGGTAGATTAGGGTTTTATTTGTTCTCTCCTTTGTAAGGACTTTATAGGCCTTGGAAATGTACCCTTGTGAGCAATATATATATTTCGTTTCTCATTATTTCTCATTTTTCCTTTGCTTTGACGATTGGTCCGGGAATTCGGACCTCAGATTAAACCTTTGGGTTCTTGCTATTGCAGGGCAATTTGTGACAGTCAAAAGTTGACCATTTGGGACTTAGTCCCTGATTCAGGTTCTTGACTCGAGTTTATCGACCTTTAGGTATAGAAATCGGCCTTGAGGACCTTTTAAGTTGGCGGCGATGGCTCTTACGCATTGGGTCAGTAAGACCTTTAACTTAAGGTGGCGACAGCGGCTCTTACGCATTGGGTCGATACGACCTTTTAATTAAGCTGGCAATAGTGGCTCTTACGCATACGGTCAGTATGACCTTTTAATTTGGGTTGGAGATAGTGGCTCTTACGCATAGGGTCAGTGTGACCTCTTAATTTAGGATGCCGACAATGACTCTTACGCATAGGGTCAGTACGACCTTTTAATTTGGGCTGGCGACAATGGCTCTTACGCATAGGTTCAGTACGACCTCTAGTATATGCTTTATTTTTCCCTCGTTGAAATTTTTGTGTTCATCCAACTCTTCAACGGTTCGATAAGAACCTCGATTGTGAGCCGTTATGTGATGATAGATGAGCTCCTCGGAAGGTTTGTTCGATGGCTGAATTATTTCGAAACCTTTTTGTTGTTTGGATCTGATATGATCAAAGCTCTTTTGCTTATACCGAGGGTAGCCTGATTAACCGGTTCTTTTAGAAGTATTTTCGAATTAATTGAAGGCCTGTGATTTTATGGCGACGGTCGGGCGCCCCCGAGTCACGTTAATTTGGCCAGTACAGCCTTATGACTATAGTCATTGTATTTGGCCGTAGCCTTTTAGTCCCTGAGTGAAGTAGCTTCAGCGTCTATATCGAGGGTATGCCTTTTTAGGGGTCTTACAAATTTGAATATATAGCCTTAACTTTAAGATCGGGGTTATGCCTTTTGTAAGGTCTTATAAATTTGAACATGCCTTACTTGAGGTCTTATAGATAGGTTACTTGGTACAAGTATAATTCATTCCTTGCTTGAGGTCTTACAGATAGGTTACTTGGTACAAGTGTAATTTATGCCTTGCTTAAGGTCTTACAGATTCTTGGTATAAGTGTGTCTCATGCCTTTCTTGAGGTCTTACAGTTTTGGTGTTGCCTTTTGGAGCTCTTATGAGCTCGAGGTTGCCCGCTCGGGGTCTTATAGCCTCGAATTTTAATGGTTCGATGGGGTGACAATTGGCGACAGTCCCCGAGACATCGAAAGTTTTTGGCTCTGGAGTTGTTCTTTGTAAGCTTGACGTTGCCTTATTTAAGGACTTAGTAGCTCGAAGTTTTCGGCCCGGAGGTCTTACGACTTCAAACTTTTGATGTCAGTCCCCGAGAGTTCGGGAAATTTCTTGCCCTGGGGCCGTTGCTTGTAAAAATAGCAATCTTCGCTCGGATCGCAAAGCGTTCTGATGGTAGAAGTCAAAATGTATTCCTTGATTACTTGGCACAAGTATTACATAGTTTTCACCATTGAGGGTTCGATTGTTCTATGCAAACACGGTTTTTTCGACCGTTTGGCCCGATACATCGTTTTTCTATCGAGACCTTCTTTGGCTTATCTTGATTTCCATAGGGAGGTAATCTCCCGGGAGGATGCCCCCCAGTATTCAAGGTTGATTGAAGAGGATCCTTGAATACTCGTTAAGTTCTCCTTAGGTAGCATATAGATGTTTCCTCGTTAAAAACATTGTCGGCAAACCCTTCTTGGGATGAAAATCCGATCGAAGGAAAAGAGTGCAACGCATGCTTTAAAACCTAAAATCTCCAAGCCAGAAGGTGCTTCTATTTTTCTAACCGGACATTTGCATATAGGTTAGTGTAAGGCGTAAATGAAAAAGGAAACGGTTATACCTTAGAAGTTATGGCGCTTCGAGCCTCGATGTTCTTCAACTGCTTGCTCCCCGGACGCAGTACGGTCCTTTGCTCATTCACTCGGGTGCAGCTGAGGGTGTGGCTTGCGATTGATACTTTGCTGTTTGTTTATCTTTTTGGCTCCTTCGATGTTGAAGGGATCGATGTCGGAGTCATAGGATGCTTTGGTGTCTTCCATCAGACACCTCAGTAGTAATAGCGTTTGAGTATTGATATGTTCCAATAGCATGGAAGTTGTTCGACTTCCATGGTACCGAGCTTATACGACCCTTTACTAACAACTCTAAGGACGTAGGACGGTCCTTCCCAGCATGGGCCTAGCTTTCCTTCATTAGGGTTTTGGGGTTTTAGGGTGACTTTCCTTAGGACTAAGTCCCCGACCCCAAAATGTCGGAGATTTGTTCTCCTGTTATAGTACCTTTCGATCCTTTGTTTTTGGGCGGCCATTCAGACTAGTGAAGCTTCTCGCTTTTCATCTAATAGTTCGAGGGCTGCAGTCATAACCTCGTTGTTTGAGCTCTTGGTGGCATGTCGAAATCTGGCACTTGGCTCTCCGACCTCGATCGGTATTAAAGCCTCGAAGTCGTATACCAGAGAGAAAGGCATCTATCCTGTGCTCAATTTTGGAGTTGTTCGATATGCCAAAAGCACCTCGGGCAACATTTCTCTCCGTTTTCATTTTGCATTTTCTAAGTTCTTTTTCAAGTTTTGAATGATGGTCTTGTTTGTGGACTCGGCCTGACTGTTTGCACATGGGTGGTAGGGTGTTGACATGATCCTATTGATTTTATGATCCTCTAGTAACTTTGTTACTTTGCTCCCGATGAACTGTTTCCCGTTATCACATGTTATCTCGGAGGGAATCCCAAATCGACACATGATATGGTCTTAGATGAAGTTAATGACTTCTATTTCCCTTATCTTCTCGAAGGCCTGCGCTTCCACCCATTTTGAGACGTAGTCAGTCATAAATAAAATAAACCTAGCTTTACCTGGTGCCGTCGGTAGGGGTCTGACGATGTCCATCCCCCACTTCATGAACGACCATGGTGACAAGACTGATTGCAGCTGTTCACCGGGTTGGTGAATCATTGGTGCAAATCTTTGGCATTTGTCGCATTTTTAGACGAATTCTTTGGTGTCCTTCTCCATGCTATCCCAATAGTAACCTGCTCTGATCACCTTTCGGATTAAGGAATCGGCGTCAGAATGATTTCCGCAGGTGCCTTCGTGGATTTCTCGGAGCACGTAATCTGTGTCCCCTGGTCCTAGGCGTATAGCTCTGGACCCATCAAAGGTTCTTTTGTACAGAGTTCTATTTTGGTCGAGCGAGAACCAGGCTACTTTGGTTCGCAGGGCCCTTGACTCTTTTGGTCCGCGGGTAGCTTTCCACTTTCCAGATAGTCGATATATTTGTTTCTCCAATCCTATATCAAGCTAGGGGAGTTGATCTCGGCATGGCCTTCTTCAATCACTAATTTGGATAGTTGAATAATAGTCCCTGTGAGTATGTCATCTTCCTCGACTGATTATCCCAGGTTTGTGAGGGCATCAGCCTCGCTATTTTGCTCCCGAGGTATGTGAACCAGAGTCCATTCTTTGAAGCGGTGCAATATGACTTGAATTTTGTCTTAGTATCTTTTCATCCTGTCTTCCCGAACCTCGAAGCTCCCATTTACCTTATTTACCACCAGAAGGGAATCACATTTTTCTTCGATTACTTCCACTCATAGGCCTTTGGCCAATTCCAGACCTGCAATCATAGCCTCATACTAGGCTTCGTTGTTAGTCAACCTTGCGGTTTTTATAGATTTCCTAATCATGCTGCCCGTAGATGGCTTCAGGACTATGCCGATCCCGGACCCTTTCACGTTCGAAGCACCATTAGTAAATAAGGTCCATACCCCCGAAGATGTGCATGTTCTCAGCAGAGGTTTTTTCTCTACCTCGGACACGAGGGCGGGAGTAAAGTCGGCCACAAAATCCGTAAAGATTTGGGACTTGATATCCGTTCGGGGTTGATACTCGATTTCATACCCCCCCGAGCTCGATGGCCCATTTGGCCAGTCAGCCCAATAATTCGAGCTTATGCAATATGCTTCGAAGAGGATATGTCATTAAAACACAAATGCAATGGCATTGAAAATAAGGTTTTAATTTTTGAGATGTGCTTATCAATGCAAGAGCCAATTTTTCCAGGTGCAGATACCTAGTTTAGGCATCTCCCAGGGTCCGACTTGCATAATAAATAGGTATTTGCGTACCTTGTTCTTCCCGAACTATCACACCACTTACCGCTACCTCGGATACAGCCAGGTACAAATACAACATTTCACCCTCCTTTGGGGTGTGGAGTAAAGGTGGGCTTGTCAGATATCGTTTCAACTCCTCTAAGGCGCGATGGCATTCCGAAGTCCATTCAAAGCTGTTTTTCTTTTTGAGAAAGGAGAAAAAGTGATGACTTCTGTCTGATGACCTCGATATGAATCAGCCCAAGGCTGCTATCCGCCCGGTCAGTCGTTCCACATCCTTCACATTGTTTACCACCATGATTTCTTCTATGGCTTTGATTTTGTCGGGGTTGATCTCAATCCCTATGTTTGACACCATGAAGCCTAAGAATTTGCCGGAACCCACTTCGAACGCAAATTTTTTGGGATTGAGTTTCATGTTGTAGCTTCTGAGGATGTCGAATATTTCCTGCAAATGAGTCAAATGATCATCCGCGCACAGGTACTTAACTAGAATATCATCAATGTAAACTTCCATAGATTTGCATATTTGATGTTCGAACATCTTATTAACTAGGCGTTGGTACATAGCTCCCGCGTTTTTTAGCCCGAAGGGCATCACATTGTAGCAGTACGTACCGTATTTCGTGATGAATGAAGTCTTCTCCCTGTCCTCGGGGTTCATCTGGATTTGATTATACCCCGAGTAGGCGTCGAGAAAGGTGAGGATCTCGTGGCCGGCCATGGCATCGATCAGGCGGTCTCGACGTTGGGCAACGGGAATGAATCTTTAGGGCACGCTTTATTCAAGTCTTTATAATCTACACACATTCTTAATTCATTGCCCTTTTTGGGAACTACCACCACATTAGCCAACCATTCAGGATATTTTACCTCCCTAATAGACCCTATTTTGAGGAGTTTTGTACCTCAACCTTGATGAACGCGTGTTTTACCTCGGACTGAGGTCTCCTTTTTTGCTTCACCAGTTTGAACCTGGGGTCGACACTTAGTCGATAGGTGGTTATTTCCGGCGGAATCCTTATCAAGTCTAAATGGGACCAAGCAAAGCAATCGATATTATTAATAAGAAATTGAATGAGCTTTATCCTGAGTTCGGGGGTTAGTCCCGTTCCCAGGTATACCTTCCGATCTGGGAGATGCTTGGTCAAAATAGCTTGCTCCAGTTCTTCAATCGTTGACTTCATTGCATCCGACTCTTCTGGGGAAATGAAGGTTCGGGGAGTGTAGAAGTCTTCTTCATCGTCCTCGAGGGTCTGTTTATCTACTGATTCCTTTGAGGCAGAGGGCATAGAAGTTGGTACCTCCTCGTGAATCGCAAACATCTCCTTTGCCACATATTGTTCCCCATATACCTTTTTTGTTGGAAATTTCATCATCTAATGAAGAGTTGACGGTACTTCCCTCATATTGTGTATCCATGGCTTTACGAGCAATGCATTATACCTCATGTAACATTCAATGACGTGAAATTTGGTATTTCGAACTATATCGAACATGTTGACCGAGAGGGTGATCTCCCCCTTCGTTGCTTCGCTGGCCATGTTGAAGTCATTGAGGTCTCGGGAGGTAGGTATGATTTGGTTGAGCAGTTTGAGTTGTCCTACCACCTTCGACTTGATCACGTTGGCCGAGCTACCTGGATCCACGAGTACACGTTTAACATGAATGTTATTCAAGAGAAATGAAATTACCAGCGCATCGTTATGCGGATGAGACAAGGTCTCGAAGTCTTCTTCACTGAATGCTAGGATGTCCTCGGGCATGCGGCCCCAAATTCGCCCTTCTGTTGCAGCGGAAATTTTTGTCCGTTTGATCACGGGTCCTTGAGGAACGTCGGTCCCCCCCCCCCAATGATCATATGAATGATGTGCCGAGGTTTTCCCGTTCCGTTACTCATGTCTGCCTCTCTTTCACGTTAGTGTGGGAGCTTATATCGACATGTTGGGCATTGCGTGAGACTACATCCACAGAGTCTCACAATGGTAAACCGACGTTTGGAACAACTACACCATTCTCTCCATGGTCTTCAAGACCGTTGTTTTCACGTGCATTCACTGAGTTAGGCATTTTGACTTGAAATCAAAGATCCTTGGGCAAGAAAAGTACAAAGAATAACTTGTGTTTTCAATAAACCAGCACGAAAACAATCACTATTATTTTTAGCCCCACGGCGGGCACCAAACTGTTTACCTTGAAAATGGTAATTACAATTAGATTTGATTTTGTGGTTCTAAAAATATGCGATTTATTTTTATGCTAGTTTTAGGAAGTAGATGCTAAATATGAGACTAGAAAATAAGATAAGAGCTTGAAAATAGTATGCTATGTAAACCGAGTGGCCGAGAGTTGGGATCTCGGGCTAGCTTACGCTGTGCCTCGAAGTTGAACTTACGAGCTTGACTAGGGGTGATCGATGAAGGACTAACAGTCCTAAGAGCTTTGATAAGGGCTCTTTATGATCAATGATGAGTAATGAAGAACAATCAATGAAACACAATAAATATAAGCAATAAATCAAAGGAAAGATAATAGAGAGTGTTTAAGTTAGAGAGTAGAGAATGTTCTTGTTCTTGTATTGAATATCATGTGTGCAAGAAATAGCATGGGTCTCCCTTATATAAGAGGGAAAATCCTAACATGGTACATGTATAATTATTACAAGGGAAAGCAGCCGGTACAACTACTTAAAGGTCTGGTACAAACATGTACTATTCTTACAGGCGTTTTCAACTTTGATCACATGCCTCGGGAATCTTCCACTTGTCCTTGATAGCCATCGATCTATGCTGCCCCGAGGTCGAGCATAGGGAACCCTCGGAATCGGACTAGAGCCGGACCTCGAGTCTTCTTATCTATAGAATGTCGTAATGATCATAAAATCGGTCTCTCCGATTTTAGCCGTGTACAAATGGTAAACTGCATTCTAAATTGTATCATTTTCAAGCCAGTATAGTTGAAGGGGAAGCTGCTGTAACTTCTGGAAAAAGTGATATGAATCAGTCTCAGTTGTGGCACTTGTGACTTGGCCATATAAGTGATAATGGATTGTCTTTGTTGAGTAAGCAGAATTTGCTGAATGGGTACAAAAATTAACTTTTGAATTTTTCTGAGCATTATGTGTTTGGTAAACAGACAAGGGTAAGGTTCAGCCAGAAGGCCGATCACAATACCATAGACAAGTTAGATTATATACATTCAGACTTGTGGGGGTCCAAACAGAGTTCCCTCCAAGAGTGGTGCCAAGTATTTTATGACTTTGATTGATGATTACTTAAGGTCGGTAATGGAATTCGACCACGCACGCAAGTTATAGCACATAATACGAAGCTTCTCAAGACCTTATGCCGCTGAACAGGATGAAATTTCTCAAAACGACCGGTCAAGTCGTTACATCAGGAATTGTAGTTGGGGATTCTAGAGATTGTACTGTGCTTTTCTTCTCATTTATAGTAGAAAACTCTCTTTGGTTTTGCCTCGAGGATTAGGCTTAGCCAAACCTCGTTAAATCTTTATGTTGATTTTTCTTCTCTATTTGCTTTGTGTGATTGTGTGTTAGTTAACCCACGATCTTCCGCAACAAAACTAAAATAGAGGGTATATGTAGCTTATTTTCAATAATAAAGGAGCAAATATGACCCTTTTCCATTTTAACAATCAGCCATACATTATTTAAAAAAATAAAAATATTTTGGCTTTATTCGCTCTTGACGAAGTTATGGGAGAATAGGAATCAGAGTCTATAAGGTCCTTTCGGCGTGGAAGATTCATCTTACTTGCTGGATCCATTTTGGTTTAGCTTTAGTTACCTCAAAGGAACCTTGACACGTTCTTTAATCTCTAGGAAAAAGACAATCCCAATAATGTAGTGGGAGAAGTACCAAATCTTAAGGAAATCATCAAGCGTGCTTGATCATCCATTTAGGATTTTGCAAACCAGATGTGCACGGTTTCGATAGCTTCAACATGTTTTTATTTTTTTTATTTTTAAAAAGCATATATTATACAAAGGGAAGTTGTTCTATGCCTAATGAAAGAATATATACTTCAAGACTTTTATCTCACATCACATCACCACTTTTACTATCAGAATCATTTTCCTTTATCATGAAAGCATCATTTATGATTATCTATTTTTCTAAGACAATTATAACACATTTCTTGGTTACTCGGTCGGCGCTGAGGATCTTAATTTCAATATTTACGTAGGCAACTCAAAAATTTCATAGTTGTATTAAAAAAAAAATTGATTGATCATGTGGACAAGTTAAATCATAATACGTGTGGTGAAGAATGACGTGGAAAAAATTTGAAGAAAAACACTCGGTACTAAACTTATTGACTGCGTAGCTACACCAAATTTGGTATAAAAAATTACTCGTTGATACAAAAAGGAAAGGAATCAGCTAATCCCGCATAAAGTTGGATTAGATATAAATTCTCTATTAGTTAAGATTATCAATGTAATCTATGTTATATTAAAAACTAGTATTAGTACCCCGCACGATGTACGAATAATATTATGATCCTGCTAAATTCTATAAATTAAAAAGAACAAATTATATGAATAACTATTGACATAAACTTAAATATTATAACCTCATATATAGCCGGCGATACAAACAAATAAAAATACAATATGATTCAAAAATAAATATTCATTCCCTTTCAATTTACATAAAATATTTTTCTTATTAGTCTGTTCCAAAAGAATGACACATTTCTGTATTTGGAATAATTTAACTTTAAATTTTTTATTTTACCCATTTTACATATAATGAGAAGTTCTTACCCTATGCAAATATCATGGCCCACAAAACTATTAGGATCATAAGTTTCAAAAGTTTTCTTTTTCATTCTTAAATTTCGTGTCAAGTCAAACTATTTCATCTATATTGAAACTGAGTGAAGTCATACTATATAGAGTAATAACAAATAAAAATACATTTAGTAATATCTTAATTTAAATTATAAAAATATATTATATTATTATCTCAACATAATAAATTCTCACATCAACATCAACTTCTACCAACCTAAAATTACACGGTGACAAATTAATATATACATACATGATAATTTATTAACAACTAATATATTCTAACTTTTGGGAGTTACTAACTTATAAAACAGTTGGATTGTAATTTGCTCAATAATTTTGCTAGTTACCTTAATTTTAACCACACAATTAAAGTCACATTGTTCTTAACAATTTAAATGATACCTTTGGGATATAGTTAAGATTAATATGTTATAATTAAATAAATATTAACCTACTTTCAATATTTTTCTTCCACGATGCACATGTACTAAAAGAAGATGAGTTATTACATGTAATTCTTAATTAAATGAATCTTACCTTATGATTTTACGATCCACTTTATTTTGTGCAAATAGCAATCCCAAATAGTTCAATTATATTCATCTATATGTTTACCCTATCCAAATCTATTTCATTCTAATTGACACACACACACACACACACAATATATATATTCGACCCCATCGATTGCTCGATCAATTGGCTTATACAATTTGAGAGAACATAAATATCAACAACGCGCTAAAAAGTTATTGTCCATACCTGAGCCATTAGAGAAAAATCTATCCTCCCTTATTATATATTTTAGCATAGCAACTGCTAGCACTAATAGAAAAATTTAAAAAAAAAAAGATGTATGTATTGCTTCCAAACAATTGAGATATAAAATAAATTATAAAATATTGGATAATTAATTTTATCGAAAGGCAACACAATTAACATTTGTTTAGCCAATGTCTGAGTCAATTCATAGTTAAACATTATCCCTAAGGTAGTTACGAAAATTAAGTTTTGATCCAACAACTCGGTAATTATGATTATGGGTTCGTGCCTAGATTTTTTCGTCTTATTTCTAGTAACAAACATGTTTTTGTTTTTTCTGTTATTTTTGTTGTGAACTCAAATTTCAAAAAACTCGTTCTCATTATTTAGAACAATTCGCCTCACTCGTTAAGCCTCCCGTTTGAATTGGAACATTTATGTGTTGATTAACTTTCCTAATTAATTAATCAATCAATCAATTCAAATTTAACTTTCTTTCCATTCAAATTCAAAAGAATCTTATTTACTATCTTTCTATTTAAATTTAAATAAATATCCTGTCTTTCAATTTAAATTAAATACTATAACAAATATTGTCATAATTTGCCAAGTGGCTTTATATTAGCTTGCCACTTGGCTTACCATAATGCACACTTGCTATATTGTCATGTGACTTTTTATTAGCTTATCGCGTTACTTAATGTCCTTACTCATTGCTCTACTTTTAGTATAATATAATGAATATAGTTTTGTATTACCCTAAAATTTAATTTAACATTGTTCTTTTGTTCCCTAGCTCCAGTTATTTTATTTAAATTTATCAATAATTATTTTTCCTATTTAATTATTTTATTAAACAAATTTAAAGTGTAGACCCCATCAGATCACTTCTATTCTCCTCTAGATACATTATTTTCTATCATATAATATTTTAATTATTTTTCATATTTCGTGTTGTATCTACAATATAAACATTATCGTATTATTTTTCTAATTCTTTTCAAAATATGCCAAAGTTTAAACGAAGAAGTTCTTTTATTATTTTCCATAAATCTATACGTTTAGTAATTATTATTTAGTATTATGTGTAATAAGCAATTAATATTTTTCTTTTGTTTTCATATAGAGTTTTGACTTTAATATTTTTATAACTTAACTACATGACAATTTTAATTACATCTTTATATTGTTAATTTGTTGCTTGGTGTTATTTCATTATAAATGTTTTAAATTTTAGGTTTATAAATTATGTTTTCAATTGCGTGATATTATTCATATAATATATTTTTTCTCGTAATAATTTTAAAAGTTTTCTTATATTAAATTTAAATGTCTAATCCTTCTATATATCTACAATTATATTATTTGTTTACAAAAAAGAATTCTCTATTTTTTGTTCTTTGTTTATTGTTACTGTATTACTCGTTACTTAATATGGTTACATTGTTACTTAACTTTTTATTAGCTTGGCACCTACTTTATATCCCTATCTTCTACTTTTATTATAATATATTATAATGAATATGATTTTTCTTTCTCTTAAAATAATCTTTTTATTTATTTTTAATCTTTCACTATATAATATTTGAATTTATTAATAATATTTTTTAGTATTAATTATTTATTTACTTTATTTTATCATTTAAATTACTTCAAAGTATAAAATTCTCTCACACTATCTTTATCCTCCTCTTTCTAAATTATTTCCCCTAGTAAGTATGATATTTTATTTAATTTTTTCATTTAGTATTTTATTCAATAATAGACAAAAATAAAAGTGCATATGATCAAACTATATAGTACTTCACCAAAATATTATGGTATTTTTTATTATTAAACTTCTAGTAATTATTATTTTTGTTGAAGCTTTAGCCTTTAAAACAATTATTTTTATTGTATACTTGTTTAAAATTTAGAAAACTTAGTCTAAAACAGATACTTTGGATTATCCATTATGAAATAAATAAATTATTAAATATATCTACATTCTGAACTTTAGGTTAAAACCTTAAAATATATTCTTCAACTCATTAAAAAGTATTGAATTTTTAAAATAAATTAAAATTGCACATTAGATTACGGTAGGATATATTCTTCTCACTCGATATTAGAAAAGGAATCCAAATACTATTGATATCAAAATTCTTTACTTTTCAAATATAAAATTTCAGTTAGAAAATATTATTACAGTGATTGAACTTTATTTTTTTTAAAAAGAATTCTTATTTCAATTTAATTTCAATAAATGAAATTCCATATATAGTTCTTAAGTGATATTTCCTTATTTGACAATTTCCCACAAACTCTTTAAGATTGCCAAGTGACTTTATAGTAACTTGTCACTTGGCTTAACCACAATGCAAACTTTCTTGCTTTAATATATATATATAGATTTCCTTATTTGACAATTTTCCACAAACTCTTTAAGATTGCCAAGTGGCTTTATAGTAGCTTGCCACTTGGCTTAACCACAATGCAAACTTTCTTGCTTTGATATATATATATATATATATATAGATATAGATGAGATTGACATAACTAAAAAGTTTAGTTACTTAAATATCCCTCTAAATAACCTAAATATTTTATTTAATTTATTAATTGTATTTAAATAAGATTAATATTTTAATTTGGTTTGTCCTTCTCCAATGGTTGTGTCCCTCTAATTTTGTAACTAATCTATTCAACTCTAGAATTAATCATCGTTGTTTTGTAACGAAAAGCCACATTCTTACATGAAAGTATTGTCTACAGCAGCCCTATGAATTGTGAAAAAGGTTATTTTTTTTAACATTAGTCTACCAAATATTCTTCGTTGAAAAGAAAAATCTACCAAATATTCTTCACTATTTACCGACACGTTGATCATATCATAGTACTTTTCTACATTCGTAGGCTTTAGCGTGCAAGTCCTTTTGTAGCCAAGTTTTCCGAGTGCGGAACCATATTATTGTTAATTTTTATTAAAGTTACTAAAATAAGTGTAAAAAAAAAGTTACCAAAGTATATATAACGCCACTAATAGTGACGCTATATAGTAACGTTAACTGTACCGTTACTGTATAGCGCCACTATTAGTGGCGTTATACTGAGAAACTTACATAGTGCCATTAATAGTGGCGATATATGTCTTTTATCCTGACCCCACCAATAATGTCCGGGTTCAATAATTTAAATGTGTATAACGCCACTTTTTGTGGCCCTATATACAAAAAAAAAAAAAACCCGGCTAGCCATTTTCTATATAAACATCTTATAATCGCTCCAACATCATTCAAAATTTATTTTTTAACTCTTCTTGCTTTCTATTGTTGTTAAATTCTCCAGCATTTTTTCATTATGTCTGAAGAACGTAGAATAAGAGTATCATTATATTGGGGGGGTGAGGTTGTGATGGAGAATAACTCTGTGGGCTACAGTTTACCTGCTAAGTGTAATGTTAAATTGCCACTTTCAATTGAGTACGAAACATTGATATCGTTGTTATGCAAAAAAATGAGTGTGAGAAAACGTTCAGTGATACTCAAAGTAACCAGAAGATATCCGTATTCAGTTACGCCGCAAGGGGTTGCTTTTTACTCAGAGTTTAACATCGACGATGATGACACTTTGAGTGATTTCTTGAGGACTCCCGATGAATGCCGGAAATTTCTTGTAATCACAATGTTGGAGATGTACGTGAAGGTCGAAGACGTTCCAAAAAATGAGGTTGTGTGTAGTAGAGATAACCCCCAGTCATCGGGTGGTTATTCTGGATCAGTTTTTGCTGGACATGTTCCATATGAAAGAATTTTTCTTGATTTAAATTTATCACCGTCGGCGAATGAGCAGCGAGAAGAGAGGTAAAATACAATTTTCATTTGTGTTAATATGTATATTTTTGCGTACTGAATAAATTTTAACGCTCATTTATTTAATAGGGGGTACCGGCCGGATATGAATTTTACAAGTGACCCATCCGGTAGTCATCACCTAACTGAAAACGTCCATCATGGAATGTCATCACATTACAACTTGTAAGTGAAAAACTACAAACCATATATAAAGCATTTATTAATTTAGCAACTTATATTTTTGTTGAAATGTGCAGTGAAAACGAGCAAGTTGAACTACCCGTACTAACTCAATTGCCCGAAAACGACGTATTACATCAGGATCTGGCAGATGAACAGAGTGAGGAAGAGAACAGCGATTACGATAACAATGCCGATGAATCGGGAGATGAGACACCATTTGCTCGTGAGGATGGTGATGAAGAGGACGAGGAGGAAGAACCGGATTTGAAGAGAGCCCCTCATAGACGAAAAGTAAACGAGTCTGAAGTGCCGTTTCATTCAAGGGAGATTCCTTATATTGATAACTTGCCCGCCGTGCCGGATGTGGAAGCTCTCACACAGGATTTTGATGAAATCCGGACAACAATGTGGGATGAGTCTAGACCAACGGCGCTTGCAAAGGGGATGCTTTTTCCTGATAAAGCACGCGTAAGCAGGGCTTGTAAAATGCACAATGTTAAACAGTGTCGTGAAATGCAAGTATCGGAGTCAAGTCCGACGGTATACAAGGCTATTTGCTGCAGGTGGTTTTGGCCATGTAATTGGATGTTGCGTGCGTCGAAGAAGAAAACAGGTATGTGGAAAGTGGGTAAATACATTCCCACCCACACATGCGAAATGGACACTTTCAACGGGAATCACTTCAACTTGGATATTGACTTGATATCTCTTGTACTTATTCCGCACATCGAAGCGTCCATCAGGTATAAAATCAAAGAGTGCATTACAGCAGTCTACCAGGAATATGGCCACACAATTACTAAAAGAAAGGCATATCTTGGGCGCAAAAGAGCGTTTGAAATAGTCTATGGTAACTGGGATAAGTCATTTGCAGATCTGCCTAGCTACATGGCTGCACTGCAGCACTTTAACCCCGGAACAGTTATTGAATGGAAGCTTGAGCGGAGTCTGGGTAAACCAGAATATATATTCAATTACGTATTTTGGGCGTTTAAGCCAGCAATTGATGGTTTTCCGTATTGCCGGCCCGTAATATCCATAGACGGAACTCATGTCTATGGAAAGTACGATATCAAGCTATTGATAGTCGTGGCTGTGGATGCAAATGGACAGATATTTCCTCTAGCCTTTGCTATTTGTGCAAATGAAAGCACAGAGACGTGGACAATGTTTTTGAACCACTTGAAAGAGCACGTTGTCAAACATCGTTCAGGTATTTGTCTAATATCTGATCGACACGGGGGTATATTAAGTTCTGTGGAGAACCTTCCTGCCTGGCAAGAACCTTATGCATACCACCGTTACTGTGTGAGGCACTTTAAGGCCAATTTCAAGAAGGCACATCCCAAAAAAGATCTACATGATTTGATGTGGATGGCAGCAACAGACCACCAACAACATAAATTCCGGAGGCATATGGATTCTATCAGGCAAGAAGACGATGCAGCATATCGTTGGTTAATGCGACATGATCCTGAAAAGTGGACGTTGCATGCAGATGGTGGCAGACGCTGGGGAATTCTTACTACAAACGTGTCAGAATCCTTCAACGGGTTATTAAAGTCGGCAAGAGGATTGCCCGTCACAGCCATGGTGCGTATGTCGTTCAAGCAGATGGCGGAGAGGTTTGTACAACGGTCTGCAGCTGCAACGGAATTGATGGAAAGGGGTGTTGAATTTATGCCAGTGCCTATGAAGAGATTAGAGAAATACAGACGGCGAGCACATTGGCATTCCTTTTTGCAATATGATAACGAACGAGGTATTTTTGAAGTTCGCACCGCTATCCATAATAATCGGGGTAATAATGTACATACTGTAAATGAATCCACAAGGTTATGCTCATGTGGGAAATGGTCAATATACCACATGCCTTGTTCACATGCCATCAAGTGTTTTCAACGTGTTGGTTATGCGGAGACCAACTATATTGATCAACAATATAGTGTTTCCAAATACGTAAACACATATAGTGGTCAGCTGCAACCAGTGGGTTCTGAGCATTACTGGCCCCCAGAACTATTTAAAATGGTGTGTAACAAGTTCTATTTGCGTAAAAGACAGGTGCAGAAGAGAATGCGTATATGGAACCAAATGGATGTTAGTGATATCGTATATGCACGCAAATGTGGTATATGCTCGCAAACAGGCCACGACCGTAGAAAATGTCCTTTGGGTGGAAACAATAATCAAGCTCAGGGCGGGTGTTCTTCTATTGTACCTAACTACCCATGAGTTCATGTTGTAATAATTAGTTGTTATTTATACGATTTAAGTATTTATGAAAAAATATTTTTTTGTTTGTTAATTATGATTTGTACTTTCCCTTTTTACCTATTTAAATAATAATTTATACTTAATTATCGGTATATTTATTATGTGTGTTGTCTTGTCGCTATCACGATATTTAATACACAAATTATATATATGGCGCTATGTGTGTCTTGTCTTGTCGAACTGAAAAAGCTGAAAATATCATGATATGGCGCCATTAGATATGTGTGACCGGCTGACATAAAGTCGTCTCGTCAACATCATGATATGGCGCCATTACATATGGCGCTATTTAATATAGCACCATTAGATATGACGCTATCTAATATAGCGCCATTAGATATGGCGTTATATGTGTATTGTTTAGCCTATAAATAACGGGGTCATTGTATTTATTTAGTGTGCTAAAAATTTCCCCCAAGAAATATTTCATTTAAAGTAAGTAAGGTTTTTATTATAAGCAAATAGTTCACAAATGGCTCAACATGGTCGTCCACCAATTTGCTCTTGTGGAAAACCATGCATGATGGATTGTGGGTGGGAAGGTGCTAACGTTGGACGCCGCTATTGGTGTTGTATGAACAAGTTGTACAAGCAACCCGACAAACCTACTTGTGAATTTGATGAATGGGCTGAGGAACCATGTTATCAGGAAAGCTACAGGGATAGATTACATGAATTTCATAATATGTTGTTATACCAGCATAGAATACAAAAGGAGGCAGATAGAATTATTACAGATATGAGGGAGAAACTAAAGGAGGTGGAAGATAAAAAATGGAGAGCTGAATGGAATTGTGAAGCACACAAGGAACGCAACAAAAAATATAAACGGGAACTTGCGGAGGTGAATGCGAGAGTGAAAGAGTTAGAAGAAGAAAAAGAACAAATGGAAGAACGATTTAAGTGGTTGGAGCGAAGAATAAATGACAACTGAGTATCTGAACATTTACGTGTATGTGTTTAGTGTCATTTTCATATGTCATGTCTTTTTATTATGTTGGCCTGTTATGTTTGTGTTTGTATTGTACTAATGTTTTCCTTGTTTGTTGTACTTAATTTTATTTTAATTTAAGTGGAAGTTAAGTTTAAGTTGTTGTGTTACTATACCAAAAACTATAAAACGAAATTTGAACTAAAAAAAGCAACTGTCATATTCGACTAAATATTGTTGTTAATGTACAAAAAAATATTATTTACACCAAAAAAACAAAAATATGGAAGACCGAATCAATGTGTCCCGCATCCGGTGTGTCTCAAAGTAGCCGTTGGCCTGAGGCGCATCCCCTGCCGCCCGGGTACGCTATCAGGATCATCATCATCAAGTCGTCTCCTTATGGCTGGATGCGGCACAGGATGACATGTATCGGTGGTGCTGTCAGGTCCAGTAGAAGGCTACATAATAATATCAAACTTAGTATAGAAAACTACATAACAATTCACAAAAATATATATTGTCTTACCATAAACGTGTCTGGATCCTGAATGTAGTCATCTGTCGCAGCATCGCATGAAGCCTAAAAAAGTAAATTAATAAAGTTAAAACAAAATAAATAAGTTATAGTAAAAACAGTAATAAAATTAATACTAATAAACTCATACCTGCACATGTGATGAGCTGCCATAACTCAGTCGGTGCCCACTATCAAAATCTCGGATCGGTCGAAACTCATCAGTGGTAGACGGTCCAGGGAAATATCTACCCAACTCCACTCCTTGAAAATCCGAGCCCATCATCAAGAATTGACCCGATGGGGTCACCTGCGACGTCCCTGGAGTGTCATAAATGCCAAGGCTGTAAGACGGCATGTCGGTCTCATGCATGCCACCTCCCATATCAGGAACCTCAAAGCCCCCTTGCTGGGGACCTCCTCTCCGCCTACGACCGCGTCGTCCAACACCAGCAGGTCGTCGTGGAGCAGCAGCAGCTCGTCGGCCACCACCCCGTGGCATACCACGACCTCGCTGGTATGTGGCTGGGTCAACATAATCTGGCTGGTGTGCCAAACGCTGATCCGATCGGCCTCGCTGCAGTGTCTGGGCAGCCACATCCATTATGCGACGACTATAGTCCTGCATGATCACAGGGTCGTGGACATAACTCTGCATCTGCTGCCCCATACGATATACGGTATGCAATCCAATCGCCTGCACAAAAGTTTTTAATATAAACTACGTATTTGACTAGAAATTACTATTAAAGTAATTGATAATAACAGAAAACATACCAGAGCCTCATGTCTCCCGGCGTATGAGACGTATCGACCATCTACCTGATGAACTGGGTTCCAGATAAAAAGACGGGAAACAGTGCGGTACCATGCCATATAAACTTCGATAGGAAAGTGTTGCGGAGCTGGGGTAAAGTCCCCTCGGCTGTCCCAAATACCCAACTGCGCTGTCAGCCACTCAATAAATGTGTCGTCCACTCTCATCCTATCATCCCTCTCATAATGTAAAGGGTCCCATGCAGGATGAGTCGGTATAGACTGCGGAAATCCAAACTGACGAAATACTCGCTCTGAGGCATGATGCTCAACAATATCGAGGCACGTGAGAGGGACGGAAACCCTCCAAATATAGACCGTGCGTGCAATACGCTGGCAGGGTACCTATCAGCTCTTCGTTGTACGGCGTCCAGATGAACTATCAAATAATAACACAAACTGTTAGTTTGCGCAACACCTAGTTAAAAATAAATTGGTAAGTTTAGTTAGACATTCACCTATGCATCCTCCAGAAAATCCAACACATCCCTACAGAACGGGAGATTATGATGGCCATGATACTCTCGTGCAAGTCTACGACGCAATACCCACCTACAAGCTAGAGGGAGATCAGGAATATGTACATTATCCGGTAGCTGTGGTAGAGGTGGCCGAAGTTGCAGAAATCGCTCCCACACCCAAACCTAAAACAGAAAGTTGACGTAAAGATTAACTCTAACTAGGTAGAATTGGAACTAAACGACAAATTATTTGAATAAGTTGTCACCTGTAGAAGTGGCAGAAAGCCACAAACGTCTCTCTGTGTGCCCATGGATGCCCGACACATCTGCCTGTACAAAAAAGATAGGACAGCACCACCCCAGCTGTAGCTGACTGTATCATCAAAGTCCGCAATATGATGCAGAAAACGAAGGCTCACTAGGTTCCCCGAAGTGTTCGGGAACAAGACCCCCCAAATAGAAGGAGCAACAACAGCCTCGTATATTGCTCCACATCCACCTCCGCTGAGTCGTCGGTGATAGTATCGTGGATCTGCACCAAGTGGTCTCTAATGGGGACCAACTGCATACGACTACTCCCAATTGCTACATCTGGGTCCTCGGACCTGAAGCCCGTGAGCCTGTGCAGCATACTCCATATATGCAGCCCGGTTAAAAAATCTCATGTTCCCAGGCAGTAAAACTGGCAAGCCATCGGTGGACAGGCCATATAAAATCTCGACGTCCTGGAGTGTGATGGTGGCTTCGCCGATGGGCAGATGGAAAGTGTGCGTCTCCGGTCGCCACCGCTCAATCAACGCCGTGATCAAAGCATAGTCGAGTTGTATCCGCCCAATGCTAATGATCCTATATATAATCCCATTTCCTCCAAGTGATGGACCACACGGGGATGTAGAACGCGGGGAGGAGTCAAAAAATCCCACAATAAATCCACTCTCCTCCCCCGAAAAGTCTGCGTAAGCAACTCTCCCCCCATATATGCTCGGATCTATGTTGGGGCTGTAGGGGTAGTAGCTCCGACGTCCGAGGGCCGGGATGTATAGGTGCATCCATGTCGTCAACTGAAAATTCATAATTTTTAATAACTATCATTAAAATTTATGTGTGTCTTTTATAATTTAAATTCATATTTTTTAACAACTTAATTGTATAAAATTATATATAAACTTATGGGTTTCGTGCCCAGTGGTACAAAACTATCATTAATAATCTTATGTTTTTTTAATAATTTAAATTCATATTTTTTAATAACTTAATTGTAACAATTATATATATATATATATATAATTTTTATAATTATGGGTTTCGTGCTAGATTTTCTAAAACTCAGTGGTACCAACTATCATTAATAATTTTATGTTTTTTAAATAATTTTTATTCATATTTATTTAATAACTAAATTGTAAAATATATATATATATATATATATATATATATATATATATATATATATATATATATATATATATATATTTATAATTATGGGTTTCGTGCTAGATTTTCTGTGGCCTAGTGGCACCATAATTAGATATATATGGGTTTCGTGCTAGAATATAATATAATTAAACAATTACTACAGAATACTATGCTACAAGGCTCTACATTTTACTAAGCTAAAGGGGTCTACGTTTTACTACGCTAAAAAGGTCTACGTTTTACTACGCTAATAAAGTATACATTTTACTACGCTAAAAAATAATCTAAACTAAACGGCATAAAAACATATAAATATACATGAGGATATTAACAAACACATTTTTAGACTAATTTACATATTTTTATACAACACTAAAATTAAATCCGGATAAAATTTAACATGATAGTTTCGGAAAAAATAAACACAAACCGAAATAGAACACATACAAATCAAGTAATATGCATTGTTATAAAAGTTTCAACTTAAAATAAATCGAAATACCTCGATTTAGAATTTTTGAAATGTATATAGATCGAAATTTTGACTCCGGAAGAATGAATCCACTAAAACACGAAGCTCTACTCGACAGTGGGACCTCAAATATTAAACTTTTATGTGACGGAGGACCCAAATTTTTTTTTTTTTAAAAATTGGGGCAGATCGGTGGTGTGTGTGTGTGGGGGGGGGGGACCAGAAGTGAAAAGAAGTGGAAGACGGAGATGGAACGAAGAAGAAGAAGATGGGGGATTTGTATTAAGAGGTATAGCGCCAATATTAATGGCGCTATGTCTTCAGATATAAGACATATAGCGCCACTATTAATGGCGCTATGTAAGTTTCTCAGTATAACGCCACTAATAGTGGCGCTATACAGTAACGGTTCAGTTAACGTTACTGTATAGCGCCACTATTAGTGGCGTTATATATACTTTGGTAACTTTTTTTTTTACACTTATTTTAGTCTATTTAGTAAAAATTAACAATAGTATGGTTCCGCACTCCAAGTTTTCCATCCTAAAATATATATATATATATATATATATATATATATATATATATATATATATTTAAAAATGCTTTATTTTCAAAGTTGATGTGTTTGGCCAAGATTTTGGAGGAAAAAAAAGTAATTTTGAGGAGAAGCATAAGCAAATTTAGAGAAGGAGAAAAAAGTACCTCATCTATTTCAATTTATGTGAACCTATTTTCTTTTTGGTTCGTTCAAAAAAGAATGACCCCTTTCTAAATTTGGACATAATTTAGCTTAAACTTCCAATTCTACTCTTAATTAGAAGCTTTTATAACCATACAAATACTCTGGATCACTTTTTGATTTGTTTATGGCCACAAATTTCAAAAGTTTTTATTTTTTCTTAAATTTCGTGCCCGGTCAAACAGATTCACATAAATTAGAACGGAGGGAGTAGCTTTTTTCTTAAAGCACTTTTTTGAAAAGTACTTTTGAGAAATACATTTCGAAGCAGTTTTTAAAAGTTTGGCCAAACACTAATTGCTATTCAGAAGTACTTTTCAAATTAATTAGCCAAACACTAACTGCTTCTCACCAAAAGTACTTTTGGGAAAAAATATTTCTCAAAATAAGCTGGTTTTTACTGCTTGGCCAAAAAGGCTATTTGTTCCAAAGTTTCAAACAAGGATTAATTCCAAAACTACATATCTTTGATGTTTGGATTAAGAACCAACTAAATTTGTATTAGATTTTTATTGTTATCTTATGTCAATTAATTTCGCCTCATTCTATATTCTCCCATTTTATGCTATTCATATGGAAAAACTAGCAATTCTTTATCCATTGGCTTGGTTAATTTTGTTTTTAAGTTTCAAACTAAACTAAGATTGATTCCAAAACTATATTTTGTGATTTTGGCGTCAGAACCAACTAAGTGGCGGTTTGGTGGGAACGCGGAACAATATATGCATTTCGCTTATTTTCACTTTTACCAAATAGTAATATATATAAGCTTATCCACTAGAAAAACATAACGCCGATTTTCAGAATTTAATTACAAGAAGATAAAATACTGAAAGTTTACGTACCTAGCTTACGAGACCATAATGGAAATCTCTCTACAAGCAATCCCATGGAGACAAGATTAACTGCAACTACATTCAATTTCATAAATTATGTGATGTTTTATACTCCAATATCACACAAGAGCGGTGATTTATGTGGTGTCCAATTTTTCGTTTAACCTGATTATAGAAGGGCCTGGTTCTTCTATGTATTCCGACTACTACTGGTACAAAATAATAAGTACAGAAATTAAAGAACACATAGATTTTACGTGCAAAACACCTGGCTCAAAAGGTGAAAAAATCACGACCTACTTTCCAGTAGGATTTTCCCAAACTCTCAACTAAAGTCACTGAGCCAAAACTGCATTAACAAAAACTCTTTTGTAAACCTAGGATTAACTCTAATCCCGTTGTAGCACATAACCTCAACTGTTGCGATAACTTCAAGTTAACTCTAACTTGAAAACTCTAAGTACCTAATACAATTGCTTTTAGATAAAGCTGAAAGGTACAGTATGAAACCACCTACTACAATTGAACTAGAATAAAAGACAGACACTTGGAACTGGTTCTTCTATCTGGTTCAAGTAGCTTCAGTTTGGCACACTTGAATCGCACACAAATTGCTTGCAAAATTGCCTAGCTATTTTGCTCTCAATTCACGTTTAACTTTTGCTTATGCGTGTTGCCTGTAAAAGAGAACAACACTGATATTTATTGAGTTAGTAAATAGAGATTGACTAGAATTCTGATGTTACTCTTCCTTGGTGGAAGAGTTGTAGTTGATCTCAACCTCCAACTCTATCCTTCTCTTGTACCGTGTTCTCTTTGAGTAAGGAGTCTTTCTCCTTATCTAATATGCAACTCTTTCAATCAGGATTAGGAGATATCACTTCTGGTAAGTTAGGTTTATCTCCTTCACGTGCATCTCACATGCTTGAGTTGACCATATCTGTGCTTCACTAGGATGGATCTGGTCCATGTCTGAGTTCCTTTGTCAATCTTCAAAACTCACCTTTACTTGGGCGAACAAATTCCCCCTTTTTGATGATGACAAACTCTGTGCTTTGTTGATACCCAATTTTTCCCTATATATTTTCAATATGCAAATTAACTTCAAAATATCATATATATATATATATATATATATATATATATATATATATATATATATATATATATATATATATATATGCATATATAAGCATGTCCAAGTATTTTATTATTTTTCCCATAATTTTAAAAGTTTAAATTGATTTATTTTTTCCCTTTCTATCCATAAAATCCTCAATAATTATTTCCAAAATTATTGTTTTGATAATTCATCTATGGTATTTCTATATTTATGCCAAAATATGACTAAAGTAATTTTTACAATTATATTTAGTATTTTTAGAGCTAAATTGCACATACTTGCAATATTAGCCATTTTAAGGTTTAATTGTGTTTTATACGCATAAAATCGGATCCTGTACTTTTAAATTGTTAATTAGATATTATAAATCACTTTAATACTTTCAATTTATTTTGAAACTATTTACTATTTTTTAAAATTAAAAAGGGAAAACTGGCTATTTAAATTACAATCCCTTTGTATTTCAATTATAGCCAAATCAAGACCCAATTCCCAGCCCAATTTTAATTAAAAACTGGCCCCAACCCAATTGAAAACCCACCGGACCCAAGCCCAAACCCGGAACCCCACCTACCTCATTTGATCTTGACCGTTGATCATTCAGATCAACGGTCCCCATTCCCCTTTCCATAATTAAACCCAAACGACCCCCTAACCTAATTCATTTCCTACCAACTTGCCGCCCTAATCCATGGACTCTCATGACTGTTTGAGACGTGTACTTGTCTCCTACATCTCTTGGTGGCCCGCTCTTGTGATTTCGTGGAAAGATCTCGAAGAGATCTATCCAGACCTTGCTCAACTTCTATCCATGGTCCTTTTCTGGCTAAAACTGGTAACGATCTAATGTTCTCTCATCCTTCTTTGGGTTCTCTGAAACCCTAGATCTTGAGACTTGTTACGTCTCATTGGATCTGTCTTCGATCTAGGTGTATCCATGGGTTTTAACCGACTTTTTTCTTCGTCTCTGTTATTTTCTGAAAAACATAGCTAAAAATCCTCCGATCTTTTTAGATCTGTGATGGATCTATGGGTTTCTTAAGTTTTTCACTTGTTTTCCTCAAAATGTTTCTCCGATTTCAAACAGTTTCTTCATTTTTCAAACTAGGGTTTCAAAACCCTTTTTGCAAAAAAATGATTTCTTTCTAATTACTGTAATTTTTAGCATGTTTTAACGTTACTAGAGTCTTTCCTTTTGGCTCGATCATTTTTGTCAAGAAACCCTAATACTTCTGGGTTCGATTCGAGGTTTGAATTTGTTTACGGTGTGTTTGCATGACTATTATGAATATTCTGGGCTTTATGTGTATTCTATATGCTCTTGTGCCTCCTGTTTTGATTAGTTCTTAAGGTTTCTTTGATTTTGTCCAAACCCGTGTCATTTATGGGCCCGACCATTTATTTTACGGATTGTTCACATAATTTATGGTGATTCTGTATAATCTCCTTAAACTTACAGCTTTGATTTTGTGTATTTTCCTTGTAACTCTGTACTGAGTTTTCGAAATTGCTTCCTTACTTTTGTGATACTTTCCTTGGTTAGTACTGATTCCATGTGATTTTCTGTTTCATCTGTGATTCTTTGAACTAATTTTTAGAATCAAATCGTACTCTGCCTTATTTATGTGCTGTTAATTAACGTATACTTTTCTTATGTTGAAACTATTATGTACCCAGTCCTTATTACATGCTGCATGCTTTACTATTCCTATTATGGTAAAATCAATCTTACAATCAATTCTTTCCCTTATTTGATATAACTTATACCCGTTTGAACTATGACTCCCTAATTGAAGGGAGTCCGGATCTTTAATTGATCCCAATTTGTATTGTTTCTATAATTATGATAAGTCAATACTTGTTACCTTATTTTCCTGCCTGTTTTCAAAATCGATAAATACTCTACCCTTTCTTCTTTAAACACACGAACAATTAGTTCAGAACACGCACATACACACTCAAACTTTCTCTTCTTTCTCTACTACTTGTGCTGCTGCTTTGTCTAGCCGACTGAAAGCTAAGGCTAGATTGTGGAACTCTGATTGCTTTACTTTTTCGTGCACTTTGCTACTTCAACTGGTATGTTCTTAGTTCAAATTCTGAAACTCAACTCTATGTGTTCCCTTGTTTGTCAATCCCTGTCTCTTTCTGCACTGACTTAATGGCTCATGCTGTTAAATTGTACTTCTTATTTACTGCTTTACTCAGCATACTTAAAATTCTGCCCTCCTTTGTTCAAAATGTAATCAACATGTCTACTTGTTCCTGTTTATGTCCCTCAACTAGTATGTTTCCTAATGTACTTGATTAACCCTAATTCATGACTAATTATGTGTTTCTGATTTGGGTCCTCTATGTCCCCAACCCCTACTTTCCTGTTTGTAACTGCAGAAACATGTACTCCTCTATGAACTTGTTCTGTGTGTGTTGTTGCTCCTATCCCCTTTCCCTTTCAAAAACTGTTTTCACTAAGCAACGTTTCTACTGTTTTGCAAACTTATTTCAAACATGATGTTTTCAAAACTGTTTTTCAACTCAACTCCTTTAAATCTATGTCAAGCACTCTCACATACACTCTTAGGCTACTAGGTTCTGCCCCCTTTTGTGTGAGCCTTGCCTTGGGACCCTAGAGCTCCCTTTAAACTTGGACACATAAGAGCTGACCGTTCCACACTGCACTCACTCTGTTTGGTTATGCAATCTGGGTGTGAGCATTGCCCGGGATCCCTTGAGGTCCTTAGGGAACTCTGACGCACCCAGATATAAGAAAGGCTATGGAACAATATTGGAACTTGAGGTGATTTATTACATAACTCAGAGAAGAAGTCATAATCAGGCTTCCTATAGTTGTAACTTCTTATTTTTCATTTCTCATGTAATTCAATCACATGGTCTGTAATAATTTGTAAACAAGTATTGTGGTGGCTAGTGAAAAAGATGAGGAAATATGCATGCTTAGTTTTTAAAGGGTAGAAAACATGTCACTAGGGTTATATTCCTAATTGTGCAATAAAAACCATGCTTAGGATTCATATGTGCATTAGAAATCATATTCTTAGGATTCATATTTTCTGTTTCAGCATCTCATTCATTAATCCATGTTTTATGTCTATCGCTTAAAAATCCTGTTCCTAGGGCAATAATAACATTGGTATAATAAGCTGTTATTCATAAAGTCGTATTCCAACAATTCTGCAACTCTTGTGTACGTTTAGAAATAATGTCTTAAGGACTCTGTTTTTCAACAACCCTGCCATTTGCTTGTGCATATTAGATATCATGTTCTAGGATCCTGTTTGCATTTTGTTTAAAATGCCTAGTTAATTACTAATTCATGAAAAGGTAGTAATGGATAATTTTCACATTGTGATTGTTTTCTGAATAAAATTGGCAACAATCTTTGCAACTAGAACAACATGTTTTAGGTAACAAAAATAAGCTCTAAACCATCTTTTAATAATTCCGAATAACTACTGCATCTTGCTTTACACCTAGGCAAGCCTTAGGTAATAATTTAAATAAAACTAGAACTGCCTTTGTTTAATTATCAACTGTTAAAATCAATAGGTAAACATAATTCGGACTTCTTTTCTGAGTCATGTAATAAATCTGGTTCTAATGTTATCACTTAAACACTCTGCTTTAGGATTTTAAATTCAGACCTTAATTGTGTATGAGTCATGCTGTCTATGTGCATTATTTGTGGAGGCATATATAAGCCTTCTGCTTGTTTTCTGTGTTTTCCCCCTTTAAGAGCAGTCCTACTTGTTTTGTATGTCGCCTTAGTATTTTGCCTTTAAGCCTGAGGGTCTGCCTAGAACCTCCTTATAGGATAGGAGTCCTAAATTCCTCTAGGACTGATAGGAAGGGACGGGTAACAACATGCAATAAGAGTCGAGACCAACCTTCGCTTAATTACCTTTACAGGGCGGGAAAGGGTAGATATGAATACGATGACCGGTGCGCTAATACCACGTGTATCCCCTCTTCGAGGAGTGTCATACCGGGTATTACATTGATGTGATCCATATTATAAACAAACCTAGGATGCCCCCCTTACGTTCCCAAATACGCTTAGATTGTAATTCTTTTCAAAATCTTGCTTTTCATTAACTGCTTTACAAACATATGTGTTCTTAAACTTAAATCCCCTACTATTTGAGCCATACTTGTTTATTTGCTAATAGTACAAATTCACAAAAAACTGTTTGGTCGGGAACCACACTAGTGGATCCTGAGGGGTGCCTAACACCTTCCCCTTGGGATAATTTCAAGCCCTTACCTTGTCGCTGGTTACCAAACATAGTTGTAGATGAACCTTATAGGTTCCCTAACACACCTTAAAATCGTTAGGTGGCGACTCTTCAAAAATGCAAACCCCGTTCCCAAAAGGAATGAGTTGTCCCATACCCAAAATGTCATGAACCCGATTCCGCGAGGAAAAAAAGGGGCGCGACATGCTTTTCATTCACTTATGACATGTCAGAACTCAGCTCAATCATCAATGTAAAGTTAGAATTTTTTTACTTATCATCAAGGACCAGGTTCATTAGGTTATAAACATCACTTGTTCAGAATATAAAGCATAATATCTCTTCCCCCTTTTGGCAGCATCGAAAAATTGCGTAAATAAAGTGTGATTCCCAAATTTTAAAATTACTCATGGACATTGGGGAAAATGCAAGTGCAATCATGGATTAATCATCAGTAATCAACCAAACATATTCAAACTATCAAGGAAAGATAAACAGTCAACAAGAGCAAAAGCAACAAACTTTATTGATATAGAATATGATTGTGCCACAATCCACAAAAAGAAATAAATACTATCAAAGCATGAGCAAAATAAGAAAAATCCCTAATATGGGTCACTGAAAGTTCTAGACAAAGTTTAAGATATAAAGGCTAAGGAAATTAAGGCTTGAAAAAACTAGAGGCTTGGGTTTTGGATTGGAGAAGGTGAAACATGTCTTGAAGAATGCCATCATTCTTCTCCTTTTCCTTTGTCAGTTCAGTTCTGAGAGCATTTCTCTCAAATTCAACTTCTACCAACCGAGTCTTCAGCCTAGCTATCTTAACCTCCTTTGCCCCACTCTCCTTCAATAGAGCTCTGGCCTTGCTATTGATATGTATCTTTTTAGATGAACTAGGTTCATTTGGAATGGAATTGACCTCATAGTCATAAGCAATCGCAGTGTTGATTCCAAAATGATCTTTGCTTGTGGCCATCTTCCACTTCTTCAGTGGCACCTTGCACCGAGCAAGAACAATAGTGAGAATAAAACATAAGGAGTGGCATGTGCCTTGGATCCATTGATAACCCTATTAAGCAGCTTGATCATAAATCCAGGCTAGTTGATCTGCCTTTCACTTTCAAGACACTCCATCAAAACCAAATCCATGTAGTTAGCAATGTGTCTTCTTTCCTGCCTAGGCAGCAAACACTTGTTCACAAATTCAAACGGGACTTTGTGGCATGGCTTCATTTTACTCTAATGCACAACCTTGGCCTTATTCACTTCTGTAACATCACAGAATTTACTAGTAATGGCAAGGGCAGTAGGAAGGGAGTCCAGACTTAGCCATTTTTGCCTCGTATAGTTATCATACCCTTTAGAAGGAATGTCGAGGATTTCACCCAGCTCTTTTGCATCAAAAGTCACTTGAACCTCTTTCACTTGACTGGTAACTCTCCCATCTTTGACCTTTGCATTGGTCATGAACTCAATAATCTCATTTCTTGCCAGCTTGCCATCTAACTAAAGGATCATGTCCTTCCAACCCTGAATAGCTAGAGCTTCAACCAGTCGAACCATCCCTGGTTCCTCCAAATCCTTCAACAATCTACGCTTCAATATTCTTCGTTTGCCAAACTTGGCCAGCTTATCTTGTTCATAGTCATATTCACCCTCTTCTTCACCACTCCAATCTTCTTCCTTAGTAATCTTAACTTGCTTGGCTTCTACAACAGACCTTATTCTTTTAGCCAAAGAAGAGGGTTCAACAGCCTTGGAAGACTTCTTTGAAGAAGTCTTGGTCTTCTTGGACTTAGGGGTCTGAATCTCCACAGCCACATGTTCATCCTGATGGATTGGGTCCATCACATCCACATCAACAGCCTCAACAGGCTCTGCAACCTTATCTTTCCCTTTGCCTATTCTTTTCTTCTTGCTATCTGCCATAACCTTTTGTAACTCATCCTCACTTTGCTTCAACTTACTCCTTGTGGCCCTTCTTTTTGGTAGATGAATCTCAGCAGTTGTTGGAGAAGTAGCATTCCTTTTTTGGTAGTTTTGGTAGTGATGGGAGGTTTTGGTGTTGGGGTTCTCCTTTTCTTGGTGTTATAGCTTGCACCCACTTTCTTCAGAAGGTCTGCTAGGGTCACCTCAACAGATGAACCAGGTTCATTTGCATGTGAACTGAGATTGTCCAGCCCTTCAGCAGTCTCCCGTGAACCACTTCCCCCTGTTTTCTTGCTACTCTCTACCACCTTTCATGACTCAACTCCATAGATTGTCAGTTTAACCACTTCAAAGGTGGGTGAGGAATTAGCCACTTCTTTCCCTTTTCCCCTCACATCATTACTCACACCCTCACTCTCATTTTCTTTTTTACTTTTATTTTTACCTCCTCTCCTTCTAGACTTAAGCGTTTCTACATTCATAACAGACCCAACCAAAACACAATGATTGTCCAAATTTTCAACTAGAACAGAATGTACCTTAGAAGGAGGATTTTGCGCTTTCTTAGAATCAGAAGACTAGTTCCTTCCCCCTCACTCGCAGACTTGAAAGAATCATCAGAATTTTCAGAATCTTGGGCTTGAGTAGCCTTTAATTTTGCATTTAATTTCTTTGAAAGAGCTCCGGTAGCCACATTTTTGCGAGCAAGCATCTTCACTCTCCTTCTCCTACGTTGGGGAGTTGTGCTGGGTTGAGGAGTAGTGGAGGAATCGGAGGATTTAGGTGGTGGAGAAGTGCCTGGATTATCTTGGGGGTTGGTCATCTTTGCTAATTCTGGAAGAAAATTTTTGAATTGAGTTTTGGAAGAGATAAGAGTAGAGAACGAAAGAAAATTGACGGTTTTGAGAATTGTGAGAGTGGCAGTGATGATGATGATGGCTTTTAAAGAGAGAGGGTTAATTAATGTCTAACGGCAGCTTTTTGCAGTCAATTAGAAGTCCAATCACTCTGAAATTTCAAGTTGAATGAGCGGTTAAGCTTCCCTAGATTCTACGAATTTTATACAGTGAGGATTCTAATAGAGACGGAACTGGTTCAAACTCAAAAGGATAGGTTTTTCTAATGTTTTTGAACATAGGTAGGATTCTGCTCATGAATTAAATATTAATTATTCTGATTGCGCAGAGTGTAAAAAACATACCACGTTATTCAGATGAACCAGTACTGATGAACCAGGTTCTTCACTAAGAATACTCTTGTTCATGCCTCAATTTGCCAAAATAGAGAAAATTTTATTAGAGATCAGTGAACATCAACACATGGCACATGAGTATACTATTTACAGTATGAAACTGAGCAAAGATTAATCTAGATATTTAGACAAGTTCCACGTTTCCTAACCAATTTTTTTTCATTGTGCATTCTAAACTGATTTCATTAGGTGATCTTAATCATATCTAGTTCTAACCTATTCCTTTCAAAGCTTTCTCTACTCAGTGCTTTTGTAAAGATGTCAGCAATCTGTTTATCAGTAGCACAAAATTCTATAGTGATCAGTCCTTTCTCATAGTTGTCCCTCAAAGAATAATGTCTAACATCTATGTGCTTAGTTCTCTTATGATGAACCGGGTTCTGAGTCATACTAATTAGACTAGTGTTATCACAGAAAATAGGGATGCAACTAACCTCAATACTAAAATCCATCAACTGTTGTTTGATCTACAACAATTGAGCACAACAGGAAGCAGCAACAACATACTCAGCTTCAGCAGTAGATAAGGCCACTAAATTTTACTTTTTAGTATCCCATGACACAAGACATGAACCAAGGAAGTGTGCCATACCGGAGGTACTCTTCTTATCCACAAGGACACCTGCATAGTCAGCATTAGCATATCTTACTAGGTTAAAGTTACTACCTTTTGGATACCAAAGGCAAAGGTCAGTAGTGCCTTTCAAGTATCCCAATATTCTCTTGACAACAATCAAGTGGGATTTCTTTGGATTTTCTTGGAATTGAGCACAAAGCCCTACACTGAAAACAATGTCAAGTCTGCTGGCAGTAAGATACAAAAGTGAACCAATCATACCCCTATGCAACTTCTGATCAATAGATGAACTAGGTTCATCTATGTCCAATTTTGTGGCTGTTGCAATAGGAGTGTCTACTTCCTTTGATTCTTCCATTTTAAACTTCTTAATCAACTCTTTTTCATATTTCTGCTGATGGATCATAGTTCCATTTGAGTTTTGTTTAATTTGTAAGGCTAATAAGAAATTAAGCTCACCCATCATACTCATTTCAAGTTCACTCCCCATAAGTTTAGCAAATTCCCTACTTTGTTTTTCAGTGGTTGCCCCAGAAATTATGTCATCAACATATATTTGTACTACAAGGAGATCCTTACCTTTTTCCCTGAAGAATGGAGTGCTATCAATTTTACCTCTCTTGTAGCCATGTTCAAGCAGGAATTTAGATAGTCATTCATACCATGCTCTAGGAGCCTGCTTGAGTCCATAGTGTGCCTTGTCTTGTTTGTATACATGATCTAGACACTCCTTGCTTTCAAACCCTGGAGGTTGTTTGACAAACACTTCTTCTTTTAAGTATCCATTTAGGAAGGCACTCTTGGCATCCATCTGGTGAAGAGTAAATTCCATGTATGCAGTAAGGCTATGAGGAGTCTTATTGATTCCAACCTTGCAACTGGAGCAAAGGTCTCATCATAGTCTATGCCTTCTTCCTGGATATAACCTCGAACCACCAACCTTGCCTTGTTCCTTGTAACAGTTCCATCTTCATCAAGTTTGTTTCTAAAGACCCATTGTCACGCCCCAAACTTGGGGGCGAGACCGGCACTTAGTGCCTCACCTATCCTTGCGTACCAACTTGCAACTAAGGGACTCTGAACATATGATGTCATACTTTGGCCATGGGCCACATTGCAAGACAACTGCGAATGCTAACTAAATGTCAATATAAAACTGGGCGGACAAGGCCATCATAATTATTACAGCTGACAAACCAACCAAATATATATACAAGGCCTACAAGCCCAACATACTGCACTAACTGACAGGATATGTGTACAAGCCTCTACTGAGGGATATACTGTGATCGGAACAATTCCCCAACCTACTCATAACATATATACATATATATATATATACAAGATGTACATAAAGCTCTAGACCCGGCAACTTCAAAAGGCATGGAGCTTACCGATCAAGCTGAACTTGGGCAACACTTAATGTGGAGGTCTACCCGCCTGTCTGTCTGAACCTGCACGCATGAAATGCAGCACCCCCAGAAAAGGGACGTCAGTACGAAATAATGTACCGAGTATGTAAGGCAATATACCGAAAGCTGAAACTGAACTGATAATATAATAACTGCAAGTAACTAGAAGTGAAAGATAATATGAAGATATGCTAACCTATTGATAATGACTCAACTCTCTCAATATAGTAAATAAAATAGCTATCCGGCCTTATAAGGCTCGGTATATATATATATATATATATATATATATATATATATATATATATATATATATATATATATAAAACTGCTCTGCCGTAGTAGGCTCGCTCATAGGCGCTCAACCATACTATGCTCTATATCCCGACCAACTGGGCTCGCTCATAGGCGCTCGGCCATAGTAGGCTTGGTATATAACTTACCATTTGATCAGAGGTTGCCCAATAGGAGCCTGCCCATCGATTATAACTTGATGGTAATGAAAATACTTTTAATACTGTATATATAAACTCTTTTCTCTCTTGATTGGAAGAGGGAAATACTCAATTGAATATAAAGTCCCGATAAGGAGAATATTATAACTTACAAAACTAGAAAAATATATGTAAGTTGCGTGACTAGCAAAATAAACGTAAATTCCGGGATATGAATTTTTCTTAATGCCTCGTTATCAAACTTGTGTAATGATGCGATCATGCTAAATGAAGGAAAAGATTAGCCTTAACATACCTAGAGTAGGGAAAAATCTGTATGATATTCTTGAGAAAGATTGCACCGTACTTTCGTAGAATTACAAAAATCCCGTTGCTAAGAAGTCTCGTTTGAAATTTTGTTTCAACAGATTCACGTTACTACCTTCATCAATCCTTGTATGAATTGATTGAAGTATTACTCCTTAATATTGTAGAGATATCAAATCTCTTTAAGTGATTTAGAGGAATGTCTTAAACCTTGGTGGGCGTGGGCCCCACTAGGTGATGACTAAGCTTTAGCCTAAAGCCCCTAACATGCCACCTTGTTTTTGTGGCTAATGAGTCATCACTTGGGATTTAAATCAAGACCACTTGGCTGCCCCATTAGGTGTTTAATCAATCTTATCAAAATATGCTTAATTAATTAGTTAATCTTCTACTAAAATCAATAATTACCTAATTACCTGCATAATTAAGAATTATCTCAATTTATTTAAAATACTACTCGCTTTTCACATACCTTATACACCTTACTATCATGGTCGTGTGGTACCTCGTATGGCACTAGTCCACAAATACGAAAATATGGGGTATAACATATGGGGTGTAACATATTCCCCTCGTATGGCACTACGTACGAAAATATGGGGTGTAATATCATTCCCCTGTTTGGAACATTCGTCATCGAATGTTGACTGATGCACTTATTATTTTCATGACTTATGTCTTTCAAATACTTTAGTACTCTCCTTGCCATCTTGGCAATTATTCTGTGAATAATTCTAAAGGCCAGGGCATTCCCCTCTAAGCCTCTTTCTCACACCACGACTCGTGGTCGGAATTTTTCCAATCTTGTAACTGTTGCTACCTTTATCATGTAGCATGCACGATTCTGACTTTGTAAATGCGCCTATGCGATTCTTCTCTCCTGTTTCCTCCAGCTTTTAGCCCATCTCTAGGCCTCACTTTGCGAACATATACGTAGCTTGACAAGATGTCCCTCTGGGCATCCATAGATATACTGAATTTCTTCGCTTGGTACTTTGTTGAACTTACGAATATTGCTATACATTATTTCACAGATTCATTTATCCATCCATATGACTTTACTGCATGAAAATAGGTCATACTATACCGTAACTCTTGCTTCAATTTATCATTGCTGAGGTCTGCTACCAAATTCTAGCTTAGTCTCATTAGTTATCCTATATGCATAAGTCTAAATCCTTTAATTCTTCCTCATTACTGTTCATCTTAAGAATGACGACCTAATGTCAGCTTATACTTTGTGACTTTTGTCCATCCATTATGATTTGCCTCAATATTGATCTACAACATATCACTGATAATTTGAAACTTATGACGTAAAACCTTGCCACTAGGGCTTACGTTGCATCGAGGAATATTTGAAGTGATTTCCGTAATCGTATTTCATAGTATCTCAATGTGATTCACCTTATGGGGTTATTCTAATCTTGTGCCGCCTGCAAAACCTCTTCTCCTCCTCTTTGTTTCTTCAAATCATTATTCAATCAAAGGCCCAAACGTCATCTTCTATCTGTCATAATTACACCCTCATTTCATTACCAGGTCAGCATTCCATTTCTTCTAAAATCTACTAGTCTTAGACTCTTTTAAGTTTATCCAGGCTATACTGAGCCTTCTATAACTTAGGGAACCCATCGGCTCTCTTGTTTTCATGGGATTAATCCCAAGAACTTATCCATTATCGTCACCTTATTACTCGCCCTTTCTCATCCTTACTCCTGTCATAAAACCTCATTGCTTTACTATACTTTAGCTTGCGACCTCTACGTATCTATTTATACTATTCACAACCTTTCTTCAACTTTCTTGCACCCTTGATTTCTTATGTTATTCTAGAACATCCAGCGAGATATCACATCGTCTCTAACTCTTCTTTACTCTCTTGGCTAGATCTCTTGGTACCTAGAAACCATAGGCTGGGATGTATGCCACTGACGACGCTGCTATCATTCCTGGATACTGAATCCCAACACCTCTAACCTTCTATCTAAAGTATGGACTATTCACGATCTTCTGCCCTTGAGTATCTCATATGGTTTTACCTTCCTCGCATCATATCTTCTATCTCTTTCATGCTCTCCCTTCTACATAGGTATAATTCACGTCCATAACTTGAAGCTATATTATAATACTTGCACCGGTGGTACATATACAATCTGGTGGGAGCTTCATACCGACTTCTTATGAGGCTGGTACTTCTTTTAACTGGCTTTATCGTAGAGCCATTATAAAATATAGTTTTTGTACAATCTCTTTTGTACCTTTGATATTAAGATTAATTCTGCAATGTTCTTACTCATGATTTCTATAATTTTCTGGGTCCAATAATCAGATCCCTAATTTACTTCATTGAGGTAACTCTTTAGTTTCCTCCTCCTTCTTATTATCCTTTATGTAGGCTTAAGCTACCTCCCGATCTTCGGTTTATGGTATTAGTTATTATGTTTAGGCTTTCATGTGTGCTGAGGAATATCCATGATAAAATATTCAATCCTTTTTTATGACCTGGGCTCAATTCTTTCTTTTAACTTATATCAGAATCTTCTACAGCTGTGTATGCTGCATGTATAAAACTCCAAACTCTTAAGTGTGTAACTAACTCTGGATCATGAATCGGATAATTCCTTTCATTCCATTTAAGCTTTCTTCAAAGGTAAAGAATTGCTTTTCCTGGTCTTTTTGCCCCTTGTTGTGTGCATACTTAGCTTATCTGAGTTCTCACACATGCCGAAATTTTTGTGCAACTCATACGGTCTCAAATACTACTTTTGGTTTTACTACCTGCTCATTAGCCATGGTAGGTACCACTTTCTTTTGGAGTGCATACAATTTTGGTTGTGAGATTGTTATTATAAGACCATCTCTTCTTTAGGTCATTGTGGTTAGGTTGAAGCCTTCTTCCTTATTTCCTCAGCTAGTCTTTCGTTGTAGTACTTAGGGAGGACCCTTGACTCTCGTAAAGCCGTGAGCCTATTACGGACCTTTTGATGTTCTTCCTTGCCTATAATCACCCGTAGTTGCTTCCCTTTGTGCCCTTGTACTTGTAGGGTTGCTTCTGAACTAATATTTTGACTGCCTTCGCATTGGCACTTTCTTTTATCCCATAACACTCATACAGTACTTTTAACTACCCCGACTCCTATTTGAATACATCTCAAGTATTATAATGACATTACTATAAGGCTGAATTCTCCATGTTAGGGTTTATTACATTTATCTTGCATGATCCACTAATTTGTCTGTAACTTCTTGTCTAGTCATAACTAGGCTATTCTTGAATTAACTACTAACTACTCGTCAGCTCATTCGCATATTCATATTCCACATGATCTTTCTTGGGTTATTTCCTTGTTTTAACTTACCTCACGTACTGGCTCCTTATCTCTCAATAACATCCCGGGCATGAACCCTTACTTCCTTTTTTTTACGTTGTGCTTACATAACGTTCTGGAATCATGGAATATCTATAACATTTGGATAAGTGCAATCTCATCCCTTTCTTATTTTAATCACATTCTTCCTTTATCATTCCATATTCCCCCCTTTTTGGGGAATACCAAGACTTGGAGCTATGACGACCTGCGTATAGATGTTTTTCATCTTCATCTTTGGCGTCCTTTCGCATTATCAATGATCCTTACTCACCTTGAGTTAATCCTTCTGTACCAAGGATACAAAATTCCCCACTCGCGATGGTGACACTTAGTGTAACTGGCACATGCAATCCCTTAAGCTTAACTTTGCTCATACTGCTTGCTTTAGGGAAGCATCTCCCTTAATGACCATTCTCTGAATTCATCATGGATCTTCTTCTGTTGTCCATTCTATTATTTCTGGAATGCAATCTAAAATTCTGAGGATGTTGACTATCATCAAATCGCTCAGTTCTTAATTCATTTGTAGTTTATCTTATTCACCAGTCCATACTGATTTCTATCACTTTGGGGTCAAACTTTTCCTTCTGTTAATCACGTTAGAGTCGTGAACTTATTTCTTGAAATGAGGATATGAATTTATGGTCAAAATTTTGTTGTCTTTAAGGCCCATCACCTCTCATCTTTTTCTTCATTTGACTATAGATTTTGTAACACTCTACCGTTGCCATCCATGTATCACATCTCACTCATAATGCTTCATTATCCCTCTTCATACTTCCCTGCTAATATTTCTATCACTTTATTATGAAAATTCGAACAAATCATTCTTTTGATTTTAGCTCCCCTTACGCCATCCATTGGCTCTTCGAATTTTCAAACATTCTTTCTCTACTAGGGACGGGAGCTACACTAAGGTAATATTTACCCCTTCTAGGATTCCAGTGCATGTCTTTGTAGTACTCATATCTAGCTGTACTATTTAAGAGTGCACCATCTAGTTATCTCACAAGGAGGTCTATTAGCACCTTTGTAATATCCCTCAGAAATGTCAACTAACGCAAACAAATCATTCATCATTTTGGGTTACTCTAACATCAGCTGGATCCTGCTATCTTGTCCTTCTCTTAAACTATATCTGTTAGCTTCCCCATAGGGCACGACTGAGATAGATGTTGCCGATCGTGCGTACTTCTATTACTGTTGAAGGTAATTCAAAATACTTATATCTCCCTTCCTGAATGGTAAATAATGATAATCTTTATTAACTGTGTAACCCGTACACTTTTTCACCTTGCTTCTTTTACTTGCTGCCACTTGTGTCTAATTTTCGATTCCGTTATTCCTTTTTAGTGTAAGGGTGGATAAATATTCTTTCCTAAAGCTCCTTATCAAGATCCGTACACCTTTTAGTACATGCATAATCTGCCAAAGACCTCACATTTACTCATCATAAACAAGATGCAAAATCGATTTCTTCTAACTCAACACTTCTACAACTATATCTCTTATCAATCGTCTTTCTGAATATAGGCAGCGTCTTATTACGAATAAAATAGAAGTTCGGAATTTGAATTCTTATAAGTGAGATCCACCACACGATCTAGAGTAAGAAGAAAGAGTGACAATCCTAAATGCCCTGTAGCCTCCTGCTTATAAGTGTGGTGCATAACACACCCATAAACAAGACTCTACTAGACACGACTTGTAGACTCCCTAGGATAGAACTGCTCTGATACCTTTTTTGTCACGCCCGAACCTGGGGGCGAGACCGGCACCTGGTGCCTCACCTATCCTTGCGTACCAACTTGCAACTAAGGGACTCTGAATATATGATGTCATGCTTTGGCCATGGGCCACATTGCAAGACAACTACGAATGCTAACTAAATGTATAAAATTGGGCCGGTAAGGACATCATAATTATTACAGCTGACAAACCAACCAAATATATATACAAGGCCTACAAGCCCAACATACTGCACTAACTGGCAGGATATGTCTACAAGCCTCTACTGATGGATATACTGTGATCAGAACAGTTCCCCGACCTACTCATAACATATATACATATATCTAGAAGATGTACATAAAGCTCTAGACCCCGCAACTCCAAAAGGCATGGAGATTACCGATCAAGCTGAACTCGGGCAACACTTAATGAGGAGGTCTACCCGTCTATCTGTCTGAACCTGCACGCATGAAATGCAGCGCCCCCAAAAAAGGGACGTCAGTACAAAATAATGTATCGAGTATGTAAGGCAATACACTGAAAGCTGAAATTGAACTGATAATATAATAATTGCAAGTAATTGGAAGTCAAATGTAATATGAATATATGCTTACCTGTTGATAATGACTTAACTCTGTCAATATAGTAAGTAAAATAGTTGTCCATCCTTATAAGGCTTAGTATATATATATAACTACTCTGCCGTAGTAGGCTCGCTCATAGGCGCTCGACCATACTAGGCTTTGTATCCGGACCAACTAGGCTCTCTCATACGCACTCGACCACAGTAGGCTCGGTATATAACTTACCATCTGATCAAAGGTTGCCCAATAGGGCCCTGCCCATTGATTATAGCTCGATGGTAATGAAAATACTTTTAATAAAGTATATATAAACTCTTTACTCTCTTGACTGGAGGAGGAAAATACTCAATTGAATATAAAGTCCCGATAAGGAGAATATTGTAACTTACAAAACTAGAAAAATATATGTAAGTTGCGAGACTAGCAAAATAAACGTAAATTCCGGGATATGAATTTTTCTTTATGCCTCGTTATCAAACTTGTGTAATGACGCGATCATGCTAAAAAGAAGGAAAATCTTTGCTTTAACATACCTGGAGTAGGAAAAAATCCGTATGATATTCTTGAGAAAGATTGCACCGTGCTTTCGTAGAATTACAAAAATCCCGTTGCTTCCCGTTGCTAAGAAGTCTCGTTTGAAATTGTGTTTCAACAGATTCACGTTACTACCTTCATCAATCCTTATATGAATTGATTGAAGTCTTACTCCTTATTATTGTAGATATATCAAATCTCTTTAAGTGATTTAAAGGGCTGTCTTAAACCTTGGTATGTGTGGGCCCCACTAGGTGATGACTAAGCTTTAGCCTAAAGCCCCTAACATGCCACCTTGTTTTTATGGCTAATGAGTCATCACTTGGGCTTTAAATCAAGACCACTTGTCTGCCCCATTAGGTGATTAATCAATCTTATCAAAATATGCTTAATTAATTAGTTAGTCTTCCACTAAAATCAATAATTACCTAATTACCCGCATAATTAAGAATTATCTCAATTTACTTAAAATACTACTCACTTTTCACATACTTTATACACCTTACTATCATGGTCATGTTGTATCTCGTATGACACTAGTCCATAAATACTGAGTATTTTAGCTCAGGCCGTATTTTATCCAAACATGCCAAACTTGGACGAAAATTCGTTTTCTTTGACTTCCTTCCCCTCTTAGCTTCACGAATTTACTTATCACTTGTTTGAAATAGTGTAATACTTATAATCCCAAAATAAATCTCATTCCTGAACTTACGTTGATTAACATACGAAGATGCGGAATGTAATATCTCATTTTCGAGCTTATATCAATTTATTTATGGCATACTTCTACGTACGAAAATATAGGGTGTAATACCCATTTAGTGCCAATTACTGATCTGTCCTTGGGTCTTGGAACCAGATGCCAAACATGACTCCTTTTAAACTGATTGAGTTCATCTTGCATTGCATTTACCCAGTCTGCATCCTGTAAAGCCTCAACAACATTTTTAGGTTCAATAAGAGTTAGGAAAGCATCAAAAGCACACAGATTCCTTAATTGAGATCTAGTTTTAATTCTAGAAGTTGGATCAGTAATTATGTTCTCAATGGAATGAGAACTTTGATACTTCTAAGGTTTCACAACCAACTGGTTTCTGTTTGATGTTTCTACCATGTTCTGTTGCTGAGGAATAGGCTCATGGACAGGTTCTATTTGGGAATTTGATTCAGTTCTTCTTTGTTCAGTTCCCTCTATTAGGTTGCCCTAGATGGAATAACCTATTCCATCACCTATTCCTTCTACTAGTACAGCTTCAGCTTGGGCTATGACTTTATTTAAACCTTTTACCAACCCAATAGCTTCATCTTCATGTTCTTTTCTCTCAGAAAGAATGTTAGTTTTATTAAAGACTGCATGTACACTTTCTTCTACACACATAGTTCTTTTGTTGTACACTATATAAGCTTTGCTATGTGAAGAATATTCCAAGAATACTCTCTCATCACTTCCAGGATCAAACTTACCTAGGCAGTCCTTTCCATTGATGTGCACAAAGCACTTGCATCCAAATGCACTAAGATGAGATATATTTTGTTTTATCCTTTTAAGTAACTCATAGAGAGTCTTCTCTACAAGAGGTCTAGTCATGCACCTATTAATAATATAACATGCAGTGTTTACAGCTTCTGCCTAAAAGCTATGGGGCAGTTTACTAGAAAGACGCATAGTCCTAGCCATATCTTCAAGTGTCCTATTATTTCTTCAACTACTCCATTTTGTTGTGGAGTCCTAGGGGCAGAAAAATTATGATTTATGCCATGCTCATCACAAAATTCAGTAAACTTAGCATTTTCAAATTCAGTTCCATGATCAGACCTAATTGATGCAGGTTGATTACCTAATTGTTTCTGTCTTTTTCTAACAAAGGAAGTAAACATGTCAAATACTTCATCCTTAGATGGTAAAAATAATGTCCAAGTAAACCTAGAATAATCATCAACAAGCACCATCACATATTTTTTACCACATCTGCTTAATGTTCTCATTGGACCACAGAGATCCATATGAACCAGTTCCAACGACCTGGTCGTGCTTACCATTTTCTTGCTTTTGAATTGCACAAGCCTCACAAACTTTGTCTTCCTTAAACTTGATGTTAGGCAGCCCTATCACCATGTCCTTGGAGATTAATTTGTTGAGTTGACTTAGACTTGCATGTCCAAGTCTTTTATGCCAAATGAGAGGATCATTGTCCAAACAATTAATCAAGTGAGTTCATTTTCTGAAAGAGTGGACAAATCTACAATGTATATATTCTTTACTCTTTTTCCCTGCAAAACAATCTTATCAGTGGTAAGATTTATCACAAAACTTTTGGTAGAGGTGAATGCTACCAAGTTACCTCTGTCACACAGTAGTGATACACTGATTAAGCTATATTTCAAGACATCTATCAAGTAGACATTCTCAATGGAATGTTAGTCTATCTTACCTACCTTTCAAACGCCAATGATCTCACCTTTCCTACCATTTCCAAATGAGAAATTACCTCCTTTTAGGTCCTCAAGTGAAAGGAACTGGTTCTTGTTTCCAGTCATATGCTTTGAGCAGCCACTATCCATGTACCATATTTTGTTGCTCCCCTTCACTTGGACCTACAAAAGGAAATCAGGGGTTAGTCTTAGAAACCCAAACTAGTTTGGGTCACTTTCTATATGCAAAAGAGTGAATTAAATTCTTTTTAGCCCGTCCTGGTAGCCTACCTTTCCCTTGAACAAAAGTTTTGTTCTTTTGAGTAGCCTTTTCTTTTGCATTACATTCACTTTTGTAGTGACCAGTCTTACCACAGTGTGTGAAAGTTTTGTTCTCAGGAAGTGTGATGTACTTGCTTTAGGGATCCCACTAAGGTGCAGGGGTCCCATAGCCAAGTCCTCTCTTATTGCTACTATGGTGTTCTTGTAGCCATGATAGTGCATTAGAGGACTTATTCCATTTACAAGTTCTGTCTAGTTCATCCTTAACCTTGCCTAGATCTTCTTTTAGGACTCTTATCTGTTCATCCTTTTTGTATAACTCATCCTTCATTTTTTCTTGATTTTCTTCTAAGGTGAGATGTATGTGATCGGCTTTCTTTTTACCTGTTCCTAATTTCAGTTTTAAATTTTAGATCTAAGCTCTAACACAGTGGTGTCAAGGTCAAGAACCTGATTCTTCAACTCAACATTTTTACTATCACTTTCACTAGCCCTGAGTTCCAGATTTTTGCACTTAGCTTTCAAGATTACACATTCCTTAGACAACTGTTCCTTTTCTTTATTTATGACCTCAGATTTATCAATGAAATCTAGCAATAATTCAGATAGCCTTTCTTTAGACAAAAATTTAATCTTGTCTTTGAGATGAATCACACTTATCTCTGGTTCATCATTTGATTCTCCAATGGCCATAAGTGCTTATTCATCTCCATCTTCATCTTCTGAATCTTCATCTGAGCTTTCTCCCCAAGCAACAACCATAGCCTTTGTTGATCCTTTGTTCTTCTTGGGATGAACCTCTTCCTTCTTCCTGTTTCTTCGTTCAGCCCTTTCTTTCTTCCATTCAATTCCCCATTGAGGACAATTTTTGATCATGTGGTCAGTCTTGCCACACTTGTAACAACCCTCATTGGTCTATTTCTCAAGGACCCTTCGTTTGTTGTAAGTTGCACCTCTTGAAGAACCCTTTCCTCTTATTAGATACTTCTTGAAATCCCTCGTGATCATAGCTATTTCATCCTCCTCTAGATCTGCACCTTCAGCGATTCTGAGATCTAAGCTTCTTTCCTTCTTGGGTGAATCCATCTTCATTGTTTGCCTTCTAAGTTCATAGGCAGTGAGATTTCCAATTAACTCGTCCAACTTGAGAGTAGCAATGTTCTTTGATTCCTGAATAGCAGAGATTTTGGTTTCCCAAGTAACTGGCAAAACTCTTGTCAGAATTTTCTCAACCTTGTCTTCTTCAAGGATAATCCTTCCAAGAGACTTAAGTTCATTTGTTAGTGTTGTGAACCTTGTATACATCTCTTGGATGGTTTCTCCTTCCTTCATGGTGAAATTCTCATACAACAATGTTCCTCTTGATCTCTTAACTTGAGGAGTTCCTTCGTGAGCCACTTGCAAAATGTCCCAAATTTCCTTAGCAGTAGTACTACTTTGAATTCTGTTATACTCGTCTGGACCAAGTCCACACACAAGCCATTTCTTGGCCTTAGCATTCTTTTCCCACTTCTTCAAGTCCTCATCATTGCAGTAAGCTCTAGTCTTTGGCACATCCACTCCTTCAACATTCTTCTTCATGGTAGCCAAGGGACCATCAGTAACAATGTCCCATGGTTCATAATTCTCTCTGATAATGTGATCTCTCATCCTTTCTTTCCAGTAGGAGTAGTACTGGCCATTGAAGAGTGGAGGCCTAGTAGTGGATTGTCCTTTCTGGTTTCCAAGTGGTGCACTCATCTTGATCTGTTCCTAAGGTGTTAGCCTCTTCAAGGATAATCTGCTCTGATACCAATTGTCGCACCTCCTTTTTACCGCACCCGCGGGGCGCGTGGGGAGTTTTCTCCAATTGAAGGACAGTCGAAACGGGATTTATTTAATTATTTCAGAGTCGCCACCTGGGAATTTTAAGGCGTCCCAAGTCACCGGTTTTAATCCCTGAATCGAGGAGAATATGACTCTGTTTATTATTCTGCGAACCAGAAATCCTGAGTAAGGAATTCTGTTAATCCGGAAGAAGGTGTTAGGCATTTCCGAATTTCGTGGTTCTAGCACGGTCGCTTAACTGTTTTTATTATTGGCTTAATTATCTTGATTTTTACTAAATACGTTTTTATTGCATGATTTTACTACCACTTTTACTTATTGTTTACAATTATATAAACGAATTACGCGTACGTATATTCGTATTATATACCTTTCATAATTACGGGGATCATGTCACGCATACGTGTACACAATATAATTGATCATATTATATCCTTTATTACAAATTCATATGTTCGTGATTTAAAATAGAATTAAGAACGTCACCACCCTTATATTTAAACAGTGAACTGCACATCCCGGGTTATATGAAATTATTTTAACATTTTTTGGAGGAATCCTTTTTATTAAATATTCGCTCGAAATTGCGCGTACGCATAATCCGAATTTGCTTTAAAAAATATATAGTCAGGGTACGCGAACGCATCCCTAATTGCGCAAAATTTTTGTAATAATATTATGGATTTTCCACAAAATTGTTTATTATATCTACACATTTTATATGAAATTCCTGAGAAATTAACATTTAAGGGATGCCTTTAAATTCTTTTAAAAGAATTCACAATTTATTAAATGTTGCCTGTCGATTATAATTTCCGAGTATAAATTATATTCATCCCAACTATTCAAATTCAAAGAAAAGAATAAAAATTTGATTTTTAGCAAATACAACATATATATATGCCAAAGAATGAATTGTATATGAAACTAACAAAAATGATTTATGAAGGGAAAACGTATTTTTGAACAATTTTTCATTATTTATTTAGTGCAAATTTTATTTCTAATTACCATTGATATAAAGTGTTGCAATTTGTGCATGTACATCTCAACTTATTCTCATATACTTGTTTTTAATCTAATAGGCGAAATTATTTTAATTAATTATGCTTATGATTGAGTTGGGATAGATAGATATATATATATATATAATCAAACCAATTTGATTCTCAATCTATATGAATTATTGCTAAACATTAACTTTCACATTGTATAAGTTCCTAGGCCCTTTATTATTAAGAAAGAGAACAAGTCTACCTGTTGACTTAATAAAATGATATTGCATACAATATTACTCACCATATTTGACATCGTGAACATAGCGGATTGTACTAACGCGTCTTTCAACTATTGATTATAAACACAACCAATGTTGTGCCAAAAGATAGCAAATTGCAACCCACATCATCTAGCTTTAAACAACAACTAACTAACTAACAAAATAAACTAATAGCGTATTTTCCTTGATATTTCCATATTATGCTATACCTAGCTAACAATACCATAAAGTGTAAATAAAAGCCAACTTTCTGCCATGCTTCCTATTTACACAACTCAAAGATAACTAAACTAATGAAATTTTGACATGGATAACATTATTACAAGGTTTTATATGAATTTCAAAATAAGACAATTAACTTGTAGCCATCGAGTCGAACTCACTACTGGTTAACCAACATGAAACCAAAGCTGAAATTTTTAACTAAGGAACTCAAATGAATAGAAGACAGTATTACAATTCAAATTTTATTTATTTGTCATGTTGAATCTCTTTCCAATATAGAATTAAAAGATATGTACCTGAAAATGAAGGTAGAAGGAGTAAATTTCAGCAGTAACAAAATACTGGCAGAATATCAGTACTTCCACAGATTTGAGCGATAATAAAAGCCGTGAAACCAGACGAGCAGTAACAGAAATTTAAGAAGAATTCCAAATTTAAACCAAACAAGGTTGACAAACAAACCAGGACAGATTCCAGAAATACTGTTTCAGCCTTTCCTTCTTTCTTTTCTATTATCTGTTTCAAATTCTGTGTGTATGCGAGTGTTCTATTTTCTGTTTCTTTTGCTATTTTTCTTCCTTCCTCTCAGATTTCTGTTTCTGATTCTATTTCATATTTCTTTCTTTCTGTTTTTCTCAAATGTATATGTATTTCTGTGTGTATTTCCTAATGTTTTAGAAATCAGCCTCTCTTAAAAACTCTCTGAAAAAAACTGCCTTTCTAAATCAGATTTTTTTCTCCAAATTCCCTCTTAAAATCTGATCCCTTTTTAAATTTCCAGTCCCTGTACTTATACAGGTCTGCCCTATTTCCTTTTAGTGCTTCTTGGACCCCCTTCTTCTTTTAAAATCAGAAAGTTCCATTAAAAACTGCTTTTGAATACTTTAAATGATCTTATCCTGATCTTAAGCAGCCCCATTACCATTTGTTTTCCATTATCACTTTAAATAATAGCCATTAACTTCCACTTTCAGCACACTATTATTAACATATTATCCTCATTGTTTTAACTGTTTCATTCCTGGAAATGTCCCAGATTTCCTACTGTAATTACTGTCTCAGATTTTAACAAGTTATCTGAATTTAAACTTGTCTAGCAGCTAACCACCAATTCCTAATGATTAACCTCCTAATACAATTGTATTTACCCAACCTTTGTAAACTTGAATTTAGAACTAACATCATAACAACATTACACTGAAATTATTATAACAATTCAAACTGAACTTCAACATTGAACCAGAATCAAACACACAAGAGCATTGTCAATATACTGACAATGCCCTGAAACTCAATGCTCAGAAATCAACATATACACAGCATTCATTTTGACAGACTCATTGAAATGTAAACAAGGGTGATTTAACTGACGAGTATTAATTTAAACTGATTATCTACAATAATTGTCAACAAACAGTCTATAGAAGCAGATTATTTCAATCAGTATTATCATAAACGAAAATTCATAATATAACTAATCGACAAATTTAATCGAGTCGATTACACACATTGTAAATAATCATACTGACAGACACAATGGTATAATTAGGATCAAAATAGACGAGTATGAGGCATAATCACAGAATTGACTAGAAAAAATATGAAAAATTAACAGGTTATTAAAACAAACAAAAATACACGTAGAATACACAAAAGAAATAGAAAAATACCTCTGAACCTTCAAATTTATTCAGACTAGAACTCCACTTGGATTCAGATTTTTTGAAATCAAACAGACCTTAGTCGAAGTATTTTCAACTGAAAATACTTTGACTAAGGTCGATTAAACCTTAATCCTTCGTTTGAATTAAAAAAATAAATCAAGATTAGAAAATTTAGGGTTTTAGATCTTGGATTTTAAATCCGAACATTTTCGGGTAGATTCGAAGGGAACCAAAGATGACACAAGGGTGAGGGAAGCCTAAAGGTCATTTGGTGTTAATTTGGGAGGAACCTGAGTAGGGTTAGGTTTCATTCGAATCTTCAAAAGAAGATTCGAAGAGTTCTGAGGGGATTCGAACCAAACCAACACTAGATCCATAACGAGGCATGTTAGGGGGTGCTATGGTGTTAACTAGGGGCTGTTTGGTTTAGATCTGAGCTTGGCTCGAATCTTCAAATGAATATTCGAGAACCTTCAGGGAGATTCGAGCCAAGCGGATAACATATTCGGATAGAGGGTGTTCAGGGGGTTCTGGGGTGTTAAGGTGGTGACCGACGGCGTTGATGCCGCCGGGTTTCAGGCGGTGGGGAATAAGGGCGGCTAGGGTTAGGGGTTTGGTTTTGGAAGGGATGATGAACAGTAGAGAGGAGGGGGGTGGTCAGTTAGGGGCCGGGGTAGGGGTTTGGGCCTTATATAGGGGTGGGGTGGATTGATCTCATCCGTCGGATCAATTAAGATGCACGGTTGAGATCAATCCACTTAACCAAACGTTGTCGTTTGGTTGATGTTCGGGGTCAGGCTGGATCGGGTCAAAGGGTCGGGTAAAGATTATGGGTTAGGTTCGTAGGATCTCAGCCGTTGGTTGGCTTTGATCCAACGGTCCTTGATAAAATGTGACCAAACGTCGTCGTTTGGTCTTGGCCTTGAATTGGACCGGTCCTGGGTTGCCTGGATTGGGCTGGGGGGGGGGGGGTAACTTGGTTTTGGGCCTGCATTTTAATCCAGGTCCGATATTTTTTTATTTTTTTTCAATTTATTTTTCATTTTTCTAATTTAAATTTCTAATTTTAATTATAAAATAATTTTAACTTCACAAAAATATTAATTACTTTATAACAATTATTTAACACATAAACCAAACATTAATCATACAGTGAAATATTTAAAATAGAACAAATGCACATTTTGTGATTTTATTTTGAATCAATTATTAAATGCATAATTAAATCCTAGATATGCATGAAACATATATTTTATTTTATTTTTTATTTTGTTATGACAAAGTAAACATTTACGGATATAAGACAAATATTTAACAAATACCACGCAAATTCAAAAATTGCACAGTAAAAGAAATTTATTTTATTTTTGATTTATTTTGGAGTAGTTTTCGTGAGGCAAAAATCACGTGCTCACACCAATTGATATTTTATACTTCCATACCATACAAGAGGGGGGGGGTGATTTGTGTGGTGTCCAATTTTTTGCTTAATCTGATTATAGAAAGACCTAGTTCTTCTATGTAATCCAACTACTACTGTTGCGGAATAATAAGTACAGAAATTAAAGAATACATAGATTTTACGTGGAAAACACTTGGCTCAAAAGGTGAAAAAATCACGACCTACTTTCCAGTAGGATTTTCCCAAACTCTCCAATAAAATCACTGAGCCAAAAACTACATTTACAAAAACTCTTTTGTAAACCTAGGATTAACTCTAATCTCGTTGTAGCACACAACCTCAACTATTGCGATAACTTCAAGTTAACTCTAACTTGAAAATTCTAAGTACCTAATACAATTGCTTCTAGATAAAGCTGAAAGGTACAATATGAAACCACCTACTACAATTGAACTAAAATAAAAAACAGACACTTGGATCTAGTTCTTCTATCTTGTTCAAGTAGCTTCAGTTTTGCACTCTTGAATCACACACAAAGTGCTTGCAAAATTGCCTTGCTATTTTTCTCTCAATTCACGTTTAACTTTTGCTTATGTGCGTTGCCTGTAAAAGAGAACAACACTGATATTTATTGAGTTAGTAAATAGAGATTGACTAGAATTCTGATGTTACTCTTCCTTGGTGGAAGAGTTCTAGTTGATCTCAACCTCTAACTCTATCCTTCTCTTAAACCGTGTTCTTTTTTATTAAGGAGTCTTTCTCCTTATCCAATATGCAACATTTTCGATCAGGAACAGGATATATCACTTCTGTTAAGTTAGGTTTATCTCCTTCATGTGCATCTCACATGCTTGAATTGACCATATATGTGCTTCACTAGGATGGACCTGGTCCATGTCTGAGTTCCTTTGTCAGTCTTCAAAACTCACCTTTACTTGGGCCAACACTATGTATTCTCATTCCAATATAAATTTGTGAATTTGAGGAAAATACTACTTTTTCTATTTTTTTATTTCTCATTCGATGTTTGGTATCTGCATTGGGGCCAAACTAAATTCGGGTTCATGTCTGGAAGTCCCACATTGTAAGATAAAACACTCCTCAATAAAGGTGACCCATACCCAATGCTCGAGCCCGAGTGATCTGATTAATAGTGAAGAGGTACACATCACTCCACTATAACTCATGTAGGTTGCAGGTGTACTACTACTCAACTATCGTCCTTATCATCTTTGTCTACACTTTTATGTTGCAAAATCTCAGGTAACTAACTAATCTTTCAGTGCCTAGTGAACATGGTTTTATCCAGTTTTTTTACTCCTCACTTACCATCCTATATGAATGTTGTCTACACCATTTGCAAGACGCACCTTTTGTTGAATCATTGTAGTAAACAAGGCTATCTAAAAAGTCAAATGTAATAGTCACGTACGGACAGTCTGAGTTTGAACTCGACAAGAGATTCTTTGTGAAATTTGGCTGAGTCAAATTACACAAATGTAACGAAAAAGTTAGAGGTCATTTTGGGCAGGATTAGAAACTCTTACTCTATTATTTCATTTTTTTATTTTATGACACTAAATACTACAAAACTCGCATTCACGTGCCAATTAAGGAACACGTAGGGAAATTAGTGAGTGTAAAATGCAATTAATGTGTATAACGGATGAACGTTAAATTAGGGGAACGATAACGAGTAAATTCTTTATTTAAACGCCTCCTTCCCTTCATGTGTCCATCTGTAAATTACTACATTATTCCTGTAATCAAAGCATTGTAATCCTGGTAATTCAAGATTCAAGAGATATTAGAGAGGAGCTATTCTAATCAATAAGAATTCTCTTTAATTTTTTATTTTTAACGATCTAGCTGGTCGTTTTGTGTATTTGAGCCCCGTTTTCCTATTTATGCTTTTTGAATGTTTGTTTATTATTTTATAACTTGCGGTGATGGTTAGTCTGGTTTCGGGAAGATTTAGGAGTAAATTGGAACATTTAGCTCCATTGTTGGAAGCTTTAGTTGTAAGAATTAACCAAGGTTTGACTTTCTTGTAAACGATCTTAGATTGGTGATTATATGATTCTAATAGGTTCGTATGGTAATTTTGGACTTATGCGTATGTTCAAATTTGGATTTAGAGGTTCCTAGGATGTTTTGGCGTTATTTGTCAAAAGTTGCAATATGAAGGTTCGAAGAGTTCATAAGTTTGATCGGGAGTTGATTTTGATGATATCAGACTCGTATTATTTTTTCGGGACATGAAATAGGTTCATTTGGTCTACTTGAACATGTGTGCAAAGTGTGGTTGCGATCTGAGTTGGTTAGACATGAATCAGATGCTTGGATGGAAGCTTAAAAGCTTATGAACTTAAGAGAAGTTCAATTTGTGGTTTGATCGTCAATTCGTAGATGTGATTATCTCTTATGTGTTTGGAGGCTTTGGATAGATCCAGATAGTGTTTACAAACTTGTTGGTATGATTGGACGGGGTCCCAGGTAGCTCGGTTGAGTCTCGGAGCATCCAGAGCTTGTTTGATGTTGCAAATTTTTGGTGGTGTCTGGTATGGTTTGCGATCCCGAAGGGTTATTTTGAGGCATATGAGACTTGTTCTTTGAGTTGCATGCTTAGGATCGAGTTTTCGATGGTTGTGGCAATTGGTCTTAGTGTTCGCATTGGCCTGGGTGTTTGTGCATCGGTTTCGCGAGGTGACTACCGCGTTCGCATAGGGTCTTTTGAGGCTGTGTCTATTTATGCTTATGAATGCAAGGCAGTGACCGTGTTCACAAAGGGTATTGCTAGGCAGAACACTTAAGTGTTGTATTTTGGGATTTTAGCCCATTCTCTCATATTTTAGACCCTAGACTTGGAGAGGAATGATTTTTAGGGGGAATTTAACACATGGCAAGAAGGTAAGTGATTTAAACTTGATTTTGATAATATATCTTGTTTTCTCATGGATTATTGTACATAGATTATGGAAATTGAAAGAGAAATTTGAGGGTTTTAACAATAATATTGGATAGTGTAAATTGGGGATTTGAGAAACGATTTGGACTCGGTTTTGGAATCTAATCACATATTTGAACTCTTGGGGTTATAGATTGTCGGGACCTACCCTTTAACTCAGGTTTGGCCATATGGTCCCGGGTTAACTTTTGTTGACTTTTTGAAAATTGAATAAAGATCAAAGTTTTATTATTTGAAATTGATTCTTATAGCATTGTTTGCCGTTATTGAGTTGTTTTTGGCTATATTGACCCGTCTGGAGGATGATTTAAGAGGCAAAGGATTCTTGTAGTATTTATTCTCGCTTATTCGAGGTAAGTATCTTGCCTAAACTTTGCTTGAGGGTATTTCCCCAGAGACTATGTTGTTTCCTATATATTGGGGGTGACGCATATGCAAGGTAACGAGCACATATGCGTGCACCTTTGTTATTTATGATCTGGGTACACTATAGGCTATTATATGCATCGTTTTGGTATCATACTTCGTTGATACCGTATTTTTCCACTTGTTTGACCATGTGGACTATTATTCATGCTAGAAATCATGTCTAAGTTATTGCTTATCTATTTCAGACATGATTAAGCTATTTTTTCTATGTTGAGGTATTTGCTTTAGTCGTAGCCATAAGTGTAAGTTCCGATTTTATATTTGCGTGTTATTTCTCCATCTCTATGCACTCTTATTGTATTATTTCACATGTTGTTAGTATCCTTGTGTGTGTGACAGAGGTTTGAGCTGAGGTATGGCATGTTGTTATATTATGTGCGGTATTTTGATCATGGCACTATGAGATGTAATCATATTGAGAGTTGAGGATATTGATGAATAATTTTAGGCTATAGATCTATATTGAGTGGATTGATGATTTATCTTGGACTATTGAGCCGTGTTGATATTGGTTGTGAGGTGGCACTTGCATCAAGGCCCCATGTCAAGCTGAGTGATGTTGATCATTGACTTTTGATTAGATCATCACTTGGGTTAGGATCCGCCCCTCCTGAGTCATGTGATAACCCATGTTACATTGGGCCTTGTAAGTGTAGACACATAATATGTGCTAAAAGATGGGCCTATGTCAGGCACCCATATAGTGCTGAATGTGTGTGTGTGTGTGTGTGATGATTTAAGGGAATTTTGCCTGGCACCATGAGTGTGCTGAGTGTATGATTGAGAGGTATTTGTGCAATGACACTACAAGTGCTGAGATTTTGTATAATTGATGATTAAATTGTGATGTCAATGATTTTGGAATATATACTTGTCAGGCAGGCATAGTGTTGTATTTTTCTCATGCTAATTGGTATTTGATGCCTCTATTGGGTGTTTAGAGTTTGAAATTAGATTTTACTTTGATAAATTTATGTCTAGGTAATTTTTATGGAAACGTTGATGCCTTGTCTGATATACTTGAAAAGCATGCCTAATTTTCTCGTATTGGGATAGAGTTGAACCTGATATTATTTGAGACACTTTTATTTTTTTTCCATTAATATGTTGTTGGTTGTTGAAAGTGAGTATTGGACTTTTCCAACCTCATCACAGCCTTTAGACCAAGGTTAGGCTTTCTATTTACTGAGTATATAGGATCGGTTTTACTCATACTATATTCTGCACTTTATGTGCAGATTCAAGAGTTGGACCCAGTTAAGTGTTATGACCTAAGTTGTGCAGTGCTATTGAGACCAAGGTAGAGCTGCTTCCCGATTGCAGTCCCTTGCGTCTCTTGCTATCTTTTATTACTATTCTATCTTTCACACAGTAAGTAGTGTATTTTATTTATACTTTGTATTTAGTACTCTTTATAGCTCATGTACTTGACGACAATAGATTTTGGGGTGGTTTTCAGTTGTATTGTCATTTTGGCTTCAGTTGGCTCCCCTCCTCTTACTTGGGCTCTGTTCTCCAGGTCTGTTTGGAGAAGTTTGTGCCCCCACCAGGAGAGAATGGTGTTGAGGAGGCTGTTTGGCATCTTTAGTAGGGCCATATATCAGTTATTGATTATGAGATGAGGTTTACCAATTGTCCCATCATGCTATTATTTTGACTCCCTCTAAAGATGAGAGAGTAAGAAAATTCATTGATGGTCTTCACCATGGTATTTGCCTTGCTATGGCTAGGGAGGCTAAGGCCAGGACTTTATTTCAATAGGCGGTGGAGATAGTGAATCGTATTGAGCGCATCCGCAGTGAGGCTAGAGACATGATGCAGGGTAGAGAAAAGAAGTTCCGACATTCAAGTAGCTTTTGGGGTACCTCATCTGAGGCCGGGATCAATTTGGGAGAGGCCATTCTAGCAGGCCAGCTTATCATGCAGCGCCACCTTATCGAGGAGCTTCTGTGCACAGTGCACTTCTAGCATAGAGTTCTCATCGCACTCTAGCTGTTTAGAGGTTTTCTATAGAGGGTTATTCTGGTGGATATTTTGGTTCATGGGGTCTAATTTAGGTCCCTTAGTCATTTTTGATCAAAGGTTGCTTGAGTGTGGAGACTTGGGGCACCAGAAAATAATGCCCCTATTTCACAGAGGTTCAGGACAGTAGAGAGGTTAGTCTATGATTCCTACGGTAGTTTCTACATCACCCGCTCAGCCAGCTTGGGTGGAGGTTATCCAGGATGTGGTCGTCCTAGAGGTGGAGCTTAGCCTAGTGGAGGTTAGGCGAGATGTTATGCGTTCCCAGGGAGAACCGAGGTTGTCATTTTTGATGCAGTTATTACAAGTATTAATTTCCTGTCCACAAGGTTTCTCTGGTATTGGTCGATCCTAGTTCTACTTATTCATATGTGTCGTCATACTTTAATTCTTTTCAAGATATGCCATGTGATTTTGCTTGCTACATGTTCATGTGTCTACACTAACTAGGGACTCTATTATGGTGGATTGAATTTATCGGTCATGTGTAGTCACTATATGTGGTTTTGAGATGAGGGTAGAATTTCTATTATTAGACATAGTGGAGATGTGATCTTGGGTATGGATTGGATGTATCTATACCACGCTATTCTTGATTGTCATGCTAAAACTCTAACATTGGCTATGCCAGGGTTGCTAAGGTTGGAATGGAAAACTTATCTTGGTTTCACTCCTACCAGAGTGATCTAATTTTTGAAAGCTCAACAGATGGTTGAGAAGGGGTGTTTGGTGTATCTAACTTTTGTTAGAGATGTTAGCTCAGATACTCTTACTGTCGAGTAAATTCTAGTAACGAGAGAGTTTTCGGATGCATTTCCTACAGACCTACCGGGCATGCCACCCGATAAAGATGTTAATTTTGGTAGTGATTTGGCATCGGGCACTCAACCCATATCTATTCCACCGTATCGTATGGCTCCTGCTGAGTTGAAGGAATGGAAGGGGAAGTTACAAGAGTCACTAGATAAGGGGCTCATCAAGCCTAGTGTTTCATCTTGGTGTGTATCGGTGTTGTTTGTTAAGAAAAATGATGGTTCTATGAGAATGTATATTGACTAGATGCAATCGAACAAGGTTACCATCAAGAACAAGTATCCACTACCATTAATGATTTATTATCCGCTTCAAGGTGCTAGGGTATTCTTAAAGATTGACTTGAGATGGAGGTATCACGAGTTGAAGATCAGGGCTTTTGACATTTCTAAGACGGCTTTCAGGAGTCGTTATGAGCATTATTAGTTTTTGATGATGTCTTGTGGGTTCACTAATTCCCCAGTAGCTTTCTTGAATTTGATGAATAATGTGTTCCAACCTTATTTGGATTATTTCGTCATTGTGTTGATTAATAATATATTGGTGTATTATTGTAGTAGGGAGGAGAACAAGCAACATTTGAGGATTGTGCTTTAGACTTTAAGGGAGAAGACGTTGTATTCGAAGTTCTCCAAGTGTGAATTTTGGTTGAACTCAGTGGCATTCTCAGGCCTCGTGGTGTGTAGTGATAGGATCAAGATGGATATGAAGAAGATTAAGTGTTACACCCCTTGTTTTCGTACGTGGAAGTACACCATAAGTTGTTATGCCCTGTAATATTATGTCGATGTTACGCCCCGTAGTATTATATTACGATGATGTTATTCCTCGCAGTATTATATTATGATGATGTTACGCCATGCAGTATTACGTCGATGTTATGCTCCATAGTATTATATTACGATGACGTTACACCTGTATTAATGTACGTTGAAATTTTTGTAAGGTAATTGGCCTTAGTTCAAGGACAAGATTATTTGGAGATTATAAGTATTATGCTATTTCAAACAAGTGATAAGTAAATTCGTGAAGGTGAAAGGGTAAACGAATAAACAAAATGAGTTTCGTTGAAGGTTGTTAATTTAGGATAGAATACGATCCAAGCCATAATACCCGGTATTTATGGATTAGTGCCATATAAGGTACCACATGACCATGATAATGAGGTGTATAAGTATGTTAAAAGTGAGTAATATTTTAAGTAGTTTGAGATAATTCTTTATTATGTGGATAATTGGGTAATTGTGAATTTTTAAGTGGGTGATTAACTTGTAAATTGAATTTTTGCGGATAATTATTTAAGTGAAGATTTGGATATATAATTGTGAGGGGGACAACAATCCACGTGGGATCATGAAGGTGTGGCAGCAAATCACCAAAAATCTTATTCCTAAGGAGGTGGTGGTACTACTTACATCCATATCTCATTTTTGGGTGTAAATATGTGATAGGTTTTCAATGACTTTGCCTTTTTATTTTGATGATCTAACAAACTTAATGTCAAGTACCAGATAGGAAACCTGACTCACTTGGACTACAATGTATTTAACGGATTCCAGCTAAATATGAACTGCTACAGCTTCAGGAGATAGGAAACCAAACAAGGAACTGACACCCTTGTGGTTCCCTCATAGCAATACAAAACCAATTGGACACAGCTGGAAACCAAGTGACCGCCTGCACTGTTTCTACTGCACTGCACTGTTTCCAGTGCCCACTTACTCCTTAACCAACTAAAGTTCTCACATCATTTCAAGTGATGTGATCAAGGTGTACCAATAATACGTTTATATACAAACATCACTTGAATGTTTCAGTTTCTCATTCAAGCCTTTTACAAAAATAGAGAAATCAATTCTCACGAGCTTGAAGAACAAAGTTGAATGCTACTACGGACTGTCGCACCTCCTTTTTCCGCCCCCGCGAGGGTGCAAGGGAGTTTTCTCCAATTAAAGGATAGTCGAAACGAGATTTGTTTGTTTATTTCAGAGTCGCTACTTGGGAATTTTAAGGCGTCCCAAGTCACCAATTTTAATCCCTAAATCGAGGAGAATATGACTCTGTTTATTATTCTGCGTACCAGAAATCCTGAGTAAGGAATTCTGTTAATCCGGATGAAGGTGTTAGGCATTTCCGAATTCCGTGGTTCTAGCACGGCCGCTTAACTGTTTTTATTCTTGGCTTAATTATCTCGATTTTACATTTTTTATTTATCGCTTTTGTTTAGATTGTTTATAATTAAAGACCCTTCTTGGAATCGAATCACGCATACGTGTGTCCGTTTTATATATTATATATTTTTAAACGTGAAAATCGTGTCACGCGTACGTATACACAACGATATTGATAATATAATAATAATTTTTTTTTTCAATTTTTTATATATTATAAAAGTAGACTTAAGTTCGAAATTGTGCTTAAAATAAAATTAAGAACGTCTGTCGCTCTTGTATGATTAAATAGTGAACTGCACATCTCGGGTTATATGAAATTAATTTGATATTCTTCGAAGAGCCCCCTTTTTTATTAAATGTTTGCTCGAAGTTGCGCGAACGCATAATCCGAATCACCTTTAGAAATATAATCGGGTCACGCCAACGTATCCCTAATCACACAAGATATTCTTGATGGTAGTATAAATTTTCCACAAATTGTTTATTACATCCATACATTTTTATGTGAAAGTCATGAGAAATCACTATTTGAGATGCCTCTAAATTCCTTGAAAAGAATTCACAATTCATTAAGTGTTGACCGCAAATTATATTTTTGCGTGGGAATTATATTCCTCAAAAATCATTCGAGTTTAAAGAGTAAAAAATAAACAACGCGTGATTAATACTACCATTTGTAGTGAATACATTATTTGCCTACCCAAATAAACAACATGCGAATTACGTATAAACATTGGGAAAGAATTGATGTAAGAAAGGAAATGATATTTTCCAAGAATTTTCATTATTCTATTTGAGGCGAATACTATTTTTTATATTTTTAAAATGTTATAATCTATAAACCTAATCACCTTCTACATTACTTGTTTTTAATCCAAAGTTGTAATCATTTGGTTAATTTGTTTACGATGGTAGACATGCATCAAGTTGATAAAAAAAAATTATTATACGAATCGATTCAATAAAATTGCATTACATGCAACATAGTTGTACGTCTGAACCGTTCATAACATTCTAACATCGTAACGAGCTATATCAACTCACCTTCCACATATTATTATATATATACTCATCATCATGCCATATATGAACATACAACTTATATCAATCTCAACCAAAATCAGATTTTTTACAAGATATACTAATAATGTAATTTCTTGATACTTCCATTCTACTTTACATTTAGCTAACAATATTACAGGATGTAATTAATGGCCCATTTTATGCCATGTTCCCTACCTTGATAATTCAATCATGACTTCACTTAATGAAAACAACACTTATACGAACTTTAAGATGTAACAATTATCTTATATTCATTACGTCAAACGTACTACTATATTAATCAACTGAAACAAAACCAAATTTTCAACTAATGAACTTTAACGAATGGAAAACAAAATTATAATTCTCGAACTTCATTAATTTGTCATGTTGAAGCTTTTCATGACATGAATTTACAGATATGTACCTGATATTGGAAGCAAAAGAAAATGAAGATGAGAATCAGCAGCAGTAATAACAGTACAACAGCAACAACTGCCCAGCAACAGTAACAACCCAGTAACAGACCGGTGGAGTAGTAATCTCAAAAACAAAAGCTTTAAGCTTTGAATGAAACAACAACCATTGACACTAATTTCAAACAAAGAAAGAAAGCAGAAGATTTTTTTAGTTTTTATTTTTATTTTGAAAGCTTAAATATTTTTCGGAATTTTTCTTTCTCTTAAATGTTCAGCCTTTTATTTTTCTCTCTTCTATTCTCTGTCCGTTTTTTTTTTCTCTCTATCTGTCCCTTATCAATCTGATTTCAAGACTTCATATATATAACCCATCCCATAAATCTTTCAATCAATTAAAATCAATACTTTTTCTCTACCAAACCCATTATCTTCCCACTCATCCCCATTACATTAAATAAACATATCACACCACCCCATTATATTTTGTCCCCCATGCCTAACATAAACAAATACAAGATTCCCCCACACTAAAATTTGTCTTGTCCCCCCTTTATATTAAATAACTATATCACAACCCACCCCATTTCATTTTGTCCCCCATGCTTCATATAAACAATTACAAAATGTACAATTCCTAAACTACCCCTCCGACCCTATTGCAAATTACTATTTTACCCCCGAAAGTACTATAAATTACCAAACTACCCATCAGCTATAACACATCAATTAATCAAACTTAACCAAAATATAGACAATATGATTAATTTCTAACAATGTTCAAACAACAAATTTCATGAACATGATTTCTTCAACATTTCAACAACAAAGCACATGAACATGATTTCAACAACATTTCAACAACAAATCACATGAACACAAATTGAACAACAAAGAACAACTAAAATTTGATTGAACAATATTTTAGCAACAAACAATCCTATTTTCGGATTCAACAACAACAAAGCAACAAACAATTCTATTTTTCGGATTCAACAACAACAACAAACAAAGTATGAAGATTTCTAAATTCAATCATATTGAACTTAAAATCAACTCTAACAACATTACAACCAACAATTCCTATATTAAACTTAAACAACAAGATTATGAGACAAATTCAAGAAATAATCATAAATGATAAACAAGAAATCAAACTATACAAATTTCGGATTCAAGATCATCCAAACAAAGTATGAACATGAATGAATCTATTTTAACACAACAAACATGACGGATTAAAACGATTAAATCAATATATTTCCTTTAACACAACTAAATTCTTTTTAGACAAATAACAAGATCGACGAATAAACAATTATGAACTTAAGCTTGAACTTAACAATATTAACAATTTCTAACAATACATAAACACATGAAACAAATTGAAGAAATAGTTAATTAAATTTCAATTTGAATCTAACAAACATCAAACTAACAAATATTCACTTAAACAATAATACAAACATGAAATGAATATGAAAACAACTAATTAAACTTCTATTTTGAAATCTGAAAATTAATTTTAACAAAGCACATGAACATGAACAAACTAGAAAAATGATTTCAACGATGAACAACGAACAAAACAAGAATTGAATTCTTTAACGATTTTGGATCCGGAAAATATCAAACAAAAAATATGGACAAAAATAAAACTCAAAAATCACTAACCGGATTGAAATGAAATATGTACGGACTGTTTCGTCAAACCTCGAATGGGAATAATCTGCCCGGATTCAACGACGAACTCAACGATGAACTCACCTTCCTTGTAAACTTGACGAACTCAAAACTACGCTTGACGTCCTCGACTAAAACTCGACCAAACGAAATGGTCGAATCTTGTTTTGGGGCTGAAGGCGACGAGAAGAAGAAAGCGTTGGACGCAGCAACTGTTTGGATGCCATGGATGTGAGAGAGCAGAAGCAACGACGGACAGCCATGGACGTGAAAGAGCAGAACATGAAAGAGCAACGATGGACAGCCGTGGACAGCCATGGACAGCCATGGACAACCATGGACAACCATGGATGCCATGGATGTGAAAGAGCAGAAGCTGTATCCTGGATGGAAACAGAAGCAGCAACACTGCTTGGACGCGGGCAGCAGCATGACACAGTGGCGTCGACTTGCCGGTGAAGAAGGCGCGACGATGGATGTTGAAGGGATGGACTTCCGGCGGGCTAGGCGGCTGTCGCTACTGATTTTCAGTTAGTTTTGGTGGGGTGCAACGATGTAGCTGGGGCAGTGAAGGAGATGAAGCAGTAGCAACATACAAAACATGGCATCCATGACGATGGGTTTTCTTTCCATTTTGGCCGAGGGTTTTTCCGGCGAAGCAGCGACGAAGCAGACGGGGTGGTTGACGTGGATGGTGGTGCTAAGGGCAGCCATGGACGAGCCTGAAGTTCTGAAGGTTTGGAGAAGAAGCCATGGGAGGTGTTCTTGAGTCTTTGGGAAGAAGAAAGCCAAAAGGGTGGGGGCGGATCGTTTTTTAGGTTTTCTTCATTTTTGTTTTGTGTTGTTTTGTAAGATAATAGGGGTGTTGGGTTATGGACTGGGTCGACCCAGTTCGAAATGGACTGGGTCGTAGGGAAGATTGGGCCATTTTTTGGGCCTGTGGCTTGAAATCGAAGAAGAGGCCCAATTCCGACTTTCTTTATATTTTTGCTCTCTTTTCTTCTTTTATTTCTCTAAAACTAAATTATAAAATTACTTAAACTATTATTAAGAACTAAATTAAGTTATAAAAGCGCAAATTAACTCCCAATAATAATTAATTCACATTTAAATAATAACTAAACATAAAATTGTATATTTGGACATTAAATGCTAAAAATGCAAACGATGCCTATTTTTGTAATTTTTAATTTTTGTAAAACAAATTTAATTAATAACAATTGTAGAATTAAATCCTACATGCAAAATGCGACATATTTTTGTATTTTTTATTAATTTAACAAATAAACATGCACAGACAAATACAAATAATTATTCAAAAATATCACAAAATTGCACACCAAGAAAAATTACTTTATTTTTGAATTTTTTGGAGTAATTCTCATATAGGGCAAAAATCACGTGCATACAGCTGCCCCTCTTTGCCCGAAGACACGAAAGGTTTTCGTGCAAAGATAAAGCGAGCGATTTTTTGCCCATCCGAGTACTCCGTGTGAAGCATTTTTTGAAAAAGATTTGACCGAACCTTTGCTTCAAAGGTTTCCTACATATCCTGGGCTAAACAGGAATCAGGTCAATGTAGTTCGGGAAATTTTGGTAGCTGGGACTACCGTGGGACTGCATTGTTACTGTTGTTGCATGCTATTACCACTGCTTACCGATCTCCTTGTTACACCGTGCTTAAAAGAAAACAAGAAGCTAAGCTATACTGCAATTTTTCTTGTTGCCTTGCTTTCTTGTCTGCTTGCATTTTTTTTTCCGGTGTTTTTCTTCTTTTTGACACATGCACTTGAATTTGTGCTGTGACCTCTTGTTACAACCTTCTGCTTCCCAGTGTCGGGGAATTTTATTGTCTCCTGCTGGGGATTCCTATTGTAACCCTCTGTTTTATTGTCTTCTTTGACTTGATCTTGAAATGTATGCCTCTGTTCTATGGGCGGGCTCCCAACTTCAATACTTGAAATTAAAGACTGAAATGTATGCCTCTGTTATCTGGGCGGGCTCCCAACTTCAATGCTTGAAATGTAAAGACTGAATGTGTATGCCTCTGTTGTCTGGGCGGGCTCCCAACTTCGACGCTGAAATGTAAAGACTGAAATGTATGCCTCTCGTATCTGGGCGGGCTCCCAACATCAACAACAACTTTTAAAAATAAGCGCCATTCCTCTCTTCAGGCGGGCTCCTGACTTCAACAACAACTTTGAAAATAATCACCATTCCTCTCTTCAGGCGGGCTCCTGACTTCAACCAATACATCGCCATTCCTTTCTTTAGGTTGGCAATATTTCAACAACTTTTAAAAAGCGCCATTCCTCTCTTCAGGCGGGCTCCTGACTTCAACAACAACTTTGAAAATAATCGTCATTCCTCTCTTCAGGCGGGCTCCTGACTTTAACCAATACATCGCCATTCCTTTCTTTAGGTTGGCAAGATTTCAACAACTTTTAAAAACGCCTTTCCTCTCTTCAGGCGGGCTCCTGACTTCAACCATAACTTTGAAAATAAATCGACATTCCTCTCTTCAGGCGGGCTCCTGACTTCAACCAATACATCGCCATTCCTTTCTTTAGGTTGGCAAGATTTCAACAACTTTTAAAAACGCCTTTCCTCTCTTCAGGCGGGCTCCTGACTTCAACAACAACTTCGAAAATAATCGCCATTACTCTCTTCAGGCGGGCTCCTGACTTCAACCCATACATCGCCATTCCTTTCTTTAGGTTGGCAAGATTTCAACAACTTTTAAAAACGCCTTTCCTCTCTTCAGGCGGGCTCCTGACTTCAACAACAACTTTGAAAATAATCGCCATTCCTCTCTTCAGGCGGGCTCCTGACTTCAACCAATACATCGCCATTCCTTTCTTTAGGTTGGCAAGATTTCAACAACTTTTAAAAACGCCTTTCCTCTCTCTTCAGGCGGGCTCCTGACTTCAACAACAACTTTGAAAATAATCGTCATTCCTCTCTTCAGGCGGGCTCCTGACTTTAACCAATACATCGCCATTCCTTTCTTTAGGTTGGCAAGATTTCAACAACTTTTAAAAACGCCTTTCCTCTCTTCAGGCGGGCTCCTGACTTCAACAACAACTTCGAAAATAATCGTCATTCCTCTCTTTAGGCGGGCTCCTGACTTCAACCAATACATCGCCATTCCTTTCTTTAGGTTGGCAAGATTTCAACAACTTTTAAAAACGTCTTTCCTCTCTTCAGGCGGGCTCCTGACTTCAACAACAACTTTGAAAATAATCGCCATTCCTCTCTTCAGGCGGGCTCCTGACTTCAACCAATACATCGCCATTCCTTTCTTTAGGTTGGCAAGATTTCAACAACTTTTAAAAACGCCTTTCCTCTCTTCAGGCGGGCTCCTGACTTCAACAACAACTTTGAAAATAATCGCCATTCCTCTCTTCAGGCGGGCTCCTGACTTCAACCAATACATCGCCATTCCTTTCTTTAGGCTGGCAAGATTTCAACAATTTTTAAAAATGCCTTTCCTCTCTTCAGGCAGGCTCCTGACTTCAACAACAACTTTAAAAATAATCGCCATTCCTCTCTTCAGGAGGGCTCCTGACTTCAACCAATACATCGCCATTCCTTTCTTTAGGTTGGCAAGATTTCAACAACTTTTAAAAATGCCTTTCCTCTCTTCAGGCGGGCTCCTGACTTCAACAACAACATTGAAAATAATTCGCCATTCCTCTCTTCAGGCGGGCTCCTGACTTCAACCAATACATCGCCATTCCTTTCTTTAGGTTGGCAAGATTTCAACAACTTTTAAAAATGCCTTTCCTCTCTTCAGGCGGGATCCTGACTTCAACAACAACTTTGAAAATAATCGTCATTCCTCTCTTCAGGCGGGCTCCTGATTTCAACCGATAAATCGCCATTCTATTCTTCAGGGGGGATCCTGACTTCAACCAATACATCGCCATTCTATTCTTCAGGGGGCTCCTGACTTCAACAACTTTTCAAAAAATGTCATTCCGGGGGCTCCTGACTTCAACCGATAAATCGCCATTCTGTTCTTCAGGGGGCTCCTGACTTCAACAACTTTTCAAAAAATGCCATTCCTTTCTTTGGATGACTAGATTTCAACAACCTTTTTTTTAAAACGCCTTTCTTTTCTTCAGGCGGGCTCCTGACTTCAACCAATAAATCGCCATTCTGTTCTTCAGGGGGCTCCTGACTTCAACAACAAATCGCCATTCTATTCTTCAGAGGCGCTCCTGACTTCAACAACTTTTTTTTTTTTTCAAATTATCCTAGGAGAAAATTCATCAGACTAGACTTTGATCCTAGGAGAAGATTCATCCGACTAAGATTTTATTATATTATCTTGGGAGAAAAATTTCATCAGACCAAGATTTTGACTCTAGGAGATAAATCGTCAGACTAGGTCCATTTTGTTGTGATCTTAGGAGAAAGATTCATCGGACTAAGATTTGATATCTTAGGAGAAAATTTCATCGGACTAAGATTTCTATCTTAGGAGAAAGATTCATCGGACTAAGATTTGGTATCTTAGGAGAAAATTTCATCGGACTAAGATTTGATATCTTATCTTGGGAGAAAAATTTCATCGGACCAAGATTGTATCGGGAAAGAAATTCATCAGATTAGGACTTTTATCCCAGTAGGAAAATATAAAGATGAATGATTTGAGAAACTTACCTTCGTAATTTCTTCTTTTCTTTTCTCCTTCCTTCGCGCTGCTTTGTTCTTGCTTGCTGGGGATAATACCACTGCGGGAGTCTTCTTTCTTCCCCTCCTTCAAATTCAATTTTTTTTTTCTTTTTTTTTCTTTTTGGGGTTTTTTTTCAACACTGTTGGGGATATAAGTGTTATCTTCTTGCGATAACGTTGTTGAGGATAACGCTGCTGGGGAGTTTTATCCCTTCAAATCGATGCTTCATTCTTCTGGAAGCTGCTGGGGATGATAATGGTTTTTGCTTTTCTGAGCACAAATGTCATCCCTTTTTTATGTCTGCTGGGGATCAACTTCTCCATTGAAACTTGTTATGTTGGGGGTAAAACTGGTTCAAAGACCACTTCCCTTGAGACTGGTGCTATATTCATTCTACCCCGAATGAGTATCTGATTTCCAGAAAATTTTCCAAATGAAAGGAAAATTTTCTGCCCCACTTTGACAATCTCCCTTATGGAATGCATTTCTGTCATCAATGCCATTTCCTTTACCTGTTTCAAATTAAACAAAATTTGTTAGTTTAAAACGCGGTGGTTGGTTGTGATACTCCTACTGGGATGGCTTTTCCCTTTCTCCTTCCCTGCTCTGCGTTCCAAAACTTGTTGGGGATGATATTATTTGCTGGGGATAATCCTTTTCTGCTGGGGATATCCCTCTTCTTTCGTGGCATGGCTCGGAAACTTGCATTTTCCCGACCTTTTAGTCTCGCATGAATTTCCCAAATCATGCTTATTGTTTTTCTTGTTTTGTCCACGGGCTCTGGTCTTGAGGTTTAATAACCTTTGATTTCGGCAAGGATATCCCTCTTGACACTCGTCAATCCTTTTGCTGGGGATATCTTTCTTGACACTGGCCTCGCGCTTGTTCCTTCCTGACTATATCACTTGGATGTACTAGTCAGATCTTATCTTGGAAAGCTGATGGTCTACTTTGAAGTCATTTCCCACTGGTCTTGACCAAACAGACTCTACTGGGGAAATTTCTATGAAAGGAAAAGATAAAAGGGAACAGAATAAAAGACAAAGGAAAAAATGACTCTTTAACAAAAGAAACTATAAATAAAAACCTATCAAACGAAAACACTGACTCTAATGGTCATGACATGCATATGTGGCGTATCCTTCGTCATCAATGGTCTTTCGAGGTCTTCCCTTGACTATCCCCCATCTGATTCCCAATCTTATTCGACTTGTAGTGCCCGAAGGGTTTTCACTATCAAGCCTCTCTCATTTTGGTTTTTCTCTCAGCTTGCGTCGCCTTATGGTGTCCGTAAAGATTTTCACCGATAAGACTCTCTCATTTGTATCACTTTCCAGCTGGGGATTTGGAGTGTTGCCGGTATGACTCTCTCTGCTGGAGATTAGAGTCCTTTCTGTTGTGGAACAGAATGTTATGTTCGCCGGTAAGATTCTCATTTGTCTGACTTGGCATCTTTTGCAGACTGATCAGAAGGTCTTTCTTTGGACCGTAATGTGGGTTTTTTTGGATAGGCTTAGAAAGAAAGGGTATTAAAGGCTCAAAAACAAATCAATTTGGGGTTCAAAATTACAACCTTCGAAATCATATTTGTTTATAACAAGCACAACCCTTGCCCCAGTTTCTTGCTTGGGGATTATTTATTTATTATTTTTATATATTTTTTAATTTTTTGTTACACTATGCACACCATGCACATTATGCACACTATGCACCCTATGACCGAGCCGTGAAGCGCCTACGTATCCTCTTTGAGGAATCAGGTCAAACGTAGTTCCCAATTCCTCTTTTTTCTTCTGACTTTCTTTCTTTTTTTTTCTTTTTTTATTTGTTATCATTTTTCTCTTTTTTCATTTTTTTTTGTTGATTTTTTTTTACCTTCCAGGCTCGTATTTCCTAATCGTTGCTATTGATTCCGAACGAGGGGTATGAAAGAAAATAAATAAGGCTCAAAAGGGGTAACGAAGGATAAAGTGTTTAGGTAGCAGAACAAAATGCCTTCGTCATTCCAGTCTTTAAAACATGCCAAGTGCAAACAACACAATTGAACATAGATTTATAGTCTCTTCCGATGGTGCTGGACTTGACAATTATGTTAAACACTTGCTTTTTCATTTGTCATTTCTAAAGCACTGCTGGGCGACACTCTCACTCTCATGAACGACCCTCATGCCAATTTGGCGAATCTTGCATTTAACGGTTTTCTTTATGTTTTACTTGCCCCAGTTCCACATGACTCGGGCTTCAAATAATCTCAAACCGTTCTTATTTCCTTTAAATGCTTTGATCACCTTCCCAGGGTTTTATGATTAACTTTATAGACTAGGCCCAAACTGTGCGCATGTCATGTCACGAGAATCGGCGCTGAACAAAAAATGATAAAATGACTAAACAAAAGATGACTGGAAACAACAAAAGACCGACTTTTGTATTAGACTACCGGCGAAATGGTTTGAATAATAAAACAAACAAAACAACCAGAATAAAATCCTAACACAGCCTTGACAAAACTTAAACAAATTGATATGACAAACTGGAAAGATAAGAAGGTTTGACACAAGACAATATTCGGATTACAACCCTAAGAATAATCCGGACAACAGAAATGACAACAAAATAAGACACCACCAGCTTCTCTCTTGCTAACCAAGGAACGGAGCGTCCTCCCATTTTATCAAAATTGGCATCTTAGCCACTAAGCTTTGCATTAGTATTGCCAAGAGCATTATCAGCTTCCACGTCATCAACCTCCGTCAACAAGTTCTCGATAGGGTTCGAGTGCTCCATGTCACTGTTATCGATCACAATCCGCCCTTCTTGGATCATTTTCTCTACTTCCTTTTTCAAATTACGACAACTCTCAATGTTGTGCCCTATGACATTGGAGTGGTACGCGCATCGCGCTGCCGGATCAAAGTTTCTTGCATGTGGATCTGGAGTATATGCGGGGAGCGGCTCAATCAAGCCAGCATGCTTTAGCCTTTCAAACAGACTTGCATAAGATACTCCGATAGGGGTGAGAGCCTTTCCTCGTTTCAGCAACCTTTCGTTCCTAAATGCTTGATTGGGCCGGAAACCTGATCCAGGGGGCTTCCGGTAGGCTTGTGAGGGTGGATAGGCCTTCTGTGGAGCTGGGTATTTGGAAAGTGAAGCCCGTCTTTGGGAATCTCGTGGAGAGAAGTAGCATTGGGGAGGGGAGTAGCGTGGACGAGTGATGGAGCTACTCGGGTAGCTAGGAAAGCTGTCATAAGTGGGTTGGGATGGAGAGTATGGGGGATGGGTAATGCCAGAGTTTGAAAAGCTTGGCGGTGGTGGGGGTGGTGCTTTCCCAGTTATCCATGCCTGATACATGTCTGCCACATGTTGTCTCAGCATTTTCACTTCTTCTACCAACCCGTTGTTCTGTTCGACCAATTGTTGTCGGTCATCAGTACCGACCCACCCTGTTCTGAGGTTCTGTGTCATTTGCTTTGCAGGGAGGAGTTACCACAACCAACCACTTTTCTATATATGAACACAGCAAAGGGAAGCCATCACGTTAGTGTCAGGGCATTTGACAGATAATCATATATTAGAGATGCAATGCACCTAAGCAGTTAAACCGTTCTATCAGAGATGCGATGCACTTGCGCTTTCCTTTATTTTTCTTTCTTCCCTTTTTTTTTCTTTTTCAGTGGTGGTCGAATCTTATGGAGATTGCCTACGTATCATGACCCCGCATGAATCAGACCTTGCGTAGTTCGGACCAATAAAAGATAAGCAATACTAATCATTTTTTTTTCAATTTTCATATTGGGTTTCAAAGGTTTAAAAATGACCTACAAACTTGAAAATCAAACGACCCACATATTATAATCAAAAGTTTTACAAACTCCAAAACAAACGGCCAGCTTCCTTTCTCCGTTTGACAAATGCAACCAAACGGTTATTTTTGCAAATGTGGCCCCGTCCAAATTTTGAGGCCGGAGAGGATTATTTTATGACACTTTACACACTTGTCCGTTCTTTTACGAAAATAGCCTTTCGACAACTGAAAGATACTCTGAGGCTATTTCGGCAAGAACGGTTTAAGACGCGGCCGAAGCTGGCTCGGCTTATTATGACAAAATTCAAACGGTATTCCAAACGGTATTCACCTGACCGCTGACTCTTTATTTTTTTTCAAATTACAATAAAAACCGAGTGTTGCAAACACGGCCCTTCAGCGCCTCGGGGACGAAGATTTTTTAAGGCTGTGTGGGTCAACTGGACCAAATCTTAAAAATGACCCAAAGGTGGCTGTTTATGCAAAGTCAGCCTTCCGTCGTCCCTTTCGGGAACATTCGGCTATGTCTTGATAAAACAGCGTCACCCGACTTCTTTATGACAAAATTAAAATTTGACATATTTTTTTGGCTATTTTTTAGCAAAAGGGGAGGTTGGACACCTCCAGACTTATTTATGACAAAATTAAAATTTTGACACGTTTTTTATTTATTTATTGGTTTTTGGCTATTTTAGCAAAAAGGGGGTTGGACCCGATGAGGGTTGCCTACGTATCTCACATCCGGTGAGAATCAAACCCACGTAGTTCGGGCTGATCAAAAATAAGTAAATGAACTAATTTTTTTTTTTTGAATTTGTGAAAGAACTACTTTAAAAGAAGAAAGGAAGTTTTTTTTTTTGATTTTCTTTTTAAAAGAAAGACTTCTAAGATATTTTTTCTGAATTTTCATTTGTTTTTTTTTATTCTAAAGAGAAAATAAAATAATTTTTTTTTGGAATTTTACCTTTAATAAAAGAAATGCTTTCTAAAAAAAATATTTCTTGAATTTTGAATTTTCTTTTCAATTTTTAAAGAAGAAGGAAAATATTTTCGAATTTGTTTTATTTTATAATATATATATATTTTTTAATAATTAAAAAGACTTTCTAAAGAAGTCAATAATGGAAAATATTTTTGGATTTTTTGTTTTGAAAATTGGGAATCTAAAAAAACTTTTCCAGACTTTTTGGCAGGTCAAATATTTTTGCAACAAATAAAGATATATATACATTTTTTGGAAATAAAGAAAAACTTTTTGGATTTATATATATATATATATTTGCAACAAATAATAAAACCACTTTCAACGCGACTCTTTTTATTTTATTATTTTGAATTTTTCAGAAACGAATAAAAAAAAACTATTTTAAAAGTAAGACTCTTTTTCATTGTCATTTTCAGGTGAAGACAAACTATTTTCCTTTTTTTATATATATATATAATGTTTTTTATTTTTTTTTTTGAAAAATAAGACAGAACAACGATTTTTTTTTCTTTCTATTTTTTCTTTGCTTTTAATAAAACAGACTAATAAAACACTTTTTTTTTCATTTTCTCAAAGTTTCGGCAGAGTTTTGACAGTATTTGGGCATTGTTTTTTTTTTCAAAAATAAACAGTCAATTCCCTAACCGCTATTTCTTTTTTTCAATTTTAAAATATTATTCATGATATTCAAAAGTCAGTCAACACACAAATCCGGATCAAATAAATGCGCAAGTAGCAGCAAGTAAGATGCATCAGGATGGTCATTTTTTTTTTGGTACACCTGTCCTAGACAGACCCAACCCCTGTGTTGAGTCTCCAAAGTCAAATGCACGTGATGCAAACAATCGCTCCTACTAGGGATCCGGCATGAAGCTGAGTTATTCTAAGTGAAAAAACCTGAGGCATATTGTTCTAGCCCTGGCTCACCCAAGTGGACAGCTTGAGCCGAAGTGGGGGCAACGTACCGGGAGCACGAAAGTCTGCCCGGCCTAGTTACTTGTCCCAACTTCGTCTTATTTGGTATGACTTCTAACAGAAAGGTGGGCCACGCGCACGTGTACACCATAAATTCAGAAGACTCAGAAAGAAGAAGGGTTTCGTAGCAGTTTTATATACACAATTCAGATAATATTAAAGCGGTAAAAGCATCATTTAGCACATTAGGCATATATCATGTAAAAATCAGATAAAAAATAAAGCCAACTATAACAGTTATTTTAAGCTCGAATTCTTGAACCCTGAACTAGTGGTTCTGGGTTTTGTCCCCAGCAGAGTCGCCAGAGCTGTCGCACCTCCTTTTTCCGCCCCCGCGAGGGTGTAAGGGAGTTTTCTCCAATTAAAGGACAGTCGAAACGGGATTTGTTTGTTTGTTTCAGAGTCGCCACTTGGGAATTTTAAGGCGTCCCAAGTCACCAATTTTAATCCCTGAATCGAGGAGAATATGACTCTGTTTATTATTCTGCGAACCAGAAATCCTGAGTAAGGAATTCTGTTAATCCGGAAGAAGGTGTTAGGCATTTCCGAATTCCGTGGTTCTAGCACGGTCGCTTAACTGTTTTTATTCTTGGCTTAATTATCTCGATTTTACATTTTTTATTGCATGATTTTGTTATCGCTTCTGTTTAGATTGTTTATAATTAAAGACCCTTCTTCGAATCGAATCACGCATACGTGTATCCGTTTTATATATTATATATTTTACGTGAAAATCGTGTCACATGTACGTATACACAACGATATTGATAATATAATAATTATTTTTTTTCGAATTTTTTTATTTTATTATAAAAGTAGACTTAAGTTCGAAATTGTGCTTAAAATAAAATTAAGAACGTCTGTCGCTCTTGTATGATTAAATAGTGAACTGCACATCTCGGGTTATATGAAATTAATTTGATATTCTCCGAAGAGCCCCCTTTTTTATTAAATGTTTGCTCGAAGTTGCGCGAACGCATAATCCGAATTGCCTTTAGAAATATAATCAGGTCACGCGAACGTATCCCTAATCACACAAGATATTCTTGATGGTAGTATAAATTTTCCACAAATTGTTTATTACATCCATACATTTTTATGTGAAAGTCATGAGAAATCACTATTTGAGATGCCTCTAAATTCCTTGAAAAGAATTCACAATTCATTAAGTGTTGACCGCAAATTATATTTTTGCGTGGGAATTATATTCCTCAAAAACCATTCGAGTTTAAAGAGTAAAAAATAAACAACACGTGATTAATACTACCATTTGTAGTGAATACATTATTTTCCTACCCAAATAAACAACGTGCAAATTACGTATAAACATTGGGAAAGAATTGATGTAAGAAAGGAAATGATATTTTCCAAGAATTTTCATTATTCTATTTGAGGCGAATACTATATTTTATATTTTTTAAAATGTTATAATCTATAAACCTAATCACCTTCTACATTACTTGTTTTTAATCCAAAGTTGTAATCGTTTGGTTAATTTGTTTACGATGGTAGACATGCAACAACTGCCCAGCAACAGTAACAACCCAGTAACAGATCGGTGGAGTAGTAATCTCAAAAACAAAAGCTTTAAGCTTTGAATGAAACAACAACCATTGATACTAATTTCAAACAAAGAAAGAAAGCAGAAGATTTTTTTAGTTTTTATTTTTATTTTGAAAGCTTAAATATTTTTCGGAATTTTTCTTTCTCTTAAATGTTCAGCCTTTTTTTTTCTCTCTCTTCTATTCTCTGTCCGTTTTTTTTCTCTCTATCTGTCCCTTATCAATCTGATTTCAAGACTTCATATATATAACCCATCCCATAAATCTTTTAATTAATTAAAACCAATACTTTTTCTCTACCAAACTCATTATCTTCCCACTCATCCCCATTACATTAAATAAACATATCACACCACTCCATTATATTTTGTCCCCCATGCCTAACATAAAATAATGCAAGATTCCCCCCACTAAATTTTGTCTTGTCCCCCCTTTATATTAAATAACCATATCACAACCCACCCCATTTTATTTTGTCCCCCATGCTTCATATAAACAATTACAAAATGTACAATTCCTAAACTACCCCTCCGACCCTATTGCAAATTACTATTTTACCCCCGAAAGTACTATAAATTACCAAACTACCCATCAGCTATAACACATCAATTAATCAAACTTAACCAAAATATAGACAATATGATTAATTTCTAACAATGTTCAAACAACAAATTTCATGAACATGATTTCTTCAACATTTCAACAACAAAGCACATGAACATGATTTCAACAACATTTCAACAACAAAGCACATGAACATGATTTCAACAACATTTCAACAACAAATCACATGAACACAAATTGAACAACAAAGAACAACTAAAATTTGATTGAACAATATTTTAGCAACAAACAATTCTATTTTCGAATTCAACAACAACAACAAACAAAGTATGAAGATTTCTAAATTCAATCATATTGAACTTAAAATCAACTCTAACAACATTACAACCAACAATTCCTATATTAAACTTAAACAACAAGATTATGAGACAAATTCAAGAAATAATCATAAATGATAAACAAGAAATCAAACTATACAAATTTCGGATTCAAGATCATCCAAACAAAGTATGAACATGAATGAATCTATTTTAACACAACAAACATGACGGATTAAAACGATTAAATCAATATATTTCCTTTAACACAACTAAATTCTTTTTAGACAAATAACAAGATCGACGAATAAACAATTATGAACTTAAGCTTGAACTTAACAATATTAACAATTTCTAACAATACATAAACACATGAAACAAATTGAAGAAATAGTTAATTAAATTTCAATTTGAATCTAACAAACATCAAACTAACAAATATTCACTTAAACAATAATACAAACATGAAATGAATATGAAAACAACTAATTAAACTTCTATTTTGAAATCTGAAAATTAATTTTAACAAAGCACATGAACATGAACAAACTAGAAAAATGATTTCAACGATGAACAACGAACAAAACAAGAATTGAATTCTTTAACGATTTTGGATCCGGAAAATATCAAACAAAAATATGGACAAAAATAAAACTCAAAAACAACTAACCGGATTGAAATGAAATATGTACGGACTGTTTCGTCAAACCTCGAATGGGAATAAATCTGTCCGGATTCAACGACGAACTCAACGATGAACTCACCTTCCTTGTAAACTTGACGAACTCAAAACTACGCTTGACGTCCTCGACTAAAACTCGACCAAACGAAATGGTCGAATCTTGTTTTGGGGCTGAAGGCGACGAGAAGAAGAAAGCGTTGGACACAACAACTGTTTGGACGCCATGGATGTGAGAGAGCAGAAGCAACGACGGACAACCATGGACGTGAAAGAGCAGAACATGAAAGAGCAACGATGGACAGCCGTGGACAGCCATGGACAGCCATGGACAACCATGGACAACCATGGACAACCATGGATGCCATGGACGTGAAAGAGCAGAAGCTGTATCCTGGATGGAAACAGAAGCAGCAGCACTGCTTGGACGCGGGCAGTAGCATGACACAGTGGCGTCGACTTGCCGGTGAAGAAGGCACGACGATGGATGTTGAAGGGATTGACTTCCGGCGGGCTAGGCGGCTGTCGCTACTGATTTTCAGTTAGTTTTGGTGGGGTGCAACGATGCAGGTGGGGCAGTGAAGGAGATAAAGCAGTAGCAACATACAAAACATGGCATCCATGGCGATGGGTTTTCTTTCCATTTTGGCCGAGGGTTTTTCCGGCGAAGCAGCGGCGAAGCAGACGGGGAGGTCGACGTGGATGGTGGTGCTAAGGGCAGCCATGGACGAGCCTGAAGTTCTGAAGGTTTGGAGAAGAAGCCATGGGAGGTGTTCTTGAGTCTTTAGGAAGAAGAAAGCCAAAAAGGTGGGGGCGGATCGTTTTTTAGGTTTTCTTCATTTTTTCTTTTTGTTTTGTGTTGTTTGTAAGATAATAGGGGTGTTGGGTTATGGACTGGGTCGACCCAGTTCGAAATGGACTGGGTCGTAGGGAAGATTGGGCCATTTTTTGGGCCTGTGGCTTGAAATCGAAGAAGAGGCCCAATTCCGACTTTCTTTATATTTTTGCTCTCTTTTCTTCTTTTATTTCTCTAAAACTAAATTATAAAAATACTTAAACTATTATTAAGAACTAAATTAAGTTATAAAAGCGCAAATTAACTCCCAATAACAATTAACGCACAATTAAATAATAATTAAGCATAAAATTGTATATTTGGACATTAAATGCTAAAATGCAAACGATGCCTATTTTTGTAATTTTTAATTTTTGTAAAACAAATTTAATTACTAACAATTGTAGAATTAAATCCTACATGCAAAATGCGACATATTTTTGTATTTTTTATTAATTTAACAAATAAACATGCACAGACAAATACAAATAATTATTCAAAAATATCACAAAATATCACAAAATTGCACACCAAGAAAAATTACTTTATTTTTGAATTTTTTGGAGTAATTCTCATACAGGGCAAAAATCACGTGCTTACACGGACCAGTTCCTAAATTCAGTATTTTGTTGTCCTTAGTTGAGTTGTAACTTTGTTATTGAACTTATTGTATCTCCTAAATTTCTTAGCTAGAAGCATTGATTAGGAATCTTCTTGTAAAATCCATAAACTCTTTGAGTTTTTGTTGTGACTAGGTTTAGTCATAAGCAAAAGACTTTGTAATTGCAGAGTGACAAAGTGGCTTGTGGTGAGAGCATCACTCTCACGACCCCAGTTCGCCCTCCATGAACTGTCATGACGGAAAAGAAATAATTTGCGGAAAGAAAATAATATAAAACCAAAATAACAAAATGAAATAGTGTTTAAGATGCCGCCTTACACATAACAGTACAAAATCTCAACCTAACACTCCCAAAATCCGGAACCCTAGCAATCATAAGCTAAGAGATACATAAAAAGCTCTAACTCCAGAAATGTCTAACAAAAAGGAAAATACTGAAGGGGTATACTATTACAGAAAGATAGAAAGGGACTGCAGGGTAATCCCCCGGAATACCGTTCCGTAGTCCCAAAGTAAACATACAGGGGGATCTCTTCAGATACCCTCCCGTAGTCCCAAAGTAAATACACAGCAACAACAAGAAGATACACAGTTCAATTCAAATTCCATACCAAGGTAAAACAGGGATTTCTAGCCTAGCATACTACACGTAATCCGAATAAGACAGTTTGAGCAAGTAAGACAACTAAGTCAATTAGACATGCTTCCCTAAGCTAACAGCTGGTTTTAAATTGCAAGTAGAATAAACAGGAAAAGAAACATAATTGTAATTACTTAATGAAAATCGAATTTTTAACAATTAGCACAAGTACGCACTCGTCACCTAACGTACAAGTCATTTCAATTATCAATAATACCAAGTCCTAAGGGGAGTTTCCCCCCCACAAGGTTAGGCAAGCCACTTACCCAGAACCGGCTTAAAATCAACCAGAAACCGCGTTCTTTCCACGAGTACTCGACTCCAAAATGGCCCAAATCTATTCAATTCAATTACATAATGTAAATAACACTTAAAGGAACTGATTCTACAAACAAATTCTAAGCTAATACGCAAAATTAGGTAAAATGACCAAAACGCCCTCGGGCCCACGTCTCCGAATCGAGTAAAGTTTACATTTTCCGAATCCTCATACTCTCACAGGTCCAACCATACCAAAATTATCCAAATCCAATGTTAATTCACCAATCAAAACTCGAATTTTCGGTCTAAGACTTTTCCCCAATTTTCATACAAATTTCGAAATTAAATGATGAATTCATGTTTAATCATCCTCCGAAATTACACTACGCGAACGCGGAGGGAAGGGCACAAACGCGATTAAGGAAACAAGATACCAGCAATTCTGCAATTCCAACAAGTCCCAAAATGACCTGTTGAGCATGCAAAACACACCCGAGGCCTCCCTGGACCTCAACTAAACATGCCAACAAATCCTAAAACATCATTCAAACTTGTTCCAATCTTCGGAACACTCAAAACAACGTCAAAACACCAATTTTACATCAGATTCAAGCCTAAGAATTCAAAAATCTCTCAAATTTCACTTATAATCAAAAAGTCTATCAAACCTCATCTGAATGACTTGAAATTTTGCACACACATCACTTTCAACACTATGGAGCTACTCCAACTTCCGAAATTCCATTCCGACCCTGATATTGACATCTCACTATCGAACCAGAAACTTCAAAAGTTCAACTGTCGGCATTTCAAGCCTAAATTAGCTACGGACCTCCCAAACACAATCTGAACATGTCCCTAAGCTTGAAATCACCCAATAGAGCTAACAGAATCAACTGAATTCCATTCTAAGGCCGTTTTCACATTACTCTGACTACGGTCCAATTTTTAAAACTTAGGCTCTCATTTAGGGACTAAGTGTCTCAAAACTCTCAGAAACTCAAAACCAAACATCTCGGCAAATCAAAATAGCAGAAACAAACACGGGGAAAGCAGTTAATAGGGGATCAGGGCGTTAATTCTTAATATGACTGGCCGGGTCGTTACATCCTCCCACACTTAAACTTTCGTTCATCCTCGAACGAGCATAGAGACATACCTGAAGTAGTGAAAAGATGAGGGTAACGGCTGTGTACATCCTGCTCGGTCTCCCAAGTCACCTTCTCGACTGGCTGACCCCGCCACTAAACCTTCACTAATGCAATGTTCTTTGACCTCCGCTTTCTAACCTGCTTGTCCAATATTGCCACTGGCTCCTCAACATAAGATAGATCCTTGTCCAACTGGACTGAACTGAAATCCAATACATGCAATGAATCACCATGATACCTACGAAGTATTAAAACATGAAATACCGGATGAACTTCTACCAAGCTGGGAAGTAAAGCAAGCTCATAAGTAACCTCCCCAACACGTCTCAACATCAAAAGGACCAATAAACCTTGTACTCAGCTTCCCTTTCTTCCTAAATCTCATAACGCCCTTCATAGGCGAAACCCGAAGCAGAACCCGCTCTCCAACCATATAGGAAACATCACGAACCTTCCGATCCGCATAACTCTTCTGTCTAGACTGGGCTGTATGGAGTCTATCCTGAATCACCTTAATATTCTCCAAAGCATCCTAAACCAAGTCTGTGCCATATAATTGCCCTCATCCGGCTCAAACCAACCCACATGGGATCTATACCACCTACAACATAAAGCCTCATACGGTGCCATCTGAATGCTAGACTGATAGCTGTTGTTGTAAGCAAACTCCGCCAGTGGAAAGAACTGATCCCAAGACCCTCCAAACTCAATCACACACGCACAGAGCATATCCTCAAAAATCTGAATAGTGTGCTCTGATTGTCCGTCCGTCTGAGGATGAAATGTTGTACTCAACTCTACCCGAGTACCCAACTCATGCTGAACGGCCCTCCAGAACCGTGATGTGAACTGAGAACCCCTATCTGAAATGATGGAAACTTGAATACCATGTAGACGAACAATCTCCTGGATATAAATCTCAGCCAATCGTTCCAAAGAATAGGTAGTACACATAGGAATGGAGTGTGCGAACTTGGTCAGCCGATCCACAATCACATAAATGGCATCGAACTTCCTCAAAGTCCGTGGGAGCCCAACTACAAAGTCCATGGTGATCCGCTTTCACTTCCACTCTGGAATCTCTATCTGCTGAAGCAACCAACCCGGTCTTTGGTGCTCATACTTCACCTGCTGATAATTGAGGCATCGAGCTACAAACCCAACTATATCTTTCTTCATCTACCTCCACCAATATTGCTTCCTCAAATCCCGATACATCTTTGCATCACCCCGATGAATGGAATACCGCGAACTATGGGCCTCATCTAGAATCAACTCCCGAAGCTCATCAACATTGGGTACACAAATCCGACCCTGCATCCTCAATACGCCGCCATCACCAATAGTCACATCTCTGGCATCACCATGCTGAACCTTGTCCTTGAGGACAAGCAAATGAGGGTCATCAAACTGACGCTCCTTGATACGATCAAATAATGAAGACCAAAAACCACGCAAGCTAGGACCCGACTGGGCTCCAAAAGGTCCAATCTCACAAACTGGCTAGCTAAGGCCTGAACATCCATCGCCATAGGCCTCTCCGATACTGGTAAATAAGCCAAACTCCCCAAACTCTCTTCCCGGCGACTCAAAGCATCGGCCACCACACTGGCTGTTACATCTCGCATTTTCGTACGTTAAAAGTTTCGTCTTCGGTCAACTCACGTAGAATCGGGGATGAGATCATCTTGACGTTAACATATTAACAAGCAATAAATAAGTGTTATAAAGGAAGAAGGGGTACATGGATTAAAGAAAATGAGTTTTGTTGAAAGTGGTCAATTTGGAATAAAATACGGGTCGAGCGATAATACCCGATTATTATGAACTAGCATCATGCAAGGTACCATATGACCATGGTAGTATAATATATAAAGTATATATGAAGTATTTTAAAAATAAATATATGGAATTTTATATAATTTATGGTAAGTTCTAAATTATGCGAGTAATTGATTAATTACTGGGTAACGAGACATTACCCGGTTAACTAATAAGTGGATAAAAATTAATAAAATCACACCCTCAAGACACGTGGCAGCTCCTCCCCCTTTTGAAGGTGGCTCACCATTCACCTTTACATGTGGCCACCTAAGATAAACTATAACTTTAATATGGGTCTTATTTGGTCTTGAATAATGTAAAAAAGAAGTGATTGAAATAGAAGCAAATTCATTTCAACCAACAATTTGCAATCTGCCTTTGGCTTTATTTTAAGAACGTTAAAGCAAGCAATTTCAAACGTTGGGAACAAAGCTAACATTTAAAATTACATCTCATTCTGGAAGCCAAAAACGCTAGAAGCACAAGACCATTTCGTTCCAATTTCAAATTCGAGTATAAATTTCGTTCAAGAATTTCGCAGAAACAGGTATGTTAAGGCCCTCCCTTCTTTCTTTTGGCATGGTCTAGATTATACGAAAGAAACGAGCAAATACACGGTTTCTATAAATTATTCTATTCATAGAAATAGTAGGGGTGTCTATATTCTTGATTCCCCATGAGAATTATTATTTTCTTCTGTTTATGGGTCTCAAAATAATATGCAGTTTGAAAAATTTATCCGGAAGGAATATTGAGATTATTATGTATTTTTCATGCATTTCGTACATGTGCATTGACCCATGACCAGATGACGTTATATACGCGTATATATGTAAATATATGTATATGGGATATGGGAAAAGGTTACGACGTTATATACGCATCACCACCTGATCAGTTGGTATATGATGATGATATTGCCCATAATGGCTAAATATGATTCAAACGGCGTTATATACGCGTATATATGTGTGTATTCAAATGGCGTTATATACGCATATATATGTATGTATATATATGTATATGGGATATGGAAAAGGTTATGGCGTTATATACGCACCACCACATGATCAGCTGGTATATGTTGATGATATTGCCCATAGTGGCTGAGATGATATGATGGGATGCCCCCAGTGGCTTGATGATATTATGTACACCATATCTATGCATGGCATGACATTTACACGCATGTGCATGACATTATAAACGTTTCAGTATTTACAAAGTTATTCAAATTTAAAAATGTGTTTCAGTATTCCATGTTTCATCTATGTCTTTTACGTACTAATTTCCATGCCTTACATACTCAGTACATTTTTCGTACTGACGCCCTATTTCACGGGGCCTGCGTTTCATGCCCGCAGGTACAAGTATGCAAGCTGACGGTCCCCATTCTTAGGATCCCTGATCAGCGAGAGTTGGCGTGCTCCATTTGATCCGGAGCTGCTTTTGATATTGGTACGATACGTTTGTACATATATATGTATATGAGTATGACGTGGCTCAGTCCCGTCTTTGTACGGCTATGTTTCTGTTAGAGGTCTGTAGACAGTATGTCTAGGTGTATTGTATGTGGCCTTGTCGGCTTTCAGTTTTTGATGTATAGTTGTCTATAGCAGCCTTGCCGGTTCGCCCACTGTATTCTGCCTATATACGTACATATTCCTTGATGGCAGGCTTCTTTCACGTAGATTAATTTTGTAAAGCAGCAGATGATATTCAGGTTCATATTTTAGACGCATGCTTAGGGGTGTTTGACAGGTGAGACTCAGGCGCCCGTCGCGGCCCATCGGTTTGGGTCGTGACAAAAGTGGTATCAGAGCAGTTCTATCCTGGGGTTGTCTACAGACCGTGTCTAGTAGAGTCTTGTTTATGGGTGTGTCGTGCACCACACTTATAAACAGGAGGCTACAGGACATATAGGATGTTATCTTCTCTTTTTATCTCAGATCGTGCAATATAAGAATTCATGTTCCTAATGATACATTAGATTTTCAGCAAAGCCTCCAAAGAATACGGCCCCCCATAAGGGAAAGTCCGTGGTTGGTGAGACTACTAGTCGAGCGCCATAAGTTACCAGATCTCGGGGAGAATCTCATGGTGAGGTTCCATCTCAGACTTCACATACCCCGCCTTTTCCAGAAGAGTTCCGAAGGGCACCAGCTCCAACACCCGCCCCTATACATTCCGCACCTCAGCAGGATACGCCGGGTCAAGAGATGAGAGATGTTGTTCAGTTATTGACCCGATTAGTAGTCGTACAGGCTTGGCGTCAGGAAGTAGGTATTGGTCACGTAGATAGGTCCGTGAGCGCGAGGGTTCATGACTTTATTAATTTAGACCCTCCAGTATTCACTGGAGCAGACCCGAATGAGGACCCTTAGGTATTTATTGATATAGTGCAGAGGACGTTACGGGTAATGAAGGCCACTGAGATTGAGTCAGTTGAGCTAGCTTCTTATAGACTCCGAGATGTTGCAGTTAATTGGTACGAGTCTTGGGAATTGTCCAGAGGTGAGAATGCCCCTCCAGCGGTATGGCAGGAGTTTACAGAAGCTTTTCTTTGTCATTATCTGCCACCAGAGCTTAGGCGAGCCAAAGTTGATAGGTTCTTGACCCTTCGGCAGGGAAACATGAGTGTTCGGGAGTACTGCCTTCAGTTTGATTCGTTGTCTAGGTATGCTCCCACTATTGTATCTAAGATAGAGGATCGGATTCATCGGTTTGTGATGGGATTAGAGCCTTACTTGCTTAATGATTGTATGTCGGTTTCACTTCATCCAGACATGGATATTTCTCGTATTCAGGCGTACGCTCAGGGTGTAGAGGAGCGTAAACAGAAACAGAGGGCCGATCGTGAGCATGATAGGCCCAGAATAAAAGAGCGAGGTCTTCGGGTCCTTTTGGTGAGTTTCGAGATGGTCAGAGGTAGCAGTACTTGAGATATCCATCCCATCCCTCGGCTAGCGCGCCCCCTCAGTTTGGAGGAAAGAGATTTGACCGTTCTACATATTCAAGGTCTGGTCAGAATTTTAGGGCCTCAGGTTCTCAGTATAGGGGTGAGTCAAATCAGATGAGGCCACCCTTGCCATGATGTACTCAATGTGGTAAGCAGCATACCAGGAAGTGCTGTATGGGACTAGATGTTTGTTATACTTGTTGTTATCCAAGCCACATTATGAGGGATTGTCCGATGAGAGGTAATGCAAGCATAGCTCAGCCAGCGGGATCTGTGGCTGGATCGTCATCATCAGTACGCCCCCCTAGGCAAAGTCCCCAAGCACCAATGAGTCGTGGTAGAGGCAGAGGCAGAGCATCTAGCTCGAGCAGCCCTCAGAACCGCATTTATGCATTGGCAGGATGACAGGACCAAGAGTCATCACCTGATGTTGTTACAGTTATATTATCAGTCTCCTCCTACGATGTATATGCACTAATTGATCCAGGTTCCACCTTATCATACGTTACTCCGTTGATTGCTAGTAAGTTTGAAATAAACCCTGAATTGGTTAAACCTTTTGAGGTGTCTACACTTGTTGGGGACTCTGTGATAGCTAAACAGGTATATAGGGGTTGTATAATAATAGTTCATGGTCGACCTACCGTAGCAGACTTAATCGAGTTAGATATGGTAGAATTTGATTTTATAATGGGTATGGATTGGTTGGCTTCTTTTCATGCAAATATTGATTGTAGTTCAAAGATAGTCCGATTTCAATTTCCGGGGGAGCCTATTTTGGAGTGGAAAGGTAACACGGCATTGCCGACAGGTAGATTTATTTCCTATCTTAAGGCAAGGAAGATGATCAGAAAGGGCTGTATTTATCACTTAGTTCGGGTTCAGGATATGGAAGTAGAGTCACCAACCATTCAGTCCATCCCTGTGGTAAATGAGTTTCCAGATACCTTCCCTGATGAACATCCGGGTCTCCTGCCAGAGCGGGAAATTGAGTTTTCTATTGACATACTACCAGATACTCACCCAATATCTATTCATCCCTATAGAATGGCCCCCGCAGAGCTGAAAGAGTTGAAAGTACAACTAAAGGACTTGCTTGAAAAAGGTTTTATCAGACCTAGTACATCACCGTGGGGAGCACCTGTGTTGTTTGTAAGGAAGAAAGATGGTTCCTTAAGAATGTGTATTGATTATAGGCAACTGAATAAGGTGATGATCAAGAATAAGTACCCACTCCCGAGGATTGACGACTTATTTGATCAGTTGCAAGGTGACAAGTGGTTTTCAAAGATAGACTTGAGGTCCGGGTACCATCAAGTAAGGGTTAAGGATGAAGATATTCCAAAGACAACATTCAGGACTAGATATGGGCATTTTGAGTTTCGGGTTATGTCGATCGGTCTGACCAATGCCCCAGCAGTATTCATGGATTTGATGAACCGTGTGTTCAAGCATTTCTTAGATCTGTTTGTAATTGTATTTATTGATGATATATTGGTATATTCTCATCTAGAGGATGAGCATGCTGGTCATCTATGTACGGTGCTCAGAGTTCTACAAGAAAGGAAGTTGTATGCAAAATTTTCTAAGTGTGAATTCTGGTTGAACTCTGCAACTTTCCTTGGGCATATCATTTCGGGTGAAGGCATCCTGGTGGATACACAAAAGATTGAGGCAGTAAAGACTTTGCCTAGGCCCACAACACCGACGGAGGTTCGTAGCTTTCTTGGTTTGGCAGGTTATTATAGGAGGTTTGTGGAAGGATTTTCTTCCCTTTCAGCACCTTTAACAAAGTTGACTCAGAAGGGAGCAAAGTTTCAATGGACTAATGCTTGTGAATGGAGTTTCCAGGCATTAAAGGATAGGTTAACTTTAGCACCGGTTCTAACGCTCCCAGAAGTGACTGATAGTTATGTTATCTATTGCAAAGCTTCAGGAGTTGGATTGGTTTGTGTGTTGATGCAGCATGGTAATGTTGTGGCTTATGCTTCTAGACAACTAAGAAAGAACGAGAAGAACTACCTGACCCACGATTTAGAGTTAGCTGCAGTGATTCATACACTAAAGATGAGGAGGCACTACTTGTATGGCATTCATGTTGATATCTATAAGGATCATAAGAGCCTCCAGTACATCTTCAAGCAAAAGAAATTGAATCTTCATCAAATGAGATGGTTGGAACTACTTAAAGACTATGACGTTGATATTTTATACCATACGGGAAGGCGAACGTAGTTGCCGATGCTCTCAGCCGTAGATCTATGGGTAGCTTGTCGTATTTTCATCCAGGAAAGAGGGGAATAGCCCACGAGATTCATCAACTAGCTAGTCTTGGAGTTCAGTTACTGAACTCAGGTGAAATTGGAATTATTCTTTAGGATACGACAACATCCTCTTTAGTAACTGAAGTAAAGGAACTCCAGTACGAGGATGTGCTAGTTCATTATAGATATACCACTCTTTAGAAGGAGAAGACACTGTTTGAAATTACAGAAGATGGGGTTCTCAGATCTCAAGGGCGATTATGTGTGCCTAATGTTGTAGGGCTGCATCGACAGGTTATGGGAGAAACTCACTATTCTCGTTATTCTATCCATCTAGGATAGAGAAAGATGTATCATGACATCAGGGAAATATATTAGTGGGATGGAATGAAAAAGGATATAGCAGAATTTGTTGTTTAGTGCCCTAACTATGAGCAGGTTAAGATTCAGCATCAAAAACCCGATGGATTATTGCAGGCTGTGGAGATTCCGACTTGGAAATGGGAAATAATCAATATGGACTTCATCGTAGGCTTACCTCGTACCCAGGGTAAGTTCGATTCGATATGGGTGATTGTTGATAGGCTCACAAAGTCAGGCCATTTTCTACCCGTTAGAACTACATATTCCTCAGAAGATTATGCGAGGCTTTATATCAAGGAGATAGTACGACTGCATGGTGTCCCTGTATCTATTATCTCGAATAGAGGAGATCAATTTACATCTAACTTCTGGAGGTCCTTACAAAAAGGATTGGGGACTCAAGTAAGTCTTAGTACAGCATTTCATCCCCAGATAGACGGATAGACTGAGCGTACTATTCAAACACTGGAGGATATGTTGCGAGCTTGTGTAATAGACTTCAAAGGTAGCTAGGATGATCATCTGCCGCTTATTGAGTTCGCATATAATAATAACTACCATTCCAGTATTCAGATGGCTCCATATGAAGCTCTTTACGGATGAAAGTGTAGGATGCCTATAGGGTGGTTCAACGTTGAAGAATCTGGATTACACGGGCCATACCTGGTTCAGCAAGCTATAGAAAAAGTAAAGCTTATCCGGGATCGACTATTGACAGCTCAGAGTCATCAGAAGTCATATTCAGATGTGCGACATCGAGATTTAGAGTTCGGGGCTGATGACTGGGTATTCTTGAAGGTGTCGCCTATGAAGGGTGTGAGGAGATTTGGGAAAAAGGGTAAACTTAGCCCACGGTATATTGGGCCTTATAGGATTATTCGGAGAGTGGACCGAGTAGCTTATGAGTTAGAATTGCCCTTGGAATTGGAGTGTGTCCATCCATTTTTTCACGTATCTATGTTACGAAAGTGCATTGGCAATCCTACCCGAGTAGTGACCATGAATGATGTACATATTACAGAGGACTTGTCATATGAGGAAATTCCGGTTGCCATTCGAGACCGACAAATCCGCAAGGTGCGGAATAAGGAGGTAGCCTCCGTGAAAGTGCTTTGGAGGAACAACAATGTAGAAGAAATGACTTGGGAGGCTGAGGAAGACATGAAGTCTAGATATCCCTACCTATTTCCTCTTCCAGAGAAGAGTCTAACTGAGACGTCATAACCTCAAGGTGCGTGTATAAATTTTTCTATTGATTATTGTCGTTGTCCTGTGTGTCGTTGAATTATTAAGCTTCTACGGGGAGAGTTGGTAGTGGTATTGTTACAAAAGGAGACCTTGCCAAATTTATATGGATCACGGAGAGTGGAACATTCGAGGACGAATGTTTCAAAGGGGGGGAAGGATGTTACATCTCGCATTTTCGTACGTTAAAAGTTTCGTCTTCGGTCAACTGACGTAGAATCGAGGATGAGATCATCTTGACGTTAACGTATTAACAAGCAATAAATAAGTGTTATGAAGGATGAAGGGGTACACGGATTAAAAAAATCGAGTTTTGTTGAAAGTGGTCAATTTGGAATAAAATACGGGTCGAGCGATAATACCCGATTATTATGAACTAATATCATGCAAGGTACCATATGACCATGGTAGTATAATATATAAAGTATATATGAAGTATTTTAAAAAATAAATGGAATTTTATATAATTGGTAAGTTTTAAATTATGCGAGTAATTGATTAATTACTGGATAACTAGACATTACCCGGTTAACTAATAAGTGGATAAAAATTAATAAAATCATACCCTCAAGACACGTGGAAGCTCCTCCCCTTTTTTAAGGTGACTCACCATTCACCTTTACATGTGGACACCTAAGATAAACTATAACTTTAATATGGGTCTTATTTGGTCTTGAATAATGTACAAAATCAGTGATTGAAATAGAAGCAAATTCATTTCAACCAACAATTTGCAATCTACCTTTGGCTTTATTTTAAGAACGTTAAAGCAAGCAATTTCAAACGTTGGGAACAAAGCTAACATTTAAAATTACATCTCATTCTGGAAGCCAAAAACTCTAGAAGCACAAGACCATTTCGTTCCAATTTCAAATTCGAGTATAAATTTCGTTCAAGAATTTCGTAGAAACAGGTATGTTAAGGCCCTCCCTTCTTTCTTTTGGCATGGTCTGGATTATACGAAAGAAACGAGCAAATACACGGTTTCTATAAATTATTCTATTCATAGAAATAGTTGGGGTGTCTATATTCTTGATTCCCCATGAGAATTATTATTTTCTTCTGTTCATGGGTCTCAAAATAATACGCAGTTGGAAAAATTTATCCGGAAGGAATATTGAGATTATTACGTATTTTTCATGCATTTCATACATGTGCATTGACCCATGACCAGATGGCATTATATACGCGTATATATGTAAATATATGTATATGGGATATGGGAAAAGGTTACGGCGTTATATACGCATCACCACCTGATTAGTTGGTATATGATGATGATATTGCCCACAGTGGCTAAAATATAATTCAAACGGCGTTATATATGCGTGTATATGTGTGTATTCAAATGGCGTTATATATGTATGTATATATATGTATATGGGATATGGAAAAGGTTATGGTGTTATATACGCACCACCACCTGATCAGCTGGTATATGTTAATGATATTGCCCACAGTGGCCGAGATGATATGATGGGATGCCTCCAGTGGCTTGATGATATTATGTACACCATACCTATGCATGGCATGACATTTACACGCACGTGCATGACATTATAAACGGTTCAGTATTTATAAAGTTATTCAAATTTAAAAATGTGTTTCAGTATTCCATGTTTCATCTATGTCTTTTACGTACTAATTTCCATGCCTTACATACTCAATACATTTTTCGTACTGACGCCCTATTTCACGGGGCCTGCGTTTCATGCCCGCAGGTACAAGTAGGCAAACTGACGGTCCCCATTCTTAGGATCCCTGATCAGCGAGAGTTGGCGTGCTCCATTTGATCCGGAGCTGCTTTTGATATTGGTACGATACATTTGTACATATTTATGTATATGAGTATGACGTGGCTCAGTCCCGTCTTTGTACAACTATGTTTCTGTTAGAGGTCTGTAGACAGTATGTCTAGTTGGGTTGTATGTGTCCTTGTCGGCTTTCAGTTTTTGATGTATAGTTGTCTATAGCAGCCTTGCCGGCTCGCCCACTGTATTTTGCCTGTATACGTACATATTCCTTGATGGCAGGCTTCTTTCACGTAGGTTAATTTTGTAAAGCAGCAGATGTTATTCAGGTTCATATTTTAGACGCATGCTTAGGGGTGTTTGACAAGTGAGACTCAGGCGCCCGTCGCGGCCCATCGGTTTGGGTCGTGACATTGGCATTGCTCGAGTGATACAAAATAGTGATATCATAGTCCTTCAGCAACTCTAACCACCTCCTCTAGCACAAATTTAGATCCTTTTGCTTGAACAGGTGCTGCAAACTCCGATGATCATTATAAATCTCACAAGGGACACCATACAAATAATGACGCCGGATCTTCAAGGCGTGAACAATGGCATCTAACTCGAGATCATGAATGGGATAATTCTTCTCATGTACCTTTAACTGTCTGGATGCGTAGGCAATCAACCTACCGTCCTACATCAAAAGCGCTCCAAGGACAATCCTCGAGGCATTGCAATAGACGGTATAAGACCCTGAACCTGTAGGCAATATCAAAACTGGGGATGTAGTCAAAGCTATATTAAGCTTCTGAAAGCTCGCCTCACACTCCTCCGTCCACTGGAACGAAGTACCCTTCTGGGTCAGCCTGGTCATAGGGGCTGCAATTGATGAAAACCCCTCAACAAAACGACGGTTATAACCCACCAAGCCAAGAAAACTGTGGATCTCTGTAGCTGAAGATGGTCTGGGCAAACTATGCACTACTTCCACTTTCTTCAGATCCACCTGAATACCCTCACTCGATACCACATGGCCTAAGAATGCCGCGGAATCCAACCAAAACTCACATTTCAAGAACTTAGCATATAACTTCTTTTCCCTCAGAGTCTGGAGCACTGTCCTCATGTGCTGCTCATGATCTTCCCAACTTCGGGAATACACCAGAATATCATCAATAAAGGCAATGACGAACGAGTCAAGATACGACCGGAACACACTATGCATCAAATGCATGAAGGCTATTGGGGCATTTGTCACCCCAAATGACATAACAAGGAACTCATAATGACCATACCGAGTCATTATAGTAGTCTCCGGGATATCTGGCTCCTGAATCTTCAACTGATGGTAACTTAAGTGCAAGTCAATCTTAGAAAACACCTGTGCGCCCTGAAGTTGGTCAAACAAATCATCAATACGAGGCAAAGGGTAATGGTTCTTCACTGTAACTTTGTTCAACTGGCGATAATCAATACACATACGCATATAACCATCCTTTTTCTTCACAAACAAGACAGGAGCACCCCAAGGTGATACACTGGGTCAAATGAAACCCTTATCAAGCAATTTCTGTAACTGATCCTTCAACTCCTTCAACTCAAGAGGGGCCATACGATACGGAGGGATAGAAATGAGCTGAGTTCCCGACAACAGATCAATGCCAAAATCAATATCTCTATCGGGCGGCATGCCCATAAGATTAGCTGGAAACACATCAGGAAAATCCCGTACTACTGGGACAGAATCAACTATAGGGGTATCAACACTAACATCTCTCACATAAGCTAGATACTCGTCACACCCTTTTTCAACCATTCGTTGAGCCTTAAGGAAAGAAATAACTCTACTGGGAGTGTGATCTAAATCACCCCTCTACTCAACACACGATATACCGGGCATAACCAGCGTCACGGTTTTGGCGTGACAATCAAGAATAACATAATGGGGTGACAACCAGTCCATGCCTAAAATAATATCAAAATCTACCATGCTAAGCAATAACAAATCGGTTCTGGTCTCAAAATCACTAAGTGCAATCAAACATGACCGATAAATACGGTCCACAATAAGAAAATCTCCTACATGAGTAGAAACATAAACAGCGGAACTCAAAGAATCCTGAGGTACACCCAAATGGAGAGCAAAATAAGAAGACACATAAGAATAAGTGGAGCCTAGATCGAATAGAACCGATGCATCTCTGTGATAAACCAGTATAATACCTATGATGATAGAATTAGAGGCAACAACCTTAGTACAGGAAGGAAGAGCATAGTATCGGGCCTGGCCTCCCCCTCTAAGGTGACCTCTACCTCCCCGACCTCCACCTCTAGCTGGCTGAGTAGGTGGGGTAGCAACTGGAGCTATAACCATAGCTTGAGAATTCTGCAGGGCACGCTATGGCTGAGAAGTTTATAGAGGTGCACCCCTCCTAAGTCTGGGGCAATCCCTCACCATATGGCATGTGTTAACACACTCAAAACAAGCTGTGGGAGGATGTGGCGGCTATGACTGGCTCGAGCCAGGTCTGTTGAACTGGCCACTAAAAGCACCCCGCGCAGGAGGTGCACTAGATAATGGCGGTGCATAATAAGGCTCTTGAGGCCTAAGAGGAGCTGGAATGCCACTGGCTGCTAGAAGAGCTGAATGAACAGGGCGACTCATATAACCCCTACCATGACGACCTGCAACTAGGGCACAGGCACCAGAATAATGTCCCAACTCTCGAGACCTCGTCGCCTCCCTCTCCTCTCTCTCCCTAGCATTCATACCCTCAATCCTCCTAGAAATGCTCATCACCTGCTGATAAGAAATATCCATCTCCAACTCATGAGCCATGCTAGACCTGATGCTGGGAATAAGCCCCTTAATAAACTGGCGAACCATCTTTCGAACAGTAGAAACCAATGCTGAGGCATGTCTAGCCAAGCTAGTGTAACAGACAGCATACTCCGAGACAGTCATAGTACCTTGTTGGAAATACTCAAACTCTATGCGCCATGCGTCCCTGAGGCTCTGAGGAACAAACTCCCTCGGGAACATATTTGAAAACCGAGTCCAAGTGAGTGAAGATGCCTCATCCGAACTGTCTAACTCATAGGTATGTCACCACTCATAGGCGGCTCCTCGAAGCTGGAAGGCAGTGAAAGAAACCCCATTCGATCTTGATATACCCATAGTGCAGAAGATATGGTGACACTCATCCAGAAATCCCAAGGCATCATCTAATGCTAACCCACTAAATACATGAGGATCATACTTCTTGAACCTCTCAAGTCTTTGCTGCTCATCCTCTGAAGCCGCTACCCTATCCTCGGGCTGACCTAGGACTACAAACTGTACAAGAATAATCTCTAGGACCTGATCAACATGCACACATTGCTCAGGAGTGCGGGCGGCGGGAGTCTGTGCTCCTCCCCCAACCTAAGATGTGGCTGCAGTAAGGGGAAGCAACCTTTCCTAAGCCAGAGTGGTGTACATGCTAATAAACTACACAAGAGTCTCCTAAAGAGCTGGAGTAGTAGTAGCAGTAGGCATATTAGGTGCCTGGACTCTAGATGGAACTGCTGGGGGTACCGCAGTGGCAGCTCGTGCGGGTGCCTTAGCTACGCCACGTGCGTGTCCTCGGCCTCTACCCCGGCCTCGGCCTCTGACGGCTGTAGTAGGGGGCGCAGGTTCCTGATCATCTCGGGTAGCATGTGTCCTCACCATCTATGAGAGAATAGAAGACAAAATTTTAGAGTTGTGACATAAAAATCTCGCACGACAAGGAAATCTATTGAAGTGGAATTTTCCTAATAGTTACATAGCCTCTCGCAGATAAGTACAGACGTCTCCATATCGATCCACGAGACTCTAATAAATCGTCTTGTGATTCATGACTCCTATGAGCCTAGAGCTCTGATACCAACTTGTCACGACCCTAGTTCGCCCTCCGTGAACTGTCGTGACGGAACCTAGTCTCTACGAATAGGTAAGCCTAACAAATGAGGAAAAGAAACAATTTGCTGAAAGAAAATAATATAAAACTGAAATAACAAAATGAAATAGTGTTTAAGATGCCGCCTGGCACATAACAATACAAAATCTCAACCTAACACTCGCAAAATCCGGAACCCCATGAATCACAAGCTAAGAGATACATAAGAAGCTCTAACTCCAGAAATGTCTAACAAAAAGGAAAATACTAAAGGGGTATACTATTACAAAAAGATAGAAAGGGACTCCTCGATCTGGGACGCGACAGATATACCTCGAAGTCTCTACAGAAGCGTCTCGCCTCAAGGATGATAAGACTGAGTGGAACCTGGATTTGCACATGAAAAACATGCGCAGAAATGGCATGAGTACACCACAACGGTACTCAATAAGTGCCAACCTCGGTAGGGTAGTGACGAGAAAGATCAGGGCCCTACTGAAGTTTAATAAAATATAAATAAGTATAAATAGAACAAATAGTATAAATAAGTACAACAGTTAAAGTAACACAGGATAGAAAGAACATCAACAACTACTATAGAGGCAAAATAAACATAGAAAGGAATACAGCTCAACTCAAAGATAACAACCGGGGATCTCCCAAGATACTATCTTGTAGTTCCAAATATAAATATCCAGTGGATCTCCCGGGATATCGTCCCGTAGTCCAACTCTTAATACGAGGGGATCTCCCGGAATACCGATCCATAGTCCTAATGTAAATACTCAGTACAGGGGGAATCTATCGGGTGACGTCCCGTAGTGCCAATGTAAATATGCAAGGGGATCTCCTGGAATACCGTTCCATAGTCCCAAAGAAAACATGCAGGGGAATCTCTCGGGATACCGTCACGTAGTCCGAAAGTAAACACACAGCAACAACAAAAAGAATACACAGTTCAATTCAAATTCCATACCAAGGTAAAATAGAGATTTCTAGCCTAGCATGTTGCACGTAATCCAAATAAGACAGTTTGAGCAAGTAAGTCAATTAGACATGCTTCCCTAAGCTAACAACATGTTTTAAATTGCAAGTAGAATAAATAGGAAAAGAAACATAATTGTAATTACTTAATGAAAACCGGATTTTCAAAAATTAGCACAAGTATGCACTCGTCACCTCACATACAAGGCATTTCAATTATCATTAATACCAAGTCCTAAGGGGAGTTTCCCCACTCAAGGTTAGGCAAGCCACTTACCTCGAACCGGCTCAAAATCAACCTGAAACCATGTTCTTGCCACGAGTACTCGAGTCCAAATGGCCAATCTATTAAATTCGATTGCATAATATAAATATCACTTCAAGGAACTGATTCTACAAATAAATTCTAAGCTAATACGCGAAATTAGGTAAAATGACCAAAATGCCCCTCGGGCCCACATCTCAGAATCGGGTAAAATTTATATTTTCAGAATCCCCATACTCTCACGAGTTCAACCATACCAAAATTATCCAAATCTAATGTCAATTTCCCAATAAAAACATAAATTTTTGGTCTAAAATTTTTTCCCCAATTTTCATACAAATTCTGAAATTAAATGATGAATTGATGTTTAGATTAATGGGTTACAAGCAAAAAGGAGTTAAGAATTTTTACCCAATCAATTTATCTGAAAATCCCTCAAAACCTCGCTTAAATTCGAGCTCCCAAACTTAAATTTGATAAAAATGGCCAAACCCTCGTTTTTGAAATGTTTAATACTGCTCAAGTGGTTGTACATTGCGATCGCATAAAATGAGGTGCGTTCGCAATGAGGAAAATTGATGGCTCCTGAACTGGGCTATGCAAACGCGTGATGAAGCACGCAAATGTGGAATAGGGAAAGGAAGGCTTCCGCGTTCGTGGACAGGAAAATGCGAACGCGTTGAGGAAATGATCACAGTACCCCCCGCTCCTAGTTCTACTACGCGAACGCGAATAGAGGCATACGAACTCGAAGGAGGAGGGGACAGACTTCTGTGATCACGAGCAAAAACATGCGAACGTGAAGAACAATTAAATTATCCTCCAAAATTACACTACGCGAACGCGGAGGGAAGGGCGCGAATGCGATAAAGGAAACCAGATACCAGCAGTTCTGCAATTCCAACAAGTCCCAAAATGACCCATTGAGCATCCGAAACACATCCGAGGCCCTCAGGACCTCAACCAAATATGCCAACCAATCCTAAAACATCATTAAAACTTGTTCCAATCTTCTGAATTCTCAAAATAACATCAAAACACCAAATTTATATCGGATTCAAGCCTAAGAATTCCAAAAACTCTCAAATTACGCTTTTATCAAAAAGCCTATCAAACCTCGTATGAATGACCTGAAATTTTGCACACACATCACATTCAACTATACGGAGCTACTCCAACTTCTAGAATTCCATTCCGACCCCGATATCGAAATCTCACTATCGAACCGGAAATTTCAAAAATTCAAGTTTTGGCATTTTAAGCCTAAATTAGCTACGGACCTCCAAAACACAATCTGAACACGCCCTAAGCCCAAAATCACCAAACGGAGCTAACAGAACCAATAGAATTCCATTCTAAGGTTGTCTTCATACAGATCCGACTACGGTCCAATTTCTAAAACTTATACTCTCAAATAGGGACTAAGTGTCCCAAAACTCTCCGAAACTCAAAACCAAACATTCCGGAAAATTAAAATAGCAGAAACAAACATAGGGAAAGAAATTAATAGGGGATCGGGGCGTTAATTATTAAGAGTACCACAATTAGTTGAGATAAATTATTTGTAATGGATTCATTACAAAGTGGCTTGTAATAGGTTTTTACAAGTTAGTGAAGTTGAAAGCCTATAGGTGTAGGTCGTGGTTTTTGGTCCCCTTGTGTGGGATTTTTCTACATAAAAACATCACTTGTCTCATTTACTTACAATTTATTAGCATTCTCAGCAGAATCTTGTAGAGGACAAGGTACTCTGCTATTTGGTGGACTCATAAAAATTAACAATTGGTATCAGAGCTGGTTCCTCCTATTAGGCTAACACCTAGGAAGGATCCTTATGGCTGCTCCACCAAATTTTAAAGAAGGTCAATCTACATACCGACCACCCAGGTTTAATGGACAATACTATGGGTGGTGGAAAACAAGAATGCATGATTTCATCATGGCTGAGGATTCTAAGTTATATGATATCATATGTCTCATTTACTTACAATTTATTAGCATTCTCAGCAGAATCTTGTAGAGGACAAGGTACTCTGCTATTTGGTGGACTCATAAAAATTAACAATTGGTATCAGAGCTGGTTCCTCCTATTAGGCTAACACCTAGGAAGGATCCTTATGGCTGCTCCACCAAATTTTAAAGAAGGTCAATCTGCATACCGACCACCCAGGTTGAATGGACAATACTATGGGTGGTGGAAAACAAGAATGCATGATTTCATCATGGCTGAGGATTCTAAGTTATATGATATCATATGCGATGGTTCTTATGTTCCAACAAAGGTTCTGTAAAAACTTCCATTTTCAATGGAAAAAACCAGTAAAGAATACACTGACGCACACAAGAAAGTTGTGGAGAAGAATTTTCGTGCCAAGAAGATTCTAGTATGTGGAATAGGACCTGAAGAATACAATAGAATCTCCGCCTGCGACACTACCAAGGAGATATGGGAAGCTTTGCAAATAGCTGATGAGGGAACTGCCCAAGTAAAACAGTCTAAGATCGATACGCTCACTACCGAGTATGAACTCTTCAAGATGAAGGATGATGAATCTATTTAAGATATGCACACAAGATTCACTTTCATTATAAATGAGTTACACTCACTTGGAGAAACCATTCCTAGGAATAAGCTAGTGAGGAAAATCCTCAATATTCTGCCTAGCCCATAGGAAAGCAAGGTGAATGCTATTACTAAATCAAAGGACTTGCAGGAGCTGATCACAGAAGAGCTTATTGGAAATCTGAAGATCTACGAGATGAAGAAGAAGATAGACAGTGAAAGAACAGAACTAGAGAAAGAAAAGATCCTGGTACACAAAGCTGATAAAAATGACTCAAGTGATGAAGACATTGACATAGCTTACTTGACCAAAAGGTTTCAGAAGATGGTCAGAAGAAACAGAGAAATACTAAAAAGGGGCAGCTCTAGCAAACCAAAAAACTATGATCTCTGTCACATGTGTGGAAATACTGGACACTTCATCAGAGACAGTCCTCTCTTAAAGTAAGAATTCTCCATGAACAATCATGAAAAAGCAGTTAAGAGGAACCCGGTTCCTTTCAAGGACTTTAAAAGAAAATGATCTGCTAACAATGTGTTGAAACATGCTCTTGCAGCATAGGGAGATTCCTCTGGTGAGTCTGAAGATGAAACTGATGTTGGTGATAGTTCCATGATGGCAGTTGACGGCAAGGGAAATGAATATGACACAACCTTTGCTTTGATGGCCCAATCAGATGATGATGAAGACGATGACAACAAGGAGGTAAATTTCAGGGATGTTCAGAGAAATCTGAAATCCTACTCCCCTAAGAAACTCATGTCTTTAGCTAGTGTATTGATTGATGCCTATCATAGTCTTGTGAAGGATATGGATTCTTTGACTGTAGAACTAGGAGAATCTGAACAAACTAGAGATGATTTAGTGGCTATAGTTATTGAGCATAAGGAAACCATTGAAAATTCAAATAAAAAAGAAATGACCTCATTGCAGTAATTGCAGACCTAAGGGAATCAATAGAGAGACTAGGGACTAAGTAAAAACCTCGAAATTCTAAAAACGGAAAAAAGATAGCTAGTGTGGAACACATTAGGCTTGAAACTGAGTTGAAAATTGTGAAAACTAGGATGTGTGCTGAAATTGAAAAAAACAGGAACCTCCAAGCTGATCTGGAAAAAGTAAAAAATGATCTTGAAAAGTTCCTAAAGTGGACCTGGTCCTCAGAAGCTACCACTGCCATGCACACTAATAATGGTGGAAACAGGCAAGGAATAGGGTTCCAAAGGGAGAAAACTCCTTACAACCCTTGCAGCAAGTACATCACTGTCTCTAATAACTATCCTTGTACCCAATGTGGGAACAATGGACACTTCAAAGAAAATTGCTTGGCCAGGGGTCAATCTATTCAGAAAAATAACGTATATGCTGAAAAAATGACTACAAAAGAGGGACCAGGTTCCACTCACAAAAAAAAACACATTATCTGCATGGACTACGAGAGCTCTTATTCATCCTCTTGCCTACTACAAGGGACCCAAACTTGCTTGGGTTTCTAAAACTAACTCTTAATCTCCTTGTGCGGGGAATAGTGAAAGGAAATGGTCAACAATGGTTCATGGATAATGGGTGTTCAAAGCACATGACTAGAAAAACCATGGACTTTCTGTCACTAAAAGCCCTACAAGGAGGGAATTTATCCTTTGGCAATGGGAAAAAGGGGTACATTCTTGGAGTTGGAAAAGTCGGGAAGTCACCCACTCATTCTATTGAAAGTGTGTACTATGTCAATGGCCTTAAGTACAGTCTCTTGAGTGTCTCTCAAATTTGTGATAAAGGAAACAAGGTGGAATTCTTGTCGAAAATATGTACAGTCACTGATCTGGTCATTGGTGAAGTGGTACATGTGGCAAAAAAATACAAGAACATCTATGTTGCTGATTTCGAGTCATTACAAAGGGTGATCGGAGTTGTCTGAAAGTTGTTGATAAGGATGTTGAACTATGGCACAGAAGACTGGGCCACACAAGTTTTTCTCTTCTAAACAAACTAATTCAGAAGGACCTGGTCCATGGTTTGCCCATGTCAAAATTCAAGATGCCAAAGGTCTGTGATGACTGTGCTAGAGGAAAACATGTGAAGTCCTCCTTTAAGTCTAAAAGAGATGTGAGCACCTCAAAGCCACTAGATCTTTTACATATGGATCTATGTGTCCCTATGAGAGTGCAAAGCGGAGGAGAAAAAAGATACGTTTTTGTGATATTGGATGACTACTCCAGGTTCACGTGGACTTTGTTTCTCAGAACTAAAGATAAAACCATTGAGGTGTTTGTGGCTTTTGTGAAGAAAATTCAGGTGAAGATGGAGTCTAGAGTCGCATGCATTAGATTAGATCATGGGACAGAATTTGACAATGTCAAATTTGATGAGTTCTGCAATAAAAATGGCATCACTCACAACTTCTTAGCTCCCAGAACTCCCCAGCAAAATGGAGTAGTAGAAAGGAAGAACAGAACTCTGGAAGAGATGGCAAGAACAATGCTAATCGACAGTGGAATTGCAATGAACTTCTGGGCTGAAGCTGTAAACACTGCCTGCTACTTTGTGAACAGGTGCATGGTCAGATCACTTCTGAACAAAACCCCCTATGAATTGTTGAATGGAAGGAAACCCAAGCTGACTCACCTAAGAACATTTGGGTGCAAATGTTATGTTCTCAACAATGGAAAGGACCAGCTTGGTACAATGCCAAGAGTGATAAAGGAATATTTCTAAGCTACTCTTCTCAAAACAAGGCTTACAAGATATATAACAAGCGGACTCAATGTGTTGAGGAAAGTGTTCAAGTTATTTTTTATGAGTCTTATCCATCTTGTGAGAAGAGTGCTGAAGATGATCAAGACGGAGAACCCTTACTAGTCCCTGGTGAAGTTATTGACATGACAAACGAAAAGGCAGATATGATGAGTCAAGTAAAAGAGCTGAGTGAAGACAATGTTGCCTCATCTCTAATGGAACCAAGTACTTCAATTACAACCACTAAAGCCGAAGAAAGAGTGGTTGATGCAGTTTAGGGAACTACATTAGCACCTGAGAGAAGAACTCAGGAAAACCATCAAAACGTACCCACATCCTTTCAAAATAAACCTCAGACTTCTAACTGGAGACACCAAAGCTCACATCTGACGGACAACATTATTACTCCTTTATATTCCGGAGTACAAACCAGGTCAAGCGCCAGAAATTCACTTGCTTTCTCGGCTTTTCTCTCCCAGATAGAACCCAAGAATATCAAGGAAGCCTTGAAAGATGAAAATTGGATTACAGCCATGCAAGACGAGTTACATCAGTTTGAAAGAAATAATGCTTGGCACCTGGTACCCAGACCCTCAAATCGAACCATTATAGTAACCAGGTGGGTATTCAGAAACAAGCTCGATGAACGTGGAATTACCATAAGGAACAAGGCCAGGTTAGTGGTTCAAGGCTACAATCAGGAGGAAGGGATTGACTATGATGAAACATTTTCTCCAGTCACTCGCACAGAAGCTATTAGAATTCTAATCGCTTTTGCATCTCATATGGTATTTACCTTGTTCCAAATGGATGTCAAAAGTGCAATTTTGTATGGACTTCTTAAGGAAGAAGTCTCTGTAAAGCAACCTCCAGGGTTTGAATGTCATGAACGCCTTGAATATATTTTTAAACTGGACAAAGCATTGTACGGGATGAAGCAGGCTCCTCGAGCTTGGTATGAAAGACGGTCAAAGTTCCTCTTGGAAAATGGCTTTAAAAGAGGGAAAATTGACAACACTCTGTTCTTAAAGAAACGTGGAAGAAACCTACTCATTGTTCAGGTCTATGTTGATGATATAATTTTTGGGGCAACAACTGATTTTTTGTGTGAAGAATTTGCAAAACTCATGGGAAGTGAATTTGAAATGAGCATGATGGGGGAACTGAACTTCTTCTTGGGTCTTCAAGTAAAACATTCCCAAAAGGGTATATTCATTTGTCAGCAAAAATACATCAGGGAGCTTTTGAAGAGGTTTGATATGAAAGAATCAAAGGTGATAGACACTCCCATTGCTACGGCCACTCGACTAGACATGGATTAAACTGGGTGTCTTGTGAATCAAACCATGTATAGAGGTATTATTGGGTCTCTTCTCTATCTTAATGCCAGCACACCTGATATTGTGATTAGTGTGGGGGCTATGTGTAATGTTTCAATCAAATACCAAGGAATCTCATTTGAAGGCTGCCAAAAGAATACTAAGATATCTTAAAGGAACACAGGACCTGGTTCTGTATTATCCCTTAGGTGACAATTTTAATCTAATTGGTTATGCTGATGCATACTATGCAGGTCATCTTGTGGACAGGAAAAGCACTTTTGGAATAGCTCACTTCCTAGGTTCATGTCTTATCTCTTGATGCACAAGGAAGCAAAACTCAGTGGTTGTTTCAACAGATGAAGCAGAATATGTAGCTGCAGCATCCTGTTGTGCTCAACTTTTATGGATTAAGCAGCAACTGGAGGACTTTGGGGTACTCACTGAGAGTGTGCCCCTTCTATGTGATAACACTAGTGTACTCAACATGGACAAGAATCCAGTTCAACACAAAAGGACAAAGCATATTGATGTGAGACATCATTTTCTGAGGGACAATGTTGAGAAAGGGCTGATATGTATGAAGTTCTGTAGCATAGAAGACCAAATTGCAGAAATCTTCACCAAGGCATTAAGCAGGGAACAATTTGAAAGAAACAGAGTGAAGTTGGGGCTTTTAAAGCCCAATTGAGAACATGATTCCTCATTGTTGGCTATGAAAATCACCTTCAAGAAAACCGCTAAAAGTATTTTCTGGCCATGTCTAACTCACTTCAATACCGTTGCAGGTAACCACGCATGATGAGTATAGAAGCTATAGATGCAGTTCATGGATGATAAATGAGGATTAATATTTTCAAATAACAGGTCAAGAACCTGGTTCTTGTACCAAAGGTTAGTAGTTCTGTATAGTCTTTAATACATATCTTAAAAAGGTAAAAAACACAACTGCCATGTCATTCAACTTTTTAGATCCTGCTGTCATGTCTCTTCACTTCAAATTATTCCATCTCTCTCTAAAACGTTGCACTTCTCCATGCCCAACCACCATCTCAGAACTGGTCCTCATATCTCTCTCTTCATAATTATCCTCTCCTAATAAAAATCCCTTTTTATTCTCCGCAAACCATAAGTCCTCCATTAGAACTTCCCAAAGCATCTTCACACCTTCTTTCCAATGGCTGAGACAAACTCCGACCTCTCTACCTCAGTTGTACCTGCTACTGATAAGCCTATGTAGACTTTCATCCCTAATGAGTCTTCTTCACCCATTCTTACCATTCCCGCTAAAATCACACCTCATCTAGATTCTCCATCTCTTTTTAATTCAGAAACCCCTAAAACTATTGATCCGTCCTCTCCATCTTCTGAGGATCCCACTAGTCAAAGACCAAGTGGAGAACAAGGTCAAAACCCTGAGGTCACAGAGGGTTCCACCATTGTTGCTACTGATTCCGTGGTGGCAGAAGTGCTAATTGAGGAAGAGACTGTTGTAACCGTTTTTGTGGTGTCTACTGATAGTGTACTGCATGAGATCATCTCTCAGAAAAATGAGGTACAAGGTGTGGGGGACGAAGGGGCCATCATAACTACTGATGGTGCTGCACTAGCAGAAGCTATTGGGCCCTCACATGAGGAACCTGATCCCTCTCCGGAAGACCTAGGTCAGGGTTCTCATGACCAGGACAGTTCTGCTCCTGCATTCGCTGTTGTGCCTTTGGACATATAGGTACTTGAGATGAGGTCCAGTGATGAGAAGGACCTAGATAACGTGGTTTATGATGCGTTCATAGTTAAGCGGAGGGCTGCATCCACTCCTAAGTCCTCCACCAAACGACCTACTACTAGGTTGCAAGCTAAAGAGGCCTACGACTCTACCCTTCAAAAGAGCAGAAAAAGTAGTAAAAACCAAATGAGGAAGCTGGTGAAAGATGGTGTGCCCGTAAGATATAAAGGGATTCCTGTGGTAGAAGTGGAAGAGGAAACCCCAGATGAACATGGTTAACTAGTTAGACGGTCTTAGAAAAAGAAGCAACCTACTTCAATAGAGAATAGGTCAACCTCTAGCTCCAAGTTGAAGGAGGTGATGAGTGAGTTCTCGATATCTGATGAGGATGTGTCAGTCAAATCCAAGGGAAAAGGGAAATTAAGTGGTGAGAAGTCCGACAAACGCAAGTCTAAAATTGTTCAGGAACCTGGTTCTGTGAAGAGGATGAGAAGTGAAGTCAGCCTTGGCTCAGAACGCCTGAGGCACCAAAAAGTTTTGTTGGGTCGTACTTTTAACCCAACAATCTCTGAGACGGCTGGTATGCGACAAATTCTTAAAATGGTCGAATTTCAATGATGGGCGCATCTATTCCAAATAGACGTACCTAAGGTATATGAGGATGAGGTACAAAGCTTATTTGCAAGCCTCTTTCCCGTTGAGATAGACCACATCTATGCTTTGGTGAATGGAGTGGACATTGTGTTCGATGTAAAGTTGCTTGGAGAGATTCTTAAAGTTTCTACAGCTGGTGTGTCCAATGTAAAGGATGTGTGTCAGTCTAACTTCAGAAATGCCATGGTAAAATACAATGCAAACTAGAAGGGGGACTAGATCCATAAGAAAGCGCTATTCCCTGTCTATCAGCTGCTTTACGAATTGGTAAACAAAGGTCTACTGCCTCGAGCTGAAAAGAGGTTTGTGACCTCTAAGTCTGACCTGTTCTTGATAGAACAACTGGATAGCTTTACTGCTGTGAGTCTGTCTGCTATTATGATTTAACACATGCAAAAGGTCGCCACCTTCAAAGATGGCAATCATGGCATTCCCTATGGTTTCTTGCTTATGCGAGTGTTTAAATTCTTTAAGGTGCCACTGGGTACAGGCAAGGTGGGGACTAAGAAGCAGACTTTCTCACAGACTACATTGGAAGAATGCGAGTGCCTAGAGAATAATGGGGGAGTAGGAAGTACATCAACCATCTCGCAGCTAATTAATCCTCAGAATAGTGCAATTGAGGAGATTCTTCGGTTGAAGGCTAGGAATGCTATCCTGAAAGGTCAGCAAGCCCAAGGGGTTCCGGAGTCAAATGATGAAGTAGCTCATTTGACAAAGGAGAGTGCTGATCTCAGGGCGCAAGTAGAGAACCTGAAAGCAGAACTGCTCAATGAGCAAAAATCGGCCAATGCCCGAATAGACCTTGTTCTCCAAACACTTGCTACAACCTCCAAGCCTTCTACTCCTAGTGCCCCTTAAGTACCCCTTTAGTGACCAAATTCTTGATATATTCCTTAAGTTTTCTTTTTCCTTCTTGTGTTGGCAGATTTTTTTGTTTTCTTTTTTTTTTATGTGGTTTGGGATAAAAGTACTGCTCCCGTTTTAACAGTCCAATGTTACCTTTGCTTCTTCAAGCAAAGGCATATTAAATTTTATTAATATAAAATCTATCCTCTTTTATTATATCCTTGCTTTAATTCTATGTTTCTCCTCTCTATCATGTTTGTGTGCACATATGTGGCATGTGTTAGCTCGGCTAGACTTCTTTTCACTGTTCATATGTCTATGTATTTTTAATGATGCCAAAAGGGGGAATATAATAAGGAATGCATAAAGTCAGGGGGAACTTGTGTTCTTTTATTACTTAATCTGGCTCTCTTTGCTCTAAATCCATGTTATCAATGTTAAGTTTGTCATCATCAAAAAGGGGAAAATTGATAGGTTTTTAATTTCTTTACCTTTTTGTTTTGATGATCTAACAAACTTAATGTCAAGGACCAGATAGGGAACCTGACTCACTTGGACTACAATGCATTTAACGGATTCCAGCTAAATATGAACTGCTACAGCTTCAGGAGTTAGGAAACCAAATAAGGACCTAACACCGTTATGGTTCCCTCATAGCAGTACAAAGTCAATTGGACACAGCTGGAAATGAAGTGATCGCCTGCACTGTTTCTGTCGCACTGCACTATTTCCAGCGCCCACTCATTCCTTGACCAACTAAAGTGCTCAAATCATTTCAGGTGATGTGATCAAGGTGTACTTACAATGAGTTTAAATACAAACATCACTTGAATATTTTAGTTTCTCATTCAAGCCTTTTGCAAAAACAGAGAAATCAATTCTCACGAGCTTGAAGAACAAATTTGAACTCTACTACTGACCAATTCCTAAATCATTATTTTGTTGTCCTTAGTTGAGTTGTAACTTTGTTATTGAACTTATTGCATCTCCGAAATTGCTTAGCTAGAAGCGTTGATTAGGAATCTTCTTGTAAAATTCGTAAACTCTTTGGGTTTTTGTTGTGACTAGGTTAGTCATAAGCAAAAGCATTTGTAACTGTAGAGTGACAGAGTGGCTTGTGGTGAGAGCATAACAAGTTAGTAAAAGTCTTTGTAACTAGGGAGTCACAAAGTGGCTTGTGGTAAGAGTACCACAAGTTAGTTGAGTTAAATTCTTTGTAATAGAGTCATTACAAAGTGGCTTGTAATAGGTTTTTACAAGTTAGTGAAGTTGAAAGCCTACAGGTGTATGTCGTGGTTTTTGGTACCCTTGTGTGGGATATTTCCACGTAAAAAAATCCCTTATCTCATTTACTTATAGTTTATTAGCATTCTTAGCAGAATCTTGCAGAGGACCAGGTACTCTACTGTTAGGTGGACTCATACAAACTAAGAAGATGCTAATTAAGAAGGTCATTCTTAGTTAACAAATTGAAAAGGCATAATTCCAATCTTTGAAGTTACAAAGATACAGATGAAAGCTTCAACAAAAGCCAATAATTTTAAGAAAACTTCTTACCTCATTAAGGAGGATACTAGGTATTTTAAGTAACAAATGATATACCTTGCCAAAAGGCGATTTCTTTGTTCATCAGTTTGTGAGAAATTAAGCTTCTATATGAGTAGTATCTCTAAGAACTATATTATGTTGAGTGTACAAACACGGAAAGGAAAAAGAAGCACGAATCTGGATTGGTCGACATGCAATTCTAAGAGAGTACGGTACAATCTTTCTCAAAAATATCATATGGATTTTTTCACTACTTCGCTCTGCCGTTACATGTTTTATCGTAATCAACGTGTGTTAGAAGTATTGTCAAGAGAATCGGATTAGGTATGTCAAGGCTATCCCCTTCTTTTATTTTGGCATGATCTATACGATACGAACGAACGAGCAAATGCACAACTTTCGAAAATGACTCTATTCATAGAAATGCTTATGTTATTGATTCCCCATGTGTCCTATTATTCTATCATCTGTTCATGGGTCTCAGAAAATATGTAAGTTGATAAATTTGAATTCATAATATTAATTAGAGGCATAATGGCCTTATGATGTTCGAGAGATTTTATTGACATACTTCTCATGCATTGCATTCATTTATACATGTACATTGACCCATACTAGATGGCGTTATATGCACGTATATATATATATATATATATATGGGATATGGGAAAAGGTTACGGCGTTATATACGCACTACAACCTGATCAGCTAGTATACGTTGATGGTTTGCCCACAGTGGCCGATATGATATGATGGGATGCCCTCAGAGGCTTGATGATGTTATGAACGCATATACCCATGCATGATATTATATTTATACACATATGCATGACATTATAATATTAAATAATTTACAGAGCTGTTCAGATATACATGTTGAGTCTTTTACTACATGTTTCTCTCATGTATAGTTTACTGATTTTCATTCCTTACGTACTCGGTACATTATTTATACTAACGTTCCTTTTGCATGGGGACGTTACATTTCATGCCCCCAGGTACCGATAGACAGGTTGATATTCCTCCAAGTAGACTATCATCTCAGCGGAAGGTGTTGGTGTGCTCCATTTGCTCAGGAGTTGCTTATTTGGTTAGTGTAATTAGGACATGTAGTGATTGGTATGGTGGGTCCCAACCCTGACCTTTATGATACTTATGTACTCTTAGAGGCTTGTAGACATATGTCATGTATATGGATACTTGTATGGCCTTGTCGGCCTATGTTTTGACTTTACAAATGATCATGTTGGCCTTATAAGCCCATATGTCACGTATGTAAGTTTCTATATCAGGTTGGGTCGTTCTATGTCGAGTATCCTCTCATGTTTATTCTACTTATCTCACGATAGCCTCTCCAGCTCATTTACCTATGATAGTATGATACGGAAGATATGTTATGTTGGTAATCGGTTGAGTAAGGTACCACGTGCTCGTTGTGGCCCATCGATTTGGGTCGTGACATTGAGGCAGCTGAAAATTCACGCAGACCTTCTACCACTACAGATATCAGAAGTGTCCTAGGTTTGGCTGGTTAGTATGATCACTTTGTGGAATGTTTTCTTATCTATATCAGCTCCATTGACTAAGTTGACTTATAAGGGTGCTTTATTCAAATAGTCTACGAGTATGAGGAGAGCTTTTAGAAACTCATGACCTTATTTACTACAACTCTATTTTTATTGTTGCCACATGTTTGGGGATGTATACTATTTATTGTGATGCTTCGTTTGTTCGTCTTGGGTATGTGTTGATGCAGGACGGTAGGGTGATTGCATATGCATCGCGCTAGTTGAAGCCCCATGAGAGGAACTATCTAGAACATGATTTGGAGTAAGCAGGTATTGTGCACGCGCTCATGATTTGGAGACATTACTTATATAGCATGTCTTGTGAGGTGTATACGTATCATCAACGTCTTCAACACCTATTCAAGAAGGAGGATTAGAATTTGACACAGTGGAGGTGGTTGGAGTTAGAAAGTGTTACACCCCATAAGTTTAACAACTTTTATACCGTTATAGATATATTTGATATGGTATTTTGAGTAGAACATTTTTGTAAAGAGAAAGTTTGAAAAAATGATTTTATATAATTATTAATATTACTATTTTTGAATATATTTTAAATTATACACATAATATGAGAAAGTTTATAAGATTTTCTTTATTGTAAAGATATAAATTATTTTTTCACAGGAAATAAAAGAAGAATATATTTTTTACCATTTTAAGAATTAAGCGTATGAAAATTTATACTCTTTATATGAGATTAGAAAAATTAAAAGTGGAGAAAATATATGCATTTTTTTACATGGATGTTTTAATGAAATAATAGTATATGTATTTATTTTTATATGATACCACATGACCATGATAGTAAAGTATGTTAAAAGTGGGTAGTATTTTAAGTAATTTGAGGTAATTCATAATGATGTAGATAATTAATTAATTGTGGGGATAATTATAATTAAGTAGATAAAGATCCTTTTTGGGGCTGCCACTTGGCATCAATCTAAGACAAAGTGGCACTAATAGGCTTGAAGAGTCATAAGGCATGAAATACCTTGTTTACACGTACAAATTCTTGGATAAACAACTACCAATTCTTGGATTGAAAAACTAGGCTAAGCCATTTTGATCTCTTTACTGATAAGTAATGTGAGGTTTACAAGAATCTTCATCAATTCATAAAAATAGGAATAGAAACGTTATCCAAGAGTTTCTTATCCAAATCAAGAAACATCTTTTTGGGGATGGAAAGATTTCGACCAAGATTTTCTTTGAGGACGTGATTGCGTTGAGCTTTTCATATGACTTGTTCCATGTTTCGTCGGAATTAATGTGTGTTAGAGGGATTGTCAAGAGAATTAACTCAGGTATGTTAATGCTATCCCTTCTTTCTTTTGACATAATCTATATGACACAAACGAAACGAGCAAATGGATAATTTCCATAAATGACTCTATTCGTAGAAATGCTAGAGATGCTAATATTCTTGACTCCCCATATTTCTTATTATTCTATCATTTACTCATGGATCTCAAAAAATACGTAGGTTGATAAAAAATGTTTCAGGATATTAATCAGAGGTATAATGGTCTTACCAGTGGTATTTTTTTTCTTTTGGATGCCAATTCACTCACCAAGATAAGAAGTTAAAACTTCTAAATCACTCAATGACCTGTAAGTGTATGAAAAGATTTAGGAGGTATCTCATAAAGAATATTTAGTATGATTTCTTCCTTTTTGCTCCTTTTTCCCATAAATCTTCAGCTGTTCACATGGTTTACTTTTGTGTACACCTCCAATAAAATTTTAAAATGTCCTAAGGTGCAGCAAAGGTTTATATATTATGAGAAACCTGAGAATCTAAGAGCAACAAACTTATACAAGTAAACCTACTCTCTAAATATATTGAGTTTCCAACCTCATTTGCTACACTAATCGAAGAGATGCATCTGTTTTCCACACGTCTGTCCATGATTGAATCCATTTTTAGTAGCTATTAGTCTTCTTCCTGTTCTTTCACCTTCCAACTATCTTGTTTGTACTAGTAGGAGCTACTTGCGTCTTAGGTTTACTGTCATTTGTACCAAGAGATTTTATTAACGTATTTTATAGGCATTTCATGAATTTATATATGTATATTGACTCATGACCATATGGCGTTATATACGCGTATATATATATATATATATATATATATATATATATATATATATATGTATATGGGATATGGGAAAGGTTATGGCATTATTTATGCACCACCACCTGATCAGCTGGTATGCGTTGTTGATTTTGCCCACAGTGGCCGAGATAATATGACGGGATGCCCTCAGAGGCTTGATGATGTTCTGAACACATGTGCTTATACACGACATGATATTCATATGCATATGCATGACAATATAAGTATTACATGATTTACATAGTTATCAAGACTTACATGTCGAGTCCTTTACTCCATGTTTCTCTCATGTCTATTGTATATTATTTACTGATTTTTACTACTTACATACTCGGTACATTATTTGTACTAATGTCTCTTTTGCCTGGGGACACTGCGTTTCATGCCCGCATGTTCCAATAGACAGGTCGAGAGTCCTCCAAGTAGGTTATCAAATCAGCGAAAGATGTTGGTGCACTTCATTTGCTCCAGAGTTGCTTGTTTGGTCAATATGATTTAGACGTGTAATGTTTGGTATGGCAGGGCCCTGCCTCGATCTTTGTGGTAAGTATGTACTCTTAGAGGCTTGTAGACAGATGTCATGTATACGAATTCTTATATAGCCTTGTCGACCTATGTTTTGAGTTTACAAATGATCATGTTGGCCTTATAGGACCGTATGTCACATGTATAAGTTTTTACGTCAGGTTGGGTCGTTCTATATTGAGTATTCTTTTTTGTTTATTCTAGTGAGCCCATGACGACCCGTTTGGCCCATTTGCTAATGAAAGTACAATAAGTAAGATATGTTATGTTGGTACTCGGTTGAGTAAGGTACAGGGTGCTCGTTGCGGCCCATAGGTTTGGGTCGTGACAAAAGTGGTATCAGAGCAATTCTGTCTTAGGAACTCTACAAGTCGTGTCTAGTAGACTCTTCTTTATGGGTGTGTCATGCACCACACTTATAAGTAGGAGGCTACAAGGCATTTAGGACTGTCACTCTTTCTTCTTACTCTAGATAGTGTGGTAGAGCTCATTTATAAGAATTCAAACTCCTATCTTTTATTGTATCCATAATATGACGGTACCTCCAGTTGGTAAGAGATTGAATGCGGATATGGAAGGGTTGAGTCAGAGGAACTCGATTTTTCATGATGCTTCTGATGAGAAAATGTAAGGTCTTCAGTAGATCATGTGTGTACTAAGACGTGTAAGCCTTTTGATAAAGAGCCTTAAGGCAAGAATATCTATCTACCCTTGTGGTGAAAGGCAATGAGAGATTTAGAAGATAGTACAAGTCTCAACAAGTAGAAAAAGCAAGGTGAAGAAGGATACAAGGTGCCCAGTTAATGAAGACTATCATTATTTACCATTAAGGATGGGAGATATAAGTATTTTGAGTTACCTTCAACGGTAGTTGAGGTATGTAAAAATGGCCACACCCATCTCATTTATGTCCTATGGAAGTTAACACAAGTAGTATAACAGAAAGTCGGATATCAAGATCTATCTGAGGTTAGAGTGAACTAAAAATGGGGGTGGAATGTTTGCGTTAGTAGACATTTCTGAAGGATAGTGCAAATATGCTAATAGATCTTCTTGTGAGGCACCCAGATGGTGCACTCTAAAATAGTACGACTAGATATGAGTATTACAAAGATAGGAACTGGAAGCCTTGAAAGGGGTAAGTATTATCTTAGTATGGCTCTCGTCCCTAGTAGAGAGAGAATGTTAGGCAACTCGAAGAGCTAATGGATGAAGCAAGGGGAGCTAAGAGCAAAGGAATATCTTGTTCGTTTTTTCAGAATAAAGTGATAGACATACATATTAGGGGAAATAAGAAGAGAGTTAGTGAATCATTATGATTGAGATATGATACATGGATGACAACGTGGAAGAAAAATGAAATGACAGTGTTACATAGTCTATAATCGAGGGAAGAAAAAGATGAGGGGTTCCAGGCCTGGAGAAAACAAAAGAGTATAGGCCATAAGGTTGTATCCTCATTTTGAGAAATAAGTTCATGACTCCAACGCGACTGCTAGAAAGAAAATTTAGACCCCAAAGTAATAGAAATTAGTATGGGCTGGTGAACAAGGTGAGCTAAACATGAATTAGGGATTGAGTAATTTGATAATGATCGGCATCATAAGAATTTTAGATTGCGTTCTAACGATAATAGAATGGACAACAAAAAAAGATTCATAAGAAATTTAGAGAAGGTCATTCAAGAAGACGCTTCCCTAAAGCAAGCAATGTGAGCAAAGTTAAGCTTAAGGGACTGTATGTGCCAGCTATACTAAGTGTCACCCTCACGAGTAAGGAAAGTTGTTATCCGAGGTACAGAAGGATCACCGCAAGGCGAGTAAGGGTCATCAATAATGTGATAAGACGCCAAATATAAAGAGGCAAAACATCTATAGGTAGATCGTCATAGCGCTAAATATTAGTACTCCTCTAAAGGGGGGAATATGGAGTGATGTGGCATTAAGTCAGAATTAAGTGGTTCTAGTAATTATGCAATGGTAAAGGAATAATGTGATAAAATGAAAAAGGGATGAGATTGCACTTATTCAAAGCCTACAAATATGCTACGATTCTAGAACATTATGCAAACATGGCATCAATAAGAGGAAGTGAGGGTTCCTTCCCGAGATGTTATTGATGAATAAGGAGCCAATGCGAGAGGTAAGTTAAGACAAAAGAAATAACTCAAAAAAGATTACGCGGAATATTGTTATAAGGATGGGCCAACGAGTAGTTAGTAATTGATTCAGGAAGAGCCTAGTTATGGCTAGACAAGAGGATACAGAAAAATCAATAGATCGTGCAAGATAAACATAGTAAACCCCAACATGGGGAATTCAGTCTCGCAGATATGACATCGTGATCCTTGAGAAGTATTAAGATATAAGTTGGGGTAGTTAAAGATACCATATGAGTATTACTGAAATAAAAGAGAATGTTACTGGGAAGACAGTCAAAATATTAATTTAGAAGCAACCCTACAAGCACAAGGACGGAAAGGTAAGTAACTAAGGATAATTTAAGGTGAGTACAAACATCAAAAATTCTGTCGGGTAAACGATATAACCAGCTTGCACCTTTATAAGAGCTAGAAGGTCTCCCGCAGTATTAAAATGAAAAACTAGCTGAGGAAATAAGGAAGAAGGCTTCGACCTAAGCACAGTGACCTGAAGAGGAAATGGTCATGTAACAACAGTCTCATAACAACATTATATGCACTCCATAAGAAAATGGCACCTACCGTGGCTAATAAACATGGAAGTAAAATCAGAAGTAATATTCAAGATCATATGAGTTGTATGGAATTTCAATTTGTGTAGGCACTAATACAAGCTAAGTATGCGCGCAAATAGGGGGCAAAAAGACCAGATAAAGTAATTACATACGTTTAAAGAAAGCTGAGAAGGAATGGAAGGAATTATTCGATTAATGATCTAGAGTTGGTTACGTTATGAACACACTTATGAGTTCGGAGTACTATTCATGCAACATATATGTTGACCATCATATAGCCGTAGAAGATTTTTGTTTAAGTTAAATGAAAGAATTGAGCCCAGGTCATAGATAAAGGACCGAATTGTTAGAAGATTGAATCATGGGTATTCCAGAGCGTCCTTGAAGGGCTAAAGTAATAACTAACATCATGAGCTGCAGATTGAAAGATAGCTTAAGCCTACATAAAGGTTGATCAGAGGGAAGAGGAAACTAAAGAATTACATTACCTAAGTAAATCAGGAGTTTGATTATTGGACCCAAGAAATTATGGACATCGTGATTGAGAATATTGCAGAATCATTCTTAGTATCAGAGGTGCAAGAGAGATATTATAACAACCATATTCTATAACGACCCTACGATAAAGTCTGTTAGAAAAGTACCAACCTCATAAGAAGTCAGTACGAAGCTCCAACCGGATTGTGTATACACTAGAGGTGCAAGTATTATAATATAGCTTCAACTTATGGACGTGAATTATACCTATTTAGAAGGGAGGTTATGAAAACAAATAGAAGATACAATGCGATGATTGAAAGGTAAGTAAGGAAAAGGTGAGGAAGATATGACTTGCTCAAATACGAAAGGATGTGAATAGTCGAGGCTTCAGATATAGTTTGGGTTTTAGTTTAACTTACTGAGGAGACCCTAGTGAAAATTTTGTAAATCTCTAAGAGTTAACATTCGAGGACGAATGTTCTAAAGGGAGAAATGATGTTACACCGTGTAAGTTTAACAACCTTGATACCATTATGGATATATTTGATATGGCATTTTGAGTGAAACATTTTTTTAAAGAGAAAGTTTGAAAAATATAATTTTATATAATTATTAATATTACTACTTTCGGATATGTTTTAAATTATACACATAATATGAGAAAGTTTATGAGATTTTCTTTATTGTAAAGATATAAATTATTTTTTCATAAGAAATAAAAGAAAATTATCTTTTTTACCATTTTAAGAATTAAGCGTAGGAAAATTTGTACTCTTTATATGAGATTAGGAAAATTAGAAGTTGAGAAAATATATACATTTTTTACATGGATGTTTTAATAAAATAATAGTATATGTATTTATTTTATATGGTACCGTATGACCGTGATAGTAAAGTGTATAAAGTGTGTTAAAAGTGAGTAGTATTTTAAGTAATTTGAGGTAATTCTTAATTATGTAGATAATTGATTAACTGACGGGATAATTATAATTAAGTAGATAAAGATCCTTTTGGGGATGCTACTTGGCATCAATCTAAGCCAAAATGGCACTAATAGGCTTGATGAGTCATAAGGCATAAAATGACTTGTTTACACGTACAAAGTTTTGGATAAACAAGTACCAATTCATGGACTGAAAAACTAGTCTGAGCCATTTTGGTCTCTTTACTGATAAGTAACGTGAGGTTTATAAAAATCTTCATCAATTAATAAGAATAGGAATAGAAACGTTATCCAAGAGTTTCTTATCCAAATTACATTAGAAACGTCATTTTGGGGATGGAAAGGTTTCGGCCAAGATTTTCTTTGAGCAGTGTGATTGCGTTGAGCTTTTTATATGACTTGTTCCATGTTTCGGCAATTAACGTGTGTTAGAGGGATTATCAAGAGAATCGACTCAGCTATGTTAAGGTTATTCCATTTTTCTTTTGGCATGGTATATACGACACAAACAAAACGAGCAAATGCACAATTTCCATAAATGACTCTATTCGTAGAAATGCTAGGGATGCTTATATTCTTCATTCTCCATATGTTTTATTATTCTATCGTCTGTTCATGGGTCCCAGCAAATATATAAGTTGATAAAAGTTATTTCGTGATATTAATCAGGGGCATAATGGTCTTATCAGGGGTGTTTTTGTTTTTTTTTTTGTTTTTTCCTTTTGGAGGCCAATTCACTCACCAATATAAGAAGTTAAAACTTTCTAAATCACTCAATTACCAGTAAGTGTCTGAAAAGAATTAGGAGTATCACATAAAGATTGTTTAGTATGATTTCTTCCTTTTTTGCTCCTTTTTTCCCATAAATCTTCAGTTGTTCACATGGTTTACCTTTGTGTACGCCTCCAATAAAGTTTTAAAATTTCCGAAGGTGCAGCAAAGCATTATATAGTATGAGAAACCTAAGAATCTAAGAGCAACAAATTTGTACAAGTAAACTTACTCTCTAAATATATTGAGTTTCTAGCCTCATTTGCTACACTAATCGAAGAGTTGCATCTGTTTTCCACACGTCTGTCCATGATTGCATCCATTTTTAGCAGATATTAGCCTTCTTCTTGTTATTTCACCTTTCAACTGTCTTGTTTGTACTAGTATGAGCTACTTGCGTCTTAGGTTTACTATCATTCGTACCAAGAGGTTTTATTAACGTATTTCATATGCATTTCATGCATTTATACATGCACATTAAACCATGACCATATGGCATTACATATGCATATATACATATATATATGTATATGGGATATGGGAAAGGTTATGGCATTATATACGCACCACCACCTGATCAACTGGTATGCGTTCATGATTTTGCCCACAGTGGCCGAGATGATATGATGGGATGCCCTCAGAGATTTGATGATGTTATGAACACATGTACCTATGCACGACATGATATTCATATGCATATATATATATATATGTATATATATATGTATATATATATATATATATATATATATATATATATATATATATATATATATATATATATGTATGTATATGTATGTATATGGGAAAGGTTATGGCATTATATACGCACCACCACCTGATCAACTGGTATGCATTCATGATTTTGCCCACAGTGGCCGAGATGATATGATAGGATGCCCTCAGAGATTTGATGATGTTATGAACACATGTACCTATGCACGACATGACATTCATATGTATATGCATGACACTATAAGTATTACATGATTTACAGAGTTATCCAGACTTACAAGTCGAGTCCTTTATTCCATGTTTCGCTCATGTCTATTGTCTATTATTTACTGATTTTCATTCCTTGCATACTCGGTACATTATTTGTACTGACGTCCCTTTTGCCTAGGGACGCCGCGTTCATGCTCGCAGGTTCCGATAGACAGGTCGAGTCCTTCAAGTAGGCCATCAGATAAGCGAAAGATGTTGGTGCGCTCCATTTGCTCCGGAGTTGCTTATTTTGTCAGTATGATTTAGACGTGTATTGTTTGATATGGCGGGGCCCTGCCCCGACGTTTGTGATAAGTATGTACTCTTAGAGGCTTGTAGATAGATATAATGAATACGAACACATGTATGGCCTTGCCGGCCTATGTTTTGAGTTTACAAATGATCATGTTGGCCTTATAGGCCCGTATGTCACATGTATAAGTTTTTATGTCAGGTTGGGTCGTTCTATATTGACTATTCCCTTATTTTTATTCTGGTTAGCCCATGACATCCCTCTTGACCCATTTGCCAATGAAAGTATAATAAGAAATATATATTATTGTATACGGTGAAATCGGTGGGTCCAATTTCTTGCTATTAAGGCACTTGGGAAGATCACATCGAAGGATCTAGACCACGGCCGATTATCCTCCCTCGAGGGTCGTCGACAGTCGACCTCGAGGCAGTAATGATTACGGTAATGGTAGAAATGGGGAGTTCCCAAGGTAACGGCTAGGACTGACGAAGCCTGGTGGACTACTCTAAACCCAAATCAGGGCGTCATCTAGATGTCCCATCCCTAAATCTTTGTCATTAATGTATTTTGTACTATGTTGGGATACCCCTCCTATATAAAGGGGATCCTTGTCATTTTGTAAACCCCTGTTGCTTCAGTTGCTCACACGAAATATAGAAGAACATTTGCTTTGCTCTCTAACACATTCTCTTGATATCATTGCTTACATTTATTATCTTTATTATTGTTCATCATTTATCGCTTATAATTGGCCATAAATAGCCTTCATTGGTTTTACTATAACTGTTAGCCATATTTCGACCACCTTCGATAGTTCACAGCTGAGCTCCGGAATCGACCTTGAGGCCCCGATTGTTAACCTATCGGTTTGGTTATCACCTTATCCTTAACTCTCATTTCGTTTCTAAGTCTCACGTACATAGATTCAACTGCTTAACAACTAACATAAAAATAGATCACGTATTTTAAGAGTCCTGTAATCAAATTTAATTGTTATTACCATTTTTACGGTAAACAGTTTGGCACCCACCGTAGGGATAAAAATAATAGTGATTATTTTCTTGCTGGTTTTACTATATAACGTGAGTTATCTTTCACGCTTTTTCTTGTCTAAGATCTTTGATTTCTGGTCGAAACGTCTAACTCAGTGAATGGAGGTTAAAACAACAACCCTGAGGACCACAGAAAAAATGGTGTGGGTGTTCTAGGTGTTGGTGTGCCACCACAAAACCCTAGGAATGCACCAGGACCAATTCTGTCTAACGTAATCTCGCGCGATGCCCAACAGGTCGATATAAGCTCGCACACCAATAGGAATGTGCACCAAGGAGATCAACAAGAAGCTCAGAAAACCCCAACTAGGGAAGAACGGGAGGTTAGCCTTCATATTATTTTTGAAATGTTGCAGGTACAACAACTGTCTATTGCCCAGCTGCAATGTCACCAGAAAACCCCTAGCACGGTGTCACACCTCCTTTTTACACCCCTGGGGGTATAAGAGAGTTTTTCCAATTTAAGTGACATTATTTGAAATGGGATTATTTATTTGATTTCAGAGTCGCCACTTGGGATAATTTAATTGGTGTCCCAAGTCACCGGTTTATTTTAAATCCCAAATCGAGGAAATTTCGACTTTCCTTTTGAAGTCTGCGAACCAGAAATTCTAAGTAAGGAATTCTGTTAACCCGGGAGAAGGTGTTAGGCATTTTCGGGTTCCGTGGTTCTAGCACGGTCGCTTAGCGATTTATACTTGGCTTAAATTGTTTAACTACTCATTTTTAGGACCTATGTGCATTTATCTCTTTACCACTTTTAAATCACTCACTTGATTATTCATAATTAAATAATTGAGTTACGCGTACGTATACTCTTTTCCTTTAGCGCGTCAAAAATCATGTCACACGAACGTGTCCACAATTAATAACGCTTTGTTTATTTTATTAAGAAAAGTTTGGTTGAAGTTGCGCGAACGCACCCCTCGAGTCATTTTTAGAATTAAATTTGCGATTATGTTACGCGAACATATACATAATCACAATGCTAGTCTAAATCAAGCCTAAAGCAAACTACGGGTATTTAAAGAATTAATTACATCTAAGTTTATATTAACTAAAACAGGGCCAGGGTAATTTTAGCGAAAATGGCACACCTCCAAGAATTGTTTTTTAAAAAAAAAGATTAATCTTGATTGAACATCCGAAATTTAAACCCAAAGCTGTTGAGTAGCGCATAGAGCCCAAGCAGCAGGCCCCAAGCTGATCACAGAAAAGCAACTAGGCCAATTGCAGGCCCATGGAATTAATACAAACTTCCCTTATCCTTTTCTTTTAAGACCAAAAGAAGGGTATCAACACTTATTGGGCTCAGAATACTGAGCCCAGATGCAAGTTATGTAATTGAACCCAAGGCTAAACTCAAAAGAAATTAGTAGTTGAAGCCCAAACATTACTGCTACACAAATTTATAAATAAACGAACAATTGATTCTGCCACTAAAGGAATCTGGAGCCTTAACCATATTGATTAACATAAAGCTGGAGACTCGATGGAAGTTAGCATTTTTCAAGACCTTCATTTGATAAAAAACGCGGCAGCCATACTTTTCAAACAAATTAAAACCAAAGCCCAATGTTTAATTACAACAAAAGATAAAACTATTCTAATTCAATAATTCGTTTGTGGAGCATTTAACAACATCGGATTTTGAATAAGAAACTGTTCATGAGCTACATATTGTATTTGGTGTATTATTTCTACTGATTTTTAACAAAAGTCACCAAAATAAATAAAGCTTGAAACTAGTACATAAAAAATCTAGAATACTAACCAAAGTCACTATTATTCTAATGGATTTAACATGCCAATACAAATAGTAGTATTTATTTGTTTCCTTTTCCCGACTTATCAACAGTGCATCAGAAAGGTTGAATTAGAAAGCTCCTAATTGGATTGAAAAAGAAACACCAAACTACAATCCTTATATCATGTTCAAAGCTTTATGGAAACTGGAAAAAAATGTTTACTAAGCATAATTTATACACAAGCTAAATCTTGAAAAAAGAACATTGAGTTGGGCTAAATTTGTGTTGAAAATCTTGTAGTAATATTTCAACACTCAAATATCATAGTGTGAGGTAAAAATAGGTAAACCCATTTATTAACTAACAAAAACTCATTCAAATCCATCAATAGCTTATTCTGCCAACTCAGAATCTTAACAGAGCAAAACGAATCAAGAACAAACGGAAAAAAGTAATAGAACTTAAACTTAGACAAAGCACACTTTATCAATAGGAGAATCAATAGGTATTACAGCAAAATTTCATCCTTGATTCAAATATAAGTTAAAATTTACATACCTCAAGCAAAGAAACAGACTTGGCAAAATCAAATAAAGGCTACAAGAACGAAGAAGAAGAAGCTCAGCAGATCAGCAGTACGAATCCAAAAAAATCAATAGCAAATCCACAGCTTTGAGAACCAGAAATAGACTCAATCCAAACCCATTCTCGCACAATCAGAATCTTACACCTTTTCTAGATTTGTTTTGAAACAAATTAAACTTCAAATCAACAAACAAACTCAAACCATACTTTTTATTCTTTTTTTTTAATAGAGGCAAACTAAAATTTTTAAAGGGAAAGAAAAGGGCTTGAAGAGTATGACAACTCTAAGAACCCTAGAAAAATCTTTCACTCTCGAAAATATTTCCAAACTTTTCTTCCGTTTTTTTTATCCTCCCTTTTTCCCCTTTTTTTCAACTTAGAAGACTTACCTCATATATATAGAGCCCTCGAAAATTCTCGAATCTTCCGCCCAAATATCCGAAAATCTTCAAGTTTTTGAATGATTTTTGGGACAAATGGAAGGCATGGATCGATTTAAATCCATCCACGACTCCCATTCATCCAGCAAATCATTCCTATAGTATAAGAATCCGCGGTTTTGAAAGAATATCGTACTCCTCTGACAAATCCGTTGAGGATAAGGTGACGTGGAGGGGGGAACCAATGAGTGAACTCGCTCAAAACTCAAACGAGTTAAGGCGAGTTGAGTGCGAAGAAGAAGAACGGTAGAGGGGGGCGTCGTCTCTGATTTCCTAGGTTTAGGGTTCAAATGGGGGAAATAATTATAAGGAGGCTTTTATATTTAAGAAGAAAACGGGTCGAACCGGCGGGTTGGCCCATTTTAGCTGGGCTGAACCCGGTTTAATTGGACTGGGGCGGTAAGGGAGGAGGGTTCTTTGGGCTGGAGAGTGTTAATGTTTAAGGGGAAGAATTTGGGCCGAAATTGGGGTATTTAAAATGGCCCAAAATCAAATGAAACTCTTGTCTTCAATTAATTTCTTTTAATCCTTTCTTTTTCTTTCTTCTTCTTTTTTTTTTTTAGAAATCCTAAAATTAAAAAGAATCCTAAATTATGTAAAATCAAGTTAATTAACTAATTATAAAATTGTAAACATTGCTTAAATCTATTTTAAAAGTTGAAAATCAATAAACTAAAATTAAAGACAAAAAAATGTGAAAATGAGCTATTTTTTTTTTGTGATTTTCAAATTTTATAAAACAAGTAATTACGGATTAATTCTAAAAGTATAAAAATAAATCATAAATGCAATGCATGAAATCTTTGGTATTTTTATGATTTGGAATAAAAAAAATTAAACAAGCAAGAAAAATGTAAACAATTAATAAAATCTACAAAATTCCTAAAAATGATTAATAAAAAATTTATTTTCTTAGATTTTGTAGGAATATTTCATGTATGGCAAAAATCACGTGCTCACAGCTGCCCCTCTTTGCTCGGAGACACGAAGGGTTTTCGGGCAAAGATAAAATGAGCAATTATGAGAGATTTTTGCCCGTTTGAAACTCCATGAGAAGCATTTTTTTAAGGAGTCTTACCGAACCTTGCTTCAGAGGTTGCCTACATATCCTTGGCTATAAAGGAATCAGATCAGTGTAGTTCTGGAAGTTTTGGTAGCAGGGACTACCGGGAAGCTGTGGTTTCACTGTTGTTGTTGCTGTTTCTGCTTGCTGAGCTCCTTATTACACCAAAAAGGAAAATCTAAAGCTAAGCTAGCTAGGCCTATCAGCTACGAGTTACAAGATTCCTATCTATAAATCTCTTAAAACTTGATCTTGAGTCTTAGCTAATTTTGCTGAGGACCCCGATCTGAATCTTGATGCTCGTCATCTGTAGGTGCTGGTTCTTTCTTCAACTTTGGATCAAGGCGGGACATGCGAAGCTTGTGACTTCAATCATATCCTGAGCAGTCTGCGTCTTCCTCCGCTTCAGCACTCTGAGTTTACTTCTTTTTTTGTTCTTTTCTTCTTTTGGATTGAGACTCATTCTTTTGGTCGTCTCAAACCTTGTGCCTTGAGGCCAAACCTGCTCAGACACCAAAACAAACAAACTAACGAAATTTTTCTGCCCCAGTTTTCATTAGAAAAATTTCGTGAGTTATTTGTAACTAAAATCTAAACTATTTCTTCTTCTTCTTTTTTTTTTGATAAAATAAAGATTATGTGTCTTTAGGAGAAAGAGATTAGGTAATGGGGCCCCAACGTTGGCAAAAGGCGACTAGGGAATGGAGGTCCTATGTCTAAAATCTCAACTAAGAGATTGGAGCCCTAATGTTGGCAAAAGGCGACTAGGGAATGGAGGCCCTATGTCTAAAATTATCAACTTAGGGATTGGAGCACTAATGTTGGCAAAAGGCGACTAGGGAATGGAGGCCCTATGTCTAAAATCTCAACTCAGGGATTAGAGCCCTAATGTCGGTAAAAGGCGACTAGGGAATGGAGGCCCTATGTCTAAAATCTCAACTCAGGGATTGGAGCCCTAATGTTGGCAAAAGGCGACTAGGGAATGGAGGCCTTATGTCTAAAATCTCAACTCAGGGATTGGAGCCCTAATGTCAGCAAAAGGCGACTAGGGAATGGAGGCCCTATGTCTAAAATCTCAACTCAGGGATTGAAGCCCTAATGTTGGTAAAAGGCGACTAGGGAATGGAGGCCCTATGTCTAAAATCTCAACTCAGGGATTGGAGCCCTAATGTTGGTAAAAGGGTAAAAGATTGAGGTTGGGAATCCCAAGCTATATATTTTTTCAATTTTCATTTTTCAATAAAATGCAAGAAAGAAACTTGGAGTGAAATTCCCTTATTTGGAGTGGTTGTTGCGGCAAGCTGTTTCTAGCTCTTGCGCATCTTTTCCCTTTCGGTTGCACTTGCTTCTCACACAATTGCTTTGGGTTGCACCTGTTTCAACTTTTCAAACAAAGAACAATTGTTAGTTTGAAATGGTGGTTGGTTTTGTGGCCTTCATCATTTTTGATCACTTGATCTTGGCTCACTCTTTTGGTTGGAAGCTTTGTTGTTTGCTGGCTTTTCTGAAGATTGATCTCTATCCTAATAACCGAAGAGCTCAACTTTCAAAATTCTCATGACGGCTTATAGGCTTTGACTTTTTCATTTTATTCTGCCTCTAGGGGCTTTGACTTGGGATTTCTTTTCATTTTCAATAAGTTCTGATTTCAAAGCATCAGTTATCATGGCCAATCAGGATCGACTTGATGCACCTGCTGAGGCTGGGAACTTTTTATTTGGACTTGGCTTTCATTAAGCAGAACCCTGTAAAACCAATCTTGCCACCTTTTGTTTGTATTAGTTTCGGAACAGAGTTAGACCGAAAGAGATTCAAGGAAAAGTAAACAAAGGACAAGAAAATGAATTTAAAGGAGAAGTGTCCCTTTCGGGGAGGAAGGACGGACTTATCTGGGATGCATGCAGGCTTCAAATAGACATGACATGCTTCTTGGACTAGACAACTGATCCGCACAACTATCCGACTTCTCATAAACCCATTGCGATCCGTATTTCAAAAACCGAGAAAGCTTGCCAGGACTCTTTCAATACCAATGGTGGTGAGGGGTTTCTTCTTCTTCGATCAACGGCGCCCTTTGCGGGTTTTTTCCAATCAACCTCTCTCATTTCTCTTCTCACCATCGTCTGATAGTGCTCTTTACGAGTTTTCACTAAACAAGCTCTCTCATTTTCAATTTCTCTGCTCACTGTCGCCTTATGGTGCCCGTATTTCTCTCATTTTAATTGTATCAGATCCAAACAGTCGTTTTTTCTAATTCCGATGCTCTGCTGATTGATCAGAAGGACTTGAACAAGGTTTGGGTGAAAAAAATCTGGATGAAATTACAACATTGGAACCGTTCACGTAGGCTCATTGTCGAACCATTATAACATCTGGCCCAGCTTCACTTTTGGGGGAAACTGGATTTTTGTTTTGGTATGACTGAACCCTAGAGAGAGGCTGCCTACGTATCCTTTCAGAATCAAGTCGAACGTAGTTCAGAGAAACATTTTTTTTTACAAACGTCTTCGAGTTCCAAAGAAGGTAATGAAGGAAAGGTAACCAGCTCAATGGGTTAACAAAGGATTGGAGTGTTTGGGGTAGCGAGAATGAAAGCCTTCGTCATCCCAATCGGGCAATGTTGTCACTGCAGAAAGATTAGACATAGTACCTTTTGACCGCGTCTGCGTTCACAGCTGCCTCGGGGTCATTTCCTTCGATATCTCCCAGATATAACGCTCCTCTTGGTAATATCTTTCGGATAATATATGGGCCTTTCCAATTAGGAGCAAATTTGCCTTTTACTTCCAGATGATGGGGAAGAATACGCCTCAGAATGAGTTTCCCTACTTCAAAATTTCTAGGCCACACTTTCTTGTTATAGGCACGGGCCATTCTTTGTTGATACAACTGCCCGTGGCAAACTGCGACCATCCGCTTTTCGTCAATCAAGGCCAACTATTCCAAACGGGTTTTGACCCACTCACTGTCTTCAATTTCAGCTTCCACAATGATCCGGAGAAAAGGGATTTCGACCTCAGCGGGTATTACGGCTTCAGTGCCGTAAACAAAAAAATACGGGGTTTCTCCAATCGATGTGCGCACCGTAGTGCGATATCCCAACAATGCAAAAGGCAGCTTTTCATGCCACTGCCCTGAACTTTGGATCAACTTTCTGAAAATCTTTTTGATGTTCTTGTTTGCTGCTTCGACGGCACCATTGGCTTTAGGGCGATAGGGAGTAGAATTCCGATGCGTTATCTTGAACTGTTCGCATATCTCCCCCATCAAATGACTATTCAAGTTTTCATAGTTGTAGGGATACTGAAACGACAGATAAGATTGGAGTGCATGAAATCTACCATGGCTTTCTTGGTGACGGATTTGAGAGTGATGGCTTCAACCCACTTCGTGAAGTAGTCAATGGCAACTAGTATGAATCGGTGCCCATTTGAGGCTTTCGGCTCGATTGGCCCGATGAAATCCATACCCCAAGCAATAAATGGCAAAGGTTCTGACATGGGATGCAGTTCTATGGGAGGTGCATGAATCAAATCACCGTGCACCTGACATCGATGACACTTCCGAACAAAACTAAAGCAATCATTTTCCATGGTTATCCAGTAATAGCCTGCTCGAAGGATTTTCTTTGCTAAAATATACCCGTTCATGTGGGGTCCGCATACTCCCACGTGTACCTCATGCATGATTCTTCCAGCCTCCTCTGCGTCAACATATCTTAACAAGTTGAGGTCCGGAGTTCTTTTGTACAAGATGTTACCACTCAAAAAGAAACCACTCGCGTGCCGCCTAATGGTTCTCTTCTGGTCTCCACTAGCTTGCTCAGGGTGTTCTTATGTTTTCAAAAACCTTTTGATGTCATGATACCATGGCTGGGTATTTGGCGTCGTTTCAACCATATTACAATAACCATGCCTTTCCCGAATTTGGATTTCCAAGGGATCAATACGGGCATTGCCTGGGTATGGCAGCATTGAGGCTAAAGTGGCAAGTGCATCAGCTAATTCATTGTGGCAGCGAGGAATGTACCTGAACTCTATTAACTTGAATCGTTTACCAAGTTCTTCCACATGTTGCCTATAAGGAATAAGCTTGTTATCTCGGGTTTCCCATTCTCCTTGAGCTTGTCGAATAATCAAATCTGAGTCTCCCATGATTACCAGTTCTTCGACATCTTGGTCGATTGCCATGTTCATACCCATAATGCAAGCTTCGTACTCGGCAGTGTTGTTTGTGCAGAAAAACCGGAGCCTATTTGTGGCCGGATAATGCTGGCCAGTGGGCGAGATCAAGATTGCCCCAATTCCAACACCTTTTGCGTTTACCGCTCCATCGAAAAACATTTTCCAAGCATTGATGTCTTCGGATATCGCCTCAACCGAGTTTACCTCTTCATCTGGGAAGTAAGTATATAAAGGCTGGTATTCATCATCGACCGGATTTTCAGCCAAATGGTCTGCTAACGCCTGGGCTTTCATTGTCGTGCGAGTGACGTAGACTATGTCAAATTCGGTGAGCAAGATCTGCCACTTTGCTAACCTCCCAGTGGGCATTAGTTTCTGGAATATGTACTTTAAAGGGTCCAACATGGTAATGAGGTAGGTGGTGTAGGCCAGCAGGTAATGCCTTAGCTTCTGAGCAACCCAAGTTAAAGCACAACAAGTTCTTTCCAACAAGGTATATTTGGCCTCGTAGCTTGTGAACTTTTTGCTCAAATAGTAGATTGTCTGTTCCTTCCTCCCGGTCACATCATGTTGTCCGAGGACGCATCCAAAAGAATTCTCCAAGACTATCAGATATAAGAAAAGAGGCCTTCCTGGTTCAGGCGGGACCAATACTGGCGGGTTCGACAAGTATTCTTTGATTTTCTTAAAAGCTTCTTCGCACTCGCCTGTCCATTTAATCGCTGCATATTTCTTTAACAACTTAAAAATGGGTTCACATGTGGATGTCAACTGGGCAATGAATCGGCTGATGTAGTTCAATCTTCCGAGCAAACTCATGACATCTTTCTTGGTTCTTGGAGGAGGCAAATCTCGAATGGACTTTATCTTGGTTGGGTCTAACTCGGTGCCCCTCCGACTGACTATGAATCCCAAAAGTTTGCCAGATGGAACTCCGAATGCACATTTGGCTGGATTCAGCTTCAGATCATATTTACGCAGCCGCTCGAAGAATTTTCTCGAATCCCGCACATGGTTATCTTGAGTCTTGGACTTGATGATCACGTCGTCCACAGACACCTCTATATCATGGAAAATGGTTGTCATGGCTCTCATGTAGGTTGCCCCGGCATTCTTTAGACCAAAAGGCATGACCCTGTAACAATAGGTTCCCCAAGGTGTCGTAAATGATGTCTTCTCTGCATCATCCTCGTCCATTAGGACTTGATGATATCCAGCGTAACAATCCACAAAAGACTGTATCTCATGTTTGGCGCAGTTGTCAACGAGGATGTGGATATTTGACAAAGGTAAATTATCCTTAGGACTTGCTTTGTTCAGGTCCCTGTAATCCACACACACTCGGGTTTTCCCGTCTTTCTTTGGAACCGGAACTACATTGGCTAACCAAGTGGTGTATCGAACCACTCAAATCACTCCCGCTTTCAACTGTTTTGTGACCTCTTCTTTGATCTTGTCACTGATATCAGTTTTAAACTTTCTCTGTTTTTGCTGAACAGGGGGATAATCAGGGTAAGTTGGCAACTTGTGAACCACCAATCAACACTGAGTCCTGGCATGTCGTCATATGACCAAGCAAACACGTCTTTGAACTCAAACAAGAGTTGGACCAAAGCATCCCCAGTTCTTTCATTCGCGTGAATGCTTATCATGGTCTCTTGGACCTCTTCTGAATTACCCAAATTTACTGGCTCAGTATCATTTAAGTTTGGCTTAGGTTTATTCTCAAATTTCTCCAGTTCTAGATTTATTTCCCTAAAAGCCTCTTCTTCATCACACTCTGGTTCTTGTCTCATTATTTCACAGTTAGACAGCATTTAGATCTAGGCATGAAGTCCGCAAGCATGTCATGTCATTTAAAGCCGCATTATTAGAACTGAAAGAGAAAATAAAGAGAAAAATAACCAAATCAGAAAGAATAAAGCAATTTGGATGATGAAATATTGATTTCATTTCATTGAAATTAAAGATAACAGGGTTTACATTGGAATTTAAAAGACAGAAAACTAAAGAAAACATCCGAGTAACACCCTGTAATAACTCGTGATGCAGGAAAAGTGGCAAGACAGGTCTACCAGGATTCCCGCCTGATTGGGAATGGCGTAGCCTTCCAATTTTGCAGTTTGGCATTAGGTCTCATATACAACACCTCAGCGGTGCTTGAGCCTTCCCCTGGTTGAACCATGTGGGCTTCATACAATATCTTCCTCATGGCCCCACAGATCTCTTTGATTTCTTTGGCCGGAAAGGCCTTATCTTCCTCTTCCTCATTGTATTTCGGCTTGATAAATGTTCTGCAGAGATGGGGCACCGATTGAGGCAAAACCCAACCATCATTCTTGCTATCATTTGCCCATTTTACATCATCTGGCGTGGGTCGGAAGCCTATCCCGAAGAACTTTTCATTGGCTGCCAAGGTAACAGGTTTAGTTATTCCTTGCAATGATTTCCCGAGCCCCTTCCCTGGTTTGAAACCATGTCTGATCATTTATTTGGCCACCATGATTGATGCATTAGAAAGAAAGGGTTGAGGGCAAGGGTTTCCCTCATCATACTGGTCTGCGACCACAATTTCAAAGTCTTGATAAATTATGTGCTCACTCCCCTCTCTTTCTTCAAGACATGGGACTGATGGGTCCCGATAAATTGAATGCTCGTCTTCCCCGTGGACTACAATCTCTTGATCTTCGTGCTCAAATTTTACCATCTAATGGAGGGTAGAGGGTACAGCCCCTGCTGCATGAATCCATCGCCTCCCCAAAAGAAAATTGTAGGATGTGTCCATGTCCAGAACCTGGAAGGTTATTTCAAAGTCTACTGGGCCGATGATCAGAATCAGATCAATTTCTCCAATTGTGTCCCTTTTTATACCATCGAAAGCTCGTACACAAACATTATTGGGTCGAATTCTTTTGGTCCCGATTTCCATGCGCTGGAGAGTTGAGAGTGGGCAAATGTCTACCCCAGAGCCTCCGTCCAACATAACCCTTTTCACATAGTACCCTTCACCTTTGACTGTCAGGTGCAGGGCTTTGTTATGGGCGGCCCCTCTTGGGGGCAAGTCATTTTTGCTGAAGGAAATCTGGTTAATTGCGAAAAACCTTTCGGCCATCCTCTCCAATTGTTCTACAGAAGTTTCAATAGGAACATATGCTTCGTTAAGGGTCTTGATCAATACCTTCTGATGTTCAGTGGAGTTCTTCAGCAAAGCCAACAAGGAGACTTGTTCAGGAAATTTTCGAAGCTGGTCGATCACCTCATAATACGCCATTTTCATCTTTTGAAAGAAAGTCTCCGCTTATTGGGCACTCACGGGCTTCTTAGATGGGAAGAGTTTTTGAGTGGCGTTGTTCACCTCTTCCAAGTTAGAATACTTTTCAACGGGGTTATTTTCTTGGACTTCTCCTGAGATTTCTTTGCCCTTATAGGTCACCACCGTTTTGTTGTAATTCCAGGGCACAGCGGTAGGATCCGTCATGGGCTTTTGCAGTGCGCGGCCAATAACCATGGGCTCACCCAGCCTTGGTGGATTAATTGGCCCCCTCATCACATAAACTCCCTTGGGCACATACATTTGGGTTGCCCTGTTTAGCTCGAATCTTTTAGGAGGACTCAAAGTCATCTGTTTTTCTTTGCAGCCTCGAGGGACATAGAGTACAACATCTTTAGGAGGCGTTTCCCCAATTCCCGCTTCGACTTTCTTTGTTGATTTTGGAGGGGTGATTTTATTCTTTTCCTCCCCTTTGTCTTGCTTCGGGGCAGTTTTGGTTTCTTTTCTATGTCAGCAATGGCAAGGATGGCCTTCAATGCTGGGTCAAATTCCTTATCCTCACAAATCATCCCGATTACTGGCCCGTTGTTGTAGGCTGGCAGTGGGTTATTAGTCACATTGGGGACATCCTCATCCCTTAGCACTATCTTCCTTTGTTCTATCAAATTCTCCACTGCTCTCTTCAGAGTCCAGTAATCATCAGTGTCGTGCCCTTCTGCCCCTGACTGATAGGCGCATCGGGCACCAGCTCTGTAAGCGGGAGATGCTGGGTTTTGCATAGTTTGAGAAACCGGCTGTAGCAGACCCATTAGGACAAGCTTTGGGAAAAGGCTGGAGTAGGATTCGCCGATTTGTGTGAAATTTGGCCTTTTAGGTGGTTCACGAGGGGGAAAATTGTTTTGTGGAGGACAGGGGTTGTAGTGGTTTTGGTAAGGAGGTTGATTTCTAGGAAATGGAGCTTGGTTACGGTGGGCTTGTTGCTGTGGGCAGACATAAGATTGAGCATTCATGTCCGTGTATGGATGAGGAGCATATGTCATGTCTTGGTAGGGGTAATAGTGTTGCAGGGTCCTTTCTGGGAAAAGGGATCTGGGAGTACGGTATTTTCTTGCGCCCGACGCTGCCATAGACGTTTCTTCCTTCTTCTTGCCTTTTGCTATTCCTCCAGACCCACCCTGAATGGCTTGGGAGGTAGCTCTGATAGCGGATTGGCTTAGAATTCTACCCGTTTTCAAACCATTTTCAACCATTTCGCCAATCTTGATGGCTTCAGCGAATGGTTTACCCATTGCGGACATCATATTTTGGGAGTAGTCAGCTTCTTGGGCTTGGAGGAAAACTGTGACCATTTCGATCTCGTCCATCGGAGGCTTTACCCTAGAGGCCTGCTCACTCCATTTAACTGCGTACTCTCGGAAGCTTTCTGAGGATTTCTTCTTCAAGTTTGTCAATGAGTTCCTATATGGAGCAATATCAATGTTGTACTGGAACTGCCTGACGAAATCTCTAGCAAGATCATCCCAGATATGCCACCGGGACATATCTTGGTCCATGTACCACTCAGATGCGATGCCAATCAGACCTTTTCTGAAATAGGCCATCAGGAGTTCTTCCTTTCCACCGGCTCCTCGCAACTGGTTGTAATATCTCTTGAGATGAGCAATAGGATCACTGTGCCCATCATACTTCTCAAATTTTGGGGTTTTGAATCCCAATGGTAGATGAACATGAGGGAACATACATAAGTCAGCATAGGATACACTTTTCTGCCCACTCAAACCTTGTATGCTTTTGAGACTCTGTTCCATACTCCTCATCTTCCCCGCAATCTCTTCTTGCTCAGGGGTTTTGATAGTTTTTTCTTGCCCCACAGTGAACTCATATCGAGGTGGTTGAGAGTAAGTGTAGGTGGGAAACTACGCAGGTTCCAGTGGGAGAGATGGTGTTTGGAAGGTGAATGATGATGGGTCAAAGTTGGGTCTGGCAGCGTAGGCTGTGTAGTAGCTGAGCACGGCGGAGCAGTGAAAATATTTGAAGTCGCTCCTGAAGCTAACACCTGGGGGCGAACCTCAGAAGGTGTTCCAACAAAGTGGGTCGAGATGGTAGGATATCCAAGTGGGGTATTGGGGTGACTGATCGGGATATTGGAGGCTCCACCCGCCCTAGGAAAAAGATCTGGAAATCTAGGGATTGCACTTGGTGGATCTCTTCCATTTGACCATGCGTCCCACATTTCCATCATGCGGAGACGCAATAACCTGTTTTCCTCGGCAGCTGCCGATTCTGAAGTCGGGATGCCCGAGATCGGACTCTCATCTGCAATAGGAATTGTTGGCAAAGTGATTTCTGAAGACACTTCAATGCTACCTTTCGACCTCGTGAAGTATGGATGTGAATCCAGACTACCACAAAACCAACCACCTTACTATAGAACCTGTTCTTGACAGTAGACAACCAACTGGTTAGTTTGAAACAAATAACACATAGGTAATCGCACGTTGGGGTGTGATGCACCTATACAGTTAAACGTCTTTCTACATGTTTCGCAACGGTTGCATGTTTCATCCCAGTTTTGCTTATTTTCCCCAAATTTTCTCTTCTTGCCTCATCTGTTATTCCTTATTTTCCTCTCTTCTCTTTCCTTTCTCTCCTTTTTCTGTTTTTTTTTTGCTCTCTTTTCTTCTTTTTTTTGGCTTTTCTTCGGTTCTTTCCTCTTTTATTTAAATTGTTTACAAAAATCATGACCGGATCCGATAAGAATTGCCTACGTATCACGATACCGCGTGAATCAGATCATAACGTAGTTCAAGAAGTAAATGCGAAAAAGAAAAGAACAATTTTTGTGGGTTTTCAAATTTTCATTAATACAACTTTACTGAATTACAAAAGACTCAAAACATACCTTTTCTAGGACTTTATGACTCAGGACATGCCTTTTCTAGGAATTGAAAACAGACTCGAAATATGAAAACTACAGACTCGGAAAAAAAGAAGAAAATACAATCAAGAAAACATTAGTGCCTCCAACCCTACCTTAGGAACACCGACCGGTTTTGTAGCTGGCCTACTTGCCATGTCATCTTGGAGCCGATAGAGTTCTTCCATTATCTGACGGACGAAGATCATTACAGTGGCGAAAAACATAGATCTTGTCATGTCCTCACACGCACTACATTTCATGGTGATGTAGTCAGCAATCCTTCGAACCCTCTCTCTTATGATGCCCTTCTCTTGCAACAAACGGCCAATCTGACGGGATCTAGCCTCTAAGACTTGGGTGGCAGCGTGATTTTGCTCTTGCAAGTGCTGTAAGTCCTCTTCCAACCGTGCCATTAAGGCGTAACAATGTTCTCTCTCGGCCCTAAAAGTTTTGGCTTCTTTAGCCATTTCACCGTCGAGGTTGCCAATCGCCTTTTCCCAACCTGTGACCCCTCTTTCATATCTTTCTTTCATCTGTTGAACGAAAGCTGCACGCCCTTCGGCCTTTTTAGCCAACTTCGTTCGTGCTTTTGCTAGTTCAGACTCAGCTTTCTGCAAGTCATCTTCACAGTTACGCACCTTTTGAGTAAGGTTATAAATGATCCTTTCATCTTTCCTGCTTCGGCCCGGATTCTCGGCTGCTATTTTCAGCTGTCGAACCTAGGCCCTGAGAGCTTCATTTTCTTGAACCAATCTTCTCCTCTCACCCTCGGCCTCTTGTGCCTGTAAATCATTGTTGAAGGTGACATTTCTCAACTCTTCTCGCAGATCATGGATGGTGGCCCGATATTCCTTTTTCTTTTTCTCCCCAAGCTAACCTTTCCTGAATTTTGTCATCAAAAGCTTGAACATGGGGCCTTTTGGCGGGCCTCATAGATTCGGGCTCGGGTTCCGGCTCATTGTACACATAAAAACTCCTTTCAAACCAAGCAGCATAATTGGGATCAACTTCGTCCTTAGCTGGGTCTGGAACTTGGGTGTTACTTTTTAGATACCGACAACAATTCTAGTATCTTTGAACTAAAGCCTTGGGTATCATTGCTTCTGGGTGTAGTTCAATAACTTGAGTGCTTAGGTCTGCCTCTTCGGGTATCACCTGATATCTTCCCAGTTGTCTCAGAACTCTTGGGTCTCCTAGAAACAGCCTCTCTACCCTTCGGGGTAGGGATAAGGTCTGCGTACATATTACCCTCCCCATACCCCACCTGTGGGATTATACTGGGTTGTTGTTGTTGTTGTTGTCTCAGAACTCTTTGTGGTGCATATGGTTGTATACTTCTCGCTCCCATTATCATCAAATAGCCCTTTGAAGAGGTCATGTAGATGATTTCTATTGCTGGGAGCCATCCTATGGTCCATTCAATTTGATGTGCTCTCAATTTCCTCAAATAGGAAACCCATGCTTCAAACCCTAACGGTGGTTTGTAATCTTCCACCCTTTCCTCATACTTTTTGATGAAATTGTTCCCGTCTGAAGCATATCTCATTAACTTAGGATGGCGATGAAGGTGCTCGATCATCCACATCTGAAGAAGAATATCGCAGCCTTCGAAAAACTGACCCCCAGATTTGCACAATGTTAATGCCCGGTAAATGTCCGCCAACACTAATGGGACAAGTGTGTGATCTTTTTTGTCGACGAGGACCTGTGCGATTCTGGTCATATGAAGGTCTATTGTACCCTCAAAATTCGGAAATACCATGATTCCCAGAAATGCCACGATGAAAGCAAACCGTCGATGAATTTGCCATATGCTCTTGTCCTGTTTGTTATTCAACCCCTTCTCATGTCTTTCAAACCAGGCCGAGTGTCTAAACCTGAAATACAGGAAGTAGAATGAACAACTCCCTTTACTTACACGGTCCTTGCTCATTTGTTTGCTAATTTTCAAAAGATCGAAGAATTTCTGTACTGAGGGAGCCCTGGGAATATTAGTTGCTGCTTTCTTAACTTTTGGCCGAAATCGATGTACCCGGCTATTTCTTCCAGAGTGGGTGTGAGTTCAAAATTTGAGAAATGGAACACATTGTGAACGGGATCCCAAAAGGTCACCAAAGCCTTAATTAAATCCTCCTGTGGTTTGACGTGCATGATGTCTACCAGGGAACCCAGATGCTCTTTTACCCAAAGTTGGCCATCTTCATCTAAATCACCCCACCACTTACGTAGTTGCATCCGAGCCCTTTCTATGACAGATTGCGATGATTCCTGGACGGTATTCATTTGTACCTGTGGAGGGTTAATGTTAGGGTTGACTCTTGTGGACTCTTTTTGCAAAACAAGTTTTTTTAAAAAAAAAAAATCAACGGACAAGGACCCTTTTTATTGCTATGTTAGCAAAATGGTCGTTTTTGCAAACATGGCACCCTTCACAATTCAAAATGAATTTGAGGCCGGGGGTAGGTATTTTATTGGAAAAGATACCTTTGGCATGTTCCTCTCGAAAATAGCCTTTCGACAATTGGAATGCAATCTAAAGCTATTCCGGGTTGAAATGACTTAAGTACAACCGAAGCTGGGTTGGCATATTATTTTGACCAAAGCCCTGAAACACCTTTTTATTTTATGATTTGGTAAAAATGAGGCCGAACCTTATGTGGGTTGCCTACGTATCCCACATCCGGTGAGAATCAGACCTGCGTAGTTCGGGCAATTTTGGCATAAAAACATGATATTTGACTTACTCTTTTTTTTTGGAAAAAAAAAATCGGCAGAGTTTCGGAATATTTTAAAATACCAGGATTTTTAGAAACCGGTAAATTCTCTATCCTACCTCACTCTTGGTTTTTCTCTTTATTAACTGGTCAACATGCAAGCCGAAATAAATAAATATTCACATAGCACGTAGGATGCATCAGGGCGGTCTTTATTTTAGGTACACCTATCCTAGACGGACCAAACTCATGTGTTGAGTACCCAAGGTAAAATGCACGTGATGCAAATAAACGTTCCTACTAGGGATCTGGCATGAGGTTGCGTTATTCTAAGTTTAAAACCTGGGGTTTGTGGTCTAGACTTGGGTTTCCCGAGCGGACAACTGGGGCCGAAGAGGGGACAACGTACCGGGAGCACTAAAGTCTACCCGACCTTGTTGCTGGCCCAGCCTCGATCTATTTGGTATAATTTCTACAGAAAAAGTGGGTCGCGTGAATGTGTGCACCATTTTCAGAAGACTCAGATGGGTGGCGTAAGAAGACATTTAAATACAGTTCAAGTAATATCAAAGCGGTAAATGATAATTAGCACATTAAGTCCAAGAAATACAGTAATATCAACAAAAAATCGCATTATCAAGCTCGAATTCTTGAACCCTGAACCAGAGATTCTGGGTTCGATCCCCAGCGGAGTCGCCAGAGCCGTCACACCTCCTTTTTACACCCCTGGGGGTATAAGGGAGTTTTTCCAATTTAAGTGACATTATTCGAAATGGGATTATTTATTTGATTTCAGAGTCGCCACTTTGGATAATTTAATTGGTGTCCCAAGTCACCGGTTTATTTTAAATACCAAATCGAGGAAATTTCGACTTTCCTTTTGAAGTCTGTGAACCAGAAATTCTAAGTAAGGAATTCTGTTAACCCGGAAGAAGGTATTAGGCATTTCCGGGTTCCGTGGTTCTAGCACGGTCGCTTAGCGATTTATACTTGGCTTAAATTGTTTAACTACTCATTTTTAGGACCTATGTGCATTTATCTCTTTACCACTTTTAAATCACTCACTTGATTATTAATAATTAAAGAATTGAGTTACGCGTACGCATACTCTTTTCCTTTAGCACGTCAAAAATCATGTCACGCGAACGTGTCCACAATTAATAACGCTTTGTTTATTTTATTAAGAAAAGTTTGGTTGAAGTTGCGCGAACGCATCCCTCGAGTCATTTTTAGAATTAAATTTGCGATTATGTTACACGAACGTATACATAATCACAATACTAGTCTAAATCGAGCCTAAAGCAAACTACGGGTATTTAAAGAATTAATTACATCTAAGTTTATATTAACTAAAACAGGGCCAGGGGTAATTTTAGCGAAAATGGCACACCTCCAACAATTTAAAAAAAAAGATTAATCTTGATTGAACATATGAACTTTAAACCCAAAGCTGTTGAGTAGCGCATAGAGCCCAAGCAGCAGGCCCCAAGCTGATCACAGAAAAGAAACTAGGCCAATTGTAGGCCCATGGAATTAATACAAATTTCCCTTATCCTTTTCTTTTAAGACCAAAAGAAGGGTATCAACACTTATTGGGCTCAGAATACTGAGCCCAGATGCAAGTTATGTAATTGAACCCAAGGCTAAACTCAAAGGAAATTAGTAGCTGAAGCTCAAACATTACTGCTACACAAATTTATAATTAAACGAACAATTGATTCTGCCACTAAAGGAAGCTAGAGCCTTAACCATATTGATTAACATAAAGCTGGAGACTCGATGGAAGTTAGCATTTTTCAAGACCTTCATTTGATAAAAAACGCGGCAGCCATACTTTTCAAACAAATTAAAACCAAAGCCCAATGTTTAATTACAACAAAAGATAAAACTATTCTAATTCAATAATTCGTTTGCGGAGCATTTAACAACATCGGATTTTGAATAAGAAACTGTTCATGAGCTACATAGTGTATTTGGTGTATTATTTCCACTGATTTTTAACAAAAGTCACCAAAATAAATAAAGCTTGAAACTAGTACATAAAAAATCTAGAATACTAACCAAACTCACTATTATTCTAATGGATTTAACATGCCAATACAAATAGTAGTATTTGTTTGTTTCCTTTTCCCGACTTATCAACAGTGCATCAGAAAGGTTGAATTAGAAAGCTCCTAATTGGATTGAAAAAGAAACACCAAACTACAATCCTTATATCATGTTCAAAGTTTTATGGAAACTGGAAAAAATGTTTACTAAGCAGAATTTATACACAAGCTAAATCTTGAAAAAAGAACATTGAGTTGGGCTAAATTTATGTTGAAAATCTTGTAGTAATATTTCAACACTCAAATATCATAGTGTGAGGTAAAAATAGGTAAACACATTTATTAACTAACAAAAACTCATTCAAATCCATCAATAGCTTATCCTGTCAACTCAGAATCTTAACAGAGCAAAACGAATCAAGAACAAACGGAAAAAAGTAATAGAACTTAAACTTAGACAAAGCACACTTTATCAATAGGAGAATCAATAGGTATTACAGTAAAATTTCATCCTTGATTTAAATATAAGTTAGAATTTACATACCTCAAGCAAAGAAACAGACTTGGCAAAATCAAATAAAGGCTAAAAGAACGAAGAAGAAGAAGCTCAGCAGATCAGCAGTACGAATCCAAAGAAATCAATAGCAAATCCACAGCTTTGAGAAGCAGAAATAGACTCAATCCAAACCCATTCTCGCACAATCAGAATCTTACACCTTTTCTGGATTTGTTTTGAAACAAAATAAACTTCAAATCGACAAACAAACTCAAACCATACTTTTTATTCTTTTTTTTAATAGAGGCAGACTAAAATTTTTAAAGGAAAAGAAAAGGGCTTGAAGAGTATGACAACTTTAAGAACCCTAGAAAAATCTTTCACTCTCAAAAATTTTTCCAAACTTTTCTTCCGTTTTTTTTATCCCCCCTTTTTCCCTTTTTTCAACTTAGAAGACTTACCTCATATATATAGAGCCCTCGAAAATTCTTGAATCTTCCGCCCAAATATCCAAAAATCTTCAAGTTTTTGAATGATTTTTGGGACAAATGGAAGGCATGGATCGATTTAAATCCATCCACGACTCCCGTTCATCCAGCAAATCATTCCTATAGTACAAGAATCCGCGGTTTTGAGAGAATATCGTACTCCTATGACAAATCCGTTGAGGATAAGGTGACGTGGAGGGGGGGACCAATGAGTGAACTCGCTCAAAACTCAAACGAGTTAAGGCGAGTTGAGCGCGAAGAAGAAGAACAGTAGAGGGGGGGCGCCGTCTATGATTTCCTAGGTTTAGGGTTCAAATGGGGGAAATAATTATAAGGAGGATTTTATATTTAAGAAGAAAATGGGTCGAACCGGTGGGTTAGCCCATTTTAGCTGGGCTGAACCCGGTTTAATTGGACTGGGGCGGTAAGGGAGGAGGGTTCTTTGGACTGGAGAGTGTTAATGTTTAAGGTGAAGAATTTGGGCCGAAATTGGTGTATTTAAAATGGCCCAAAATCAAATGAAACTCTTGTCTTCAATTAATTTCTTTTAATCCTTTCTTTTTCTTTCTTTTTTTTTTTTTTTAGAAATCCTAAAATTAAAAAGAATCCTAAATTATGTAAAATCAAGTTAATTAACTAATTATAAAATTGTAAACATTGCTGAAATCTATATTAAAAGTGGAAAATCAATAAACTAAAATTAAAGACAAAAAAATGTGAAAATGAGCTATTTTTTGTGATTTTCAAATTTTATAAAACAAGTAATTACGGATTAATTCTAAAAGTATAAAAATAAATCCTAAATGCAATGCATAAAATCATTGGTATTTTTATGATTTGGAATAAAAAAAATTAAACAAGCAAGAAAAATGTAAACAATTAATAAAATCTACAAAATTCCTAAAAATGATTAATAAAAAAATTATTTTCTTAGATTTTGTAGGAATATTTCATGTATGGCAAAAATCACGTGCTCACACACGGTAGCACCGGGGACAGCTCCCCTAACCGAACAAGTACTGGAGAGATCAAGCAATAACTGGTCGATGACCGATCCTGTCATTGTAAAAATGCTCGAGGACCTCACTAGAAAGATCGAATCGGGCGAGAAAATGATTGAAGCCAGCGACAAAAAGGTCGATACCTACAACTCCAGGGTTGACCAGATTCCGGGCGCAACCTCGATCCTAAAAGGGATGGATTCGAAGAAGTTTATACAAAGGTCGTTCCCAGAGGAAGCGGCTTTGAAACCCATTCCAAAGAAGTTCAGAATGCCAGACCTCCCAAAATACAACGGGACCTCAAACCCCATTGAGCACATTACTGCTTACGCTTGCGCAGTGAAGGGCAACGACATAAAGGACGACGAGATCATGTCCGTCTTACTAAAGAAGTTTGGGGAAACACTATCGAAGGGGGCCATGATGTGGTATCACAACCTAGCTCCTAACTCCATAGACTCATTTGCTATGCTAGCAGACTCCTTCATAAAAGGACATGCCAGTGCCATCAAAGTAGCAACAAGAAAATCTGACGTGTTCAAGATCAAGCAGAGGGAGAATGAAATGTTGCGAGAGTTCGTATCTCGTTTTCAAATGGAACAGATGGAACTACCACCAGTCTTCGATGACTGGGCAGTGCAGGCCTTCACTCAAGTTCTGAATGAACAAATCTCGGTGGCTTCAAAGTAATTGAAATAGAATTTGGTCAAGTATCCCACTATGACCTGGTCGGACATCCACAACCGATACCAGTCGAAGATCAGGGTCGAAGATGACCAGCTAGGGGCCCCTTCGGGCTTAGTGTACCCAAGTAGGCTTCTGGCAAAGGAGCCAAAGCCAAATAAAGAAAGATATCAGCCATACATCGAAGGCAGAAGGAACGCCCCGAGGCACAACCCACCTCGCAATGATCTAAGGATAGACCGAGGACATAATCCTCGGGGACTCATCAATAGAGCCGGATTCGATAGAAATGCAGGGCCAATAGAGGTACCTCACTTATCAGAATACAACTTCAATGTCGATGTAGGACACCGTGTTCGCCATTAGTAAAATCAGAGACGCCAGGTAGCCTAGGCATGTACAATCAGATTCCTCACAAAGGAATCACAACTTAGTGTGTGAATTCCACAACACGCACGGCCACAAGACCGAGGATTTCCATTGACTCTGAGAAGAGGTAGCCCGATTGCTTAACAAAGGTCATCTCTGGGAATTCCTCAGTGATCGAGCCAAAAATTAGTTCCGATAAAGAGAGGCGACCAAGAAGAACGAAACAAATGAGCCACAATATGTCGTCCACATGATCTTGGGAGGCATCGATACCCCACTAGAACCCATGATGAGAAGGACAAAAGTATCCATCACCAGAGAAAAGTGACCACGATGGTATATACCCCAGGATGCCCTCACATTCAGCAAAGAGGACATCGAGACCTTGTCTCAACCCCCTAATGACAACTGGTAATCTCTTTCCTTGTAAATACATTTCAAATAAAATGTGTACTCGTGGATCTAGGTAGCTCGGCCAACATTATCAGGTCGAGGGTAATAGAGTAGCTCAGACTGCTTGACCAAATCGTGCCCGCCACTCGAGTCCTTAACGGATTCAACATGGCAAGTGAAACAACGAAAGGATAAATCACCCTCCCAGTCAATGTGGTCGGCACAACCCAGAACGTCAAATTCCATGTCATCGAAGGAGACATGAGGTACAACGCCTTGTTCAGGAGGCCATGGATACACTGCATGAAAGCAGTACCATCCACCCTCTAGCAAATGATGAAATTCCCGACAAAGGATGGAATTAAAACCGTCTATGGGAAATAGCATGCGGCAAGAGAAATGTTTGCGGTGCATGATATGGCACCGGCACCAATACCTCCACCCGCAAAGTGGCCAAAGGGCAATCAAACTACATCTTAGGTTAAGCCCGATTAAACAAAGCAAAGGACTGTGCCGCATCCTCATCACAAGCGAGTAGAACATATCGGACCTCGAAATGTCACCAGCACATCCCACACTAAGGTATAACCCTCTCCCTTTTCATTTTATATTTCACACTAACCCTTATGCAGGCGCTCGACCGAAGTAGTCAAAGCGCTAACCTAGCCCGAAGACCTTAAGGTTTCAAAGCATTCGTTGCACTCTTTTCCTTCAACCGAGTTTTTGTCCCGAAAAGTGTTTTACCGGCAATTTTTTTAATGAGGCAAAATTCACATAATACCTAAGGACGACTCGGCAAGTATTCAAGGCTTCTTTTGCAATCAACCTCGAAAACTGGGGGGGCATCCCCCCGGAAGGTCATCCACTCGGAAAAGCCAAGAAATGCCAAATGGGGTCCCAATAGGAAAACGATGTACCGGGCCAAACTGTCGAATGAATCGTGTCCATATAGCTGGGCTACCGACAGCAAAAACATGTACACTTGTACCAAGTAATCGAGGAATATCTTTTATCAAAGCATCTCACACTCCAAAAGAAACTCGGCACCTTTGCAAAAATGACTCCTCTGACAAAACGTCCCGAGCACTCGGGGACTAGCGTCAACAATTCAACACCTAAACGACCCCCGGGTCGGGACTCCAAACTTATAAGCCCTCAGTGAGGAAACCTGAAAATCACAAAACGTCTCCAAGGCCGAAAGTGTCCCGAACACTCGGGGACTGGCGTCAACAACTCACAACAACGCGACCCCCGGGTCAGAGCTTCGAGCTCGTAAGCCCTCAATGAGGCAACAACAAGATCACAAAATGACTCCAAAGCCAAAAGACGACCCGAACACTCGGGGACTGGTGTCAAAAACTCAAATGATCTCCGAGTCAGAAATTCTGAAATTGTAAGCCCTCAATGAAGCAATACCAAGTTTTTAAGTAATGGCTCCCGAGTCAAGAAACCCTCGACGACTTGGGGACTGCCGTGATGCGCCATCTCCCTCGATTTATCAAAACCTAAGGTCGTAAGGCCACATGCGGGCAGCCTCAGTCTTGTAAGACCTACATAAGGAAACAACAATATCTGTAAGACATCAACCAAGGCATGAGCAATACTTGCACCAAGTATCCAAAACTGTAAGATGTCAAAGGCATGTAAAACTTGTAAGAACTCACTAAAGGCATAAACCCGCTCTCAAAGTTTTGGCTATATATAAAACTAGTAAGACCCCTAAAAAGGCATACCCTCAATATAGATGTCGAAATTACTTCACTTAGGACTTAAAGGCTCTAGCCAAACACAAATTACTCTGGTCAAAAGGGTGTACCAGCCAAACTAACGCGACTTGGGGATGCCCGAACATCGCTATAAATCACAGGCCTTCAATTACTCCGAATATATTTCGGAAAGAACCGGTTAAACACGCTACCCTCAATATAGGCAAAAGCGCTTCGACCATGTCAGCTCTAAATCATAGGCTTTGAGATACTCAGCCTCCGAGCCAAACCTCTCGAGGTGCTCGATTATCGCCACATAACGACTCGTAATCGAGGTTTTTATCGAACCGTCGAAGAGTCAGGAAAAAATTATTTCAAAAAAGTCCTTAACGAGGGAAGAATAAAGCCAATAAAAGGTCGCTTCGACCTAAGGTGTATGAGCCATTGTCGCCAGCCCACACTAAAAGGCCGCATCGGTCCAAGGTGTAAGATCGATTATCGCCATCCAGCACAAATACAAAACTTGAGGGTCAAATGAGCTCGAGTCGAAATCCGATTCGGAGACTGAACCCAAATAGTTAACTAAATATGCCTAAGAGCAAAGCGTAAGAGCCATTGTCGCCAGCCCACACTAAAAGGCCGCATCGGCCAAAGGCGTAAGAGCCATTGTCGCCAGCCCGCACAAATACAAAACTTGAGGGTCGAATGAGCTCGAGTCGAAACCCGATTCGGAGACTGAACCCAAAACAGTTAACTAAAATGCCCAAGAGCAAAAGCATAAGAGCTCAAATGCCAACTTACACTAAAAGGTTGCTCCGACCCAAGGCATAAGAGCTCAAACACTAGCTTACACTAAATGGTCACTCCGACCTAAGGCATAAGAGCCATTGTCGCCAGCCCATCTAAAAGGTCGCATAGACCAAGCGCGTAAGAACCTACGGGCCAGCCTAATGAGCCCTAGGGCCATATCATGAATCTAAGGATTCCTACCAACTCAAAGACCAGTTCACCTGGCCAAATTCGAGACAGAAAGAGATACATAAGAAATAAAGCCACAAGGTTTTCTTTTCTACACATATACAAAAAAAACGCAATCTCCATCTACAAACATGCTTTGAAAAGGCTATATGCAGATGGAAAAATCTACGCTCCTTGGGAGATATGGCCTTCCAGCCTCGTCTTTGCTTTCTTCGGCATCGGACAGAAGTAACTGAGCATCATGCTTGTCCGCCCTCGCTCGCGCCAACTCTTCTAAGAGGGAGAAACCCCTAGCACAGATCCCCTCGAGAGTCTTTCTTCGAGACTTGCAACGAGCATATTCTTCAATCCTCTCTTCGCGGTCGAGGATCCTTCTCATCTCAGCTTGAGCATCGGTAGCGTCCTTTAAATAAATTGCCATCTCTTGGTCAACCTTAGTTCGGCTCATTACGGCTTCAGCCCGGGCATCAACGATCTCATCCCTGACCTTCGAAAGCTCGGACTCGAGCTTCGTAATCATATCTGTTTGAACCGAAGCGTTATCATGAGCTAAGCAAAGTTCATCCTCAAAAGCGGGAACTTTAGCTAGAGCACCCTTCCCCTCTAAAGCCTGAGCCTCTGCCTGAGCTTTTAGCTCATCATGCTCATGCATGGCTCGGCCAGCTTAATCCCGAAGGTGATCAAGGATAAATGAAGTGTTATCCTCAGAAGCTAGAAGGCAAAATGCATGCTCACCCGGGATAGAAAATTACCTTATCCTTCAAATAGCACTCATAATTCAAGCTCCAGCTCACCTCATATCGCAAGTGTACCAACTCGACTTCCTTTTCATTGCAAAGGAGCCTAAGGGATCTCTTGTCATCCAGAGCTTTCCGCATCCTGGCTTCATGATGAAGTAGCTTGGACATAAGCTTGTCAAAGGTCTGCAAAAGAAAAAAGGAAGGGAAGGCGCGAAGCTCGAAAGGCCTGTACCGAAACTCACCACGAAGTGAAGCTGTTGGGATTCCTCGAAGGCCGAGTGCACATCTGCCAACCTAGTTCCCTCAGCTTCGAAGGGTCGACTCTTGTCGAAGCACGGTCGTCGGAAAAAGAAGGCGATAGCAATGGAGAAATCATCTTTCAAGAACCAGGAATCATGGACGTGGTAGGCTCGGACGATGCTTCCGCTCTAAAGCCCGGTCCCGTTTTGCCTTACTTTGAGCGCCATCGCCCTATAAAAAACATCTCTCGCTTATTGTTGTCGTTCTTTAGCCCAGAAGCTGGCAACCCTTCCTTCTCTCCAGAGGAGTGCAACCTTTCTTCGGAATGCTCTTCGATGCCTACAATAGCAAGATTAATACGCATAAAGGGAAAATGCCTCTCCAAATAAAGAAGGGAAAGGAAAAAATAGCACAACTCGCACCATGATGTTTTTCTTCCCATCTGCCCCGGGACAAAGCTCGCCACTTGTGCTCATCATAGGTCGAGTGGGTCGCCAACTTCTGAACCCAATCCGGCAAATTAAGAACGTCGCTCGTTGCCCATGAAACAACTGTAGAAAAATAAAAGAAGGCACGGTTACGAAACCAGCTTTTACCATAGACAAAGCTGAGGAGGCACGGAATACACCACTTACGTGTATAGTTCCATTCCTCCGGGAATGTCATAAGCTCCACGAGGATAATGTCAGTGGTCCGCACTCGGACGAAGCGACTCATCCACTCCCGGTCTCGATCATCATTGTCATCAACAACAGAGGGCGTGGTCGATCTACATCGTAAGGTTAGCAGGCCTCGATGGTAAAAGGGCTGGTACAACCTAATAAGATGACTGAGCATAAGTTCAAGCCCCGCCTTCTTCGCAAAAACTCTCATCATCAACACTGTTCGCCAAAATGATAGGAGGATCTGCGCCAAGGTAACCCGATCTTTAAAACAGAAGTCGAGCAAAACACTATAAAGGGGGCCCAGTGTGAAAGGATACGTGTATGCATTCAAAACTCCATTGACACGATCCATGATGCCCTCATCCGGGGAAAATGTCTGTAACATTACTTCTCCCCCCATCCGCAGTCTTTTTTCACTAATTCAAGATGCTTTTCTCCTATCAAAGAAGTACTCTTCAAGGTATACTCTCGTTGGTCCTGAATGCCAGAGGCGGAACTCTCCCCTCTCTGCCGGACAGACCCCGACGTAGCAGCCATGGCTATGGAAAAATTAGAAAACTAAAGTAGGAATCTGTGCAAATATGTTAGTACTGAAGTAATGAAAGACTTGACGTAGAAAAAGAAAGGTGACTACTTAAAATGGTGGGATCTCCAAAGGAGTAGAAATGACCCTATATATGGAAAAAGCGGCAACGATGCGCCTGCCTAAAAGGCCAACGACATCATCGCCAGTCCCGAGGTGCTACGCGAAATCAAGGACCTCCATCAAAAAAGAAATTAGGCTTTAAGAAACCAATAACATCATCACAAAGTCCCGAGGTGGTACCCGACCTCGAAGACAACCATCAAAAAAAAAGTTAGGCCCTAAAAATCCAATAGCATCACCGCCAGTCCTGACGTGGTACCCGACCTCGATGACCTCCATCAAAAAAGAAGTTAGGCCCGAAAAAGCCAACAGTATCACTGCTAGTCCCGAGGTGGTACCCGACCTCGAGGACCTCCATCAAAAAAGAAGTTATGCTTTAAGAAGCCAACAACATCGTCGCAAAGTCCTGAGGTGGTACCTGACCTCGAAGACCTCCATCAAAAAGGAAGTTAGGCCCTAAAAAGCCAACGGCATCACTGCTAGTCCCGAGGTGGTACCCGACCTCGAGGACCTTCATCAAAAAATAAGTTAGGACCTAAATAGCCAACGACATCATCGACATTCTTGAGGTTGTACCCGACCTTGAGGACCTCCATCAGGAAACGGTTAGGCTCTAGAAATCCAATGACATCATTACAAGTCTCGAGGTGGTACCCGACCTCGGGGACTCTCATCAAAAAGGAGTTAGGCTCCAAAGAAATAAGCATTCAAGCTCCACTCACTTGGGCTTGGTCCCAGGGTGCCATCTGAATTCGGGTAGACCCTCGTTCGTGATCTACCTACAACACCTTAGGGCTATCTACGCTAAGTTCAAAGCAGGTTTCCAGGTGGCCAGGGTTTGAACGAACCTCCACTCGGGGACTGCTCTCGAAAGCTTAAAGGCAGTCCCTATCCTCGGACATCCGAACGAATTTCCTCAAAAATTACCGCGAGGTTTAAATGATAAATCGTGGTCTTAAGGCTCAAAACATTACTCTCCTTCAACTAGAAGTAAGGGTCCCGACGACCCAAGTTTATCGGCCCAATCCAGGCTTGATCCAAGGGTTCCGTAGGAAACCGTATTAATCAATCAAAGGTTAGGAAAAATACTATACATCTGGGCTCGATATTGGTAGCAGCCGATAAAATCATGCATTCAAAGTCTCCATAAATTCAAATAAAAGGAAATACAGCAAACATCAAAGACAAAATTGAAGAAACATCTTCACATTTGTAAATATTTGATTACAAAAGCCCACGAAGGGTCATTACATATGATTACAATAGTCCACAAGGGGTCCTTAAACAGAAATAAAGAAGAGAAAAAGTACACACGTAGCAAAAGACAAGAGCCTAATCTATTCTCAAAGGTTCATCCTCGGCAGCAGCATCTTCGAACACCACCTCCTTGGCAGTCTTATCATGACCCTCTAGAATGAAAACTTCAAAAGGGAATATGAATAAGAGGAAAGCGATGGAGAAGAGCAAAGTGACGCAGAAGAGGCAGAAAGGAAAAAAGAAGTGGCTGGGTGAAAAATCTAGTTAGTATGGATTTCGCCAGTGTAAAGCCACTTCTTGGGATGTTGCCCTGGTGCAGGATGCAACAGTTAGTAGATAGTACCACATCACTCCACGGAAAGCAAAGGGAGTGAGGCACCGTACCGGGTAATCGGGGGCGGTTAGCAGCTATCGGGGGCTGTGAGCAGTGGTGTATAGTCCGAACTCCCTAGTGAGCAGCGGTGTAGAGTCCAAATATTTCCCTGAGACAGGAGAAATCAGCCACTTGCTTCGTCATCCTGAGCAAACGACGAAAACAATAACAACAACAACAACAACAACAACAACAAAACGGTGTAATCTCGCTCGACAAAACAATGTCCAGGAGATAGGCTTTGGTATGGCTGATAGAAATGCCGCTGTATGATATTGAGGCCATGGGCCTTAAACATGGTGAACGACAATGGGTAAAGATGGAGAGAAGAGAAGGTTGGATAGATATGGGAAGACACTAGGGTTAAAGGTTAATCCCAGGAGGCTCCCATTTATAAAAAGAGTGGCAGTGTAACCGACGATGCCATTATTGCCCTTGAAAAACGTAACGGTAGGCACATTTAATGCGCTCTTGGGAGCTAAACCAGCGATGACATTATAGCTTTGAAGAATGAGAAATTGTAATGCTTTGAATAATCCTGGAGAAGTGAAACAACGGGACATTTCGGTTATCACATAGGCATGCATCATCGGTCTGACATCATCGCGGGAAGCTTGAAGAGTCGAGTGTCAAAATAGTTTCTTATTGCTCCTCTCTAAGAAATGCGGGGGTTATTTGTATACGGTGAAATCGGAGGGTCCAATTTCTTGCTATTAAGGAACTTCGGAAGATCACCTCGAAGGATTGAGGCCACGACCGAGTATCCTCCTTCGAGGGTTGTCGACGCTCGACCTCAGGGCAGTAATGATTACGGTAATGGTAGAAATAGGGAGTTCCCGAGGACACGGCTAGGACTGACGGAGCCTAGTGGAGTACTCTAAACCAGAATCAGGGCGTCATCTAGCTGTCCCATCCCTATATCTTTGTCATTAATGTATTTTGTACAATGTTGGGATTCCTCTCCTATATCAAGGGGATCCTTATCATTTTGTAAACCCCTATTTCTTCCGTTGCTCACACAAAATATACAAGAACATTTGCTTTTCTCTCTAACACATTCACCTGATATCATTGCTTTTGCCATGCCCCAAAATCCGAGGAGCGCAACCGGCGCTCAACCGAGTAACCCCGACTGAGCAAGCCTGTTAGGTTTCATACTACCCAAAATTCGTCTTTGAATAAAGAGGAAATGTAAACCATTAATCAAATTCTATAAACATGTCATTAAAAATTCCATTTCATTTCCAGTAACCACTTCGTTCACAATTTTGAAGATATTACAAGTTTTATACATCATTGCCAAACATCAATACTTATACTTTAACTCCAATACCCGACACTACCCACAACCTGTCTACGGAGCCTATAAATACAACTGAAGAGTAATATGGAAGTGCAGGCAACAAGTCTTCGGCTATACCTCAAATACAATGTATATGATAAACAGATGAAACAAGACCCCGAAACGAAGTGGGGCTCACTAAATCAGCTGAAAGGATGATGCGGCACTAGCTGCGACCAACACTGCCTGCTATAGAAACACCTACATCCATTTAAAGACATACTGCCCCCAGCAAAAGGGACGTTAGTGCCATCGAATAGCACTAGTATGTATAACTAAACACAATCTAGTTAGAAAGAACTTTCATACCAAACATAAGGAAATCATAAGTATAACTCAAAAGCTTCAAATGATCACAACATTATCAAGGTAAAAGAATCATACAATTTTTATATTTTATTTCCATAGCCTTTAGTTTGGGGCATTTCAATACTGTTCGTCATCACTCACAACACCACTTCTTTCTTGAGCGGAGTCCGATCACGTCCCAATCGGCTAAGCCGTCTTTCAAGACGTTACCCTTTTTTGTTAACCATCTCACTTCAATCTTTGGTTTCACATGTATTAGTTCATCGGCACTTGGGGCCACAATTATCACACCATTCTTGGCACTAGGCCATATTTCATAACTCTCATTCCACATCACTTTCACTTCCAACATCAAACTTGAAATTTAAGATAATGGGCACATACAAGAGCAAATAAAATTGTAAGCATAGATGAGACTTCACATAGAGGACACAACATATGTAGCTTCAATCTCAATTTAAGGTCTAAGCATTTCAGTACATGATTCATATTCGTTGCACCCTTTCAAGTTATCAAGAATAGAACATTTATCATATTGAGACACAACTTTCTCGCATATAAGGTTGCAACCCCAAATTCATGTGAAACAACAATCCACACAACAATTTAACTTTGATCTTACCGTAGTTACATAAACATCGATGGAGCTCAATTTCTAAAAGATGGGGTTTTAGCCATACATACCTCATTCACCCCTTAATGATACTACAATAATCCAATACACTTAAATGACTTCAATCTACAATACAACATTCAATATGGCTAATATTAGTAATAAATTTCATAACTTATGCCATTTAAGCATATTATCAAACACCTTGTAGGTATAGATCTTTACACCTCATAACTATAATATTAGTTCATCCAACTATCACCATTAACCAAAAATTTATTCCACCATCATTCCTAACCAATTTATAACTTCCAACAACATATATATGACCATCCATTCACACCCAACCAACAAATCTTATCAAATAATCACCTTTCAATCTCTACAATAATTATGTATTTATATTGGGAACTTATGGCTTCCAATCACCACACCAAGAGTTCCAATACTTAATTCATACTCATATTTCCATAATATATCCATATATGTAAGTCTAAGGGTGTAGGATTTACCTTTTGGAAGAAATCTTCCAAACCCTCCTTTGAGTTCTTGAAGGAATTTCTTGAAGATCTATGTGTTTTATGAGTAGATTTCATCAATACTAGTGTAGGAATGATGGAAGTTTACACCAAGTTAATGGAGATTACTTACCTTGAAGATGGGAGGAGTTGGAGGTCTTGAGAGAGTGGAGGAAGGCCCTAAGAGTTGTCCAAAAGAAATGGGGAAAATGAATCCCGAAATTGTGTTTATTAGCCCAAATTTCGGATGCTACCTCAGATGCTTCGCATCCCCACTTCACTCCTTTCAAGAGCTCGGATGCTGACCCGGATGCTATGGCAGCACTTCACTGCTAGCTCCTCTTTTGGATGCTGCCTCGGATGCTTCGCATCCGCGCAGTCCTCCGCCAGCCTTCGGTAATTTGGTCATAACTTTTGTAGAAAAGTCCAAATGACGAACGGTTTGAAGCGCTAGAAACTAGACTCAAATATATATCATTTGATAGGTTGTGCATCACATAACAAATTATATATCTGTAGATATGCTCATCCAAAGTGTGGTCTTGTGCTTACCCATTTGGAATTTTAGTCTTTCATGTAATTTTCCAACTTGGATTAGACGTGTGTCTCTCCTTGGACCCCAAATAACTTATAATATGACTTATACACTTATTAACATATCCAATTGATATCCATTATATCATTAATCCTCGTTTTCACACAAAATAAAATAATTAGCCTACCTTGGCACCATAAAATATTAAATTACTTAGCAAAGTTTTCTGGGGCTTTACATTCTCCCCCGCTTAGGATCATTCGTCCTCGAATGATAATTGGAGTCAATTCGCTAATACTTAGTATAACTTATCTCCTTTCTCACATATCTTTAACTCCCAAATTTTGACGAACTCCCAAATTATTTTCAGAAATTTCGGCAGAATTTCCCTTGCAACTGGGCCTATCCACCTGTCAAAGAATCCCAGAAACACACCTCAACAACATATATGTGATCGAATGATGCAACAGAACATAAAACAACACCAACCATAGCCTCGTAATGAACATATAATTAGAAAGGAAATCCTTTACATTATCTGAACAAGCAATACAAAATTTATATGAAACAGCTTCATAGAACTATTTCATTGCTATTCAAACAAATAGGGGTACTTCCTTTTCATTTCTTCCTCAACTTCCTAAGTGGCTTCCTCAATTTGTTGGTTTTTCCATAATACTTTCACGGAGGCAATTTCTTTATTTCTTAACTTTCGGACTTGCCTATCAAGGATGGAAATAGGAATTTCTTCGTATGATAATTCTTCATTACCCTCAATAGTCTCAACTGGCACAATACTGGACGGCTTTCCCACTACCTTCTTTAACATAGACACATGGAATACTGGGTGTACTAATGATATCTCGCATGGTAACTCGAGCTTGTATGCCACGTGACCGATCCTTTGAATGATTCTATATGTCCCCACATACCTCGGACTCAATTTCCCTTTCTTTCCAAACCTCATAACACCTTTCATGGGGGAAACTTTTAGGAATACCCAATCATCTTCTTTGAACTCTAAATCTCGGCGACGAACGTTTGAATAAGACTTTTGGCAACTCTGAGTAGTTTTCAACCGCTCCTTAATGACCTTAACCTTCTCCATATCCTGATGCACAAGGTCTGGACCTATCAATTTAGCTTCTTCAACCTCGAAACACCAATGGAAGATCTACATCTCCTACCATATAATGCTTCGAATGGTGCCATCTGAATACTAGCATGAAAGTTGTTATTATAAGCAAACTCTATGAGGGGTAAATGGTCATCCCAACTACCTTTGAAATCAAGAGCACAAACACGCAACATATCCTCAAATGTCCGAATGGTCCGCTCTGCCTGCCCATCAGTTTGTGGATGGAAAGTTACTAAAATTTACTTGAGTACCCAAACCTTGCTGAAATTTCTTCCAAAAGTTTGTCGTGAATTGAGCCCCTCGATCTGAAATGATTGAGACTGGAGTGCCATACAACCTGACTATTTTTTTGATATACAGTTGAGCATATTATTCCGCTGTGTCAGTAGATTTGACTGGCAAGAAGTGCGCTGATTTTGTGAGTCGATCCACGATTACCCAAATTGAGTCGAACTTGCACGTAGTGCGCGGTAATCCTACCACAAAATTCATATTGATCATTTCCCATTTCCACATTGGAATTTCTATGCTTTGTAACAATCCTCCAGGCCTTTGATGTTCAGCCTTCACTTGTTGACAGTTCAGACATTTTGCCACAAAGTCTGCCACATCCCTTTTCATGTTATTCCACCAATAAACTTCTTTGAGATCATGATACATTTTTGTAGAACCTGGGTGTACGGAATACCTATAAGTGTGAGCTTCTTCCATGATCCTCTCCCGAAGACCATCAACATCCGGAACACATAGGCACTTTGGTACCGTAGGGTGCCATCATCCATGCCAAAGGAAAAAGATGTGGTCTTGTGTTTATGAATTCCCTCCTCAGCTATACCAACAATGGATCGTTGTATTGATTCTCTTTCACTTCTTCCACACGTGACAATTCAACCCTATTTTGCACAATTTCCCCACCTTCACTAGAGTTCGCAAGACGAACTCCCAAACTAGCCAACTAGTGAACCTCCCTGGCCAACGACCTTTGATATGCCTCCAAGTGAGCTAAACTATCCATAGATTTCTAGCTAATAGCATCTGCCATGACGTTGGGCTTTTCCCGGGTGATATTGAATATCGAGGTCGTGGTCTTTGAGTAACTCAAGCCATCTTCTCTGCCTCAGATTCAACTCCTTTTGTTTGAAAATATATTGAAGGCTCTTGTGGTCCGTAAATACATTCATGTGGGCCCCATATAAACAATGTCGCCAAATCTTTAGTGCAAACACCACTGCCGCAAGCTCTAAGTCATGTGCTGCATAATTGTTTCCATGATTCTTGAGTTTCCTAGAGGCAACAACTATCACCTTAACACGATGCATCATTAGTGGAACATCTTTATCATATTTCTCTTACATAAGACCTCCCACGAATTGAGTTCTACAATAATTTCCCTGATACGGTTACAATCTTTTGTGAATACTTGCAACTTGCTCTTCCGAATTCTCAACAAAAGACATTATTGGATGAGTTTTCTTATAGGCAATTTATTTCAAAGAAATCATATCTTCTAGCATTCTCACCTACCTTCACATCATCAACATGCATGACATTGCATCAAATGTAATGTAACATTGTGCTCAGACCTTTCCTAGACAACCTTTTTCCTCCTTACGTGACTTATAGAATTTAAGAAACCACCCCACTTCCCTTGTGAATATTCTCATGATCCCTCTTTACGGTTAAACACCACCCAAAACACATATCAACACCTTTTATATGTATACAATTTAGGAAGAGTCACTGTCCCGAGAAGGGCATTCTCTGAAACTTGAGATCCTCCTCAATTCTTCAACAACGACTTTTGGTTTTACTCTTAAATGTAAGACTTAGTCCACCTGATTCTATCTTCGATGAGTAATTCACCTCATTCTCTATATTGTAGCTACCAATAGAGTTCCATAATATTGTGGTTTAAGAGTTACCATGTTAAACATGTCTGGTCCGTAACAAGTGTTCATCATCTTTCAATCTATTTTGAACCTTTCATTTGCCCTTTGGGTAGATTGTGTTGTCTTTCATTTTTTTTCCGCCCTTTGTCCTAGACAATATGCTGGTACCATCTTTTCTTTCTAACTGGAAAATTCATTCCCATTCTATTTTGCTCATAGTGTATAATTTTTAGCCTTTTTGTGCCACGCACTTGTCTACCTCCCGTGAACTTGTAATATCATTGTGCCTGGTTTAATTAGTTTATCATACCACATGTTAACCTCCAGTAGTCTCACTTTCCATTGTATATAGACATGAACTATCTCTAGATCCTTTAGTTGATATTCGGTGTAACCCAAGTCGGTTGCATTATGGTTAGTCCTTTATAACTTTTATTAACACTTATGCTCTAAGCGAGTCCGCCATTCTGATACAAGATATTTTATGATACCCATGATCATCTCAATTTATAGGTTTTCTCCCCATTTCTTCTCACCTCATTCTTCCTAGCTAGTGAATAGCCATGCACTCTTCCATATGTTACGTGGTCTTTTCACTTAGTTATTTCATCCCGCTCACCTCTTAACTCTTGTTAGGATATCCGTGGGAAAGTGTGTTCATCCGCATATCACTTAACACTTCTTTGCTTATAAGATTTTTTCGAGGCTCTCCATCAAGCCCAAATACCCTCTTTGGTTAATATAGCATCACATTTATTTCTCCCACTCGTCCAGCCTTTCTTAACGCCTTGGTACTTTGGTTAAATCGCAAGTCTATGATTTACCCATTCTAAAAACTCGCAACATTCCACATTTGACCTATAGTACTTCCTTGGGTTCCATTGTTCCTGACCCTCTAACAAGTATAAAATCCCTTTACAAATATACTCTTAGTTTCTAGGATCTTTGACCCGATCATTCACATTTCCCTGTATGAAAAATTTACCTTCCTTAACCTTCCACCTTTTTTTGGGGGGTACTAGTGGTCTATCATTAGCATATCCTTTTAAAGAATAACGTTATCCCTTACCACTTTTCTAGACTACACATGTCTTCAACAAAATACTCAAACATCATAGCTACATGGTCCTACTCTTGTTTCATTGTATTTAAGTAGACTCACCATGGCCCTTCCTCCCCCATTTCCGGCGAATGTCCCAAATTTCGATACAGGTCTTGAATTTAGCAACTTGAGGAACATATGTCTTATGTCTCTAGCACTTGTGTATATGTTCACCTATTTGGAAGATTTAAGTCACAATGGTATTAACCTCATAAGTTCTTTGCTCTTATTCAGCCTCACGAGCTTGGGATTCAAATTCCTCATGTCAATATCCGTTAGGATTGTACTATCACTTCGTACACTTATGGATTTTTATAAAGTTTGTTGTACATGGGTCTTCTTATCGTGGGTTCAATCGACTCTCCTGGTCATGCCTTACATATACCACATGCTTATATAACAAATGTTCTTTTACACCTTAGGATCATATACATACTTCCCAGACTATCCACATGTGCCATATAAGCTCGCGTGTCATTTATCAAGTCAATGTCTCCTTGGAGGTAGTAATCATTTTTAACACTTTTCTCAAGTAAAGTATGCTTCTGGTACTATGTACGTATCTCATATATTCGTACTATTCGTTCAACACGATACATGTGTCATCTCCTTAATATTCAAGCCTTTGCCCATTTGTCATGTCATATGACAACATTACTTGGAATAGACAAAAGATCATTAAAACTTACCTTGAACCATAAAGCACGTGTTAGAAGACAATCTCATAGTCAAGCTCTATCGCACGATCTGGAGTGTTGAAGAAGGGTAACATTCCTAAAATGTCCATGTAGCCTCCAACTTATAGATATGGTCGACAACACACCGATAAGAAGGACTCTACTAGACACAGCTCCAAGACATCCTAGGACACTTTAAAACCTTAGGCTCTGATACCAAGTTTGTCACGCCCCAAAATCTGAGGAGCGCGACTGGCGCTCAACCGAGTAACCCCGACTGAGCAAGCCTGTTAGGTTTCATACTACCCAAAATTCATCTTTGAATAAAGAGAAAATGTACACCATTAATCAAATTCTATAAACATGTCATTAACAATTCCATTTCATTTCCATTAACCCAGTTTGTTCACAATTTTGAAGATATTACAAGTTTTATACATCATTGCCAAACATCAATACTTCCACTTTAACTCCAATACCCGACACTAACCACAACCTGTTTACGGAGCCTCTAAATACAACTGAATAGTAATATGGAAATGCTGGCAATAAGGCTCCGACTATACCTCAAATACAATGTACATGATAAATAGATAAAACAAGACCCCGAAACAAAGTGGGGCTCACCAAATCAGCTGAAAGGATGATGCGGCACTAGCTGCGACCAACACTGCCTACTATAGAAACACCTACATCCATTTAAAGACATAGCGCCCCCGATAAAAGGGACGTTAGTGCCATCGAATAGCACTAGTATATATAACTAAACACCATCCAGTTAGAAAGAACTTTCATACCAAACATAAGAAAATCATAAGTATAACTCAAAAGCTTCAAACGATCACAACATTATCAAGGTAAAAGAATCATACAATTTTCATATTTTGTTTCCATAGCCTTTTGTTTAGGGCATTTCAATATTGTTCATCATCATTCACAATACCACCGCTTTCTTGAGCGGAGTCCGATCACGGCCCGATCGGCTAAGCCGTCTTTCAAGAGGTTACCCTTATTTCAGTCTCACTTTCTAGTTTCAATTATCATTGCATTACCACCATGTATATATAACATGGCGTCCGATCACGGCCCGATCGGCTAAGCCGTCTTACAAGATGTTACCCTTTTCCGTTAACCATCTCACTTCAATCTTTGGTTTCACATATATTAGTTCATCGGCACTTGGGGCCACAATTATCACACCATTCTTGGCACTAGGCCATATTTCATAACTCTCATTCCACATCACTTTCACTTTCAACATCAAACTTGCAATTTAAGATAATGGGCATATACAAGAGTAAATAAAATTGTAAGCATAGATGAGACTTCACATAGAGGACACAACATATGTAGTTTCAATCTCAATTTAAGGTCTAAGCATTTCAGTACATAATTCATATTCCTTGCACCATTTCAAGTTATCAAGAATAGCACATTTATCATATTGAGACAAATCTTTCACGCATATAAGGTCGCAACCCCAAATTCATATGAAACAACAATCAACAACACAATTTAACTTTGATCTTACCCTATTTACACAAACATCGATGGAGCTCAATTTCTAAAAGACGGGGTTTTAGCCATACATACCTCAAATTCGCCCCTTAATGATACTACAATGATCCAATACACTTAAGCGACTTCAATCTACAATACAACATTCAATAGGGCCAATATTAGTAATAAATTCCATAACTTATGCCATTTAGGCATATTATCAAACACCTTGTAGGTATAGATCTTTACAGCTCATAACTATAGTATTGGTTTATCCAACTATCACCATTAACCAATAATTTATTCCACCATTATTCCTAACCAATTTATAACTTCCAACAACATATGTATGACCATCCATTCACACCCAACCAACAAATCTTATCAAATAATCACCTTTCAATCTCTACAATAATTATGTATTTATATTGGGAACTTATGGCTTCCAATCACCACACCAAGAGTTCCAATACTTAATTCATTCTCATATTTCCATAATATATCCATATATGTAAGTCTAAGGGTGTTGGAGTTACCTTTTGGAAGAAATCATGCAAACCCTCCTTTGAGCTATTGAAGGAATTTCTTGAAGATCTATGTGTTTTATGAGTAGATTTCATAAATACTAGTGTAGGAATGATGGAATTTTACACCAAGTTAATGGAGATTACTTACCTTGAAGATGGGAGGGGTTGGATGTCTTGAGATAGTGGAGAAAGACCCTAAGAGTTGTCCAAAAGAAATGGGGAAAACAAATTCCAAAATTGTATTTATAAGCCGAAATTTCGGATGCTACCTCGGATGCTTCGCATCCCCACTTCACTCCTCTCAGGAGCTCGGATGCTGACCCGGATGCTATGACAGCACTTCACTGCTAGCTCCTCTTTTTGGATGCTTCCTCGGATGCTTCGCATCCGCGCAGTCCTCCGCCAGCCTTTGGTAATTTTGTCATAACTTCTTGTAGGAAAGTCCAAATGACGAACGGTTTGAAGCGTTAGTAACTAGAATCAAAGATATATCATTTGATAGGTTTTGCATCACATAACACATTATATATCTGTAGATATTCTCATCCAAAGTGTGGTCTTGTGCTTACCTATTTGGAATTTTAGTCTTTCATGTAAGTTTCCAACTTGGCTTAGACGTGGGTCTCTCCTTCGACCCCAAATCACTTATGATATGAATTATACACTTATTACCATATTCGATTAATATCCATTATATCATTAATCCTCGTTTTCACATAAAATAAAATAATTAGCCTACCTTGGCACCACGAAATCTTAAATTACTTAGCAAAATTTTTCGGGGCTTTACAGCTTCCATATATTATCTTCATTAATGTTCATCATTTATCGCTTATCATTGGCCATACAGGTCCTTCGTGGTTTTACTATAACTGTTAGCCATATTTCGACCACCTTTGACAGTTCACAGCCGAGCTCCGAAATCGACCTCAAGGCCCCCGAATCGACAAGGTCTAGGCCTCGATTGTTAACCTATCGGTTTGGTTAACACCTTATCCTTAACTCTCATTTTGTCTCTAAGTCTCACATACATAGCATCAACTGCTTAACAACTAGCATAAAAATAGATCACATATTTTTAGAGTCCCATAATCAAATTTAATTGTTATTACCATTTTTATGGTAAATAATTATGTTGGTACTCGGTTGAGTAAGGTACCGGGTGCTCGTTGCGGCCCATAGGTTTGGGTCATGACAGAAAGATTATGATATCACTATCATGTATCACTTGTATAAGGTGAATGTGGAATTGAATGCCTTGAGTAGGAAAGGGGGGAGTATGGGGAGTTTGGCATATATTTCAACTATAGCGAGACTTTGGCTTCAAATATTCAAACTCTAGCTAACATATTTCTGAGCCTAATAGGGTTCTCTCTTATGTTTATGCATAGTAATACCTATTTGAGCGTATCAAAGCTCATCAGTATGATGATCCACATTTGCTTGTCCTTAAGGATATGGTGTTGCGAGGTGGTGCTAAGAAGGTGGCTATTAGTGATTATGGCATGTTGTGACTTTAGGGTTAGGTTTGTTTTTCTAATGTGGATGGTTTGACGGAGTTGATTCTTGAGGAGGCTCATAGTTCGAGATTTTATAATCATTAAGATGTTACAAAGATGTACCTTAATTTGAAAAAACATTACTGGTGGTAGAGGATGAATAAGGACATTGTTGGATATTTTACGCCGGTGTTTGAATTTTCAGTAGGTTAAGTGAGCATTAGAGAGATCGGGTGATTTATTTCAGAGGTTAGATATACCGGAGTGGAAGTGGTAGTGCATTACTATGGACTTTGTGGTAGGATTTCTATGGACCTTGAGGAGGTTTGACGTTATTTGGGTCATTATGTATAGAATGACCCAGTCTGCACATTTTATTCCAGTCATGACTCCCTACATATTGGAGTAGTTGCCTATGATTTACACTAGAGAGATTGTCCACTTGTATGGTATGCCTATATCTATCATCTCGGATCAAAACACTCAGTTTTCATCGCACATCTGGAGTGCAGTTTAGCGTGAGTTAAGCATGCAAGTTGAGTTGAGTATTGCATTTCACCCTCAGACAAATGGGCAGTTAGAGCAAACTATTCAACTTTGGATGATATGTTGAGGGAATGTATTATTGATTTCGGAGGCCAGTAGGATGACTATCTACCATTAGCAAAGTTTGCTTACAACAACAATTATAAGTCTACTATCCAGATTGCCCCATTTGAGGCCTTATATAGGAAGCGATGTAATTCTCTAGTTGGTTGGTTTGAGCCTGGTGAGACTAGGTTGGTGGGAACGGATTTGATTCGTGATGCTTTGGAGAATGTGAAATTGATTCATGAGCAATTTCGTATAACACAGTCCATGTTAAAGATTTATGCTAATAGGAAGATTCGTGACATGGCATTCATGGAGGGTGAAGAGGTTCTTCTTTTTTTCTCTCCTATGAAGGTTTGATGAGATTTGGGAAGAAGGGCAAGCTGATCTCTCGATCTATTAGTCCATTTGAGGTATTAGAAATAGTTGGTAATGTGGCCTACAAAATTGCTTTGCCAACCAGCTTGTCGGGCATTTATACAGTGTTTTATGTTTCCATACTTTGGAAATATTATGAGGACCAATCACATATGTTGGATTTTAGTTCAATGCAGTGCAGTTTGATGAGAATATGGCTTATGAAGAAGAGACGATGGCCATTTTGGATAGGCAGGTTCAGAAGCTAAGATCTAAATATATTTCACTAGTGAAGGTTCAATACCGGTCGATGGGGTGACTTGGGAGGCCGAGCATGATATTCAGAGCATATATACACATCTATTTGTCCTTCCAAGTATGATTCTAACCATGTTCGATGATGAACGTTTATTTAAGATAGGGAAAATGTAATGACCAAGTCGGTCATTTTGTTTATTTGAGCCTTATTTCCCTATTTTATGCTTCAAGTATGTTTGTTTTTTGTTTTGTGACTTGCAGGGATGGTTGGACTAATTTTGGGATGGTTTGGGAATGAATTGAAACATTTAGTTCTATTATTGGACGCTTAAGTTGTAAGAGTTGACCAAGGTTTGGATTTTATGTAAACAAACTCAGATTGGTGACTTTATGGTTCCAATAGATTTGTATGATGATTTTGAACTTAGGCGTATGTTCAGATTTGGATTTGGAGGTTCCTAGGATATATTTGCTCTAGTTGTTGAAAGGTGACAATTTGAAGTTTGGAGAGTTCGTATATTTGACCGGGAGTTGACTTTGATGATCAGACTCAGATTGTTGATTTGGGGCTTGGAATAGATTCATTTAGTTAATTGGAACTTGTGTGCAAAGTTTGGTTGCAATCCGAGTTGGTTAGGGGTGAATCGAACTCTTGGTTGGAAGCTTAGAAGCTTATTCACTTAGGAGAAGTTCAATTTGTGGTTCGATTGTCGATTTGTTGATGTGATAATCTTGTATATGTTTCGAGGCTTGAGATAGGTCCGGGTAGTGTTTACAGACTTATTAATATGATTAGAGGGAGTCCCGGGTGGCTCGGGTGAGTCTTGGACCACCCGGAGCTTATTTGATGTTGAGAATTTCTGCTGGTGTCTGGTGTGCTTCACAATCATGGAGAAGTTGTCGCGATCATAGAGGTGGAGGTTTATTTTGAGGAAGAGTAGATTTGTTCTTCATTTTTGCAGGATGAGGATCGCATTCGTGATGGGTTGTGGCAGTTGTTCTTCGCGTTTGCTCTTTGTGGGTCGCGTTCACATAAAGGCAAGGCAGGCTGGGAGATGACTGGAGGTTGGCCTTTGCGATTTTGGGAAGCAGCTCGCGTTCGCATAGGATTGGGGAATGTGTGCATCATATTTGCGAGTGATTACCTCATTCACGTATGGTCTTTTTGAGGTTGTGATTGTTTATGCTTCACGAACACGAGACAAAGACTGCACTCTTAAAGGTATTGTTGGGCAGAACACTTAAGTGTTCTATTTCAGGATTTTAGCCCATTCTATCATATTTTGAATCCTAGACTTAGAGATGGACAGTTTTTGAAGGGGATTTTTACACAAGGCAAGAGGGTAAGTGATTCCTACTTAAATTTTCATAATGTTTCTTGTTTTCCCTTGGATTATTATACATAGATTATGGGTTTTGAAAGAGAAATTTGGGGGGTTTAACTATATATTTGGAGAGTGTAAATTGGGAATTTGGGAGTCAATTTAGACTTGGTTATGGAATCTATTCACATATTTGGACTCGTGGGGTTATGGATAGTTGGGATCTACCCTTGACTCGGGTTTTGGCCATGTGGGTCGAGGTTGACTTTATTGACCTTTTGGGAATTGGATAACGATCAATGCTTTATTGCATAAAATTGATTCGTTTAGCCTTGTTTGACGTTGTTGGGTTGTTTTTTGCTAGATTTGACCCGGTCGAAGGCTGATTTTGAGAGTAAGGGATTCTTTAAGTATTGATTCTCACTCATTCAAGGTACGTATCTTCCCTAAGCTTGGCTTTATGGTATTTTCTGTAGGTTATGATATTTGCTATATGTTGGGGGTGACGCATATGCGAGGTGACAAGCACATATGCGTGCACCGTGGTTATACATGATCCGAGAAGACTAGGCCATATATGCCTTGATTTTGCTATCATACTTTGCCAATAACATGTTTTATCCACTTGTTTTACTAAATGAACTATTATTCATGTTAGAAATCATGTGTAGGATATTGTTTATGTGTTTGAGACATGATTAAGCTTCTTTTTTGTCACGACCCCAATCCCCGGTCGTGATGGCGCCCAACACGATGCTAGGAAAGCCCGACCAATTCGTCACTCACAATCCCTTATGTAGAATTCATTACCAATTAATAGGATTTAATGCCAAATTAACATGATTTTTACTCTGTAGCAATAGATAAATAGTACGGAAAATCCATAAAATATCAATATAAATCCCACCGATCTGGTGTCACGAGTCAAGATCCTCTAATACAAGTCTGTGTAGCAACCTATACATAGAGTTTTCTATAATGCGGAAAATAAAGGGGATAAGGGGAGAAATCGGGTCCTGCAGACGCCATGCAGCTACCTCGATGACTCTGGAATAAGCTGAATAGCAGCAGAAAGCTCAAACTATGCCTCCGGGATACCTGTATCTGCACACATGGTGCAGGGAGTAAAGTGAGTACTCCAACACAGTGAGTAATAGCAATAAATAATGACTGATGGAAAGAAAACTCGTAAAAAAACTACGCAGTTCTATATTAAAACAGTGAGAATATCAAAAACAACAACTAAATGAAGAAGTCAGTTAAAAGTCCCTTAAGCCAGTATTCATTTCATTTACTCCTCACGACAACGGAATTCATATTTGTACTGTTGCGGCGTGCAACCCGATACATATAGTATACTGTTGCGGCGCGTAGCCCGATCCATATATATATATATATATATATATATATACTGTTGTGGCGTGCAGCCCGATCCAAGAATAATCGACTGCGCTCACTGGGGGTGTGCAGACTCCGGAGGGGCTCCTTCAGCCCAAGCGCTATACTACTACGGCGTGCAGTCCGACCCATATAATATACTACTGCGGCATGTAGTCTGATCCATATAATATACTACTGCGGCGTGCAGTCCGATCCATTTAATATACTACTTAGCGTGTAGTCCGATCCATAAAATATACTACTGCGGCGTGCAGTCCGATCCGCATAAATATATATACTATTGCGGCGTGCAGCCCGATCCATAGCATATCAAATACCCTCACAATGGGGTTCTCGACCACTCTCAGTCAATATAGACTTGGCCTCTCGGGCACACTAAGATAAAATGGGGTTCTCAACCCACATGTTACTCTCATTAGGATTTAACAATTTCTAAAGCTGGTTCATATTATGTTTATAAGTTAAGAACATGACTGAGGATATGATTTCGACAATAAAAGTGAGGTCAACCAATAAAAATGCCCCCCAAAGGTTCTACAGATCGGCACAAGGCCCCAAACATGGCAACTAGCCCATAATATAATGATATTAATTAAGTCTCAATCAAAAGTACAGTAGAGTCATCAAACAGGATGGACTGAGTCCAAATCCCCAGTAGTAACAGATCCCACGCTCATCATACAGTGTGTGTCTCATCTCAACATAGCACCACGTTGTGCAAATCCGGCGTTTTAAACCTTCAGAACATCATTTATAACCATTACTCACCTCAAGCAGGCTGAAATCCTAGCTCGTTACTCCCTTGCCTCGCAAATTAACCTCCTCGAGCGTCGAATCTGATCAAAACCACAAGTAATACGTTACAATAGGCTAAGGGAATACAACCCAATTGAAAAGACTCGAAAAATATCGAAAATCATGAAGTTGGCAAAACCCAAGCCCCGGGCCCACTTCTCGAAAAAAAATCAGAAAATTGACATCACCGGATTCCTTATCTCGCCATGAGTCTATACATATCAAATTTACCAAAATTCTAGCTCAAATGCTCCCGCAAATCCAAATTTGAAATATTAAAACTCAAGCCCTAGTTCTTCCTCTTTTGCTAAATTTTCAAGGATTGCAAGACCAATTTCACAATAAAAATGTGTTTTTAGTTCATAGGACTTACCTCCAATCACTTCCCGTTGAAACCCCCTTCAATTCCCGTCCAAAAGCTCTCAAGGTTGCTCAAAAATAGAGGAAAATGGGTTTGGGTTCGCGGATGAAATGTTTTTAACATTTTGCCCGGATCACTGTAGCTAACTCTATGCGATCGCATTCAAGCCCCTGCGATCGCATTGACCAAAAATTCCATGGTCTCAAATTACCCTATGTGATCGCAACAGGCCCTATGCGATCGCAGTGCCTTACCAAACAACACTGTGTGATCGCAACCCCCTTCATGCGATCGTATTGAACAACCAAACGGCCCCTAAAATCCTTCTATGCGATCGCAGCCTTTTGTGTTATGCGATCGCATCGAGAAAAATTGCTCTGCACTAACTGTTGCATTTCTGCAGCATTTTCCAACTTCAAAAATTCCCGTTAACCATCCGAAATCACCCCGACGCCCCCGGGACCTCAACCAAAAGCACCAACACATCCTAAAACATCATCAAAACTTGCTCCAATCATCGAAACAACTCAACTAACACCAAAACCATCGAATTACATCGAATTCAAGCCTAAGTTCTTTTAAAACTTCCAAAACACGTATTCGATCAAAAACCCAACCAAATCACGTCCGAATGACCTCAAATTTTGCACACATATACCAAATCACTTAACGGAGCTACAGCAACTCTCGGAATTCCATTCCGATTCTCATATCAAAATCTTACCTATCAACCGAAAATCGCCAAAATACTAACTTCGCCAATTCAAGCCTAATTCTACACCGGACCTCCAAAATTACTTCCGATCACACTCCTAAGTCACAAATCATCCCTCGAAGCTAACCGAGTCACCGGAAATCACATCTGAGCCTCTAACTCAATAGTCAACATCCGGTTGACGTTTCCCAAAATAAGCCTTCCTTAAAGAGACTAAGTGTCTCATTTCCTATCAAAACCAATCCGATTTAACTCTAACACGCCGAATACCGATAACGAAACATGAAGAAGCATAAAATGGGGGAAACGGGGCAGTAACTCATGTGATGACGGGCCGGGTCGTCACATCCTCCCCAACTAAAATAAACGCTCGTCCTCGAGCGGGTCAAGAAACATACCTAGAGCCTCAAACAGGTGAGGATATCTGCTTCGCATCTCCCGCTCGGTCTCCCAAGTAGCCTCCTCCACGGGCCGACCTCTCCATTGCACCTTCTCCGAAGCGATATCCTTTGATCTCAATCTACGAACTTGACGACCCAAAATAGCCACTGGCTCCACATCATAGGTCAAATCATCATCCTACTGGACCATGCTGAAGTCTAAAACATGAGACGGGTCCCCAACATACTTTCGGAGTATTGAAACATGGAATACCGGATGCACACTCGACAAGCTGGGTGGCAAGGCAAGCTCATAAGCCACCTCCCCAATCCTCCTAAGTACCTCAAAAGGCCCAATGAACCGTGGACTCAACTTGCCTTTCTTCCTAAACCTCATAACACCCTTCATGGCCGAAACCTTCAGCAAGACCTTCTCAGCAACCATATAGGACATATCTCGAACCTTTCGGTCCACATAACTCTTCTGACGTGACTGAGTTGTACGAAGTTTTTCCTGAATCACCCTCACTTTCTCTAAGGCATCCTGAACCAAGTCTGTTCCCAACATCCTACCCTCGCCAAGATCGAACCAACCAACTGGAGATCTACACCGTCTCCCATACAAGGCCTCATATGGTGCCATCTGAATGATGGACTGATAGCTGTTGTTGTAGGCAAACTCTGTTAGAGGCAGAAACTCATCCCAAGAACCTCCGAAATCAATAACACAGGCGCGCAACATGTCCTCCAGTATCTGAATGGTGCGCTCGGATTGTCTGTCTGTCTGAGGATGAAACGCTATTCTCAACTCTACTTGAGTACCCAACTCTCTCTGCACGGCTCTCCAAAACTGCGAAGTAAACTGAGTACCCCTATCTGAGATGATAGACACTAGAACCCCATGCAATTGGACAATCTCTTAGATAAAGATCCCTACCAGCCGCTCCGAAGAATAGGTAGTATATACTAGAATGAAGTGCGCGGACTTGGTCAGCCTATCCACAATCACCCAAATCGAATCAACCTTCTTCAAAGTCCGAGGAAGACCACTCACAAAATCCATAGTAACTCTCCCCCACTTCTACTCAGGAATAATCATCCGCTGAAGTATGCCACCCGGTCTCTGATGCTCGTACTTTACCTACTGACAGTCGAGACACCAAGCCATATACCCATCTATATTCTTTTTCATCCTTCTCCACCAGTAGTGCTGCCTCAAATCTTGATACATCTTCGCGGCACCTGGATGGATGGAATACCGCAAGCTGTGGGCCTCCTCCAATATCAACTCCCGAAGCCCATCCACATTGGGCACACAAATCCGGCCCTATATCCTCAACACGCCATCACCATCAATGGTCACATCCCTGGCATCATCATGTTGAACCCTGTCCTTAAGGACAAGCAAATGTGGATTATCATACTGGCGCTCTTTGATGCGGTCATACAAGTAAGACCGAGAAACCACACAAGCCAACACCCGACTAGGCTCTGAAATGTCTAATCTCACCATCCGATTGGCCAAATCCTGAACATCAACTGCAAAGGGTCTCTCCCCAACTGGAATGTACGCCAAACTCCCCATGCTAACCTTCTTCCGGCTCAACGCATCGGCCACCACATTGACCTTCCCGAGGTGATACAAAATGGTAATATCATAATCCTTGAGCAACTCAAGACACCTCCGCTTCCTCAAATTAAGATCCTTTTGCTTGAACAAATATTGAAGACCGCGGTGATCGGTGAATACCTCACAAGATACGCCATATAAATAGTGCCTCCAAATCTTCAAAGCATGAACTATGGCAGCCAACTCTAAGTCATGAATAGGGTAGTTCTTCTCGTGGGGCTTTAACTGACGAGAATCATATGCAATCACTCTACCCTCCTGCATCAACACACAGCCAATCCCAACTCTCGAAGCGTCACAATAGACGGTATAAGAACCTAAAGCTGATGGTAACACCAATACCGGAGTTATGGTCAAAGCTGTCTTGAGCTTCTGAAAGCTCTTCTTGCACTCGTCCGACCATATAAACGGAGCACCCTTCTACGTCAACTTGGTCAAGGGCGAGGCAATAGATGAAAAAACCTAAATGAACCGGCGATAATAACTCGCCAAACCGAGGAAACTACGAATCTCTGTGGTTGAGGTCGGTCTAGGCCAACTCTGTACCGCCTCTATCTTCTTCGGGTCAACCTTAATACCCTCGCTAGACACCACGTGACCTAAGAAAGCCACTGACCCAAGCCAAAACTCACACTTGGAGAACATTGCATAAAGCTTCTCCTCCCTCAATCTCTATAATACCACTCGCAAATGTTGTGCGTGCTCCTCTTGGCTATGCGAGTACACCAATATATCATCAATAAAAACAATCATGAACGAATCCAGATATGCCTGAAATACACTGTTCATCAACTGCATGAACGCGGCTGAGGCATTAGTCAGCCCAAAAGACATAAGAAGAAACTCATAGTGCCCATATCTAGTCCTAAAAGTAGTCTTCATAATATCTGAATCCCTGATCTTCAGCTGGTGATAGCCTGAACGAAGATCAATCTTGGAGAATACCCTTGCTCCCTGAAGCTGGTCAAATAAATCATCGATACGGGGCAGGGGATACTTTTTCTTCACTGTTACTCTGTTCAATTGCATGTAGTCAATGCACATTCTCATTGTGCCATCCTTCTTTTTTACAACTAGAACCGGTGCACCCCACGGTGACACACTATGCCGAATGAACCCCTTATCCAGGAGTTCCTAAAGCTGATCCTTTAGTTCTTTCAACTCTGCCGGTGCCATACGATATGGAGGAATGGAAATGGGCTGAGTGCCCGGCACCAGGTCAATACCAAAATCAATGTCCCTGTCCGGTGGCATGCCCGACAGGTCTGCATGAAACACATCGGAAAACTCCCTCACAACTAGAACCGAATCAATGCTAGGAGTCTCAACTCCAACATCCCCCACAAGAGCCAAATATGATAGACAACCTTTCCCAACCATACGCTGGGCCTTTAGAAAAGAAATCACTCTACTAGGCACATAGTTAGTCACGCCACGCCACTCGATCCTCGGAACATCCGGTATAGCCAAAGTGAGTGTCTTAGCATAACAGTCAAGAATAGCATGACACAGAGATAGCCAATCCATGCCCAGAATAACATCAAAGTCCACCATGCTCAACAGCAATAAATCAACTTGGGTCTCCAGACCCCAATAGTCACCAAACACGACCGATATACATGGTCTATAACAATGGTATCACCCACCGGGGTAGATACATGAACAGGTAAGGCAAGACATCCTCGGGTCATACCCAAATGATGAGCAAAATATGAAGACACATAGGAATAGGTGGAACCAGATCAAATAATGCAAAGGCATCTCTGTGGCAGACTGAAACAATACCTGTAATGATAGCATCCGAAGCAATGGCATCGGGTCTGCCTGGGAGTGCATAGAAACGGGCCTGACTGCCCCCTGATCGACCTCCCCCTCTAGGGAGACCCCTGGCTGCCTGACCTCCACCCCTAGCTGGCTGGGCGGGTGGTAAAGTAACTGGAGCAGAAGTCGAGGGTTGACCCCTCTGCTGAGATGAGCTAGCAACACGACGAGGACACTCCCTCCATATATGCCTGAACTCTCCACACTCATAGTAACTCCCGGGTGCTGGGAACTGGGACTGAAGGGAACCCCTCGTGCCAAAGTGGCTAGTTGATTCACTCGGCCCGGAAGAACCCTGAGCAGATGGAGCACGAGACGAACTCTGTGCTGGAAGAGCATTGAGAGATGGCTTACTCTGCTGAGAACCCTGATAACCACAACCAGAAGATCCACCTCAGTACTCGGGTCGAGCTGACTTAGCAGTACGTAAAGAACGACCCCGACCCTGCTGGAACTGGCCCCTCGAAGGAGCGCCACCGAAACTGCCAGAATCTCGAGGCCTCTTGGCCTCCCTTTCCTCTCTCTCCTGACGGCGAGCCGTCACAATATCACGAGCAATATCAACTGCATCCTCGAAGGAAATACCTAGAACTCTCTCTCGAGTCATCAGAATACGAAGGTGATAATTAAGACCATCCACACACCTCTTAATCCTCTCCCGATCAGTCGGAACTATCCATGAGGAATAACAAGCCAACTTAGAAAATCTCGCTTCATACTGAGACACAGTCATATCTCCCTGGCGAAGCCACTAAAACTGTCTACGCAGCTCCTCCCTCTAAGACTACGGTATCCACTTCTCCAGGAAGAGAGTGGAGAACTCCTGCCAAGTCAAAGGTGTTGCACCTGCCGGCCTACGCCGCTCATACGCCTCCCACCAAGTGAAGGCCGCTCCAGTAAACTGAAATGTAGTAAAAGCCACACCGCTGGACTCAAGAATCCCTGCTGTTCGAAGCATACGCTGAAACTTATCGAGAAAACCCTGGGCATCCTCGCCTTGAGCACCACTGAAAGAAGAAGGCTGAAGTGTACTGAACCTCTCGAGACGACGCTGCTCATTGTCTGGCATAATTGGAACCCTGTACTCCTGAACGGGTACCACTGGCTGAGCTGGAAGTGCCTCTAGAGTCTGTAATCCCTGCACTACCTGCTCAGGTGTACGAGCAGCGGGGGTTTGATTGCCTCCCCCGGCCTACAAAGTAGCTGCTGCTACTGTGGTGGCTGAAACCACCTGAGCCAGGCCCGTACAAACTGTCAATATCTGGGCCAATGTCTCCTGGAGACTAGGTATCACAATGGGCACAGCTGGTGCCTGCCCTGGTGCTGCTGGAGCCTGATCCTGAGCTGGGGCAACTAAAGGATCCACAAGTGCTGCCCTTGCTGCTCTGCCTGTACCACGACCATGACCGCGTCCACGGCCTCTATTAGACTCAGTATGTGGTACTGGTGGTCGTTCGGCACGTCCGGTAGCTCGAGTCCTCACCATCTATGAGAGAATGGAATAAAGAGAAATTTAGTATTCGAATCAACAAGTTCGCACGACAAGAATTTCAAGAATGTGGAATTTTCCTAACAGGTTCTGCAGCCTTCTGAGGATAAGTACAGACGTCTCTGTACCGATCCGCGAGACTCTACTAACCGGCTCAAGACACGCAAGACCTAGTAACCTAGGCTCTGATACCAACTTGTCATGACCCCAATCCCCAGTCATGATGGCGCCCAACACGATGCTAGGCAAGCCCGACTAATTCGTCACTCACAATCCCTTGTGTAGAATTCATTACCAATTAATAGGATTTAATGCCAAATTAACATAATTTTTACTCTGTAGCAATAGATAAACAGTACGGAAAATCCATAAAATATCAATATAAATCCCACCGATCTGGTGTCACGAGTCAAGAGCCTCTAATACAAGTCTGTGTAGCAACCTATACATACAGTTGTCTAGAATGCGGAAAATAAAGGGGATAAGGGGAGAAATCGGGTCCTGCGGACGCCATGCAGCTACCTCGATGACTCCAGAATAAGCTGAACAGCAGCAGAAAGCTCAAACTATGCCTCCGGGATACCTGTATCTGCACACATGGTGCAGGGAGTAAAGTGAGTACTCCAACTCAGTGAGTAATAGTAATAAATAATGACTAACGGAAAGAAAACTTGTAAAACACTACGCAGTTCTATATTAAAATAGTGAGTAGTGAGAATATCAAAAACAACAAATGAATGAAGAAGTCAGTTAGAAGTCTCTTAAGCCAGTATTCATTTCATTTACTCCTCACGACAACTGAATTCAAATTTGTACTGCTGCGGTGTGCAGCCCGATCCATATAGTATACTGCTGCGGTGCGCAACCCGATACATATATATATATATATATATATATATATATATATATATATATATATATATATATATATATATATATATATATATATATATATATACTGTTGCGGCATGCAGCCCGATCTAAGAATAGTCGACTGCGCACTAGGGGTGTGCAGACTCCGTAGGGGTTCCTTCAACCCAAGCGCTATACTACTGCGGCGTGCAGTCCGACCCATATAATATACTACTGCGGCGTGCAATCTGATCTATATAATATACTACTGCGGCGTGCAGTCTGATCTATATAATATACTACTGCGGCATGTAGTCCGATCCATATAATATACTACTGCGGTGTGCAGTCCGATCCGCATAAATATATATACTATTACGGCGTGTAGCCCGATTCATAGCATATCAAATACCCTCACAATGGGGTTCTCGACCCTTCTCAGTCAATATAGACTTGGCCTCTCGGGCACACTAAGATAAGACGGGGTTCTCAACCCACACATTACTATCATTAGGATTTAACAATTTCTAAAGCTAGTTCATATTATGTTTATCAGTTAAGAACATGACTGAGGATATGATTTCGACAAGAAAAGTGAGGTCAACCAATACAAATGCCCCCTAAGGGTTCTACAGATCGGCACAAGGCCCCAAACATGGCAACTAGCCCATAATATAATGATATTAATTAAGTCTCAGTCAAAAGTATAGTAGAGTCATCAAACGGGATGGACCGAGTCCAAATCCCCAGTAGTAACAGACCCCACGCTCATCATATAGCGTGTGTCTCATCTTAACATAGCACCACGTTGTGCAAATCCGGGGTTTCAAACCTTCAGAACATCATTTATAACCATTACTCACCTCAAGCAGGCCGAAATTCTAGGCTAAGGGAATACAACCCAATCGAAAAGACTCGAAAAATATCAAAAACCACAAAGTTGGCAAAACCCGAGCCACAGGCCCACTTCTCGAAAAAAATCAGAAAATTGACATCACCGGATTCCTTATCTCGCCACGAGTCTATACATATCAAATTTACCAAAATCCGAGCTCAAATGCTCCCTCAAATCCAAATTTGAAATATTAAAACTCAAGCCCTAGTTCTTCCTCTTTTGCTAAATTTCCATGGATTACATGACCAATTTCACAATAAAAACATGTTTTTAGTTCATAGGACTTACCTCCAATCACTTCTCGTCGAAACCCCCTTCAATTCCCATCCAAAAGCTCTCAAGGTTGCTCAAAAGTGGAGGAAAATGGGTTTGGGTTCGCGGATGAAATGTTTTTAACATTCTGCCCGGATCACTATAGCTAACTCTATGCGATCGCATTCAAGCCCCTGCGATCGCATTGACCAAAAATTCCATGGTCTCAAATTACCATATGCGATCGCAACAGGCCCTATGCGATCGCTGTGCCTTACCAAACAACATTGTGCGATCGCAACCCCCTACATGCGATCTCATTGAACAACCAAACAGCCCCTAAAATCCTTCTATGTGATCGCAGCCCTTTGTGCTATGCGATCGCATAGAGCAAAATTGCTCTGCACTGACTGCTGTATTTTTGCAGCATTTTCCAACTTCAAAAATTCCCGTTAACCATCCGAAATCACTCTGAGGCCCCCGGGACCTCAACCAAAAGCACCAGCACATCCTAAAACATCATCAAAACTTGCTCCAATCGTCAAAACACCTCAACTAACACCAAAACCATCGAATTACATCGAATTCAAGCCTAATTTCTTTTAAAACTTCCAAAACATGCATTCGATCAAAAACCCAACCAAATCACGTCCGAATGACCTGAAATTTTGCACACATATCCCAAATCACTTAACGGAGCTATAACAACTCTCGGAATTCCATTCCGATTCTCAGATCAAAATCTTACCTATCAACCGAAAATCGCCAAAATACTAACTTCGCCAATTCAAGCCTAATTCTACACCGGACCTCCAAAATTACTTCTGATCACACTCCTAAGTGAAAAATCATCCCTTGAAGCTAACCGAGTCACCGAAAATCACATCCAAGCCCTCTAACTCAATAGTCAACATCCGGTTGACGTTTCCCAAAACAAGCCTTCCTTAAAGAGACTAAGTGTCTCTTTTCCTATCAAAACCAATCTGATTTAACTCTAACACACCGAATACTGATAACGAAACATGAAGAAACATAAAATGGGGGAAACGGGGCAGTAACTCACGTGACGACAGGCCAGGTCATCACATTTTTTTGCTTTGTTGAGCTATTTTCCTTAGTCGTAGTCATACTTTTCAGTCATGATATCAAATTTGCGTTTTATATCTCTAATTTTTTGCACTCTTATTATGTTATCTCATATTTTGTTCGTGTCCTTGTGTGTGTGATACGAGTTAGAGCAGAGTTGTGCCATGTTGGTATATTCTGTGTGGTATCTTGGTCATAGTACTGTGAGATGTGAGTATATTGAAACTTGAGGAGATTGATGATTGATTTTGGGCCATAGAGCCCTATTGATCAGATTGATGACTGATCTTGTCTATAGAGTTGTGTTGATATAGGTAGTGAAGTGACTTTTTTGTCAAGGTCCCATACTGGGCTGAGTGATATTGATCATTATCTTTTAATCCAACTAGCACTTAGGCTATGATCTGCCCCTCCGGAGTCTAGTGATAACCTATGTTACTTTGGGCTCTATAAGTTCAGGCACATGATATGTGCTTAGTGAAAGCATAGGCAAGGCAAATGATATGTGTTGAGTGTGCGTGTGATTATTCAGGGGCATTTTGTCTGGCACTATGAGTGTGGTGAGAGTATGATTCATGGGTATTTGTGCAAGGTACATATGCATGTGCTGAGATTTTGTGTACTTTAAAATTAAACTATGATGTCGATGATTTTGGCATGTATACTTGCCATGAAGAGATAGAGTTGCATTTTCCTCACGCTAATTGGTATTCGATGCCTCTATTTGATGTTTAGAGTTTTAAATTACAATTTACATTGATAAATCCCTATACAGGTGATTTATATGGAAAAGTCGATGCCTTGACTGATATACTTGGATAGCATGCGTATTCTCCTCTTATTATGATATAGTTGAATATAATATTATTTGAGCTACTTTTCTTTTTCGCCATTATCATGCTGTTATTGTTGCTATTGGCTGTTGGAAGGAAGTATTGGACCTGGACAACCTTGTCACTGCTTTCAGGTCGAGGTTAGGATTACTACTTACTTAGTACATGAGGTCAGTTGTACTCATACTATACTCTGCACTTTATATGCAGATTCAGGAGTGGGATCCAGTTGAGCAATGTGAGCTGAGTTGTGTCGTGCTATTGAGACCAAGGTAGAGTTGCTTCCCAATCGCAGTCTCTGTCGTCTTTTCCTATATTTTATTACTATTCAGTCATTTAGACAATATTGCATTTTGTTCAAACTTTGTATTAATACTCTATAAAGCTCATGTACTTGATGAAACCAAATTTTGGGGTGATTTTCAGTTGTATTCTCATTTTGACTTCAGTTATGTTATTACGTTATTAAGACTATTTCTTATTGTTGTTTAAGTTTATTTTTTCATATTTATTTTTGGTTTGAATAATAAGTGATGTTAGGCGTCATCATGGCTCCAATGAGATTTGGGGTCGACATTATTGATTTATTATTTTGTTCATCATTTTCATTATTTCATAGTCTTCTTATTTGGGAAATTGAATCAAATCGGTTGTTAGTTTCTTAAAATAAAAATTTAAGCGATTTGGCCTATAATCTAATTTAAAGTTAAACAGTTTAGTTCTGTTGCCGGGATTTAACAATCGTTCATTATTCCATTTATTTCTTTGCAAGTAAACTATGTCAGGAATTAACCAGATTAATCAGCAAAGATGGCAGTCAGGAGGTGACGCCAAGAAACACACCTAGAATTCACCATATCAATCTCGATAAAATTCACCAGACAGATTTGCTAATCAAAATTAGGATCAATCAAGATTGAAATATGTGTGGAAAATTTTAATCGCTCAGCAAATTGGTGAAGCATTAAGAGTTTTGACTGGCAAAGCGATAGTTGGAACTCCACTTCCACAACTACGAGTTAATACAACTGCAAAAAATTCCTAATTTCTTACTAGAAAATTCGGGAAGTAGGGAGGTGCAACATAGTTCCACGGCAGGAGGGTCAGTTATGCCCGATAATTCCTATATACAAAATTTTGTTCTGGCCTTGGAGAAATAGATGAAGGGAAGAATAAATGAATAGAACAAATCTCGGGGTATTCCACCGGTGATTAAAGGAGTTGATATAGACAAAGTTTGACAGCAGTTGTGAAATTCAAGTGCAGTGCCATTTCCAATACTAAAGAAACTCGAAGTACCTTATATACTCAAATATGGAGGAACTTCGTATCTACGAGATCATGTGATTGAATTCACCACAAGGATAAAGGCAATAATTTGACCAAGCAGGAGATTGAATCAGTGATGGTGAAGAAGTTTGAGGAAACCCTCAAAAAAGAGGCATTAACATGGTACTCTATTCTTCATGAAAATTCAACAGATTCATCTACTGAATTTGAAAATGCTTTAAGCGAAGCTCATTTGAGAGCGCAAAAAGTGGAAAAAGAATGGAAGATATCTTTGAGATATAGTAGAGAAATACGGAATAACTCATAGAGTTTGTACATCATTTTCAATAGGAAAGGATGATGTAATCACCCGTGCCTGCTCACTCTACTATAATATTCCTTCTTAATAGATCTTTAAGCTTTTGTATACCTTGCTCAAATTGTACGTCAAGTAGTGGATAGCAAACCAACTCAAATCAGCATGTGTGCCCAAAAGGACATGTCATAACTACTATAATCATATTGTGAACTGTCATTCTCCTAAGATCTGAGGGAATCATGTATCTCATATAACCTTAAACCTTCGAGATGATATATATGTATGTCACCTTAAGCGGTATAAGAGAATACAGCCTTCCATAGAATATACAATCTCAACAGGCCTACTAGTAGTTACCCAAACTAATTCAAAAATTTCCAAAATAGGTAATTAGCCTTCCATAAGTCTATAGAGACTCATTCTAACTTCCGCTCATGTGTATCCTAGAAACAAGTAAGATTCTAGCTCACCGCCTCAAATAATGATATCTAAACATGTACACGGTAAAATCGGAGGACTGATTTTCCATTGACAAAATTGCTTCAGTAGGCCACCTCGGACGCTCGGGATCTCGAGCTGGTCATTTTCCTTATGATCTGTCGATACCCGGCCAAGGATAACATCCGCCTAAGCCCCGACGAACACGGGAAGCTTCCGAAGAATGCATTCGGGTTCGATTAAGTCTATTGGAATGGCTCAACTTCGGTCCATGCAAACGTCATAAAGCTAGTTAGTCGTCCAATCCCTTCCTTTTTCCCCCAACGTATCTTGTACTAAGTTTGGGCTCCCCCCTCTTATAAAAAGAGAGTCATTAACACTCTAAAGAGGGGGGCTCCAACGATTCCACACAATATTAATAATATTTCTCTCCTTTTCTTCTATCTAACTTGCTCGTTCTTACTAGCTCAAGGCCACTGTAGCATTTATTATTCTCTCATTTGTTCTTAATTTATTGCTTGGTATTTGCCATAAAGAGCCTTGTTTAATCATATCTTAATTGTTATTCCATTCCCGGCTACCTCCTATTGCTCGAGATCTATCCCAGATATCGACCTCGAGGTCCTCCATCAACCATTCCAAAGCCAGGGCAGCAGGCTCCTCGGTTTGATCATTGCCCCGTTTTAGCTTGTATTTTATCGTCAAACTTCATATTCTTAGCATCATCTGCTCTAACAACTAGCATAAAAATAGATCACGTATTTTTAGAATCTCATTTATAAATTTAATTGTTGTTACCATTTTCACATTAAACAGTTTGGCGCCCACCGTGGGGCTAAAAATAATAGTGATTATTTTTTTGCTAGTTTTGCTACAAAAATGCAAGTTATCTTTCACACTTTTTCTTGTCCAAGATCTCCTGATTTCAGGTCAAAATGTCTTGCTCGGTAAACAGAATCGAGAACGATAATCTCAAAAACCACGGGGGAATGGGGTGGTTGTTCCGGCTACAGGAATGCAACCGTAGAACCCCGATAACGCACACGGGCTGATTCTAGCGGACTTGAACTCATAGGACGCACAACAGGTTGACGAAACCTCACACACCGACAGAAGCGTGCGGCATAGCGACCGACAGGAAGCCCAAAAAACCCTAGCCCGGGAAGAACAGGAAGTTAGCCTTCATGCTATTTTTGAAATGTTGCAGGTACAATAGTTGGCCATCGCTCAGTTACAAAGTCATCCAAAGACGCCCAGCACAGTGGCACCGGAAACAGCTCCCCCAGCCAAACAAGTACCCGAGAGATCGAGCAATAACGGATCGGTAGTCGATCCCGCCATAATAAAGACGCTTGAGGACCTCACCAAAAGGATCGAGTTAGGCGAGAAAATGATAGCGGCCAATGATAAAAAGGTCAAGACCTACAACTCTAGGGTCGATCAGATCCCGGGTTCACCCTCGGTCCTCAAGGGCGTCGATTCGAAGAAGTTCATACAAAGGCTGTTCCCCGAAGAAGCGGCCCCGAAGACCAATCCAAAGAAGTTTAGAATGCTGGTACTCCCTAAGTACAATGGTACCACTAACCTTAGTGAACACGTTACTACCTACACCTACCCAGTAAAAGGCAACGATATAAAGAATGATGAGATCGAGTCCGTATTGCTGAAAATATTCCGGGAAACACTCTCGAAGGGAGCAATGATGTGGTATCCCAACTTGGATCCTAATTCCATAGATTCATTCGCCATGCTAGCAGATTCCTTCGTAAAGGCGCATGCCGGAGCCATCAAGGTAGCAACAAGGAAGTCTGACGTCCTTAAAACCAAGCAAAGAGAGAATGAGATGCTACGGGAATTTGTGTCCCACTTTCAGATGGAACAGATGGAGCTACCTTCAGTCTCCGACAACTGGGCAGTACAGGCCTTCACCCAAGGACTGAACGAACGAAGCTTGGTGGCTTCAAAACAGCTGAAACAGAACCTAATCGAGTATCCAGCCGTGACCTGGTCAGACATCCACAATCGGTACCAGTCAAAGATCAAAGCTGAGGATGACCAGTTGGGAGCCCTTTCGGGCTCAGTATACCCGAACAGGCTCCTGGCAAAGGAACCAAAGCCAAACAAAGAAAGGTATCAACCATACCTTGAGGATAGGAGGAATGCCCCGAGGTGCAACCAAACCCGCAACGATCGGAGGGTGGATCGAGGACAAAACCCTCGAGGGCTCTTCAACAGAGCCAGGATCGATCGAAACGTAGTACCAACAGGTGCACCCCACCTATCAGAATACAACTTCAACGTCAATGTGTTAGATATCGTATTCGCTATCATTAAGATCAGAGACGCCAAATGGCCCAAAACAATACAGTCAGATCTTTCGCAAAGGAATTATAACTTAGTATGCGAGTTTCACAACACGAACGGCCACAAGACCGAGGATTGTCATCAACTACGAGAGGAGGTAGCTCGGCTGCTTAACAAAGGACATCTCCGAGAGTTTCTTAGCGATCGAGCCAAAAATCAGTTTTGAGAAACGGAGGCAACCAAGAAGAATGAGGCAAACGAGCCGCAACACGTCATCCACATGATCATTGGGGGCATCGATGCCCCTCCGGAACCCGTAATGAGAAGAGCAAAAATATCCATCACCAGTGAAAAGCGGACTCGGGGATATATCCCTGAAGATGCCCTCACGTTCAGCGAAGAAGACACTGCGACCCTGTCTCAACCCCACAACGACGCCCTGGTAATTTCCTTCTTTGTAAATTCTTTTCAAATAAACGTGTACTCGTGGATCCCAGTAGCTCAGCCAATATTGTCAGGTCGAGGGTAATAGAACAGCTCGGGTTGCTCGACCAAATCGTGCCCGCCACTCGGGTCCTCAACGAATTCAACATGGTAAGCAAAACAATGAAAGGAGAAATCATCCTCCCGGTCACCATGGCGGGCATGACACAAGACACCAAATTCCATGTCATCGATGGAGACATGAGGTATAATGCCTTATTCGGGTGGCCATGGATACACTGCATGAGACCAGTGCCATCCACCCTTCACCAGATGATACAATTGCCAACAAGGGACGGGATCAAAACCGTCTACGGGGAACAACATGCGGCAAGGGAAATGTTCGCAATACATAACGTGGTACCAATGTTCCTGCCTCCGCCCCCGAATAAGCCAAAGGACGAATCGGTCACCCTCGATCGAACTTGAAAAAATGAAGCGGAAGTCCGTGTTGCATCTTCGCCTCAGGCAATTACAACAAATCAATCCCGAGGCATCACTAGTGCATCTCATTTCAAGGTACGACCATCTCCTTTTTTGTTTCGGATACAGAACTAACCCTTGCGCAGGCACCCGACCGGAGCTGTCATAGCACTAGCACTGCCTGAAGACCTCAAGGCTCTAAAAATTCACCCGTTGCACTCTTTTCCTTCGACCGAGTTTTTTTCCCAAAAGAAGGGTTTTACTGGCAAGGTTTTTAACGAGGCAACGGCTATGAGCTACCTAAGGAAAACTCCGCAAATACTCAAGACCCCTCTTGCAGTTAACCTTTTGAACAATGAGGGATGTTCCCTTAGAAAGCTACCCGCTCGAAAAGGGAAGCAATGTACCAGGCCAAATGGTCGAAAAACCCATGTTGGTATAGTTAGGCTCCCATTGGCAAATACGTGTGATATTGTACCAAGCAATCAAAGAATATCTTTTGTCAAAAATGCCTTCGCAAAGTAAGATTACAATTCTCTCACCAAAAGCGCCCCGAACACTCGGGACTGACGCCAGGAATTCGCCGCTCAGATGGGCTCCGGGTCGAAACTCTAAAATTACAAAGCCTTTGGGTAAGGCAATGCGGAAATCGCCCAGTGTCACCAACATCGGGGGTACTTAAATATCCGGGGATTGTCGCCAATCGCCACGTACTTGAAAATCCGAGTCCATAAGACCCTAAGTGAGCAAACTCGGTCTAGCAAAGATCTATACAACACAGCTACATCAATGGATCGAAGGGTATCTATCACCAAAAGCACCTCACACTCCAAAAAAGGGGATTTCAGCATACTCTCGGTGGGGATACCTCCACCAAACGCGTCCCAAAATACTTGGAGACTTAATGTCAACAATTTGGCACCCGCACGACCCTAGGGTCAGAACTCCAGGCTCATAAGGCCCCAACAAGGCAACTCCAAACTCACGAATAGCGGCCTTCGAGCTTAAGCACACTCAATGACTGGGAGACTGTCATCACTCGACATACACTGGGAAACCCGAGGCCGTAAAACCCCGAGCGGGCAGACTCGGTATGACCAGATCTATTCTACATAGCAACAAAAACTATAAGACCTCAATAAGCATGACAAACTGTAAGACCTCAACAGGCATGAAAATTTTGTAAGACCTTTCTACAAGCATAAAACTCAATCCCGAAGTTTAGAATATACGTCGCATTTGTAAAAATCCCGAAAGGGCATACCCTCGGTGTAGACACCTAAACTATCACTCGTGATCAAAAATGGCTCTGACCAAACACATATGATTACGGTCAAAACGGCTGCTCCAGCCAAATTAACGCGACTCGGGGACGCCCGACTGTCGCTAACAAAATCGCAGGCCATTACTTAGAATATAATTCGAAAAGAACCGGTTAAAATAGGCTTCCCTCAATAGGCAAACGAGATTGGACCATGTCAGCTCCAAAAAACACAAGGCTTCGAGCTACTCAGCCTGCGAGCTAAGAACCTTCCGAAGTGCTCGAACATCGCCGCTAACGACTTGAAATCGAGGTTTTTCCAGAACCAACGACGGGTCAGGCAAAATCATTCAAAAGGACCTTAATAAGAGGAAAATAAAGCCTACAAAATTCGCACAGGCAAAAGAGTAAGAGCCATTGTCGCCAGCCAAACGAGCCTCCGAGCCGCACACTAAAAGGTCTCAACGACCAAACAGCGTAAGAGCCACTGTCGCCAGCTTGAAAATTGAAAACTTGAGGATTAAAATGAGCTCGAATCGTAACCCGATTCAGAGATAAGATCCAAAATAGTTAACTACAAAATGCCCACAGGCAAAAGTGTAAGAGCCATTGTCGCCATCCAAACAAGCCTCTGGGCCACACACTCAAAAGATCGCTTCAATCCAAGGTGCAAGAGCAATTGTCATCCGACCATGCAGGCACGAAAGAACTTGAGGGTCAATTAAAGCTCGAGTCGCAACGCGACTCGGAGACTGGACCCGAAATAGTTGAAACACAAATACCCAAGGCAAAGGAATAAGAACAATCATCGTCCGCCCATGCAGGCGCAGGAGACCGAAGGTAAGGTAAGCTCGAATAAAAACTCAACTCGGAGACTAGGCCTAAACAGCTGGGCAGAGCACAAAGGCCATGACGCCTACTCGCATAATAAATCACACTTAAAAGCCTACAGGCCTATCTAAGTGAACCCTGGATCCACCAGGCTCCCGCCGGACACCAAAACCAGCCCGCTTGGTCGAAATCAATTTAGAAAGAGATACAATGAAGATAAAGCTTCAAGTTTCCTTCCTTTTCGCAAGCGCAAAAAGTGCGGTCTCCATCTACAAACATGTTCTGCGAACAAAAGATACAAAATAGCAAAATCCACGCTCTGCTCCCGAAGGTTATGGCCCACCAGCCTCAGTTTCGCTCAAACTCTTCCAGGAAGACAAACCCTTGGCGCTGATCTCTTCAGGCATCTCTCCTCGGGATCCACAACGAATGTATCCCTCGTTCCTTTTCTCACGTTCGAGGACCTGCTCCAACTCAGCTCGGACATCGGCGACGTTCAAATGGATCGTCATCTCATCATCAGCCTTGGTCCAGCCCAATGTTGTTTCAGTACAAGCGTCAATTATTCCGACCCGGACCTTCATGAGATCAGACTCCGGCTTCGCAATCATATCCTCTCAAGCCGAAGCTTGAACTTTCTCCTAAGCCCCTGGTTCACCACAAGCATTCCTAACTCGGTCGGCTTCGCCCCTAAGGTACTCCCGAGCCTTCGTCCTTCTTTTTGCAAACTAAAGAATAGGCGAAACACTCGCTATGAAAGGTCGCATGTCCCATCAAATGCTCTCGTAACTCAAGCTCTGGTGCGCCCCATGTCGCCAGTACATCAACTCAACATCCTTCCCCATGCCAAGGAGCCTAAAGGGGTCGCCCTTATCCAGATACCTTCGAGGTCTAGCCCCATGATGGAGCAGCTCAAACCTAAGCCTATCAAAATACTGCAGGAGGAAAACTTGGTAAAGAAGGGAAGGCACGAGATGCGGAAGAACTGTGGCAAGGCTCACCATAAAGTAAAGTCGACGGACTTCCATGAAGGCCGAAGCAAATTCCTACAGGCCCAGCCCCCCCTCGGCCTTGGGAAGAACAGACCTCGGTTGAAGCATGATCACTTGGAGGAACCAGCGCTTCGGAGTCAAAAACTCCAAGAACAAGAGGCTCGGACGATGCTCTCTTGCTAGAGACACGGACCTGTTTAGCCTCACTTAAAGCTCCATCGCCCTACGAGTGCATATCCCGTCAATCACCATCGCCTCCTAGCTCGAAAGCCCATAACTCCTCCCCCTCTCTGGAGAATAACGGCCTCGCCTCGGAGGATCATTCAATACCTACAGATGTCTGTCTAAACATAAGAGGAGAAGGCAGAACTGGCAAAGCGCGGAGCGCGCCGCCTAAAGAGTATTGCTCTGTTTCTCAAGCAAATAATTCGGGTTCCTAAGGTATAATACCAGCAGTCAGCACCCGAGTAGAGCAATTTGTCCATGCACGGTCTCTGTTGTCCCCAGCAACAGCGATTAAAGGCATGATCAACGGGCACCATGGAATCAGCAGGCCCCGATGGCCCCAAAAAATGGGGGGAGCTTCCCCTTTTTTTGTCGGATTAATCCCGTTAATACCGTCATAGCAGACACAGAATTAGAAGAATAAAAAGCGGGGAGACATACAGGCATGTTGTTACCAGAAACATGGCACGAGAAATGACAACTGCATGAGAAAGAGTAACCCCTAGGAGGGCGAAAACAGCCTTATGCCATACATTGGAAGAACTGCGACGATTCAAAGCCGACCGAAAACGCCAACTAATAGCACCACCTCCAACCTCGAGGCAATACGCAACCCCAAAGACCTCTGTCATAGTAAGAGGTTGCTCCATAGGGCCAACAACGCCTTCACCACCACAAGACTGGCACGCAACTTCGAAGGTCTCTGACAAGGGAAACCAATCTGTGAAGGAATGAGCGTTTTTAATAACGCCCATACAAAATGGGCTCCAGGTGCTGACCAGGTTGGTCCGAGCACGAGCAAGCCTCCATTCAGAGGCTGCCTTCAGAAAATCACCGGCGTCCCCCGTCCGCGGATCCCTGAGAAAATTTCTTCTCGAGGGTTATTATAAGTCCCGAAAACATTATCCATGTTTCCACGCAAAGTCAGGGTCCCGGCGGACCGAGGTTATTGGCCTTATTCGGGTTTAGTCCGAAGAACCACGAAAGGCCCCGTGCGAAGCTGTTTCCATCAACCAAATGCCAGAAGGAATACTCGCATCCGAGGTCAGTATTACAAACGACAAAACAGGATCATGCATTCAGAACTGCTACAAATCATAAAGAAATACAGCAAGTATCAAAGGCAGGAATCAAGGAAGTATCTTTGTATTCATAAAAATGTTCGCTTACAACGAACCTCGGGGGGTCCTTACATATGATTACAAAAGCCTGCAGGGGGATCCTTACACAGAAAGAAAGAAGTTCAAGGATATGCATACAACAAGAGCCTAAGAATCTAGCCTATTCCTAAAATGCGACATCTCCGGCATCATCTCCTCAGGCGTATGACCTCAAAAACACTATCTTCCAAGTGAAATCCCCTCGGAGACCTCACCCCTATCCTCCCAAAATGGCATCTTCAAAGGGAAGGGTATAGAAGAGGAAGGCGAGGGAGAAGAGCAAAGTGACGAAGGAGAGGCCGGAAGAAGACAAAAAGTGGTTGGGTGAAAAATTTGGCTAGTATGAACTCCGCCAGTATTGCCATTATAAAACCACTTCTTGAGACGTTGCCTCGGCTCGGAGGGAAACAACCAACGGAGACTGTCGCCATACCCCCTGGAATCCAAAAGGGGTGTAACACGCCAAGTCGGGGAAGGAGGGTGAGCAGCGGTGTATAATCTGAGCTCCCTCTTGAGCAGCGGTGTATAATCCAAGTATCTTCCCGAGACGGAGTAAATCAGTCCCCTGCTTCATCGCCCCAAGAAAACGGAGATAGCAACAACAATGGTGGCAACAACAACAACAACAATAACAACGACAACAACAGCATCACCGCGACATAACCTCGTCCAAGCGAAGAAGGATCGAGAATTGGGGCATGGCACACATGACATAAGATCTCGAGGCCATGGGCCTCAAACATGATGAGATAGAAATGACTAAAAATGGCAACAAAGGAGGAAAGGATGGGTATCAAAGGAAGCTCGAATGAAAAACTGATCACAAGAAGCCCCATTTATAAGGGGAGTGCAAAGTAACTGACGGCGACATTATTTCCCTAAAAAGCGTAATAGCAGGCGCAATCAATGCATGCATGAGAGCTGAATCAACGGCAATAATATGACCCTGAAGAACAAAGAGTCACGACACATCGGATGATCCTGAAAAAGCAAAAGGGTGAAACGCCTCGGCACTTGTAAAAGGGGGGTTGCGCCATCAGCATGACGTCTTCGTAGGAGCCCGCGAAGTGGGGTGTCAAAATCATTTCTTATCGCTTCCCTCTATGAAAAAGACTATTTGTACATCATCACAATATCCATAGGCATGTCTATCCCTACCTCAAACCAAGACATTCGCTTTATAGAGTCCTCTAACAAATCCGGAATTGTTCATTTCACCTTTCCTTTTATGTATAGTCATATCAACACTGATTTAAGAGTACTCTAAGTCCCCGGCACGATCCCCTACCAAACTCAAATTCTCAACAACCTAGACATCCTGTAGATTCTTAGGTAACACATCTTGAAACTTGATAACCACCAAATTTGTTCTGAAAACCAACCACTCTACTTAAGTATTCTAGTGCATAACTAGACGTGTCAAACAATTTGTGCTTTACTTTCATATAATACCCATTAATGTAATAACATTGCCCTTAGAAAATTGAGTGAATATTTTCTCATTGCACATTATATCCATGAAAAATTCAAACTTGAGTTATCTAACAATCTCGATATATTAATCAAGTGTAGTACATCATACCTCCGTAAAATTCCTTGCCCAAGTCATCCTTGATGTTACACTTCTAAAGTCATGACTAATCCACAAGCACACTTTAGTCCAGGAACTATAAGGATACATTCCCTTAAGACCCAAACATCAATCGTTGGCTTCCCCACTAGGCCTGAATCTATAGAAACCTTATGGGAATGTACCGTAACTTATTCTTACTCATCCACCTTTTCATCTTACTGACACTCAGCTTAACGTCTCACAGCTTATGTGGTACTAATCATACCACAAATAAAACCATCTTCCCAATGCACCATTTTCTTGTGACCATCGTGTCATTTTTCTCAAGATATAAAACTCTCTTCATAGTATATACATTCCACTAGATTAAAAGCAAGCCATTCTTTTACGACCCAAATCCAACCAAATCGTGATAGCACCTAACTCAATCTGTTAGGTAAGCAAACTAACATACAACATAGTCTGAACCAGAAATCATCAATTAAATAGTGAAATAACAATGCAGAAACTAATACAACTACAACCAAAAACTAGTTATACAAGTTATGAGCTACTAAGATTTAGATTTACAATGATGGTATAAATAAATACAATATCTGTTTGAAACTTTGAATATACATGTCACTGTAACGACCCGGCCGGTCGTTTCCTGAGTTACCGCTCTCTTTCTCCCATTTCTGCTTCTTATTTCCTTGTTCAACTGTATTATGTGTTATTGGGTTGGTTGATTCGGGTTCAGAAAGGTTTTGGTAAGGTTTGAGACACTTAGTCTCTTTTGAGTAAGTTTAAGTTGGAAAAGTCAATCGGAAATGTGAAAAATGGCTCAGATGTGAATTCCGATGGTTCAGATAGCTTTGGGAGGTGATTTGGGACTTAGGAGCATGATCGGAATGTGTTTTGGAGGTTCGGAGTAGATTTAGGCCTGAATTGGCAAAATTGGAATTTTGGCATTTTCCGGTTGATAGGTGAGATTTTTGATATAGGGGTTGGAATGGAATTCCAAAAGCTGGAGTAGGTCCATTGTGTCATTTGTAACATGTGTGCAAAATTTCAAGCCATTCGGATGAGGTTTGATAGACTTTTTGATCGAAAGCAGAATTCGGATGTTTTTGGAATTCTTAGGCTTGAATCCGATGTAAATTTGGTGTTTGGATGTTGTTTTGAGCGTTCCAACGGTTGGAACAAGTTTGAATAATATTATGGGATATGTTGGCATATTTGGTTGAGGTCTCGAGACCCTCAAGTGAGTTTCGGGTGGCTAACTGATCAAGTTCATGTTTGGAAAAGTTGCAGATTTTGCTTCAGTTTTTTGCAGGTATTTCCTTCTTCGCAATCGTGTGAGGAGGCTGGCGATCTCGTAGAGAATTTGTAGGGGGCACTCCAGGTCATTCTTCGCATTCGCGTATCTGAAGTCGCGATCGCATGGGTTGTGCAGGTGATGAATCGCGAACGCATAGGTAAATTCGTGATCGCGTAGGGTAAATTATGGGCCAACAGAGTTTGTGCTTCGCGATCGCGATGGAATTCCTGCGATCGCAATTAAATAATTTTTAATAGCTGGGCTGAATGTTTAAAAAGGCCATTTTCGTGATTTTTGGCCTAGGTACACCATTTTTGACTCGGTTTTGGAGCTTCTTGAGAGATATTGAAGAGGGAATCAAAGAGAACTTCTTGGAGATAAGAATTATGGACTTAATACTCGATCCAATTGTAATTTCCACCCAATTAAACATGAAATTTGGGGGATTTGAAGCCTAAAATTGGGGACTTAGGGCTTGGAAACTTGAGACATTAATCTAGTGATTTGAGGGGCCATTTATGGTCGGATTTTGGTATTCTTGGTATGTATGAACTCGTGGGAGGATAAGGATTCCGATGATGTGATTTTTATCAAATTTTGAGATGTGGGTCCAGGGGTCGGGGTGGACCAATTTTGGAATTTTTGGTGTAATTTGATTATTTTTGCATGGGCTTCGTTCCCTTAGCATATTCTAATGTTATGATTCTGATTTTGAGTAGATTCGGTGCGAGTTGAGGCCGAGGTGAGAGGCAAAGGAATTGCGGAGTAGTATTTCATCCGGTTTGAGGTAAGTAACCATTGTTAATTTGGACCTGAGGGTATGAAAACTCGGTATTTCGTATTGTTTTGATAAATGAGGTGACACACATGCTAGGTGACGAGCGTGTGGGCGTGCACTGGTAGGGATTATGACTTGGTCCGTCCAGTAGCGACTATTAAGCCACGTATTTGATTTGAAATTTTATGATATTCCGTATTTTAGAGATTGATATTATATTTTTGGTTGTACACCATGTTTGGGGCCTTGTGCCAACCTGTTTAGACCCTCAGAAGTAATTTTTACTATTTTCCTCACTCTATCTGTTTTGAAGCATGTCCTCAGTCATCTTTTACCTGTTTGTTGTTTAAATCCAATTTTACCACTCTACTTCTTAAGATGTGAAAACTGCTTGGGCTGAGTTCCCTGATTTCTACTGATATGCTCGAGTGGTTGTGAGGTTAATGACTAAAAGAGGTTGAGGACCTAATGGTGAGGATTATATATATATATATATATATATATATATATATATATATATATATATATATATATATATATTATGGATCGGGCTGCACGCCGCAGCAATATTATATGTATATATTGTGGATTAGGCTGCACGCCGCAGCGATACTTATATGGATCGGGCTGCACGCCACAGCGTTGTATATATTGGATTGGGCTGCGCACCGCACCAATATTACACATGGGCTGTAGGAGCCCCTCTGAAGTCTATACACCCCCAGTGAGCGTAGTCGACTATAAACTATGGATCGGGCTGCACGCCGCAATGGTTATTATGATTATTGCTATTATGAGATATTATTGAGCTGGAGTGTTGTGTGTGAGTACTGTGTGATGAGAGTTGAGTCACGAGTGAGTGAGAGGCTTGCCCAAGAGGCTATATTTATGAGTGACACCTCGCCTGAGGGGCCCATTTATGATATTTTTGGTAATTTCACTCTTCTTTTATAATAAGCCTCTGTTGAAAACTGCTAAGTAAATGATTTCAAAGTATTTCAATTGAAACTGAAGTTTTACAAAGTAACTAGCTTTTAAACTGTTGAGTTTGACTTGATATTCTGTTGAATACCCTTATATATGATTATTAACTGCTCATCACTGCACTCAGACCTTATTTACTTTAGTTACTTAGTGAGTTGGCGTATTCACGTTACTCCATGCACCTTGTATGCAGATCCAGGTGACTGAGCTGCAGAGTGAGGGTCCTCAGCATTTTCAGAGCTTACCGAAGACTGCAAGGTAGTTGCACGGCGTCTGCAACTCTGCTTTCCTCCTTCCTATCTTAGTTTTTCGCATTTTTAGACTTATTATGTATTAGTCAGTCAGATCGGGTTGTACTTAGAGGCCCTTGACTTGTGACACTGGATTGTTAGGCTGTGTTGGTATATTTTTGTACTGTTTTCTGCACATTTCAGTTGATTTATATATTTCTTATGAAAATTCGAGACTTAATTAGTTTTAGAAAAATGTTTTATAAAAAGAAGTCACTATGGTTACTTGTTGGGTTGGCTTTCCTAGTACTACGATAGGCGCCATCATGACTGGGGTATTTGGGGTCGTGACAAGTTGGTATCAGAGCCTAGTTTACATAGGTCTCGCGAGTCATGAGCTAGTTTAGTAGAGTCTCGGGGATAGGTACGGAAACGTCTATATTTATCCTCGGAAGGCTACAGAACCTTAAGAAAAACTTTTCATTCTTGAATTCCTGTCGTGCGAATCTGTTGATTCTAGTACCAAACTTCTGCTATTCTATTCTCTCACATATGGTGAGGAAACGTGTTGTCGGTCAGGATGGACGACCACCAGTACCACCAGTTGGGGCCACTAGAGGTCGAGGGCGCGGTCGAGGCCGTGGTAGAGGCAGGGGTGTAGCCCACACACCAGCTAGGGTAGCACCTGCAGATCCACCAGCCGCCCCAGTTCAAGATCAGGTCCCAATTACGGATGCTTCAGCAGCACCAGCTCAGGCACCGGTTGTGCCTATTGTGATTGCAGGCCTTCATAAGGTTCTAGCTCAGATTATATTAGTGTGCACTGGTTTGGCTCAGGCAGTCTTAGTTACTACGACCGCAGCTACTTCCCAGGCCGGGAGAGGTACTTAGACTCCCATTGCTCGCATACCTAAGCAGGTTGTGTAAGGACTTCAGACATCGGGGGCACCTCCAGCCCAGCCAATTGCACCAACTCAGAAGTATGTGGTACCTGTTATGCCTGATGAAGAGCAATGTCGATTGGAGAGATTTGGTAGACTTCAGCCTTCGACTTTCAGTGGTATTGAGGGTGAGGATGCCTAGGGTTTCTTGGACAAGTGTTAGAGGATTCTTCTTACAACGGCTATTCTGGAGACCAGTGGTGTAGCATTTACTACTTTTCAGTTTTCTGGAGCTATCTTTACTTGGTGGGAGGCTTATGAGAGGCGTAGGCCTGTTGGTGCAGCGCCCTTTACCTGGCAGTAGTTCTCCGTTCTCTTTTTGGAGAAGTATGTGCCACAGTCTCGCAAAGAGGAGTTGTGCAGGCAGTTCGAGTAGCTGTGTCAAGGAGATATGACTGTGACACAATATGAGATGCGGTTCTTTGAGTTTGCTCGTCATACGGTCTAGTTGGTTCCCACAGATCGAGAGAGGATCAGGAGGTTCATTGATGGCCTCACTTATCAGCTTCGGATTCTCATAACCAGGGAGAGGGTGTTAGGTGCTACTTTTGAGGAGGTTGTTGGCATCGCCCGTGAGATTGAGTCAGTTCGTCGCCATGAGCGAGAAGAGAGGGAGGCCAAGAGGCCTCGGGAATCTGGCAGCTTTGGTAGAGGTCGTCCATTCAGGCATGCTCAGTCATCTCGCTCAAGTTATTGTGGGGCATCATCGGCTCATGGGTCTCAAAGTTCTCATCAGGTCCATTCATCACTCAGTGCCCTTCCATCCCAGAGTCCGTCCCGTGCTCCATCAATTCAGGGCTCTTCTATGCCAGGTGCATTTTCTAGTCAACCCGGTGCTAGGGGTTCCCTTCAGTCCCCATCTCCAGCACCGAGGAGTTATTACGAGTGTGGAGAGTTTGGGCATATGAGGAAGCAGTGTCCTCATCTTCTTGAGGGTCCATCTTAGCATAGGGGTCAGCCCTCGACTTTAGCTCCAGTTACTTCACCACCCGCTCAAGCAGCTAGGGGTGGGGGTCAGTCATCTATGGGTCGCCCTAGAGGGGAAGGTCGATCAGGTGGTGGTCAGGCTCATTTCTATGCACTCCCAGCTAGACAAGATGCTATTGCTTCAGATGTTGTGATTACAAGTATTGTCTCAATTTGCTGCAGAGATGCCTCTATATTATTTGATCCTGGTTCCACTTTTTCATATGTATCATCCTACTTTGCCCGTTATTTGGATGTGCCCTGCGAGTCTCTTGTTTCACCTATTAGTGTATCTACTCCGGTGGGCAATACTATAGTTGTAGACCGTGTATATCGATCGTGTGTGGTGACTATTGAAGGTCTGGAGACCCGAGTGGACCTATTGTTGCTCTGTATGGTGGACTTTGATGTGATATTGGGCATGGATTGGCTATCTCTGTGTCGTGCTATATTGGACTATCACACTAAGACAGTGATATTGGTTATGTCAGGTGTGCCATGGATTGAGTGGCGAGGTTCGACAAATTTTGTCCCCAGTAGGGTGATTTCATTTCTGAAGGCCCAGTGGATGGTTGGGAAAGGTTGTCTTTCATACTTAAACTTTGTGAGGGATGTCGGTGCTGAGACTCCCAGTATTGATTCTGTTCCTATTGTGAGGGATTTTTTCGATATTTTTCCTGCAAACCTACCGGGCATGCCACCGGTCAGGGATATTAATTTGGTACCGAGCACTCAGCCCATTTCTATTCCACCATATCGTATGGCACTGGCGGAGTTGAAAGAGTTGAAGGAGTAGCTTTAGGAACGCCTTGATAAGGGTTTTATTCGGCCTAGTGTGATGATATGGGGTGCACCTGTTCTATTTGTGAAGAAGAAGGATGGCACGATGAGGATGTACATTGATTACAGGTAGTTGAACAAAGTAACAATAAAGAACAAGTACCCTTTGCCTCGTATCGATAATTTGTTTGACCAGCTTCAGGGAGTGAGAGTGTTCTCCAAGATTGACCTCCATTCAGGTTATCACCAGTTGAAGATCTGAGACTAAGATATTCTTAAGACAGCTTTCAGGACCCAATATGGTCATTATGAGTTCTTGGTGATGTCTTTTGGGCTGACCAATGCCCCAACAACATTCATGCATTTGATGAACATCGTGTTTCGGCCTTATCTCGACTCGTTTGTCATAGTTTTCATTGATGATATTCTGGTGTATTCGCGTAGTCAAGAGGAGCACGCGAAACATTTGAGAGTTGTGTTGTAGAGATTGAGGGAGGAGAAATTGTATGCAAAGTTCTCCAAGTGTGAGTTTTGGCTTAGTTCAGTGGCTTTATTGGGACACGTGGTGTCCAATGAGGGTATTCAGGTTGATCTGAAGAAGATAGAGGTGGTCTAGAGTTGGCCCAGACCGTCCTCAGCCATAGAGATTCCCAGCTTCCTTAGTTTGGCGGGTTATTACCGCCGGTTTGTTCAGGGATTTTTTTCTATCGCATCACCCTCGACCAAGTTGACTCAGAAGGGTGCTCCATTCTGGTGGTCGGATGAGTGTGAGGAGAGCTTTCAGAAGCTCAAGACTGCCTTGAACACAGCTCCAGTGTTAGTTTTTCCATCAACTTTAGGTTTATATACTGTGTATTATGATGCTTTGAGAGTTGATATTGGGTGTGTGTTGATGCAGGAGGGTAGGGTTATTGCTTATGCTTTTCGTTAGTTGAAGCCCCATGAGAAGAACTACCCCGTTCATGATCTAGAGTTGGCTACCATTGTTCACGTGTTGAAGATTTGGAGGCATTATTTGTGTGGTATGTCTTGTTAGGTGTTTACTGATCACTGTAGCCTCCAGCACTTGTTCAAGCAGAAGGATCTCAATTTGAGGTAGTGGAGATGGTTGGAGCTGCTAAAGGACTATGATATAACTATCTTGTACCATCCGGAAAAGGCCAATGTAGTGGTTGATGCCTTGAGTAGGAAGGTGGTGAGTATGGGGAGCTTGGCGTATATTCCAGTTGGGTAGAGACCTCTTGTAGTTGATGTTCAGGCCTTGGCCAATCGGTTCGTGAGGTTGGATATTTCGGAGCCCTGTCGGGTATTGGCTTGTGTGATTTCTCGGTCTTCCTTATTTGATCACATTAGAGAGCGTCAGTATGATGATCCTCATTTGCTTGTCCTAAAGGACAGAGTTTAGCACAATGATGCTAGAGATGTAACTATTGGTGATGACAGAGTATTGATGATGCAGGGCCGGATATGTGTGCCCAATGTTGATGGCCTTCAGGAGTTGATTCTAGAGGAGGCCAATAGCTTGTGGTATTCAATTCATCCTGGTGCCGCGAAGATGTATCAGGATCTGAGACAGCATTACTGGTGGAGGATAATGAAGAAAGACATTTTGGGATTTGTAGTTCGCTGTCTCAATTGTCAGCATGTGAAATATGAGCATCAAAGACCATTGACTTTGTAGATGGACATTCCAGAGTGGAAGTGGGAGCGGATCACCATGGACTTTGTAGTTGGGCTCCCATGGACTTTGAAGAAGTTTGATGCTATTTGGATGATTATGGATCGGCTGACCAAGTCTGTGCACTTCATTCCTGTGTGTACTACCTATTCTTCAGAGCGGTTGGCATAGATATACATTCGGGAGATTGTTCGTTTGCATGGTGTCCCGGTTTCCATCATTTTGGATAGAGGTACTCGGTTTACTTCACAGTTTTGGAGGTCTGTGCAGCGAGAGTTGGGTACTCAGGTTGAGTTGAGCACAGTTTTTCACCCTCAAACAGATGGGCAGTCCGACCGCACTATTCAGATATTAGAGGACATGTTGCACGCTTGTGTCATTGATTTTGGAGGGTAATGAGATCAGTTTCTACCACTCGCAAAGTTTTCTTATAACAACAGTTACTAGTCGAGTATTCAGATGGTTCCATATGAGGCTTTGTATGGGAGACGGTGTAGATCTCCGGTCGGTTGGTTTGAGTCGGGTGAGGCTAGGCTATTGGGTATAAACTTGGTGCAAGACACTTTAGACAAGGTAAAGGTGATTTAGGAGAGGTTTCGTACAGCGCAGTCGAGACAAAAGAGTTATGCTGACAGGAAGGTTTGAGATGTGTCCTACATGGTTGGTGAGAAGGTTCTGTTGAAGTTTTCACCCATGAAGGGTGTTATGAGATTTGGTGTGACGACCCGGCCAGTCATCTCATGAGTTATCGCTCCATTTCCCCCATTTCAGCTTCTTTACGCTTCGTTATCCGTGTTTTATGTGATCGGGTTGATTAGTTCGAGTTCGGAGAGTATTTGGTAAGAAATGAGACACTTAGTCTCTTTTAAGAAGGCTTAAGTTGGAAAAGCCAATCGGACATTGACTTATGTGTTAGAAGGCTCGGAAGTGAGTTCCGACGGTTTGGTTAGCTTCGGGAGGTGATTTGTGACTTAGGAGCGCGATCAGAATGTGTTTTGGAGTTGTAGAGAAGATTTAGGCTTGAATTGGCGAAGTTAGTATTTTGGCGATTTTCGGTTGATAGGTGAGATTTTGATCCGGGAGTCTGAATGGAATTCTGGGAGTTGTTGTAGCTCCATTAAGTGATTTGGGATGCGTGTGCAAAATTTCAGGTCATTCGGACGTAGTTTGGTTGGGTTTTTTATCAAATGTGTGTTTTAGAAGTTTTAAAAGAACTTAGGCTTGAATTCGATGTAGTTCGATGATTTTAGTGTTAGTTGAGGTGTTTTGATGATTGGAGCAAGTTTGGATGATGTTTTAAGATATGTTGGTGCGTTTGGTTGAGGTCCCGGAGGCCTCGGGGCGATTTCGGATGGTTAACGGAAAGTTTGGAGTTGTAAAATGCAGCAGAAAAATTGCAGAGTATTTTTGCTCTATGCGATCGCAGAGGGTGTCATGCGATCGCATAGAAGGAATTCAAGGGGCTGTTTGGCTGTGCTATGCGATCGCGGTGGAAGGCATGCGATTGCACAGGGTAAAGACCTTTTGCTATGCGATTGCAGGGAGGCCTATGCGATCGCATAGGCTAAATCTGGGGGCAGAATATTTGTGCTATGCGATCGCACGGGCTCTAATGCGATCGCATAGAAGGAGCTACAGTGATCTGGGCAGAATGTTAAAACATTTCATCCGCGAACCCAACCCATTTTTCCTCCATTTTTGAGCAACCTTGAGAGCTTCTGAACGGGAATTGAAGGGGTTTTGATGGGAAGTGATTAGAGGTAAGTCCTATGAACTAAATACATGATTATATTGTGAAATCATCTTCGAAATTCATGAAAATATAGCCAAATTGTAAGAAATTAGGGCTTGAAATTGAAATTATAAATTTGGGATTTGAGGGGCCATTTGCGGTCCGATTTGAGAGATTTTTGTATGTATAGACTCGTGGCAAGATAAGGAACCCGATGACGTAAAATTTCTAAGTTTCGAGACGTGGGCCCGGGGCTCGGGTTTTGCCAACTTCATGATTTTCGATATTTTTCGAGTCTTTTCGATTGGGTTGTATTCCCTTAGCCTATTGTAACGTATTACTTGTGGTTTTGATCAGATTCGACGCTCGAGGAGGTTGATTTGCGAGGCAAGGGAGTAGCGAGCTAGGATTTCGGCCTGCTTGAGGTGAGTAATGGTTATAAATGATGTTCTGAGGGTTTGAAACCCCGGATTTGCACAACGTAGTGCTATGTTGAGATGAGACACACACTTTATGATGAGCATGGGGTCTATTACTACTGGGGATTTGGACTCGGTCCATCCCGTTTGATGACTCTACTGTACTTTAGACTGAGACTTAATTAATATCATTATATTATGCGCTAGTTGCCATGTTTGGGGCCTTGTGCCGATCTGTAGAACCCTTAGGGGGCATTTGTATTGGTTGACCTCACTTTTCTAGTCGAAATCATACTCTCAGTCATGTTCTTAACTGATAAACATGATATGAACCAGCTTTAGAAATTGTTAAATCCTAATGAGAGTAACGTGTGGGTTGAGAACCCCGTCTTATCTTAGTATGCCCGAGAGGCCAAGTCTATATTGACTGAGAGGGGTCGAGAACCCCATAGTAAGGGTATTTGATATGCTATGGATCGGGATGCACGCCGCAGCAGTATATATATCTATGCGGATCGGACTGCACGCCGCAGTAGTATATTATATGGATCGGACTGCACGCCGCAGTAGTATATTAGATGGATTGAACTGCACGTCGTAGTAGTATATTATATGGATCGGACTGCATGCCACAGTAGTATATTATATGGATCGGACTGCACGTCGCAGTAGTATATTATATGGATCGGACTGCACGCCGCAGTAGTATATTATATGGATCGGACTGCCCGCCGCAGTAGTATAGCACTTTGGCTGAAAGAGCCCCTCCGGAGTCTGCACACCCCCAGTGAGCGCAGTCGACTATTCTTGGATCGGGATGCACGCCGCAGCAGTATATATATACATATATATGGATCGGGCTGCACGCCGCAGCAGTATATATACATATATGTGGATCGGACTGCGCACCGCAGCAGTACACTATGTGGATCGGGCTGCACGCCGCAGTAGTACAAATATGAATTCGGTTATCGTGAGGAGTAAATGAAATGAATACTGGTTTAAAGGACTTTTAACTAACTTCTTCATTCAGTTGTTGTTGTTGATATTCTCACCGTTTAAATATAGAACTGCGTAGTGTTTTTACGAGTTTTCTTTCCGTCAGTCATTATTTATTGCTATTACTCACTAAGTTGGAGTACTCACTTTACTCCCTGCACTATGTGTGCAGATACAGGTATCCCGGAGGCATAGTTTGAGCTTTCTGCTACTGTTCAGCTTATTCTTGAGTTATCGAGGTAGCTGCATAGCATCCGCAGGACTCGATTTCTCCCCTTATCCCCTTATTTTTCCGCATTCTAGACAACTCTATGTATAGGTTGCTACACAGACTTGTATTAGAGGCTCTTGGCTCGTGACACCAGATCAGTTGGATTTATATTGATATTTTATGGATTTTCCGACCGTTTATCTATTGCTACAGAGTTATAATCATGTTAATTTGGCATTAAATCCTATTAATTGGTAATGAATTCTACATAAGGGATTGTGAGTGACGAATAAGTCGGGCTTGCCTAGCATCGTGTTGGGCGCCATCACGACCGGGGATTGGGGTCGTGACATTTGGGAAGAAGGGTAAATATAGTCCTCGGTTCATTAGGCCTTTTGAGGTGCTTCGAAGGATTGGGTAAGTAGCTTATGAGCTTGCTTTGCCACCCAGCTTATCGAGTGTGCATCCAGTATTTTATATTTCTATGCTCCGGAAATATATTGGCGATCTGTCTCATATTTTGGATTTCAGCACGGTTCAGTTAGATGATTATTTGACTTATGATGTGGAGCTAGTAGCTATTTTGGAGTGTCAGGTTCGAAAGCTGAGGTCAAAGGATATAACTTCAGTGAAAGTGCAGTGGAAAGGTCGGCCCGTGGAGGAGACTACTAGGGAGTACCGAGCGGGAGATGTGGAGCAGATATCCTCGCGTATTTGACTCTTCAGGTATGTTTCTTGACCCATTCAAGGATGAACATTTGTTTAAGAGGGAGGATGTAACGACCCGACTGGACGTTTCATGAGTTTCTGCTTTGTTTCCCCCATTTCTACTTCTTATTGCCTTGTTTAGCTGTATTATATGTTATCGGGTTAGTTGGTTCGGGTTCGTAGAGGTTTTGGTAAGGTTTGAGACACTTAGTCTCTTTTAAGTAAGCTTAAGTTGGAAAAGTCAACCAGATGTGAACTTATGTGAAAAAGGGCTCAGATGTGAATTCTAATGGTTCGGGTAGCTTTGGGATGTGATTTGGGACTTAGGAGTGTGATCGAATGTGTTTTGGAGGTTTGGAGTAGATTTAGGCTTAAATTGGCAAAATTGGAATTTTGGCGTTTTCCGGTTGATAGGTGAGATTTTTGATATAGGGGTCGGAATGGAATTTCGAAAGTTGGAGTAGTCTGTTGTGTCATTTGTGACATGTGTGCAAAATTTCAGGTCATTCGGACGATGTTTGATAGACTTTTTGATCGAAAGCGAAATTTGGAAGTTTTTGAAATTCTTAGGCTTGAATCCTATGTAAATTTGGTGTTTGGATGCTATTTTGAGCGTTCCGAAGGTTGGAACAAGTTTGAATGATGTTATGGGATATTTTGGCATGTTTGGTTGAGGTTCTGAGTGCCTCGGGTGAGTTTCGGGTGGCTAACGGATCAAGTTCATATTTGGAAAAGTTGCAGATTTTGCTCCAGTTCTGTTGCGGCCATTTCCTTCTTCGCGATCGCGTAGAGCATTTGTAGGGGGAACTCTAGGTCGTTCTTCGTGTTCGCGTATCTGGAGTCGCGATCGCGTGGGTTATGCAGGTGATGAATCGCGAACGCGTGGGTATATTCGCGATCACGTAGGGTAAATTATGGGCCAGCGGAGTTTTCTAGGCAAAATGTTTAAAAAGGTCATTTTCACGATTTTTGGCTTGAGTTCACCATTTTTGACTCGGTTTTGGAGCTTCTTGAGAGAGATTGAAGAGGAAATCAAAGAGAACTTCTTGGAGGTAAGAATTATGGACTTAATACTCGATTCTATTGTGATTTCTACCTAATTAAACACGAAATTTGTGGGATTTGAAGCCTAAAATTGGGGAGTTAGGGCTTGGAAACTTGAGACCTTAATCTAGGGATTTAAGGGGCCATTTGTGGTTAGATTTTGGTATTCTTGGTATGTATGAACTCATGGGAGGATAAGGATTTCGTTGATGTGATTTTTATTAAATTTCGAGACGTGGGCCCGATTGTCGGGTTGGACCAATTTCGGGATATTTGGTGTAATTTGATTATTTATGCATGGGCTTCATTCCCTAAGCATATTCTAATGTTATGATTCTAATTTAAGGTAGATTCGGCACGAGTTGAGCCCGAGGCGAGAGGCAAAGGCGTCGTGGAGTAGTATTTCATCCGGTTTAAGGTAAGTAACCATTGTAAATCTGGACCTGAGGATATGAAACCCCGGTATTTCGTATTGTTTTGTTAAATGAGGTCATGCACATGCTAGGTGACGATCATGTGAGCGTGCACCGGTAGGGATTGTGATTTGATCCATCCCATAGCGACTATTAAATCGCGTATCTAATTTGAAATCTTATGATATTCCGTATTTTAGAGATTGATACTATATTTTGGGTTGTACGCTATGTTTGGGGCCTTGTGCCGACCTATTTAGACCCTTAGGGGTAATATTTACTATTTTCTTCACTCTATCTGTTTTGAAGCATATCCTCAGTCATGTTTTACTTGTTTGTTGTTTAAATCCGATTTTACCACTCTACTTCTTAAGATATGAAAACTGCTTGGGTTAAGTTCTCTGATTTCTAATGATATGCCTGAGTGGCTGTGAGGTTAATGACTGAGAGAGGATGAGGAGCTAATGGTGAGGATTATATTTATATTATGGATCGGGCTGCACACCGCAGCAATATTACATGTATATACTATGGATCGGGTTGCACGCCACAGCGATACTTATATGGATCTGGCAGATGCAGCGATTCTTATATGGATCGGGTTGCACGCCACAGCAATATATATATTGGATCGGGCTGCACGCCGCAGTGATATGACATTTGGGCTGTATGAGCCCCTCCAGATTCTGTACACCCCCAGTGAGCGTAGTCAACTATAAACTATGGATCAGGCTGCATACCGCAGCGATTATTATGATTATTAATATTATAAGATATTATAGAGCGGAGTGCTGAGTGTGAGTACTGTGTGACGAGAGTTGAGTCACAAGTGACTGAAAGGCTTGCCCGAGAAAGGTTATATTTATGAGTGACACCTTGCCCGAGGGGCCCATTTATGACATTTTTGTTGATTTCACTCTTCTTTTATAATGAGCCTCTGTTGAAAACTACTAAGTAAATGATTTCAAAGTATTTCAATTGAAACCGAAGTTTTATAAAGTAAATAGCTTTTAAAGTGTTGAGTTTGACTTGATATTCTGTTGAATACCCTTATATACGATTTTTAACTGCTCGTCACTACACTCAGACCTTATTTACTTTAGTTACTTACTAAGTTAGCGTATTCACATTACTCCCTGCACCTTGTGTGCAGATCCAGGTGCCCGAGCGGCAGAGTTAGGGTCTTCAGCATTTTCAGAGCTTACCGGAGACTGCAAGGTAGCTGCACGGCATCCGCAACCCTACTTTCCTCCTTCTTATCTTAGTTTTCTGTATTCTTAGATTTATTATGTATTAGTCAGTCAGATCGGGTTGAATTTAGAGGCTCTTGACTTGTGACACCAGATTATTGGGCTGTGTCGGTATATTTTGGTACTGTTTTCCGCATATTTCAGTTGATATATATATTTCTTATGAAAATTCGAGACTTAATCAGTTTTAGAAAAATATTTTATAAAAAGAATTCACTGTGGTTACTTGTTAGGTTGGGTTGGCTTGCCGAGTACGGTGATAGGCGCCATCATGATCGGGGTATTTAGGGTCGTGACAGTCACAACCCAAAATTCTATCAAAGGTAATCCAACATTCAAACATAGACCAAACTAAGCATAAAAAGAATATAATATAACTATCATAGCATATGTACATGAAATGAATCCTTCAATTACAATAAATACAATAATACTAAGATAACGTTTTCCCAAAACCTGGTAGTATGGAGTTGTGAGGTCTAACATAAGATACAATGTAACAAAATCTCTCACTAATACAAATAATGTTTGAAATGTAAATAACAGTATGATAAAGAAGGAGTGGACTCTAAGGGTCTGTGGACGACCATGCAGCATGTCACGACCCTAAACCCGGACCCGGTCGTGATGGCATCTCTCATGAATACAAGGCTAGCCGACACTTCCCTATTTCTATTTTAAACAATTAACAATAAGAATTAAGTCTAAACATAATAAATTATCCAAAAGTAAGCAGTTAACAGAACAGTTTGCGGAATATTAACCCAACACGGCCCGATACCGGCGTGTCACTAGTCATGAGCATCTACCAATTCTAACACAAGTCTGAAAAGTCTACAAATCTATTACAAAGTCACTAATAAGGGAAAAGAAATGAGATAAGGGGGAGAAACACGGGACTGCGGACGCCAAGCAGCTACCTCGTGAACTCCGAAGTCTGCCGGGAGCTCTCAACTCTCGCTAGAAAGATCAGCAACGCCTGAATCTGCACACGAGGCACAGGGAGTAAAGTGAGTACTCCAACTCAGTAAGTAATAATCATAAATAAAGAATGAAAGAAAGAAATCACGTAAGGCACATTACAGGCTATAATGAAGCAGTAAAAAAAGCCAGTAAAACAGTGAATTAGTAAAGATATGTAAAAATCACTTTAGTTCAGTTTAAACTTCATAAAAGTGTCTTTTTAACAATTTAAGCAAGCGAATGATTGGTAGATAGGAAAGATAAACACATAAAGGATCGCCCCTCGGGCAATATCACAGAACAACACCAGCCCCTCGGGCTATCTCTCACAGTACTCGAGCTCACTGGGGGTGTGCAGACTCCTGGAGGGGCCCCTATCGGCCCAAGCGCAATATCAAGCCATCTTGTGACATCATCCCTAGGCCCTCGGCCTCATATCAACAAGCCACTTCGTAGCATACAAATTTCAGGCTCTCGGCCTCATAATCATAATCAGTGTTTCTTCACAACATAGGCCCTCGGCCTTACTCAGTCAGAATCTCACAGCCACTCAGGCAACACTAAATCATAGTGCTCAGCCCAAAATATCATTTAAAATGTCATTTAAGTATTAAAACAGAGTAAACATGGCTGAGTTATGAAAAATAGTAGATTATAGTATGACTGAGTTCAAGTATAAAGTCAAAACAATGAGGAAATATCAATAAAAATCCACTAAGGGTTCAAATAGTTGGCATTAGACCCAAATATGGCATACAACCCAAAACATGATGGTAGCAATTAGATTTTACTCAAATACGCGGTAAAATAGTCATTCGGGTCGGACTAAGTCACAATCCCCAATAGTGCACGACCCTACGCTCATCATCTAGCGTGTGTGTCACCTCAATATAGCACAACGATGTGAAATCTGGGGTTTCATACCCTCAGGACATCATTTACGATCACTACTCAACTCAATCCAGTCCAAATCTAGCCCACGATGCCTTTGCCCCTCGAATCAGCCTCCACTCGCGTTGACTCTATCCAAAATCAGAATCACGACGTCAAAATATGCTAAAGGAATGAATCCCAAGAGAAAATAATCAATTTGCAACATAAATTTCGAAATTACCAAAACCCGACCCCCGGGACTATATCTCGGAATTCGATAAAATTCACATCAATAGATTTCTCATCTCCCCGCGAGTTAATACATATCAAAAGTACCAAAATCCGACTACAAATAGTCCCTCAAATCCTCAAGTCTAGGTCTCCAATACCAAGCCCTAGTTTTCCCCAATTTTAACCCTTAATTCCATTAATTATAGCTCTAATCCGTGAAACAATACCATAAGAATGAGTTTTAGGTCCAAAATCCTTGCCTCAATGAAGTTCTCTTGAAATTTTTTCTTCAAAATCATCCAAAAAGCTCCAAAGCCGACTTAGACATGGTGGAATAGCTCAAAAATCGCGAAGGAAATAATTTATATGTTCTGACCAGGGATTTCGCATCTGCGGCCAAATTCCTGCTTCTACGGTCAAGACCACCGCATTTGCGGTCCACTTAAGTCCTCATTTTCGTATATGCGATTCACTATCCGCACCTGCGATGGCGCAGGTGCTATTCTCCAATCGCTTCTGCGGTTTCTGCCTCCATTACCTTCTTCCACTTCTGCGGCCTTCTTCCTTGCATCTGCGGCATCGTATCTGCGGATCCCCAATCCACAGGTGCGGAAACACCAGAAGCAGAAAATCTACAACTTTACCAAAAATTCCCAAACTCTCCGTCAACCATCCGAATCAACCCGAGGCCCCCCGGGACGTCAACCAATAGAACAAACATATCCCAAAACTTTATTCAAACTTATACCAATCTTCAAAAAACCTCAAACAACATCAAATCAACCAAAACACATCGGATTCAAGCCTAAGTTTCCAAAAATCTTCCGAATTCCGCTTTTGATCAAAAACCCAACCAAACCACGTCCGAATGACCTAAAATTTTGCACACACATCCCAACTGACACAACGGAACTACTACAACTCTCAGAATTCCATTCCGACCCCTATATCAAAATCTTCCCCATCAACCGGAAATCGCCAAAATACCAACTTCGCCAATTCAAGCCTAAATTTACTCCGGACCTCTAAAATACATTTCGATCACTCTAACATATAAGTCAACATCCGGTTGACTTTTTCCAACTTAAGCTTGCTCAAAAGAGCCTAAGTGTCTCAAACTTTACCAAATCCTTTCCGAACCCGAGCCAACCGACCCGATCACATATAGAACCGATAGACAAAGCAATAAGAAGTAGAAATGGGGGAAACGGAGTGGTAACTCATGAGACGACTGGCCGAGTCATCACATCCTCCTCAACTTAAACAAATGTTCGTCCTAGAACGAGTCAAGAGACATAACTGAAGCCTGAAATAAGTGAGGTTATCTTCTCCGCATCTCCATCTCGGTCTCCCAAGTAGCCTCCTCCACGGGCTGACCTCTCCACTGCACTCTCACGGAAGCTATATCTTTTGACCTCAACTTTCGAACCTGACGCTCCAAAATAGCTGCTAGCTCCACATCGTAAGTCAAATCACCATCCAACTGAACTGTGCTGATATCCAGAACATGACCATATAGGACACATCATAAGTCAAATCACACTCGACAAGCTAGATAGCAAAACAAGCTCATAAGCCACCTCCCCAATCCTCCAAAGCAACTCAAAAGGCCCAATGAACCGAGGAATCAATTTACCCTTCTTCCCAAACCTCATAACACCCTTAATGGGTGAAACCTTCAATAGAACCTTCTCACTAACCATGTAGGACACATCCCGAACCTTCCTGTCAGCATAACTCTTTTGTCTCGACTACACTGTACGAAGCCTCTCCTCGATTACCTTCACCTTTTCTAAAGCATCCTGCACCAAGTCTGTCCCCAATAGCCTAGCCTCACCCGGCTTAAACCAACCAATTGGAGATCTACACCGCCTCTCATACAAATCCTCATATGGAGCCATTTGAATACTTGACTAGTAGTTGTTGTTATAAGCAAAATCTGCAAGCAGTAGAAACGGATCCCGTGATCCTCCAAAGTCAATTACACAAGCACGCAACATGTCCTCCAATATCTGAATAGTGCACTCGGACTGCCCGTCTGTCTGAGGGTGAAAAGCTCTGCTCAACTCAACCTGAGTACCTAACTCTCGCTACACAGATCTCCAAAATTGTGAAGTAAACTGAGTGCCCCTATCTGAAATGATGGAAACTGGGACACCATGCAAATGACCAATCTCCCAGATATAGATCTCAGCCAACCACTCCGAAGAATAGGTAGTACATATAGGAATGAAGTGCGCGGACTTGGTTAGCCGATCCACAATCACCCAAATAGCATCAAACTTCTTCAAAGTCGATGGAAGTCCAACTACAAAGTCCATAGTGATCTGCTCCCACTTCCACTCTGGAATATCCATCTGTTGAAGCAAGCCACCTGGTCACTGATGCTCATATTTTACCTATTGACAATTGAGACACCGAGCTACAAATCCCATGATATCCTTCTTCATTCTCCTCCACCAATAATGCTGCCTCGAATCCTGATACATCTTTGCGGAACCCGAATGAATGGAATACCGCGAACTATGGGCCTCCTCCAGAATCAACCCTTGTAGCCCATCCACATTAGGCACACATATCCATCCATGCATCCTCAACACCCCATCATCACCAATGGTCACATCTCTGGCATCATCATGCTGAACTCTGTCCTAGGACAAACAAATGCGGATCATCATATTGGTGCTCTCTGATGCTATCATATAAGGAAGACCGAGAAACCACAGAAGCCAATACCCGACTGGGCTATGAAATATCCAACCTCACGAACCGATTGGCCAAGGCATGAACATCAACTGCAAGACATCTCTCCCTAAATGGAATATATGCCAAACTCCCCATACTTACCGCCTTTCGGCTCAAACCATCGGCCACTACATTGGCCTTTCCCGGATGGTACAATATAGTGATGTCATAATCCTTAAGCAACTCTAACCACCTCTGCTGCCTCAAATTGAGATCCTTCTATTGGAACAATTGTTGGAGGCTATGGTGATCAGTAAATACCTCACAAGACACACCATACAAGTATCGCCTCCAAATCTTCAACGTGTGAACTATGGCAGCCAACTCCAAATCATGAACGGGGTAGTTCTTTTCTTGGGGCTTCAACTGACGAGAAGCATAAGCAATAACTCTACCCTTCTACATCAATACACAACCAATACCAACTCTCAAAGCATCACAATACACGGTATATGAACCTGGAGCTGATGGTAGAACTAACACTGGAGCTGTGGTCAAGGCTGTCTTAAGCTTCTGAAAGCTCTCCTCACACTTATTCGACCATATAAATAAAGCACCCTTCTGAGTCAACTTGGTCAAGGGCAATGCGATAGACGAGAATCCCTGAACAAACCGGTGATAATAGCCTACCAAACCAAGAAAGCTGTGAATCTTTGTGGCTGAGGACGGTTTGGGCCAACTCTGAACCGCCTTTATCTTCTTCGGATCAACCTGAATACCCTTGCTGGACACCACGTGCCCCAAGAAAGCCATTGAACTGAGCCAAAACTCATACTTGGAGAATTTTGCATAAGCTTCTCCTCCCTCAATCTCTGCAACACAACCCTCAAATGCTCTGCGTGCTCCTCCTGACTATACGAATACACCAGAATATCATTAATGAAGACTATGACAAACGAGTCGAGATAAGGCCGGAACACGCTATTCATAAAATACATGAACGCTGCTGGGGCATTGGTCAGTCCAAAAGACATCACCAAGAACTCATAATGACCATATCGGGTCCTAAATGTTGTCTTAAGAATATCCGAGTCCCTGATCTTCAACTGGTGATAACTTGAACGGAGATCAATCTTCGAGAACACTCTCGCTCCTTGAAGCTGGTCGAATAAATCATCAATACGAGGTAAAAGATACTTGTTCTTAACTGTTACTTTGTTCAATTGCCTATAATCAATGCACATCCTCATAGTGCCATCCTTCTTCTTCACAAATAGAACCGGCGGACCTCATGGTGACATACTAGGCCGAATGAACCCCTTTATCGAGGAGTTCCTGAAGATGCTCCTTTAACTCCGCTAGTGCCATACGATACGGCGAAATAGAAATGGGCTGAGTGCCTGGCACCAGTTCAATACCAAAATCAATATCCTTGTTCGGTGGCATACCCGGCAGGTCTGTAGGAAAAACATCGGGAAAATCTCTCACGATGGGGACAAAATCAATACTGGGAGTCTCTGCACCGATATCCCTCACAAAGGCTAGATACGAAAGACAACCCTTCCCAACCATTCATTGGGATTTCAAGAATGAGATCACTATACAAGGAACATAATCAGTCAATCCCCGCCACTCATTCTTTGGTTCACTCGATATAGCCAATGTGACTGTCTTAGCAAGATAGTCTAGAAAAGCACGACACAGAGATAGCCAATCCATGCCCAAAATGACATCAAAATCCACCATACACAATAATAAAAGATCCACTTGGGTCTCCAGACCCCAACAGTCACCACACACGACCGGTACACACGGTCTATAACAACAGTATCGACCACTGGGGTAGATACATGAACAGGTGGAGCAAGAGACTCACGGGGCGTACCCAAATAATGAGCAAAGTATGATGACACATAAGAAAAGATGGAACCGAGATCAAATAATACAGAGGCATCTCTGTGGCAGACTGAAACAATACCTATAATGACAACATCGGAAGCAATAGTATCAGGTCTAGCTAGAAATGCATAGAAATGGGCCTGACCGCCACCTAATCGACCTCCCCCTCTAGGGCGACCCCTAGCTGACTAACCTCTACCCCTAGCTGGCTGGGAGGGTGGTGGGGAAGTAACTGGCACTGAAGCCAATGGCTGACTCCTCTATTGAGATGAACCCACAAGACGATGAGGACACTGCCTCCACATATGAACCATCTCTCCACACTCATAGCAACTCCCGGGTTCTGGAGAAGGGGACTGAAGGGAACCCCTAGCACCGGAGTGACTAGCAGGTTCACCTGGCATAAAAGAGCCCTGACTTGATGGAGCACGGGACGAACTCTGAGCTGGAAGGGCACTAAGTGATGACTGGCCCTAATGAAAACTGCGAGAACTATGACGCCCCACGATAACCTGTGCGAGCTGGCTGAGCATGCCTGAATGGATGGCCTCTGCCGTGCTGAAACTGACCCCTCGAAGGAGCACCACTATAACTACCAGATCTTTGAGGCCTCTTAGCCTCCCTCTCCTCTCGCTCCTGGCGACGAACAGACTCAATCTCACGAGCAATGTCCACAACCTCCTCAAGAGTCGCACTAGTCACCCTCTCCCTGGTCATGAGAATACGAAGTTGATAAGTGAGGCCATCAATAAACCTCCTAATCCTCTCTCTATCTGTCAGAATCAACCAAATTGCATGACGAGCTAACCCGAAGAACCTCATCTCATACTGCATCACAGTCATCTCTCCCTGACGCAACCACTCCACTGCCTGCACAGCTCCTCTCTGCAAGACTGTGACACATACTTCTCCGGAAAGACAACAGAGAACTGCTTCCAGGTAAGGGGTGTTGCACCAACAGGCCTACGCCTCTCAAAAATCTCCTACCAAGTGAAAGCAGCTCCCGAAAACTGATAAGTAGTGAAAGTGAACCCGCTGGTCTCCAGAATACCCGTTGTACGAAGCATCCTCTGACACTTATCCAAGAAACATAGGGCATCCTTGCCCTCTGCACCACTAAAGGTCGGAGGCTGAAGTCTACCAAACCTCTCCAACCTACGCTGCTCATCCTCTGGCATGGCAGGAACTACATAGTCTTAAGCAGCTGCAACCAGCTAGGCTGAATGTGCCCCCGGCGTCTGAAGTCCCTGCACGACCTGCTCAGGGGTGCGAGTGGCGGGAGTTTGAGTGCCTCCCCTGGCCTGAGAAGTAGTTGCAGTTGTAGTGACTGAAACTGCCTGAGCTAGGCCAGTGCAAACTGATAGTATCTGAGACAAGGCCTCCTGAAGACCCGAAATCATAATGGGCACAATTGGTGCCTGAGTTGGTGCTGCTGGAGCGTCCCCAACTGGGACCTGATCCTGAACTAGGGCAGTTGGTGGATCTACAGGTGCTGCCCTAGCTGTTGTGCGGCCACACCTCTGCCCCTACCGCGACCACGACCGCATCCTCGGCCTCTAGTGGCCATAGCTGGTGGTACTGGTGGTCGTCTGTCCTGATCGGTAGCGCATGTCCTCACCATCTATGAGAGAATATAATATCATAAGTTTAGCACTCAGATCAACAAAGTCGCACGACAAGAATTTCAAGAATATGAAGTTTTTCCTAAAGGTTCTGCAGCCTCTCGAGGATAAATACAGACGTCTTTGTATCGATCTATGAGACTCTACTAAACTTTCTCATGACTCGTGAGACCTATGTAACCTAGGCTCTGACACCAACTTGTCACGACCCTAAACCCGGACCCGTTCGTGATGGCGCCTCTCGTGAAGACAAGGCCAACCGACACTTCCCCATTTCAGTTTTAAACAATTAACAATAAGAATTAAGTCTAAAACGTAATAACTAATCCAAAAGTAAGCAGTTAACAGAATAGTTTGCGGAAAATAAACCCAACACGGCCCGATACAGGGGTGTCACTAGTCATGAGCATCTACCAATTCTAGCACAAGTCTGAAAAGTCTACAAAGCTATTACAAAGTCACTAATAAGGGAAAAGAAATGAGATAATGGGGATAAACACGGGACTACAGACGCCAAGCAGCTACCTCGTGAACTCGGAAGTCTGCCGGGACCTCTCAACTCTCGCTAGCAGGATCAGCAATGCCTGAATCTGCACAAGGGGTGCAGGGAGTAATGTGAGTACTCCAACTCAGTGAGTAAAAATCATAAATAAAGACTGAAAGCAAGAAATCATGTAAGGCACATTACAGGATACAATGAAGCAGTAAAAAAGCCAGTAAAACAGTGAATCAGTAAAGATATGTAAAAATCACTTCAATTCAGTTTAAACTTCATAAAAGTGCCTTTTTTACAATTTAAGCAAGCGAATGACAGGCAGATAGGAAAGATAAACACATAAAGGATCGCCTCTCGGGCAATATCACAGAACAACACCAGCCCTTCAGGCTATCTCTCACATCACTATGGGTACCCGCGCTTACTAGGGGTGTGCAGACTCCTGGGGGGCCCTTTCGGCCCAAGCGCAATATCAAGCCATCTCGTGGCATCATCCCTAGGCCCTCAGCCTCATATCAACAAGCCACTTCGTAGCATACAAATTTCAAGCTCTTGGACTCATAATCATAATCAGTGTTTTCTCACAACATAGGCCCTCGGCCTTACTCAGTCAGAATCTCACAGCCACTCAAGCAACACTAAATCATAGTGCTCAGCCCAAAATATCATTTAAAATATCATTTAATTATTAAAGCAGAGTAAACATGATTGAGTTATGAAAAACAGTAGATTATAGTATGACTGAGTTCAAGTGTAAAGTCAAAACAGTGAGGAAATATCAATAAAAATCAATTAAGGGTTCAAATAGTTGGCACTATGCCCAAATATGGCATTCAGCCCAAAATATGATGGTAACAATTAGATTTTACTCAAACACGCGGTAAAATAGTCATTCGGGACGGACTAAGTCACAATCCCCAACAGTGCATGACCCCACGTTCATCATCTAGCATGTGCGTCACCTCAATATAGCACAACGATGTGAAATTTGGGGTTTCATACACTCAGGACATCATTTACGATCATTACTCACCTCAATCCGTCCAAATCAAGCCCGTGATGCCTTTGCCCCTCGAATTGGCCTCCACTCGCGTCAAATCAATCCAAAATTAGAAACACGACGTTAAAATATGCTAAGGGAACGAAGCCCAAGCAAAAATAATCCATTTGCAACATAAATTCCGAAATTACCAAAACCCGACTCCCAGTCCCAAGTCTCAGAATTCGATAAAATTCATATCAATAGATTCCTCATCTCCCCACGAGTTCATACATATCAGAAGTACCAAAATCTGATCACAAATGATCCCTCAAATCCTCAAGTCTAGGTCTCCAATACCAAGCCCTAGTTTTCCCCAATTTTAACCCTTAATTCCATTAATTATAGCTCTAATCCGTAAAATAATACCATAAGAACAAGTTTTAGGTCCAAAATTCTTACCTCAATGAATTTCCCTTGAAATCCTTCTTCAAAATCATCCAAAAAGCTCTAAAGTCGACTTAGAAATGGTGGAATAGTTCAAAAATCGCGAAGGAAACAATTTGTATGTTCTGGCCCAAGGATTTCGCATCTGCAGCCAAATTCCCACTTCTGCGGTCAAGACCACCGCATCTGTGGTCCTCACTTAAGTCCTCATTTTCGCATCTGCGATTCATTATCCGCACCTGCGCCATCGCAGGTGAGGTTCTCCGACCACTTCTGCGGTTTCTGCCTCCCTTACCTTCTTCCATTTCTACGGTCTTCTTCCTCGCATCTGCAGCATTGCACCTGTGGTCCCCAATCCGTAGGTGCGAAAACACCAAAAGCAGAAAATCTGCAGCTTCACCAAAAATTTCCAAACTCTCCGTTAACCATCCGAAATCACCCCGAGGCCCCCCGGGACCTCAACCAAAAGCACAAACATATCCTAAAACTTTATTCAAACTTATACCAATCTTCAAAACACCTTAAACAACATCGAATCAACAAAAACACATCGGATTCAAGCCTATGTTTCGAAAAATCTTTCGAATTCCGCTTTTGATCAAAAATCTAACCAAATCACGTCTGAATGACCTGAAATTTTGCACACACATCCCAAATGACACAATGGAACTACTGCAACACTCGAAATTCCATTCCGACCCCTATATCAAAATCTCATCCATCAATCGAAAATTGCCAAAATACCAACTTTGCCAATTCAAGCCTAAATCTACTCTGAACCTCCAAAATACATTCTGATCACGCTTCTAAGTCCTAAATCACCTCCCAAAGCTATTCGAACCATCGGAACTCACATCTGAGCCCTCTAACACATAATTCAACATTCGGTTGACTTTTTCCAACTTAAGCTTCCTCAAAAGAGACTAAGTGTCTCAAACCTTACCAAATCCTTTCCGAACCCGAGCCAATCAACCCGATCACATATAGAACCAATAGGCAAAGCAATAAGAAGCAGAAATGGAGGAAATAGAGTGGTAACTCATGAGACGACTGGCCGGGTCGTCACACAGTACTACCTCAAGTCTCATATATCATCCACTAGCACCCTCCCGAGGTCCACTCGAGTCAACTCCAGAATCTGCATGAAAACATTCAGAAGTACAATATGAGTATGAGATAATATGTACTCAGTAAGTACCAAGACTAACCTCAGTGAAGTAGTAACGACGTCCAAGTCATGTGATACCTTATAATAAATAAACATGTAAAATTCATATCTATACACAACAAGATTTTGAAACGATATGTGATATTGTAAAAGAATACTTCATGAGATACCAACTCATCATGGATAGTTCTATCTTGTTTCTCAAGTCCAAATAATATAACAGAGGCATCAAGTAGCATGATAGAAGTTAAACATAAAAAGCATTTAGTATGCATGATATGCATAAGGGATTCACTTGAATGGTCAAAGCTTTTACCTTTATGCTCAGTCTCACCTCATTGAATTCCATATCAGAATCAACCAGAAATCTTTCAATTTCTCACAACAATCATGTACGCCATCTAGAGAAAAATATGAAAGGGAAATCCTAGGGAGATGGATCCGTACTCACATGCTACACGATAAAGACCTCGTGCTGGAATAATAACAATATCACCATAACCGCATGGTAGAAACCTCATGCTATATCAAAGTAAATCCACTCAACCTGTCCAAATGTGTCATAATCATTGTATACGGCTAAAATCGGGGAGTTCGAGTTTATGAGTATTATGATATTTCATAGCCCGTCTCCAAAAGGCTCGAGGCACAGCTCGAGGTTTGACCCCGAGTGTTCCCTACTCTCGATCTCGGGGTAGTTCAAATCGATGAATATCATGGACAAGCGGAAAATTTCCAAGGCACGTGGTCAAAGCTGACAACGCTTGCAAAAATAGTACGAGTCCGTACCGGACCATAAAGTAGTTGTACCAGCCATGTTCCTTTGTAATAATTATACATGTACCATATTTTGATTTTCTCCTTCTATATAAAGGGGACCTTTGTCATTTATTGCACACATGATAATCAATACAAGAACAAAAATATTCTCTGCTCTCTAACTTAAACTTTGTCCATTGTCTTTCCTTTGATTTATTGCTTACATTTATTGTGCTTCATTGATTGTTCCTCATTTATTGTTCATCATTGATCATAAAGAGTCATCATCAAGGCCCTTAAGCATGTTAGTCCTTCATCGGCCACCCCAGTCAAGCGCTCTAGCTCAACCTCAAGGCCCAGCATAGGCCAGCTCGAGACCCCGATTTGTGGCCATTCGGTTTGCATAGCATACTATACGCAAGCTCTTACTTTACTTTCCTACCTCACACTTAGCATCTATTGTCTAACAACTAGCATTAAAATAAATCACGTATTTTTAGAACCACAAAATCAAATTCAATTGTAATTACCATTTTCAAGGTAAACAATCATAACAATTCTAAATAATGTTCCATCTCTAAGGGTGTGTATACTCACAAAAAATTAATAAGATGCATAAGGATATAATAATAGAGGTGCAGATGTGTGCTCAAGATATAAAGCATGACTATGGCTAAATCAGGTATATCAACGATTTCGCGGATAGCTTATTATGGCCAATTAAGATGTAGTAATCCTAAACATAGTTAATATGAAAGAATAAGCTCGGGTAATCAGACAATTGCTTAAAATATAAATCATGTAAAGCATACAACCAAATAAGGCATAATGAATGCCTAAAGTCTAACCCAAAAAATGAATAACCATAGCACTCGCATATTCACTTGTCACCTCGTATATATATTACTTCCCATACATTTCAATTAAACGAACAAGGTCATATCCTAAGGGTTATTCCCTCAACCCAATATTAGGCAAGATACTTACCTTAGAAAGTCAAATCAACCCTTAAAAACGACCTTTCCTTAAAAATCATATCCAACTTGCCCAAATCTGATCAAATAATACTCATTAAGGTCAAATAAAGTCATAGGAATTTATTCCAAACAATAAAGCTTTGATCTTTATTCAATTATCAAAATTCAACAAAAGTCCACTTAGGTCCACATGGTCAAAACCCAAATTTAGGGGTGGATCTCATTTACCCAAAATCTCACGAGTTCAAAAATATGATTAAATTTCAAATCTGGATCTAAATTGGTGTTCGAACCCCCAAGAATACTCTCTTGAGTTGTAGACAAAAATCTCAATTTTCACTTTAAAATTCCATGTTTTACTTTATTTCGAGGATTAGCTAGGGATTCTATGCCTTGTACAGTTTACTCAATACTCCAGTAGAGGCTTCATAAACGTGTCTTTAATTGAGTTATGGTTGATCATGCTACTTAGTATTATTTTCAATATTTCAACTAATTAAATTTTTTTGATCTTTTGATTACTTTAGAACATATGCATAAAGTTTATAAAACGTAAAGTTATGTACTTTTTTTTAAAGGTACATTGGGAATGTGACATGATGATACAAGGTAGAATAGTCAAGCTGGTTTGTTCGATCAAGTTAAGGTCCGATCATGAAAAACATAGTATCAAAGCAACAAGTGTAGTGAGTCTTAGGAGTCTATGAAGTCGTGTCAGTAAAGTCTTATCTATGAGTATATAGAGTGTCACACTTATATAAAGGAGGCTACAAGCATTTAAGAAATATTTTTTATTCTTTTTACTCTAGATCGTGCGATACAATATAACCTTAAGAATGTTTCTAATACGTTTGTTTTCGTGAGTTTGCATAAATGACTTGTACTCGCAACTCTTACAATAATTCTCTAATTAACCTCGACTACTTCTCCAATTCGTGCTACATTGACAACTATTACAAATTATACTACAAATCTCGTTAGCGCCCCCTACTCCTACTATTTATATTATAGTTAAAAAGAAACTAAAAATTTTTGAAAAGCTTACATATAGAAAGTGAATGTGCTCAAGCATGCGAAGAAAGCTCAATAAGCTTCTCATATATTATAAAAAGGTTTGTACAAAAAGAATTCTTTAAATATCCCATGTTGCAGGGGGCTTTAGCTCAGAAAAAGAAGAGACGAACTAAAGGTGGCCCAGACACCTTAGGCCGAGCAGGATGAGTAGGTGGAACAAGTTGAACAAGTGGAACTGTATAAAAGGTTACTAATCGACAAAGCTAGGCGCAAGAAATATTAGAATCGTCTGAACTACCTAAAAGTTAATAAAACTAAAAAATGTACTTAATTATAAACATCCATTGGTGGTTCCTTAACAGTGATATTGTTTACATTATGAGTATTTATGAAGTGTTTTCTTTCAAAGTATATGATATTGCATTCATGTTTTATTTAAAGTCGCGTTCCAGCTTTAGTAAGAGATATTGAGACTCACTAAGTACCACTAGTGATATACTGATATTCTCTTTGTGATAACTTGCATTGGACTATATCCATGTAAGCGCATGTTTCACATGGGAGTGGGCTACGGACGAGCTAGGTTGACCCTCGTTCCCATGCTGATTTGGTGAGCTCCGTTTTAGATCGCGGAGTTTTCCTCATTTTATTCATCGTTAGTATTTTTTTTATTCGTTATTTGTTTTGAGGATTAGCAAGAAATTCTATTTTTGTGCATTTCATTGAGTACTTTAGTAGAGGCTTCATATACATTTCTTTAATTGGGTTATGATTGATCACACTGTTTAATGTTATTTTCACTATTTTTTAATTAATTAAAAATTGCTGATCTTATGATGATTATCTAAGAATTTACGCATAAAATTTTTAGAATAGAAAGTTATGTTGTTTCTCTTAAAGGTACGTTGGGAGTGTGACATGACAATACACGATAGAATAGTCAAGCTAGTTTGTTCAGCCAAATTAAGGCACCAAGTATTGGTTATTGCTTGATTAAAAATCAGTTCGTGACACTTGGGTAATGGGGGCAACATTTTAGCGCTCAATTGAGTTTAAAAAAATCCCACATCATCGAAATAAACATGGGCAAGTCCTTAAGGGGGTGTATGTACTGGAAATTCCTGCATAAAAAAAAAAAGAGAAATTTTTATAAGGCACTATCTTTAAGTGGTAATTAGCTATCTATAAATATCATTTGCTATATTACGGATTGTAGATACGTTTTTTGTTGTTATAAGATGTATTAGATGTATTTAAGCTATTGTATTCATGAATACAGTAGCAAAAATAGGCGTGAATCAGGAAAGTCCAGCTAATCAGTTATTGTATTCGAGTGTATTTGATTGTATTCATGGCATGAAACATGGGATTACAGCTGGACAGATTATTGTATTCGACTATATCCAAGGCGTGAAACAGGAGATTACACTATTTTTAAACGGAAAGTGAATCAATTAACATAATAAACTCCTAATATAACTCAACAAACTCAATTATAACACACAAATTTTGTATTTCCAATTATAAAAAAGATTCTCCACTGAAAAATACCCCAAAAATATAGCAATCTTCAGAAAAATTATATAACGCATCTGAATACATAAATTATATTAATTAAAAAATATATATGAATACATTCATGGCGTATAGCGAGACAATGAATACAATGAAATATATAGAATATAGCGGGATATATTGAAATACAATGAAAAAAGATAGTGAATACAATGAAATACATGGAATACAGCGAGATACATTAAATTACAATGGAAAAAAAGAGACAATGAAATACATGAAAATACAATGTGATACATTGAAATATATTAACTGAAAATCAAGTTGCTCAGCAAACTCCGTCGTCTTTGTTCAATAACAAACCCTAATTTCCGACAAATTCGCCGTCGAGCAAAAACCCTCAACTCTTTCGCCTTTCTATCTCTCTTTCTCTTCACCGAATATCCCTGTAACTCATTAGAATAAATGAAAAGAATGGAAAACCCTTAGCACACAATTAGAAATCAGAGGCGCCGCAAGGAACTGTAACAGATTCTCTTTCTATTCCTTGCAAACAATTTGTACACTGGGAAATTTTCTTAGGAGCAAAAGAAAAATGGGGTTTTAAGAAAAAACCTTTTAAGGGTAAGATTATTTGGTGAAGTGTAAGAAAAATATGGTATCTTAAAAATTGGATTTTTTTGGTTTTTAATTGGTGAAGTGAATAAAGTGGAGGAAAGTCCAAAACACAATCTTTGAGCTTCCATTGCGAGGTAATAAGGCGGGGAAGCGGAGGTGAACGGCAGAAGTGGCGGCGGAAGGAGGAGGAAGGTGGGAAGAGGTGGTGCGGCCGAGAGAAGTGAATTAGATTGAGCATCGTATTTTCAGGGGAATGAGGGAAGAGAATGACATGTATCAAAGTAGAGAGAGAAAGAAAATAGTGTAACTGAATAGCATATTTAGTGGCTTAGGGATAGGAGGTAACTAAAATTAGATATTTTGCTATAAACATTAAAAGGTATTTATAGAATATAATTTTTTTAAATGATATTTATTTAAAATAAATAAGGTATTAACCTTTGTTATATGAGGTAAAAATTCCCTTTATAAATGCGACGACCCGGTCTCAAATCGGTTCATTTAATTTGACACCATTAGTTATTGTTCTTTCTTTCATTTTTGTGATCTTTTACTATTTGAGAGTTAAGTAATTTTAACTTTACTGCAACTTTCTTAAACATTTTCTAAATATCTTTTCATAACAAAAAAATTATGATTGTATAATACTTTGGGTAGTTCCAAAAGAGGAAAAAAACTTAATTTCAAAGAAGGCTGATAAATTATAAAGTGTAGTTCCTAATTATGATTTATAATGCTTTGGGTAGTTCCTTAACTGGAAAATATTTTATTTCGAAAAAGAATGAATGAGTGTCCCTATTTCAAGCCAAATTTGATGTGCAGACTCTCTTTACAGTTTCAAACATGTTATTTTCTCAAGGGACTAAAAAAAAAATAGAATATAAAAAAAAAATAGAATAGTTTAAGAAAAAACTTTATTCCTAAGAAGGAACAGAAGTCAGAAATCAGCGTAGGCAAAAATCAAAAGAAATGCACACTTATGCTTGCCACCTTATCTTGTATGATTGTATATCATTAGATCAAAATGAAAATGACACCAACCCACAACATTTCTAAAGTTTCAACGTAGTGGGCTCCTCCGAAAATGATTATCCTGTTTAAAAATCAACATTTTGTAGAAAAAGAAGAGTTAAAGGATAAAGGAAGCAAGGCACTATTGTTATTCAGACCTTTTGCATCACAATGAATATATTCCTAATTGGCTCCAACCTAGACATAACTGGTGCAAATGGGAAATGAGGACTATACAAATCCAATATCATCTCTCTTTTTTTCTTTTTTTTCTTTTTTTGGGTGGGGGGTGTGATCAAGAATAGAAAAAAAAAGTCAGAATTTTCTAATTTCTGTAGATCTAAAATTGCACCAAAATTTCAAAACAAGATATTTTTCTGTGAATATATTATATTTTAGTTATATAACACTGCTATGTGTAAAGGTCTTTTTTTGTAAGAATAGTTTAACATATTATAGCTGGTTATTTATTACTCTTATTCTTCAATGAGGTCCTAATACCCCCTCAACTATTTTAAAGCAGAATATACGCCCTTAGGGGTTTTTGGTACAATGGTGGGATATCTCATGGGATTAGTTATCCCATTTTCTATATGGGAGCTAATCCCACCATTTTATAGATTGTTTGGTACGCGGGATAAGGTGAGATAAAATGAAATAAAGTGTGGTACTAAATTTATACTATGTTTGGTTGACTGTATAAATTTATTCCAATAAGTTTACACTGTCAACCAAATATAGCATAAACTTAGTCCCAGACTGTAACGATCTGATCGATCATTTGTATATTGTAGCCTTGTTTCCCTATTTATTGCTTCTTCTATGTTCATTTGTGGTTATGTCACTTGTCAGAGTGGTTGGATTGGTTTGGAGATGGTTTTGGAGTGAATAGGGATAGTTAGTCCCAATATTGAAGCTTAAGTTGAAAAGAGTTGACCGGAGTTTGACTTCTGTGTAGACGACTCTGGAATAGAGTTATGATGGTTCCAATAGCTTCGTATGGTGATTTTGGACTTAGGCGTATATCCAAATGTTGGTTTGGAGGTTTGTAGGTTGATTTGATGTTTTTTGGCGAAAGTTAGAAAGATGAATGTTGAGAGGTTTGACCAAGAGTTGACTTTGTTGATATCGGGTTCGAATTTTGGTTCCGGGAGTTGAAACAGGTCTGTTTTGTCATTTACGACTAGTGTACAAAATTTGAGATCATTCGGAGTTGATTTGATATAGTTCGGCATGAGTTTTAGAAGTTCGAAGTTTATTATTTTATTAGGCTTGAATTGGGATGTGATTCGTGGTTTTGATGTTGTTTGATGAGATTTGAGGCTTCAATTAAGTGTTTGTTATGTTTTAGGACCTGTTGGTATGTTTGGATGGGCTCTCGGGGTCTCGGGTGTGATTCGGATTGAGTTCAGATTCATTTTAGACTTAGAGGAGTTGCTGAAGCAAATCTGTCTTCTGGTGTTTTTGCACCTATCGATGGGATTGGCCGCAGATGCGGAGTCTCATGTGCGGCCTCTTGTGCGCAGATGCGAGGTTGAATTGGCTGGGGGAATGATCACAAATGCACAAAGGTTTTCGCAGAAGCGGATGCTCTTCTGCGAGTGAGGGTTCGCGGGAGCGAAGTTTGGCTAGAGATGGGGAAGAGCGCAGGTACGAGGTATTTTCTGCATCTGCGAGACCGAAGATGTGGGCAAGTGAGCACAGAAGCGAACTATAGACGGAGGCCTAGGTGTCACCAGATGCAGACTTTAGAGCACAGAAGCGGTTCCATATATGCAGAAAGGTAACTGCAGGTGCACATATCGGGATTTTAGTAGACCTCGCAAATGCGAGAATTTGACCGCAAATACGATATCAGATGCGGATTTGCTGGACAGAAGTATATATCGAGGGTTTGGTCTTTTCTTCTCATTTTTTAGATTTTGGAGCTCGGTCTAGGGCGAGTTTAGGAGTGATTTTCACCATAGTTGGAAAGGTAAATGACTTTTACTCACTTTTGGTGCTAGATATTTATTACCCTTTGATTATTACACCTAATTTTTATGAATCTAAGGTAGGATTTGTGAGTTTTTGGATTATGTTAAATGAGAGTGAGATTTGAGGAACTGAGGGTCGATTTGTAGATGGAATTGGATGAAATTAGTATGGTTGGACTCGTAATTGAATGGGTATTCGAAATTTATAATTTTTATCGGGTTCCGGGATGTGGCCTTGGGGTTGACTTTGCATATTTGATTCAAAACATTAGCTTTATTATTTGGAATTATTTCCTATGACTATTATTGATGGTATTAAGTTATTTTGGCTAGATTCAAGTCATCCAGAGGTTGATACATGCGGGAAGGGCTTGTTAGAGGAGTTAGTTGGCTTTCTTGAGGTAAGTATCTTACCTAAACTTGGTTGAGGCACTAGTTGCCTGAGTTATTTGTGATAGCTACGTGCTTTGGGTGCACATATGTGTGAGGTTTGAGCCTATGTGCAAGCACCGAGATATTTATCTATGTTCGGGGTAGTGTTTGGGCTATGATATATTTTGTATTGCTGTTAAGTTTTAAGCTTTGATATTTTTCATATTTGTAACCTTGTTGTGAACTAGTTGATCCATGTTTGAGGTTATATAGAGGCTAATTCCCTAAATGAACTTGATAATTCTCTAATAAAATTACTGATTTGAGCTATGATAGCATACGTTACACATGCCTACACTTTAGCATGTCATTATACCAGTCCAGGAGGATAAATTTGCTATCCATTCATCATATATATGTATTCTTGTATATTTGCTTTTGTGTGATATAATTTAGACCGGATGTCTGTGATCGCACCGGGCGGATTATGTTATTATATATGTGACCACGCGAGCGAATTGTGTTGTTATGCATGTAATCACGTCGGGTGGATTTTGATATTGAGCCTATGACTATGCAGGACGGATTGTGTTGTTATACCTATGACTACACCGATCGTATTTTGATATTGAACCTGTGACCACACTGGGCTGATAGCATGTTGAATTGTCTATGCTGCGTGTGGATATGGATCCATCTCCTAGGGTCACCCTCTCATGTGCCTTTTTGATAGCGTGCATGCGGATTTGAGGATACTGATAAGTGGTTTGGTATGGGTATTGAAATATTGAGGAAAATCTTATCAGTGTTTGTTTTGGATTTTGCATTTCATGTTTACTTGCAATTTTTGGGGTTATTACCTGATTAATTTGCATATCATCTTTATATGTTTTATCATTGACTGAGCAGAGAACTTGAGTAATTGTGCACACCTAGATGGTTTTTTTTGTGCTTTATGTTTTGATTACATTATTGTTCTATGCTTGTTGAGTTTATGAAACTGTACAGGTTATAGAAATTATCATTTATAATTCTTGCTTCTATTATCTCGTCGAGGTTATTTATGATACTTTTTGAGTACATTAGGTCGGTTGTACTCATGCTAAACTCTACACTTAATCGTGCAGATCCAGGTGTCGGATCCAGTCATCAGTAGCCGAGGCTTGTGGCAATTTTGATCACTAAGAGACGAGGTAGAACAGAATTCTCGACCGCAGTCTTGGTGTCTCTTTTCTTATATAATGTTGTCTTTAGTTCAGACAATATTGTTATTTAGATTTTTTCAGATTTGTATTCCGTTGCAGAGGTCATGACTATGTATTTACCAGTTATGGAAAATTTATCATGTATTGGCATTATTATGTTATATTGAGGTTTCAGTCTTATGTTATTTCTGTGAATTCTACCATTATGGTTCTTTATTGTTATGTCCGGCTTGCCTAGTAAGTTTTTTAGGCGCCATCACGACTGGTTAGGTCTTTGGGTCGTGACACATACTTAATTTTGGATATCCCATCTTATCCCACCTTATCTCATCAAACTTGTTATTATTTTATCCCACCTCTCACATATGATAAATTAGACTAGGGATTATAATTCCAAGACTATAATCCTGGGATAATTTAGTCTTCATGCCAAACAACCACTTAGTGCAAAATTTATCTCGAGATTAACTAATACACCAAACCAAACATGGGATAGAGTTAATCCCAAACTTTATATCAAAATTCTTATTCTTATCCCATGTACCAAACGACCCAAGTGTTGAGTTGCAAAGAATGTGTAATTAGAGAGTGAGAATTAAAAAAAATTATTAAAATATTAATTTTTCTGATCTGTTTTCTTTCCTTTTCTTTTTCTTTTTCTTCTTCTTTTTCATTTTCTCTCTACTTCTCACTTCTCTTTCAACAGCTCGCCAGATTTTCAGACTGCCGGAAAATAGCTTTTTTCACCATTGCCATCGCCTCCTCCACCATCACTAGAAGCTTCTACCCATCTTCCACCACCCAATCAGACTTCTTTGAACCATATTGTTGTCGTCAACTACCATATATCTGCCGCCACCTTCTCTGTAAGGGCACAACACTATTTTTTTAGACATAAACTCTTTTTTTCTTTCCTCACGCCACCACCAACTCTGTCGTCGCCTCCAATTCTTTTTTCATTTTTTCTACCATAACATAACCAGATCTCAATCAGGAATTTCACCCACCATCACCATTGAAAGACCAGCAGTGCTACCACTACCTCTCCAACTGCGTTTTATCATCAAATCTTTCATTTTCACGAAAATCTTACTATTTTTCCTTTTCACAATTTTTTTTTCATTTTTTAGCTTTCGGAGAATTTCACTAAAACCCAAAACCAATAATGTTAAAAAAAAAGAAGGAACTCCATTAATAAATTCCATTAAAGCAAGAAAAAGAACGTAAGTAGAATAGAATTGAAAAAAATAAAGAAGATCATTGTGATAAGCAAAGAAGAAGCCAATATGGCTTTCTGCTTATATTTGGACGGCGACGACAAGTACCATTTGCTGCAAAAGGAATGAAATAGAAGAGTCAGAAACCAGAGTCGAAGCTTTTTGGACTCAAAAAATCAAAATAGCTATTATAAAATATTGAGTACCATTTTATATATAGCACATGTCACATGCTCTATACCTTAATGACCAACTACTCCGTTAACGGATAGCGAATTTAATAATGTGCTATATACTTCATTTTTGCATATAATTACTGTCATGATAATTAATAATATAGCCCATGTAATAAATGAGCTATGTGTATAGTGCATGTAATAAATGAGCTATGTGTATACATGTGCTATATATGCATTTGAGGTGCCCAAGGCACTTATAGTTGCTTACTTAAGGCCAACTATTCATTCTTGAAAAAATCATTCTTGAGTGAATTTCAACTAATTTGCCTCTGTTCTTCAGCATCCTTAATACGTACCTTTATCTTCATCGATATATACAAAGTTCTATTTGAATATTTCTACGATATATGATGAGCGAAGAGTTAATGTTGCATTATATTGGGGCGGCGAGATTATGGTGGAGAATAAATCAGTGCATTATAGTTGTTCTCCACAGTGTATTGTTAAGTTGTCACTCATATTGGAGTACCACACATTGGTAGCACTAATTTGTAAAAGAATGAGTATGAGTAAATGCTTGGTTAATCTTAAGGTAACTGGAAGATATCGGTATTCGTTTACTGCATAATATATGGCTTTTTATGCCGAACTTAATATTGATGACAACGAAACTCTGCAAGATTTTTTGAGGACTCCGGATGAACAGAGGAATGTTGTTACAAAATGTACGTAAACCGGATGAACAGAGGAATGTTGTTACAAAATGTACGTAAAGTCTGAAGACATCACAGGATTGAAGTTCCGCAAACTACGGCTAACACTAAATCATCAGGAGGTATTTTTGGAGCTGTTTTATCCAAGCAGGTTCTGTATGAAAGAGTTTGGCCTAATCTAAACTTATCTCCACAGGTCAACAAGGAGCGAGGACACAACTTCTCGCTAATGCAGCAGCATGGAGGGTGGCCAAGTTTACAGAATTTACAAGTCGAGTAATAAATTGCAACTTACCTAGTTGCAGTATAACTATTTGTTTTATGTGTATAATAGTAATAACTCGTATTTTTTTCATAAGGTTACCGGCCAGATATGAATTTTACTAGTTATGAACCAACCAACAGTGAGAATCTACCTACTTTTAGAGGGATGGACCATGCTGGTCCATCCTCGAGTCATCAGTGTCACGACCCAAACCGATGGATCGCGACGGCACCTGGTACCTTACTCAATCGAGTACCAACATGACGTATCTTTCATATCATTCTATCATAGGTAAATGAGCCGGAGTAAATCATGAGGGAATACAAACTTATACATGTGAAGTACGCGCCTATAAGGCTGGCATGATTCTTTATATACTCAAAACATAGGCCGGCAAGGCCATACAAGTATCCGTATACATGACATCTGTCTACAAGCCTCTAAGAATACATAATATCATAAAGATCGGGACAGGGTCCCACCATACCAATCAATACATGTACTAATCATACTGACTAAAGAAGCAACTCCGGAGCAAATGGAGCGCACCAACACCTTCCGCTGAGCCGATAGCCTACTTGGAGGACTCTCGACCTGTCTATCAAGACCTACAGGCATGAAATACAGTGTCCTTAGGCAAAAAGGACGTCAATATGAATAATGTACCAAGTATGTAAGGCACATAAATAAGTACATAACAGACATGGAAGAGATATAGAGTAAATGACTAAACCTGTAAGTCTGGATAACTCTATAAATCATGTAATAATTATAGTGTCATGCATATGCATATGAATGTCATGTCGTGCATATGTACATGTTTCATAATATCATCAGGCCTTTGAGGGCATCCCATCATATCATCTCGGCCATTGTGGGTAAAATCATAAACGTATACCAGCTGATCAGATGGTGGTGCGTATATAACGCCATAACCTTTTCCATATATATATATATATATATATATATATATATATAACGCCATCTGGTCATGGGTCAATGTGCATGTATAAATGCATATAAAATACGTTAATAAAATTTCTCAGTACGTCATAAGACCATTATACCTTAATTGTCGTCTTCAAAACGAATTTCTTTTTTTTCAAAATTCTACTGAGACATTGAATTGGGGATTTCCAAATTCACATGCATCATGCTTTCAAGCATGAGCAGGGACTAAGATAGCGGGAGACTAAAAAACCAATTGCTGGCAGATATAGAAATAACTATATTTTTAATCTCCATGTGTATCCTTGATGTTAAAACAGACAAATATATAATTTGTCAGGTAAAACAAAAGATGAAATGTTTCTGCTAGAATTTGAGAAAATTCTGAAGTACAAACTTGAAAATCTTAGATCAATGAGTATTCTTTTAGTGGCCAACATATGGATTCATCTGCCATAGGATGGTTATAGCAGTTGTTTCATCTCGAGCATTTTAGTTGTATGGCAGTAAACATTCTAGTGGTACCAATGGTGGCATGTCAATTGTACTTTAATTTATTGGTAAGTACGACCAAACTTTGACCAAATGAAATAAACTTTATCAGGTAACGTGTTTTTTGAGACCAATGAACAGATGATAGAATTGTAGGAATATATACCACAGCGGAAGTAATAACAGAATCTTATTCACGTGTAATCTAAACAACTAACACGCATGAAGATTTTAGGATTACCTCTTGAAGCATAAACACAACAAATCTATGTCGTTCTCCAGTTCCTCAGTTGAAAACACACTAGCAGATTTTCACAGTCTTCTACTGTGTTACCCAAACAATAACCGAAAATAGAGAATTTTGGGTGGGCAAAATTCTAGTAGAAACCGCAGTCAGAATCATGAAAAAAAACGTCCAGCCCTTATATCCATATATATAGCTGCGTTTTTTAGGTCAAAACCGTTTTCAAAACCTGTTAGGTTTCCTTCTCCCACTAAGGGACGGTTTCCACGTTTTCTTTCCCACTAAGTAACAGTTTCCACTATTTTCTATTATTTAGGCACAGTAGGGACCACAGAATTTAATTAACAAGGCTTCCTATTATGATATTAATTTCGAAATTCTGAAACTAATTTCCATCATAATAAATTACGAATTATTCCACTAAAAATTCGTAATTGCACTCCTTAGTTCAATTTCGAAATTCTTCCATAAAACCTTATTTAACTCCCCATGTTAAGATTCAGATACTAATCAATCAAATTAAATTACTGACTATTTAATTTATTGATTACTTCCTTTAGACTTACACTTAACTTATTTCATGTGTCGGATACAAAATCCACCGGCCGGGTTTACACATGAAAACTTATAAGCTTTCATAAAGGAGTATCATCAATCTCAAAATCGAGACATGGATTCCATCAACTAATTATTACTTCGCCAATGTATATCATTGTTATCCAATTTACCAGGCTTATTGACTCGCGAAAGAATCTCGCCTTTTAATAAATCAAAACAACAAGTGACATACACAGCTAATAATAATTATATCAGGATTAAGAGTATAAGTACATTAAATGGACTAGAGAAATTATTTTATAAAGTCAGTATAAAATACTCATCTCTACTTGATCCGTTCAATACATACAAAATGTACTAGCACAAGAAGTTGGAATTAAACCATTCCCATAATCAAGATAAATTATATTTAATCTTGTGCTACAATCATTCCGATGATTTGTCCAATTCCATCATTAGATTGTGAACATTAACTTTTATGTCTTACAAGAACCGATGATTTAATCTTCCGTGTATAAGCTAAACTCTATACACTAAATCATCTACTATGTAAGCAATGGACGCACAAACCAACACATGATCTATTTAAAATGAAACTTTATTGAATTTAAACAAGTAAATAAATAATTGTTCATAAAGAATACTATAACAATACGCATGACTTATAGTATATTCTAACAAGAATAACATGACACATGGAGAATCAAGAACGTAAGCATCTCTAATATTTCTATGAACAGAGTCATGTATAAAAATTATGCATTTGCTCATTTTGTTTGTGTCTTGTAGATCATGACAAAAAAAAGAAGGGATAGCCTTAACATACCTGAGCCGATTATCTTGACAATCCCTCTAACACACGCCAATTGCGACAACACGTAATGGTGAATCGAAGTAAGGAAATATCCGTATAATATTCTTAAAAAAGATTGTACCGTACTCCCTTATAATCGCAAAATTCCGTTGCTATTATGTAGTATAATTTTGTATGAAATTTTTGTTGAAGCAGAGTCACGTCAATCCATCTCACTCCATACATGAGTCATATGAAATCTTGTGAGTCTTTCACCCGTAAGTGGTTTATTCACAACATATATGAAATCCTTACCTTTAAGGTTTGTGGTCCCCACTTTGTGGGTTTAATTAATCCTAAATTGCCCTACATTGTCACCTAATTTTCAAGACCAAATAGTCACCATTGCTTCGAGGCATTGCTGCCACGTTGGTTGATTAAGTTCTTATCCAAATACTTTAATTAATCAATCATTAATTATTAATTAACTAGGTAATGTTTCATTACCCAATAATTAACCAATTAATCACATAATTAAGAATTATCTCCACTCACTTAAAATACTACTTACTTTTAACATACCTTATACACCTTATTATCATGGTCATGTGGTACCTTGTATGACACTAGTCCATAAATACCGGATATTTTACATCGTGCCGTATTTTATCCCAACATATCAAACTTGGACGAAAATTCATTTTCTTTGACTTGCTTCTCATCTCACCTTCACGAATTTACTCATCACTTGTTTGAAATAGCATAATTCTTATAATCTCATTCCAGAACTTACGTCGATTAACTTACGACGGAACATCAACGTACAAAAATATGGGACGTAACATCTCATTTCCGATTTTAATATCAATTAACTTATGGCGTACTTTCACATACGAAAATATGGGGTGTAACATCATTCCCCCCTTTGGAACATTCGTTCTCGAATGTTGACTGATGCACTTATCATTCTTATAACCCATAGCTTGCGAACACTTTAGTACTCCTCTTACCATCTAGGCGACTGTTCTGTGAATGAATTCCAAAGGCCAGGGAATTCCCCCCTTTAAGCCTCTTTCTCAGACCATGACTTGTAGTCAGAATCCTTCTAATCTCTTAACTGTTGCTACATTCTATCATGCAGCCTTTACGACTCTAAGTTTGTATGTGCGCCTATGCGACTCTTCTCTTCTCTTTCCTCCAGCTTCTAGCCAATCTCTAGGCCTCACTTTGTGAACATATACAAAATTATGTCAAGCTATCCTTCTGGGCGTCATTAGCTTTACTACATCTGCGTAGGCCATACTATACCATAATTCTCACTTCGATTTATTGTTACTGAGGTCTGCTACCAACTCCAAGGTACTCTCGTTGCTTATCCTGTATGCATAAAGTTAAGTCCTTTAACACTTCTTCATTACTGTCCATCTTAAGACTGATGGCCCAATCTCATCTCGTATTTTGCAACTTTTACCCATCCATTATTGATTCACCTCAACATTGATCTACAATCATCCATTGATAACTTGAAATTTGTTACGTAATATATTGCCACTAGGGCTTAAGTTTCATCAGGGAACATCTGGAGTAATTTCCATAATCGTATTTCATTGTATCCCAATGTGATTCACCTTATAGGGGGGGGGGGGTATCCAAATCATGTGTCGTCCATGAAATCTTTTTTTTTTCAAATCATTACTCAATCAAAAGCCCAAATGTCATTATTTACCTACCACAATTACAAAATGATATTAGTCTTAGACTCTTGTGGGTTCATTCAGGCTATACTGAACTTTCTATAACTTAGAGAAACCATTAGCTCGCTTGTTTTCATGGGTTTAATCCTGAGGACTTATCCATTCTCATCACCTTCTCACTCGCCCTTTCGATAGGTGCCACTTTCTTATGAGGTGCATACAATGTTGTTGTGGTACTGTTGTTACAAGATCATTTCCTCTTTAGGTCACTGTACTTAGGTTAAAACCTTGTTTCTTATTTCCTCAGCTAGTCTTTCGTTGTAGTACTTAGGGAGACCTTCTGGCTCTTGTAAAGTTATAAGCTTGATATATCGTTTACCTAATAGTTTTTTTGATGTTCGTACTCACCTATAATCGTCCTTAGTTACTTACCTCCACGCCCTTGTGCTTGTAGGGTTGCTTATGAACTTGATATTTGACAGTCTTCCCAGTGGAATTCTCTTTTATTTCCGCAATACTCATACGGTACCTTTAACTATCCCAAATCTTATCTGAATATTTCTCAAGTATCACGATGTCATATCTGCGAGACTGAATTACCCATATTGGGGTTCACTATGTTTATCTTGCATGATCTGTTGATTTGTCTGTATCCTCTTGTTAGCTATAACGAGGCTCTTCCTGAATCAGCTACTAACTACTCATTGGCCCATTATCATCCCGGGCAGGAACCCTTACTTCCTTTCCTTGACGTTGTGCTTGCATAATGTTCTGGAATCGTAGAATAAGTGCAATCTCATCCCTTTCTTATTTTTATTGCATTCTTTCTTTACTATTTCATAACTACTAGAACCACTTAATTCTGACTTAATGCCACATTGCTCCATATTCCCCCCTTTAGGGAAGTACTAAGATTTAACGCTACGACGATCTACCTACGGATGTTTTAGCTCTGCATCTTTGGCATCCTTTCTTGTCATCGAAGACCCTTACTTTCCTTGTGATAATCCTTCTGGTAGTCACATTGGAGTCACGAACTTATTTCTCGAAATGAGGATATGATTGCATGGCCTATACTCATTGTTATCTCAAGGCCTGTCACCTCTCGTCTTTTCTTTCCCCTGTCTATAGACTCTGTAATACTATTTTTTTAATATACCGTTGTCATCCATGTATCACATCTTACTCATAACGCTTCATTAACTCTCTTCTTATCTCCTACTAATATTTGTGTTTATTACTTTATTCTGAAAACCTCAACAAGACATTCTTTTGCTTTTAACTCCCCTTGCTGCATCCACTGGCTCTTCGAATTGCCTAACATTCTTTGTCTACTAGGGATGGGAGCCATACTAAGGTAATATATACCCTTCAAGGCTTCCAATGCCTATTTTTGTACTATTTTAGAGTGCACAATCTGGGGGATCACAAGGAGATCTATTAGCATATTTGTAATACCCTTCAGAAATGTGAACTAACGCAAACAATCTATTCATCATTTTGGGTCACTCTAACCCCAGCCGGATCCTGATATTCCGTCCTTCTCTTAAAATCCACCTGTCAGCCCCCACAGGGCACAATTGAAATGGGTGTGATCAATAATTGTATATATCTCTGTTGCTGTTGAAAGTGACTCGAAATGCATCTTCACCTTACTTATTGAAACTTGTACCTTTTGACTCTTTCATTACTTTTTACCATAAGAGTGAAAAGATAATCTTGCCTTAGGGCTCCTTATCAAAAGGCTTGCATGTCTTAGTATACACATAATCTACTGAATATCTTATATTTACTCATCGTAAGCATCATGAAAAATCGAATTCCTCTGACTCAACTCTTCCACAACCACATTTAATCTCTTACCAACTATCTTTCTGGATGCCGGTATCGTCTTATTACGAATAAAATGGAATTTAGGAATTTGAATTCCTACAACTGAGCTCTACCACACTATCTAGAGTAAGAAGAAAGAGTGACAGTCCTAAATGCTCTGTAGCCTCCTACTTATAAGTGTGGTACACGACACACCCATAAACAAGATTCTACTAGACACGGCTTGCAGACTCCCTATGACAAAACTGCTCTAATACCACTTTCATCACGACCCAAACCGATGGGTTGCGACGGGCACCCGGTATCTTACTCAACTGAGTACGAACGTAACGTATCTTTCATATTATTCTATCATAGGTAAATGAACTGGAGTAAAGCTTGAGGGGATACAAACTTATACATGTGAAGTACGGTCCTATAAGGCTGGCATGATTCTTTATATGCTTGAAGCATCGGCCGACAAGACCAACAAGTATCCATATACATGACATCTGTCTACAAGCCTCTAAGAATATATAATATCATAAAGGTCGGGACAGGGTCCTGCCATACGAATCAATACATGTACTAATCATACTGACCAAAGAAGCAACTCCGGAGCAAATAGAGCGCACCAACACCTTCCGCTGAGCTAATAGCCAACTTGGAGGACTCTCGACCTATCTATCAGGACCTGCAGGCATGAAACGTAGCGTCCCTAGGAAAAATGGACGTCAATACGAATAATGTACCGAGTATGTAAGGCACATAAATAAGTACATAACAGACATGGAAGAGATATAGAGTAAATGACTCAACCTGTAAGTCTGAATAACTCTGTAAATCATGAAATAATTACAGCGTCATGTATATGCCTATGAATGTCATGTAGTGCATAGGTACATGTTTCATAACATCATCAGACCTCTGAGGGCTTCCCATCATATCATCTCGGCCACTGTGGGTAAATTCATCAGCGTATACTAGCTGATCAAGTGGTGGTGCATATATAACGCCATAACCTTTCCTATATCCCATATAAATATATATACATATATATACGCGTATATAACGCCATCTGGTCATGGCGTAATATGAATGTATAAATGCATGAAATGCAAATGAAATACGTGAATAAAATCTCTCGGTACGTCATAAGACCATTATACCTTTATTCTCGTCTTCAAAAGGAATTTCATTTTTTTCAAAATTCTATTGAGACATTGAATTGGGGATTTCCAAATTCACATGTATCATGCTTTCAAGCATGAGCAGGGACTAAGATAGCGGGAAACTAAAAGGCAATTGCTTGCAGGTATAGAAATAACTATGTTTTTAATCTCCATGTGTAGCCTTGATGTTAAAACACACAAATATAAAATTTGTGAGGTAAAACAAAAGATGGAATGTTTCTGCTAGAATTTGAGAAAATTCTGAAATACAAACTTGAAAATCTTATATTAATGAGTATTCTTTTAGTGGCCAACATATGGATTCATCTTCCATAGGATGGTTATAGAAACTGTTTCATCTCGAGCATTTTCGTTGTATGGCAGTAAACATCCTAATGGTACCAATGGTGGCATGTCAATTGTGCTTTAATTTATTGGTAAGTGCGACCAAGCTTTGACCAAATGAAAAAACTTTATCAGGTTACGTATTTTCTAAGACTTGTGAACAGATGATAGAATAATATGACATATGAGGAATTAAGAACGTAAGAATCTCTAATATTATATGAATAGAGTCATGTATGGAAATTGTGCAGTTGTTGGTTTCGTTTGTGTCGTATAGATTATGCCAAAAGAAAGAAGGAATAGCCTTAACATACCTGAGCCGATTTTCTTGACAATCCCTCTAACACATGTCAATTGCGACAATACGTAACGACGGATCAAAGTAGGGGAAAATCCGTATAATATTCTTGAGAAAAATTGCACCGTACTCCTTTAGAATCGCAAAATCTCGTTGTTATCATGCAGTATAATTTTGTATGAAATTTTTGTTGAAGCAGAATCACGTCAATCCATCTCACTCCATAAATGAGTCATATGAAATCTTGTTAGTCTTTCACCCGTAAGTGACTTATTCTCAACATATATGAAATCCGTACCTTTAAGGTTTGTGGTCCCCACTTTTGGGGTTTAATTAATCCTAAATTACCCTACATTGCCACCTAAGTTTTAAGACCAAATAGTCACTGTTACTTCAAGGTATTGCTGCCACGTTGGTTAATTACGTTCTTATTAAAATACTTTAATTAATCAATTACTAATTATTAAATAACTTGGTAATATTCTATTACTCAATAATTAACCAATTAACCACATAATTAAGAATTATCTCCACTCACTTAAAATACTACTTACTTTTAACATACCTTATACACTTTACAATCATGGTCATGTGGTACCTTGTATGGTACTAGTCCATAAATACCGGGTATTCTATCTCGGGCCGTATTTTATCCCAACATGTCAAACTTGGACGAAAATTTATTTTCTTTGACTTGCTTCCCATCTCACCTTTACGAATTTACTCATCACTTGTTTGAAATAGCATAATGCTTATAATCTCAAAATAATCTCATTCCCAACCTTACATCGATTAACTTATGACGAAATATCAAAGTACAAAATTCGGAACATAACATCTCATTTCCGATTTTTATATCAATTAACTTATGAATTACTTCCACATGCGAAACATGGGGTGTAACAATCAGAAATTTGATAATGTGCATCATTGACTATTTACAAATTATGAATGGTATGTTTAAGAGTTAAAGTTAATATATTATGTTGAGATGTATAAAATATTAATTATTCGGTTGGTTATGTAGGGAAAATGTGTAACATGACAGTCTTGTCCTAACTCAGTTGGGGGATGACGATATTTTGAATCTGGATATGGCAGATGCACAGAGTGAGGAAAATGACAGTGACTATGACAATAACGTTGATGAGTAAGGAGATGAAGCACCCTTATCATATGAGAGTGACGATAAAAAACCATATTTCACAGATGAGAGGAACAATGAGCAACCAGATTTGAGGATGGAGCATCATGCCACCACTCAGTATGCTCCGTATATGCAGACTCCACTTACCGTTAGACCGGTGGTGTACAAGTCGTGTGTGCCATTCGTTCAAGGGAGATTTATTACTTTGATCACCTGTTAGGTATGCCGGATGTGGATGCCATCATAAGAGATCTTGATGAAATTCGTACAGTGAAATTAGACCAATGGAGCTTTGCTGAAATATACTTTTCAATGACAAGGCTCGCCTAAGTAGAGCCATGCGAATTTACAACATAAAAAATGTCGTGAGATCGAGGTTGCTAAGTCACCTATAAAAGATATTAGGTGGTCTGTCGTAGATGGGATCACAGTTGTAAGTGGATGCAACATGGCAAAAAGTTAAAAACTAATATGTGGGTGGTGAAAAAATATATTGGCAACCATACTTGTAAAATGGACACATTCAATGAGAATAACTTGAACGTTGATTTAATTTCTATTCTCTTGATTCCATACATTGAATCATTCATAAGGTACAAGGTGAAGGGGTGTATAAGATTAATTGCACATGTATATGTGTGTATTATTACTAAAAGAAAGGCATTTCTCGGGCGTAAACGTGCGTTAGAGATTGCTTATGGCAACCGGGATAAGTCATTTGTCGTTTTACTGAAGTACATGGTTGTTTTACAATATTTTAATCCAGGGACAACTATTGAATGGAAGCACGACCGGCGTTCTGACGTTGAAAAAAATATATTCAGATATGTGTTATTGGAATTTAAACCATCCATTGATGGCTTTGTTCATTTTTTGGCCAGTAATCTCCATAGACTGCACACATGTGTATGGGAAATAGGATATAAAGATTTTGATTGTCGTTGGGGTAGATGCTAATGGCAAAATATTTTCCCGCGCCTTTGCTATTTGTGCCAATGAGAGTCAAGAAACTTGGACATGGTTTTTAAACCATTTGAAGGAGCAAATTATGAGACAACGTTCAATTATTTGTCTAATATCTAATCGGCACGCTGATATTTTAAGTTTTGTGCATGCTTTGAATGAATGGAAGGATTCGTACAGATACCACTGTTACTGTATTAGGCACTTGAAGGTCAACTTTTAGAGAGCTAATTCGAACAAGAGGTTGCATGATCTAATGTGGATGGATACAATAGATCATCAAGAGAGGAAATTTTTTATGCAGATATAATTGATTAGGAAGTAAAAGAAGGAGCTTATATTTGGTTGAAGGATCTTGAGATCGAGAAATGGACTCTGCATAAGGATGGTAGCAGAAGATGGCAATTATTAAATACAAATGTCTCAAAGTCTTTCAATGGGTTGTTAAAGTTAGCCCGTGGACTGCCAATCACTGCCATGGTGCATATGTCATTCAAGCAGCTGGCAGAGAGGTCCATTGATAGATTCCGCAGTGCATCCTTGTAATGACCCAGTCGGTTATTTTAAGAATTAATGCCTCGATCCCCTATTAACTACTTTCCCCGTGTTTATTTTTGCTATTGTGACTTGCCGGGAGGATTTGTTTGGATTTTGGAGTGTTTTGGGTCACTTAGTCCTTAAATGAGAGTTTAAGCTATAGAATTTGGACCATAGTTGGACCAATGTAAAGACGGCCTCAGAATAGAATTTTGAGGGTTCTGTTAGCTCCGTTGGGTGATTTCGGGCTTAGGGGCATGTTCGGATTGTGTTTTGGAGGTCTGTAGCTTGTTTAGGCTTGAAATACCGAAAGTTGAATTTTTGAAGTTTCCGGTTTGATAGTGAGTTTTTGTTCTAGGGGTCAGAGTGGAATTCTGAGAGTTGAAGTAGCTCCGTAGTGTTGAATGTGACGTGTGTGCAAAATTTGAGGTCATTCGGACGAGGTTTTGATAGACTTCTTGATCGAAAGCAGAATATGGAAGTTTTGGAATCCTTAGGCTTGAATCCGAGGGTGAATTGGTGTTCCGGCGTTGTTTTGAGTGTTCTGAGGATTGGTACAATTTTGAATAGTTTTATATGACTTGTTCGTACTTTGGTTGAGGTCCCAGGGGCGTCGGGATGATTTTGGAAGGTTGACGAAAGAAATTGGGAGATTTGGAAGCAGCTTCAGCTGCTAAAGTGCTATCATAACCGCACTTGCGGATTGGGGACCGCAAATGCGGGCCCACAGAAGCGTGTGGCCAGTCATAGATGCAGCCAGAGGAAGGAAAGTCAGGAGTCGCAGGTGCGAGTGCTTTATCACACCTGCGAGACCGCAGATGCGGTAAGTGAAGCACAGGTGTGGCTAGTGCATTTAAGTGAATTTTCGCAGATGGCACCTGGGACCGCAGGTGCAGGTTCGTAGGTGTGAGGAAATGGCCGCAGGTACGGAAACCCTGGGCCAGAACCTATATAAGGTTACTATCGCGAGTTTAGCCTATTCTTTCACCATTTTTATCCAAGAATTAAGCTTTTTGGGAGGTTTTTGAGAGAGGATTCAAGGGAGCCTCAAGAAGGTAAGATTTTTGGAACCCAAACTCATTTATATGGTATTATTCTACTGATTTGGCAAGAAATTTATGGAAAATAAGGGTTAAAGTTGAGGGTTTAGGGTTTGAAATTGGAGACTTCAACTTAGGGATTTGAGGGGTCATTTGTGGTCCGATTTTGATGTATTTGGTATATATGAACTAGTGAGAGTGTAGGAATTCTAGTTTTGCAAATTTTATTCGATTCCAAGAGTGGGCCTGGGGACTTTTTTGGCGATTTTTCTAATTTCACGTGTTAGCTTCGAATTAATTAGTTGAATTAGTTACTTGAAGTTATATTTACATTATGCAATTACTTTGAATAGATTTGTGCCATTTGGAGTGGGGTACTCGTGGCAAGAACGTGATTTCGAGTTGATTGAGTTGGTTTGAGGTAAGTGGCTTGCTAACCTTGTGTGGGGGAACTCCCCTTAGGATTTGGTATTCCTATTATATGAGTGTCGTGTATGTGAGGTGAAGAGTGCGTACACGTGCTAATTATAGAAATTCCCATTTTCACTAAGCTAATACCTATGTTTTCTTGTAATTTAGCCAATACTTGTACTTGAAGCCTCTTATTTATATTAGAAAAAGCATGCTTACGTAACTTAACTATCTTACCTGCCTTAATTACCTACTTGTATTCTGTGCAGCATGTTAGGGTAGAAATTCCTATCTAATCCTTGAATAGAACTATATACTTTCTGAGATGGTTGTGTGTTTACCTTGGGACTACGGGATGATATCCCGGGAGGCCCCCCTGCTTGTTTACTTTGGGACTACGGATCGGTATTTCGGTAGATCCCCTTGCACATTTATATATGGGACTACATGACAACACCCGGTAGATCCCCTGCACTGGATATTTACTTTGGGACTACAGATTGATATTTCGGGAGTTTCCCTATGCACCTTTATAATTTGGACTACGGGATGATATCCCGGGAGATCTTCTGGACTTTTACGTTTGGGACTACGGGACGGTATCCCGGGAGATCCTGTTGCTATTTCTGTGTACTGAGTTAGATTCTTCCTATGTTTTTATTCGTTATAGACTATTAGTACTTTAATTATATTGTCGTATTCTATACAGGTTTACCTTGTTTTTCATCTATAATCAATAGGGCCCTGACCTTCCTCGACACTATCCGACCGAGGTTAGGCTTGGCACTTACTGAGTACCGTTGTGATGTACTCATGCCCCTCTCACGCATGTTTTTCATGTGCAGATCCAAGTTCTTCGGCGCAGCCCTATTTCTAATGAGGCGAGGCGATCTTCAGAGACTTTGAGGTCTATCTACCGCGTCCGCAGACCGAGGAGTCCCTCTCTATTCTCTCATCTAGCTTTAGATCTCTACTGTATTTACTTTTGTTTAGACATTCTGGAGTTAGAACGCTTTGTAGTTATTCCACAACTTGTGATTTCATGAGATTTCGGGTTTTGGGAGTTGATTTAGATTGAGAGTTTATATTTGTATATGCCGAGCGACATCTTAAACGTTTATTTATGTTTATTCCGCAGTTTTTGGTTAGTTTTATCTTTCATTTTTCCTTTTCCCACAAATTGTTATGCTTACCTAGTCGTAGAGACTAGGTGCCGTCACAGCAGTTCAAGGAGAGCGAACTTGGGTCATGACATGTTGGTTTCAGAGCTCTAGGTTCATAGGAGTCATGAATCACAAGCCAGTTTATTAGAGTCTCCTAGATCGGTACGGAGACATCTGTACTTATCTACGATAGGCTATGTAATTGTTAGGAAAATTCCACTTTATTTGATTTCCTTGTCGTGTGAGATTTTTTTAATATCACAATTCTAAACTTCTATCTTCTATTCTCTCACATATATTAAGGACACGTTCTACTGGAGGTGACAAGGCACTCGGGCCCCCTGCTAGAGCCGTTAGAGGTCGGGGCCGGGGTGGAGGCCGATGACGCGGTCATGGTGCAGCCAGAGTACCCACGCGAGCTACCACAGAGGAACCACCAGCAGCTCCAGCCGGAGTCCAGACACCTGATATGCCTACTGCTACTACTATTCCAGCTCTTCAAGAGACTTTTGCACAGTTTGTGAGCATGTACACCACCCTAGCTCAGTCAGGGCTAATTCCCCTTGATGTAGCCACATCCCATATCGGGGGAGGAGCGCAGACTCCCGCCACCCGCACTCCTAATCAGTGGGTCAAGGTTGATCAGATTCTAGAGATTATACCGGTACAGCCGGTGGCCCCAGTTCAGCTTGAGGGCAGGCCAGCGGCTTCAGAGGATGAGCAGTGGAGGCTTGAAAGATTCAAGAAGTATAAACCTCATGTATTCAGTGGTTTAGCATTAGATTATACCTTGGGATTTCTGGAGGAGTGCTACCATATACTACGCACTATGGGTATATCAGGATCGACTGGGGTTTCTTTCACTGCCTTCTAGCTTCGAGGAGCTGCCTACTAGTGGTGGTATACTTTTGAGTTGGATAGTCAAGCTGAGGCAGCATCCCTTACTTGGACTCAGTTTTCAGATATGTTATTGAGAGAGTTTGTCCCTCAGAGCCTTAGGGATGCATGGCGCGCAGAGTTTGAGCATTTGCGCCAGGGCACTATGACTGTTTCAGATTATGTTGTCCGTTTCACTGACTTGGCTAGGCATGCACCAGCCTTGGTTGCTACAGTTTGTGAGAGAGTTTGCCGGTTTATTAAGGGGATCATTCCCAACATCAGGTCTAGTATGGCTCGTGAGTTGGAGATTGATATTTCTTATCAGCAGGTGGTGAGCATTGCTAGGAGAGTGGAGGGTATGCATGTCGGGATAGAGAGGAGAGGGAGGCCAAGAGGTCTCGAGAGTTGGGCCATTATTCTAGTGCCCGTGCTTCAGCTGCAGTTAGTCATGGTAGGGGTTATATGAGTCAACCCATTCATTTAGCTCTTCCAGCAGCCAGTGGTATTCCAGCTCCTCCTAGACCTCAGGAGCCTTATTATGCACCTCTAGTATCCAGTATGCCCCTTGCATGGTGTGCTTTCAATGGTCAGTCCAGCAGACTTGGCCCGAGCTAGTCACAGCCACCACGTCCTCCCAAAGCTTGTTTTGAGTGTGGTGACACCCGCCATATGGTAAGGGATTACCCAAAACTTAGGAGGGGTGCACCTCCATAGGCTCCTAAGCCACAACGTGCCCCGTAGAGTTCCCAAGCTATGGTTCCAGCACCTGTTGCTAACCCACCTGCTCAGCTAGCTAGAGGTGGAGGTCAGGGAGGTAGAGGTCGCCCTAGAGGGGGAGGCTAGGCCAGATATTATGCCTTTCCTGCCCATACTGAGGCTGTCACCTTCGATTTTGTCATCACAGGTATCGTCCTAGTTTGACATAGAGATGCATCGGTTTTATTCGATCCAGGCTCCACCTATTCTTACGTGTCTTCTTATTTTTCCCCGCATTTGGGTGTATCTCGGGATTCTTTGAGTTCCCCTGTTTATGTTTCTACTCTTGTGGGAGATTCTCTTGTTGTGGACCGCATTTATCGACCGTGTTTGGTTGCTCTTAGTTTTTTTGAGACCAGAGCCAATTTATTATTGCTCAACATGGTAGATTTCTATGTTATATTGGGCATGGACTGGTTGTCTCCCTATTATGCTATTCTTAATTATCACGTCAAAACCTGACGCTGGCTATGCCAGGTGTATCGCGAGTAGAGTGGAGGGGTACTTTAGATCACACTCCCAGTAGAGTTATTTCTTTCCTTAAAGCTCAGCAAATGGTTGAGAAGGGGTGTGACTTGTATCTGGATTATGTGAGAGATGTTAGTGTTGATGCCCCTATAGTTGATTCAGTCCCAGTAGTACGGGACTTCACTGATGTGTTTCCAGTTCCGAGTATGCCACCCAACAGGGATATTGATTTTGGTATTGATTTATTGCTAGGAACTCAGCCCATTTCTATTCCTCCGTATCGTATGGCCCCTTCTGAGTTGAATGGGTTAAAGGATCAGTTACAGGAATTGCTTGATAAGGGTTTTATTCGGCCTAGTGTATCACCTTGGAGTGCTTATGTCTTGTTTTTGAAGAAAAAGGATGGTTCTATGCGTATGTGCATTGATTATCGCCAGTTGAACAAAGTTACAGTGAAGAACCGGTATCCTTTGCCTCGTATTGATGATTGTTTGACCAATTACAGGGTGCACGAGTGTTTTCTAAGATTGACTTGTGTTCAAGTTACCATCAATTGAAGATTCGAGAGCCACATATCCCGAAGACTGCTTTCAGGACTCGGTATGGTCATTACGAGTTCCTTGTTATGTCATTTGGGCTGACCAATGCCCCAGCAGTCTTCATGCATTTGTCGCACAGTGTGTTCCGGCCATATCTTGACTCGTTCTTCATTGTCTTTATTGATGATATTCTGGTATACTCCCGGAGTCGGGAGGATCATGAGCAACACCTGAGTACAGTGCTTCAGACTTTGAGGGAAAAGAAGTTATATGCAAAGTTCTCAAAATGTGAGTTTTGTTTGGACTTCGTGGAATTCTTGGGCCACGTGGTATCGAGTGAGAGTATACAGGTGGATCCCAAAGAAAGTGGAAGCAGTGCAGAGTTGGCCCAGACCATCCTCCGCTATAGAGATCCGTAATTTTCTTGGCTTGGCGGGTTATTACCATCGATTTGTTGAGGGGTTTTCATCGATTGCAACACCTATGACCAGGCTGACCCAGAAGGGTGCTCCATTCCTATGGACGGAAGAGTGTGAGGCGAGCTTCCAAAAGTTCAATATAGCTTTGACTACATCCCTAGTTTTGATATTTCCTACAGGTTCGGGGTCTTATACAGTCTATTGTGATTCCTCGAAGATTAGCATTGGAGCGGTATTGATGCAGGACGATAGGGTGATTGCCTATGCATCCAGACAGTTGAAGGTACATGAGAAGAATTATCCTGTCCATGATCTCGAGTTAGTTGCTATTGTTCACGCCTTGAAGATCTAGCGTTATTATTTGTACGGTGTTCCTTGTGAGATCTATACTGATCACTGGAGTTTACAACATCTGTTCAAGTAGAAGGATCTTAATTTGCACCGGAGGAGGTGGTTAGAGCTACTGAAGGACTATGATATCACTATTTTGTATCACCCGGCCAAGGCCAATGTGGTGGCCGATTCTTTGAGTCGCCAGGCGGAGAGTTTGGGGAGTTTGGCTTATCTACCAGCAACATAGAGGCCCATGGCGATGGATGTTCAGGGGTTAGCCAGCCAGTTTGTGATATTGGACCTTTCGGAGCCCAGTTGAGTTCTAGCTTACACGATTTCTCGGTCTTTCTTATTTGATTGTATCAGCGAGCGTCAGTATGATAACCCTCATTTACTCGTTCTCAAGGACAAGGTCTTGCATGGTGATGCCAGAGATATAATTATTGGTGATGATGGGGTATTGAGGATGCAGGGTCGGGTTTGTGTACCCAATATTGATGGGCTTCGGGAGTTGATTCTAGAGGAGGCCCATAGTTTGTGGTATTCCATCCATCCGGGTGAGTATTTGAGGCAGCACTATTGGTGGAGGCGGATGAAGAAAGATATAGTTGGTTTGTATCTCGGTGCCTCATTTGTCAGCAAGTAAATTATGAGCACTAGAGGCCGGGTAGATTACTTCAGCAGATAGAGATTCCGGAGTGGAAATGGGAACGGATCACCATGGACTTCGTAGTTGGACTCCCACAGACTTTGAGGAATTTCGATGCCAGTTTGGTGAGATCGGCTGACCAAGTCCTCACACTTCATTCATGTATGTACTACCTATTCTTCAGAGTGATTTGGCAGAGATTTATATCCGGGAGATTGTTTGTCTGCATGGTATTCTAGTTTCCATCATTTGAAACAAAGGTACTCAGTTCACATCACGGTTCTAGAGGGCCGTATAGCATGAGTTAGGTACTCGGGTGGAGTTGATCACAACATTTCACCCCCAGATGGACAGACAATCCAAGCATACTATTCAGATTCTTGAGGATATGCTCTGTGCGTGTGTAATGGAGTTTTGAAGTTCTTGGGATCAGTTCTTGCCACTGGCGGAGTTTGCCTACAACAAAATTTATCAGTCCAGCATTCAGATGGCATCGTATGAGGCCTTGTATGGTAGGCGGTGTAGATCCCCGGTGGGTTGGTTTGAGCCGTGTAAGGCTAGATTATTGGGCACAGACTTGGTTCAGGATGCCTTGGAGAAGGTTAAGATAATTCAGGATAGACTCCGTATAGCCCACTCTAGATAAAAGAGTTATACGGATCAGAAGGTTCGTGATGTTTCCTATATGGTTAGAGAGCGGGTCTTGCTTCGGGTTTCGCCTATGAAGGGCGTTATGAGATTTGGGAAGAAAGGGAAGTTGAGTCTGAGGTTTATTGGTCTTTTTGAGATATTGAGACGTGTTGGGGAGGTTGCTTATGAGCTTGCCTTACCTCCCAGCTTGGCAGGAGTTCATCATGTATTTCATATTTTGATTCTCCGGAAGTATCCGTCACACATATTGGATTTCAGTTCAGTCCAGTTGGACAAGGATCTATCTTATGTTGAGGAGCCAGTGGCAATATTGGACAGGCAGGTTCGAAAGCTAAGATCAAAGAATATTGCATCAGTGAAGGTTCAGTGGCGGGGTCAGCCGGTCGAGGAGGCAACCTGGGAGACCGAACAGGATATGCGCAGCCGTTACCCTCATCTTTTCAGTACTTCAGGTATGTCTCTATGCTCATTCGAGGACGAACGAATGTTTTAAGAGGGGTAGGATGTAATGACCTAGCTGGTCATTTTAAGAATTAACGCCCTGATCCTCTATTAACTGCTTTCCCCGTATTTATTTCTACTATTGTGATTTGCCGGGAGGATTCGTTTGGAGTTTTGGAGTGTTTTGGGACACTTAGTCCCTAAATGAGAGCATAAGCGTTAAAATTTGGACCGTAGTCGGAGCAGTGTGAAGGCGGTCTCAGAATGGAATTCCATCGGTTCCGTTAGCTTCGTTGGGTCATTTCGGGCTTAGGGGTGTGTTGGATTGTGTTTTGGAGGTCCGTAGCTTGTTTAGGCTTGAAATGCCGAAAGTTGAATTTTTGAAGTTTTCGGTTTGATAGTGAGATTTTGATCTAGGGGTCGGAATCGAATTCTGAGAGTTGAAGTAGCTCTGTAGTGTTGAATGTGACGTGTGTGAAAAATTTCAGGTCACTCGGACGTTTGATAGACTTTTTGATCGAAAGCGGAATTTGGATGTTATGGAATCCTTAGGCTTGAATCCCAGGGTGAATTGGTGTTCTGACGTTGTTTTGAGTGTTCTGAGGATTGGTACAAGTTTGAATAGTTTTATGTTACTTGTTCGTACTTTGGTTTAGGTCCCGGGGGCCTCGGGATGATTTCGGAAGGTTGACGGAAGAAATTGGGAGATTTGAAAGCAACTTCAGCTGCTGAAGTGCTGTCATAACCACACCTGCAGATTGGGGATCGCAGGTGTGGGCCCTCAGAAGCCCGTGGCCAGTCGCAGATGTGGCCAGAGGAAGGAAAATCAGGAGTCGCAGGTGTGGGTGCTTTATCGCACCTGCAAGACCGCAGATGCAGTAAGTGAAGCGCAGGTGCGGCCAGTGCATTTAAGTGAATTTTCGCAGATGAGAACCTAGGAGCATATGTGCGTGTCCGCAAGTGCGAGGAAATGGCCGTAGGTGCGGAAACCCTGGGCCAGAACCTATATAAGGTTTGTGTTGAAATTTTAGCCTATTTTTTCGCCATTTTTATCCGAGAATTGAGCTTTTTGGGATGTTTTTGAGAGAGGATTCTAGGGAGCTTCAAGAAGGTAAGATTTTTGGAACCCAAACTCATTTATATGGTATTATTCTACTGATTTGGCAAGAAATTTATGGAAAATAAGGGTTAAAGTTGGGGGTATAGGGTTTGAAATTGGAGACTTCAACTTAGGGATTTGAGGGGTCGTTTGTGGTCCAATTTTGATGTATTTGGTATGTATGAACTAGTGAGAGTGTAGAGATTCTAGTTTTGCGAATTTTATCCGATTCTGACACGTGGGCCCGAGGGACTTTTTGGGCAATTTTCCTAATTTTGCGTGTTAGCTTCAAATTAATTAGTTGAATTAGTTACTTGAATTCATATTTACATTATGCAATTACATTGAATAGATTTGGGCCATTTGGAGTGGGGTACTCATGGCAAGAACGTGATTTCGAGTTGATTGAGCTGTTCGAGGTAAGTGGCTTGCCTAACCTTGTGTAGGGGAACTCCCCTTAGGATTTGGTATTCCTATTATATGAGTGTCGTGTACGTGAGGTGATGAATGCGTACATGTGCTAATTATTGAAATTCCCATTTTTCATTAAGCTAATACCTATGTTTTCTTGTAATTTAGCCAATACTTATACTTCAAGCTTCTTGTTTAGATTAGGAAAAGCATGCCTACGTGACGTAACTCTCTTACCTGCCTTAATTGCCTGCTTGCACTCTGTGCCGCATGTTTGGGTAGAAATTCTTGTCTAATCCTTCAATAGAACTGCATACTTTTTGAGATGGTTGTGTGTTTACCTTGGGTCTATGGGACAATATCCCGGGAGATCCCCCTGCTTGTTTACTTTGGGACTACGAATGGGTATTCCGGTAGATCCTCCTGCACATTTATATTTAGAACTACGGGATAGCACCTGGTAGATCCCCTGCACTGGATATTTACTTTGAGACTACGGATTGATATTCTGGGAGTTTCCCCTTGCACCTTTATAATTTGGACCATGGGACGATATCCCGGGAGATCTCTAGACATTTACGTTTGGAACTATGGGATGGTATCTCGGGAGATCCCCTATTGCTATTTTTATGTACTGAGTTAGATTCATCCTGTGTTTTTAATTGTCATAAAGTGTTAGTACTTTAATTATATTGTCGTATTCTATACTGTTTCACCTTGTTTTCATCTATAATCAGTAGGTCCCTGACCTTCCTCGTCACTACCCGATCGAGGTTAGGATTGGCACTTACTGAGTACCGCTGTGGTGTACTCAAGCCCTTCCTATGCATTTTTTTATGTGCAGATCCTGGTTCTTCAGCTCAGCCCTATTTCCAGTGAGGCGAGGAGATCTTCAGAGACTTTGAGGTATATTTGCCGCGTCCGCAGACCGAGAAGTCCCTCTTTATTCTCTCATCTAGCTTTAGCTCTCTCCTGTATTTACTTTTGTTTAGACATTATGGAGTTAGAACGCTTTGTAGTTATTCCACAGCTTGTGATTTTATGATATTCCGGGTTTTGGGAGTTGATTTAGATTGAGAGTTTATATTTGTATATGCCGAGCGACATCTTAAACGTTTATTTATATTTATTCCATTATTTTTGGTTAGTTTTATCTTTCATTTTTCCTTTTTCCGCAAATTGTTAGGCTTACCTAGTCGTAGAGACTGGTTACCGTTACGACAATTCACGAAGGGCGAACTTGGGTCGTGACAATCCGCCTAGGTTGAAAGGGTGTTCAAATTATGAAAAAACTGATGCAACAGTTTGAGCATTATAGGAAGTGGTTAAAGTGGCATACAAATCTACACGACTGTAGTGACTGAAATATATTTGAAGTTCGAATTAATTTGCATCAAAGGGACCTGTAATGACCCAATAGGTCATTTTGAGTTTTAGCCTTTACTTCCATATTTCAAGACCTCGACTAGCTCCATTTAGTATTTTTCGATTTACGTGCGCAGTCCTAACCCGAAAGATCTTTATGTGAAAAATTAAAAAAAATGTGAAATTTTTCCTTAAAATGACTTGATTTGACTACGGTCAATATTTTGTGTAAACGGTCCTGGACCGGTATTTTGACGGTCTCTATAGGTCCGTATTGTGCTTTGGAACTTGGGCGTGTAACCATAATTTAATTCGTAAGTCCCTAACTTGTTTTGATTCATTTTGCCGAAAACTAGCATTTTTAAAAGTTCAAAATTACCAAGTTTGACTGTAAGCTGACTTCTTAGCTAACGGGTTTAGATCTTGATGTTAAAACTTGAAATAGTTTAGTATTTCTATTTGAAACTTTTCTGCAAAATTTGGTTCAATTCAGAATTCATTTGACATGATTCGAACACTTAAATGTGATTTTAGTGTTCTTGAGTTTCACTTTGAATGTTCATTCGTTTTGAGGATTGATTCGTAGATTTAGGTATTATTTTGGTGATTTGATTGTGTGAGCAAGTTCTTATGATGTTATTACACTTGTGTGCACATTTTCTTTGGAGCCCAAGGGGCTCGGGTGAGTTTCGGACATGTCTCGGATGAGTTTTGCTTATGAGAAGTCTGCTCGTGCAATACCAATTCTGGTGCTCTTTTGCAGATCTCGCTATTGTGAGGTATGGATCGCAATTGTGAGCCTCGCTTTTGCGAACAAAGGTTTGCATTTACGAGCAAGGGCTGGGCTGAGCTAGGTGATACTCGTATTTGCGAGAATTTGTTTGCTTTTACGAACTGTGGACCTTCGCATTTGCGAAGGAAGTGGTCGCTATTGCGACCAGTGACTATTGCAAAGTTCTTGGTCGCATTTAAGATGTTTCTAGGTTTGCAGTTGCGACCTAAATTTCACATTTGCGACTTTTGCTTTTCTGTGATAGGGTTCGCATTTGCGTCCCTTGTCTCACAAATGCATTATTCGTAATTTCGAAAAAGACATCACAATTGCAACATCCGCGGCTGGGTAAAATGGGAAAAACAGGACTTAGCTCATTTCTCACAATATCTCAACCCTAAACACCCGAAAGGCGATTCCCAAGAAGTTTTTCTTCCCAAATTTATTGGTAAGTGGCTTTAATCCATTAACATTTCATGAGATTTCAATATCAAATTTAGGATTTCCATGGTAGAAATTAGGGATTTGGGTAGAATTGAGGATTTTTGTATTATGAGATTTAGACCTCGAATTAGGGTTGGATTTTGAAACAAATCACATAATCGGCTCGGGGGTGAATGGGTGATCGGGTTTTGGTCCGAATCTTGATTTTGATCAAGCGGGCCCGGGGTTGACTTTTGATTACTTTTTAAAAAAATGATCTAAATTGAACCTCTTTCATTTGTAGGTAGTTCCTAAAGCTTATTTTGAATCATTTGGTCTATAATTTGCTAGATTTGGTTGTTTTGGAGGCTTGTTCAAAAGGCAAGGCCGTAGTTGGTTGATTGCTTGATTTGCGGAGTGAGGTCAGTGTTGGGTCTAACCTTGATTTGAGGGAATTAGGAACCTTTGAACTATATGTTATGTGAATTACGTGTGAAACAGCGTATATGCGAGGTGACGAGTGTATATACGCCGTAAAATTAATTGTTTCCATGTTTTCTGTTATTTCATGAATTATCTCATGCCATGCATTAACTGTTGCATGTTTTAATTGCTTTCTATGCCGTAATTTGTTACTTGTCATTAATTATTCTTGAATTAAATTGTTCATCCATTTCATGACTCCGTGATTAATTGCTACTTGCCTTAACTGTTTTAATTGCCCACCTTAATTGCCTCGTACTTGACTTATCTTGTTGTTTTTGTAATATTTGTTGCATTGATTATTACTTGGTTCATTTATTGCCTTGTACTCATATACTTGATCATAGAAGTTCTTGTAAATTGAATTATTGGATTGTTTATGTTTATAGAAATTGTTTGTGGATCGAGTTGCACGCTGCAACGAGAAGGATAAGAAATTGGAATGGTGAAATAAGGGAGTATATTGATATTGATTACAATAATGATATTGTGGGATTGGGTTGTGTGCCACAACGATTGTGTATGTAGTACTTGATATTGATAGATGATGATATGGTGTAATAAGGAAGGATTATGTGTCACGATCTAAACCGATGGGTAGCGACGAACACCCGATGCCAAACTCGGCCCGAGCGTACCACTCTGTAACTGTGAACTCTGGAAGGGTAACCCTTAACTTAGGCCGATGAGGCCATACTCTGAATCATATATATATATATATATATATATATAACTGTGCAGGCTGATGAGGCCGCTATGAACATCTACTGATAGACCAAAATATACAAGGCTCATCTACAAGCCTCTAGAGATAACTGAACTGTATCATGATCGGGTCAGGACCTCGACCTACCCATGAAACCTGTATAGATAAAATAGTCTCCAAGGTATAGACCTGGTAACTCCGAGAAAGTGGAGTATACCAACCAAGCTGATGTTTGAATCTGTCTACTGGGAAAGTCTATCCAGTTGTTTATCAGGACCTGCAGGCATAAAATGCAGCGTCCCCCAGCAAAACGGATGTCAGTACGAAATAATATACCGAGTATGTAAGGCAACAGAATAACTGAAAGTTGAAACTGAACTGATAATATAATAACTGAAAGTAATTGAGAGTCAAAGATAATATAAAGATATGCTTACATGCTGATACTGACTCAACTCTCTCAATATAGTAAGTAAAATAGTTGTCCGGCCCTATAAGGCTCGGTATATATATATATATATATATATATAAATGCTCTGTCATAGTAGGATCGCTCATAGGCGCTCAGCCAAACTAAGCTATGTATCTCAGCCATGCTGGGCTCGTTCATAGGTGCTCGATCATAGTAGGCTCGGCATATAACTTACCATCTGATCAGAGGTTGCGCAATAGGGGCCTGTGCATCGATTATAGCTCGATGGTAATGAAAATACTGTAATACTATATATATAGGGTCTCTGCTCTATTGACTGGAAGAAGACAATACTCAATTGAATATGATAAGGGAGAATATTGTAACTTATGAGACTAGAAAAAAGTACATAAATTCAGAAATATGAATCTCCTTATGCCTCGTTGGCAAACTTGTGTAATTACGAGATCATGCCAAAATGAAGGAAGGGCTTAGCCTTAACGTACGTGTATGATCTCTTCCTTATTACTCAACCAAGCTCAACACAACTTCTTGCATCTACAACAAGTAAAATGATATTGTCGTTAACATATAATGGCGTACCATCGTATTTGGCTAGTCGCATGACTTATGGAAAATCGGGCAGCAACCCCCCGATTTTAATACATCCCAAAGACCACTAAGGATCATCAATATCCCAACAACAACAAATATAACCAACACTAGCAACAACAATAATATAATCCAATCTGAGTTTCTTCGATTATCTTAACAATCATATTGAGTGGCAAGATAGTTTTTTACTCATAACAAGATATAAATTGAATCCAACTCTCATTCCATAAATTAGTTTACAACCTTCAAAACATCATACTTATATTTACCATATTATTTCTAGTTTAAAACCTCCAACAAATGTCTTCCAAAACAGCCTCATACGTCTAGCACCTTAATTTTTATCGTCAATCACTTGTTTTTCATCTTTTCTTCCTCAATCAACTTAATTAACACCTAGGAAAACTTAACAACAGCAGACACAACATTATCAAATTATTTCTCACAATTTTCAGCCACCACAAACCATATTTTTAAGCACAAAACAATCCAACCAAAAAGACAACCGTATCCCATGTTTTTTCATGTGCATCTTATGGTTTTTCACTCAAACAACACAACCAACATAAGATTAACCTTAGTCACAATAAAAAAGATGTTATACATACCTTGGACAACAGCTATAACTCGAAACCCCATCCCAACTTAGCTCACAATAGCCCCCAATCACACCACAAAATCATAGAAGTATTCTCTTGTAGTCTTTAACACCTTTGATGAGGATTTGTGTTGATTTCTCTTGAGTTTAGTTCTTAGAACCTTGGACAAGTTCTTGGAGAGTTTGAGAGTGCTTTGCAGTAATTTATCTCTAGATATTGACAAAATATAATAGATAAAGACAACTGATAAGCCCACCGCCTCAATTCTCCAAGCAGGTGGGTAAGTTGCCTGCTTGGCAGCTTAAGCAGTGCCACTTCAGACACTTGTATCTCTCTACTCCGATATCATATTGATAAACGGTTTGTAGCATTAGAAAATAGACACATAGGGATTTAATTCCATATAAATATCTCCATGTAACTCTCAATATATTGGGATAAAACTGCGTCGCAACTTGGCCTATAAACCTGCAAGTTTCTCCGAAGTGCGTCAATGTGACTTGGTGACCCTTACTTTAAAAATTCATATTTCTCTACCCCGATGTCGTATGAATAAATGATCTAGACCGTCAGAAACTAGGTTCCAAGACCTTCATTTTGGTATGATATATGTCCCAAAATAAAATCATAAATTACGAATTTAATTTCTCAATACGGCTCATTATAAGGCAAATCTTAACTCGATTTATGTAAGTTAAATCCAATTTTTTCAAAATATTATATTTTATGTCCAAACATCATATATAGTAATATTATGACTTTACACTCATTCAATCATTATTAACAAGTCTCATATTCATTATGCGTCACCTTAGAACGCATATGGTGTAACACCAAACTTATCGACTTTCGACAAACTTATCTTCTTCAATTCGTTTAGCTTCTAAGCCTTCCAACCATCTTGGTACCTATTATTAAAGATCTTAAATATTATTAACTTCCATGGTAATATGGTTAACATACTTTATAAATTTTTCAAAGATGATTTCATTTATGAGCTTACATCAATTGACTTACGACGTACTCTTAAGTACGAAAATATGGGGTGTAACATTATAACATTTGATTATGATGATATGGTGAGATCAAGTTGTGCGCTGCAACGGATTGCATATGTGAGTCTTTGATAAATGATGCTATAATTAAATAAGGGAGGATTGTGTGTCTACTGTGGGATCGGATTGCACGCCGCAACGGATTGTGTGTGTTGTACTCATTTTTGTTATTGTGTTTGTTTTCGGCATTCTTATATGAAATTTTGAGATATGTTATTCTGAGTTCTCTGATTGCGAGGATTGAGTTTATTTTCATAAATTAACTACCTTACTTTCATTTCATATTTTCCTTCCCTGTTATTATTATTATTAATGCGTACAGGTTATTGTAAGTGACCTTCCTTAGCCTCGTCACTACTTCGTCGAGGTTAGGCTAGGCACTTACACAGTACATGGGGTCGGTTGTACTCATACTACACTCTACACTTCTTGTACAAATTTTGGAGGGGGTCATAGCGGTGTTCAGTAGATTTGCTCGGATCCAGTTGTTAATGGAGACTTGAGGTACAACTGCACAACGTTCGCAGCCCTGAAGTCCCCTTCCCTCCTATCTTTACTATTTTTTCTGAGTTTCAAAACACTGTATTTTATTTAGACCATATTTGTAGCACTCTAGATGTTCATGTACTCGTGACACCAGTTTTTGGGTTATGTTTAGACTCGTGGTTCCGTATTATTATTGTACTAGACTTCAGACTTGTACCGTTTTCATTATTGATATCTTGTCAAAAATTGTTAAAACCAATTTATTTTCTATTCTTGTTGGCTTTCCTAGTAAGTAGATGTTAGGCACCATCATGACCCCTAGGTTGGGATTCCGAGTCATGACAGGATCGGTGTATGATCTGTGATCTTCTGGTGTAGTGCCTTCGGGTGCTACCTATAGAGCAATAACTGTAATCGGCTACCTCACTAATCGTAGACTCCTCAGCTTGACAGAATCCAGTGAGCCTCTTCAGCATCTGTAAATAGTCAAGCCTCCTATACTTTCTAATCGTAGGTAGGTAGTGCACAACAAGATCTTCAACAGATAGTCCAAATAAAACCTCTATATCCTGTAATGTGATAATGGTCTCACTGGTAGGTAAACAGAATGTATGTGTCTCTCGCCTCCAATGCTCGATTAGAGGTGTGATCAATGACTAGTCGAACTGTAACTGGCCGATCTCAATGACTTGGTAAAAATTAGTCCAAGTGAGGCAGGGGACAGTGCGATGATGTAGTAGATGATCCCTAATAAGCTCCCAAAGATCATCTGTGTGTCTCGAATAGAAGTTCTAGCTAAGCAACTTTCCATCCCATATATGCGATGACCTATGGCCTGCCTGGAGTGTAAGTAGCTCACGTGAAATGGGTCTAGGATGAATAGTCGGGCGATCCATAATGATGTATGTACATTTGTAATGACCTGATCGGTCGTTTGAAAACAATGTTTGGTTATCTCATTCTTACCAATTTTTCCCTTTTTAGTTGAAAATCCATTTACAAATTTGAAAAACTAGTTCTCACCAGTTTTTTAATTGAAAATGGGAATTTGATAGTTTTTAGTTTTACAAATTTACCCTATATTTTAAAAATTTATAAAATGACCCCATCAGTTTTTCATCTTTAGTAGATACATCTTTGGCGACTGATGGTGGAACATTAGTCCTAGTTTATACTTGAACTCTGCCTATTGAAAGTTTGATTATATGATTATGAGAAATATGTGGCTATGCCTGCTTTTGTACCTTCTTTGTGCATTAATAGAATTAAAAAATGTGATATTGATTATGCATCTTCTGTGTATTGCAGTAAAGCAGAATATGATAACAGTTAAACAATAGCATTTTGATTATTTATTTCAACTAGAATAATCAAATTGGGGTGGTTTTGATATTTTTTATAAGTTGTGGGGTATAAATCATGTTTCATGATTTTGAAAAAAAAAAGACATCCAAATATGTTGCAAAAAATATAACCAAACACAACTTCATCTTCAATTCATATTTTAGTGGAATTTCAAATTTGAAAAAAAAATTGGAATTCATGTCCAAACGCTTACTTAGTTTGGAAGATTAAATTGGAAATATTGACCGATGTTTGACTTTTGTAAAAACAATTCCAGAATGGTATTTTGATTGTTCCAATAGGTTCGTATAGTAATTTTGGACTTAGGTGTATGCTCGAAATTGAATTCGGAGGTTCCTAGATCAATTTGGCTCTTTTTTTCCCGGAGATTGGCAATTTGGAAGTTTAGAAATTTTCTTAGTTTTAACATGGTTTTACTTTGTGGCTATAGTGTTAGGATTTTGGGTTCGACACTTGGAATAGGTCCCTTTTTTTATTTGGAACTTTTCTGCAAAGTTTAGTGTTATTCCGAGTTGGTTTGGTAGGAATCAGAAGCTTGGTTTTGAATTTAGCGAATCTTGAGTTTCATTATAATTTTCATGTTTTTTGGATGTCTGATTCGTGGTTCTGGATGTTATTTTGATATTTTTATCCCGCGAGCGAGTTCATATAATTTTTTAGATTTGTATGAATATTTGTTGTAGAGCCCAAGGGGCTCGGGTGAGTTTCGGACGTGTTTCTGATTGGTTTGGACTTGTTTCAAGATGCTGGTGTGCTGGTGTTGCAATTATCGCAATTGGGATGTACCAGTTCACAATTGTGAAGAGGGCAGGGGGTGTCAGGTATCGCAAATGAGACACCTTGATCGCATGTGTGAAGATACCACGGGGATTTGTTAGGTCGCATTTGCGACCACTTGGTTGTTTTTGCGAACATGATGCAATCGCAATTGCGAAGCCCAAGTCGCAGTTTGCGACATCTGAGTGGGCTGACAGGGTTCGTTATTGCGATCCATGTGTCGCATTTTCGAGTGGTCGCATTTACGACATTTGCAGCTGAAAAAAGCTGAGATTTCGGGACTTAGTCTCATTTTATCATATTTTGGAGCCCTAAACGTAGTGGGAGGCGATTTTAGGAGACGATTTTCATACAAAGCTATTGGGTAAGTGATTTGAACTTACTTTTGATTATATAACATGATTATTTATGAGTTTTAACATCTAAATCATGATATTTGAAAAGAAACTTAGGGAAATATTTATTGTATTTTGAAAAATGAAAATTTGAGTTTTATGAGTTAAAGTGGACTCGGATTTGAAAACCAAACACATATATGAACTCGTGGGGTTATGGATAGTCGAGATCTATCCTTTGGCTCGGGTTTTGACCGGGCGGGCCTGAGGTTGACTTTGATTGACTTTTGGGGAACTGTGTAAATATATTAAATTTATTAATCAAACTTGTTTTTTGGCATTGTTTGATAAAATTAAGTATTTTTATTAGATTTGAGCCGAGCGGAGGTGATTTTAAAGAAAAAACTATTTTTGAGTGTGGACTTAGGTAATTAGAGGTGTATCTTGCCTAATTTTATGTGGGGGAATTACCCGTTAGGATTTAGCTTAATTCCTTATTGTGTTATGTGTAAACGACGTGTACACGAGGTGATGAGTGCGTACACGGTCGAATATGTGATTTATGACCAAATTTGACCTGAGGTTGCTCTTATTTCCTTATTTTGATTGTGAGATCTCTACACTACGTGTTTCCTCTTTGAATGATTACTTGAGTTCATGTTCCTTGCTAGAGATCATGTCTTAGGGTTCAAATTTCCTAAATTGGCCAAGTTGGGCGTTTGTTAGATTGTTGCTAAATTGAGTTAGCTGAATTCATGTTATTATGTTGAGGACCCATCCGCATTTTCCTTTATTACTTTGTCCTTGTGCGCTGCATTGGAAAATTGTGAATTTATGTATTAGTAACAATTGTTGGCATATTTTGTTGTTATGATCATGAGACATGTGGACTTATTGGGCAGATTGTTCGTGTGTTCGCACTAGGTTTCTGCCGTGATATTATTATTGTTAATATTTGTGTGGCGAGACAATGTGGGATATCGTTATTGCACGTGTGGTGAGACAAGGCGGAAATTTATTTTATTGTTGTGCACGCAGTGAGATAAAGGGTGTCTATGTGGGGATGATATATGATGGCATGGGGGCATGTTGTTGATGAAAAAGGAGTATTCTTGTTTGTGCTTATGACTTCCTTGTGGGTGTTATGCATTTTATGTGATTTGTTGTAATGTTTCTAATGTGCTGCTCTATGTCTCAGTTATTACTTTATGACTTGGCTGCCAAGATAGATTTACATACGTGAAATTATTATCTCATATTCTGTTGAATTATTGGTAACATAACGTATTGAAATAAAAAGGGAATTGTTATCATGCATTACTTTATTTGATTCTTGATAAATTTCTCTTGAATGTGTTATTACTAACTGACATGGGTAGGATATACACGGTGGCACGAGGTCATTGCCGTAAAATTGTGGTATATGTTGTGGTACGAGGTCTTTTGTCGTGCAAGTGACTTATAATGTCACAAGATTTATTTGTTGTACGACTGAGACTTATATTGTGGCACGATGTCGTTATTGTGTGAGTATGACTTATATTGTGTAACGAAGTCCTTGTGTGCGAGGGTGATTGATAATGTGGGCATGAGGTGCTCTGTGTGTGATTCTAATTTATGACTTATTATCAGAACGAGACCTTTACTTGTTTTAAATGGTTATCGCTTAACCTGATGATATTATAGGTATGTCTTATGTTATTCTTCCTATTGCAATTCTTTATATTTTGTACAGGTTATTTCATTTGTAAGTGTCTTGACTTGAACCTCATCACTACTTTACCGAGGTTAGTCTTGATACTTACTGGGTACCGACCATGATATACTCATAGTACACTTCTGTACATTTTTTTGTGCAGATCTAGGTTTTAGAGATAGCGGATCCATGAAGGTAGAGTATCATAAGGATTCAAGGTAGAGCTGTATTGATTATCGCAGTCCATTAGAGTCCTTTCCAACAATTTGTACGGTTATTTCTCTATCCGAACAATATTGTATTTGAGTTATTTCTATCTATTCAGTTAGAGTTCGTGACTATGTACTACCTAATCTTGGGGATTTATTGTGATTATCATCGTGTTGGCATGTATCACCTTTATTTTTGCATTTATATTAAATTATGCTTCATAATATCATGTTTTATTGGTTATACGATTGTATGTGATTGGCTTACCTAATTTTAGAGACTAGGTGCCATACTGTAATGACCCGATCGGTCGTTTTGAGAATTTTCGCTTCGCTCGGTAGTTTGGGGGCATGAGTAGCTCCATATGATGTATTAGGACTTGTGTGTAAAATTTGAGTTCATTCAGAGTTAATTTGATATGTTTCGGCGTGACCTTTTGGAAGTCGAAAGTTCGAAAGTCAATTAAGTTTGATTTGAGGTGCGTTTCGTCGTTTCGATGTTGTTATGCATGATTTGAAGCCTCGAGTAGGTCCGTATTATTTTATATGACTTGTTGGTATTTTCATACGGGTCCCAAAGGGATAGTGTGAGTTTTGGATATGTTTGAGTTGTGTTGCTCTCATTTTTCTTATTGTTTCGACGTCGTTTCTTCAAGCATAAATGGTACCACATTGAACAAATGAGCTCTGATTTTTATTATGATTAAAGCATTAGATCTGTATCATGATTACGAAGCCATAGCAAAAAGAATCGTTAAATTTGGACATTGTATGAGGACTTTATGGTCATTTTACTAAGAATTGGGTTGCTAGATTTGTTTTAGATTAATTATGCCACTGACTTCGTATTTAAAAATCTGCACTAGTTTCAAATATTGGCACCAACATATCTCCTTCAATATAATGTCAAATGGAGTGATTCAAGCACCTAACTTAACTACAATTTCACAAAAACTCCATTGGAGGCATCAAAAGCATGTTTCGAGATCGTTTGGCACAAGAAACGAGGCAGAATAATGTTAAATTGAGGGTTTTATTCATTCAACATATTTTGAGTGGGGAGGGGGGGCTCGGATTTGGAGGTGATTTTCACCATATGGATTGGGGTAAGTGTACTATACTCGATTTTTCTTATATTTCATGAATCCATATTCGTTTTTGGCATTTGATTGATGATTTCAAAGTGTAATTTGGGAATTTGGTCTAAAATTTCATAAAGTGAATTTTTGAGATTTGAACATCAATTCGGAGTCGAATTTGAGTAAAACTAGTATGGTTGGACTCGTAATTGAATGAGTTATCGGATTTTGTGAGTTTTGTTGGGTTCCGAGGCATGGGCCCAATTTTGATGATTTGGTCGATTTTGGAATTTTGATTAAAGATTCGATCTTTATCGATTGGGTTTGTTTCTTTTGGCATTATTTGATGTATTTGAGTTGCTTTTGGCTAATTTTGAGCCGTTCGGAGGTCGGTACGCACGGGGTGACATTTTTGGAGCATCCTTGGCTTGCTAGGTATTGAATTTGGATTGTTCGAGGTAAGTAACACTTCTAAACATGACGTTAAGGGCATGAAACCCCGAATTGCGTGTTATGTGATTGCTGTTGAGGTGATGCACATGCTAGGTGACAGGTGTGTGGGCGTGCAACGTGTGAATTGTGACTCCGTTATTTCTGTGGTGCTATGTAATTACCTGATCTTACTTGTAACCATGAAATTTCTACGTACTTGAGCTATTGAGTTGTAACCATATTAGAAACCATGTCTAGGCTATATGCTTATCGTGTTGGGACCTACTAAGGTCATTTCTGCTGTTGAGTTATTTGCTTTCATTGCTTTATATACTCAGTCATATGCATATCATATCTCAGTCTCTGTTGTTATTTATTGATACATCATATCATCATTTTCGGGTTAGTTTCATGACATTGTGAGCCCGAGAGAGAGAGACTGGAGAGATTGATGACTGAGTGAGGCCGAGGGCCTGATTGTGAGGATATTGATAGTATAGCATGTGAGTTGACCGTGCGTATTCTGATATTGATACTATAGCACGTGAGTTGTCCATGCGGATTATAGCACTTGGGCTGAAGGAGCCCTTCTGGAGTTTGTACACACCCCAGTGAGCGCGGTTGATTATATTGAGGGATGGATCTTCCCTGGACATGGATCTTGTCCGAAGCACTTATATACATGGGGATAGATCTTCCCCATGGGCTGGATTTGCCCTACTCAGTACTGAGTGACTGTTGGTAGTTGATGTATATATTCTGGGATAGATCTTCCCTGGGTCGGATTGGCCATATACAGTACTAAGTGATTAAGCATGGTGAGTGAAAAGTGTGAAACAGTGAGATTGAGTACTCTAAGAGTGTGAGTACATGAGTTTATCTCTGATATACATGGCATTGACATGTACACATAACATACATGCATAGAGATGCATCTTTCTCATGGTGTACGGTATCGCGTCATTCATGACTTTTCACACATATTGATATATAGGCATAGAGAGGTATTTCATACTTGCTATCTGAAAAGAAAATGAAACATCTTATTTATTGTGGAAAAGGTTTTTGAAAAAAAATTATAGTTTTCAAACTTATTATATTTTTCGACAATTTCGGTAAAGGATTTGGGTTTTCACTTATATACTTGAAAAGCGGAACTATCTTTCAGGAAATTATGAAAAAATTGAGCATTTTTATCTTTGAGTTACTTCTTTTATTACTTGCTTTACATTTCTATGAACTGTTGTTGGCTATTGTTGTTGGACCTGACCTTTGTTCCAGCTCGTCACTACTTTCAACCTAAGGTTAGATTCGTTTCTTATTGAGTACATGGGGTCGGTTATACTCATATTATACTTCTGCACCTTGCGTGCAGATGTCGGCTGCTGATGTTGTTGTGTTTGATGGGAGCTGGATTTGAAAATGTACCTGCATTTCAGTTTTAGCTGCATTTTGTTCATGGTAGCCTTAGATTTATAAAACTCTATTTATGTACTTTTCGAACAGATGATGTATTTATTTCGTACCGGCTTTGTAAATTCTATTCTTAGAAGTTCATAATTTGTACTACCAGTCCTTAAGGAATGTATCAGATTCAGGTGTTTCTTTACTTAATTGCTTTATTAATTGTTATTGGACTTGATTAGCTGTTAATTGGCTTACCTAGCGGGTTGAGTTAGATATCATCACGACTAGTTGGAATTTGGATCGTGACACATACGATCCTTAAGGTGAAATTTTGGGTCGTGACAACATTGATTAATGTTAATCAAACGTATGCTATCTTACTTTCTCATAACGAAGATTTATTTATTACTGTTGTTTGAGATTGTAAGGAGTATTATGAAACTGTATGAAGTATTTTTTTTATTATCGTTTATTTAATTCATATCGATTTATACATTACTATTTTAGATTTAACAATCAAAATTCGGCAGATTCTCCTTTGTACTAACAGCTATTCAAATTTTTATTCGTCAGTCAGAAATACTAGCGATATTTTACTAGTTTTAATTCTTGGTATATATATCAAATATTTTATTAATTAATTTAACGAATTATTAATTAGTATTTATTTAATTCATAAAAGTTTATACATTATTTTTTCAGATTTAACTATAAAAATTTGGCATAGTATCCTTTGTACTAACAACTATTCAAATTTTAATGCGTCAGTCATATAATTCTACATTATTTTAATTGTTGAACTTATTGGAATGCCTTAAAATAATTAATTAGATATGTATACAGTAAAATTGGAGGGACCAATTTTCGGTCATTACGATGCTTCGTAAGCACGTTTCCAAAAGCTCGAGGCTATGGTCGAGATTCACACTCGAGGGGTTATCAACGTCCAACCTCGGGGCAATGCAGATCGATAGTTATGGTGAAAGAGTGGGAAGTTCCCAAGGCATATGACTAAAATCTGACCTAGTCTATTTGGCTAGCTCAAGCCCGCATCATGGCATTAATTAGCTATATAAACCACGTATCTTGGTAATAAATGCGTTTGTACTATGTGGGGATTCCCCCTCATATATAAAGGGGACCCTTGTTATTTTGTAAAGGATCTGTTGCATAATATTGAATACACAAGAACATTCTCTCTATTTTCTAACATATTCTCTTGATCTCATTACTTGCATTTATTACTTATATTCATCGCGTTCCATTTATTGTCCTTCATTTTTTGCTTATTATTGACCATAAGGAGCCATCATTGATTCTATCATAACTATTAATCCACCCTTGATAGCTCCCAGCCGAGTATCAGACTCAACCCCGAGGCCCCGAATAAGCGAGCTCGAGGCCCCAATCATCAGATATTCGGTTTGGTTATCACCTTGTTTTAAAGCTCTTATCTTGTTTCCAAGTCTTTCACTTAGCATCAATTGCCTAGCAACTAGCATAAAAATAGATCACGTATTTTTAGAACCACAAATCAAATTTAATTGTAATTAACATTTTCAAGGTAAACAGTTTGGCGCCCACCGTGGGGCTAAAAATAATTGTGATTATTTTCTTGCTAGTTTTACTACATAACACAAGTTACTTTTCACACTTCTTCTTGTCCAAGATTTTTGATTTCAAGTCAAAATGTCTAACTCAGTGAATGCATATGAAAACAATGGTCTTGAGGACCATGGGGAGAATGGTGTAGCTATTCCAGGTATCGGCACACCACTATTAAACCATGTGGATGCGCCAGAGCCAACCCCCGCAGATGTGGTCTCACGCGATGCCCAACACATCGATATAAGCTCCCATACTAAAAGGAGCGTACGCCAAGGAGACAAACAAGAAGCTTAGAAAACCCCAACTAGGGAAGAATGGGAGGTTAGCCTTCACATTATTTTTGAAATGTTACAGGCACAACAGTTGGCGATTGCTCAGCTGCAAAGTCACCAGAAAATCCTGTTTACCGTGAAAATGGTAATAACAATTAAATTTGAATTTGTGGTTCTAAAAATACGTGATCTATTTTAATGCTAGTTGTTAGGATGATCGATGCTAAGTGAGGTACTTGGAATGAAGATACGAGCTTAAGACAAGATATTAACCAAACCGGATGGCTGTCAATCGTCGTTATCCCTCATGTTTGAGGCCCGCGGCCTTAAGGTTGTATGGCGGCGTTCTTGTCAGCCATACCATGGCCTTTTTTCTGGGATTTCCCTTGCTGAGCGAGATTACACTAACTTCTTATTGTTGTTGTTGTTGTTGTTACTGCTGTCCTTGTTGGCCCGAGATGTTGAGATAGGGGGCCGATTTCTTCTGACTCGGGGATATATTTGGACTCTACACCACTGCTCAGGAGGGCAATCAGACTATACATCGATGCTCACCTCCCTACCCCGGCCTGGTGTGGCACTTCATCCCTTTTTCTCTCTGTGGGGTGAAGTGGCACTTCTGGCCGGTAACTTGCACGGCTCGATGTCCCAAGAAGTGAACTCAAAGTAGCCATGCAGGTAAGGCTGACGCTCGCCAAGTCTTCTATCGGGCCATGATCTTCTTGGCATGGTAGAGCTTTTGCTCTTTGGCGGGCCATGTCTTTTTCTTCACCTTTTCTGCTTCTTTAATTTCCTCTTCTCTATCTTCTCACTTTCCTCTTCTTCATCTTCTCCCTTGGAGATACCATTTTGGAAGACCGAGATGAGACCTCCGAGGATATGGCACTTGAAGATACTATTGCCGGGGATGTACCCCCGAGGAGATGGCGCTCGAAGATATTGCCGCTGAGGATGTACCCCCGAGGATAGATTAGGCTTTTGGCTTTTACTAAATGTATTTTTTTTTGCTTCTTTGTTTCTGTGTAAGGTCACCTCGTAGGCTTTTGTAGTCATATGTAAGGACCCTTCATGGGCTTTTGCAAAATAATCTTATGAATACAAAGACGTTCCTCCAATTTGCCTTTGATTTATGCTATATTTCCTTTTATTTGCATTTGTGGAGATTTTGAATGCATGAATCCACCGATTGGTGCGAGTATTGAGCCCGTGTACAAGTATTTCTTTTGGCCCTCGATTGATCAAATCGATTTCCCGTAGAACCCTTTGTTGTTCTTTGGATTTATCCCGGATTGGTTTGATAAAACCCGGTCGTCGGGATCCCCGACTCTGAGTTGAATAAGAGTAGGGTTGTGAACCTTCAGTACAAGACTTAGCCTTTTAGACCTTGTGATAGTCTTTGAGGGGGGTGGAGGTTTGCTCGGACGCCTAAGAATAAAGATAGCCTTTAGGCTTTCGGGGGCAGTCCCCGAGTGGGAGTTCGCTCAAGCTCGGGCTACCTAGGGACTTGTTTTAAACTCAGTATAGATAGACTTAAGGCATTGTAGATAGATCCTGATAAGGGCTTACCCGAGTTTAGATGATATCTCGAGGCCAAGCCAATATGAATAGAGTTTTAGCGCTTATTTCCTTTTTGAGAGAAGCCCTAGAGATCGGGTACCATCTCAAATCTTGTACTGATATTAATGGCCCCGTGGAGCATATCTTCTTCCTAGTGGAGGTCCTCGAGATCAGGTGCCGTCTCGGGACGTATAGTGATGTCGATGGCTTCTTGTAGCCTATCTTTTTTGGAGATCCTCGAGTTTGGGTACCATCTTGGGACTTGCAAAGATGACAATGGCTTCCTAGAGCCTATTTTCTTTTTGATGGAGATCCTCCAGATTGGGTACCATCTCGGGACCTGCAAAGATGCCAATGGCTTCCTGGAGCCTATCTTTTTTTTTATGGAGATCCTCGAGATCGGGTACCATATCGAGGCTTGCAAAGATGCCAATGGCTTCCTAGAGCCTATCTTCTTTTTTATGGAGATCCTCGAGATCGGGTACCATCTTGGGACTTGAAAAGATGCCAATGGCTTCCTGGAGCCTATCTTCTTTTTGATAGGGATCCTCGAGATCGGGTACTATCTCGGGACTTGCAAAGATGCCAATGGCTTCCTGGAGCCTATCTTCTTTTTGATGGGGATCCTCCTGATCGAGTGCCATCTCGGGACTTGTGATAATGCCAATGGCTTCTTGGAGCCTATATTATTTTATAGAGTTCTCCTTTCCTGCATTAGGTCCTTCATCATTTTAGTTTTGACGTTCTTGCTCAAATTTCCGCTCCAATCTTCTAGTTTTACCACAGTCATGGCCTCTACGTCGGGATCCGCTCGGCAAGGAGAAGGGAGTTCCACCTCTGGGCATTTTGTATCGAGGGGGGATCTCCTTGAGTCGACGAGAAAGGATTGTGGATGGGGGGAAGAGGTAGTACTGCGGGTACCTTCCCCGGAAGAGAGCATCACGGACCATGCCGTGGGATTTTTGAACGTGTATACGTACCCCTTTACTTTGGGCCCCCTTGATAGGGTTGTGCTTGACTTCTGTCAAAAGTACCAGGTTACTATGGCACAGATTCATCCGTCTTTTTGGCGGACAGTATTGATGACGAGGTTCTTTGCGGAGAAAGTAGGGATCGAATTCACTCTTAGCCATCTCATCAGGATGTATTAGCCTTTTCACAATCGCGGTCTGCTAACCTTACGATGCCGATCCACCATGTCTTTCGTTGTTGATAATGCAAAAGATGGAGATCAGGGGCGGATGAGCCGATTCGTTCGAGTACGGACTGTCGATATTATTCTAGTGGAGTTTTCTGCCATTTCCTGAGGAATGGAATTTTGCACGTATGTGGTACACTCATGTCTTCGTAGCTTTGTTTATGGCAAAGGCGGGCTCCGTAGATGCGCCTTATTTTCCTTTTCTGCAGTGATTTTGTGGATGCCGGGCGAGTTTCCCGATCGGCCGGATTGGGTCCGGAAGTTGGTGACCCACTCAACTTGCAACGAGCGTAAGTGGCAAGCTTTATCTAAGGCTAGGTGGGAGACAAAAAACCATGGTATGTGCTATATGATTTGCTTCCCCCTTTTCTTGGAAGGGTGCTTTTTCTTTGTGCGTACTAACTCTGCCATCGTAGATATTGGGGAGTCTCTTAAAGCGAAGTCGTGCCCCTTAGGAGAGGGAGAAAGAATGTTGGCTTCAGGACTGAGGGATGATAACAATAACAATGATTAGGAGAGGCCTTTGCAGGACAACAGTGATTGTAGTAGGACGAGTCTGGCCTGGAGGCTTGGAGAGGTCGTATCATCCGAACCTGTAGCACCCGAGGGTTCTCTCCACTGACTTCTTTTCCCGTCAAAGGCACTTTGGGGGATGTTCAACACTGAGGGGCATGCATATCGGGCGATCATCTCCCAGACCGAGGCGGTTCTACCGAGGTAGATAGAGCCAGATCAGTAGATGTACGTTCAACTCTCGAGGAAGCTCAGCGGCTTTACTCGGAGGTAGGTTCAGGCCGTTCGCACCGGTTTTATAGTTTTGTAATTTTCACTTTCTTACCATGTTTTTCTTCCACGGGCTTTTAATAAGCTCAAATCTGAGCTACTCTACCGTGAGGCCAGATTGTGAAAAGCCGGGGGAGAAATCCCTTAGGCTTCTTTGCGATGAGAAGTAAGATAAGTTGACACGTTTAAGGCATGAGACGAATCAAAGCTCGAATTATGAGAGCTACCTAAAAGAGTAGGTAGCTTTGTTCTGAGGGAGTGTGTGTTCCTTCTTCTAGCTCCTGAGGTTAACATTTTGTTTATTTTAGTTGCAAAAAAGTCAGAGGACCTAAAACGCCTTCAGGGCGAAGTTGGCCAAGCCAAGTGCGAGTGCGATGAGTTGCAGGCTCCGGCAGACGTTCAGGTTTCAGTAGAGAAGGGTGCTTTGGCTAAAGATTTGCCTTTGAGGTTCAACTCTGCTTAGCTCATGATAATAACTTGGTTTGAATAGATATGATTACGAAGCTCGAGTTTGAACTTTTGAAATAAAGGTCGAGGTTGTGGATGCCCGGGCTGAAGCCGCAATGAGCCGAACTAAGGCTGACCAGAAAGTGGCGGTCTATTTGAAGGACGCTGTTGATACTCAAGTTGAGCTGAGAAGGACTCTTTACCGCGAGCACAGGATCAAGGAATATGCTCGGTGTAAGTCTCGAAGGGAAACCCTCGAGGAGATCCATGCTAGGGGATTTGAACTCTCGGAAGAGGTAAAGCAGGCAAGGGCGGACGAACATGGTGCAAAGTCACTTCTGTCCGATGCCGAGGATAGCAAGGATTAGGCCGACGGTCCATAGTCCCAAGGGGACGTAGATTTCCTTTTCTGATTCTGTATATAGTACTTTATAGTACGTTGTAAATGGAGCTTGTATTTTCTCGCATATATGTACGAAAGGAATCCTTGCGGTTTTATTTTTCATGCATTCCTCTTTATTTTTATTTTAGCCAGATGAACTGGTCTTCGAGTTAAATGGAATCCTTAGATTCATAGCGTGGCCCTAGGGCTTAGTAGGCTGGCCCGTAGGCTCTTACGCGCTTGGTCAGTACGACCTTTTAGTGTAAGCCGGCATTTTGAGCTCTTATGATTTTGCTTTAAGGCATAGTTAGTTAACTGTTTTGGGTTCTGTCTTCGAATCGAGTTTCGACTCGAGCTCATTCGACACTCAAGTTTTTGAATTTGGAGCTAGCCCTTAGGCTCTTACGCGTTAGGTCAGTACAACTTTTTGTATGTGCTGGCAACAGTGGCTGTTACGCATTGGGACGTTATGACCTCTTATATGGGCTGGCGACATAGGCTCTTACGCGTTGGGTCGATGCAAACTTTTATAGACTTTATTTTTCCCTTGTTAAGGACTTTTTGAAATAATGTTTTCCTGACTCTTCGACGGTTCGATAAAAACCTTGATTGTGAGTTGTTGTATGGTGATGATCGAGCACCTTGGAAGGTTTGGCTCTGTGGCTGAGTATCTCGAAGCCGGTGTTTAGGAGTTGACATGGTCGAAGCTCTTTTGCCTATGTCGAGGGTAGCCTATTTAACCAGTTCTTTTCGAAGTATATTCGAAGTAATTGAAGTCCTGTAGTTTCGGCGTCTATATCAAGGGTATGCCTTTTTAGGGGTCTTACAAGTTCGATATATAGCCTTAACTTTGAGATCGAGTTTATGCCTTTAGTAAGGTCTTAAAAGTTTTACATTCCATTTAGGTCTTACAGTTTTGGATACTTGGTACAAGTATGTTTCATGCCTTGCCTAAGGACTTACAGATATTGTAACTTGGTACAAGTGTGGTTCATGCCTTGTTTGAGGTCTTACAGATATTGTTATCGCCTTATACAGGTCTTACGAGACCGAGGCTGCCCGCATGTGGTCTTATGGCCTCGGGCTTTGATAAGTTTATGGAGATGGTGATTGACGGCAGTCCCCGAGTCATCGGGGATTTCTTGGCTCGGGATCCATTACTTGTAAACTACCTCATCGAGGGCATACGATTTCGGAGTTTCCGACCTAGAGGTCATGAGGCCTTGAGTTTTTGACGCCAGTCCCCGAGTGTTCGGGATGTTTTTGGCTCTAGAGTTGTTTTGTGATCTCGTTGTTGCCTCATTGATGGCTTATGAGTTTGAAGCTCCTACCCAGGGGTCATATTGTTTCGAGTTGTTGACGCTAGTCCCCAAGTGTTCGGGATGTTTTTTGGCTCTAGGCCGTTTTTTGCAAAAAAATGTCGAGCTTCCTTGAAATGCAAAATGCTTTTGGGAAGTATTATTTGATTACTTGGTACAAGTAGACATGCCTTTGTTGTTAAGAGCTCAGTTGTTCTATAAGGACACGGTTTGTTCAACCGTTTGGACCAATACATTATTTTCCTATCGAGACCCCTATTTGGCGTATCTTGGCTTTTCCGATAAGGTGACCTTAAGGAGGGATGCCCCCAGTATTCGAGGTTGATTGCAAAATAAGCCTTGAATACTTGTTGAGTCTTCCTTAGGTAGAATATGGATGTTGCCTCGTTGAAAACCTTGCCGGTAAAACCCTTCTTGGGATAAAAACCTAGTCGAAGGAAAAGGGTGCAACACATGGTTTTGAAACCTAAAGCCTTCGAGTTGGAAAGTGCTTTGGCCGTTTCGATCGGATACCTGCATTCAGGTTAGCGTAGATTGTAATTTAAAGAAAAAGGAGACGGTCATACCTTAGTGTAGAATGTGTCGACGGTGTTTCGAGCCCTGATATGTTTCAGTTGTTTGTGATGAGGACGTGGTACGGTCCTTTGTTTTGTTTAGTCTAGGGTAGCTGAGAATGTAGCTTGTTATCGCTATTTTATTGTTTGCTTAACCTTTGGCTCCTTTGAAGGTGAAGGTACCGGTGTTGGCGCCACATCGTGCATCGCAAACATTTCTCTTACTGCATATTGTTCCCTGTAGATGGTTTTAATCCCATCCTTTGTCGGGAATTTTATCATTTGATGGAGGGTGGATGGTACCGCTCTCATGCAGTGTATCCATGGCCTTCCGAGCAAGGCGTTATACCTCATATCTCCTTCAATGACATGGAATTTGGAATTTTGGGTTGTGCCGGCCATGTTGACTAGGAGGGTGATTTCCCCTTTCGTTGTTTCTCTTGCCATGTTGAATCCGTTGAGGACTCGAGAGGCGGGTATGATTTGGTCAAGCAGTTCGAGCTTCTCTACCACCCTCGACCTGATAATTTGGCCGAGCTACCTGGATCTACAAGTACACGTTTATTTGAAATCTATTTACAAGAAAAGAGGTTACCAGTGTGTCATTGTAGAGGCTGCGACAAGGTCTCGATGTCCTCATCGCTAAATGTGAGGGCGTCCTGGGATATGTAACCCCAAGTTCGTTTTTCTCTAGTGATGGATAATTTTATTCTTCTCATCATGGGCTCCTGTGGGGCATCAATGCCTCCCAAGATCATGTGGATGACATGTTGTGGTTCATTCGTTTCGCTCTTCTTGGCCGCCTCTTTTTCCTGGAACTGATCTTTTGCCCGATCGCTGAGGAATTCTTGGAGGTGACCTTTACTAAGTAGTCGGGCTACTTATTCTCGGAGCTGGTGGCAATCCTCCATCCTGTGGTCGTGCGTGTTGTGAAATTCACACACTAAGTTATGATTTCTTTGCGAAGTATCTGATTGCATAGCCTGGGCCACCTGATGTCTCTGATTTTACTGATGGCGAACACGATGTCTGATACGTCGATGTTGAAGTTGTATTTCGAATCCAGCTCTGTTAACGAGTCCCCAAGGATTCTGGCCTCGGTCCATTCTTTGATCATTGCGGGGTATATTGTGCCTCAGGGTGTTTCTCCTGTCTTCGGTGTATGGCTAGTATCTTTCTTTGTTTGGCTTTGGCTCTTTTGCCGGAAGCCTATTGGGATATACTAAGCCCGAGGGAGCTCCTAGTTGGTCGTCTTCGACCCAGATCTTTGACTGGTATCACTTGTGAACGTCCGACCAGGTCACAACAGGATACTTGACTAGGTTCTGTTTCAGTTGCTTCGAAGCCATCGAGCTTCGTTCATTCAGACCTTGAGTGAAAGCCTACACTTCCCAGTCGTCGGAGACTGGTGGTAGTTCCATTCGTTCCATTTGAAAGCGAGATACGAACTCTCACAACATCACTCTCCCTCTGCTTGATCTTGAAGACGTCAGATTTCCTTGTTGCTACTTTGATGGCATCGGCATGTGCCTTTATGAAAGAGTCTGTCAACATGGCAAATGAGTCTATAGAGTTAGGAGCTAGGTTGTGATACCACATCATGGCCCCTTTCAAGAGTGTTTCCCCGAACTTCTTTAGCAAGACAGACTCGATTTCGTCGTCCTTTAGGTCGTTGCCCTTCACTGCACAAGTGTAAGCAGTAACGTGCTCATTGGGGTCTAAGGTTCTATTGTATTTCGGAAGGTCTGGCATTTTGAACTTCTTTGGAATGGGTTTTGGAGCCGCTTCCTCTGGGAACGGACTTTGTATGAACTTCTTTGAATCCACACCTTTCAGGATCGGGGGTGCGCCCGGAATTTGGACGACCCTGGAGTTGTAGGTCTCGACCTTCTTGTCGTTGGCTTCTATCTTCTTCTCGCCCGATTCAATCCTCCTTGTGAGGTCCTCGAGCATCTTTACGATGGCGAGGTCGGCTGCCGACCCGTTGTTTCTCGACCTCTTTGGTACCTGCTCAGCTGGGGGAGCCATCCCTGGTGCTACCGTGCTGGGAGTTTTCTGGTGAATTTGCAATAGCCAGCTGTTGTGCCTGCAACATTTCAAAGATAACGTGAAGGTTAACCTCCCGTTCTTCCCTAGCTGGGGCTTTCTGGGCTTCTTGTTGGTCTCCTTGGTGCATGCTCATGTTAGTGTGGGAGCTTACATTGACGTGTTGAGCATCGCGTGAGATCGCGTCCACAGGAAATGGTTTTGGGGCGTTCTCAGGGTTTTTTGGTGGTACACCAACACCTGGAACATCCACACCATTCTCTCCATGGTTCTCAAGATTGTTGTTCACTGAGTCAGATATTTTGCACTGAAACCAAAGATCTTGGGCAAGAAAAGTGTGAAAAATAACTTGCGTTACGTAGTAAAACCAACAAGAAAATAATCACTATTATTTTTAGCCCCACGGTGGGCGCCAAACTGTTTACCGTGAAAATAGTAATAACAATTAAATTTGAATTTGTGGTTCTAAAAATACGTGATCTATATTTATGCTAGTTGTTAGGACGATCAATGCTAAGTGAGGTACTTGGAATTAAGATACGAGCTTAAGACAAGATATTAACCAAACCGGATGGCTGTCAATCGTGGCCTCGAGCTTGCTTATTCGAGGTCTCGAGGTCGAGTCCGATGTTCGCCGAGGGCAGTCGATGGAGACTAACAGTTATAAATAAATCAATGATGGCTCTTTATGGCCAATAATAAGCAATAAGTGAAGAACAATGAATAGAACGCAATAAATCCAAGCAATAAATGAAGCAATGAGACCAAGAGAATATGTTAGAGAGCAGAGAGAATGTTCTAGTGTATTTGGTATTGAGCATCAGATGACTACAAAATGACAAGGATCCCCTTTATATAGAGGGGAATCCTAACATAGTACAAAAAACATTAATTACAAAGATATGGAGATAGTACAACTAGTTAATGTCTTGATTCGTTTTTGGACTAGTCCACTAGACTTTGTCAGCCCTATTTACGTGCCTTGGGAACTCCCCACTTTCTCTCTGTAACTGTCGGTCGAGCGTCGATGGACCTCGAGGGATGAGACTCGACCATGGTCTCGAGCCTTCGAGATGATCTTTTGAGGCGTCATAATGAAGGAAGATTGGACCCTCCGATTTTACCGTATACAAACCCCTAGCATGGTAGCATCGGGGATGGCTCCCCCAGATGAACAGGTACCAGAAAGATCAAGCAACAATGGGTTAGCAGCCAACCCCGCCATTATAAAGATGCTCGAGGACCTTACAAAGAGGATCGAGTCAAGCAAGAAAAAGATAGAAGCCAACGATAAGAAGGTAGAGACCTACAACTCTAGGGTCGATCGAATTCCGGGCGCATCCCCGATTCTGAAAGGTGTAGATTCGAAGAAGTTTGTACAAAAGACATTCCCATAGGAAGCGGCCCCGAAATCTATTCCAAAGAAGTTCAGAATGCCCGAGCTTCCGAAGTACAACGGAACCTCGAACCCCAACGAGCACGTCACTACCTACACTTGTGCAGTGAAGTGCAACGACCTAAGGGACGACGAGATCGAGTCTGTCCTACTGAAAAAGTTTGGGCATACGCTTTCAAAAGGGGAAATGATGTGGTATCACAACCTAGCTCCAAACTCGATAGATTAATTTGTCAGGATGGCGGATTCTTTTATAAAGGCACATGCCGGTGCCATCAAGGTAGCTACAAGGAAATCCGACATCTTCCAAATCAAGCAAAGGGAGAACGAGATGCTGTGAGAGTTCGTATCTCGCTTTCAAATGGAATGAATGGAACTACCACCAGTCTCCGATGACTGGGCGGTGCAGGCATTCACTCAAGGTTCGAACGAGTGAAGCCCGGTAGCTTCGAAGCAGCTGAAGCAGAACTTAGTCGAATATCCTGATGTGACTTGGTCGGACGTCCACAATCGATACCAGTCAAAGGTTAGGGTCGAAGACGACCAACTAAGGGCCCCCTCGGGATCGGTATATCTTAGCAAGCTCACGGTGAAGGAGTCGAAGCATAATAAAGAGAGCTACTAACCATACACTGAAGATAGAAGGAATGCCCCGAGGCGTAACATACCCCGCAATGACTAAAGAATGGATCGAGGCCAGAACCCTTCTAGACTTGTCAGCAGAGCTGGATTCGATAGGCACACAAGTCCAATGGAGGCACCTCACTTATCGGAATACAACTTCAACGTTGATGTTTCAGACATTGTATTCGCCATAAGTAAAATCAGAGACACCAGGTGGCCAAGGCATGTACAATCAGATCCTTCACAAAGGAACCATAACTTAGTGTGTGAATACCACAACACGCATAGTCACAGGACCGAGGATTGCCGGCAACTCTGGGAAGAAGTAGCCCGACTGCTCAGCGAAGGTCAGCTCCGAGAGCTCCTCAACGACCGGGCCAAAAATTAGTTCCGGGAAAGAGAGGCAACCAAGAAGAACGAAACAAATGAGCCACAACATGTCAACCACATGATCTTGGGAGGCATCGATGTTCCACAGGAACCCATGATCAAAAGAACAAAAATATCCATCACTAGAGAAAAGCGAACTCGAGGTTAGATACCCGAGGACGCTCTCACATTCAGCGATGAGGACAACGAGACCTTGTCTCACCTCACAACGACGCACTGGTAATTTTTTCCTTGTAAATACATTTCAAATGAAACGTGTACTCGTGGAACTAGGTAGCTCGGCCAATATCATCAGGTCGAGGGTGGTAGAGCAGCTCCGACTTCTTGACCAAATTGTGCCCGCCTCTCGAGTCCTCAACAGGTTCAACATGGCATGCGAAACAACGAACGGAGAAATCACCCTCCCAGTCAACGTGGCCAGCACAACCCAAAATTCCAAATTCCATGTCATCGAAGGAGATATGTGGTACAATGCCTTGTTCGGAAGGCCGTGGATATACTGCATGAGAGCAGTACCATCCACCCTCTATCAAATGATGAAATTCCCGACAAAAAGTTGGAAAAAAACCATCTACGGGGAGAAGCATGCAGTAAAAGAAATGTTCGCGGTGCATGATGTGGCACCAACACCAATACCTCCACTACCAAAGGAGCCAAAGGATAAGAAAACAATAAAATAGCAATAACAAGTTGCATTCTCGGCTACGCCCAACTAAACAAAACGAAGGACCGTACCGAGTCCTTATAACAAATGATTGAACCACATCGAAGCCCGGAGTGCGGTCAGCACTAAGGTATGATCATCCCCCTTTTTCAGTAACATTTTATACTAACCTGAATGCAGATATCCGATCGAATCGTCGGTCGAAGCAACAAAAACACTTTTCAACTTGAAGGCCTTAGGTTCCAAAAACATATGTTGCACTCTTTTCCTTCGACCGGGTTTTTATCCCAAGAAGGGTTTTACCGGCAAGGTTTTTAATGAGGCAACATCTATATGCTACCTAAGGAAGATTCAACAAGTATTCCAGGCTTCCTTTTCAATCAACCTCGAATACTGGGGGGCATCCCCCCAGAAGATCACCTCCTTAAAGAAGCCAAGATGTGCTAAACGGGGTCTCAATAGGAAAATGATATACCGGGCCAAACGGTCGAACAAACCATGCCCGTATAGAATAACCGAGCCCCTAACAATGGAAGCATGTATACTTGTACTAAGTATTCGAAGAATACTTTCCATCAAGCACTTCACGTTTCAAACAAGCTCGGTATTTTTGCAAAAACGGTTCCAAAGCCAAAAACGTCCTGAACACTAGGGGACTGACGTCAACAACTTGAAGCCGTATGACCCCCGGGTCAGAGCTTCAAATTTGTAAGCCCTCAATGAGGCAACATCAAGATCACAAAATGGCTCTAGAGACAAAAACGTCCCAAACACTCGGGGACTGGTGTCAAAAACTCAAGGCCACATGATCTCCGGGTCGAAAACTCCGAAACCGTAAGCCCTCAATGAGGCAATACCAAGTTTACAAGTAATGGCTCCCGAGCCAAGAAAATTTCGATGACTCGGGGACTGCAGCCAAGTGCCACCCCCATCGACTTATGAAAACCCGAGGCCATAAGACCACATGCAGGCAGCCTCGATCTCGTAAGACCTTTACAAGGCAACAAAAATATCTGTAAGACCTCAAGCAAAGCATGAACCACACTTGTACCAAGTGACCAAAACTATAAGACCTCAAGCAAGGCATGGACCATACTTGTACCAAGTAACAGAAACTGTAAGAGCTCCAGTAAGGCATGTAAAAATTTGTAAGACCTTACAAAAGGCGTAAACTTAATCTTAAAGTTAAGGCTATATATCAAACTTGTAAGACCCCTAAAAAGGCATACCCTTGATATAGACGCCGAAACTACTTCACTCGGGAACTAAAAGGCTCTGGCCAAATATAGTGACTACGGTTACAAGGCTGTGCCTGCCAAACTAACGCGACTCGGGGACGCCCAACCATCGCTATAAAATCACAAGCCTTCAATTACTTCGAATATACTTCGAAAACAACCGGTTAAATAGGCTAACCTCAACATCAGGCAAAAGAGTTTCGACTACGTCAGCTCCAAACTATAGGCGTCGAGATATTCAGCCGCTGAGCCAAACCTCCCGAGGTGCTCGATTATCGCCATATAATGACTCACAGTTGAGGTTTTCATCGAATCGTCGAAGAGTCAGGAAAACATAATTTCGAAAGTCCTTAACAAGGGAAAAATAAAGCCTACTAGAGGTCGTACAGACCCAATGCGTAAGAGCCATTATCGCTAGCCCATACTAAAGGTCGTACCGACCCAATGCGTAAAAGCCATTATCGCCAGCCCATATAAAAGGTAGTACAGACCGAACGCGTAAGACCCTAAGGGCCAGTTTTAAATTCAAAAACTTGAGGGACAAATGACCTCGAGTCGAAATCCGACTCGGAGACTGAACCCGAAACAATTAACTAAATATTCCTAAGAGGCAAAGCATAAGAGCTCAAAACGATGGCTTATACTAAAAGGTCGTACCGACCAAGCGCGTAAGAGCATACGGGCCAACTCAACGAGCCCTAGAGCCGTGCTATAAACCTAAGGGTTATATCCGAAAACCAGTTCGCCTAGCTAATAACTGACAAACATCGAAGCAAAGGAAAGTGTATGAAAAATGAAACAGCAAGGCTTCCGTTTATACATATATGCGAAAAAATACAAGCTCTATTTACAATGTTCTTTGAAAATACTATATACAGAATCAGAAAGGGAAGGACTAATCTACGTCCCCCTCGGGGACTATGGCCCATCGGCCTCTTTCTAGCTATCTTTGGCATCGGACAAAAGGGACCTAGCATCATGTTCGTCTGCCTTTGCCTGCTTCACCTCTCCCGAGAGGTCAAAGCCCCTAGCGTGGATCTCCTCGAGGGTCTTCCTTCGAGTTTTGTACCAAGCATATTCCTTGCCCCCTGCTCCTACGGTCAAGATCCCCTCTCAGCTCAACTCGAGCATTGGTAGCATCCTTCAAATAGACCGCCACTTTCTTGTCAGCCTTAGTTCGGCTCATTATGGCTTCGGCCCGGGCATCCACAACTTCGGCCTTTATCTTCATAAGCTCAGACTCAAGATTTGTAATCATATCCGTTCGGACCAAGCTGTTCTCACGAGCTAAGCGAAGTTGAACCTCGAGGGCAGAAGCTTTGGCCAAAGCACCTTTCTCCGATATAGTATGAGCGTCCGCCCGAGCCTTTAACTCATCACGCTCACGTTTGGCTTGGCCAACTTGGCTCCTAAGGCGTTCCAGGTCCTCTGTCTTCTTCTGCAACTGAAATAAACTAGACATTAGCCTCATAAGGTAGGAGAAGAAACACACACTCTCTCAAAACAAACATTACCTGCTCCTCGAGGTAGCTTTCGTAGTTCAGACTTTGGCTCGCCTCATACCGCAAGTTTGTCAACTTTTCTTCCCGTTTATCGAAGAGAAGCCTGAGGGATTTCTCCACGTTCATGGCTTCTCGTAACCTAGTATCACGATGGAGCAGCTCGGACTTGAGTTTGTTAAAAGCCTATGAAAGAGAAACTCGATAAGAGAGTAAAAATTACAAAACTATAAAATCAACGCGGAAAGCCAAAACTTATTTCAGAGTAAAGCCGATGAGCTTCCTCGAAAATTAAGCGCACATCTACTAGTTTGGCACGATCTACCCTGGTAGAACCGCTCCCGGTTGAGGTGCGATCGCTCAGTGTATGCGGTCCCTGGCTTCGAACATTCCTCAAAGTACCTTCGATGGGGGAAGAAGTCGGTGTCAGAAAACCCTAATCCCTTGAGGTGCCTTCGATGACAAAAGAAGATGACAACGGAGGTGAAACCATTTTTCTAAAGCCAAAGATCTCGGGCACTGCAGGCTCAGCTGACACATCCTCTCCAAGTCCCCGGCATGGGCTCGTCTTGCTATAACCATCGTCGCCATGCGAATGCCCTTTTTTGCTTGTTATTATCATTCCGTAGCCCAGAAGCTGGTGATCCTTCTCCCTCTCCGAGATGGAACAGTCTTACCTGGGAGGACTCCCCGATGCCTACGATGATGGGGTTAGTATGCGTAAAAATAAAGTGCTTTCCAAAAAAGGATCAAGTCACATAGCACGTACTGTGGTGTTTGGCCTTACATCTGCCCTTAAACAAAGCTCGCCACTTACGCTCATTGTAAGCCGAGTAAGTCGCTAGCTTCAGAGCCCAATCCATCAGGTCAGGGACCTCGCACTATGTCCTAGAAATTGCTGCAGAAAGGGAAAGGAAGTCACGTTTACAGAACCTACATGCGCCATAAGCAAAACTACAAAGGCACAAATGCATCACTTACGAGTAAAATTCCATTCCTCGGGAAATGGCAGAAAATTCGTAGGGATAAAATCGACATTTCGTACTCGAACGAATCGGCTCATCCATCCCCTATCCCCATTTTCTTCATCATCAACAACGAAAGGCGTGATGGATCGGCATCGTAGGGTCAGCAGACCCCGATGGTGAAAAGGCCGATACAGCCTGATGAGATGACTGAAACTGAATTCAAGCCCTGTTTTTTCGTAAAGAACCTAAGCATCAACACTATCCTACAAAATGACGGGTGAACCTGCTCCAAGGTAACCTGGTACTTTCGACAGAAGTCAAGCACAACCCTATCAGGGGGGCCCAACATGAAGGGGTACGTGTATAAGTTCAAAAACCCCTCAGCATGATCCATGATGATCTCTCTTGGGGAAGGTACCGCAGTACTACCTTTTCATCTTATCCACATTCTTTCTCACTGACTCAAAGTTCCCCTCTCCTACTAAAGAAATAAACTTCGAGACAAACTCCCAATGACCCCGAGCATTTTGGTCCAAAAGGCCTTTCAGGGTGGAACTCTCATCTCCTTGCTGAGCGGACCCTGGTGTAGCAGCCATAACTGTGGTAAAACTAGGGGATTCGAGCAAGGGCTTCAAAGTTGAAATGGTGAAGGTCCTAACGTAGGGAAGGAAAACTCTATAGAAGAGGATAACTACTCGGAATAGCAGAATCCTCAAACACAAGGAATACAACCCTATATGTGGAGAAAGCGGCGACTATCCGCCTGCCTCAAAGGCCATTAAAAAGGCTGACTAAGCCATTTTTCTCTTTGGGGAGATGTACCAACGGAACTGCCTTGGTCTCTTCATAACCGTGTCATGCAATTAACGCTTCCATACGATATTTCGGGAATCAAAAACCCCCACATCATTACAAGCCTCAAGATGGTACCCGATCTCGAGGACTTCTGTCAAATAGAAGATAGGCTCCAGGAAGCCATTGGCATCATTACAAGCCTCGAGATGGTACTCGATCTCGAGGACCTCTATCAAGAAGAAGATATGCTCTAAGGATCCATTTATATCATTATAAGCTTCGAGATGGTACCCGATCTCGAGGACCTCTACCAAGAAGAAGATAGGCTTCAAGAAGCCATTGACTTTATTACAAGCCTCGATATGGTACACGATCTCGAGGGCTTCCGTTAAAGAGAAGATATGCTCTAATGAGCCATTAATATCACTACCAGCCTCAAGATGGTACCTGATCTCGAGGACTTCCGTCAAAAAGAAAATAGGTTCTAAGAAGCCATTGACTTCATTACAAACCTCGAGATGGTACCGGATCTCGAGGGCTTCCGTCAAAGAGAATATATGCTTTAAGGAGCCATTAATATCACTACCAGCCTCGAGATGGTACCCAATCTTGAGGACCTCTATCAAAAAGAGAATATGCTCTAAGGAGCCATTAATATCATTACAAGCCTCGAGATGGTACCCGATCTCGAGGACCTCTATCGAAAAGAAGACAAGCTCTGCAAACACACTCATATGGGCTTGGCCTCGAAGTGGTGCCCTACCTCAAGGATTTCTGCTATTGTAAGCACGAGTCATTTACCCGACCCTCGAGCTACCTGAGTCCTTGGGTCGAGTTAAAACTGTCATCTCGGTTACTTTAACCCAGGGACCATCTAAATCCGGGTGACCCCTCATCCGGGATCTATCTGCAACGCCTTAAGGCTATCTTCACTCTGAGTTCAAAACGAGTTTCCAGATCGCCCGAGCTTGAAAGAACTCTTGCTCGGTGGCCGCTCTCGAAAGCCTAAAGGTTATCTTTTCCAAACAAGTTCCCCTTCAAGGGCTACCACCAGGGCCTAAAAGGTTAAGCTTCGTTCTGAAAATTTTGAAGCCCTATTTTCACTCGACCTAAAATCGGGGGCCCCGACGACCCGAGTTTATCAATCCAATCCGGGCTCGGTCCAAGGAACGACAAAGGGTTCCACAAGGCGTCATGTTAATCAATAAAGATCTAGAAAAATACTTACACCCAGGCTCGGTATTCGTACCAATCGGTAGAGTCATGCATTTAGGTCTTCACAACGCAGATAAAGGGAAGTATAGCAAAATCAGAGACAAATTGAAGAAACATATTTGTATTCATAAACACATGATTACAAAAGCCCACTAAGGGTCCTTACACTTGATTACAAAAGCCTACGAAGGGTCCTTACACAAAGATAAAGAAACAAAAGCAACAACTAAAAGTCTAATCTACTATCGAGGGTACATCCTCGGGAGCAGCGCCTTCAAGAATCATTTCTTCGGGGCTTCATCTCGGCCTCCCCAACATCGTCTTCAAGTACAAGGAGGGGTTGTAAAACAAGGCAGAAGAAGTAGAAAAAGATGAAGAAAAAGTCATTGCCCGCCAAAGGGCAAAAGCTTTATCGGGCCAAGAAGATCCCAGCCCGATAGAAGACTTGGCGAGCGTCGGCCTTACTTGCACGACTACTTTGAGTCCACTTCTTTGAACATTGTGTCGTGCAAGCTGGTGACCGATAGTGCCACAGCACCACATGGAAAGCAAAAGGGATGAAGTGCCACACCAGGCTGGAGTAGGGAGGTGAGCAGTAGTGTAGAATCCAAATATGTTCCTGAATTGGAAGAAATCGCGCCCCTATCTCATTATCTCGGGCCACCACCACCAACAAAAACAACAAAGAATTAGTATAATCTCGCTCGGGTAGGGAAAGCTTTGGAAAGAGGCCATGACGCAGCTGATGAGGACACTGCCATGTAACCTTAAGGCCACGGTCTCAAACATAGGAAATAACAATGGATGAAAATGAAGAGAAGAAAGGGGTAAAGGGTTGGTTGAAGAACATCTGAATGAAGTTTTGATTCAAGAAGGCTTCCATTTATAGGAAGGGTGGCAGCATAACCGACGGTGCAATCTATGTCATTAAAAGACATACTGGTAGGCGCAATCAATGCGTATTGGGAACTGGATCGGCGGCGACATTATCGCTTTATAGAATATGAATCGACGGCACACTGGATGGTTCTGAAAGGTGGATCGACGAGACACCTCAGTTATAACAAAGGCTTACATCGTTAGCATGACATCATCGCTGAAAGGTCGAGGAGATGGATATCGAAATTGTTTCTTATCGTTTCGCTCTAAGAGACGTGAGGACCATCTGTATACGGTAAAATTGGAGGGACCAATTTTCGGTCATTACGATGCTTCGTAAGCACGTTTCCAAAATCTCAAGACTGTGATCGAGATTCACACCCGAGGGGTTATCAACGTCCAACCTCGGGGCAATGCAGATCGATAGTTATGGTGAAAGAGTGGGAAATCCCAAGGCATATGACTAAAAGCTGACCTAGTCTATTTGGCTAGCTTAAGCCTGTACAGTGGCATTATTTAGCTGTATCAACCATGTATCTTGGTAATAAATATGTTTGTACTATGTTGGGATTCCCCCTCATATATAAAGGGGACCCTTATTATTTTGTAAAGGATCTGTTGCTCAATATTGAATACACAAGAACATTCTCTCTGCTTTCTAACATATTCTCTTGATCTCGTTACTTGCATTTATTACTTATATTCATCGCGTTCCATTTATTGTCCTTCATTTATTGCTTATTATTGGCCATAAGGAACCATCATTGATTCTATCATAACTGTTAATCCACCCTTGATATCTCCCAGCAGAGCATCAGACTCAACCCCGAGGCCCCAATAAGCGAGCTCCTGGCCCCAATCATCAGATATTCGGTTTAGTTATCACCTTGTTTTCAAGCTCCTATCTTGTTTTCAAGTCTTTCACTTAGCATTAATTATTTAGCAACTAGCATAAAAATAGATCAAATATTTTTAGAATCACAAATCAAATTTAATTGTAATTACTATATTTTCAAGGTAAACAAGATACGAAGTATTATTTATCATTTAATTAATTTATAAATTTTTGTCCTCTGTACTGCCAACTATCTACTTTTTATTCAACAGTCATATAATCCTAAAGTATGTTATTGGTTTAACTAATATGGCCGGAAAAGTAGGATTTAACAGCCAAAGTAGGAATCCAAAGACTACTTTTATGGCGAGAAAACAAATAAAGTAGTCAGCATTTAACAAACAATGAATATTTATGTTTAATTACACAAATACAATCAATACTATTTATAAACAACAAAATTCACAAAATTTTCCAATTAAACAATATTAATAAAAATCAATAGATAATAAAAAACTCGCTAAATTTCAAATAATTGGTAAAATTGACAAACACCAACAAATATCACAAATTATACAAAGATTGTAACTATTCCCAATTTTTTATTATAGAATTAAAAAAATCGAAATCTATTTTATAATCTCTACAACTTACAAAAGAAAATAATATAAAAGATCCGAATAAAGGGCGCAGTAGTTAATACACATAATGTAAATAATTAAAATAGAGAAAACTGTTAAGAAATACCTAAATTTAAAGATTTTTGGAAAGTTTGAATGTGATTTGGACCACCGTTATTCGAAATTCGGCACTGGTGGCCCTTCAATCTTCGAAAAAAATATAACATACGTGCTTTTTATGGGAACTTTATGGGCTCCCATCGGAGGCAGATTCAGAATTTGAGACTTATGGATTCCTACTGTAATTTCAGATTAATATGCAATAATAAATGAGTTCACAGTTAGATATTTACAAATATTTAGTGAATTTCTTAATATAAATACAGAATCTATGCAAGAGTTACTGAGTTCTGAGGAACTCGTATTCTATGCTCTAGGTCCGCCCCTGGCTCTAATGGGAAAAAAATATAAAAATGGAGGAGGGGAGACCGATTGTTTCTTCCCGGGGAAGAAGGGGTCGTTTATTTTATTAAGGTATAGCAAATGAATTACATGCACTGTACATTACCTATTTTGAGTTAAGCTATAGAACATGTATTACATGCGTTGTACGTTAACGAGGTAACTCATCGTTAACGTATAACGCATGTAATAAAATGGTACCCAATTTTTTTATGCACTTATTTTGGTCTTTTGAGCCCAAATAATTATTACTTAGGCTCTGGACTCCACAAGGAGGAAAGGAAAAAGGACAAATTAAAGGTATTTAACGGGTGGGCTGGGCCGGTTTGGGTTGAGAAAAATGGTGACAGGCCGGTTTCTAATCCGGGCCGGTTACCGATTTTTTCAAATCGGGCTTAACAGATTCAGGTCCATCCGGGTAAAAAATAAAACGGAACGGTTACGGGTCCTAGGGACGGGGCCGGGCCGTGTTAATTTTTTTTTTGTATTTTGTATAAATATCCTAATTTATATTAATATAAAGTAAAAATATAAAATAAAAAACAATCTTATAAAAAGAGTGTTTGAATAAAAGGATACAAAGGCTTTAAAATCCTTATATTTGAAATTTTGAATATTTCTTTAAGAATTTAAGATAATAGAATATAATGAAGATGGAAAAAAAATTGCACTTATAATTTGCAAGTTTTTTTTTTTATTTCAAACTTACAAATTAAAGTTTACATTTAACAACAACTAAATTAACGAGAAAAGAGTAAAACTAAATTTTCATTGCATAATAACACTTTAAATTAATCTAACAAACTAAAACATTAAGCATAAATACGTCTAATAATTTTAAAATAACACAAATTTGTCTCAAATCAACTTAAATACGAATTTCTGGAGGACGCTCAAGATAACTCTTCATATGCCTCCTTAAACAGCATGTGCCCACCCACTTTAGATGAAGATTTAAGACTAGACCATAGTTTTTGCACTTTACTTTATGAACTTCTTCATTTTCTTCTACCACCTCAAAGTGTTCCCAGACATATGAGCGCACTCTAGAAGTACGGGGCATGATTTAACTTGAATTGAGAATTTGAGTTTGAGAAATGAGAGATGAGTGAAGAAATGAAGGGGGAGGGGAGGGAAAAGTGTATTTATAGTTTTTCAAAGGATTAAATTAGTAATTACTAAAAGTGTTATTTTTTTAAAAAATTGCCCAAAAAAGGCTATTCTTGCAATCAACCCATTGGGCAACAGCCAAATTTGAAGCTGACCGTTGCCAACGGTCATATCCCATTAAAAAAATTCAAAAAATAGTCGTTGAACCGGTCCGGGCCGGGCTGGTTAACCGGTCAACAGTATTTCTCATTGACCAGGTTTGACCGGTCCGGTTAACCAAATTTTTTTATACAGACCAACCCCCCTAACCCAGCTCACCCGGCCCCCTAACTACCGGCTCGGTTTACAACCGGTCTGGGCTAGGTAGGCCAGTTCTGAAACGGCTCAACCCGGCCCGTTAAACAAGTATATGACAAATAGGAATAGAAAACGATAAGGAAAAAAAGAAAAAAGGAAAAGAATAAGAAAAAGATTTAAAACAATATAATATTACTTGGCAAAGTGCTCGCAAATCACCACCTAATACAGATTTGGGTGTAACTTTTAAAGGGGTATATATTCTGCTTTAAAATAGTTCACAGGGATATTAGAACACTCCTGAAAAATAAGTGTCCCCTTGGAAATATAACTATAGTTTAAAGGAGATTTTATGGCGTTTCCCTAGAAATTCATCAATAATTACAAATAACATAATTTTGTATTTATTTTTACACCTTCAACATGTAACTTAAACTCTTTGAATTTATATTTTGGAGTTTCACTTATATATAGTAATGTGCAAAATAATTTATTAGAATGCCTAAAAGATAATTATAAATAAATTTTTTGTAAAATATAAAATTATTAACTTGAAAAATAAAGCAAGCTTCCTGCTATTAATAAATTAAAACACAGTAATTATGTAATAGAATTTGTAATGCCATCGTATATAAGCTAAATCCCAACATGGATTACTTGCCTTTACACCGAATATGATATCTAACCGGCTTGAGAAATAGTACTGTTGATTACTGCAAAATTCCAAAATTTCTACTATTAATTACCTTTGACTTTTCGATATCTCTTCTTTCATGGAAAAGAGCAAGAATTATACAAAGTGTTTTTCCCGTTCGTAAGATGATTATTGTGAAAGTAATAATCAAGATATCATATCTTAATTAAAATTCCTGTCCTTTTCAAGGATTTTAAAAAAATCTATGATTAGACTTTTGGAACTGTTCTGAATGCCCTGAACATTAATAGAAACACTCGGAACAAAATATTGTACTTAATTATATGCATTTATTTCTAACCGTCAAAAGTTTGTACAACTATCATCAAAGTAGTACTTAATAAAATACTTTCTCCGTTCACTTTTTACCGGACATATATACTAAAGAGAGATTTTCATTTGTACTTGTCACTTTACGCATATCAAGAGAAGATAATTTTTTTTTCTGTTATACCCACATAATTTATTACTCATTTTAAATTATTTAGTCAAATCCAATAAAATATGCATCAATTAATATGGCTATCATGATAAATTATGAACTTCATTTATTATTTCTTAAGGGGCGTGAAAAGTCAAAACGTGTCAAGTAAAAGTGAACGGAGAGAGTATATGATATGAGACTGCCTCACGGCTCTAAAATAGTTTGCGCACTTAATCATAATTATTTTGTGTATATTTTCACCTCTATTTTTCATTCAACTATGACAAATTGGTGTGGTTAGATGGAAGGTGTGTTGGGCTAAAGATAGTCCAAAAATACTTCTAACATGAGGTGATATACACTAAGTCGGGACCCACATCATCTCCATACTCTTGCTAAACTTGGTTTTAATACTAAGTTGTTTGGCTAAAAATAATCTAAAAATACTCTTAATATGAAATGATATTGTTCGTTTTGGACCAAGTCTGCACGAATTTTTTTCACAAACCTCATATCATTAAAAGTGTCCAACACATTATAAGTAAATTCTTTTTCTTTTTAATTTTTCATATAAGACTTTATTCATACGCACTCAATAAAGTGTAGATAAACATTTTTGTTGTTTTTGAAACACAAGAGGGGATGTGTGAATTGTGCTCAATTAAAAATTAGTTGACTAATGTAGATAATAGTCGACTCTTTTTCTCTTAAGTCTTAGAATTAGGTAGAAAATAAATATGCAGAAATAAAGAAACAGTAAAGGCTTAAGAGTTTTATACTGGTTCGAGTACCGTTGTGATACCTACATCCAATTCCCTTGGGTCACAAGGGTTCTCTAAGATCTTTTTAATATATGAATAGTTACAACAATTGTGATTTTCGTTCGTTCACCACTAACGAAGTTAAGTTTGAATAATTCTCAATACTTGACACAACTTCTTGACTATTTTATAATTTTTTCTATGTTTTGTGGTACTAGTAAACTCAAGAATACAATATTTATACTAAGAAATAGAAAGATGTAGAAACTTTTATATGGAGTGGCGTAAGTCTTTCTTCTTGTATATGGTCAAAATCAGGTATGCTCGATTTCGTAGGCTCGGGAAGTTGCTTCGAGAAAAAGCTCAAAACAGACCTGGCTTGAGCTCGATGGCGGAGTGCAGAACTTGAAGACCGAAGTGCTCGATTAAGACCAAGGTCGAGTATGACCAATCTCAAGATAATACTGTTATGGTTTAGTAATATAAAGAGTAAGATTCCCGCAACTGCCCGAAGATCCTAGCGTAAATTTCGGAACGGATTTGTACTTGGCGGTTAGGCGGCTGTCTAATAAGATTCCCTACTATACTTAGATGTGTACCTTATTTAGGATCCCCCTACTATATAAAAGAGATCCCATTCATTTGTAACACACGATTGATTGACAAAGGAATATACATTTCTTCACTTTCTTGCTTACTATTCATCAGAGTTGCCTTATTATGTTGTTGTCCTTATTAACCTACCTTGAGGCCATCATAACTCGAGGTCAAGACTAGGCTTGCACACTAGTTTGACTTTCTTTATTTCTTCAATTTATATATTTAACTCCTTGTTTATCAATTGATATTGGATTAAATCATATATCTTTAAAATCACAATATAAGTTTAATTGTTACTCGGATTTTAGGGTAAACAGTTCGGCGCCCACCGTGGGGATAAGGATAATAGTGATTGTTTCAGTGTTGTTTCTGATAACACACGTTATTTTCACACTTGTTCTTGTCAAGAATTTTTGTTCTCAGGTTAAAACATGTCAAATTCACAAAACGCGCCCGCACATGGTGATGATGGTCTTGGATTTCATGGGGAAAACAATAACATAATTGCTCTAGGAGTCGGGGTTCCACCGGCTAATCCTGGGGGAGTGCCGGCTGATCCAGTCGATATCAGTTTGCACATTGCTTTGAATGAGGATTTAGGCGCAGACCCCAAAAGGAGTGTACGTAGGGAAGGTTGATTTGGTGGCCAAGAAACACACGGGTGTAGGAGACGGGGGAGTTAGCCTTCAGGTAATATTCGAGATACTATAGGCTCAGCAGGTTGCTATCGCTAAGCTTCAAAGTCAACATAAAATTTTGAGTGTGGTCGAACCGGAAGTCACTCGCCGTGCTGAGCCGGAGTCAGAAAGGTCAAACAGTAATGGATCGGGGACTGATACTGTAATTATGAAGATGCTCGAGGAGCTCACCAAAAGAATCGAGTTGGAGAGAAAAAAATTGAAGATAATGACAAGAAAGTGGAAACATAAAACTCCCGAGTTGATCAAATACTGGGGGCACCCCCGATCTTAAAAGGTTTGGATGCAAAAGCCATTTCCTCAGAGTGCAGCTCCGAAGCCCATTCCTAAGAAGTTTTGTATGCCGGATATACCTAAATACAATGGGACAACTGATCCTAATGAACACATCACTTCGTACATTTGCACCACTTCAAGGAGTGGGATCTAGACCATGTACCTCGAGAACAAAATAGTGAGGTCGATGCTCTTGCAAACTTGGGATCATCAGTCGAGGAAGATGATATTATCCCGGGGACTGTCGTCCAAATATCGAGATCTGTGGTCGAAGAGGGTCATGCCGAGATAAATTCTACAAGTTTGACTTGGGATTGGAGAAATAAATATATTGAATATTTAAAAAATGGAAAGTTCTCATCGGACCATAAAGAGTCGAGGGCCCTACGAACCAAGACTGCTCGGTTCACATTGGATGAAGATGGAACATTATACAGAAGGACGTTCGTTGGACCATTGGCAGTATGTTTAGGGCCAGGGGACACCGATTATGTTTTACGAGAGATCCAAGAAGGCACTTGTGGAAACCACTCCGACGCCGAGTCTCTGATTCACAAAATTGTTAGAGCAGGGTATTACTAAGATAATTTGGAATGGAAAAAGACACTAAGAAGTTTGTTCAAAAATGTGATAAATGTCAAAGGTTTGCACCGATGATTCATTAGCCCAGAGAGCAACTTCATTCAGTCTTATCCCCATGGCCATTCATAAAATGGGGAATGGACATCGTCAGCCCTCTACCAACGGCCCCAGGTAAAGCTAAATTCATTTTGTTTATGACTGACTGCTTTTCTAAATGGGTGGAAGCACATGCCTTCGAGAAGGTCAGAGAAAAAGAAGTTATATACTTCATCTGGGACCATATCGTGTGTCGATTTGGGATACCTTCTTAAAATTGTGTGCGACAACGGAAAGTAATTCATTGGTAGCAAGATAACGGAGTTCCTCGAAGAACACAAAATAAAAAGGATCTTATTAACACTATATCACCCGAGTGGAAAACGGACAGGCTGAATCGACAAACAAGACTATCACCCGAAGTTCTTTGTGCATATCGAACGATGTCGAAGTCCAGCACGGGGGCAACCCCGTTCTCTTTAGTATATGGCTCCGAAGCCTTAATTCCAGTCGAGGTCGGGGAACATAGCGCCAAATTTTGACATGCAGCGGAGGAATCAAACCACGAGGCCATGAATACTAGCCTCAAACTATTGGATGAAAAGCGAGAAGTTGCGCTTGTTCGGATGGCTGCACAGAAGCAAAGAATCGAGAGATATTACAATAGAAGACAATCTTCTCCACTTCGGAATCGGGGACTTAGTTCTAAGAAGGGTAACACTCAATACTCAAGACCAAATATAAGGGAAACTACGCCCGAATTGGGAAGGACTATATCGAGTCATCGGAAAGGGATCTTACAAACTTGGCATGATGGAAGACGAACAATTGCCGAGTAATTGGAACGTATCACTACACAAATGATATTACTGCTAAGGAATGACTCCCTCCCTTTTCCATTTGTATTTAGTACTAATTTATTGCAGGTGTTCGATCGAGGCATCGAGGAAACTCTTCAGCACGAAGGTCTTAGGTTTTAAAGCACACGTTGCACTCTTTTTCCCTTAGATCGATTTTTATCCCGAACGGGTTTTTTTGACGAGATTTTTAATGAGGCAACAATTATGTGCTACCTGAGGAAAATCCAACAGTATCCAAAGCTTCTCTTCAATCAAACTCGAATACTGGGGGGGCATCACTCTCGGGAATTATATTTTCGAGGAAAATACTTCACGCCAGAGGGTCTCGATAGGAAAACCTTGTAATGGGCCAAACTGTCAAAATAATCGTGTCCATATAGAATAGTCGAGCCCCGATGGAAAAACATGTACGCATGTATGAATTATCCAAAGAAGCATTCTTTCTATATATGAGATGTTTTGTGCGTCAAAGAGATTTGCTACTACACGAGCTCCATACTTGTGATTTTGTGAGAAATGGCTCAACAGACAAAAGCAAATACACCTTGAACACTCGGGGACTATCATTTACAGTCAACACATTCGAGTTATCTAAACTCGAATTCATAAGACTTCAAAGAGGCACCCCTCGACACATAAGCCAAGGCCATTGTACTCGGGGACTAACATTTCGAACAAGTTCAAAATGTTATCGGGGAACAAGTTCAATAGGCATACCCAAAGGCTACGGCCGAAATAACGCGTGTCGTAGACGTTTGAATCCTGCAATAAACAATAGGCCTTAAAATACTTTGAAAAAACAGGTTAAAAGGCTATCCCCGGCAAAACGATTAAAAAGGGGCTTTGATAAAATTAGCCCTCGAAAAACCTTAAGAGGTATCAAATTACCTTAACACAAATGTGCTAAGTCATAAAAAGCAAAAGGGTCTCAATTGGCATCGGACCCTCAAAAAACTCAATGGGTAAAAAATACATGCTAAGGCATAGAAATATTTTTACTAAGTCTTTTAAGCCAAAAAGGGAAAATAATAGCCATCTTTTAGAGGCCATGACGACTCGATCTAAAAGAGAATAAGGGCCAATACACTTTGGGTTTGAGATCTTGTTCTCACCCGATCCAAACCCAAGGGTACGATTATCCTGAGCCCAAATAAACAATAACTTGATTATGGCTTGGGGACTCGCCATTATCTGGCACAAACCCTAAAGGTATATGCCCCAAAGTTCGAACCTTATTCGAACACGACCATGGCAGCTTCAAGGAAGCCATCCGAGACAAAGTCTCGAACACGCCGTTCAAAGCATGAAATTATGCAAAAAATTTGTAAGGCAAGAAACATAGAGAAGACATTCAAAGAAATTTTTCTTTTATATATTTGAAAAAAGATATGTACAAGAAACCGACAAGAGGTCTTACAAAAAGAAAAAGAAAAAGAAAAATCCTAGCTATGCTCGGGGTTGGTTTCTCCCTCGGGAGCAGCTTCCTTTTCGGGCCCCTCTTAATTGCCAGACCCGCCTTGGCTTCCTTCATCATCATCATCGTCGGAGGAGGAGATGAGAAATCTGGAATTAGCCTCGAGCGCCTTTGCTTGAGCTATCTCTTTAGTGAGGTCGAAACCTTGAGCGTGGATTTCCTCGAGTGTCTCTTTCTAGGATTGGCATTTTGCTAAATCATTACTCCATCGCTCTCTATATGAGGCTTCCCTTAGCTCCGTTTGAGCAGCCTCAACATCCTTTAAGTATACGACAACGGTTTTATCAGTTGTGACCTTTGTCTTCTCAACCTCAGCCCTGGCCTCAACAAGTATGACCTCGAGCTTGTGGATCCCTTTGGCCTGGGTCAAACTTTTCTCTTTAGCACCTAGGAGTTGGGCCTCAGCCAATGCTAGTTTGGCTAAAGAAGCCTCCTTCTCCACAGCAAGGCGATCCATATTCTCTATCCACCGTTACAGTCGGCCTTGACCTGATCGACCTCCCCTCGAAGCAGCTCGATCCTATCCAACTTTTGCTACAGTTGAGACACTAAAGTATTAGCCTCCACAGTTGGGCCGAGTAGACCATACTCTTTCAAAATTATAGTTACCATCTTGTCTAGCTCGACCAAATTTTTACGAGCCTCGGCCAAGTCTGCTCGAAGGTCCTTGAGCTCCTCTTCCTTTTGACTGCAAATGAGCTTCATGGCCTCCCTCTTTTGGAGCTCGGCCTCGCATTGGCTCAGGTCGGTCCTAAACCTAGTAAAAGCCTACATAGAAAAAAGGATATCAGTTAGGGTAATAGGAGAAGAGGAAAAATAAAATTGCAACGATAGGAATTAATTCTTACTTGAGAGAAAAGGCATTAAGCCTCTTCGAAGAGGGTAGATGCGTCATTGAGATCGGCAGCATCATCAACCCCGGTAAAGCAATCCCAAAAAGGATATTCTTTACTAGGGACTCCGCTTAGGTCAGGCATTTACAGAGCCCGGGACTACCTTATGGCCTCCTCAGAATAAGCCAGTAGAGGGGGGAGTGACTTATTGTCATGGCCCCAAGCAAATCGCTCGGGGCGCTATGTTCAACTCTAGGGATTTTGGAACCTGTGTTGATGGCCGAGGAACGATCTTGACCTCGGGCGATTCGGGGGCTTTGCCCGTGTCTTTCTTCGGAGCTTCCTCACTATGAGGCAGGATCTCCGGTTCAGAGGGCTTGGCAGCGTCAACTGGCTTCCTAGTACAAATCACTAGCACTGAGTCTTCACCATAATCTTCTTCTTCTTTATCATTCAGCTGGTGGACTAAGTCTATATCCATAGGAATGAGATTCCTCCAGTGCCTTCGAGTAGGACCCCTTATATCTTGGGGGTCTTCGGGCTTCGAAACACTTTTCCTCTTGTTATCTTTCCCCGATTTCTAAATCGGGGACTCAGTCTCCTTCTCGGGCTGGCTGGTCTCATTTCAGAAACATCTCCAATGCCTGCATGAACGAAGATTAGGTATGAGTAAATAAACATCTCCAATGAAGTGGAAAGCATCAAAAACTTACAAGAAGAACTTACCATGGTGTTTGGCTTCTCATCTACCCCTCGCCAAGTCACTCCAGCGGCACGCGTTATACGAGGAGGTCGCAACTAGTTTTTGGACCCAGTCTTCGAGGTCGATGACCGTGTAGGGCAACCAAGCGACCGCTGCAAAAATGATGAAGGCAATATGCAATGCAAAAATGGAGTACAAAAGGCTACTGGAAAAAAAACTTCACTTACAATCGAGGTTCCACTTCTGTAGGCACGACATTTTCTCCTCTGGGATGATGTCGCAGGTCCTCACTCGCACAAACCGGCTCATATAGCCTCAATCTTTATCCTCCTCATTGCTAGCAAAGAAGGCCTTGGTCGACCAATGTTGGAGCTTGATCAACCCTCGGAAAAGCTGAGGCCGATACAATCAGATAAGATGAGTAAGGGTGAACTCTAGTCCCTCAGCCTTGCTGGAGAAATATAGGAGCATGATCACTATGTGCCAGAAAAAAGGGTGAATCTGACCGAGAGTGACCTGATACCTCTTGCAGAAGTTGATCATGATTGGATCGATGGGACCCATCGTGAAGGGGTAAGTGTAAACACTTAGGAACCCCTCCACATGAGTAGTGATACTCTCCTCGGGGTTGAGGATCTGTACCACGACCTCATCCCCCCCAGAGATCGTAGAGGGATTTTCAACTTTGAAGTCTTTCTTTATGACACAAGGGCCGGGAACAATCTCGTAAAGTGCCAATGCTTTATCGTCGGCCTGCCGGGAAAAGGAGGATGAAGCTTTCTCCTTTTTGAGGAACTGTTTTGAAGATTTTCGCCATTGATGTAGGTTAGAAAAAGCGGAAAGAGGCAGAGTTTGATATCTTTCGACGCTAAAAGGGCCCCAAGGAGCATGTGGTTAGAGAGATAGATGAAGAGGGGGAGAGATCAGAGAAGTTTGAAGGTGGTTTAAATATGGAAGTAAAGTTCTTAATTCGAATAAGGATCCTTGTATTTATAGGCAAATGGCGACGGTTCGGCGGCACTAGTGGCCTACCGCCACTAGCAAGTATTTAATATTTTGGGGAAGCGAACAGATGGGATGTTTCGGTCACCTCGAGCGCATACGTCACGAAAATGACATCATCATCAAGGGTTCCAAAAAATCGAGGCTCAAATCTTTTCTTATCATCTTATTCTAAGAAACGCGGGGACTATTTGTATACGGTCGAAATCAAGTATGCCCGATTTCGTAGGCTCGGGGAGTTGCTTTGAGAAAAAGATCAAAATGGACCTGACTCGAGCTCGATGGCGGAGTGTAAAACTTGAAGACAGAAGTGTTTAATGAAGACCAAGGCTGAGTATGGCCAACCTCGAGATAATACCATTATAGTTTAGTAACAGAAAGAGCGAGATTCCTGCAACGGCCCGAAGATCCCAGCGTAAATTCCGAAACGGATTTGTACTTGGCAGTTAGACAACTGTCTAATAAGACTCCCTACTATAAGTAGAAGTGTACCTTATTTAGGAGCCCCTACTATATAAAGGGGATCCCATTCATTTGTAACACACGATTGATTGACAAAGGAATATACATTTCTTCACTTTCTTGCTTACTATTCATCAGAGTTGCCTTATTATTTTGTTGTCCTTATTAACCTACCTCGAGGCCATCATAACTCGAGGTCAAGACTAGGCTTTCACACTGGTTTGACTTGCTTTATTTCTTCAATTTATATATTTAACTCCTTGTTTATCAATTGGTATTGGATTAAATCACATATCTTTAAAACCACAATATAAGTTTAATTATTACTCGGATTTTAGAGTAAACACTTATGTACTTCAGTTCTTCGTAAAGGTAGGTCTTGAATTCTTCTTGTCATCAGAGTCATTGAAAATCTTGAGCAGACTGATCATTGATTGAGGCAAAGAATTTTCTAAGAGATTTGACCCAAGGGTTGCCTTTGAATCCAATTCACAAAGGAAGTTGGATTCAATTCTTGGATATGTTCTCCTTTCCTTGTATTTTTTGGACTTTCAGGAGCAATCATCGGCCTATAGTTGACTGATCGACAATCACTCCAACTTACATCTTGCTTGTTGTCTAAATTTGAATTCTGTCAATTATGATCTTCTAATTTCTTTTTCCACATAGTTTCCTTTATTCTCGAACTTGATTGCTTATTCTTGTCCTGATTGATTTACTCCAGACTTTGCTTAATTCGGCACTGGCTTGATTTCTTTCCTTTTGTCAATTTCAGCATTTGCATGTATTTTCTTCAAAGTTCCTAAGTTACTGCATACATTAGGATTGGTTAGATATTTGTTATTGTCATCATTGCAACTTAAGTATAATCGTTTCTACTCCTTGATTAAGTGTAGGTTTTATAATGCAAGTCTCTTTGTTTACCTTGAAAATGGTATTAATAATTATATTTAATTTTGTGGTTCTAAAAATATGTGATTTATTTCAATACTAGTTGTTAGGCAATAGATTCTAAGACTAAGTGAAGAGAATAAGATATGCAAACCAATGTTGTCGCAAGACTGAGCCTCGAGATGGCTGGAACAGGGGGCGTCGAGGTCTAGTTAAGGTAGTTAGTAATGAACAATTGACGAAGAAACAATGATATCGAAGACCTTGAAGATAACCTTTTGCGGTTAATAATGGGCAATAAATGAAGAACAATAAATGAACAAGTGATAAATCTGTAGAGTAATTGTTCAGCACGTTTAGGCAAGAAAAACAAAGAATGTTCTATTGTATTCAATATTCCTGTCGGTTAAAAAATGACAAGGATCCCCTTTATATATGAAGGGGGAATCCCAACATAGTACATGTATAATAATGACGAGGAAATGCTATTGGTACAGCTGTATAATGGCCTAGTACGGATTTGTACTATTCTTGCAGACTTGGTCAGCTCTAACCATGTATCCTTAGGAGCTTTCCCGCCTTTCCATTAAGATCATCGATTTGTACTGATCCGAGATTAACCATAGTGAAACTTTGATATGATCCCTTGAGGGATGCACCTCGGGGTCACACTTCAAATTCTACTTCGAGCTTTTCGAGGTCGGGCGTGGAGTGCCACAGTATCCCCAAAATCGAACTCCCCGATTTTGGCCGTATACAGATAGTCCCTACATTTCTTACAATCAAATGATAATAAATGATCTTGAGTTCTTGCCTCTTTGATACCCCTATTATGAAGTCAGCCACGTGAGATTATTAAATGATGTGACAGAAAAAGTTGTATAGAGGCCTTGTCAACACGGTTCTCGAAAAGACCACGAACCGCTATTGGTCGCCCTTTCAAATCCTCCAATACACTTAGATGACTCTTATAAATATTCTAATTTCCTATTTTTAAACCTTTACAACATCTTCAAATTTTCAAATCTTTGTTAACAGTTTCCTGTCTTCATCCTTCTCCTGTGTTCACTTCTTCGTCAGCTTGCTTTAAAACTTTGTTATAACCATGGCCAAAACTTCTAAGACTATACCTCAAAAAGAGGGAGCCCCTTCTTTATCACGTTCTTCTAAGATAAAAAAGATAGTGCCTCATCGTATTGAGGAGTGTATTCCTGCGCCCTTTGAGACATTCTTTGATTTCAAAATTGATAAACCTTCTTCGGTACCGGGGTAATGCGAGCCCATGTCTCGGTACATTAGTCTAATAACCGACATAGAGAAGGTGAAAATAGATTACCGCTGGGGAGAGGCGGTACAAGTAGAGATCCCTTCATCGGAAGAGGATATAACTACACACAGAGCTGGTTTCCTCGGCGTATATATGTATTCCTTTACCTTAGGTCCCGTAGATTCTTCTTCTCCACCGATAGACCCGGTGATCCTCAATTTTTGTCGATAAAATCGAGTGATGCTTGGTCAAATTTATCCCTTTTTTTGAGAATCATCTATTTGATTAGATATTTCTCGAACATGGTCGAGGGGATGCCTTTCACCCTTGATCATCTGATTAGATTGTATAGCCCTCATCTCTATCAAGGGGGCCTAGTCAAATTGCGGCATCGATCTACCAAAGCATTTTTTTCCAGAATTGACGAAGATAAGGACCGGGGGTGGATGAGCCACTTCATTTGAGTCAGGACTTCAGACCTCATCCCTACCGAGAAGATGCCATTCCCTGAGGAATGGAATATGAGACGTAAGTATTGTTACCCCGAGCATGTTTTATCACCTGAATGTCCTCTTTTCCTTTTTCGAACTAATTCCTTTCTTTTTTGAATTGATTCTCCTTCGGTTCCTTAGCCACTATGTGGTTCCTCGGCGTGGTCAAGGATCTCCCGGGCTGGGTTAAACTCTTAGACTCCACCTCCTCATACGGCAAGCACGTTTGGTGTGATTTGGCCAAAACTCGATGGGAGCCCAAAAATCATGGTACTCCCTCACCGCTGTCACTTCTAAACCCCTTATAAATAGATTTCTTGGCAGTATATTTGACATTTTACGTCTGTGCAGCCTCAGGGAAGCCGTTTCAATGAAACTGCCTCTTCTTGGCGAAGAGGAGACCCAAAAATCCACCAAAGATAGAAAGAGAAAGAAGGAGACACTGGCGGAGTCCCCAATACCAAAGAGAGCTAAGGCTCGAAAGCCTAGGATCGATGCATCAGTCCTAATACCGGCAACTTCTAAGAGTCTTCGTTCTGAAGACAAGGATAATGACGGTTGCCTATTGGTACATAGGGCAAGACGAAGCGCTGATGCTTCGAAGGTTGCCGGGCAGAAGACTGCCGAGTTAGAGGTGGCCGATGCGGTCCGACCTCGTATTAAGGAGACCCTGGAAGAGGGTTTGGATGTAGTCCCCGAGCCAACCCTTGAACAAGATGCAACTTGTGCCGATGAGCACTTGGATGGCGCATTCGGACAATCCATCTCTAAGGCCCCTCGAGGGCGAGAGGAAGCCCCGATAGAGGTTGATGCCTTAGGCGATATTTAACCAGGCACGTTGTTTTCCCCAGGGCAAATACGAGATGCCCAAAATAGGGAGACTCCTGATGTGGGGGCATCTCAGGGAGAGGATGATGCATTTGGAGATTTTTTTGTTGGTGTTGAAGAGGATGATGATCTCGATGCCCCAGTCATTCTTGAGGAGACTGTGAAACTCCAAAAACAGGTGATTTTTGACACAACCTTTGTGCCTTCAGTTTTGATCTTTGTTTTTCTAACTTCTTTCCTTCGTGCTATAGGTCATGATGATGTACGACCAGGACTTCTCCAAGTTTCGAGCTGAACTAACTCATTGTGAGGAGGAGTTCGATAAGCTTACTTTGGAGTCAAAAGAGCTAAAAACTCTATACGCCTGAAGGGAGGAGGAACTGAACATCCTTCGAGCAAACTCGGAGAAAGTGCTCCAAGAGCGGACCAACTTCATCGAGCAGGTAGTTCGGTATTCATGAGCTTGCTTTTTGTTTTCATAACTTGGTAATCATTACCTTGACTCGGAATTTGCAGATTGAGTGAAAGGATGCCTTAGTGAAACAGCTTTAGGAAGATATTACGGCCAAAGATGTCGAGATCTTTAGGGTGAAGCGGTACAAGAATAGCATGGCCTCGGAAAGGGATACTCTTCGAGAGGAGCTGGCCTCAACTCAAAGTCTTCTTCAAGGTGCTAAAGAGGAAGCTTGCAAATTCAAGGCACTTCATGCTGAGTCGGCTGCCGCATTATCCTCGACCAAGTTTGATGCTGATGTACTTATATTCTCATATCGGGAAGATGCCGCTGCAGCGAATACTCGAGCCATAAAGATATCTGAAGAGGCCGAGCTCAAACTGGCTCGCGCCCTTGCACATGCTCGATTAGAAGCTCGGAGGCAGGCCTTTGAGGAAGTGCATGCCAAGGGTTTCGATCTCTCTACCGAGATCAAAGAAGCGAAGGCCTTGGAAGAGGAGTCAGCAGCTTCGAATACTTCGGACGAGGGCTATGCAAGTAGCTCGGGGAGTAGCGAAGATGAAGACTATGCCACCTTTGCTCTTTTTACTTCTTCTTCTTTTGCATGCGGACTCCACGCCAGAGTTTTGTAAATGCACCTTTGTAAATATATTTTTGGAATGCAAAGGATTTTCTTGTTTAATGTCTTCAAAGTTTTTATTTTAGTGTTCATGCCAAAGTCAAGCTTCGAACTTGAATTTAACTCCTTTGAGCTCGGTCTTGGAGTAACAGAGACCCTTGAGATTGGGTTGTTCTGGTTTTAATCGCATACCTTCCCTATGTCAGGTTGGTAAGGAATCGATTCGACTCCTCGATCCCTCAAACACTGTGTGGTAACGTCATTCCTATGACCATAAAGTGACCAAAATGGCCCTGCCGGTACATTTTCTCAAAAGGTCATAATTGCTTTGTGCTAATTGGCTATCAAAGTTAATGAATAATCTCCGCTCTTCTTATATATACTTGCTTTCCTTTCATTGAGGGCTTTTCCGCTTTGTGCAACTACCTTTCTCTATAGAGTTCCTTTTTTGTGCTAGTACTAGTGCCGCAAGAGATCAAAGCTTTCACATGAATTTTCATCTTCCTTATCTTGTTTTGAAGGAACCATAGATACCATGCCCAAATCCGCTCACTAGGAAAAGGGAAGTCCCACCTCTACTTCCCGCTCGGCCAGTGGTATACCACCGGTGTTTGGCGAGCTAACTTTGAACTATTTTATCTCGATGAGAGATTTTATGATAGAGAAACCTCTCGACGTTCCGGGCCATCGAGAACATGCATCGAGATTCATTCGATCAATAGAAGAGAGACACCTCGAGGCTGTAAGGAGAGACTGCTGATGGGGAGAAAAGGTGAGGCTGCAGATACCCTCCCGGGAAGAGGATATTATGGACCACATAGAGGGGTTTCTGAACATGTACACGTACCCTTTTATGCTAGGTCCTCTCGACCGACTCGTGCTCAAATTCTGTCAAAGATATCGAGTTACTTTGGCTCAGATCCATCCGTCTTTTTGGCGGATCGTGTTGATGATGAGATTTTTCGCTGAAAAGGCCGAGCTCGAGTTCACTCTTAGCAACCTCATTAGATTGTATTGGCCTTTACACCATCAAGGACTAATTACACTACGACGTCGATCCACCAAGCCTTTTATTGCCAGTGATGATGAGGATAAGGATTGAGGGTGGATGAGTCAATTTGTTCGAGTGAGGACTGTTGATATTATTCCTGCGGAGTTCCTGCCATTTCTCGAGAAATAGAATTTCAAGAGTAAGTGATATACTGTACTCTATTATTTTTGTTCTCGGTGGAGCCAGACTCCATAAGGACATTTTCTTTCCTTTTCCGCAGTGATCCCGTGGATGCCAAATGGGGTCCCCGATCTTGTGGACTGGGCCCGTCAACTGGCGGCCTCTTCGACTTATGACAAGCGCAAGTGGTGAGATTTGTCGAAGGTAAAATAGGAGGCTAAGCACCGTGGTATGTGCTATGTAGTCCTTCTCTCGAGGAGTACTTTCCCTTTCATACATTAATTTCTTTGTTGCAGGCATCAGTGAGTTTTTTGAGGTGAGACCGTCCCCTTTTAAGGAGGAGGAAGGACCTTCAGTTTCTGAGATAGAGAAGGATAATAAAAGGAAAACGTCCTCGAAGGACGAGGATTCCTATAGCAAAGCAGGATCCGCCCGAGGGCGCGATTAAGACGTTGCCGCTGATGAAGATCTCATTTTTATCAGTTGTTCTATGGTCATCAATGCACCCGGAGAGGATGACTCTACATTGATGGCTCAAACCAGGAGGCCTCCCGAGACTGTTGAGTCTGTTGGGCTCGAGGCCCCTAGTCTCGAGGGAGGGATTCCATAAGAGAGGAAAGGCGAAGGTCCTTCATTACCTGATTTTGCAGCTGGTTCTCGGTCGTCGGGAAGTACTCCGAGGGAAATGGGCTTCGACGTATCTCCACCCAATTAGAGCGCCTTGGGTTGCCCTACCGGGGCCGATGAGACTGAGCCGGTAGATGCGAAATCGACCTTCGAGGAAGCTCAACGACTCTGCTCTATGGTGAGTTTTGAAGTCATTATAACTTTTCTAACTTCATACTTTCTTCTTTTTAACTGAACTTTTCTTTCTCATAGGCCTCCAATAAGCTTAAGTCTGAGCTGCTTCACCGTGAGGTTAAGTTGCGTAAAGCCTTGAATGGGGAGATATCTCTCAGGCTTCTTTGTGATAAGAAGACAAGAGAGCTGATACATCTTCGATCGGAGTTGAACTGAAGTCATGATTATGAAGGCAACCTTGAGAAATAGGAAACCTCTATTTTGAGGGAATACAGGCTTCTTTTGCCATCTTCGGAAACTAACATTTTAGTATCTCAGTTGCATAGAAAGACAGAGACATTGGAGCACCTTCGGGGCAAAGCCAACCAGGTTAATTCTGAATGCAATGACTTGAAGGCACAAATAGATGCTCATGTTGCAGCCAAAAGGAATGCTTTGTCTAAGGCCTTCTCCATCGAGATACAACTTCGTAATGCTCGAGAAAGCAACTTTGTCCAGGCGAGCAAGGTTGCTAAGCTTGAAACAGATCTTTCGAAGATGAAGGCCGAAGTTGTGGATGCTGGAGCCGAAGCTGAAGAGGTCCGAGCAAAGGCCAATAAGAAGGTGACCATCTATCTGAAAGATGCCGCTGAAGCTCATACGAAGTTGAGGGGGGCTTCTGATCGAGAGAGGAGAAGCAATGAATATGCACAATGCAGATCCTGGAGGGAAACTCTCAAGGAGATTCATGGTAAGGGTATCGATCTCTCGGAGGAGATAGAGCAGGGCAAGGTGGATGAGTTTGATGCCAAATTCCTCGATTCTAATGCTGAAGACAACGAGAAGGAGGCCGGTGAGGGAGTTGGTCCCGAGGGAACCGATGGAGACATAGTCCCTAAGGGGGGAAGGCTAAGTTCCCGAGGGTAGACTAGGTTTTTCTTTCTTGTTCTTTGTATAGGGCTCCTTGTGCAAGTGTTGTAAATGTATCTTTGTACCATTATTTATAATAAAAAAGGAACCCTTTGGTTTTCCCTTTATATAAATTTCCACTTTCTCGTGTTTTATGTTTTGTGTTTTGATGCTTGCCGATAATTAGTCCGGCATGTTGGACTTTAAGATAAGAACCCTTAGGTTGTGCTTGATGAGTAATTGGTAATATTTGGCCGTTTAGGGTTCGATCGTCGAATCAAATTTTGATTCGGGCTCATTAACCCTTAGGTTTTCAACAATTGGCCCTTAGGCTCTTTAGCTCGGCCCTGACGCTCCATAGATCGGCCCTAAGGCTCTTTATGTTGGCCGTGAGGCTCTTTTTAGTTTGGGTAAATTCGACCTCTAATTTGGCTATAGTTTTCCCCAATTTTGGCTGAAGACTTTGAAGTTTTGATTATGTCTTGGCATGTTTTGTGTTCGTCCAACTCTTTGACGGATCAAATAAGAACCTCGATTATGAGTAGATATGTGACGATAATTGAGTACCTCGGGAGGTTCTCTTGAAGGCTAATTTTTCGAAGCCTTTTTACTGAAGGCTGATTGTCTCGAAGCCTTTTCATTGTTTTGAGCTGATATGATCGAAGCTCCTTTGCTTATGCTGGGGTAACCTGATTAACCAGTTCTTTTCGAAGTATTTGAAGGCCTTTAATTTTATGGTGGCGGTCGGACATCTCCGAGCCAACGTTAATTCAGCCGGAGCCTTTTGATATGACCGAAGTCTTTATGTTCGGCCATAGCCTTTAGTCCCCGGGTGGGGTGACCTCCGTGTCTATATCGAGGGTATGCCTTTTTAGGGGTCTTACAAGTTTGGATATATAGCCTTGGCCTTAATATCGGGGTTATGCCTTTTTAAGGTCTTATAAGTTTGGGCATGCCTCGTTGAGGTCTTACAAATTTGATGTTGCCTCACTGAGGGCTTACGAGCTCGAGGTTGCCTGATCGAGGTCTTACAAATTCAAGTTTTTGATGGCTCGATGAGCTGACTGTCAATGACAGTCCTCGAGTGTTTGAGGGGTTTTGGCCCTTGAGCCGTCTTATGAGTAAAAAGTGAACTTCTTCAAGGCACAAAGTGTTTTGATAAGCAAAAAGGCTTCCTCAATTACTTGATATATGCGTACATGTTTTTTGCCTTTGGAGGCTCGATTATTCTACATGGACACGGTTCATTTGACTGTTTGTCCCAATACAACATTCTCCTATCAAGGTCCTCCTATGCATAGTTCGATTTCTTTGAAGAGGTGACCTCCCCGGGTGATGCCCCCCAGTATTTGAGGTTGATCAAAGAGAAGCCTTGAATACTTGATGAGTTCTCCTTAGGTAGCATATGGATGTTGCCTCGTTAAAAACCTCACCGATAAAACCCATTTGGGATAAAACCCAATCTAAGGGAAAAAAAAGCGCAACGCATACTTTAAAACCCAAGGTCTTCGAGCTGGAGGGTGCTTCGATTCCTATCAATCGAACACCTGCAATAAGTTATCATAAAAAATAAATGAAAATGGAGAGGGTTGTACCTTAACAATGATTGCGTTTGAGCCTCGATACGTTTCAATTTCTCACTCCGAGGACGCGGCATGGTCCTTTATTCACTCATTCAGGTGCAATCGAGAAAGTAGGTTATGGTTGCTACTTGGCTGTTTGCTTGTCTTTTGTCTTCTTCGATGTAGAGGGCATCGATGCCGGTGCCATGTCATGCACCACAAACATCTCTCTTGCTGCATGCTGCTCATCATACACTGCTTTTACTCCATCATTGGTTGGAAACTTCATCATTTGATGAAGGGTTGATGGCACTGCCCTCATACTATGTATCCACGGCCTTCCAAGTAAGGCATTGTATCTCATGTCACCTTCGGTGACATGAAACTTGGTATCTTGGATTGTACCGACTACGTTGACCGGGAGGATGATCTCCCTTTTCGTTGTCTCGCTTGCCATGTTAAATCCATAGAGGACTCGAGAAGCGGGTATGATCTGGTCGAGCAGTCCGAACTGCTCCACCACCCTCAACCTGATTATGTTGGCCGAGCTACCTGGATCCACAAACACACATTTAATTTGAAATTTATTCAAAAGAAAAGAAATTACCAGTGCATTATTATGAGGCTGAGACAAGGTTTAGATGTCCTCTTCGCTGAATGTGAGAGCATCCTCTGATATGTAACCCCGAGTTCGCTTTTCCCTGGTGATGGATATTCTCGTTTGCTTGACAACGGGTCCTTGTGGGGCATTGACCCCTCCAATGATCATGTGGATGACGTGTTGTGGTTCTTCTGGTTCGTTCTTCCTGTTCGCCTCTCTTTCCCGAAATTGGTTTTTAGCTCGATCGCTGAGGAACTCTCGAAGGTTCCCTTCACTGATCAGTCGGGCTACCTCTTCTCGAAGCTATCCGTGATCCTCGATCTTATGACCGTGAGTGCCATGATATTTGCATACCAAGTTAGGGTTCCTCTGTGAAGGATCTGACATTATGGATTTTGGGAACCTGGTATCTTTGATTTTACCTATGGTCGATACGATGTCCGAGACATCGACGTTGAAGTTGTACTCAGATAACCGGGGTGCCTACCGGCCAGTGTGCCTATCGAACCCAACTTTATTCATGAGTCCCCGGGAACTTTGGCCTCAATCTGTCCTTCGATCGCCTCGAGTGTATTACGCTTTGGGGCGTTTCTTCGATCTTCTACATACGGCTGGTATCTTTCCTTGTTTGGTTTTGACTCCCTTTCTGTAAACCTTTGTTCCTTTGTTATGAGCCTTCTAGGATATACTGAGCCTAAGGGGGCTTCTAATTGGTCGTCTTCAACCCTGATCTTCGATTGATACCTATTGTGCACATCCTCCCAGGTCACGATGGGATATTCGATCAAATTTTGCTTTAGCTGCTTCGAAGCTATCGAGCTTCATTCGTTCAAGCCCTAAGTGAAGGCCTGCACTGCCCCGTCATCGGAGACCGGTGGTAATTCCATTCACTCTATCTGTAAGCGAGATACAAATTCCCTCAGCATCTTGTTCTCCTTTTGTTTGATCTTGATGATGTCGGACTTCCTTGTAGCAACCTTGATGGCACCGGCATGTGTCTTCACAAAAGAATCTTCCAATATGGCAAACGAATCCATCGAGTTCGGGGGTAGGTTGTGATACCACATCATGGCTCCCTTCGATAGTGTTTCTCCGAATTTCTTTAGCAAGACAGATTCAATCTCATCATCCTTTAAGTCATTCCCTTTTACACCACAAGTATAAGCGATAATGTGCTCATTGGGGTCCGCGGTCCTGTTATACTTCGGGATATCGAGCATTCTGAATTTCTTCGGGATAGGCTTCGAAGCCGCATTTGATGGGAATGATTTCTACACGAACTTCTTTGATCTACACCCTTTAGAATGGGGGGTGCACCCGGGATCTGATCGACCTTCGAGTTATAAGTCTCCACCTATTTATCGTTAGCCTCTATCTTTTTTTCTCCTGACTCGATTCTTTTAGTCAATTGCTCGAGCATTTTCATGATTGTGGGGTCAGTCCCCGAGCCACTTTCATCGGGTCTTTTTAGCATTGGTTCATGCTGCATGTTTACTGGTTCGGCGGTGTTAGGGGTTCTGTTCTGACTTTGAAGTTGAGCGATGGCGACTTGCTGAGCTTGCAGCATCTCGAATATGACTTAGAGGCAGACTCCTCTTTCTTCCATTCCTCGTGCTTTTTGGCCTCCAGCCTGGGCTTCCCTGCGTCCATTCCTTACGGAGTCTGCGCCCGTTTCCGTGTTTAGAGCGTTGTGGGAGCTGATATCAACAGGCTCCACGTTTGGCATTCCCTCAGGGTTTACAGGTGGTACGCTGAGCCCTATGCTGCTATTTTCTCCAAGTCCTTCACTGTCATGAGCAGGTGCATTTTGTGTGCTAGACATATTTTGGCCTCAAATCAAAAAATCTTTGACAAGAAAAAGTGTGAAGAATAACATGTGTTATCAAAAAACTAGCACCAAAATAATCACTATTATTTTTAGCCCCACGGTGGACACCAAACTGTTTACCTTGAAAATAGTATTAACAATTATATTTGATTTTGTGGTTCTAAAAATATGTGATTTATTTTAATACTAGTTGTTAGGCAATAGATGCTAAGAGTAAGTGAAAAGAATAAGATATGCAAACCAATGTTGTAGCAAGACTGGGCCTCGAGGTGGCTGGAACAGGGGGCCTCGAGGTCTAGTTAAGCAGTTAGTAATGAACAATTGACGAAGAAACAATGATATCGAAGGCCTTGAAGATAGCCTTTTGCGGTTAATAATGGAAAATAAATGAAAAACAATAAATGAACGATAAATAAACAAAAAATGAACAAGTGATAAATCTGTAGAGTAATTGTTGAGCACGTTTAGGCAAGAAAAGAAGAGAATGTTCTATTGTATTCAATATTCCTGTCTATTACAAAATGACAAGGGTCCCCTTTATATAGGAGGGGGGGGGGGGAATCCCAATATAGTAAATGCCTAATAATGACGAGAAAATGCTATTGGTACGGCTGTATAATGGCCTAGTACGAATTTGTACTATTCTTGCAGACCTGGTCAGCTCTAACCACGTGTCCTTGGGAGCTTTCCCGCTTTTTCATGACGATCATCGATTTGTACTGCTCCGAGATTGATCACAGTGAACCTTCGATATGCTCCCTCGAGGGACGCACCTCGGGGTCACACTTCAAATTCTGCTTCGAGCTTCTCGAGGCCGGGCGTGAAGTGCCACAGTATCTCCAAAATCGAACTCCCCGATTTTGGCCGTATACACTCTTCGTAGGTGTAGGGTTTATAAAAAAATTCCTTATTTCTACTCCTTACCAAGTGTAGGTTTTATAATGTGAGTTCTTGGCAGAGGTAGCAATCATAATGTAATAGTGTTAACTTAAAAAAGTGAACAGAAAAAACAAAAAGGCTTTTTTTTACATGTTTAATTAGAAAATAAGAGAGAGAGAGAGATCCTATAATATGAAAAAATACAAGAAATAGAATTATAGTAGAACGGTGGAGCATTAATTCAACAATACTTAAGTGGTAGCTAAAGTCAAAACTGAACTTGATTGAAAGCACATGAATGGTTGGAAATTAAAATGGAATACCTAAACTTAAGACCAGCTGTTGCCTTTGCTTACACATTTCAATTAGCTGTCTCATTGTAAATTCTTAAACCTAAAGGCACGAATTTTTGTTGTTCAACTGTGTGGCATTAAAATTTAACAGGAAGGTTTTTTTTTTTTGGGTGCTGTGATATGTTTTTGAATTTTGCGCATAACTGGAACTCAATACGCCAATTGTCTTTTCATATTTTTCTTTCATGTAGAATTATTAGGTCAAACACGATAAAAATATAACATATGGTTGGTGATAAGACGCAAACAGAGAATGCATCCATTATATCATTCTATTGAACTGTTCGAACAGCAAAATCTAAATTAGTAGAGGAAAATATTTTTATTTATTTATTTTATATCTACAACATTTATATATGTCCGCCATTTCTAGTCTTTCAACTACGAAGCTTCACTAGTTACTATATATGCTTCGAGTTTGCATATTTTCCTTCTTATTTTCTTCTATTTTTGTTTTGTTTTCTTTACCTCTTTCCTTCTCTACTCATGTTCTAGCTCTTTCCTATTCCTTTTTTTCCTCTTAGTTCTTCACTCTCCAGTTCTACTTCATAATAACTTCCAGAGTACTCTATTTTATTTTTAACTTTACAATTTAAAAAGGATGTCACTTTCGATATTAATAATTAGATAGAATTTGGAAATATAAGTTTCTTTAGTTGACAATGAGGGAATGAATTTAGAATAAAAACTTGTCGAGTTTGTATTAGATTTTCCTTTTTGCAGAAGAACAATCTTATATGAGGTGGCCTTTGCTGGTTTTGGAAATTCATTGAATAGGTGTCATATAAACTAGTATGAGACAAATAATTTGCCGGTTGGAAGCAACTCAAGAAAGAATACATTATTTCACTGGACTTCGAAATGCATTTAATAAAATGAAATAGGAGAAGATGATTAAGTGAAATTGCAATTTTTCAAAGACAAAAGGCATTTGTCCATGAGATTTTTCTTTTTTAATTTAAAAGAGAAAAATACAAGGTGGCCTTTGTCCAAGTCTTTTGAAGAAGTTTTTGCAAAAAGTTTTTCTTTCCAATTGTGGTCTGAGGCATTCGAAATAACTTTTCTTTATCAAAAGAACTTTTTCACAATTATCTAATATTTACTCCTCTAGGATGCATTAGATATGATGAAAATAATTTCCATGAATATTAATAAAAGATGTTTTACTTTGAAAGGTTAATGCTACTTTAATACCTATTTTTTCCGTTTCAATTTATAAGATACATAGTCAGCTCCAAAGAGAATGACATCTTATATTTAAAAATAATTTAATTTTAAATTTTTTATTTTACTCTTAACTAGAATCATACAATTGTTATGACCCCATTAATTTTTATCTCTTAAGTATTTAGCAACACAAATTTCAAACATCTTTTTTCTACTTCTTAAAACTAAAACAGAAGACGTAAATTTTTTATTTTTTTTGTATATTTTTTTGTGTGTGTTTGATTGAATGTTAAAATATTACTGCTACACATATGGATGAGTTCCAACTGGAGGACATTATTAATAATGCTCAAACATGTCTTCATGGACCAATTTCCTTTCTTTAAACAGCTCTCATGCCTCCTCTCTAGACTATAATTTTCCTACTTAATGAAAATTCACATGCTCTGTTAGTTGAAATAGAATTCACCCATTCTTCTTCAATAAATATGCTTCACTTCCCCCCCTCACCTTTTCTCCTCCATTTCTAATATTTCAAAAACCCACAAAAATAGAATTTCCCATGAAAAGTTGTAAAGTTATTCTCTTTTTCATCCTTTATTTGTTCCTCATATATTTATCAACTGCTTTCTCCCCTCAAGATAATTACTTGATAAACTGTGGTTCAAATACTGATGCTATAGTTGATAACAGGCACTTTCTTGGGGACTCTAATGACCAAAATTCAGTTCATACCTCTCAAGGTAAGTCAATTTTTCAAAAAAATCCAAACCCATCTTCCAATTTGTCTTTCCTTTATACTACTGCTAGAGTTTTCAATGGTGCTTCAAAATATGTTCTGAATATCAAGAAGATTGGGACCCATTTTTTGCGCCTTCATTTCTCTCCTTTCACTGCTCAGAATTATGATCTAAGAAAAGCAAGTTTCAGTTTTTCTGCAAATGGGGTTCTGCTTTTTAGTAATTTTAGTGTTAATACTACTGTGCTTAGAGAGTTCATATTGATGGTGGATAATTTTGAGCTTGAAATTGAGTTCACACCAACTTATGAATCCAATTTTGCTTTTGTGAATGCAATTGAAGTGTTTTCAGCTCCTGATGATTTCATAATTGGTGATGGGGCTAAATCAGTTGGTCCTAGGGGAATTCAGGAGTTCAATCAGAATATGACATTACAGACATTAGAAACTGTTCATAGGATTAATGTTGGAGGGTTAAAGTTAACTCCTTTTAATGATACTATGTGGAGAAGTTGGGTTCCTGATGAGGATTTTCTTGTCTTGAAATCTGCTGCTAAAATAGCAAGAACCTCTCATGTTCCAAAGTATCAAAAGGGTGGTGCCACAAGGGAAATTGCTCCTGATAATGTGTACATGACAGCACAACAGATGAATAGGGAGAATGTAACTACAGATTTCATATTCAATATCACATGGAACTTTCCTGTGGATATTGGTGATGCGTCGCACTTTGTTCGCTTGCATTTCTGTGACATTGTTAGTATGGCACCTGGCCAGTTGTACTTTAATGTATATCTCAACGGGTTCACAGCGTACAAAGACCTTGATTTGTCTTCCGTTACATTCCGTGAGCTTGCTACACCGTATTACATAGATTTTGTGGTGTACTCAGGCAGTTCAGGCGTTGTGCAAGTAAGCATTGATCCTTCTAACCTAAGTAGTACTATGAGGAGGAATGCCATTCTGAATGGTGTTGAGATTATGAAAATGGTTAATTATGTGGCTTCAAAATCAGGTTCTAAGAAGAGAAATGTTTGGGTTATAGTGAGTTCTGTTCTTGGAAGTTTTATTCTGCTGAGTGTGGTTATACTTGCTGCCTTGCTATTCTTTGTCTGCAGAAAGAAAAAGCTAAAACCAAAGCGTTCAGAAAGCGCTGGCTGGACGCCTTTATGTCAATATGGAAGTACTTCCCATGGTACATTGTCTGATGGGACTTCAGCTGGACCAAATGGATTTCTAGGTCAGAGGATTCCGTTTGCCGAAATACAATTGGCTACTAATAATTTTGATAAGAGTTTGATAGTTGGTTCTGGTGGCTTTGGGATGGTATACAAAGCAGTTCTTGGAGACAACAGAAAAGTTGCTATAAAGAGAGGTGTTCCAGGTTCCCGGCAGGGTCTGCCTGAATTTCATACTGAAATCACTGTTCTTTCCAAGATTCGCCACCACCATCTTGTTTCACTAGTAGGTTATTGCGAAGAACAGTCTGAGATGATACTTGTTTATGAGTATATGGAGAAGGGACCTCTTAAGAGGCATTTGTATGGTCCAGGAATAACACCCTTATCTTGGAAGCAAAGGCTTGAGATATGCATTGGTGCAGCAAGAGGCCTCCACTATCTTCATACAGGTTTTGCTCAAGGAATCATCCATCGCGACATCAAGTCAACAAACATCCTGCTTGATGAAAATTATGTTGCTAAGGTTGCTGATTTTGGTCTCTCAAGGACAGGCCCATGTCTCAATGAGACCCATGTCAGCACTGGTGTAAAAGGAAGTTTCGGCTACCTTGATCCGGAATATTTTCGGAGGCAGCAGCTTACAGATAAGTCAGATGTTTACTCATTTGGAGTTGTTCTTTTCGAAGTCTTATGTGCTAGACCTGCCATTGATCCTCTGCTTTCACGGGAGCAAGTGAATTTGGCCGAATGGGCTATGCAGTGGCAGAAGGACGGACAACTAGAGCAGATTGTTGATCCCCGTATCAGAGGTCAGATAAAGCTAAGCTGTTTGAAGAAGTTCGGGGAGACTGCAGAGAAATGTTTGGCTGATTATGGTATCGATAGGCCAACAATGGGTGACGTGCTGTGGAACTTGGAATATGCATTCCAGCTTCAAGAATCTGATTCACTTACAGAACCCCATGAGGTTTCTAATTCCATCTCTCCACGGCTGCCACTGCCAGAGGGTCTCCGCAACACCCAAAATGAGGCATATACTGGTGATGGGGCTTCAGAAATATCAACAAGCCAGGTATTTTCACAATTGATGACCAATGAAGGCAGATAACTAGTCTACAGTATAGTGCACCGTCAAATCTTCGCTCAACAGTTTAGAGGCATCACTGTTGATTTTGGTTTACATTAGCATTTTCTTATTAAAAGTTTTCGTAATTGGCAGAGCCATCATTTGCTTTTTGAACCGAGATTCATGTAGAATATACTGCAAAAGTGTATCATACAATAATCTGTCCTATGATGTAATCCTTGTCATGCTCGTGCTCCTTGGAAGAGAAACATAGGGCTTGAATGATGAACATCTAAAATTGTGTATAAGCAGAAATTTGATTGCGTATCAATCCATCAATATCTGTTGATGCTGCCCATTGTTGTACTTTAAAACTGTTTAGGTTGAAAGTTTCACGATTTTGAAGAGCGGATAGCAGCTTCATATTATAGAGGATTGTTGTTATAGGGAGAGCTTCATATTATAGAGGATTGTTGTTATAGGGAGGTCCGACTGTGTAGTGGGTTTCCAAAATATTTGTCATGTTATTCCTTAAAGACGCTTGTCCCATTTTTATCCATCGGCGTTTTCCGTTTGTACCAATATGGCAACTTTACTCTCAGATCATGCTTGCACTTTGCGGGAGTCTAGAATTCAGCTGATAATTCAACAGATATAGCCTTAAATCACTTGAAATATAGTTCTGCCCGTGTGTATAGAGCCTATTGAACCCCAATGACTAAGCCATGTGGAATTATAGAATGCTACACCTAGGAAATTCAACTCAATTAACTTTCAAGGTCATCTAACGCGTTACTTAACGTGAGGTGTTTGAAGTAAAGATTTGAGTTATTGGGTATACTGCTCCTTTTACTCTTGCATTAACTATAGAAGACATAAGTTTTTATGAATTTCAGAAGAGCAAACTTTTGTTGACAAAAACAATTAAATGAATAGATATTTCGCCGTAATGGCTAAAGGGGGGTTGTTTGGTTGAGGGCTAGCTCACTGTTCAACTCCATTCATAGCGTAGCTGCTCCTTCCCCCTTCCCACCCTTAGACCATCCTAAAGCAAAGGGAAGCTTTTCAAGAATGAAAAGGATAAAATATTGACCCAATTTTGGACCCATAGTTCCAATCTAAGACCTCAAAATCGGGCTCCTCAATTTTGACCCATAGTTCCAATCTATGGACATATCGAACGACGTCGAAGTCGAGCACGGGGGAGACCTCGTTTTCTTTGGTATACGGATCCGAAGCATTGATCCCAATCGAAGTCGGGAAACCTAGCGTCAGGTTTCAGCATGCCACCGAGGACTGTTGATACCCAATTATTCCCTATAATATTTTTGAAATGTATATTTACCTTTAAAACTATGCATTAGCATCAATTTGTATTTTCCATAATTTTTACATTTTTAATTAATTTATCTTAATATTTTATTCATATAAATAAATACAAAATTGCATTACAGATGATTTTAAAACATCTGTTGATTTAATATTACCATTTATGGTCCTATTAAGTTCCAATTATCTCACAAATGGCCAGATTTACATCTTTTGGTTACAATTGCAATAATTTTGCAATTATAGCCCATGCATACATCACTGCATTAGTTTACCAGAAATTAGCCCGTTATATTTTTAAAATATTGAATAATTATTTTAAAGCATCTCCGTGCATGAAAATTATTTTTTATCATTGTTAATTATTTTATAAAATAATTTTTATTCAAATACCTGGGTATTTAACAAATAGCCCTCTTATTTCAGATTTAGCCTAATTGAACAGCTCAATTTCAATCCCTAACCCAATACACCCCAGGCCCAATTAATCTAAACCCGACCCAGACCTCCTCAAATCCTGGCCGTTGATCTTTGAGATCAACGACCCGTATTTATTCTGACCATAATTAACCTAACGACCCCCCTCCTTACCTAATTCATTTTCCTCGATACCCCGCTGTCACCCATTCCCTTCTCTCTCAAACGCTCTCTACCTAAACTCTAATCTTCAGGCGCCATCACCGGCTTAGCCCTCCGTTCTATGATGTTTCTCTGTCGTCTTAGGCCTATATTGGCCTCCTATTTGCTGTGGTTCATCAGTTTCTTGGATCCTGAGAAGATCTCAAGGGACCTAGGCGGTCTGTTTTGCACCTTTGGGTTTTCTTGCCTATTTCAGGCTATTTGGCTCGACTTTGAGTAAGATCTTTCTCATTTTCGTCTTAAATCCATGGATTCCTAAGTCTATGCTCGTCTCTGTTGCCTTTCTAAAAGCCCTAATTTTTTAATCCTTTGACCTTCTCAGATCTGTCCAGATCTGAGATGAATCGAACCTATTTCACATGTTTTCACGAAAGTCTTATGTTTTTTTCAACTGATTCTCCGTTTTTCCTAAAACTAGGGTTTACTGAACTCACATTCTCAAAGCTTTTTTGATTTTCAAGTGCTTAATCGTTGCTCTTAAGTGTTACTGATTAATTCATGTTAAGATTGTTTGGACCCTAGTCGATTTATGCTAAAGCCCTAATTTTCTTATACTTTGCTCCGTTTCTGGGTTTTTCGTGTCACTCGTTGTATTGTTTCGTTCTGTGCTTTGACTTTCATGATTTCTCCTTAGTCTAATTCAGTATCTTGTGACTTTTTACCCCGGTTCATCTCTACTATGGTTTTTGAGTCAATCTCTTGGCTAATTTCTATGTGTTTATGAAATTTTATTTAGCCTATTTGTCTATTTGTGGAAACTGATTTCTTTCCCTCTTTAAATCAGTACTATTTTGAATTTTGATTTACTGATTTGCTCGGTTAAAACTTATATGTTGATTCTTGATTTATTCCCTTGTTTACGACTTTAATTATTCTTCTTACCTTATTTAGTTGCCTGTAATATTACTGATTCTTCACGATTATTTTCTTAATTAGACTCCTATTTGTTTACCTCTTTACTTAGGTCTAATTTGATTTCTTTCCTTAAATGACTCTTGTCCTTTAACCATTGGGTAGTTATTCTCATTTAAAGGAAGACTATGCTGATTTTGTGTGTAATTGATCCTGATTTCCCTAATTGCTGAGTGTTGATTTCTTTTACTTTATTCCGCTCCGCTCCTAAACTGCTATATATACTCTCCTCTATTCTCACTTCTGGACACGAACATTAGTTCACCACTACCTTTACACTCTAAAAGCTATCTGTTCTTCTCTACCACTTGTGATATTCATTAGTCTAGCCGGCTGTAAGCCAAGGCTAGATATTGCTCAACTTCTGCTTTGCATTATGTGTTTTTCTCTTCCTAACTGGTATGTCCCTGATTATTTTTTAAAATCTAAACCCTATTGTTTCATTACTGCCTTAAGTTCATCAATTATAAATTCCATTCTTGTTCCCGTTCACTATCTTATTTAGAAATGTCTTGTTCAATATATGATTAGCATGTCTAACTATGTTAGCCTATCTACTGCTTTATCTAGCATGCCTAAATTCTGCCCTTTTCAAATGTATAACTATCATGTCTACACTTCACTTGTTATCTGATGCTTGCCTATTTGCAATTCATGTTTAATCCCTTAACAATGTGTTCATCCTACTTGTGTGTCTGATTCTGTCTTCTACATCCTTTCTCCATGTTTTAGTTGCCTGCTATCCTGGTTAATTTAATAAGACTATGAAGATCCTAATTGTTCTATGTTGTCTACATACCTCCCTGCCCCTATTCATGTACCCTCAATGAGACTCATATATGTTCCCAATCCCTTTTCCCTTGTGTGCAAACCTGTTTGCTAAAGTGCCTGTGAAACTGAACCTTCTATGATTGACTGGCTGCCTACTAAACTTGCTCTCTTCAAAATAGTTTTCAAAATGTTATCAGTATTCTTATAAAAAAGCTGGATTTCATTCCTAGTATTTTCTCAAAACTTGTCTATTCTAGAGAAACCTTTTTCACTCCTAAATTGTTTTCACTAAGTCTTTCAAACTATGTCAAACACTATCACTTACTCCTAGGTTGTTAAGTTTTGCCCCTCGGGTATGTGTACTGCTTAGAGATCCTTGAGATCTCTATGAACTCTGGCATATCAGGCTCTTCCTCACTGCACATAATCAGTCTTTACTTGAGGGAAGTCTGGGTGTGAGCACTGCCCGGGATCCTTGAGGTCCTTAGGGAACTCTGACACACCTGGACACAAATTTGGCAATGAAATCTTTGGCATTTGAGACTACTGAAGGCCTGGTACTCCCAGGTTTGCTTTGGGCCTACATCAGGCTCCCTATAGTTCAATCTATATTGTATTTATGTAATTTATTCAATTCTGGTCTGTAATAATTATTTGTAAATAAATATTGGGGTAACTAGTGAAACATGAGGGTAATTCTATGATTCTGTGGGTGAAAATTGGGTAGAAAACATGCTATAGATTTTATATCCTGCAAATCTGCATTAGAAGCCATGTTCTAGGATTGTTATGTCCATTTGCATTTAAACCATGTTGAACTTGTGCATTAGATAACCTATTTTTAGGGCCTTCACGTTTACTGTTTCAGCATGTTGTATGCTCAATTCTTGATTTTTCGCAAGTACTGTCACATAAACATCATGCTATCAAATAATCTTAATAAAAACTGTCATTCTTGTATGCATTAGATACCATGTTCTTAGGAACTCTGTTTGCATCTGTTTGAACCACTTCTATTTCGATTAAATCAATAGCTGTCCGTGAAAAGGTCTAAAGCAGAGTCACGTATAGGTATCATGTCTCTAAACACAATTGATAAATCGCCTGTTATAATCTGTACCACTTAGATAAGCATGCCTATAGGATAAAAGAACTTCAAACTGTTTAAGTATTCCCCGGATTCGTGACTGCATATACACACTTAGGCAAGCCTTAGGCTGTTAAATAATTATGAAACCAGTTCTGTTTATGTGTGAAATTATCCAGGCTTATAGGCTATAAAACCAGTAGGCAAACTGGTTAGGATTCTGCCACTTCCCTTAAAACAGACATTGCATATCCTGTGTCTGTAACATTTATCTAGATATCATGTTCTTAGTCTTTCTGAACTTCTTCAAAATCAGCTGTTTGAGACGTGCTATTTATTTGTCTATGTATGTGTGGAGGTAAACATGAGCCTTTTACTTGCTTCTTTAATTAACAGTCCTATATGTTATTCGTTGTCGCCTAGAACTTTCCCTTTTTTAAATACCTTAGGATTGTTTAGAACTGCCTAAATCTAGAGGTCCTAAATTCCTCTGGGGCCACAAGGAAGGGACGTGTAGCAGCACGCTTAGAGGTCGTGAATAAACTCGCTTATATAACCACCAAGAGGGAGGGATATTATGGGTAGTAAAAGGATATGATGACCTGCGCGCTAATGTCACGTGTAGCCCCTCTAGTTAAGGAGGATTACCGAGCATTGCATGGATTGATCCTGTAGGCTAATCAACTTAGTACTTCCCTTTCCCAATTCCTATATATGTTTAAATTATCTAAACTTCCTTGTTCTTTACATATATGTATGTTTAAGCTGTCCAAACCTCTTTTACCTTTATTATCTAAATTTTCTTAATCATATATGTAATTAGACTGTGAAAACTACCTTTATTTGTAAATATATGTTAAGACTGTTTACTTGTTAAAATGACAAATTCACATAGTTTAAGTTCGGTCGGGACCAATCGTTATGGACCGCGAGGGGTGCCTAACACCTTCCCCTCAAGGTTATTTCGAGCCCTTACCCTAATCTCTGGTAATGCAAACTAGTTATATGAGTTAATCACTGTAGGTGCCCTAACACACCTTAATTAGTTAGGTGGTGACTCTTTAAAAACCCAATTCCCAAAAGGAAACGAGTTGTTCCCCCATGAATGTCGATACCCGGACTCCGCGAGGAAAAAGGGGGCGTGACAGCATGACGACTCTGCTAGGGATATTTTAGGCTCTTACCATAACAGACTTATATTTGTGAATTAGTCTAAGCATGCTTTGTACCCTTTCCCCTTTATTTGGATTTAACTGCTTATTTATGATTTTTTTATTTTCCTCAAATTAACTTGTCTCTTTGTTTTCTTTTTTCGTAACTGTCTTTCAATTATTTAAATACTGCATTTATCATTTTTTACGTGCAAATACTTGACAACATGCTATTTATTGTTGCATAAATCATGCTCAACATCATATTCCACTCGTACGTAATCAATCCTATAGCAGCGCTTAATGAGTGTTTGCGCTCTTCCTATATATCACTCTTTAAATTCGAAAAGACGTATTTGCGGTAAAACTAGTCGATCAGTGGTGCGTTTGACGGTTCCGTGCCTTTCCCCCTCAAGTTGTTCGCTTGAGGGTCCCAGTCTTGACCTCTATAGCAACCTTACTCTGATTAAGTGTGCATGCATCATGGTTGAACCTAGCTGGGTTAATATGTTGTACGCATAGTAACCCTTTAAGACAAGCCTCATCCAAAGGTCCATCAGGTTTTCCACAATCCCAACGGACGCAATCACGATTGTGTGCATTAATTTAGAGAAATAAGTGCCAATATGCTAATTATTACTATATAAATAAACGAACCTGGAGGGGGAAAGGGCCTAACTATCTCTTGTTTTGCAGAAAATGAGGTACAAAGTTCCCAGATTCGGTATGGTTGGTAGCATACCTCCACTTTTGATAGATTGGTGGAGGGACCTTCCCTCAAGCGACCAAAATCATGTGAAAAGAGTCTTAGGGAATTTGCCATCACTATTGGATCTTTAACCAAACAAAATGCTGATCGAGGACGCCACTCTATTTTGGGATAAGGAAAGGGCCGTGTTCCGCTTTAGGATATAAAGATGACTCCCCTCCTAGAAGAAATAGGAGGATTTGCTGGGTTGCCTTGGGATAGCCCTGGTCTGTTAGCACCTAAAAATCACACCAGTAGAGATTCCTTAAGATGGTGGGGCTGAAGAAAAATGATGATTTAGAGTGCATGAAAAACTCCTATTTACCTTTTGACTTCCTCTATGAAAGATACGGTCACAATAGCTCTTATCGTATTTTTGATGATGAATTCTCAATCACCTCCTTGGGCTGGGTTCATCGTAGGGTCTTCGTGTTCATTGTGTGCTTCTTGGGCATGCTGGTATTCCCAATCCAATGGGATAGAATCCATACTAGGCTGGCCATGGTGGCCAAAACTCTAATGGACGGGATCAAGGGGCAGACATATACTATTGTCCCTATGATCATTGTAGATATGTAGTGGGCCTTGGAGCGCTGTCAGAAGGGATTCAGATTCTTTGAGGGTTGCAGTTTGCTGTTACAAGTCTAGCTGTTAGAACATCTCCAAATGGGTCAATACCGCCAAGAGTTTCCACGAAGGTCATGGAATGACCACATAGCCTTCCATCACCCTTAGAGAATGACTTACATTCCGGACATGATTGGCTCAACCTAAGGATGCTGTAAGATGGGTGCAATTTTTCAACAAGACGACTGAGGACCAGGTTCAGTGGATGTTCGAGTGGTTCCCCATCGACGAGTTCATCATAAGATCCAGAAATGTCCTACATTTGGTGTTGATTGGGTTAAGAGGGATATACCCTTATGCTCCCCTCAAGGTTATGAGACAGGCAGGCAGGAGACAGGTCATACCATGGGTTGCTAAGATGAGTCACTTCATAGCTGATTTCCAGGGTAACGCCATCCCATATAAGAATGAAGCACAACATATGTGGACTTTGAAGATTATTGTATAGAAGGATACTATCTAGCCAGATCAATATCTTGCGGGCTATTCATACTTTTACCCCTCATGGTTGGATGATAATCTATCAGGAGTCTTTGAGCCAAGGGTTGGTCCAGGAAACAGGGTCATAGATAAGTTTTCCGAAGCAGAGGTGAAGTATAACAAGCTGTGCAAAAGAGTTCGAGAGTCTGAAGCTGAGCATATGGCGCAACATAAGGCCGATATGGAAATGATTAACAAGTGGAAAGAAAAAGTTGTTAAATCCAGCAAGAGGCTGGAATATCTGGAGTACAATTTAATGGAATTGGAAGGGAATATAAGGAAGAGGGTCACCAACTTCCAGAACGCTGAAGGAAAGGAAAAAGGCATTTGGCAAGGGCATTCCTACTGCTGAACCTGCGCGAGCTGGGAGAGTTGATCGACAACAGCATCCAGTCTGGAGAGGGTCCTTCTAGGACCAAGTAGATTAGATTTACTTGTTTTCCTTTTAAATGTAATAAGTTCAAGTGCCATTAGTAATATTATCTTATTTAGTTTCATTTTGGGTCGTTCACTTTTGCATTAATGAAATGAGGCAATTATTGGCACTAAATTTCTCCAAATTTATTTTTCGCTAGGCCTACCTTGGGTACAACAAGGTTCCCAAATTAGGACATGAATTTACATTCTCACAATATGTGTTTAAATACCGCAAAACATTTCAGAATCCTTACTGACTTGTTCACTTTTTGTTTTTCTTTATTCTTTATTCCCATCCCCTAAGGTTGGTTCGCACATACTGGCATCACTAACGTATCACACCAGATCTAGAGTCCCTCCACCTCTTCCTTCTCCAAGTAATACAAAGAGAAAAGGGAAAGCTAAAATGGACGACTTAAGTAGTATTCAAAAGGAGAATGTGGAAAATGCAGAAACTTTAGATGATTGGAGTATTCTGACACTAAATGATTTAGTTTTTAGGTTTGAACAAAAGATACTAGAGTTACAGGGAGAGCTTGAGCAGGTTCGCAACTTGGCGAACCTATCCCTCACCCAGAATGTCCCCGATGTCAACCAACAAAACATCAACTTGCCAACTCCAACTATCTCATTTCCAGTCACCTCCAACTCGCCAAATTATCCAAGACTATGACCTAATTTTGACCGCAAACCACCCATACAATACACCGCTATTGCTGAACCCATCGACCAGCTGTATGAAAGGCTGAAAGTCGTTGGATACGTCAGTCCCATTCCCGCTGTGGCAGTAGAAAACCCATCCCAATGGGTCAATGTTACACCCCATGCTTAGAAGCTAAACGAATCGAAAAAAATACGTTTTGTCGAAGTCGACAAGCTGGGATGTTATAACATGTAATTTTGGGGTGAGACTAGGGTGCTTAATATTATAAGGAGTTTATGTTATGAGTTATTTTAGAAGTATGATAGTCATGTATTATGCTTTTAAATCAAGCGAGTTATGGAACAAAAGATGGAAAAGGTCATCAAAAGTTACATTCAAAAATGAGTTGAAACTTAGGTTAAATGTAGCTGAGCTTTTCTCCCAATATACTTTGAATTAGGGGATGATTTACCTACAAAACTGAAGATATATGAGTCTATTTTCTAACACATTAAACCGTTTATTGATATGACATTGGAGTAGAGAGATATTCGCGTTTTTGCAAGACAACGTAGACTGGTAGGTGACAAGTAGGTGCATCACCTACTTGCCAAAAGGAGATGCCTCAATTAAACCTCCTAAAGTCGGACAAGAGGGGACATTTAAAGGCTTATAAACTCATTTAATTCACTCATATTTCAGACCATAAAACCAGAGTTAACCCCTGCAACTCCTCCCCAAAAATCTCACATAAACCCTAGGTTATTTCGGATGTTACGATGTGATTCTAGTGCCGAAAACCCCGGACAGCTTGCTAGTTTCTCTTTCTCCTTCATGTAGCTGCATTGGGGGACTGACATTTTTGATGGAGAAGGACTAGGTTTCTTGGTTCTACTCATTCCAAGGTAAATCTATGCTTCTCCTTCCATTATCTATGCTTGTACGAGTTGTAACTCGACCGTAAAAAGTTGACCTAGCAAGTTTCGAATGAGTGGTATGCTGTTTGTTTTTGCATCACTACTGGCTGGTTGTGAACTTATTTTTAAGTTGAATTGATGGCTGGTTTATAGGATAAGAGGCTTAATTATGTATTGTTGGTTGTGTTGCCTATTTTGAAAGAAAAGACAAGTCGATCCATGTTAGTAAACCGAAATATCAGTTTTGAGTTTTGAGTTGGGTTGTCCATTTTGCTATAGTTTTTATGGAATTTGGGAGGATAAAGAGTATGGAGAAATACCACATAATGGCAGGGCGGTTGGCTGGTCGTTCGTTGTTATATTTTTTTAGGTTGTTGGACACTACTTTGGTTGTTGTTTTATGTATGAAGTGATTAGGGTATGTAGGCCGTTTTGTGGTATATTGTGATGGAGATAAAGTTGGAACATGATGCATACATGTTGTTATTGTTTTGTTCTTGCTGTTGGTATATGGTATTGGAGGAGGGCCTTGTTACAGGGGAGATGTTGCTTGAATTTACGTAAATGAGCTACTAGTTTAAGTTGCGGGCTTAGCCTTTACTCAGCACTGATTTTGAATCTCCTTAAGCTGTTGTAGATTAAATTGAGTTGTTTGAAGAATTGTTTAGAAGGCATTAAGGAATCAACGGAGTTAAGGTATGTTAATGCACTTCTTTCTTTCTTTTGGCATGATCTAAAATGAAACGAACATAAACGATATGCTATTTCATAACGGATCTACACCTAGCAACTAAGGTTGTCCATATTGTTCTTTACTTATAAAGTTATTTTAAGAAAGTGTGTATGATCCTTGAATATTACTGAGGTTTATATTGAGGGTATGGATGTCTATAATGTTAATCGAAGATGCAATGACCTTAAGTCACTCCAAAAGGTTTAGAACGTGATTCCATGAGTCTAGCATGGATTAGATATATTATCTATTTTACTCTACCGAGCTGCGTTATAGTCGGCCGGGTATTTCACCTATTGTGCAACCACTGATCAGTTGGGTTTACTGAGCTCCACGTGGCCGGGTATGATTCTACCGATCTTTATGATGGCCGGGTACATTTTTACCAAGTCCTCTTTAAGGCAGGGTACGATATGATGATGATGATGCCCACTGTCACACCTCCTTTTCCCGCACCCGAGGGGGCGCAAGGGAGTTTTTCCAATTAAAGGACAATCGAGACGGGATTGGTTTAATTATTTCAGAGTCGCCACTTGGGAGATTTAGGGTGTCCCAAGTCACCAATTTTAATCCCGAATCGAGGAAAAAGAATGACTCCATATTACAGTCTGCGTACCAGAAACCCGGATAAGGAATTCTGTTAACCCGGGAGAAGGTGTTAGGCATTCCCGAGTTCCGTGGTTCTAGCACGGTCGCTCAACTGTTATATTCGGCTTATTTTTCTGATTTTTAATACAATTATGAGCCATGTGCAAATTTTATCTTTTACCGCTTTATTATCATTATTTTTTAGGAATGTGAACATCGCTTAAAACATATCTTTGGACTGTGTCACATGAAATGCACCCACAATCCGCAACATATTTTATTTGATGTTTTAGGATTTGGATTTGGGTCGCATGAAATGCACACCCGAGTTTAGGGAGATAACATTATTAAAGGCGCGCCTAAAGCAACTAGCGCATTATTATTTTTTGGTAGGGCCGCGAAATTTGCTAAACGGCCCGTCCCAGAATCTAAGTATTTAATACACATATTTTGTGAAGGCTCCGCAATCTGTACATTTTTATTTTTTTGGCGAAGCTAGTCTCGTTTTTTTTTGTTTATTTATTTATTTATTTTAGAAAAAAAAAGAGAGACAAGGCTAAAATAACTACATTTTGTTTTGCTACTTTGCGAGGTCATGGGTTGTAGATTAAACTTATTTGATGAAATGAATATTTTTCAGTGGGATTAAAATTACTCCTACGATTTTAACATTACTACTATACGTACAAACAACTCTTAAGACAAGCATGTAGATAACAATAATCTTAATATGAAGAAACAAAATGCGGAATGGCTACTTAAAATAATGAAACAAAGGAAGAGACATTCAACAAATCCGATACACAAACAGTGCATAGGAAATCCATATCATTTCATTCCATTTAAGCAAATATAACAAGTTTGGAAATGTATATGCACCTGTTTGAAGCAAGAACAACAACCAAACTGTCTCGACAACTATCAGAAACCTCTCCAATGACGGAACCTCGATGTCGAACTCAACGATATCAGACCAGAAGCCACGAGCACAACCCGACGACGACCTCAGACGGTCTGCGCGACGATAACGAAGAAACAGCGGCAGCTGGGCATGCTAACGCTAATGGCGTTACTGCTGGTTCGTGGCTGGGGTGAGGAGGAGGCCTGGGGTTCGACTGGATGGGTTGTTGTCGTTGGTCGTGGTCGCGGTGAAAGGTGACGGACTGGGCTGGAGGTTGACGACGAGGGGTGGAAGCTGTTGGTCGCGATGTTGGGTTGTTGTCGTTGGTCGTGGTCGAAGGTGACGGACTGGGCTGGAGTTTGACGACGAGGGGGGGGGAGCTGTTGGTCGTGGTGTTGGGTTGTGACGGAGTGGTGTTTGGTCGTTGGTTATGGTGGTTATGGGTGGAGGTGACGGGGAGGGGTCAGCTGGGGAAGGTTTTGGAGGTGGAAGGAGGGTGGTCGTTTGGTGGTGGCTGAAGGGTCGTTTGGGTGGTTTACCGGAGGGGTCGTGACGGAGGTGTTCGAGCGTGGGGGGGGGGGGGCTGGCTCCTAGGGCTTTCTCTTCTTCTTCTTTTTGAAGAAGAAGATGAACAGTGCTCGAAAATTTTTCCCGTTTTTTCTCTTTTTTCTGACCAAAAATCCAAAGTCCTCCTCTTTCAAAGTTTTGTCCGTGTATTTGTATAGTCTTTGCCCAGAAAAAATGAGCCCCACGCGTGGTGGGGTTCGAGGCTTATGTTCCCCACGCGCGGTGGGGTTCCCCATGTGTCCTGGACACGGTTTATTATGGGCTAGGTCCGAAATTAGGCCTAAAACCGGGTAGTTTGAACCCGAATATTATTCTTTTGCCCGGACCCGAGAAATAGGAAAACGTTGCTTAACTAGTCCTATGTAAGCAAAATAACTACCAAAAATAAGACTAGTATTCAAACAAAACTATATATTTTTTAAATATTTTTTCAAGATTTAAAATAGCTACAAAATATTAATAAAACTATTTTTGTAATTTTTGTTTTTTTAAATATTAAGATAAAATTTGAAGTAATGATTTTTTGTATTTTTCAAAGTTAAAATGACTATAGAATATTAATAAAACTATTTTTTTGTAATTTTCGTTCTTTAATAAAGACAAAAATATGAAGTAATATTTTTGTATTTTTCAAAATTATAATGACTGCAAACATTAATAGAACTATATATTTTAGTAATTTTTGAATTTATATAAAGTACCAAAATAAAGTACAATTTTTGTATTTTTCAAAATTATAATGTCTGCAAACATTAATAGAACTATATTTTTTTGTAATTTTCGAATTTATATAAAGTACCAAAATAAAGTACAATTTTTTTGTATTTTTTCCACGTTTATGAGAAATGCATAAACTAAAATTTATATATGTATTTTTTGTGATTTTTTCTTTTTGCAACGAAATAAAGTAAAAATAGTTAAAATGGCTATATTAGACCCAATTTCACATATTCACGCTAAAAATGTGAAAAATCTCGGGGAGGGTCAAAAATCACGTGCTTACAGCTGCCCCTCTTTGACTGGAAACACGAAGAGTTTTCCGACAAAGAACGACTAGACGTGTTTTTGACCCGACCATTACTTGGACGGACTACACTTAAGGAAAGGGAGGGAATGTGACCGAGCCCTGGTATCTGAGCTGCCTACATATCCTTGGTTATACAGGAATCAGGCCACGTGTAGTTCGGAAATGAGAGAGATAGTGAAGTGTACCGAGGTGAAGAGCCGATCGAGGTGCCGTTCCGTTGAGGTTCCGGTCCGCGGTCCTGTCGTTACAACAAAAATGAAAACTGAAAAAGACTAACTAAGCCTATCAACTACTAGTTACAGGGATTCCTATCTGTAAGTCTTCTGAAACTTGGTCTTGAGTCTTGAATGGTGCTTCATACAGACTTCAGGTTTGGACCTTGATACAGCTAGTTGTAGGTGCTAGTTCTTTGAGCGGACCACATCTGTTCTCTACTTCCGTACCTTGGGTTCTTTATCCCTCTTGTTTTCTTGTTGTCTTTTCTTGACCAGCCTTTTGTGAATGCTGGGGATTTTATTGCTTCCTGCTGGAGATTCCTGTTGTATTCCTCTGCTTCATTGATTCTAAGTGTGCTCCTTTCTCATATGAGCGGGCTTTTGACTTCAATACTTCAATTGTATTCCCTTATTCTCCAGGTGGGTGCCTGATTTCTATTTTCTTTGTCCTTGTTCTCCATGTGGACGCCTGATTTCTTCCTTCCTTTGTCCTTATTCTCCAGGTGGACGCCTGATTACTTCTTTTCTTTGTCCTTGTTCTCCAGGTGGATGCCTGATTTCTATTTTTCTTTGTCCTTGTTCTCCAGGTGGACGCCTGATTTCTATTTTTCTTTGTCCTTGTTCTCCAGGTGGATGCCTGATTTCTATTTTTCTTTGTCCTTGTTCTCCAGGTGGACGCCTGATTTGTATTTTTCTTCGACATACAACAAACTCCGTTCTACAGGCGGGTCTCCTATTGGTAAGATTAAACTTAGGAAGTGCGTCTCCTATGGTGAAACTAAACTGAGGAAGTGCGTCTCCTATTGGTAATGACATGCCTGCATTTATACTTGTGGGCGACCTAGAATATGGAATGAACAGACAAAATGTATTCCCTCATTATACTGGTGGGCGACCTAGAACTGAAATGTATTCCCGCATTATACTGGTGGGTGACCTAGAACTTAAAAGTATTCCCGCATTTTACTGGTGGGCGACCTAGAACTTAAATGTATTCCCGCATTTTACTGGTGGGCGACCTAGAACTTAAATGTATTCCCGCATTTTACTGGTGGGCGACCTAGAACTTAAATGTATTCCCGCATTATACTGGTGGGCGACCTAGAACTTAAAAGTATTCCCGCATTTTACTGGTGGGCGACCTAGAACTTAAATGTATTCCCGCATTATACTGGTGGGCGACCTAGAACTTAAATGTATTCCCGCATTATACTGGTGGGCGACCTAGAACTTAAAAGTATTCCCGCATTTTACTGGTGGGCGACCTAGAACTTAAAAGTATTCCCGCATTTTACTGGTGGGCGACCTAGAACTTAAAAGTATTCCCGCATTTTACTGGTGGGCGACCTAGAACTTAAAAGTATTCCCGCATTTTACTGGTGGGCGACCTAGAACTTAAAAGTATTCCCGCATTTTACTGGTGGGCGACCTAGAACTTAAAAGTATTCCCGCATTTTACTGGTGGGCGACCTAGAACTTAAAAGTATTCCCGCATTTTACTGGTGGGCGACCTAGAACTTAAAAGTATTCCCGCATTTTACTGGTGGGCGACCTAGAACTTAAAAGTATTCCCGCATTTTACTGGTGGGCGACCTAGAACTTAAAAGTATTCCCGCATTTTACTGGTGGGCGACCTAGAACTTAAAAGTATTCCCGCATTTTACTGGTGGGCGACCTAGAACTTAAATGTATTCCCGCATTTTACTGGTGGGCGACCTAGAACTTAAAAGTATTCCCGCATTATACTGGTGGGCGACCTAGAACTTAAATGTATTCCCGCATTTTACTGGTGGGCGACCTAGAACTTAAATGTATTCCCGCATTTTACTGGTGGGCGACCTAGAACTTAAAAGTATTCCCGCATTTTACTGGTGGGCGACCTAGAACTTAAACGTATTCCCGCATTTTACTGGTGGGCGACCTAGAACTGAAATGTATTCCCGCATTATACTGGTGGGTGACCTAGAACTTAAAAGTATTCCCGCATTTTACTGGTGGGCGACCTAGAACTTAAACGTATTCCCGCATTTTACTGGTGGGCGACCTAGAACTTAAAAGTATTCCCGCATTTTACTGGTGGGCGACCTAGAACTTAAAAGTATTCCCGCATTTTACTGGTGGGCGACCTAGAACTTAAAAGTATTCTCGCATTATACTGGTGGGCGACCTAGAACTTAAAAGTATTTGAAATTGTTTCCCCGTTCTTCCGAGAAAATTTCGACAATCGGTAGAAAGTTTTCTGCCCCGGTTTTTGGTGACTTCCCTGGCGTTGCATCTTGCTGCCATCATCAATCCTTTGTTTTCCTGCAGCAGACAAAAGGATTTAATTAGTTTTCATCGTGGTGGTAGAGGGTGCCTTTCGGGCGGATGATTTTTCCTTTCTTCTCTTTTTCTTGCTCTATGTCCCCATAATTGATTAGTGGGCAGAGTTGCCTGCTGGGGGTCTCTAGCCTGCTGGGGATTGGCTTTCAATTAATCCCCTTTTCTGCTTTCTCTTTAAGCACATGCTGTGGGAGTCTGCTTTTAACTCCCGACACCACTCCCTTTAGGAGCTTACTTCCTCCAAAATTGCCGGGCACGATCACTGCATTGCCTGGGATCGGCTTTTAAGACTGTTTGTACTATCCTGCATTGGATGAATTCCCTTCCGGTTTCTAGTAGTAAGCTTTGAAAAATCCTTTCAAGACAAATTTTAGGAAAAGAAATAAAAGATAGAAAAAGGAGAAAGTCTTTCTGAACCAATATTTGGTGGGAGAAGAAACTCAAAAGAACTTATCTGGAGGACCTGACTGGTCCCCGTGATCATGACGTGCATCACAGATTCCCGACCCAGTCTATTTGTACCAATGGGTTTTCCCGATGGTCTGATTTGCTGGGGATGATAAAGGAGTGTCCATTTCGTTTCGAATGTGGTAGCTTTTGTTGATCTGTCTTGTCGCCTCATAGTGCCCTTCGAGGGGTTTTCACTAATGAGACTCTCTCTTTTCTCTCATCTCCCGGCGCCTTATGGTGCCTGTGAAGGTTTTCACCAATAAGACTCTCTCATTTCATATCCCTCATCTTACGTCGCCTCTCGGTGCCTGTGAAGGTTTTCACCGATAAGACTCTCTCATTTTATTTCTTTCGAGGAATCTGGGTGTTGTAGATATGACCCTCTCTTCTGAGGATTCCTTTGACCATCAATTCATTCCCAGTCTTACGATCCTCTTCTTTGCTGGGGATCGGTGTATTATTCTCGGCCTCATTTGCCTGACTCGACATCTCTTGACCATTGATCGGGAGGTCTTTTGGACGTTGATGTTGGTTTTGGTGTGGAGTTAAAGAAGGGCTATAAAAATGAAAATAATTTGATGGGTGATGTGCTACAACTTTTGGAATCAAACCTTTGTTGGAACTTAAAACATAACCTCTGCCCCAGTTTTCTTGCTTGGGGAATTTATTTTTTTACACTTATGTTGCGCTATGTGCGTTACGCACACTGTGCCTATTATGCACATTATGGACATTATGCATCCTATATTCACTATGATGCACACTATGACCGAGCCGTGAGGCGCCTACGTATCCTCTTTGAGGAATCAGGTCAAACGTAGTTCCCACGGTTTTGTATTTCTTATGATTTTATCTTCTTTTTTTTCTTTTCTTTCTCCTTCATTTTTTTTCTCTTTTCTTTTTTTTTCATGTCTTTTCCATTAGTGATTCCAAAAGAGGGGTATGAAAGAATTACTTAAGGCTCAAAGGGGGAAGCAATGGTTAAAAGTGTTTGGATAGAAGAAAGAATTGCCTCCGTCATCTCATTATCCAATAAATGCCAAATACAAACAAATAAACCAAAATTGCCATAATTAAAGAAATTACGCATAATATCTCTTGACTGCATCGGAATTGATAGCCATGTCGACACATCTCCCCTCGACATCTGTCAAACACAAAGTACCATTGGTCAATACTCTGGTCACGATATAAGGCCCTTGCCAATTTGGGGCGAATTTGCCTTTTGCCTCGACCTGATGTGGGAGGATCTTCTTCAATACCTGCTGCTCTACTTCAAACTTCCTGGGGCGCACCTTCTTATTATATGTTCTTGCCATTCTCTTCTGGTATAGCTGACCATGACACACTGCTGCCAATCTTTTCTCATCTATCAGGCTCAACTGTTCCAATCGAGCTTTGACCCATTAATCATCATTAATCCCGGCTTCAGCGACAATTCGGAGGGACGGAATTTCGACCTCCGCTGGTATTACGGCCTCAGTTCCATACACCAACAAATAAGGAGTTGTGCCTATGGAAGTTCGGACGGTAGTGCGGTAACCCAACAAAGCAAAGGGTAATCTCTCGTGCCATTGTCTGGACCCTTCCACCATTTTTCGCAGTATCTTCTTGATATTCTTATTGGCTGCTTCGACTGCTCCATTCGCCTTGGGACGATATGGGGTGGAATTGCGGTGTGTAATCTTGAATTGTTGGCATACCTCTCTCATCAAGCTGCTATTAAGATTCGCACCGTTATCCGTGATGATCACTTTTGGGATCCCAAATCTGCAGATGATATGGGAGTGAACAAAGTCCACCACTGCCTTCTTGGTTACTGATTTGAAGGTTTTAGCCTCAACCCATTTGGTGAAGTAATCAATGGTCACTAGGATGAACCTATGACCGTTGGATGCTGCCGGCTCGATGGGCCCAATGACATCCATGCCCCATGCCACAAACGGCCAGGGTGCTGACATCGTATGTAACTCTGTTGGCGGAGAATGAATCAAATCTCCATGTATCTGGCACTGATGGCATTTCCTCACGAAAGTGATACAGTCGTGTTCCATGGTGAGCCAATAACACCCTGTTCGAAGGATCTTTCTTGCCAATACATATCCGCTCATGTGTGGCCCACAAACTCCAGCATGTACCTCTGCCATAACCGTCGTTGCTTGACTGGCATCTATGCATCTCAACAATCCCAAATCCGGGGTTCTTTTGTACAATACTCCTCCACTGAGGAAGAAACCATTCGACAAACGCCGAAGGGCTCTTTTTTGGTCTCTAGAGGCATGTTCTGGATATATCCCCATTCTGAGGTATTCCTTGATATCATGAAACCAGGGTTCGCCATCTGCTTCTTCTTCTATGGCATTGCAGTAAGCGTGCTGATCACGGACCTGGATGTGTAGAGGATCAACATACATTTTGTCAGGGTGGTGCAGCATTGATGCTAAGGTGGCCAAGGCATCCGCAACCTCATTGTGAACTCTCGGGATGTGTTTGAACTTCACCGATCGAAATTGCTTGCTCAGATCATGCAAGCATTGTCGGTATGGTATGAGCTTTAGGTCTCGTGTTTCCCATTCACCCTGAATTTGATGTACCAAGAGGTCCGAGTCTCCCAAGACCAAGACGTCTTGGACATCCATGTCAGCAGCCAAGCGCAGACCCAGAATGCAAGCCTCATACTCGGCCATATTGTTGGTGCAATAGAAGCGTAGTTGAGCCGTAACAGGATAATGCCGTCCTGTTTCAGAAATGAGTACTGCTCCTATTCCAACCCCTTTCGCGTTTGCAGCTCCATCGAAGAAAAGCTTCCAACCCGGTTCCTCAGGCAATTCCAACTCATTTGTATGCATTACCTCTTCGTCAGGAAAATACGTTCTTAAGGGCTCGTATTTTTCATCAACGGGATTCTCTGCCAAATGGTCTGCCAGCGCCTGGGCTTTCATGGCCGTCCTCGTTACATAGACGATATCAAACTCTGTGAGCAGAATTTGCCATTTTGCCAACCTTCCCGTGGGCATAGGTTTCTGAAAGATATACTTCAATGGGTCCAAACGGGATATGAGATAAGTAGTATACGAAGACAGGTAGTGTTTCAACTTCTGAGCTACCCAAGTTAGGGCGCAACATGTTTTCTCGAGTTGAGTGTACTTGACCTCATGTACTGTGAATTTCTTGCTAAGATAGTAGATGGCTTGCTCCTTCCTTCCTGTGTCATCATGTTGCCCCAATACACAACCAAATGAATTTTCCAAGACCGTCAGGTAAAGAATTAGGGGCTTCCCGGGCTTAGGCGGGACCAATACGGGTGGATTAGACAGATACCCTTTGATTTGGTCGAAAGCCTCCTGACACTCTGCCGTCCAACCTACCGCAGCATCCTTTCTCAGCAGCCGAAATATGGGCTCACAAGTTGCTGTGAGTTGAGCGATGAACCTGCTGATGTAATTGAGTCTACCCAGCAAACTCATTACCTCTGTTTTGTTCCTTGGCGGTGGCAAATCTCGGATGGATTCAATTTTGGATGGGTCTAACTCAATCCCCCGTCGACTGACGATGAATCCTAGCAACTTTCCTGATGGAACCCCGAATGCGCATTTGGCCGGGTTAAGCTTGATATCATACCTCCGGAGTCTTTGGAAAAATCTCCTTAGGTCTGCCACATGGTCCTCCTGACGCCAAGATTTGATGATCACATCATCGACGTACACCTCTATTTCTTTGTGTATCATGTCATGAAACACAGCAGTCATTGCTCGCATGTACGTTGCCCCGGCGTTCTTTAACCCGAACGGCATTACCCGATAGCAGTAGGTTCCCCATGGCGTAATAAACGCTGTCTTCTCAGCATCCTCTTCGTCCATTAGGATCTGATGATAACCCGCATAGCAATCCACAAAGGATCCGATCTCGCGCCCAGCGCAATTATCGATCAGGATATGAATGTTGGGTAGCGGAAAATTGTCCTTGGGACTTGCTTTGTTGAGGTTGCGGTAGTCGACACATACCCTGATTTTTCCATCCTTCTTAGGGACTGGTACCACATTGGCCAACCACTCGGGATATCGAGTGACCCGAATGACCTTTGCCTGCAACTGCTTAATCACCTCTTCTTTGATTTTTACACTCATTTCTGTTTTAAATTTCCTTAGTTTTTGCTTGACCGGAGGGTATGCCGGGTCAGTGGGCAATTTGTGAACCACTAAATTTGTGCTTAATCCAGGCATATCGTCATAGGACCATGCAAAAACATCTTTGAATTCCATGAGGGTTCTGATCAATTCTTCCCTGACATTCGGCTCAATGTGGATGCTGATTTTGGTTTCTTGGACGTTATCAGCGTCTCCTAGGTTTACAGCCTCAGTGTCATTTAGGTTAGGCTTGGGTTTTTCTTCAAATTGGCATAATTCTCGGTTTATCTCTTCGAAGGCTTCACCTTCATCACATTCAGATTCATCATCACAAACGACCTCTTGCATCATTGAGTCAGATTCAGATTGATTTATTAGACTAGGTCGAAGATCCGCTGTGCATGCCATGTCATTAGAACCAGTAAAAAGAGTACTGTTCAGAAAGAAAAAGAACAAAACAAAAATTAAAATGGGACAAAAGAAAAGAACTTCATTAACTTGCGGGATAAAAGGGTTCACACTTTTACAAAACGAAAGTAAAATTTGGATTACACCCTTGAATAATCCGGACAAAACAAAACACACAAAACATAAATCAAAGCCTACTACCAAGACTCCCCTCGGACAGGAAGAGGAGTAACCGTCCAATTGTTGGTCTTGGCCTCAGGCCCCACAAACTGTATCTCTGCTCTGCTGGACCCTTCTCCAGCCTCCACCACACTGACATCCGTGAATAGCCTTTCAAAACTCTGATTCAGGTCTTCATTTATACCGATCAAAGGTCCTAGAATCTTTGAGACCGGTGACCCCTTGGCACTTGCTTTAACAAAAGACCTTGAGAGGCGTGGCACCGGTTTAGGCAGAAACCAGACCCTCTTCTTCATTTTTCGCGCTTGCTTCCTATCTGCTGCGGTTGGTTTGAACCCCAATCCAAAATTTTCCAGATTTTTAGGAAGGGAGACAGGTTGGACAATCCCTTGAAGCTCGACTCCCAGGCCTTTTCCCGGCACAAATCCATTACCCAGCATTTCTGAGACCATCATGACTGTTGCGGCAGCTACCCTAGGGTGCGGGATGATTTCTCCTTCAGAAATTTTGTTGGCCGACCCTGTATCGAAAATCTGGTAGACCCAAGGACCTTTGTCATCAGCGGTCTCTATGAAAGGTACAATGGTTCCGCCCATGGTGCACGTTGTATCCTCGCCGTGTAACACGACCTCTTGTCTTTCCCACTCGAACTTCACCATCTGATGTAGGGTGGAAGGCACCGCTTTGGCTGCATGAATCCATGGTCGACCTAACAGCAGGTTGTAAGATACCGTGGCGTCTAATACCTGGAATTCCATGGTAAACAGGACCGGACCGATGGTCAGTTCAAGTACAACATCCCCTACAGTGGCTGTTCCGTTTCCGTCAAACCCCCGGACACAGATGCTATTCTTCCGGATTCTTCCGCGGTCGATCTTTAACTGGTCCAGAGTGGATAATGGACAAATATTGGCGCTTGAGCCGTTATCCACCAATACTCGAGTTACCACCGAGTCTTCACATTTGACGGCTAGGTATAGAGCTTTATTGTGCTCCGTACCTTCCACCGGCAGGTCATCATCTGAGAATGTTACCCTGTTCACCTCGAAAATCTTGCTGGCAATGGTTTCCAGGTGGTTTACAGAAATCTCACTGGGTACATGAGCTTCGTTCAATATCTTCAGCAGGGCCCGACGATGCTCCTCAGAATGGATCAGTAACGACAACAGTGAGATCTGGGCCGGTGTTTTTCTCAGCTGTTCGACCACAGAATAGTCCTGTACTTTCATCTTCCTCAGGAACTCTTCAGCCTCTTCTTCGGACACAGGTTTCTTGGTTGCAACTGGGTTGGTTCTTCTTAGCTCCACCGGAGCAAAACATCGACCTGATCGAGTCAGCCCTTGCGCTTCACAACTGACTTCTTCCACCTGTTTTCCTTTGTACATCACCACCGCCTTTTCATATTTCCAAGGCACAGCCCTGCTGTCAATCATCGGCAGCTGGACCACAGGCTTTATGGTCACCCGTTCTCTACATACCCCTTTCAACACGACCGCCGGTGTGGGCGGGATCCCTGGTATTACCAACTTGCTTGGCTCGGGTTTGCTTGTTATGGCGGACGGGCTCTTTCCCAATATCACTACCGGCTTGACGCCTTCTCCCTGCGACTGTACACTCGTTCCTCCACTGGTTGAGACTTCTTTCGGGGCGGCTTGGATCATCATCACTGTTTGTGAGGGTTTTCTCAATTCTCCTCCCTCACACACCAACTCAATCATGTGAGTTTCGTGGTGCGCTGGCAGTGGGTTTTGGTTGATGTTAGGAGCCTCCGGTGTCTGGACCTCGATCTTATTGGTGTCAATAAGATCCTGTATGGCATGCCTTAATTTCCAGCACTTCTCGGTATCATGCCCGAGCATCCCTGAACAGTATTCACAACTGATTGATCGATCCAAGTTCTGAGGTGGGGGATTTGGTTCTCGAGTCTGGACAGGACTAACCAAACCCAATTGCCTCAGCTTGTGGAACAAAGCGGTGTAGGTTTCTCCCAACTCCGTGAAAGTTCTCTGCTTCCGCAACCTGTCATTCCTAGCATCTGGATTTCCCCGGAAGCCTGCCCCTGAAGGGTTTCTATACGCCCTCGGTGGAGGATAGGTGTTTTGTGGTGGTGCATATATGTTCTGGGGAGCCGGCGCGCGCCATTGTGGGCGAACCGGAGGCTGAGTGTATGCTTGGGCCTGGTGTACGGAACAATGTGGTTCTCGAGGCGGATAGAAATTTTGTGGTGGGTTGTATGGGTAGTTTGACCTGTGAGGTCTGGGTTGGTTGTAGTGCGGCCTGCCAGCCCTGGACCAACTGCCTGCCTCGATCGTGGCAACCTCTTCTTTCTTTCTTCTCAGCGCACCTCCCGTGCCGCTTTGAATAGCCTGGGTTGTGGCTTTGAGTGCCGAATAGTTCAAGATTTTGTCAGACCTCAGACCCTCTTCTATCATGACCCCTATCTTGACCACCTCGTTGAAAGATTTTCCAACTGTTGTCACCAAGTGACCAAAGTAGGTTGGATCCAGTGTCTGCAAGAAATAGTCCACCATCTCTCCCTCTCTCATGGGAGGATCGACTCTAGCTGCTTGTTCTCTCCAGCGGAACCCGAACTCGCGAAAACTTTCCCCGGGTTTCTTCCCAGTTCTCAATAATGTGAGACGGTCAGGGACTATCTCGAGATTGTACTGGAAATGACCTGCAAAAGCCTGCGCCAGATCATCCCACGTGTACCACCTGCTGGAATCCTGCCTGGTATACCATTCTAGTGCAGATCCGCTCAGACTTTGGCCGAAATAAGCTATCAGCAGCTCATCCTTGCCGCCTGCCCCCCTCATTTTGCTACAGAATCCCCGCAAATGTGCCATGGGATCACCGTGCCCTTCATATAAATCAAACTTAGGCATCTTGAACCCAGCCGGGAGTTGGACGTCTGGGAAAGGGCACAGATCTTTGTATGCTACGCTGACTTGATTGCCCAGCCCGTGCAAGTTCCTGAAGGACTGCTCCAGGCTTTTGAACTTTCTCAATACTTCATCCTGTTCAGGGGCCTTAGCCGGCTTCTCAATCTCTGCCGGCACTTCCAAATGTGGATTGTAAGCCTGTGGTTCGGGGGCATGAAACGTAGGCTCGGGGGGGTAGTATTGTGTATCGTGAGCCTGAAACAATGGCTCACTGGTCGTTCTTTGCAAAGGGGCTGATGTTGGTCCCACAAAAATGGGAATATTGGGTGTTGGGAGAGGTTGATGGGGTGGTGGAGCTTGGGAATCATGAGGGCTTCTTTCTTGATGATAAAGGGGATTTGGGCGGCTTGTGGAAGGGCCAGAGTGAGGGTATTCCGGCATGTGCCCCAGTGTTTCAGGGCTCTTTTGTGTTTTGGCTATGGCTAGCTGCATTGCATTCATCTCTAGTCCCATCCTTTCAATCTTTTCCATCGCTTCTTTTAGCAACTGGCTCATCGGCCTCTCTTCCTCATTACTATTCTCTGAAGTAGTCATGCTGGTTGCTATCGGTCCCTTGGATCTGGTTTGATAGGAGTGTGCTGCCAGAGTTCTTTAACAACTTTTTTGTTTGATTCAGACAACAACAAACTTTGTTAGCGTTAGAGTTTAACAGATTTGATCATAACACATAGAGGATGCAATGCACCTAGGCAGTTAATCGTTTCTACATGCTTTGCTTCAAACAACATGCGTCATCCCGGTTTGCTCATTCGTCCCCTTTTAAAGTACTTTGGGAAACCCTGTGTTTTATTTTATTTTGTATTTTCTTTTCTTTCTTTATTAAAAGCGGTCGAATCTTATGGGGATTGCCTACGTATCACGTCCCCGCGTGAATCAGACCAGGCGTAGTTCTGCCTTAAAGTAAAGAAACACAAAATTCTTGTGAAATCGTTAAATTCATTCTCAAAATTTTGCTATTACAAATTACTTCAAGCAAGGAATAGCAATAGTACAGACTCCACAGTTCTTAACCCGTTTTGACTAAAAGAAAAGAAAACAACATATGGAAAAGCAACAAAGCCAAATAAACAAGACTCAACCAAAGATTAATTTTCCAACTTAGGGGCCCGCGAGGCATCATTCGGCCTTTCCGCGGCCCTTGGTGTGAGGTCCCTCTGCAGGCTTTTCAACTCATTCATGATTCGGTGGACGCAACCCATGATGGAAACAAGGAGGGTCTTCCGAGGCATTTGCTCGCATGCCAGGCATCTCATGTAGATGTAATGCCCAATCTCGTCGATCCTTCCTCGAATGTTGTCCCTTTCTGCGAACAAATGCCTTATCTGTCGGTTCTTCAATCCCAGTGTTTGCGCATTGTTGGCAAGCTGATCCTGGAACATCTCCATTTGTCTTTCCATTCTTGTCATTGCATCGTAACATCGCCTTCTGTCGGCTTGGGCATCTCGTGCTTGTTTGACGATCCGATCATGTAGAGTGGAGTTTGTCTCCCTTAATATTCCGACGCTCATTTCATAATCCCTTATGACCTGTTGCAAACGCTGCTTCCGGGCCATTGTGTACCTTGTCCATCTGACCTTCATCCTTGCTATGCAAGCTTCTGATTGTTCTAATTCTTCTTGGCTCTGGATGACCTGACTTCTCAAACTTGCTATCAATCTTTCGTCAGAGCGACGCTTCTGTCGGTCAACGTTACTCTTACTGGCTTGGCGAAGGCGGGCCTTCAAGGTTTGGTTTTCTTGGGCTAGCTTGTTTCTTTCAGCCTGCTCCGAGGCGACTTGCACATTGTTCTCAAATACAAGCCTTTCGACTTGTTGCTTTAGCTTCCCGATTTCCACCTGGTAACCTTCCTCCCTTTTTAACCATCCCCATTGCTCTTGTGAATCATCTGTGAAGTGTTGGACGTGTGCCCTTTTAGCAGGTCTTTGCCGAATCTGAAACCTTCTTTCGAACCAAGCATCGTACTTTGGGTCTACCTCACCTTTAGCTAGTTCTCGCACCATGGTCTTGGGCTCCAAGAATCTACATTCATGCCACAGTTTTCTAATCTTCCCCTCGGGGAATATGACTCCCGGGCTTAATTCCAAGGCATGCTTGCTCAGATCTTCATCAGTAGGGACTACTTGAAACCTGCCCAGTTGTCGTAATACCCGATGAGGGGCATATGGCTGGATGCTGCGAAGCCCCATTAAGAGAACATGACATTCTTCAGCCGACATGTAGATCACCTCAGTATCAGTCAACCAACCGAATGCCCATTCAATTTGGTCGGCTGTTGTTGACCTTAACCGTGTAAACCACGCTTCGACACCTTCAGGAAATCTGGCGCCTGTCATGCGCTTCTTGAATCCGCTGATACAATTCCTCTCGGTCAACCCGTGGTTCATGTATCCTACTCGGTGATGGAGATGTTCCTGCATCCATAGCTGAAGTAACAGGTTGCAACCTTGGAAGAACTTGCCTCCTTCTCGGCATATAGTCAGAGCCCGGTAGATTTCGGACAAAATCAAAGGAACCACAGTACTATTGGTTCTTTTGATTGCCACGTCGGCCATCCCTACCAGACCTATCTCTATCTTTTTATCCTTCCTTGGACAGACCATGACTCCCAAGAATGCTGTGATAAAAGCCAAAGTACGTCTTGCTTCCCATTTGTTTCTGTTCCCGCCGTGAGTTAGCCCAAGGTTCGGTTCCTCGAAACCCTGCGGGGTTCCGTACCGCTGATACAAGAAATGGAGATCACAATATCCTCTCGATAAATTGTCATGTTGTACCTTCCGACTAATGCTTAGTAGATCCAGAAACGCATGCGGAGACACTGGCCTTGGCGAAAGCAAATATTGCCCTCTTAACCTCTCATTCAATCCCGCATATCCGGCGACTTCCTCAAGTGTTGGTGAAAGTTCAAAGTCAACAAAACGGAATACATTGCGGGTTGGGTCCCAAAATGGTATTAGAGCTTCAAGAATATCTGTCCTTGGCCTAACGCCCAACAAATTTACAAAACCTCCCAATATTCTTCCTACTACCTCTTTGCTATTGGCTTCCAAATCATTCCACCACATGTGGAGTTGTAGGGGGACCTCGCTGAGGGCCGAGAATGGTTCATTTTGCTCTGTGCTCATCCTGCACATTTATTAAGGTGACCTTTTAGGCGAAAACAGAAACCTTTATTTTGACTCTAAACAAAAATCTTGGAAAACCAAACAAACAATATATGTATTTATATACATGTGTGTACATATATGCTTTATGGTATATCATTATTGGTAAAATGAAAAAGGGAGTTGGACCCGATGAGGGTTGCCTACGTATCTCACATCCGGTGAGAATCAAACCGACGTAGTTCGGGTTATAAACTAACTAGCTTATTATTTTATTTTATTTATTTTTTTCTCTTTTTTTTTGAAAATAGAGTAAAATAAAATAAAAACTCACTCCTCATTCCCAGCTTGCCATTTGTTTTTTTTCTCTTTTCCTTTTTCCTTTCTTTTTCCTTTCTTTTTTCATTCTTTTTTCATTCTCTTTTTCATTCTCTTTTTCGTTTCCTTTTTTTTCTCTTTGTTGTGGTCGAATCTTATGGAGATTGCCTACGTATCATGACTCCGCATGAATCAGACCTTGCGTAGTTCGGACCAATAAAAGATAAACAATAATGAACATTTTTTCTTTTTCACTTTTCATATTAAAACAAACTGAGTTTCAAGGGTTTAAAGATGACCTACCAACTTGAAAATCAAACAACCCGCCTATTTTAATCAAAAGGTTTACAAGCTTTAAAAACAAATGGCCAACTTCCTTCTTCCATTTGCTAATTTTAACCAAATGGTTGTTTTTGCAAACGTGGCCCTTTCCAACTCTCACATGAATTTTGAGGCCGAGGAGGATTATTTTATGACGCTTTACAAACTTGTCCATTCTTTTACGAAAATAACCTTTCGACAACTGAAAGATACTCTAAGGCTATTTCGGCAAGAACGGTTTAAGACGCGGCCGAAGCTGGCTCGGCTTATTATGACAAAATTTGAATGGTATTCACCTGACCGCCGACTCTTTGTTTTTTTTCAAATCACAATAAAACTTGGTGTTGCACAACACGTCCATTCAGCGTCTCGGGGACGAAGGTTTAAAAGGCTGTGTGGGTCAACTAGACCAAAAATCTTAAACATGACCCAAAAAGTGATTGTTTAAGCAAAGTCAGCCTTCCGGCGTCCCTTTCGGGAACATTCGGCTATTTATGACAAACAACATCTCCTGACTTAGTTATGGCTCTTTTATTGTTTTTCAAAAATAGGAAACTCAATATTGCAAACACGGCCTGTCAACATCTCGGTGACGAAGATTTTTAAGGCTGTGTGGGTCAACTGGACCAAATCTTAAAAAATGACCCGAAAGTGGCCGTTTATGCAAAGTCAGCCTTCCGGCGTCCCCTTCGGGAACATTCGGCTATGTCTTGATAAAACAGCGTCACCCGACTTCTTTATGAAAAAAAATTAAAATTTTGACATTTTTTATTATTTTTTTTACTATTATTTATTTGTTTTTGGCTTTTTAGCAAAAGGTGGGGTTGGGCCCGATGAGGGTTGCCTACGTATCTCACATCCGGTGAGAATCAAACCCGCGTAGTTCGGGTAAAAGAACTACTTTAAAAGAAGAAATGAAGTATATTTTTTGGATTTTTGATTGATCTTTTTTTTGAAAGAAATACTTCTAAGATATATTTTTGAATTTCATTTGCTTTTTCTTTTATTCTAAAGAAGAAAAATATATTTTTGGAATTTTACCTTTAATAAAAGAAACGCACTAAAATGTTTTTTTTTGAATCTCGAATTTTCTTTTCAATTTTTGAAAGAAGAATCAAAATATTTTCGGATTTTTATTATAAATATATATATATATATATATATATATATATATATATATATATATATATATATTTAAAACAATTAGAAAGACTTTCTAAAGAAGTGAATAATGGAGAAAATATTTTTGGATTATTTTAATTTTGGCATTTTCATAAACAAATAAATAAACCTATTTTAAAACAAGACCCCTTTTTTTTTACTTTCATTTTTATGGCAAGGCAAAACAATGATGATTTTTATACTTTTCCTTTGCTTTTAATAAAACAAACTAACATGACATATATTTTTTTTATTTTTCCAAAATTTCGTCAGGGTTTTGATACCTACTCGGACATTGGTTTTTTCCTTCTAAAAATAAGTAGTTATATCTTTACACTGTCACTTTCTCATTTTTTTTCACTATTTTCTAATTCGTTGAAAATGATGACAACATACAAACTTTTTTTGAATTTTCATTTATATATATATATATATATATATATATATACATATTTAATTTATTATTATTTTCAAAAATGTGGCATGGGAGACATAAGGATTTCCAAGACATCTTGGATTTCGCAAATGTTCCCCATGCGCTTTTTCCAACATATGAAGCGTGGGGGACATATGGGAATTCCAAGACTTCTTGGATTCCACAAATGTTCCCCATGTGTTTTCCCAAAAAGCAAGCGTGGGGGACATAGGGAATTCCAAGGCTTCTTGGATTCCACAAATGTTCCCCATGCTTTGATTAAAATAACATCATGCTGGAAATGACCAAATGACCCATTCGCCCTTGACTGAATACAACATGTAGCACATAGGATGCCATAAGATGGTCTATTATTTTCAGGTTGCTTGTCCTAGACGGACCCAACCCCTGTGTTGAGTCCCCTAAGTCAAATGCACATGATGCAAATAAACGTTCCTACTAGGGATCCGGCATGTGGCTTTGTTATACTAGGTTCAGAACCTGGGTATTTGTTCTAGACATGGCTTACCCGAGCGGACAGCTCGAGCCGAGGGGGGGCAGCGTACCGGGAATACAGAAGCTTCACCGGCTTAGCAACTTGTCCGAACCTCGTTCTAAATTGGGATTTGACACTATACAGAAAAGAAGTCGTACGAAGTACACCCTTCTTCATGATTCAGAAGACTCAGAGAGGAGATGGGTTTCGGCACAATTTATATACAGTTCACATAATATCAAAGCGGTAAAAGCAACATTTAGCACATTAAGCTCAAAACATGTAAAAATCAAATAAAGCCAAATATAACAATTTATTTAAGCTCGAATTTCTAACCCTGAACCAGTGGTTCTGGGTTATAGGCTCCCCAGCAGAGTCGCCAGAGCTGTCACACCTCCTTTTTCCGCGCCCGAGGGGGCGCAAGGGAGTTTTTCCAATTAAAGGACAATCGAGACGGGATTGGTTTATTTATTTCAGAGTCGCCACTTGGGAGATTTAGGGTGTCCCAAGTCACCAATTTTAATCCCGAATCGAGGAAAAGAATGACTCCATATTACAGTCTGCGTACCAGAAATCCGGATAAGGAATTCTGTTAACCCGGGAGAAGGTGTTAGGCATTCCCGAGTTCCGTGGTTCTAGCACGGTCGCTCAACTGTTATATTCGGCTTATTTATCTAATTTTTAATACAATTATGAGCCATGTGCAAATTTTATCTTTTACCGCTTTATTATCATTATTTTTTAGGAATGTGAACATCGCTTAAAACATATCTTTGGACTGTGTCACATGAAATGCACCCACAATCCGCAACATATTTTATTTGATGTTTTAGGATTTGGATTTGGGTCGCATGAAATGCACACCCGAGTTTAGGGAGATAACATTATTAAAGGCGCGCCTAAAGCAACTAGCGCATTATTATTTTTTGGTAGGGCCGCGAAATTTGCTAAACGGCCCGTCCCAGAATCTAAGTATTTAATACACATATTTTGTGAAGGCTCCGCAATCTGTACATTTTTATTTTTTTGGCGAAGCTAGTCTCGTTTTTTTTTGTTTATTTATTTATTTATTTTAGAAAAAAAAAGAGAGACAAGGCTAAAATAACTACATTTTGTTTTGCTACTTTGCGAGGTCATGGGTTGTAGATTAAACTTATTTGATGAAACGAATATTTTTCAGTGGGATTAAAATTACTCCTACGATTTTAACATTACTACTATACGTACAAACAACTCTTAAGACAAGCATGTAGATAACAATAATCTTAATATGAAGAAACAAAATGCGGAATGGCTACTTAAAATAATGAAACAAAGGAAGAGACATTCAACAAATCCGATACACAAATAGTGCATAGGAAATCCATATCATTTCATTCCATTTAAGCAAATATAACAAGTTTGGAAATGTATATGCACCTGTTTGAAGCAAGAACAACAACCAAACTATCTCGACAGCTATCGGAAACCTCTCCAATGACGGAACCTCGATGTCGAACTCAACGATATCAGACCGGAAGCCACGAGCACAACCCGACGACGACCTCAGACGGTCTGCGTGACGATAACGAAGAAACGGCGACAGCTGGACATGCTAACGCTAATGGCGTTACTGCTGGTTCGTGGCTGGGGTGAGGAGGAGGCCTGGGGTTCGACTGGATGGGTTGTTGTCGTTGGTCGTGGTCGCGGTGGAAGGTGACGGACTGGGCTGGAGGTTGACGACGAGGGGTGGAAGCTGTTGGTCGCGATGTTGGGTTGTTGTCGTTGGTCGTGGTCGAAGGTGATGGACTGGGCTGGAGTTTGACGACGAGGGGGGGGGAAGCTGTTGGTCGTGGTGTTGGGTTGTGACGGAGTGGTGTTTGATCGTTGGTTATGGTGGTTATGGGTGGAGGTGACGGGGAGGGGTCAGCTGGGGAGGGTTTTGGAGGTGGAAGGAGGGTGGTCGTTTGGTGGTGGCTGAAGGGTCGTTTGGGTAGTTTACCGGAGGGGTCGTGACGGAGGTGTTCGAGCGTGGGGGGGGGGGGGGCTGGCTCCTAGGGCTTTCTCTTCTTCTTCTTTTTGAAGAAGAAGATGAACAGTGCTCGAAAAATTTTCCCATTTTTTCTCTTTTTTCTGACCAAAAATCCAAAGTCCTCCTCTTTCAAAGTTTTGTCCGTGTATTTGTATAGTCTTTGCCCAGAAAAAATGAGCCCCACGCGTGGTGGGGTTCGAGGCTTATGTTCCCCACGCGCGGTGGGGTTCCCCATGTGTCCTGGACACGGTTTATTATGGGCTAGGTCCGAAATTAGGCCTAAAACCGGGTAGTTTGAACCCGAATATTATTCTTTTGCCCGGACCCGAGAAATAGGAAAACGTTGCTTAACTAGTCCTATGTAAGCAAAATAACTACCAAAAATAAGACTAGTATTCAAACAAAACTATATATTTTTTAAATATTTTTTCAAGATTTAAAATAGCTACAAAATATTAATAAAACTATTTTTGTAATTTTCGTTTTTTAAATATTAAGATAAAATATGAAGTAATGTTTTTTTGTATTTTTCAAAGTTAAAATGACTATAGAATATTAATAAAACTATTTTTTTGTAATTTTCGTTTTTTAATAAAGACAAAAATATGAAGTAATATTTTTGTATTTTTCAAAATTATAATGACTGCAAACATTAATAGAACTATATATTTTAGTAATTTTTGAATTTATATAAAGTACCAAAATAAAGTACAATTTTTGTATTTTTCAAAATTATAATGACTGCAAACATTAATAGAACTATATTTTTTTGTAATTTTCGAATTTATATAAAGTACCAAAATAAAGTACATTTTTTTTGTATTTTTTCCACGTTTATGAGAAATGCATAAACTAAAATTTATATATGTATTTTTTGTGATTTTTTCTTTTTGCAACGAAATAAAGTAAAAATAGTTAAAATGGCTATATTAGACCCAATTTCACATATTCACGCTAAAAATGTGAAAAATCTCGGGGAAGGTCAAAAATCACGTGCTTACACCCACAGAGGCGTATGTTTTTAAAAATGTTTATGTATATATATATGTATTATGCATTTTATGTTAGTAGCCCCCAAAGGCACTCAGATGTTATAGGTTGTATCTCCTCTATCTTTCTTTACATTACTGTTCTTGTTTATATGTTCCTGCCTTACATACTCGGTACTTTATTCGTACTGACGTCCCTTTTGCTTGGGGACACTGCGTTTCATGCCCGCAGGTCTCGATAGACAGGTTGACATTCCTCCTAATAGGCTATCAGCTTAGCGAAAGGTGTTGGTGCACTCCACTTGCTCCGGAGTTGCCTATTTGGTCAGTATGATTTGGACATGTATTTATTGGTATGGCAGGGCCCTGTCCCAACCTTGATGATGTGTATGTATTCTTAAAGGCTTGTAGATAGATGTCATGTATATTAAAGATTGTATGGCCTTATCGCCCTACGTTCAGTGTACGAGTGTTCATTTTGGTCTTATAAGACATGTCACATGTATAAGTTTGTATTACATGTTGGGTCGTCCTATGTTAAGTATTCCCTTATGTTTTATTCTTGTTATATCATGATGGCCCTTCCGGCCCATTTACCCATGATGGTATTATAATAAAGATACATTACGTTGGTATTCGGTAGAGTAAAGTACCAGGTGCCTGTCGCGGCCCTCCGATTTGGGTCGTGACAGAAGTGGTATCAGAGTAGTTCTGTCCTAGGGTGTCTACAAGTCGAGTCTAGTAGAGTCTTGTTTATGGGTGTGTTGTGTACCACACTTATAAGCAGGAGACTACAGAGCATTTAGGACTGTCACTCTTTCTTCTTATTCTAGATCGTGTGGTAGAGCTCAGTTGTAAGAATTTAAACTCCTAAGTTCGACTTTAGTCGTAATACAACGATACCTTCATCCACAAAAATAGTTGGTAAGAGATTGAATGTGGCTCTGAAAGAGCTGAGTTAGAGGAACTCGATTTTGCATTATGCTTATAATGAGTAGATGTAAGGTCTTCAGCAGATCATGTGTGTACTAAGATATATGAGCTTCTTGATAAGTAGACGCAAGGCATGAATATCTATCTACCCATATGGTAAAGAGAGATGAGAGAACCAGGAGGTGGATACAAGTTTCAATAAATAAAAGAAGTAACTTGAAAAAGAGTACGAGGTATCTAGCTAATGAAAATTATTAGTACTTGCAATTCAAGCAGAGAAATATAAGCATTTTAAGTTACCTTCAACAGTAACAAAGGTATGTACAATTGGCCATACCCAAATGGTATATGGATTATAATTATTAGCTAACATTTCCGAAGGATATTGCAAATGTTGTAATAGTTTTCCTTGTGAGACATCCCAATGGTGCATTCTAGAATAGTACATTCAGATATGAATACTAGAATGTCTGGAAAAATTTAGAAGAGTGGCACTAGAATCCTAAAAGGGATAAATATTTACCTTTGTATGGCTCCCATCCCTAGTAAAGAGAGAATGTTAGGCGACCCGAAGAGCCAGTGGATGGAGCAAGGGGAGCTAAAAGTGAAAGAATGTTTTGTTGAAGTTTTCATAATAAGGTGATAAACAGAAATATTAGCAGGAGAATAAGAAGAGAATAAATAAAGTATTATGAGTAAGATGAGATAAATAGGTGATAACAGTAAATCAAAATATGACACGATGATAGAGTCTATAGTCAAGTGAAGGAAAAGATAAGAGTTGACAGGCCTTGAGACAATTATAGAGTATAGGCCAAAGGTCGTATCCTCATTTCGAGAAATGAGTTGGTGAGTCCAACATGATTACCAAAAGGCAAAGTTAGACCCCCTGTAGTAACAGAAATTAGTATGGTCTAGTAAACAAGATAAAACCAAACATGAATTATGGAATGAAGGATTTGATAATAGTCAACATCGTGATAATTTCAGAGATCGCGTTCTGACAATAATAAAATGGACAATGGAAGAATAATCTTTAAAGGTCATTTAGGAAGACGCTTCCATAAAGTAAGCAATGTGAGCAAAGTTATGCTTGAGGGATTAAGTGTATCAGTTACATAGGTGTCACCCTCGCACGTAAGACTTTTTGGTTATCCCTAGTATAGAAGGGTTATCGCAAGGCGAGTAAGAGTCAATAAAGGCGTGAAAAGACGCTAAAGATGAAGAGGTAAACCATATATAAGTAAATCTTCATAGCATTAAATGCTAGTACTCCCCTAAAGGGGGAAGACGATGTGATATAGTAGTAAGTCGGAGTTATGTAGTTCAGGTAACTACGGAATAGTAAAGAAAGAATGCGGTAAAAAGGAAAAGGGATGAGATTGCATTTATTCAGATCCTACGGATATGATACAACTCCAGAACATTATGCTAGCACGACGTTGTGGAGAGGCATTAAGGTTTCCCGCCCAGGATGTTATTGATAAATAAGTGCGAATGAACACTTGACACATAAAGAGCCTATGCGAGAGGTAAGTTGAGACAAAGGACATAACACAAGAGACATTACATAAAATATAGTTATGAGAATGGACCAACGTGTAGTTAGTAGTGATTGAGGAAGAGCCTAGTTATGGCTAGATAAGAGGATACAGACAAATCAGTAAATCATGCAAGAAAACGTAGTGATCTCCAACATAGTGAATTTAGTCTCGTTGATTGGACATCATGATCCATGAGAAATATTTAGATAGGAGTTGGGTAATTAAAGGCACCGTATAAGTGCTATGGAAATAAAAGAGAGTGCCACTGGGAACAGTCAAAAATTTTAGTTCAGAAGTAACCCTACGAGCATAAGGGCGCAGAGGTAAGTAACTAGGGATAATTATAGGCGAGTAAGAACATCAAAACAAAATTCCTTCGAGTATAAAATTTAATAAGCTTGCAGCTTTACAAGAGTCATAAGGTCTCCCTATGTGGTATAACGAAAGCTAGCTGGGTAAAGAAGAAAAAAGGCTTCAACCAAAGCCTAGTAATTTGAAGAAGATGTGGTCCTGTAACAACAATCTCTCTACAATGTTGTATGCACACCATAAGAAAGTGGCACCTATCGTGGATAATGAATGGAAAAAAATAATCAAAGATGATATTTGAGATAATATGAGGTACAAGAAATTACAGTATTTGTGTGAAATAAGACAAGCTAAGTATTCATGCAAGAAGTGGCAGAACAACCAGGAAAAGTAATTGCTTACATTTAAAGACAGCCGAGAAGGCACGAGAGGAAATCTATGGTGGTAGAAAGTTAAAGGAAGGTTGCTAGTATTATAAATAGATATGTGTAGGTCACAAGATAATGTATCATAGAGCGACAAGGTTTTAGGTTGATAAGAGTAAGGATGAGAAAAGGGGAGTGAGAAGGTGACGAGAATAGGTAAGTCCTCAAGATTAAACCCATCAAAATACATGAGAGCTGATGGTTTTCGTAAGTAATAGAAAGATCGATACAACTTGAATGAACTCAGAGGAGTCTAAGACTAGGAGCAATTAGAAGAGACGAAATGTTGCCCTGATGGTAGAATAAGGGTGTAATTGTGATAGATAAGAGGATGACGCTTAGGCCTTTGATTGAGTAACGATTTAACAAAAAAGGGATTTCATGAATTGCATGGGATTAGAATACCCCCATAAGATGAATCGCATTAGGATGCTATGAAATACGGTTATTAAAGTATAGTATTATCCCTAGGTGGATCAGGAAAATCACTTCAGATGTTTCCCGATGATACGTGAGCCCTAGTGACAATGTATTACGCAAGAGGTTGCAAGTTATCAGTGGTGGATTATAGATCAACATTAAGGTGAATCAAAAATAGATAGATAAAAGTTCCAAAGTATGATATGAGATTTGGTTGTCATCCTTAAGAAGAACTATAATGAGGAAGCATTAAAGGACATAGATTTATACATATAGGATAAGCAGTGAGAGAGTAACTTGGAGTTTGGTAGCATAACTCAGTAATAATAAATCGAAGTAAGTGTTATGGTATAGTATGACCTACCTAGATGCAGTAAAACCATAAGGATACTTATCTGAAGCTATGACACAAGATATATCAATAGTCGTATGTTTGACAAAGTACCAAGCAAAGGATGTTAGTACACCTATAGATTCCTAAAGGGACAACTTGCCATATTTTTGCATATATTCACAAAGTGAGGCCTAGAGATTGGCTAAAAGCTGAAAGAAGTAGGAGAGAAGAGTTGCATAGGTGCTCGTACAAGGACAGAGTTGTACAGGCTGCATGAGAGAAGGTAGCAACAATTATGAGATTGGAAGAATTCCGACCACATGTCGTGGTGTGAGAAAGAGGCCTAAAGGGGGAATGCCCTGGCCTTTGGATTTCTTCATAATGGCCTAGAGGGAAAGGACATTATTAAGATGTTCGTAAAAGCTATAAGTTATGAGACTGATAAGCGCATCAGTCAACATTCGAGGACGAATGTTCCAAAGGGGAGAATGATGTTACACCCCATGTTATCATATGTTAGAGTACGTCGTAAGTCAACTGACATAAGCTTAGAAATGAGATCATCTTTGAAAGTGCATCAAGTAAGTTAATCATGTTGCGATGGAGGTTTTAAATATTTATGATCACCAATACCAAGTACCAAGAGTGTTGGAAGGCTTAGAAGCTGAACGAATCAGGAAAAAATAAGTTTAGTCGAAAGTCGACAAACTGGGATGTTATAACATGTAATTTTGGGGTGAGACTAGGGTGATTAAAATTATAAGGAGTTTATATTATGAGTTATTTTAAAAGTATGATAGTCGTGTATTATGCTTTGAAGTCAAGCGAGTTGTGGAACAAAAGTTGGAAAAGGTCATTACAAGTTCCATTCAAATATGAGTTAAAACTTAGGTTAAATATAGCTGAGCTTTTCTCTATACTTTGAATTAGAGGATGATATACCTACAAAATTGAAGATATACGAGTTTATTTTTTAACACATTAAACCGTTTGTTGATACGACATTGGAGTAGAGAGATATTTGCATTTTTGCAAGACAGCGTAGATTGGTAGGTGACAAGTAGGTGCATCACCTACTTGCCAAAAGGAGATGCCTCAATTAAACCTTCTAAAGTCGGCCAAGAGGGGACATTTAAAAGCTTATAAACTCAGTTAATTCACTCATATTTCAGACCATAAAACCAGAGTTAACCCCTACAACTCCTCCACAAAAATCCCACACAAACCCTAGGTTATTTCGGATGTTATGATTTGATTCTAGTGCCGAAAACCCCGGACAGCTTGCTAGTTTCTCTTTCTCCTTCATGTAGCTGCATTGGGGGACTGATTTTTTTTATGGAGAAGGACTAGGTTTCATGGTTCTACTTATTCCAAGGTAAATTTATGCTTCTCCTTCCATTATCTATGGTTGTACGAGTTGTAACTCAGCCGTAAAGAGTAGACCTAGCGAGTTTCGAATAAGTGGTATGCTATTTGTTGTTGCATCACAGCTGGCTGGTTGTGAACTTATTTTTATGTTGAATTGATGGTTGGTTTATAGGATAAGAGGCTTAATTATGTGTTGTTGTTTGTGTGCTCAATTTGAAAGAAAATACAAGTCGAAACATGTTTTAGTAAACCGAAAAATCAGTTTTGAGTTGTTGAACTTGTGAGACTATTTTGTGGGTTGTCCATTTTGCTACTCTTTTTATGGAATTTGTGAGGATAAAGAGTATGGAGAAACACCACATAATTGCAGGGTGGTTGGCTGGTCGTTCGTTGTTACGTTTTTTTAGGTTGTTGGATACTACTTTGGTTGTCGTTTTTTATATGAAGTGATTAGGGTGTGTGGGCCATTTTTTGGTATATTGTGATGGAGATAAAGTTGTAAAATGATGCATACATGTTGTTATTATTGTGTTCTTGCTGTTGTTGGTATATGTTATTGGAGAAGGACCTTGTTACAGGGGAGATGCTGCCCGAATTTACGTAAATGAGCTATTAGTTTAAGTTGCAGACTTAGCCTTTACTCAACACTAATTTTGAATCTCCTTAAGCTGTGGTAGATTATTGAGTTGTTTGAAAAATTGCTTGGAGGGCATTAAGGAATCAATGGACTTAAGGTATTTTAAGGCACTTCTTTCTTTTTTTGGCATGATCTAAAATGAAACGAACATAAACGATATGCTATTTCATAACGGATCTACTCCTAGCAACTAAGGTTGTCCATATTGTCCTTTCCTTATAAAGTTATTCTAAGAAAGTGTGTATGATCCTTGAATCTTACTGAGGTTCATATTGAGGGTATAGATGTCTATAATGTTAATCGAGGGTGCAACGACCTTAAGTTACTCCGAAAGGTTTAGAACGTGATTCCATGAGTCTAGCATGCATTATATATTATCTAGTTTACTCTACCGAGACGTGCTATAGTCGGCCAGGTACTGCACCTATTGTGCAACCACTAATCTGTTGGGTTTACCGAGATCCACATGGTCGGGTACAATTCTACCAATCCTTATGATGGCCGGGTACGTTTTTACCGCGTCCTCTTTGAGGCCGGGTACGATATGATGATAATATGATGCCCACAGAGGCGTATGTTTTTAAAAAAGTTTATGTATATATATGTATTATGTATTTCATGTCAGTAGCTCCCATAGGCACTTAGATGTTACAAGTTGTATCTCCTATATCTTTCTTTACATTACTGTTCTTGTTTATGCATTCCTGCCTTACATACTCGGTACTTTATTCATACTGACATCCCTTTTGCCTGGGGACACTGCGTTTCATGCCCGCAGGTCCCGATAGATAGGTTGACATTCCTCCTAGTAGGCTATCAACTCAGTGTAAGGTGTTGGTGCACTCCACTTGCTCCGGAGTTGCCTATTTGGTCAGTATGATTTGGACATGTATTGATTCGTATGGCGGGGCCCTGTCCCGACCTTTATGATGTGTATGTACTCTTAGAGGCTTGTAGATAGATGTCATGAAAGATTGTATGGCCTTATCATCCTATGTTCAATGTACGAGTGTTCATTTTGGTCTTATAGGACATGTCACATGTATAAGTTTGTATTACATGTTGGGTCATCCTATGTCAAGTATTCCCTTATGTTTTATTCTAGTTATATCATGACGGCCCTTCCGGCCCATTTACCCATGATGGTATGATCAGAAAGATACGTTACGTTGGTACTCGGTAGAGTAAAGTACCGGGTGCCTGTCATGGCCCTCTGATTTGGGTCGTGACAGTCAACCCAAAAAAAACCTGTGCATACCATTTCGGTATGAAGGGGCACACCATTGACGAGTGTTGAACATTGAAAGACAAAATCCAGACACTAATTGACAACAAGGTTATACAGGCGAAAGAAGTTTCACCCAATGTCCACAACAACAACAATCCTCTCCCAGATCATAGGGGTGGCAGGATACATGTGATAGAAATAGATAAAGAATGGGATCCTGAGGGGTCTATCGGGCTTACTCAAGAAGGCGGTGACTTTAAACCCATAGTCACACTTACTCCTATTGTAGTACAGACTCAGTCACCGATCGAAGTTGAGGTAACTGCATCAGTTCCATTTGATGTAGAGGTAGCTCCACTTACGACCACCCTTGTTCCATTTGAAGTGGAAGTGACCACACCTTTCATAGTGACAATATCGACCACACCTCCTTTCAATTCAAAAGCAATACCCTGGGATTATGTTTCCAAAGCTAGGCGGAAAGGAAAGGCAAAAATGGAGGAAATCGATGCTGTACAAGGAATGACTAGGACCGGAAGAATCTATACACCTGAACACTTGGGAGGACCAAGTAAGGATGCCACTACCAAGTAACCTATCATTGAAATAGGGCAAGATGACCTTTGGAGGAAAGTACAAGCAAGGGAATACTCCGTCATCGATCATTTGAACAAAACCCCAGCTCATATATCTATACTGTCGCTGTTGCAAAATTCAGAGGCGCACAAGAATGCTTTGATGAAGGTGTTGAGTGAAGCTTACGTTCCCAACAATATCACCTGCGTAGAGATGGCCAATATGGTGGGGAAGGTGCTGGAAAGTCATAAAATAATCTTCCACGAGGATGAGCTACCGCCTAAAGTGTTGAATCACAACTGAGCGTTGCATATCACAGTGCAATTTGAAGAGAAATTCATTACCAGGGTCTTGATTGATGGAGGTTCAAGCCTCAATATTTGTCCATTAGATACTCTACAAAGATTGGGCAAAGTTTTACATGAAATAAGGGCAGGAAGCATGAACGTGAAAGCCTTCAATGGGTCTCAAAGGGCCACGATTGGGGAAATTAATCTTTGTCTGCAGATGGGGCCAACTTGGTTCGACGTTGAATTCCAAGTGCTTGACATATCAGCTTTGTACAATCTTCTGTTGGGCCAACCATGGATACATGCCGCTGGGATTATGTCTTCCACATTACATCAAGCCATGAAATTTGAATGGAACCATTAGGAGGTGATCATTCACGAAGATGGGAGTAACCCCATTTACACTAGTCAAACCATCCCGGTTATTGGTAACAGAACAAGTCAAGAAGGGGAAACCTATCATCACATCGAACATGTCAATGCCATTGAGAAATACAAATGGTGGAGTAGCAAAATAGAAAGCATATTAGCATGGTCTGGGTATGAACCCGACAAAGGGCTTGGGAAGAATCTCCAAGGTATTACCAAACCGATACAGCTGAAATGTCATGGTACTACTTTCGTGCTCGGATACCAGTATACGTGGTAGGAGTATGATGATTGGTCTCCTACATGGAATGGACCTTATTACCCTCTCGAGCAACCAGTACCATATTCGGGTCAAACTTTTCACCAAGCTAATACGATATGGGGAACTGCAGAAGAACAAGCATTAGCTAGGATGAGGAATTATTGCATCATCATCCACAATACCACCGCTTCCTTGAGCGGAGTCCGATCACGGCCCGATCCGCTAAGCCGTCTCACCAAGAAGTTACCTTTATTTAATTCTCACTTTCCAGTTTCAATTATCAATACATTACCACCATGTGTGTATAACATGGCATCCGATCACGGCCCGATCGGCTAAGCCGTCTTACCAAGACGTTACCCTTTTCCATTAATCACCTAACTTCAATCTTTGGTTTCACAGGTATTAGTTTATCGGCACTTGAGCCAAAATTACCACATTCCATAACTCACGTTTCACATTATTCCCATTTTCACATTAACCTTGCCATATAAGATCATAGGTACATACAGAAGCAATTTAAGTTATAAGCATAGAGAGGAATGTGTCTAGTTCGGCATATTAATCATAATGTAACATTGACTTGACATTTAGGCATTTAGCACATAGCTCATGTTCTTCACACATCCTCAATTTACAAAGAATAACACATTAAACACATGGAGAAGCACCTTCCACATACATTTTCACAACATTAATTCATTTGACATAACAAGTACTACATCAATCAAATATCGGACTTACAACATTTGCACGGGCACCATGGAGGCTCAATTTCTAAGAGGAAGGGGTTTTAGCCATACATACGTCAATAAATCTTTCCTTAAATCCTTATAATAATTTCCGGAATTTCCTAGCAACTTCGATCTATTTTATGAAAATTACAAATTGAACAAAGAATTAGAGAGATGAATAAGATTCTAGCTCATTTAAGTAAATTAACAAGCACTAAGTGTGCACAGTTATTTTAGGACTCTTTTGTGAGAAATTTTTATCATTTTACACCCCAATTGCTATCTGTTTAGTTCACAACCTCCCCATACCCTATTATTTTTTATGCATGCAAGAAAGAAATCCATTATTATACCCATGAACCCCCAAGCTAACTATTAATTTAGTGTGAATTTCGAAACCAAAGGTTAGGGCCCAAGTTCTTACCTCTTGGGGTGAAGGCCTAGCAAATTTTATTTGATAATCTTCAATGGTATAAGCAAGAATTGAGTGGGGATTTGATGAAGATCACCCTCTCTCTGTAGAACTTTCTCTCTCACTCTTTTTGCAGAAGAATATCTTAAGAGGGGTCTAATGAGGTGTTTTTAATGGGATGGGGTCAGATTTTAAAAGTTAGAAAATATGAGCCCCGACACGATCTGCGATCGCATATGCAATCACATAATGGACATGCGGCCTGCGGAATGGACCGCAAAAATGGCCCTAAAAACCTGGACAAACTGCCCGGGTATGCGATAGAAATGCAGCCCGCACACCTGTTCTGTGGTCGCATAATACACCGCAGAACTGCCCTTCACAAAACTTCCAAGGGGACTATGCGACCCGCATATTGATTATGCAATCGCATAATTTGGCGCATAGTTGACCTCAAATTAACCATCAAACTGCCTGACTCTGCGGCGATTATGTGGTCTACATAGCTATTCTGCTATCACATAATGGATAGCAGAAATGCACTTTTCTAGAAAATATTATTTTTAATGCACAGATCAATCGAAAGGGTCCGACCCGCGGCGAGCTTTTCTTGAAAACATTGTTACAAATCTCTAACACATATACCTAACTTGGCACTACGAGCTTTTGAGTTTTGAGTAGAAATTTTTACGGGGCCTTACAACCGATCTTGGTCCGGCCAGAGCCAGGATGACCTTTGCTACTCTATCTATCTGTATTGGATGTACCCTTCGGATGTGTTCTGGGACAACATGATGAGACAGGGAGAAAGGAGCAAGCCATATACTACCTAAGTAAGAAATTCACACCTTATGAAGCACAATACTCTCTATTGCAACGCACCTATTGTGCTTTGACCTGGACGGCCTAGAAATTGAGGCATTACTTCTGTGCCTATACCACGTACTTCATATCTAGGATGGACCCCCTGAAGTACATATTTCAGAAACCCATGCCGACTGGGAAGTTAGCCAAATGTCAGATACTGTTAAGTGAGTTCGATATCATCTACGTAACTCAACAGGCGATCAAAGGACAAGCATTGACAGACAATCTTGCTGAAAATCCTGTGGGAGGAGAATACGAACCCTTGAAAACGTATTTTCCTAATAAATAGGTGTCATTCGTAGGAGAGGACATTACCAAATCATACGACGGTTGGAGGATGTTCTTCGATGGAGCTGCAAATTTCAAAGGAGTGGGTATTGGAGTGATTTTGGTATTAGAAACAGGTCAACATTATCCGGTATCTACTAAACTTATATTTCCATACACTAACAACATGGCAGAGTATAAAGCCTGCATACTAGGGCTCAACATGGCGATCGATATGAATATTCATAAGCTGTTGGTAATAGGAGATTGAGATTTGCTTGTGCACCAGGTAGAAGGAGAGTGGGCCACCAAGAATTCCAAGGCAATATCTTCGCCATGTACAGGAATTGAGAAAGAGGTTCATGAATATAGAGTTTCGGCATGTGCCCAGTATTCAAAACGAGTTTGCCGATGCATTGGCCACCTTGTCATCTATGATATAACACCCGGACAAGAATTTCATTGATCTCATCCCAGTGATAATTCATAATTAACCGGCGTATTGTGCCCATGTTGAAGAAGAAACAGATGGAAAACCTTGGTTCCGTGACATCAAAGAGTATTTGGCAAAAGGAGAATATTCGGAGAATGCGACCACACTCAGAAATGCACACTTCGGAGATTGTCCAATCACTTTTTCCATAGCGGAGGAAATTTGCATAGAAAAACTCCTGATTTGGGATTGGTAAGATGTGTTGACGCAAAGAGGCTTCTAAGCTACTTGAAGAGATACATGCTGGGACCTGCGGCCCGCATATGAATGGTTTTGTCCTGGACAAGAAGGTACTTTGGGCCGGTTACTTTTGGATGACAATGGAGACAAATTGCGTCCAGTATGTCCGCAAATGCTACCAATGTCAAGTGCATCCGATATGATAAAAGTGCCGCCAAATGAGCTCAATGCCACAAGCTCACCTTGGCTATTCGCCGCTTGGGGAATGGATGCCATCGGTCCTATCGAGCCCACTGCTTCAAACGGGCACAAGCTTATTCTAGTAGCCATTGACTATTTCACAAGATGGGTAGAGGCTGCATCATACAAAGCTATAACCAAGAAAGTCATCGCAGACTTTGTCAAAGATCATATTGTTTGACGATTCGGAGTTCTCGGGTCTACTGTCACTGATAATGCCGCCAATCTCAACAGTGATCTGATGAAAGCCATGTGCGAAACTTTCAAAATCAAGCACAAGAATTCCACATCCTATAGACCTCAGATGAATGGAGCCGTAGAAGCCGCCAACAAAAACATCTAGAAGATACTAAGAAAGATGGTAGAAAACCACAACTAATGGCACGAGAAAATACCCTTTGCCTTGTTGGGATACCACACTACAGTTCACACATCAACTGGGATGACTCCCTATATGCTGGTTTATGGTACCGAAGCTGTCATCCCAGTCGAGGTAGAGGTTCCTTCTTTAAAGATCATACAAGAAGCCGAACTCAGCGATGCAGAATGGATAAGGAGCAGCTATGAGCAATTGGCCCTTATAGATGGAAAAAGGATGAACACAGTATGCCACTGTCAGCTTTATCAGAACAGAATGTCTAGAGCTTTCAACAAGAGGTCAAACCAAGACAGTTCACACCGGGGCAGCTGGTGTTGAAGAAGATCTTTCCATATCTAGATGAAGCCAAAAGGAAATTCTCTCCCTACTGGCAAGGTCCTTACATGGTTCACCGGTGCTAACAAGAGGAGCGCTCATACTTGTAGAAATGGACGGAGAAATTTGCTCAAAACCAATCAATTCAGACACAATCAAGAGATACTATACTTAGAATACTTACATTTATTCATCTGATATAATTGAACTACGCTTGACCTGATTCCCATTTGAGAGGGGATATATAGGCAGCCCTATGGGTTCGGTCATATCATAATAAATTTTTTATTTCCCCAGAAGCAGAAACTGGGGCAGAATTTTTAGGAGGACTCTCAAAATTCCGGAGCAAGTCCAGCTAGCGCCAGCATATGCCAGACGGTCAGAAATTGGTTAAGAAACTGGGGTAGAATTTTGAGAAGGATTCTCAAAATTCCGAAGAAGGTTCAACGAGTTCGTTGCTAGCAGACGGCCGAAGGATCATCTACCAAACTGGGGTAGAATTTTGAGGAGGAAGCTACCCTCAAAATTCTAACACGAGAAAGTTGTGATGTGTCTGATATGTCTTATAGTCACTGGTTCCTCCAAAAAAAATTATAATTTCACAATGTTTCTAAAATATAACTATATTTTTTATCAATAATTGCATATTTTCAAAACTCTATTTTCGTAATGGCCAGGTGTTACCCAGGGAAACTCAGACAAGGCCTCCAGAACGGAGCAGAGCAAAGCCAACAGACAAAGGCACGAACCAACCTCCCCTTACAAAACTTACAATTTTTTTTAAGCGCAGGCACATTTGACGTAGCTATAGAATTCGCAAATATATATACACGAAGAAAAACCACTATCAAACGGGCCACTAGACATTGAATGTATCCCTATCTAAGAAACATTCTACCCTTATTTGCTATTTGCTCTTTGCATGGGACTAAGCCCTGTCCCGCATCTTGCATGAGGCTAAGCCCTGCCTCCATATTTGCATAAGGCTAAGCACTACCTTCTATCTGCATGGAACTAAGCCCTGTCTCAAACCTTGCATGAGGCTAAGCCCTGCCTCTATATTTGCATAAGGCTAAGGTCTGCCTTCCATCTTCATGAGACTAAGCCCTATCCCGAACCTTGCATGAGGCTAAGCCCTACGTCCATATTTGCATTAGGCTAAGCTCTGCCTTACATTTGCATGGGACTACGCCTTGTCCCGCATCTTTCATAAGGCTAAGCCCTGCCTCCATATTTGCATAAGGCTAAGCTCTGCCTTCCATTTTCATGGGACTAAGCCCTGTCCGGATTTTTTTATGAGCCTAAGCCCTGCCACCATATTTGCATAAGGCTAAGCACTGCCTTCCATTTGCATGTGACAAAGCCCTGTCCCGCTTCTTGCATGAGGCTAAGCCCTGCCTCCATATTTGCATAAGGCTAAGCCCTGACTTCCATTTACATGGGACTATGCATTGTCCCGCATCTTGCATGGGACTAAGCTTTGTCCCGCATCTTGCATGAGGCTAATCCCTACCTCCATATTTACATAAGGCTAAGCACTGCTTTCCATTTGCATGGGACTAAGCCCTGTCTCACATCTTGTATGAGGCTAAGCCCTGCCTCCATATTTGCATAAGGCTAAGCACTGCCTTCTCATGGGACTAAGAATTGTCCCTCCTTGCATAAATGTTGCTCTATTCCGACACTATCTATTTGCTCTTTTGCTGGGCTAAGCTCTGCCCTCCATTTCATGAGACTAAGCCTTGTCTTATTAACATCATATTATTGCATCTCATAGGCTGAAATATCGCCAATCCGTCCAAAGGCGTCATACTCTAAAGGCATCATCCTCAAAGTTGGAAGATACCATGCCATGGCCTAAGGATCTCTCAAATTTGCATATCATTATCCAAAGGCGTCATGGTTCGGAGGCACCATCTTCATAGCCCTAGAACATCATTTCATGGCATGAAAATCCCTCACCGAACAATTCTTGGTCAAGACATCATGGTCTGAGGACGTCATCCTTAACCGTCCGAAGACAACTTTCATGGTCCAAAGGGAATCTACATCATGTTTAAATTTTTGCACAAATACATGTTTGTAGAATCTCTTTATCTGTAGGTGACCAGTAAGCAACCACTATCCCAGCAGGAGCAACCTCGCTCCAATTCCTTCAACTATCTCAAAGTTGACCGTTCACCATAACCACTCTTTCATCCATCTCAATATTTCATCGGTACATTCTGTCGATGGGTCTGGAACTATACATGGCTTGATTCTTATAAAATCGAGGATATGTAGGTGGCTCAAAGACCAGAGTCCGGTCTCTATCTTTCAAAACACCCCATTCGGTCAAAATTGGACATAATTTCTTTACCCGAATACTCTTTCATCCTTTTCGGGTAAAGAGGGATAGCTATTGATACCCAAATTTTCCATATAATATTTTTGAAATGCATACTTACCTTTAAAACTATGCATTAGCATCAATTGGTATTTTCCCATAATTTTTCCATTTTTTAATTAATTTATCTCATATTTTATTCATATAAATAAATACAAAATTGCATTACAGATGATTTTAAACATATCTTGATTTAATATTACCATTTATGGTCCTATTAAGTTACAATTATCTTACAAATGGCCAGATTTACATCTTTTGGTTAAAAGTACAATAATTTTGCAATTATAGCCCATGCATACATTACTGTATTATTTTACCAGAAATTAGCCTGTTATATTTTTAAAATATTGAATAATTATTTTAAAGCATCTCCATGCATGAAAATTATTTTTTCTCATTATTAATTATTTTATAAAATAATTTTTATTCAAATACCTGGGTATTTAACAAATAGCCCTCTTATTTCTGATATAGCCTAATTGAACAGCTCAATTTCAATCCCTAACCCAATACACCCCAGGCCCAATTACTCTAAACCCGAGCCAGACCTCCCCAAATCATAGCCGTTGATCTCTGAGATCAACGACCCATAGTTGTTCCTACCATAATTAACCTAAAGAACCCCTCCCAACCTAATTCATTTCACCCCATACCCCGCAATCACCCATTCCCTTCTCTCTCAAACACTCTCTGCCTAAGACCTAATCTTCAGGTGCCGTCACCGGCTTAGCCCTCCGTTCTACGATGTTTCTCTGTCATCTCAAGCCTATATTGGCCTCCTATTTGCTGTGGTTCATCAATTTCTTGGATCCTTGAGAAGATCTCAAAGGACCTAGGCGGTCTGTTTTGCACCTTTGAATTTTTTGCCTATTTCAGGCTATTTGGCTCGACCTTGAGTAAGATCTTTCTCATTTTCATCTTAAATCCATGGATTCCTAAGTCTATGCTCGTCTCTATTGCCTTTCTAAAAAGCCTAATTTTTTATCCTTTGACACAGATCTGAGATGAATCGAACCTATTTCACATGTTTTTATGAAGGTCTTATGGGTTTTTTAACCGATTCTCCGTTTTTCCTAAAACTAGGGTTTACTGAACTCACCTTCTCAAAGGTTTTCTGATTTTCAAGTGTTTAATCGTTGTTCTTAAGTGTTATTGATTCATGTTAAGATTGTTTGGACCCTAGTCGATTTATGCTAAAGCCCCAATTTTCTTATACTTTGCTTCGTTTCTTGGTTTTTTCGTGTCACTCGTTGCATTATTTCGTTATGTTCTTTGACTTTCATGATTTCTCCTTAGTATAATTCAATATCTTGTGACTTTTTACCCTAGTTCATCTCTGCTAGGGTTAATGAGTCGATCTCTTGGCTAATTTCTGTGTGTTTATGAAATTTTATTTAGCCTATTTGTCTATTTGTGGAAACTGATATCTTTCCCTCTTTAAATTAGTACTATTTTGAATTTTGATTTACTGATTTGCTTGGTTGAAACTTATGTGCTAATTCTTGATTTATTCCCTTGTTTACGACTTTAATTATTCTTCTTACCTTATTTAATTTCCTGTAATGTTACTGATTCTTCACGATTAATTCCTTAATTAGACTCCTGTTTGTTTACATTTTTACTTAGGTCTGATTTGATTTCTTTCCTTAAACGACTTCTGTCCTTTAACCATTGGGTAGTTATCCTCAATTAAAGGAAGACTATGCTAATTTTATGTGTAATTGATCCTGATTTCCCTAATTGCTGAGTGTTGATTTCGTTTACCTTATTCTGCTCCACTCCCAAACTGCTATATATACTCTCCTCTATTCTCACTTATGGAAACGAACATTAGTTCACCACTACTCTTACACTCTAAAAGCTATTTGTTCTTCTCTACCACTTGTGATATTCATTAGTCGAGCCGGCTGTAAGCCAAGGCTAGATATTTCTCAACTTCTGCTTTGCATTCTGTGTTTTTCTCTTCCTAACTGGTATGTCCCTGATTATTTTTTAAAATCTAAACCCTATGTATTTCATTACTACCTTAAGTTTATCAATTATAAGTTCCATTCTTGTTCCTGTTCACTGTCTTGTTTAGCACTGTCCTGTTCAATATGTGATTAGCATGTCTAACTATGTTAGCTTATCTACTGCTTTATCTAGCATGCCTAAATTCTGCCCTTTTCAAATGTATAACTATCATGTCTATACTTCACTTGTTATCTGATGCTTGCCTGTTTGCAATTCATGTTTAATCCCTCAACTATGTGTTCATCCTACTTGTGTGTCTGATTCTGTCTTCTATATCCTTTCTCCATGTTTTAGTTGCCTGTTATCCTGGTTAATTTAATAAGACTATGAAGATCCTAATTGTTCTATGTTGTCTACATGCCTCCCTGCCCCTATTCATGTACCCTCAATGAGACTCATATATGTTCCCAATCCCCTTTCCCCTGTGTGCAAACCTGTTTGCTAAGGTGCCTGTAAAACTGAACCTTCTATGATTGATTGACTGCCTACTGAACTTACTCTCTTCAAAACAGATTTCAAAATGGTATTGGTATTCTTCTAAAAAAACTGGATTTCATTCCTAGTATTTTCTCAAAACTGGTCTATTCTAGAGAAACCTTTTTCAGTCTTAAATTGTTTTCACTAAATCTTTCAAACAATGTCAAGCACTCTTACTTACTCCTAGGTTATTAAGTTCTGCCCCTCTGGTATGTGTACTACTTAGAGATCCTTGAGATCTCTCTAAACTCTGGCATATCAGGGCTGACTTTTCCATACTGCACATAATCAGTCTTTACATGAGGAAAGTCTGGGTGTGAGCACTGCTCGGGATCCTTAAGGTCCTTAGGGAACTCTGACACACCTGGACACAAATTTGGTAGTAAAAGCTTTGGCGTTTGAGACTACTGAAGGCCTGGTACTCCTAGGTTTGCTTTGGGATAGCATCAGGCTACATATAGTTTAATCTATATTGTATTTATGTAATTTATTTAATTTCGGTCTGTAATAATTATTTGTAAACAGATATTGGGGTAACTAGTGAAATGGGAGGGTAGTTGTATGATACTATGGGTGAAAACATGCTATAGGTTTTATATCTTGAAAATCTGCATTAGAAGCCATGTTCTAGGATTGTTGTGTCCATTTCCATTTAAACCATGTTGAACTTGTGCATTAGATAACCTATTTTTAGGGCCTTCACGTTTACTACTTTAACATGTTGTATGCTCAATTCTTGTTTTTTCGCAAGTACTGTCACATAAAATTCCTGCTATCAAATAATCTTAATAAAATTGTCATTCTTGTATGCATTAGATACCATGTTCTTAGGAACTCTATTTGCATCTGTTTGAACCGCGTCTATTTCGATTAAATCAATAGCTTTCCGTGAATAGGTTTAAAGCAGACTCACGTATAGGTGTCTCTAAACACAACTGATAAATCGCCTGTTATAATCTATACCACTTAGATAAGCATGCCTATAAGATAAAAGAACTTCAAACTATTTATGTATTCCCCAGATTTGTGACTGCATATACACACTTAGGCAAGCCTTAAACTGTTAAATAATTGTAAAACTAGTTCTGTTTATGTGTGAAATTATCCAGTCTTAACAGTCTATAAAACCAGTAGGCAAACTGGTTAGGATTCTGCCACTTCCCTTAAAACAGACATTGCATATCCTGTATCTGTAACATTCATCTAGATATCATGTTCTTAGGCTTTCTGAACTTCTTCAAAATTAGCTATTTAATACGTGCTGTTTATTTGCCTATGTATGTGTGGAGGTAAACATGAGCCTTTTACTTGCTTCTTTAATTGATAGTCCTATATTTTATTCATTGTCGCCTAGACTTTTTCCCTTTTTAAAATACCTTAGGATTGTTTAGAACTGCCTAAATCTAGAGGTCTTAAATTCCTCCTGGGCCACAAGGAAGGGACGGGTAGCAGCACGCTTAGAAGTCATCAATCAAACTCGCTTATATAACCACTAGGGGGGTAATGGGTAGTAAAAGGATATGATGACCTGTGCGCTAATGTCACGTGAAGCCCCTCTAGTTGAGGAGGATTACCGGGAATTGCACAGATTGGTCCTGTAGGCTAATCAACTTAGGACCTTGCTTTCCCAATTCCTATATGTGTTTAAATTATCTAAACTTCCTTTTTCTTTACATATATGTGTGTTTAAGCTGTCCAAACCTCTTTTAACTTCATTATCTAAATTTCCTCGATCATATATGTATTTAGACTGTGAAAGCTACCTTTATTTGAAAATATGTGTTAAGACTGTTTACTTGTTAAAATGACTAATTCACATAGTTTATGTTCGGCCGGGACCCACCATTGTGGACCGCGAGGGGTGCCTAACACCTTCCTCTCAAGGTTATTTCGAGCCCTTACCCTAATCTCTGGTAATGCAAACTAGTTATATGAGTTAATCACTTTAGGTTCCCTAACGCACCTTAATCCGTTAGGTGGCGACTCTTCAAAAACCCAATTCCCAAAAGAAAATGAGTTGTTCCCCTATGAATGTTGAAACTCGGACTCCGCGAGGAAAAAGGGGGCGCGACAAGGATTCAAATCACGAAGCTATGAACACTTCTCTCGAACTACTCGATGAAAAATGAGAGGCCGCTTTAATTCGAATGATCATGCAAAAACAAAAGATCGAAAGGTTTTACAACAGAAGGACGAACCTCCGATATTTCAGAGTCGGGCATTTAGTCCTGAGGAAAGTCACTCTCAACATTCGAGACCCAAACGAAGGGAAACTAGGTCCCAATTGGGAAGGACCGTACTGTGTCCTCGGAGTCGTAGGGAAAGGATCCTACAAACTTAGCACAATTAATGGAAGGCGAGCAACTACCAAACAATTGGAATGTATCGTTGCTCAAGCGATATTACTGCTGAGGTATGGCCTTCTCCCGTTTTCCATTTGTACATAAAACTAACTCCTTGCAGATTTTCAATTGGAGATATCGAGGCACCTTTCAGCTCGAAGACCATGGATTTGAAAGCATGTGTTGCACTCTTTTTCCCTTAGATAAGGTTTTATCCCAAATGGGTTTTATCCCAAGGGGGCATCACCCTCGGAGGGTTGGCCCTTAGGCTATTTAATCAACCTCAAATACTGGGGGGCATCACCCTCGTATGACGCATTCTCGAAGAAAGCAATTCATGCCAAGGAAGGCCTTGATAGGGGAATGTTGTAATGGGCCAAACAGTCAAATTGACCGTGCCAATGTAGAATAGTCGAGCCTCAGCGGCAAAACATGTACGCATATATGAATTATTTGAAGAAGAATTCTTATTATATCAAAACACTTTGCACCTCAAAAAAGTCTATTGGTTTCGCATTAGGCATCCACGGGACCGCTGCAGAGAGGAGAAAGGAGTAATTATGCAAGGTTTAACAAAATTTAAGGAAAAAAGCTAAAGGAATTCCACTCACGTTCGAAATTCCATCTCTTGGGGAATAGTAGAAACTTCTCGGGAATAATATCGACAGTCCTCACCCGGATGAACCGACTCATCCAACCTCGATCCTTGCCTTCGTCGTTACTGGCGAAGAAGGACTTAGTTGATCGGCGTTGAAGCTTTATTAAACCTCGGAAATGTTGAGGTCGATATAATCGGATGAGGTGGCTAAGGGTGAACTGAAGCCCGACCTTTTTGCTGAAGAACCTTATCATTATCACAATCCGCCAAAAGGACGGATGAATCTGGCCCATGGTTACTTGATATCTTCGGTAGAATTCGAGCACGAGCAGGTCGAGGGGAGCCAACGTAAAGGGGTATGTATATACACTCAGAAACTCCTCTACGTAAGTTGTGATGTCCTCCCCTCTAGAAGGTATTTGCAGAACGACCTTCTCTCACCATTTAAACTCCCTCCTCACAACATCGAGATGATTTTCCTCAATTGAACTTATGTACCTCGATGCATGTTCTCGGCGATTGGCAACGTCGGGAGGGTTCTCAAATATAAAGTCCTTTTTAAGTAAAATTTGCCCGATACGATCTCGTGAAGAGCCAACGATTTAACACCGGCCGGACGGGAAGTAGAAGTAAAGTTCCCTTATTTCTGAGGAACGGACTTGGAAGTTTTTGCCATCAGTGCTTTAGAAAGAGAAAGAAGAAATAAATGAACTGGCAAGGTTTTAAGCCAATGTGGCAGAGGAACTAGAGGTGAAAAGGAAATGTATAGAAGAGAATAAGTGCTGCAAGGTGGATAAGTCCTTAATGAGAGGAAAAACAAGTATATATAGAGGACGACGGCGACGGTTCATTAGTATTTATGGCCGACCGGCTCTGACATGCATTTATTGCTTTTGGGGAAGAGAACCGACGGGACGCATCGGTCATTTCAACGCTTACGTCATAAGAGTAGTGCCATCATAAAGGACTTCGGGAATTCAAAACGTTTCATATCATTTCATTCCAGGAAACACAGGGACTATCTGTGTACAGGCAGAATTAAGGAGCACGATTTCGATGTCTTAGATTGGAACTTTGATTTTGAGTCCGGGGCGACTCGCAATGGGGGTCAGACCTGGCTGAAGGACACACACCTCGAGGGATCAAATTGAAGGCCTGGCATAACCTACATCAAGGGTGGTACAATTTCGAAGACACTCATTAAAGAGCGGGAATTTCTCAAGGACACGTGGATCAGGGCATAAATTAAAGGATAAGATTTGTACGAAATGGTACAGGTCCGTACTAGGTTGTTATACACCTGTACCAATATAATTCTTTACTACAATTAGGAATATACTATATTGGGGTTTCCTCCTCCCATATAAAGAGGACCCCAATTATTTGTAAAACACACATTATTCACTGCAATAGAACATTCTACTCTGCTTTTCTTGTTTACCGTGCTCAACAATTATTCTTCAGCTTTATTGCCTTTACTTTATTGTTCATATTTTATTGCTTTTAGATCACCTCGATGCCCCGGAGGTAGTCGAGCTCGAGGTCCTTATTGCCCTAACAACACTAGTTTGGTTCATCAATTCTTATTACTTAAACCTATTATCACTTGTATATTCACTAGTATTGGAATAAATCACATATCTTTAAAACCACAAACCAGATTATGGCTCAATCCTTTTGGAAAATATGTTCCTGTTAAACGTTTTCCCATGTTCGGTTGGGGGTTAAAAACAAGTCGAGAAAAAAACATTTATTGAGGTTTAATACTAAATATTGATGAAATGTTTTTGAGTACTAAAGATTAAAATAATTTTAAAGTATCTATAGGAACAGTGATACAAAGTTAAAGTTAAAAGTGTTGTGAAGACAATAAATTCCACACAAAAGTAAGGAAAAACATCTGCTATTTTCGCATTTGCGAGAATGTGTTTGCGTTTGCAAAGTGGGAAATGCGAAGGATGTGTCACATTTGCGACGACTAGCTAAAAGGGGGAGTATCGCATTTGCGATAAAATCCTCGCAATTGCGTGGTAGGCTAGCCTGGGCGTCTTTCGCATTTGTGACATGCCCCTCGCATTTGCGATCTCGCATTTGCGATCCAGGCTTCACAAATGCGAAGCATGCAGGCCTGCAATGCAACAGCTGAAAGTATGCAATTCCTCGAGTCCAAAATCCACCCCGTGGCCTACCCAAAACTCATCCAAGACCTCGGGGCTCCAAACCAAACATGCAAACCAACGTAAAATCATCATACAGACTCGCCCGTGCATTCAAATTACCAAAATAACATCAACAACTATGAATTTAGCATCAAAATCATGAAATTTCTTAAGAACTTTAAACTTGCCAAATTTCTCAAATAAGGTCCGATTCACATCATTTCAAAACCGTTTCTTACCAATTTTTACAAGGTCGACTCTAATCATATATAAGATCTCTACCGGGCTTCAGAACCAAAATACGGGTCCGATACCAATGGTTTCAAATACATTTCTCTTTCAAAAACTCATAATTAATTCAACAAAACAATTTCCTTTAAAAATTCATTTCTCGGGCTTGGGACCTCGGAATTCGATTCCGGGCATATACCCAAGTCCCATATTTTCCTACGGACCCTCCGGGACCCTCAAATCATGGGTCCGGGTCTGTTTACCCAAAATGTTGACCGAAGTCAAATTAATTCATTTTAATGTCAAAATTCATCATTTTCACAGATTTTCACATAATGGCTTTCCGGCTACGTGCCTAGACTATGCACGTAAATCGAGGTGATGCTGAAAGAGGTTTTTAAGGTCTAGGAATGCTGAATTCGTTTCTAAAACAAGTGGTCATCACATTCTCCACCTCTAAAACAACCGTTCGTCCTCGAATGGACATAAGAAGGAAGTACCTGAGTTGGGGAAAAGATGGAGATAAAAACCCTGCATATCGGACTCGAACTCCCAAGTCGATGCCTTTGTGGGCTGACCTCTCCACTGAACACGAACAGAAGGAAAACTCTCAGATCTCAACTGACGAACCTGTTGGTCTAGAATAGTTATCGGCTCCTCCTCATAAGACAAGTCCTTGTCCAACTGGACAGTGCCGAAATCTAACACGTGGGATGGATCGCCATGATATTTCCGAAGCATGGACACATGAAACATTGGATGCACATCTGATAAGCTCGGTGGCAATGCAAGTCTGTAAGCCACCTCTCCCACTCGATCAATAATCTCAAACGGGCCAATGAACCTAGGGCTAAGCTTGCCCTTCTTTCCAAATCTCATCACGCCCTTTATAGGCGACACTCGAAGCAATACCCGCTCACCGACCATGAATGCCAAATCTCTAACCTTGCGGTCGACATAACTCTTTTGCCTGGACTGAGCTGTACGAAGCCTATCCTAAATAATCCTGACCTTGTCCAAGGCATCTTGTACTAGATCCGTACCCAACAACCGAGCCTCCCCTGACTCGAACCATCCAACCGGCGACCGCACCGCCTACCATACAAAGCCTCGTAAGGAGCCATCTGGATACTCGACTGATAGCTATTGTTGTAGGCAAACTCTGCTAAAGGCAAAAACTGGTTCCACGAGCCTCCAAAGTCAATGACACAAGCTCGAAACATATCCTCCAAAATATGAATAGTTCACTCGAACTGCCCGTCCGGTTGAGGATGGAACGTTGTGCTCAACTTAACCCGTGTGCCCAACTCTCACTGATTTTCCCTTCAGAAACGTGAGGTAAACTGCATACCTCGGTCTGAAATGATAGACATAGGCACACCATTAAGACGAACAATCTCCCGGGTATAGATCTCAGCTAACCTCTCGGATGAATAGGAGACTGCCACAAGAATGAAATGTGCTGACTTGGTCAGCCTATCAATAATAACCACACTACGTCAAACTTCCTCCGAGTCTGTGGGAGTCCAACAACGAAATCCATAGTAATCTGCTCCCACTTCCACTCGGGAAGCTCAATCCTCTGAAACAAACCGCCAGGTCTCTGATGCTCATACTTAACCTACTGACAGTTCAAACACCGATCCACATAGACAACGATATCCTTCTTCATTCTCCTTCACCAATAATGCTTCCGCAAATCTTGATACATCTTAGTGACGCTCAGATGAATAGAGTACCGGGAACTATGGGCCTCCTCTAAAATCAACTCTCGGTGTCCATCCACATTAGGCACACAAACACAACCCTACAATCTCAAAACTCCATCATCACCTAAGGTAACCTTCTTGGAACCTCCGTGCTGCACCATGTCTCTAAGGACACACAAATGAGGATCATCATACTACCGATCTCGGATGCGCACCAATAAAGAAGAACGAGCGATTGTGCAAGCTTACACACGATTGGGCTCCGAAACATCCAACCTTACGAACTGATTGGCCAAAGCCTAAACATCTAAAGCAAACAGTCTCTCACCGATCGGAATATAAGCAAGACTGCCCATACTGACTGACTTCCTACTCAAAGCATCAGCCACCATATTGGCCTTTCTCGGATGGTATAAGATGGTGATATTATAGTCCTTTAATAGCTCCAACCACCTTCTCTGCCTTAAATTTAGCTCCTTCTACTTGAACAAATACTGAAGCTTGTGATCCGTAAATACCTAACATGTCACGACATACAGATAATGCCTCCAAATCTTCAACGCGTGAACGATGGCTGCTAATTCCAAATCATGAACCGGATAGTTCTTCTCATGAATCTTCAACTGTCGTGAAGCATAGGCAATGACCTTGCCATCCTGCATCAACACCGCACCAAGTCCAATACGAGATGCATCACAATAAACTATATAAGTCCCTAAACCTGTGGGCAAAACCAACACCAGTGCCGTAGTTAGAGCTATCTTGAGCTTTTGAAAGCTCGCCTCACACTCGTCATACCATCTAAACTAGGTACCCTTCTGGGTCAACCTGGTCATCGGGGCTGCAATAGACGAGAACCCCTCCACGAACCAACGATAGTAGCCTGTCGACCCCAAGAAACTCCAGATCTCTGTAGCTGATACTGGTCTAGGCCAGTTCTTGACCGCCTCAATCTTATTCGGATCAACCTGAATACCCTCTGTTGATACTACATGACCCAGGAATGCAACTGAACTCAACCAAAACTCACACTTCAAAAACTTAGCATACAACTGACTATCCCTCAAAGTCTGAAAAACCACTCCAAGATGCTGCTCGTGCTACGGGAATAGATCAAAATATCATCAATGAAGACTATCACGAACAAATCCAAGTAAGACCTGAACACTTGGTTCATCAATTACATAAAAGCTACTGGGGCATTTGTCTACCTGAATAACATTACCAAGAACTCATAATGCCCGTACCGAGTGCGGAAAGCTGTCTTAGGGACATCAGATGCTCTAATCCTCAACTGATGGTAGCCAGATCTCAAGTCAATCTTCGAGAATACCTTGTCACCTTGAAGTTGATAAAACAAATCATTAATCCTCGGCAATGGATACTTATTCTTGATTGTAACCTTGTTCAACTGCCGGTAATCAATACACATTCTCATCTATCTGTCCTTCTTCTTAACAAACAACACCGGCACACCCCAAGACAAAACACTAGGTCTAATGAAACCTTTCTTAAGCAAGTCTTGCAACTGCTCCTTCAACTCTTTCAACTCAGGCGGGGCCATACGATACGACGAGATAGAAATGGGCAGAGTGCCCCGAGCCAAATCAATGCAAAAGTCAATATCCCTGTCGGGTGGCATACCCGACAAGTTTGAAGGGAATACCTCAAGAAACTCACGAACAATGGGCACTGAATCAATGGAAGGAACCTCAGTACTAGAATCACGAACATAGGCCAAATAGGCTAAACATCCCGTCTCGACCATACGTCGAGCCTTCACATAAGAGATAACACTATGGGTAGAATGACCAGGAATCCCTCTCCACTCTAAATGAGGTAAACCCAACAAGACTAAGGTCACAATCTTGGCATGACAGTCCAAGATAGCGTGATAAGGTGATAACCAATCCATCCCTAATATGACATCGAAATAAACCATGTCTAGAAGAAGCAAATCTACACGAGTCTCAAGACCCCCAATCACAACTATACAAGAATGATGGACTCGATCTAGCACAATAGAATCACCTACCGGTGTAGACACATAAACATGAGCACTCAAAGGATCACTAGGCATGACTAGATACAATGCAAAATAAGATGACACATAGGAGTACATACATCCCAGATCAAATAAAACTGAAGCATCTCTGCTACAAACCAGAATAGTACCTATGATAACCGCATCGGAAGCCTCATACTCGGGCATAGATGGAAGAGCATAACATCAGGGCTGGGCCCCACCACCCTAAACTACATCTCTAGGATGACCTGCTGCTGGCTGGCCTCCACCTCTAGCGGCCTGAGTTCCACCTCTAATATCTCTACCTCCACCTCTAGCACCTCTACCCCCACCTCTATCTGGATGGGCAGGTTGTGGAACACTTGGTGCCTGAACCATAGCACGGGAAGACTGCTGCTGAGAGCTGCCTGATGCTCGAGGGCAATATCTATCAATGTGCCTCGTGTCGCCACAAGTAAAACAAGCCCTCGGCTGCTGGGGCTGACGACCCTGGAAACTCTAAAGTAGTCGTGCACTGATAGAAGCTGGTGGTGCACTATAGGACTGCTAATCAGAATACTGCATATGAGGACCACGACCACCTGAAGCACCATGAGAAACCTGAAGTGCTGACTGAAAAGGCCTAGGAGGATGGCCTCTACCATATGAATCTCTACCTCCAAACGAGGTACCACTGAATCAGCCTGAATGACGAGGCCTCTTGTCAGACCCCTAACCACCTCCCTGCGATAGAACCATCTCAACTATCCTGGCCACATTGGCTGCCTCCTAGAAAGAAATCTCACTCCCAGTCTCTCTGGCCATCTGAAGTCGAATCGGCTGAATAATTCCCTCAATGAACCTCCTTACCCTCTCTCTCTCTCTCTCTCTCTCTCGGTGGGAATTATGACAAGAGCATGACGAGCCAAGTCAATGAATCTGGTCTCATACTGAGTAACAGTCATAGAACCCTACTAGAGACGCTCAAATTGCATTCGGTAGATCTCTCTTTGAGTGATGGGGAGAAACTTCTCCAGAAATAACTCAGTAAACTACTCCCAAGTCAAGGCTGGTGATCCGACTGGTCTAGCCAAGAAATAATCTCTTAACCAAGTCTTGGCAGATCCAGACAAGCGAAAAGTATCAAAATCATCCCTATTGGTCTCCACTATCCCCATATTTCTGAGAACCTCATGACAGATGTCTATATAATCCTAGGGGTCCTCAGAAGATGCATCGTTGAAAGTAGTAGTAGTAAAGATCTTGGTGAACCTATCCAACCTCCACAAAGCATCGACAGACATAGCTGCTCCATCACCGGTCTGAGCTACCACACCCGGCTGAACTACTCCAACTGGCTGAACTGTTGGAGTCTGGAACTAGGGAGCTACCTGCTCTAGAGTGCGAGTAGCAGGAATCTGGGCTCCTCCTCCAGCCTGAGAGACGGCTGGTGCTACAAGAAGTAAGCCTGCCTAGGTGACACTCTCCATAAGGACCACTAGGCGGACCAGAGCATCCTGGAGTACGGGGGTAGCAATAAATCCCTCTGGGACCTGAGTTGGGCCTACCGGAATTGTCGGGGCTGGAACCTCATCATCAAAGTCAACTTGAGGCTCCGCCACTGGTGCTGCTACTCTGGGTTGAGCTTTGCCCCTACCTCGGCCTCTAGCACGACATCGGCCTCACCCTCTGCCCCTCATGGGAGCTGCTGTTGGGGGCTCGGGCTGCTGGTCAATGGATGTGGAAGTGCGTGTTCTCGCCATCTGCAAAAGAACAGAGTAGAAATTCGATTAGCATTGAGAAACCAAACCGCACGATAGGAAGGAATAAATGTGAAGTTTTTCCTAACTCTGTAGCCTCTAGGGGATAAATACAAACGTCTCCGTACTGATACCTCAGACTCTACTAAGCTTTTCTGTGAACTGTGAGACCAATGTAACCTAGAGCTCTGATACCAACTTGTCATGACCCGGGTTTTCCACCTTCGAGAGCCGTGATGGCGCCTACTCATGAAAGCTAGGCCAACCAAATTATTCTAATTACTTAACCTTTTCCAGTTTTATACCATTATCAGTGATGATTAGATATTATGCAAATAGCGAAAATAATTAAGTGGAAGACAAAATCTGATAAATTAATCTTAATACAAACTGCGGAAGTCTAAATGCAACTCTACCCAGAATTTGGTGTCACAGTTTCACAGACGGTCTACGAATACTACATACAAAGTCTGAAAGATAAAATATACACTGTTTCTGAATTGAGTAAAGGAAAAAGGATAAAGGAAAGATAGGAGTTGATGCCAAGGCCCGCAGAAACCTGCAGGACTACCTCGGGTCGCCTGTTAGACTGAAGACAACAACCTCACTGCGGTTCAAAGTCTACAACACTAGGATCTGTACAAAAGAGTGCAGAGTGTAGTATCAGTACAACCGACCCCATACGCTGGTAAGTGTCTAGCCTAACCTCAGTGAAGTAGTGACGAGGCTAGGACTAGACTACTAAATAAACCTGTGCAGTTATATCATAAACAATGGAAATAGAAGTAGGTAATTGCAATTAAAATTGGGTAGGGGAAACATTCTTCGGGGAATAATAGATAACAACAAAATATCAAGAGAATATAAAGAAACCAAAATCCAATTACTAACATGGATAGGGAAAACAAATGTGGAGTTCACTTTCATTTCACATCTCGTTGCAGGAGTGCAACCCGATCCCATTTCGTGTATCTCATTGCAGGCGTGCAACCCGATCCCATTTCAGATATCTCATTGCAGGCGTGCAATCCAATCCCATTTCACATATCCCATTGTAGGCGTGCAACCCGCTCCCATTTCACATATCTTGTTGCAGGCGTGCAACCCGCTCCCATTTCACATATCTTATTGCAGGCGTGCAACCTGCTCCCATTTCTTTTATCAACACCAATCACAAAAGGGTCCCCGCAAGGGAACTATAATATCAAAACAAACATCCGGGTAAGGGAACAATAATATGACAATAACATTCGGGCAAGGGAACAATAATGATAATAATATCCCGGCCAGGGAACAGTAATGATAATCATATCCTGGCAAGGGAACAATAATGATAATAACATGTGAAATGCAATAAATCACAACAGAGTCATAATAATTGCAATACAAGACTCACGAGCATGCTTGACACCAACGTATAGATACTCGTCACCATGCCTATACGTCATACTCCACAATTAACACGTAGCAAATAAGACACGACTCCTAATCCCTCAAGCTAAGGTTATACCAAACACTTAACTCGATGCCACGAACGTAATTCAAGCCTCTACTGTCGCTTTACCTCTTGATTCCACCACCAATTTGCTCCTATCTAGCCACAAGTTACTTAATTACATCAATAAATGCTAAATGAATCAATTCCAATGCATAAAAATAAGTTTCCCAAAGTTTTACCCAAAAACTCAAAAATCGCCCCCGGGCCACATGGTCAAAACTCGAGGTTCGAACCAAAAATCGATTACCCATTCCCTCATGAACCCAAATATATAATTTGTTTTGAAATCAGACCTCAAATCGAGGTCCAAATCCCCAATTTTTGAAAAACCTAGGTTCTACCCAAAACACCCAATTTCCCCACGAAAATCATTGATTTTGAGTTGAAATCATGTGAAAAGATGTTAATGATTGAAGGAAACGAGTTAAAATTGACTTACAATCTATTTGGAAGAAGAGTTGTCTTTGAAAAATCGCCCAAGAGTGTTTTGGTTTTGAAAGAGTGTGAAAATTGAGAGATTTTCGGCTATGTTATAAAATTATAGGTTGCAAATGTCGTAATTGCGACCAGGGTTCGCAATTGTGAACCCCGACTTCTGCTAGGTTCACATTTGCGAGAATGTGTTTGCATTTGTGAAGTGAGAAATGCGAAGGATGCATCGCATTTGCGACGACTGACTAAAAGGGGGAGTATCGCATTTGCGATAAAATCCTCGCAATTGCAAGGTAGGCTGGCCTAGGCTTCTTTCACATTTGCGACATGCCTCTCGCATTTGCAAGCTAGGCTTCGCAAATGCGAATCCTGAAGGTCTGCAATGTAAGAATTGAAAGTCTGCAATTCCTTAAATCCAAAATCCACCCCGTGGCCTATCCAAAACTCACCTGAGCCCTCGGGGCTCCAAACCAAACATGCACACCAACCTAAAAACATCATACGAACTTGCTCATGCATTCAAATCACCAAAATAACATCAACAACTATGAATTTAGCATCAAAATCATTAAATTTCTTAAAAACTTCAAACTTGCCAAATTTCTCAAATAAGGTCCGATTCACATCATTTCAAAACCGTTTCACCAATTTTCACATGCTTGACTCAAACCATATATAAGACCTGTACCGGTCTCCGGAACCAAAATATGGGCCTGATACCAATGGTTTCTAACATATTTCTCTTTCAAAAACTCATAACTAATTCAGCAAAATAATTTCCTTTAAAAATTCATTTCTCGGGCTTGGGACCTCGGAATCCAATTCCGGGCATACGCACATGTCCAATATTTTCCTACAGACCCTCCGAGACCATCAAATCACGGGTCCGGGTCCGTTTACCCAAAATGTTGACCGAAGTCAAATTAATTTATTTTAAAATCAAAATTCATCATTTTCACAGATTTTCACATAATGGCTTTTCGGCTATGCGCCCGGATAGCGTACGCAAATCAAGGTGATGCTGAAAGAGGTTTTTAAGGCCTCAGAATGATGAATTCGTTTCTAAAAGACCCACAGACCAGGAGATGATGATTCATTTGAAGGACGCTACTAATGCCCAAGCCGAGTTAAAGTGGGACCTCAATCGTGAACAGAGGATCAAGGAATATGTTCATTGCAGATCCCGATAAGAGGTACTCGAAGCGATTGGCTCCAGGGGCTTTGTTCTCTCGGAAGAGTTGGCTCGAGCGGGGGTGGAGGAGCGTGATGCTTGGTCACTTCTTGACGATGTCACGGAGAGCGAAGCTGGAGCTGGTAGGCCGTAGCGTTCTGGAGCAGAGCGTTGACTTCGCCATTTTGTATTTGATATTCGTAGAGCATGTTTGCAGATGGAGAACGCACCTTTTGCGTGTGTAAATAAAAGAAAACTCTATGCTTTATCTCTTTCGGTATTGCTTTCGACCAGGCGGGCTGGTTCGGAGGCTCTTTCATGCTCGGTCAAATGCAATTTTTACACGAGTAAGCGTTAGATCTTTTGTGCTTTGCCCAGCTATTTTGGGTTTAGTCTCTGAGTCAGGCTTTGACTTGAGCTTACTTGACCTTCGATCCCCTGTGCCCGCAAGGGCGGACGATAATGGCTCTTGCGCCTTGCCCTTGGGCATTTGCATTTTAACTATTTGGGTTCAGTCTCCGAGTCATGTTGCGACTCGAGCTTTAATTGACCCTCAAGTATTTGTGTCTGCATGGGCAGATGAAAATGGCTTTCAAATACCTTGGGTCGAAGCGACCTTTTAGGTATGCAGCCCTGAGGCTCGTGAAGCTAGTGACAGTGGCTCTTATGCTATGCCCTTAGGCATGTATATCTAACTATTTTGGATCCGGTCTCCGAATCGGGTTACGACTCGAGCTAATTTTGGTCGTTGAGACCTTTTGGTGTGTGGCCCTGAGGGTCATTTGGCTGGCGACAATAGATCTTACACTTTTGCCCGTGGGCATATTGTAGGCTTTATTTTCTTCTCGTTAAGTTCTTTTTGAAATAATTTTACCTAACCCATTGTCGGTTCGGGAAGAACCTCGATTTCAAGTCGTTAGTGGCGATGTTCGAGCACCTCAGAAGGTTTAGCTCGTAAGTTGAGTAGCTCGAAGCCTTGTGATTTGGAGCTAACATGGTCGAAGCTCATTTTCCTGTTGAGGGTAGCCTGTTTTAACCAATTTTTTTTGAAGTAGATTCGAAGTAATGGCATGCGATTTTGTTAGTGATGATCGGGCGTCCCCGAGTCGTGTTGATTTGACTGGTGCAACCATTTTAACCGCAGTCATATGTATTTGGCTGGAGCCATTTTTTTTATCTTGAGTGATAGTTTAGGCGTCTATATCGAGGGTATGCCCTTTCGGGAGTCTTACAAATGCGACATATAGCCTAAAATTCGGGATTTAGTTTCATGCATGTTGAGGTCTTACAGTTTGTCATGCCTGCTGAGGTCTTTTAGTTTGTCATGCCTGTTGAGGTCTTACAGTTTGTCATGCCTGTTGAGGTGTTACAGTTTGTCATGCCTATTGAGGTCTTACAGTTTGTCATGCCTGTAGAGGTCTTACAGTTTTTGTTGCTATGTAAAGTAGACCTGGCTAGATCGAGTCTGCCCGTTCGGGGTCTTATGGCCTCGGGTTTTCTAGTGTATGGCGATTGACAACAATCTCTGAGTCATCGAGTTTGTTCAGACTCGAAGGCCGTTATTTGTGATCTCGGGATTGCCTCATTGGGGCCTTATGATCCCGGAGTTCTGACCCTAAGGTCGTGCGGGTGCCAAATTGTTGACGCTAAGTATCCAAGTATTTCAGGATGTATCCGGTGGAGGGAATCCTCGCCTTGAGCATGCTAAAATTTCTTTTAGAGTACGAGATGCTTTTGGTGAAAGATACTCTTTGATTGCTTGACGTGAATACGCATTGTTCTGTTGAATAGACCTTTGCTAGACTGAGTTTTCTCGCTTGTGGTCTTACGGCCTTGGGTTTTAAGTGCGTGGCGACTGGCAACAGTCTCCTAGTACTCAAGGTACCCATGACATTGGCGGCGTTTGGCGATTTCCGCATTGCCTTACCTGAAGGTTTTGTAATTTTGGAGGTTCGACCCGGAGGCCGACCGAGTGTTAAATCGCTAGCGTCAGTCCCTGAGTGTTCGGGATGTTTCCGGTGAAGGAATTGCTACCTTACTTTGTGAAGGTGTTTTTGACAAAAGGTATTATTTGATTGCTCGGTACAATAGTACACGTATTCGCCGACGGGAGCCTGGCTATATGGACACGGTTCGTTCGACCATTTGGCCCGGTACATTACTTTCCCATAGGAACCCCATTTGTCATTTCAAAACCTTTTCGAGCAATGCTCCTCATCGTTCAAAGTTGTCTGCGAAAGAAGTTTCGAGCATTTGCGAAGTTTTCCTTAGGCAGCTCGCAGACGTTGCTTCGTTAAAAACCTTGCCGGTAAAACCCATCTTTTGGGACAAAAACTCGGTCGAAGGAAAAGAGTGCAACAGATGCGTTTTTAGAGCCTCAAGGTCTTCAAGCATTGTTAGCGCTCTGACTGCTTCGGTCAAGTGCCTGCACAAGGGTTAGTCCTAAATTCGACACAAAAAGGGAGATGATCGTACCTTGAAGTGAGAAATGTTGGCGATTCCTCAGATTTGATTTGCTACAATCGTGAGGGTCGATCTGTTTCAATTGCGTGAGGCAAAGACGAGGTATGGCTCTTTACTTTGTTTTGTCAGGTTCGACCGATGGTGAAGCCCGATTCGCCCTTTGGCTTATTGCGAACATTTCCCTCGCTGCATGTTGTTCCCCGTAGATGGTTTTAATCTTGTCCTTTGTTGGAAATTTTATCATCTGGTGAAGGGTGGATGGTACTGCTCTCATGTAGTGTATCCACGGTCGCCCGAATAAGGCGTTATACCTCATGTCTCCTTCGATGACATGGAGTTTGGTGTCTTGGGTCGTGCCGGCCACGATTTGGTTGAGGAATACAAGCTGCTCTATCACCCTCGACCTGACAATATTAGCCGAGCTACCTAGATCCACGAGTACACATTTTATTTGGAAAGAATTTACACGAAAGGAGATTACCAGTACGTTGTTGTGGGGTTGAGACAGGGTCTTGGTGTCCTCTTCGCTGAACGTGAGGGCGTCTTCGGGGATATATCCCTGAGTCCACTTTTCTTTGGTGATGCATATTTTTGTTCTTCTTATTACTGGTTCCTGCGGGGCATCGTCACCCTCAATGATCATGTGGATGTCATGTTGTGGCTCATTTGCCTCGTTCTTCTTGGTTTCCTCCCTTTCTCGGAACTAATTTTTGGCTCGATCGCTAAGGAATTGCTGAAGATATCCTTTATTAAGCAGTCGAACTACTTCTTCTCGTAGATGATGAAAATCCTTGGTCATGTGACCATGCGTGTTGTGAAAATCGCATACTAAGTTATAATTCCTTTCCGAAGGATCTGACTATATAGGTTTGGGCCACTTGGTGTCTCTAATTTTACTAATGGCGAACACGATGTCTAACACATCGACATTGAAGTTGTATTCTGACAGATGGGACGCACCCGTTGGCACTACATTTTGATTGAACCTGGTTTTGTTGATGAGCACTCAAGGGTCCTGTCCTCGATTCATTCTCCGATCATTGCGAGGCAGGTTGCGCCTCAGGGCGTTCCTCCTATCCTCGAGGTATGGCTAATACCTTACTTTGTTTGGTTTCGGCTCCTTTGCCAGGAGCCTGTTCGGGTATACTGAGCTCGAATGGGCGCTCAACTGGTCATCCTCGTCCTTGATCTTCGACTGGTACCGATTGTGGACGTCCGACCAGGTCACGGCTAGGTACTCGATCAGGTTCTGTTTCAACTGTTTCGAAGCCACCGAGCTTCGTTCGTTCAGGCCCGGTGAAAGCCTACACTGCCTAGTTGTCAGAGACTAGTGGTAGCTCCATCAGTTCCATCTGAAAGCGAGAGACGAATTCCTGCTGCATCTCATTCTCTCTTTGCCTGATTTTGATAACGTCGGACTTCCTTGTCGCTACTTTGACGGCTCCGGCATGTGCCTTTACGAAGGAGTCTGCTAGAATGGAGAATGAATTTATGGAATTAGGATCCAAGTTGTGATACCACATCATGGCTCCCTTCGAGAGTGTTTCCCTGAATTTTTTCAGCAATAGGGACCCGATCTCATCATTCTTTATATCATTACTTTTTACCGCGCAGGTGTAGACAATAACGTGTTTATTAGGGTCGGTGGTCCCATTGTACTTAGGGAATTCCGGCATTTTGAACTTCTTTGGAATGGGCTTTAGGGCCGCTTCCTCGGGGAACGGCCTTTGTATGAACTTCTTCAAATCCACGCCCTTGAAGACCGGGGGCGCACCCGGGATCTGGTCGACCCTAGAGTTGTAGGTTTCGACCTTCTTGTCGTTGGTCGCTATCATTTTCTCGCCTGACTCGATCCTTTTGGTGAGGTCCTCTAGCATTTTCACGATGGTGGGATCGGCTACCGATCCGTTATTCTCGATCTCTCAGGTAATTGTTCGGCGGGGGGAGCTGTTTCCGGTGCAGACGTGCTGGGCGTCTTCGGATGGCTTTGTAACTGAGCGATGGCCAACTGTTGCGCCTGCAAAATTTCATAAATAACATGAAGACTAACTTCCTGTTCTTCCCGGGCTAGGGTTTTTAGGGCTTCCTGTCGGTCGCCATGCCGTATGCTCTTGTTAGTGTGCGAGGTTTCGTCTACCTATTTTTCATCCTATGAATCCGGGTCTGCTAGAATCGGTCCGGGCACGTTATCGGGATTCTGTGGTGGCGCGACGACAACTAGAACAACCATACCATTTTCGCCGTGATTTTCGAGGCAGTCGTTCTCAACCATGTTTACCGAGCCAGACATTTCGACCTGAAATCAAGAGATCTTGGACAAGAAAAAGTGTGAAAGATAACTTGCGTTTGTGTAATAAAACCAGCAAGAAAATAATCACTATTATTTTTAGCCCCACGGTGGGCGCCAAACTGTTTACCATGAAAATGGTAACAACAATTAAATTTGTAAATAGGATTCTAAAAATACGTGATCTATTTTTATGCTAGTTGTTTATAGAAGTTGATGCTAGGAGTATGAAGTTTAACAAATATATACAAGCTAAAATGGGGCGGAATCAAACCGAGGGGCTTGCTGCCCAGGCTTCGGACTGGTCGATGGAGGGGGGTCGATATCCGGCTCGAGCTCGAGCTATCGGGGGTAACCAAGAGAGGGTTAACATTTAAGATATAATTGAAGAAGGCTCTTTATGGCCAATACCAAGCAATAAATGAAGAACAAGTATGAAAGCAATGAATGCAAAGAGTAGCCTCGGGCAAATGGGTTAGAGAGAAAAGAGAGAGAGACATATTATTGATCTTGTGTAGAGTAGTAGGAGAAACAACATCCCCTTACAAGGTGGTGTGAATTCACTTTATATAGGAGGGGAATCCGGTTATAATACAATATACATTAATTATAAAAGCATGGAGATAGGACGGCTAGACGTGACGCCTCAACACAGGCTGTATATACGCCGGCTCTGCCAGACATAGATGCGTGCCTTGGGTACTCACCTTTTTTTCCAGCCATGATCTTCGTCTTTTCTGAGTCGGGTCTAGACAAGCCCCAAGGGAGGGGACTCGGTCGCAACTCTACATCCTCGGGGTCTCGAGATATTCTTCCGAAGTGGCTTGATAGCGAGAAATTATGCCCTCTACTTTCGCCGCATACAACATACATTTATTGCTTACATTTATTGTATTTCATTAATTGTCTTCATTTATTACCCATTGTTGATATTAAAGAACCTTCATCAAAGATCTCAAAACTGTTAGTCCTTTATCGGCTGTCCACAACTTAGTAACTAGCTCGACCTCGAAGCCCCGTATAATCTGGCTCGAGGCCCCGATTCTCAACCACTCGGTTTGCTTAAACATACTTCTTTCAAAGTTCTTATCTCATTTTCCAGTCTCACACTTAGCATCTAATGCTTAACAACTAGCATAAAAACAAATCACGTATTATTAGAACCACAAAATCAAATCTAATTGTAATTACCATTTTCAAGTTAACAGTTTGGCACCCACCGTGAGCTAAAAATAATAGTGGTTGTTTTCTTGCTGGTTTACTGCATAACTCAAGTTATTCTTCACACTTTTTTTGTCCAAGAATCTTTGATTTGACGTCAAAATGTCTAACTCAGTAAACGCACATGAAAACAACGGTCTTGAGGACCATGGAGAGAATATTGTAGCTGTTCCAGGTATTGGTGTACCACCACGAAACCCTGAGGATGCACCAGAAACAATTCCCGTGGATGTGGTCTCGTGCAACACCCAACACGTCGGCGACATCTCCCACACCAACAGGAGTATACGCCAAGAAAACCAACAAGAAGCTCAGGAAATCCCAGCGCGAGGGGAGCAAGAGGTTAGCCTTCGCGTTATTTTTGAAATGTTACAAGCACAACAACTGGCGATTACTCAACTACAAAGCCACCAAAAAACTCCAAGCACAACAGCACCGAAAATGACTCCTCGAGCCGAGCAGGTACCAGAAAGATCGAGTAACAACGGGTCAGCAGCCGACCCTGCTATTATGAAGATGCTCAAGGACCTCATAAAGAGTATTGAATCGGGCAAAAAATGATAGAAGTAAACGACAAAAAGGTGGAGACATACAATTTAAGGGTCGACCGGATCCCAGGCGCACCCCCAATCCTGAAGGGTGTTGATTCAAAGAAATTCGTACAAAAGCCATTCCCGTCAAATTCCGCTCCAAATCCCATCCCGAAGAAATTTAGAATGCCCGAACTTCTAAAGTACAACGGAACCTCGGACCCCAATGAGCACATCACTGGTTACACTTGTGCGGTGAAGGGAAACGATCTAAGGGACGACGAGATCGAATCCGTCCTGCTAAAAAGGTCTGGAGAAACACTTTCGAAAGGGGCCATGATGTGGTATCACAACCTAGCTCCGAATTCGGTAGACTCATTTGCCATGCTGGAAGACTCTTTCATTAAAGCACATGCCGGTGCCATCAAAGTGGCTACAAGGAAATCCGACGTCTTCAAAATCAAACAAAAAGAAAATAAGATGCTGCGGGAGTTCGTATCTCGCTTTCAAATAGAGCGAATGTAATTACCACCAAGCTCCGATGACCAAGCGGTACAGGACTTCACCCAAGGCTTGAACGAACGAAGCTCGGTGGCTTCGAAGTAGCTAAAGCAGAATTTGGTTGAATACCACGCCGTGTCTTGGTCAGATGTCCACAACTGATATAAGTCAAGATTAGGGTCGAGGACGACGAACTGGGAGCCCCCTCGGGTTTGGTATATCCAAGCAGACTCCTGGCGAAGGAGCCAAAGCCAAACAAGTAAAGGTACCAACCATACACCAAAGATAGGAGAAACGCCCCAAGGCGTAATATACCCTGAAATGATCGAAGGATAGATCAAGGTCAGAATCCTCAGGGACTTCTGAGCAGAGCCAGATTAGACAGACACACAGGACCGACGGAGGCACCCCTCCTGTCGAAATACAACTTCAACATTGGCGTTTTATACATCGTATCTGCCATAAGTAAAATTAGAGACACCAGGTGGCCAAGACATGCACTATCAGATCCGTCGTGGAGGAACCCCAACTTAGTGTGCGAATTTTGTTGGAACATGCGGTCATAGGACCAAAGATTACAGACAGCTCCAAGAAGAAGTAGACCGACTACTCAGCAAAGGGCACCTCCGGGAGTTCCTTACCGACCGAGCCAAAAATCAGTTCGGGGAAAGAGAGGCGAATAGGAAGAATAAAACAGATGAGCCGCAACATGTCATCCACATGATCATTTGAGGAAACAACATCCCGCAGGAACCTATTGTCAAAAGAACAAAAATATCCATCACCAGGGAGAAGCGAACTCGGGGTTACATACCAGAAGATGCTCTCACATTCAGCGACGAGGACATTAAGACCTAGTCTCAGCCTCATAACGATGCCTTGGTAATCTCTTTTCTTGTGAATACATTTCAAATTAAGTGTGTTCTTGTGGATGGAGGTAGCTCGGCCAACATTATCAGGTCGAGGGTGGTGGAGAAGCTCAGACTGCTCGACCAGATCGTGCCCGCCTCTTGAGTCTTTAATGGATTCAACATGGCGAGAAAAACGATAAAAGTGGAAATTACCCTCCCAGTAAACGTGGCCGGCACGACCCAAAATGTCAAATTCCATGTCATTGAAGGAGACATGAGGTACAACGCCTTGCTCAGAAGGCCATGGATACACTGCATGAGAGCAGTACCATCAACCCTTCATCAAATGATGAAGTTTCCGACGAAGGACGGAATAAAAACCGTGTATGGGGTACAACAGGAAGCGAAGGAAATGTTTGCAGTGCACGATGTGTCACCGACATCAACGCCTCCAACATCGAAGGAGCCAAAGGATAAGCAAACAATGAAGTAGCAATCATGAGACACATTCTCGGTTACACCCGAATAAAGCAAGCAAAGGACCGTACCGCGTCCCCGAAGCAAATGTTTGAAGCATATTGAGGCTCAAAGTGCCATCACCACTAAGGTATAACCATCTACCTTTTTATTTACATCTTACACTAACGTTTGTGCAGATGTCCGATCAGAACAGTCGAAGCGTTGTCTAGCTCGAAGACCTTAAGGTTTCAAAGCATAAGTTGCACTCTTTTCCTTCGATCGAGTTTTAACCCAAGAAGGGTTTTACCGACAAGGTTTTTAATGAGGCAATACCTATATGCTACCTAAGGAGAGCTCAACAAGTATTCAAGGTTTCTCTTCAATCAACCTCGAATACTGGGGGACATCCCCCAGGGAGATCACCTTCTCAGATAAGTCAAGAATGTGCCAAAAAAGTCTCGATAGGAAAATGATGTATCGGGCCAAATGGTCAAACGAACCGTGTCCGCATAGAATAACCGAACCCTTGACAATGAAAACATGTATACTTGTGTCAAGTAGCCAAATTTGTAAGACCTCAAGCAAGGCGTGAATTATACTTGTACCAAGTAACCAAATCTGTAAGACCTCAAGCAAGGCATGAATTATACTTGTACCAAGTAACCAAATCTGTAAGACCTCAAGCAAGACGCGAATTATACTTGTACCAAGTAAACAAATCTGTAAGACCTCAAGTAAGGCATGATAAAAATTATAAGACCTTGTAAAAAGGCATCATCCCGATCTTAAAGTTAAGGTTATATATTCGAACTTGTAAGACCCCTAAAAAGGTATACCCTTGATATAAATGCCGAAACTACTTCACTCGGGGACTAAAAGGCTATGGCCAAACGTAATGACTACAGTCACAAGGCTCCGGCCAAACTCACGCGACTCGGGGATGCCCGACCGTCACTATAAAATCATAGGCCTTCAATTACTTCGGAAAGAACCGGTTAATCAGGCTACCCTTGGCACAAGCAAAAGAGATTCGATCATATAAGCTCCAAACAATAGGCTTCAAAATTACTCACAATCGAGGCTCTTATCAAGCCGTCAAAGAGTCAGGCGAACACAAAAACTTCAAAAAGTCTTTAGCGAGGGAAAAAGCCTATATTAGAGGTCGGAGAGCCACTGTCGCCAACCTATATTAAGAGGTCATACCGACCCAATGCGTAAGAGCCACTGTCGCCATCCTATATTAAGAGGTTGTACCGCCCCTACGCGTAAGAGCCTAAGAGCCAGCTTAAGGGTCAATGAGCTCGAGTCGAAATCTGAGTCAGAGACTGAGCCCGAAACAGTTAACTAAAAATGCCTAAGAGCAAATGCGTAAGAGCCTATGAGCCAGCCTAACAAGCCCCAAGACTGAATTATAAACATAAGGATTTTTACTCAAAGGCCAAGTCGTTCGACTAATCATTGACAAAACGTCAAATCTCAATACAAAGAAAGACATAAACAGGCAAATAGAAATTCATGGAAGGAGAAAACAGAAAGGTTTCTTTACATATACACATGTATGAAACAATGCAAGGCTACATTTACAAAGTTCTCTAAGAACACTGTATAAAGAATCAAAAAGAAAAAAGCCTAGTCTATTTTCCCCATGGGCACTACGGCCCCATCGGCCTCTTTTCCATTATCTTCGGCATCAGATACGAGGAATTTGGAATCGTATTCATCCTCCTTGGCCCGCGCTATCTCTTCCGAGAGATTGAAGCCCCTAGCGTGAATCTCTTCAAGGGTTTCCGTCCGATATTTACATCGGGCATATTCATTGATTCTGCTCTCTCGATCAGAAGCCCTTCTCAGCTTAGCCCGAGCTTTGGCAGCGTCTTTTAAATAGATGGCCACTTTCTTGTCAGCCTTAGCCCGAATCTCTTTATCTTCAGCCTGGGCGTCCACAAGCTTGGCATTCATCTCCAAAAAGTCAGACTTGAGCCTTGCAATCCTACTCGTCTGAACCGGGTTTCTCTCACAGGAGTTCCGGAGCTGCACCCCGAGGGTTAAAACCTTGGCCAAAGCATTCTTCTTGGCCGCAACATGGGCATCTATCTGAGCTCTTAGCCCATTACACTCATACTTGGCCTGGCCAACCTTGCCCCAAAGGCATTCCAGATCCTCTGTCTTGCTCTGCAACTAAAATATCAAAATATTAATCTCCGAGGATACAAGAAGAAGCATGCATTCCCTCAGAGAAAAGGTTACCTGTTTCTCATGGTGGCTTTTGTAGTTCAGGCTCCGATTCGCCTCGTAATGCAGGTATACCAATTCATATCCATTATTATCACAAATAAGCCAGAGGGATTTCTCCCCATACAAGGCTTTCCTCAACCTGGCTTCATAGTGGAGCAACTCGGACTTGAACTTGTCAAAGGCCTATGAAAGAGGAGCTCAATAAGAAAGTGGAAGTGCAAAACTGAAAAACTGATACAATCGGCCAAAACTCACCACGGAACACAACCGTTAAGCCTCCTCAAAAGTCAAACTCACACTTATCGGCCTGGTCTCATCGGCCTCAGTAGAACCACTCCTATTAGGAATGTGATCATTCAAGATCTTGCCTGTGTCAAGCAGCCCCTGGCCTCGAACACCCCTCGAAGTACCTTCGACGGGAAGAGAGGACAATGGCAGAGAATCCTTGTCCCTCGATGTACCTTCGACGGAAAAAGAAGACGAAGGTAAGGGATGAACCATTTTTCCAAGGCTGGAAGCCTCGGGTGTCGCAACCTCAGGCGAGACATCTTCTTTGGGCCTCCGGGAAGGACTTGTCTCGTTATGAGCAGCTCCGCCCTGCGAGGGTTCCTTCCGTTTGTTATTATTCCTCTGTCCTGAAGCCGTTGACCCCTCCTCCTTTCCAAGGGAGCATGATATCACCGCAGGAAATTCTCCAATACCTACGATGACAGAGTTAGCACATAAAGAGGGAAGTACCCTCCAAAGAAAGCAAACCACACAACACGTACCATGGCGTTTTGCCTCCCATCTACCCTTGGATCGATCTTGCTACTTACACTCATCATAGGCCGAGCGGCCTGCCAGCTTCCAAACCCAATCCGTCAGGTCAAGGACCTCGTATGGCATCCATGGGGTTGCTGCAAAAAAGAAAAAGAAAGCGTCTTTACAAAATCCATCTCCACCATGAGCAAAGATGATAAAAACACAAGTGTAACACTTATGTGTGACATTCCATGTCTCAGGAAACGACAAGAACTCCACGGGGATAACATCGATAGTCCTTATTCGGACGAATCGATTCATCCACCCTCGGTCCCCATCTTCTTCATCAACAACAATAAAGGGCCTAGTGGATCGGCATTGCAAAGCTATCAGGCCTCAGAAATGAAAGGGTCGGTGCAATCTGATGAGATGGCTAAGGGTGAACTCGAGCCCGTCTTCATCCGCAAAGAACCTCATCATTAACACTGTCCTCCAGAACGATGGGTGAACCTATGCCAGGGTAGCCCGATATCTTCAATAGAATTCAAGCACGACTCTATCAAGAGGGCCCAACGTGAAGGGGTATGTGTATACGTGTAAAAACCCCTCTATATGAGCCGTAATATTCTCTTCCGGGGAAGGTACCTGCAGTACCACCTTTTCTCCCCAACCGTAGTCTCCCCTCACTGCCTCGAGGTGTTCCTCTCCTATTGATGAAGTGAACCTTGATGCATGATCCCAATGACCCTCGACAATGGGAAGTATCTCTAATGAAAGGTCCCTCCTCGAGACAAAACATCTTGAGGTTGGGTTACCAGAAGCCGGTGGTGTACCACAGATTATGCGTGAAGAAGAGGCGGAACCCTCCTCTTCTTGGTGAATGGATTTGGGCGTAGCAACCATGGACATGATAAAATAAGAGAAGGAAAATGAAAACTTGGGCGAAAACTTTGAATTAAAATGATGGAAAGGCTGACGCAAGGAAGAAAAACTCTATGAAAAGGGATAACAACTCAAAATAGGGAAATCTTCAAAGAGGGGGGGAAACAAACTCTTATACAGAGCAAGCGGCAACTCTCCGCCTACTTTAAAGGCCAATTAATTCTGACTAGGCTATTATCACTTTTGGAAAAGTGTACCGACGGGACCATCTCGGGCGCTTCATAGCCGTGCCATACAAGTGAAGCTGTCGTACAACGTTCGAGGGGTCAGAGATTCCCATATCGATCCGGCCTCGAGATGGTGCCCAATCACGATAATCTTTACTACCATAACTATAGGCTCTAAGGACCCATCAATCTAAGCCTCGAGGATCTCTGTCAAAGTGAATATAAGCTCTAATGAGCTGTCCACACCAATTTAGCCTCGAGATGGTACCCGATCTCGAGAACCTGTGGTACTACAGAACGAGCTCCAAAAGGGGGTCAACCTAAGCCTTGAGATGGTACCCAATCTCGAGTACCTTTGCTATTACAAGCGCGGGTCGTTCACTTGATTCCTTGGACTTCAGGCTACCTGAGCCTAAGCCGGTTCTCTCTCAAAAATTATTAATAAAGCCTCAGGGATATTTTCACCTTCAGATAAATTTAGACGCTCTCTCGGCTACTTTAGCGCAGTGGCCATCTGAGTCCAAGCGTATCCTCATCGGAGGTCTATCTATGACGCCTTAGGGCTGTCTTCATTTTTCTAAGCAAGTTTTTGAGGTCCCCCGAGTTCAGATAAACTCTCACTCGGGTACTATTTGAAAAGGCCCGAGGGAAGTCTTTATTTTCAGGTGTTCAAGCAACTCTGTTTCTCGAGGACTATCAAAGGGGCCTAAAAGGGCTAAGTTTCATTATAAAATTTGAGGCCCCACTATCACTCAATTCGAAGTTGCCAGTTACGGCAGCTTAACTTTGTATCAAGTCAATCTGAACTTGGTCCGAGGAAAGGAAAAGTGCTTTAGGGAATAACATATTAACCAATCAAGAACCAAGTAAATTCCTACGCCCAGGCCCGGTATTCGGATCGATCGGTAAAGTCACATGCTCAGATTCTTTGCAAACGCAGATAAAGGGAAATCCAGCAAAAATCAAAGACAAATTGAAGAAACATTTTTGTATTAATAAACGATGATTACAAAAGCCCACGAAGGGTCCTTACATAGAAACAAAGAAGCAAAAAATAACAGCTAAAGTCTGATCTCTCTCAGAGGTACATCCTCGAAACCAATATCTGCGAGAACCATTCCTTCGGGGAACCCATTTCGATCTTCCAAATGACATCTTTAGAACCTCCCCCGAAGCACAAAAAGATGAAGAAGAAGAAAAATATGAAGAAGAAGAAAAAGATGAAGAAGTAGAAAAAAAATGAAGAAGCAGAAAAAGATGAAGAAGAGGTCGTAGCCCGCTAAAGAGCAAAAGCTCTTAATAGGCCGGAAAAATTGTGGCTCGGTGAAACATTTTGCGTGTATGAGTCTTGCCAACACTACTATTAGGAAGCCACTTCTTGAGATATTGAACTGGTGTGGTGTGCAAAAGTTAGCAGGTGGCACCACCTCACTCCATGGAAAGCAAAAGGAGTGAAGTGCCGCACCAGGTTGAAGTTAAGAGAGATGAGCAGAAGTTCATGGTCCACATATCCCCTAATAATTGAATAGTTTGAAGCCCATCTCTCATTATTTCGGGCTAACAACTACAACAACAAGAAAACTGTGCGACCACACTAAGTGGGGGAAAGCTCTGAGAAAGAGCCATGACATAACTGGCGAGAACGCTGTCATGTGACCTTACGGTCACGGGCTTCAAACATGGGAAATAGAGTTGGATGATCATGAAGAGAAGAAAGGAGTTAAAGGCTGTTGAAGAATGACTGGATGAAGTTTTTGTTCAAGAAAACTTCCATTTATAGAAAGGTAGTAGCGTAACCGTCGGCGCAATAATTGACTTTGGGAAACGTATCGACATGCGGAATTAATGCTTTTTGGGAGACAGATTGGCTGTGATATTATCGTTTTGAGATAATAAACCGGCGTTTCATTGAACACTTCTAGAAAGATGAACCGATGGGACATTTCAGTTATCGCAGAAGCTTACATCATAAGCGTGACGTCATCATAAGAGGCTCGATGAAGTCGATGTCAAGACCGTTTATTATCATTTTTATTCTAAGAAATGCGGGGACTATCTGTATACGGTAAAAATTAGAGGATCCGATTTTACGATTATTATGGCACTTCGTAGGGACCGCCCCAGAAGGCTCGAGGCTCAGCCTGGGGTTCGACACCAAGCGCTCTCAATGATCGACCTGGAGGTTGTGCAAATCAATAGCTATCATGGAAAAATGGGAAGTTCCCAAGGCACGTGATTTACGCTAACCAAGTCTATTAGGATAGTATGAGCCCATACCGTGGCATTAAATATATGTACTAGCCATATATTTTTGTAATAAATGCATTTGTACTATGTTGGGATTCCCCCTCATATATAAAGGGGACCCTTGTGATTTTGTAAATATATACAACATTTAATACAAGAACAAGAACATTCTCTGCTCTCTAACTAAAATACATTCTCCCTTGATTTTATTACATACATTTATTGTATTTCATTAATTGTTCTTCATTTATTACTCATTGTTGATCTTAAAGAGCCTTCATCAAAGCTCTCAAAACTGTTAGTCCTTCATCGGTTGTCCATAACTTAGTATCTAGCTCGACCTCGAGGCCCTGATTCTCAACCACTCGGTTTGCTTAAACATACTGCTTTCAAAGTTCTTATCTCATTTTCTAGTCTCACACTTAGCATCTACTGCTTAACAACTAGCATAAAAATATATGACGTATTTTTAGAACCACAAAATCAAATCTAATTGTATCTACCATTTTCAAGGTAACAAACCCAAATTCTATCTAGTTGTGATGCCATGTATTTCAACCTGTTAGATAAACCAACCAACACAAATATAACCTGAAGTGAAGATCATCATATAAATAATAAAGGCAAAATACAAAAATTAAATAAGCACTACCTAAAAAGCTAATGTCACTAGTCATGAGCAACTAAGAGTATATTTGTAACGTTAATATAAAGAAAATACATCATCTGTTTGAACATCTATAAATAGAAATACAAGATCCTAAACCATGATTAAATGGCAGCTACTAACTGGAACGCTAATATATCTTATGTAACGACCCAAATCACACCATGGATGTGATGACTCCTAATCTAACCTTCTAGATCAACCAACTCACACAAGTGACCATAACATGACAATATAAAAGCTATCGTATGGTCATAATATAAATAAATGTAGATAAGGCTAAAATCAACATAGAAAGTACAAAAATATTACATCAACTCCCAAGAACTGGTAGTACAAGTCACGAGCCACTAAATAAATACAATATAGTCTTAAAGTACAAAATATACTACCCGGAATAAGAGACAATAGATAAAGTAAAGGGAAAATCCATAAGCTGTGAATCCAAACACAATAGCTTAGCTGGAAGTCTCTGAGCACGCTCGTAAGCCCTCTCTTGAACACCGCCAGAACTAATGTCATTATCTACATAAAAATATGCAAAAGTACAATACGAGTACAAATAGCAACGTGTACTTAGTAAGTATCAAGTCTAATCTTGACGAAGTAGTGGAGAGGTTGGATAAAAATAATACGTACTTTCCATAACCAGAGCAATTCATAAACATACGCAATATAGATATAATAAAGAAATATAGGATATCAAAAAGAAGGTGCATAGGTAAAAAGAATAATAACAAGCATATATTTCAAATAAAATGATCAAAAGGTCAAATTAATACACCAAATTCGCACAGAAAAATAATATGCAACAAATAACATTTATATGAATGCTTCTGCTTGAGTCTAGAATGTCTACGTGTAATAAAGAATTAAGCTTCACAAAAACTGGCATCCTCCAAGATTCCAACAAAATTGCACACATACGACAAAAGGTAACATACATAATCACATGACTCCAGAGGGACATATCCAAATCATATAATGACCCGATCAGTCGTTTTGAGTATTTTAGCCATGTTTTTCCTATTTGATGCTTTATGTGTATTTTATGATTATGTGACTTGCTCGGATAGTTGGTTTGGTTTCATTTGAGTATTGGATTGAATTGGGACATTTAGTCCCTTGGTTGGAGGCTTATGTTGTAAGAGTTGGTAAGAGTTTGACATTTGTATAAATGATCCTAGAATGGTGTTTTGATTCTAATAGATTCGTATGGTGATTTTTGACTTAGGCGTATGTCTAGATTTGAATTTGGAGGTCCCTAGGTCGATTTGGTTCTATTTGGTGAATCTTGGAAAAGTTGAAGGTTTGGAAAGTCATAGGTTTGACGGGGAGTTAACTTTGATGATATTGGATTCGTATTGTGATTCCTGAGTGGGAATAGGTCTTTTGTGTCATTTAGGACTTGTATGCAAAATTTGATGTTAACCCAACTTGAATTGATGTGGTTCGGCATGTGTTTTTGAAGTTAGAAGTTCATTAGTTTCTTAGGATTGAATTGGGGTGTGATTCGTTATTTTAATACTGTTTTGCGTGACTTGAGGCCTCCAATAGGTCCGAGTTATATTTTGGGATTGGTTGGTGTATTTGGATGGGTTCCCTAAGGCGTCAGGTGTGTTTTGGATGGATTTCAGATTATGTTGGATTGAGTTGACATTGTTGTAGTTGCTGAGTTACGTTGTTTTCGCATCTGCAGAATTTTGGTCACAGATGCGGGCTTGGAAATGCAGAAGCAGAGCTGGGCTGGAGGATCCCGGGACCGCGGATGCGGAAGTTGGGCCGCAGATGCGGAGGAAGGGCCGCAAATGTGGGAGGTCGGGAGATTAAATTGAGACTCGCAAATGCGATATTCTGTCCGAAGAAGCAGAACCGCAGATGCAGTAGTTTGAATGCAAAAATGCTGGACAAAATATTATTTCAAAGGGATTGACCATTTTCTCATTATTTGAAGTTGTGGAGCTCAGCTAGTGGCGCTTTTTAGAGGGTTTCTATCTACAATTGAAGGGGTAAGTGCATTTTATTTTATTTTGATATTAGATATTGACTATCCATGGATTATTATACCTAGTTTATATGGATCAAAGGTGGAATTTGAGAGTTTTTTATTATGATTTTGGAGAGTGAAAATTCATGATTTGAGGGTCGATTTGAGGATGGATTTGGATGACACACACATATTTGGACTAGTATTGGTATAAGTGTTCGGGATTTATGAGTTTTGTCTTTTCCGAGGTGCGAGCCCGGGGTTGACTTTGTATATTTGTTTCAAAATCTTAGCTTTATTGTTTGTGGTTATTTTATGTGGCTTTTATTGATGATATTAAGTTATTTTGGCTAGATTTGAGCTGTCCGGAGGTTGATTGACGCGGGAAGGAATTATTAGAGTATTGATTTTTCTTGCTTGAGGTAAGTATCTTACCTAAATTTGGTTGATGATCTAGTTTTATGAGTTATTAGTATTGGCTACGCGCTATGGGTGATGCACATGTGAGGGGTTTTAGCCCATGTGCGTACACTGTGGTATTATCCACGCTCGGGATATTGTTAACGCTATTATATGCCTTAAATCGATTTCTAGGCTTCATATTATCATAAATATTATGTTTTATTCCGTTTGTGAGCTATTTGAATCATGTTAGAGACTATTTGTTGGTTGATCTCCTGTTCAAACGTGTTAGTTGCTATTCTTGTGGCGTAATCGCCTAACTAGAACTATGATAGCAAACTTTGCACATGCCAACACTTTAGCATGTCACTTGTATCAGTCCATGAGTATGTAAATTGATATCCATTGTTCATGTACATATATCCTTGTATATGCTTTTTGTGGGATACTGACTGGGTTGATATTTGCTATGCATATCACGCTCGGTCTCCCAAGCTTCCTCGTCGACCAGCTGATCTCTTCATTGAACCTTCACTGATGCAATCTCCTTAGACCTGAGCTTCTGAACCTGTCGATCCAAAATGGCCACCGGTCCTTGTCATAAGCCCGATTCTCGTCCAATTGCATTTTGCTAAAATTCAAAACATGTGACTTATCTTCATGATAATTCTGAAGCATAGAGATATGAAATATCGGATGAACTCCTAAAAGATTAGGAGGCAAGAAAAATCTATAAGCAACCTTGCTGTCTCTCTCCAACACCTCAAAGGACCAATAAACCTCGGGCTCAACTTGATCTTCTTCCTAAATCTCGTTAAGCCCTTAATAGGTGAAACTCTAAGTAGAACCTTCTCGCCCTCCATGAAAGATATGTATGTGGTGAAATCGGAGGGTCCAATTCCTAATCATCGAGACATATTAGAAGATCATCTAGAAGGCTCGAGGCTACAAGGCTACGGTCAACCTCGACCTTGGGACAATGTTGACCACAATTATGGTAAAAGTGGGGAGTTCCCAAGGTGTGAGGCTAGAATCAACCAAGTCTGTCAGACTAGGACTAGACCCGAACTAGAGCGTCAACTAACTGTCCTATTTTCATATCTTTGCAATTAATGTATTTTGTACTATGTTGGTATTTCCCTCATCTATAAAGGGGGTCCTTGCCACTTTGTAAACACTTGATGCTTCACACAAAATACACAAGAACATTCTCTTTGCTCTTTAATATATTCTCTTGATATTAATGCTTTCGTTTAATATCTTCATTGTTGTTCATCATTTATTGCTTATCATTGGCCCTAAAGAGCCTTCGTTAATTTCATTATAACTGTTAGTCGCCCTTCAATTGCCCTCGATAGATCCCAGACGAACAACCGAAATCGACCTCGAGGCCACCAAATCGACAAGTTCGAGGCCCCGATTGCTAACCTATCGGTTTGGTTATCACCTTATTCCTAACTCTTATCTCGTTTCTAAGTATTACACATAGCATCATGTGCTTAACAAACTAGCATAAAAATAGATCGCGTATTTTTAGAGTCCCATAATCAAATATAATTATTATTACCATTTTCACGGTAAATAGTTTGGCGCCCACCGTGGGGCTAAAATTAATAGTGGTTATTTTCTTCCTGGTTTCATTACACAATGCAAGTTATCTTTCACACCTTTTCTTGTCCAAGACCTTCAATTTTAGGTCAAAATGCCTAGCTCAGTAAATGGAGGTGAAAACGACAATCTTGAGAACCATGGAGGGAACGATGGGGCTGCTCTAGGTGTTGGTATGCCACCACAAAATCTTGAGAACGCACCAGGACCAATTCCAGTGGACGCAGTTTCACGCGACGCCCAACAGGTCGATAAGCTCACACACCAACAGGAGTGTGCACCAAAGAGATCAACAAAAAGCTCAGAAAATCCCAACTAGGGAAGAACGGGAGGTTATCCTTTATGTTATTTTCAAATGTTGCAGGCACAATAGCTGGCTATTGCTCAACTGCATAGTCACCAGAAAACTCCTAGCATGGTTGTCACGACCCAAATCGATGGGCCGCAACCATTGCCTGAGTCCTACCTGTCAAACACCCTAAGCATGCATCTAAGATACGAGCCTGAATAACATCTGATGAGTTTTGAAAATAACATACAAGAAGGAAACCTTCCCTCAAGGCATATGTATGTATATAGGGAGAATACAGTGGGCAAGCTGGCAAGGCTGCTATAGACAACTATACATCTAAAACTGAAAGCAGTCAAGGCCACATACAATCCAACTAGACATACTGCCTATAGACCTCTAATGAAAACATAACTGTACATAGACGAGACTGAGCCACGTCATACCCATATACACACACACATACATATATATATATATATATATATATACACACACACACACACATACACACACACATACACATATATATATATATATATATATACAAATGTATCGTACCAAAATCAAAGCAGCTCCGAATCAAGTAGAGCACACCAACTCTCGCTGATCAGGGATCCTAAGAAGGGGGACCGTTAGCTTGCCTACCTGCACCTGCGGGCATGAAACGCAGGCCCCGTGAAATAGGGCGTTAGTAGGAAAAATGTACTGAGTATGCAAGGCATGAAAATTAGTACGTAAAAGACATAGATGAGATATGTAATACTGAAAGACATCTTTAAATCTGAATAACATTGTAAATTTTGAAACGTTTATAATGTCATGCACGTGCATGTAAATGTCGTGCCATGCATAGTTATGGGTGTACATAATATCATCAAGCCACTGAGGGCATCCCATCATATCATCTCGGCCACTGTGGGCAACATCATCAACATATACCAACTGATCAGGCGGTGGTGCGTATATAATGCTGTAACCTTTTCTCATATCCCATATACATATATTTACATATATACGGGTATATAACACCTTTTGAGTCATATTTCAGCCACTGTGGGCAATATCATCATCGTATACCAGCTGATCAGGTGATGGTGTATATATAATGCCGTAACCTTTTCCCATATCTTATATACATATATTAACATATATACGCGTATATAACGCTGTTTGAGTCATATTTCAACCACTGTGGGTAACATCATCATCGTATACCAGCGGATCAGGTGGTGGCACGTATATAACGCCGTAACTTTTTCCCATATCCCGTATATATATATTTACATATATACGCGTATATAACGCCATCTGGTCATGGGTCAATGCACATGTATGAAATGCATGAAAAATACGTAATAATCTGAATATTCCTTCCGGATAAACTTTTCCAACTGCGTATTATTTTGAGACCCATGAACAGAAAATAATAATACTTTTCATGGGGAATCAAGAATATAGACACCCCTAATAATTCTATGAATAGAGTAATTTATGGAAATTGTGTGTTTGCTCGTTTCTTCAGTACAATTTGGACCATGCCAAAAGAAAGAAGGGAGGGCCTTAACATACCTGTTCCTGGAATTATTTGAATGAATCTACTTCTGCAAAATTTACCCTTGGATTCCTTGAAATCTTGGACGAATGTTTTATGCTTCTAACGTTTTTGTGTAAAGGATTTAATCTTAATTGTTGAACTTTAAAAGTTTGCTTCTGCCCAACGTTTTCTTGTTTGATCAGAGACAAAATTCTATTTATCAAGAACCTTGAATGTTTGCTCGTTTGTGTACTAAAGACAGAAGCTTATACCCATGTCTTTCATGAAAGACTTGTAACCAAGTCTTAGACGTACTACTATTTTTCTTGTCCAAAAGAGACCAAGTAATTTAATGTTAGGCAAGCTTTGAAAAGATGACTCATTCTTATGAGTTATATGATTTACACGTTACTTTTGTATGAAGCATATATGACCATGAGTTATGCTTAAATGGTAGTCTACTACCACGTTTCTTGTTGGGTATAAAATTAAGTTTTGTCCGCTTATTAATTAACTGGGTAATGTTCTGTTACCCGGTAATTAATCAATTACCCGCATAATTTAGAAGTTATCACAAATTACTTAAAATTCTATTTATTTTTAAAATACTTCATATATATTTTATATATTATACTACCGTGGTCATATGGTACCTTGCATGGTACTAGTTCAAATTATCGGGTATTAACGCTTGACCCGTGTTTTATTCCAAATTGGTCACTTTCAACGAAACTCGTTCTCTTTAATTCGTGTATCTTTCATCCTTCAAGACACTTATTCATTGCTTGTTATAAATAACATAAATACGTTAACATCAAGATGATCTGTTCCCCGAGTCTACATCGGTTAACTGAAAACGAAATTTTAACGTACGAAAATGCGAGATGTAACAACGGTAGCACCGGGGACAGCTCCCCCAGCCGAACTGGTACCAGAGAGATCGAGCAATAATGGGCCGATGACCGATCCTGTCATCATAAAAATACTTGAGGACCACACCAGAAGGATCGAATCGGGCGAGAAAATGATAGAAGCTAATGATAAAGAGGTCGAGACCTACAACTCCAGGGTTGACCAAATTCCGGGCGCACCCCTGATCCTAAAAGGGGTAGATTCGAAGAAGTTCATACAAAGGCCATTCCTAGAGGAGGCAGCTCCAAAACCTATCCCAAAGAAGTTCAGAATGCCTGACCTTCCGAAATACAACGGAACCTCGGAGCCCAACGAGTATGTCACCGCCTACACTTGTGCAGTAAAGGGCAACGACCTAAGGGACGACGAGATTGAGTCCGTACTGCTGAAGAAGTTCGGGGAAACACTTTCTAAAGGGGAAATAATGTGGTATCACAACCTGGCCCCAAATTCTGTAAACACATTTTCCATGCTGGCAGATTCCTTCATAAGGGCACATGCTGGAGCTATCAAGAGGGCCACAAGAAAATCTGACTTCTTCAAAATTAAGCAAAGGGAGAACGAGATGCTACGAGAATTTGCTCGCTTTCAAATGGAACTACCACTGGTCTCCAAAGACTGGTCAGTGTAGACCTTCACTCATGGTCTGAATGAGCGAAGCTCGGTGGCTTCGAAGCAGCTGAAATAGAATGTAGTTTCTGGCAAAGGAGCAAAAGCCAAACAAAGAAAGATATCAGCCATACACCAAAGACAGAAGGAACGCCCCGAGGAGAAACCCACCTCAAAACGATTGAAGGATAGACCGAGGATAGAATCCTCGGGGACTCATCAATAGAGCCGAATTCGATAGGAACTCAGGGCCAACGGAGGTACCTCACTTATTAGAATACAACTTTAACGTCGATGTATCGGACATTGTGTTCGCCATCAGTAAAATCAGAGACGCCAGGTGGCCTAGGCCTGTACAATCAAATCTGTCACAAAGGAATCATAACTTAGTGTGTAAATTTCACAACACACACGGCCATAGGACCGAGGATTGCCACCAGCTCTGAGAAGTGTAGCTCGACTACTTAACAAAGGTCACATCCGGGAATTCCTCAGTGACTGAGCCAAAAATCAGTTCCGAGAAAGAGAAGCGGCCAAGAAGAACGAAACAAATGAGCCACAACATGTCATCCATATGATCTTGGGAGGCATCGATGCCCCCACAGAAACCCAGGATGAGAAGGACAAAAATATCCATCACCAGAGAAAGAGAACCCGGGGTACATACCCCAAGATGCCCTCACATTCAGCGAAGAGGACACTGAAACCTTGTCTTAACCCCACAATGACGCACTGGTAATCTCTTCCCTTGTAAATACATTTCAAATAAAACGTGTACTCGTGGATCCAGGTAGCTCGACCAACATTAATAGGTCGAGGGTAATAGAGCAGCTCGGACTACTTGACCAAATCGTTCCTGCCACTCGAGTTCTCAATTGATTCAACATGGCGAGTGAAACAACGAAAGGAGAAATCACCCTCTCGGTTAACTTGGCTGGCACAACCCAGAACGTCAAATTCCATGTCATCAAAGGAGGCATGAGGTACAACCCCTTGTTCGGAAGGCCGTGGATACACTACATGAGAGCAATACCATCCACCCTCCACCAAATGATGAAATTCCCGACAAAGTATGGAATTAAAACCACCTACGGGGAACATCATGCGACAAGAGAAATGTTTGCGGTGCACCATATGGCACCAGCACCAGTACCTCCACTCGCAAAGAGGCTAATGGGTAATCAAACTACATCTTCGATTAAGCCCGATTAAACAAATATAGAATCGTACCGCGTCCTCATCACAAGCGACTAGAACATATCAGACCTCGAAACATCGTCGGCACATCCCACACTGAGGTATGGCCATCTCCCTTTATATTTTAATATATACTCCATTTTAACCTTTATGCAGGCATCCGACCAAGGCAGTCAAAACGCTAAAACCAAGCTCGAAGACCTTAAGGTTTTAAAGCGTCCGCTGCACTCTTTTCCTTTGACCAGGTTTTTCACCCAAATAGGGTTTTACCGAAAAGGTTTTTAATGAGGCAACATCCACACGCTACCTAAGGAAGACTCAACAAATATTCACGGCTTCTTTTGCAACCAACCTCGAATACTAGTTGGCATCCCTCCCCCGGAAGGCCATCCGCTCGAAAATGCAAAGAAGTGTCGAACGGGATCTCAATAAGAAAATGATGTATAGAGCCAAACGGCCAAATGAACTGTGTATATATAGCCGAGCCCCCCATGGCCAAAACATGTATACTTGTACCAAGCAATCGAAGAGTATCTTTTATCAAAGCATCTCACGCTCCAAAAGAAACTCGACATTTTCGCCAAAATGACTCCTCTGTCGAAAACATCCAGGAAACTCGGGGACTAGCGTCAACAACTCAACACTTGAATGACCTCCGGGTCAGAACTCCAAACTCATAAGCCCTCAACAAGGCAACATGAAAATCACGAAATATCTCCAAGGCCAAAAGTATCCCGAACACTCGGGGACTGGCGTCAAAATCTCAAAAATCACATGACCTCAGGGTCAGAATATCTGAAATCATAAGACTTCAATGAGGAAAAACCAAGTTTACAAGTATCGGCTCCAGAGCTAGGATACCCTCGATAACTCGGGGACTATCGCCAATCACCATTCATTAAAAAACCCGAGCGGGCAGGCTCGGTCTCGTATGACTCAAGCAAGGCATGAACCATACTTGTACCAAGTGGCAATATCTGTAAGACCTCAATCAAGGCATGAATCATACTTGTACCAAGTATCTAAAAACTGTAAGACCTCAAAGGCATGAAAATTTTGTAAGACCTTACTAAAGACATAAACCTGATCTCAAAGTTAAGGCTATATATCAGACTTGTAAGACCCCCAAAATGCATACCCTCGATATAGACGTCGAAACTACTTCACTTGGGATTAAAAATGGATCCGGCCAAGCGCAAATGTCCAAGGTCATAAGGCTATACCATCCAAACTAACGTGACTCGGCGACGCCTGACCGTCACTGCAAAGTCATAGGCCTTCAATTACTTTGAATCTACTTCGAAAAGAACCAGTTAAACAGGCTACCCTTGACATAGGCAAAAGAGCTTCGACCATGTCAGCTCCAAATCACAGGCTTCGAGATACTCAGCCTTCGAGCGAAACCTCTCGAGGTGTTCGATCATCACCACATAACGTCTCATAATAGAGGTTTGTATCTAATCGTTGAAGAGTTAGGAAATATTTGTTTCAAAAAAGTCCGTAACGTGGGAAAAATAAAGCCAATTAAAGCTTGCTTCGACCCAAGGCATAAGAGTCATTGTCGCCAGCCCATATAAAAGGTCGCTTAGACCAAAGGCATAAGAGCCATTGTCACCAGCCCACTCAAATCCAAAAACTCGAGGGTCGAATGAGCTCGAGTCAAAACTCGGCTCGGAGACTAAACCCAAAACAGTTGATCAAAACATGCCTAAACACAAAAGCATAAGAGCTCAAACGCCAGCATATACTAAAGGCTCACATCGGCCAACTACATAAAAGCCTACGGGCCAGCCTAATGAGCCTCAAGGCCCTATCATAAATCTAAGGATTCCCATCGACCCAAAGACTAGTTAACATGGCCAAATTCGAGGTAGAGAGAGATATGGAAGAAGTAAAGCCGCAAGGTTTTCTTTTATACACATATACGAAAAAATGCAATCTCCATCTACGAACATACTTTGAAAATGTTGTATATGGAAAGAAAAATCTACGCCCCCCTGGGGGCTACAGCCTGACGGCCTCATCTTCACTTTTTTTGATGTCGGACAGAAGTAACCGAGCATCACGCTTGTCCGCCCTCGCTCGCTCCAACTCTTCCGATAGAACAAAACCCCTAGCACGGACCTCCTCGAGAATCTTTCTTCGAGACTTGCAACGAGCATATTCTTTGATCCTCTCTTCATGATCGAGGATCCTTCTCAGCTCATCTTGAGCATCGGTAGCGTCCTTTAAATAGATCGCCATATTATAGTCAGCCTTAGTTCGTCTCATTACGGCTTCAGCCCATGCTTCAACGATCTCAACCCTAACCTTCAAAAGCTAGGATTCGAGCTTTGTAATCACATATATTTGAACCGAATCATTAACACGAGCTAAGCAAAGCTAAGCCTCAAAAAGCGGGAACTTTAGACAGATCACCCTTCCCCTCTAAAGCCTGAGCCTCCGCCCGAGCTTTTAGCTCATCATGCTCATGCTTGGCTTGGCCAGCTTGATCTCGAAGGTGCTCCAGGGCCTTCGTCTTTTTCTGTAACTTAAATAAATGAAGCGTTAGCCTCAGAAGCTAGAAGGCAGAAGGCACGCTCACCTAGGACATAAAACTACCTGCTCCTTCAAGTAGCTCTCATAATTCAAGCTCTGGCTCACCTCATACCGCAAGTGTACCAGCTCAACTTCCTTTTAATTGAAATGGAGCCTAAGGGTTCTCTTCTCATCCAGAGCTTTCCATAGCCTCGCTTCACGATGAAGCAGCCCGGACTTAAGCTTGTTGAAGGCCTACAAAAGAAAACCCAATAAGGAAGGGAAGGCGTGAATCTCGAAAGGCCTATGTTGAAACTCACCACAAAGTGAAGCCGCTAGGTTTCCTGGAAGTCCGAGCGCACATCTACTAACCTATCTCCCTCAGCTCTGAAAGGGTCAACTCCATTCGAGGCACGGTCGCTCGGTATACGCGACCCCGAGTTTCGAGTATCCCTTAAAGTACTGTCGACGGAACAAGAAGACAACTATAACAAAGAAACCACCTTTCCAAAACCAGGAACCACAGGTACGACAGGCCCCGACAATGATTCGGCTCCAGAACCCCGGTCCGGTTTCGCCCTACTTTGAGCGCCATTGCCCCGTAGAGGCATCTCTCGCTTATTGTTCCCTTTCTTTAACACGGAAGCTAGCAATCCTTACCCCTCTCCAAAGGGGCACGACCTCGCCTCAGAAGGCTCTCCGATGCCTACAACTGCAAGATTAATACATTGAAAGGGAAAACACCTCTCCAAATGAAGGAAGGGAAAGGAAAAAATAGCACAACATGCACCATGATGTTTTGCTTCCCATCTGCCCTGGGACCAAGCTAGCCACTTGCGCTCATCGCAAGTCAAGTGGGTTGCCAACTTCCAAACCCAATCCGGCAGAAATGTTGTCTGACGCCCATGAAACCGCTGCAGAAAAAGAAAAGAAGGCACGTTTATGAAACCAGCCTTTACCATAAACAAAACTTAGAAGGGACGAAATGTACCACTTACGTCTATAATTCCATTCCTCAAGGAATGGCATAAGCTCCATGGGGATAATGTCAGTAGTCCTAACTTAGACGAAGCGACTCATCCACTCCCGATCTCCATTTCCTCATCGTCAACAACGAAGGGTGTGGTCGACTAGCATCACAAGGTTATAAGACCTCGATAGTGAAAGGGCCGGTACAGCCTGATAAGATGACTGAGCGTAAGTTCAAGCCCGACCTTCTCCGCAAAAAATCTCATCATCATCACTATTCGCTAAAATGACAGGTGGATCTGCGCCAAGGTAACCCGATACTTTAAACAGAAGTCGAGCACAACCCTATCAAGGGGGCCCAATATGAAAGGGTACGTTTACACGCTCAAAACTCCATCGGCACGATCCGTGATGCCCTTATTCGGGGAAAGTATCTGTAACACTACCTTTTCCCCCCATCTACAGTCTTTGCTCACTAACCCAAGATGTTCTTCTCCTATCAAAGAAGTAATCTTCAAGGTATACTCTAGTGGGTCCTGAATACCAGAGGCGGAACTCTACCCTCTCTACTGGACAAATCCCGATGTACCAGCCATGGCTATGGAAAAATTAGAGAACTAAAGAAGGAATCGGTGCTTGTGCGTTAGTACTAAAATAATGAAAGGCTTAATGCAGAAAAATAAGGGCAACTACTTAGAATGGTGGGATCTCCAAAAAATCAGAAACAACCCTATATATGAAAAAAAAACAACATCATCGTATGTCCCGAGGTGGTACCCAACCTCGAGGACCTCCATCAAAGAGAACTTAGGCTCTAAGAAGCCAACAACATCATTGCAAGTCCCGAGGTGGTACCCGACCTCAAGGACCTCCATCAAAGAGAAGTTAGGCTCTAAGAAGCCAACAACATCATCGCAAGTCCCGAGGTGGTACCCGACCTCGAGGACCTCCATCAAAGAGAAGTTAGGCTCTAAGAAGCTAACAACATCATTGCAAGTCCTGAGGTGGTACCCAACCTCGAGAACCTCCATAAAAAAGAAGTTAGGCTCCAATAAGCTATTGGCATCATTATAAAACTCAAGAAGGAAATAATCACTCGAATTCCACCCGTATGGGTTTGGCCCCGGGGTACCATTTCAATTCGGGTAAACCCTCTTCCAGGATCTATTTACATCTCCTTAAGGCTATCTACGCTATGATCAAAGCAAGTTTCCAGGTGGTCCGGGTTTGAAGGAACCTCCACTCGGGTTCTGCTCTCGAAATCTCAAAACTAGTCCCTATCCTCGGGCCTCCGAGCAAATTTCCCCTCAAAGATTAACACGGGGTCTAAGTGATAAATCAAGGTCTCAAGGCTCGAAGTGTTACTTTCATTCAACTCAAAGTAAGGGTTCCGACGACCTGAGTTTCTTGGTCCAATCCAGGCTCGATCCGAGGAACGACAAAGGGTTCCACAGAAGGCCGTATTAATCAATCAAAGGTCAGGAAAAATACTCACACCTGGGCTCGATATTGGCAGCAACCAATAGAATCATACATTCAGAGTCTCCATAAACTTAAATAAAAGGGAATATAGCAAACATCGAAGACGAAATTGAAGAAACATCTTTACATTCATAAAAATTTGATTACAAAAGCCCACGAGGGGTCCTTACATATGATTACAAAAGCCCACGGTGTAGAGTCCGAACACCCCCCTGAGAAACGGTATAGAGTCCAAATATTTCCCCAAACCAGGAGAAATTGGCCCCCTACATCGTCGTCCCGAGCCAACGACGACAACAACAACAACAAAACGGTGTAATCTCGCTCGACAAAAGAAAGTCTAGGAGATAGGTCGTGGCATGGTTGATAGAAATGCCGCCGTATGATCTTGAGGCCATAGGCCTCAAACATGGTGGATGACAATGGATAAGGATGGTGGAAAGAGAGGGATGGATAGATATAGGAAGACACTTGGATGAAAGGTTGATCCCAGGAGGCTCCCATTTATAGGAAGGGCGGCAGTGTAACCAACGACGCTATTATTGTCTTCGAAAGAAGTAACAGCAGGCACATTTAATGCATCCTTGGGAGATGAACTGATGGCAACGTTATAACTTTGGAGAATGAGAAATCGTAATGCTTTGAATGATTCTGGAGAAGCAAAATGATCGGACATTTTGGGTATCACGGAGGCTTGCGTCATCAGTATGATGTCATCGCGAGGAGTTCGAAAAGCTAGTTATCAAGGTCATTTCTTATTGTTCTACTCCAAGAAATGCGGGGACTATCTGTATGCGGTGAAATTGGAGGGTCCAATTCCTAATCATCGAGACACCTCAAAAGATCATCTCGAAGGCTCGAGGCTACAATACAACGATCGACCTCGACCTTGGGACAATGTTGACCACGATTATGGTAAAAGTGGGGAGTTCCCAAGGTGTGCGGTTAGAACCGACCAAGTCTGTCAAACTAGGCCTAGACCCGAACTAGAGCGTCAACTAGCTGTCCCATTTCCATATATTTGTAATTAATATATTTTATACTATGTTGGGATTCTGCTCATATATAAAGGGGGTCCTTGCCACTTTGTAAACACCTGATGCTTCACACGAAATACACAAGAACATTATATCTGCTCTTTAATATATTCTCTTGATATTATTGCTTCCATTTATTATCTTCGTTATTGTTCATCATTTATTGCTTACCCTAAAGAGACTTCGTTAATTTTATTATAACTGTTAGTCGCCCTTCAACTACCCTCGATAGCTCCCAGCCGAACAACTGGAATCGACCTCGAGGCCACCGAATCGACAAGTTCGAGGCCCCGATTGCTAACCTATCGGTTTGGTTATCACCTTATTCTTAACTCTTATCTCTTTTCTAAGTCTTACACATAGCATCATTTGCTTAACAACTATCATAAAAATAGATCACGTATTTTTAGAGTCCCATAGTCAAATTTTATTGTTAGTATCATTTTCATGGTAAATAAGATACATCACGAACCTTCTGATCAGCATAACTCTTCCGCCTAGACTGAGCTATGTGAAGTTTCTCTTGAATTAACTTCACCTTCTCCAAATCATCACAAACCAAGTCTATTCCCAATAACTTAGCCTCCCCGGGCACAAACCAACCGATGAGATAACGACACCACCTCCCATACAAGGCCTTATATGGAGCCATCTAGATTCTAGACTAGTAGCTATTATTGTAGGTAAACTCTGCTAATGGTAGAGACTGGTCCCACTGGCCTCCGAAATTAATAGTGTATTCCCTCAACATATCCTCAATAATATAGATGGTCCGCTCAAACTGCCTATCTGTCTGGGTGTGAAATGCAATACTCAACTCCCCCTGCATGCCCAACTCATGTTAAACCACCCTCCAAAAGTGCAAAGTAAAATGAGTATCGTGGTCTGAGATGATAGAGATAGGTATACCAAGCAAATAAATAATCTCTCTAATGTATATCTGAGCCAACCTATCTAAAGTATAGGAAGTCATAACTAGAATGAAATGCGCTGACTTGGTTAACCGATCCACAATGACCCAAATGGCATCAAAATTCCTCCAATCTGTGGCGACCCTACCACAAAGTCCATAGTAATGCATTTCCAATTCCACTCTGGTATATCAATCTTCTTAAGCAAACCACCTGGATTTTGATGTTCATACTTAACCTAATGACAATTCAAACACCTAAAAACATACCCTAATTTTGTCCTTATTCATCCTCCTCCACCAATAATGCTGCTTCAAATCAAGATATATCTTGATAGCACATGGGAGCATAGAATACCGTGAATTATGAGCCTCCTCAAGAATCAACACTCTCAAGCCATCTAGATTAGGAACACAAACTCGACCATGAAGTTACAATACACCATCATCACCAATAGTCACCTCATTAGCATCATTATGTCCTTAAGGAAAAGCAAATAAGGATCATCAGTCTGATGATCCTTATTGCGGTCAAACAAGGATGGACATAAAAAACACAAGAAAGGACTCTACTCGGCTAAAAAATATCCAGACTCACCAATCTATTGGCCAATGCCTGAACATCCATAGCTAAAGGCCTACCCATAGCTAAAATGAATGCCAAACTCCCCATACTTTCTGCCTTCCTACTCAAGGCGTCTGCAACCATAGTCCCCTTCCTATGATGATAAAGAATAGTGATATCATAATCCTTTAACAGCTCCAACCATCTCTGCTACCTCAAATTCAAATCTTTCGATTTAAACTGATATTGAAGATTGAAGATCTGTATACACATCACAAGACATGCCATCTAAGTAATGCCTCCAAATCTTAAGCACGTGCACAATAGTTGTTAAGTCCAGGTCATGCCCCAAATAATTCTTTTCACGAGGATTCAATAGGTGCGATGCATAGGCAATCACCCTACCATCCTACATCAGCACACATCCAAGACTAATACGCAAAACATCATAATAGACCATATACAACCCCGATCCTGAGTGCAATACCAAAACTATAACTATAGTCAAAGTAGTATTGAGGTTTTGAAAGCTTTCCTCACACTCGTCCGACCATATGAATGGAGCACCCTTATAGGTCAACTTGGTTAATAGAGCTACAATAGACAAGAAGCCCTTCACAAAATGACAATAGTAACCATCCAAACCTAGAAAACTACTTATTTCTGTGGCAGTATAAGGTCTGGGCCAACTCTGCACTACCTCAATCTTCTTTGGATCCATCGTGATCCCCTCACTAGACACCAAGTACCCCAAGAGTTCTACTAAATCCAAATAGAACTCACACTTAGATAACTTGGCATATAACATCTTCTCCCTCAGCATTTGAAGCACAATCCTCAAATGATGCTCGTGTTCCTCCCTACTACGGGAATAAACCAAGATATCATCAATGAACATAATGATAAAATAATCCTAATAAGGCTAAAACACACTACTTATAAAATGCATAAAAGTTGTTGGGGTAATAGTCAAACCAAAAGACGTCAGCAAAAACTCATAATTCCCATAACGGGTGCTAAAAGCCGCCTTAGAAAGGTCTGATGCCCCGATCTTCATTTGATGGTACCGTGATCTCAAGTCAATCTTTGAGAATACCCTAGAACCTTCAAGATGGTCAAACAAGCAATCAATGCGCGGTAGTGGATACTTATCTTCTATGGTAACCTTGTTCAATCGTTTGTAGTCATTGCACATCCTCATGAAACCCTCTTTCTTATTCACAAATAGTATCAGCACACCCCAAGGTGACATATTTGGCCTGATGAAACCTTTATCCAACAATTCCTGCAATTGTTCCTCCAATTCCTTTAACTCTGTTGGAGCCATATGATATGGTAGAATAGATATAAGTTGAGTACCCGGTGCCAAATAAATTTCCTTATCGGATTGAATGCCTGGTAGGTCAGCAGGGAACATATCTGGAAACTCTTTCACTACAGGAAGTAAATCTACCAAGCACCCTTTCTCAACTATCTGTAGAGCCTTAAAAAAGAAACCACTTTTTTAGGAATGTGACCAAGGAACTTTCCCATTCCAACCTTGGCAATCCCGTCAAAACCTGCATCATGGTCTTAGCATGACAATCAAGAATATCATGGTATGAAGATAACCAATCCATTCCCAAAATCACATCAAAGTCCACCATATTAAGCAACAAAATATCAATCCTAGCCTCATATCCTCCAATAGTAACCACACAAGAACGATAGACATGATCCACCAAAATAGAATCCTCAACGGGTGTAGTCACATAAACAGAAGTATCTAGAGAATCATGAGACATATCCAAATATAATGCAAAGGAGGATGCGATATATGAATAAGTAGGACCCAGATTGAATAATAGTGAAGCATCTCTATAACAGACCGGAAAAATACCTATAATAGCTGCATCTGATGAAATCACCTCAATCCTACTAGAGAAACCATAACAACGGGTTTGGCCTCCCTCTCTAGGATGACCTCTACCCGCTTGTCCCCCACCTTTAGTTAGACGTGCAGGTGGTGTAGCATCTGGAGTGCGAATAGGGATCATCATACTGACAAGACTTATTGCACTCAAACAAGGACAGCCATAAAACAACACAAATAAGGACTCTGCTCGGCTCAAAATATCCAGTCTCACCAATCTATTGGCCAATACCTGAACATCCATAGCTAAAGGCCTACCTACAGATAAAATGAATGCGAAACTCCCCATACTCTCTACATTCCTACTCAAGGCATCTGCAACCATATTCGCCTTCCTATGATGATAAAAAATGTGATATCATAATCCTTCAACAACTCCAACCTTCTCTGCTGCCTCAAATTCAAATCTTTCTATTTAAACGAATATTTAAGACTGAAGATATGTATACACCTCACAAGACATGCAATATAAGTAATGTCTCCAAATTTTGAGCACGTGCACAATAGTTGCTAACTCCAAGTCATGCACCAGATATTTCTTTTCATGAGGATTCAATAGGTGCAATGCATAGGTAATCACCCTACCGTCCCACATTAGCAGACACCCAAGACCAATATGTGAAGCATAATAAAAGACCCACATACAACCCTGATCCTGAGTGCAGTACCAAAACTAGAGCTATACTAAAAAAAAGTATTGAGGTTTTGAAAGCTCTCCTCACACTCGTCCGACCATCTGAACGGAGCATCCTTCTGGGTCAAATTCGTTAATAGAGCTACAATAGACAAGAAACCCTCCACAAAATGACAATAGTAACCATCCACACATAGAAAACTCCTGATTTTTGTGGCAGTATAAGGTTTGGGCCAACTCTGCACTACCTCAGTCTTCTTCGGATCCACCTTGATCCCCTTACTAGACACCAAGTGGCCCAAGAGTGCTACTGAATCCTAATAGAACTCACATTTAGAGAATTTGGCATATAACTTCTTTTCCCTCAGAATCTGAAGCACAATCCTCAAATGATGCTCGTGTTTCTCCCTCCTACGGGAATAAACCAATATATCATCAATGAACATAATGATAAAATAATCTAAATAAGTCTTAAAAACACTACTCATCAAATGCATAAAAGTTGTTGGGGAATTAATCAAACCAAAAGACATCACTAAGAACTCATAATTCCCATAACGGGTGTTAAAAGCCACCTTAGGAATGTCTGATGCCTTGATCTTCATTTGATGATATCGTGATCTCAAGTCAATCTTTAAGAATACCCTAGAACCTTGAAGTTGTTCAAATAAGACATCAATGCGTGGTAGTGGATACTTATCTATTATACCTTTTTAATTTCTTGTAATCAATGCACATCCTCATGAAACCCTCTTTCTTCTTCAAAAATAGTACCAGCAGACCCCAGTGTAACATATTCGACCTAATGAAACCTTAATCCAACAATTCCTACAATTACTTTTACTCTTCTAGAGCCATATAATATGGTAGAATAGATATAGGCTGAGTGGCCGGTGTCAAATCAATGTGTCTATCGGATGGAATGCCTGGCAGGTCTGCGGGAAATGCATCTGGAAACTTTCTCACTACAGGCACTGAATCAACTATAGGTGTATCAACACTGACATCTCTAAAAAAGTCTAAGTATGACAAAAACCCTTTCTCAACTATCCATTGAGCCTTCAGAAAAGAAACCACTTTACTAGGAATGTGACCCAAGGAACTTTCCAATTCCAAACTTGTCAATCCCGTCATAGCAAACATCACGATCATAGCGTGCCAATCAAGAATATCATGGTTCGAATATAACCAATCCATTCCCAAAATCATATCAAAGTCCACTATATAAAGCAACAAAATATCAACCCTAGCCTCATAGCCCCCAATAGTAACCACACAAGACCAATAGACCTGATCCACCATAATAGAATCCACAACGGGTATAGACACATAAATAGGAGTATCCAGAGAATCATGAGACATATCCAAATATGATGCAAAGGAGAATGACACATATGAATAAGTAGGACCCGGATCAAATAATACTGAAGCATCTCTATAACAGACCGAAAAAATACCTATGATAAATGCATTTGATGCAATCACCTATGTCCTACCAGAGAAAGCATAACAACGGGTCTACCTTCCTCTTTTAGGATGACCTAGACCCACTTGTGGCCCACTTTAGCTAGATGTACAGGTGGTGTAGCATCTGGAGCGAGAATGATATCTTGGATACCCTACTAAAGTATACTCAAGTGAAGCCTGGGACAATCTCACATCATATACCTCAAATCACCATACTTATAATAAGCTCTCTGGGAATGTGGTGGCTGGAACTGAGTCTATCCCAAATGACTTGAATAAACACTATAAGAACCCTATGCAGGAAATGCACTGAAGGATGATTGTCCCGTATGAGTGCTCTGAAATGCATGTCTAGCTGGAGCACTATGTAAAACATGAAGTGCTGATTGAACAATTCGACTGACATAGCCTCTACCATGGCAACCCTTGCCACTAGAGTAGGAACCACTAAATCCTCCAAAACTATGAGGCTTCTTAGCCTACCTATCATTTCTCACCTGCCTGCAAATATGACCTAGTCTCCTAGTAATCTCCAAAGTCTGATAAAAGGCAGTCTCAGTGCAGTCTCAGTCTCTGTCTCCTATGCCATCCCGAACCTAAGGTTGTATATGAATCCCTCAAAAATTGACTGACCCTCTCCCTCTCAGTAGAAACTAGATAAGCTACATAGCATGATAACTCTATAAAGCTCACACAATACTAGGTTAAAGTCATACCCTCCTCGCAAATGCTCGAATTGCACAACTCATCTATGCTGGTCTGCAGGATAAACTCCCCAAGAAAATAATTCAGAATAGGGACCATGTAAATGGTGCTACACCGGCTGGCCTACTAGCCTTATAAGTCTACAACCATTTGTATGACAGCCTTGACAACTGAAAAGTAGTAAAGTCAAACTTGTTCGACTCCACCAAACCCAAAGTGAATAGAATACAATAACACCGATCTAAGAAAACATTTTCATCCTCAGTTTCCAGTCCACTGAAATAGGGAGGATGAAGTCTTTTAAACCTCTCCATCATCTTCTACTCCTCAACAGAAAACACTGGCCCTATCTCGAGCTAAACTGCAACTACTGGCTGCACCAGCAGAACACTCGGTGTTTGATAAATATGAGCTAGCTGATGTGGTGTACATGCGATAGGAGTCTGGGATCTTCCTCTAGCCTATAAAGTTTTTGGTTCAATCAAAATCAACCCTACCTAAGTCAAGCTCTCAAACATACTCATAATATGAGTCAAAGTCTCCTGAAGTCCAGGTGTAGCGATAGGCCACTCAAGTGCCAAAGCGGCTCCGACCTGCTCAACATGACCGAGATCCTACTCATCAAATTGATCTACTGGTGGCTCCACAACAGCTACCCTAGTAGGACCTGTAACTACAGCGCGTGCACTACATCGGCCTCTACACCGGCCCCATCCTCGTGCAACTATGATAGGGGGCACTGGTGCCTGCTCAGTTGATCTAGCATATCATGTTCTCACCATCTGTGAGAGATTAAAAGAGTAAAGGTTCAAACTTCCAATAAACAAATATGCATGATAAAGAATAAAAGAAAGGGAAGTTTTCCTAGCAGTCTGGTAGCCTTTCGAAGATAAGTACAAACGTCACTGTACAAATATGTAAAACTCTACTAAACTTGCCTTTGACTCATAAAACCTAGGGCTGTTATACCAACTTGTCATGACCCAAAATCCCACCAAAGGTTGCGATGGTACATAACCTCAAAAACTAGGTAAGCCAATCATACTCACATCATTCAATCAACAAGACAAGATATAATATGTCTAAATCATCATAAATAGGGGAATGATATTCAACATGAGAAAAAATATCGATACATGATACCAACTCCCAAAAACAGGTAATACAAAGTCATGAGTTCTAAACCGAATACATAAGAAATCTCAAAAGTACAATATTGTCTGAAAGTAGAAGCAACAATATCAAAATAAGGGAAGGGGACTCCAAGGGCCTGTGACGGTGATGCAACACTATCTTGAATACTCTCAAATAGCGAATGTCCTCATTACCGAGGTCCGCTGCCTCCAACACCTGGATCTGCAGAAAAATATACTAAAGTATAGTATAAGTATTGAAATATGTGCACTCAGTATGTATCAAGACTAATCTCGGTGATATAGTAATAAGGTTCAAGTCATATGATGCTCACTAAATTAAGAACATATGCAATATACATAATAACTTGCAACAAGATTACAACCAGATGCATCATCATCAACTCAACAAAACAAGAGAGATCAGTTCAACACAAGTAAAATCAATCTCGACAGCCGAATCATCAGTCAATAACAAATGCATAGAGTAGCATGTTAAGATGCATGTAAAATGCATTACAAGAATAAAGGATTCACTTGCATGATCAATCTTCCACCCTTATACTCCACTCATCATCAACTGCCTCTACATCAAAATCAATCACATCAGCCAAATTACCACAATTTGTGTGTATGCCATCAAAAGAGAAATATGAGAAGGCGACCATTGGGGGATGGATCCATATCCACATGTTGCGCGGTAAAGACCTCGTGCCATAATCATATTAATCACACGACAAATACCTCATTCCATAATAATATAAATTGCACGTCAAAGACCTCGTACCATAATTATATCAATCGCATGGCAAAGACCTCATGCCACAATATAATCATAATCGCACGACAAATGAGCTTGTACCACAATAACAACAATATCATCATATCCTCACGGTAAATGACCTCCTGCAAACACAACTATATCCACTCAACATGTCCACATATGCCATAATCATAACAATGTAAGATGCCAAATTATCATCAAAGAGACATATGCTCATAATTCATCAATAGAGTGCATAAGGACATAATAATAATAATGTATGGATGAATGCTCAATATATGAAGTATGACTAAATCAGTTATAGAAAACATTCCACAATGGCTCCTTTCTGAGTCCATCTGATCTATTTTTATGCTAGTTCCTAAAAATATGAAGATATTTCCTTTACTTCTACTTTTTATTTTTTTCATGTTCTTCTATACTCATGTGCGTTCATGGAGATTTTGAATGTATGCTTCTGTTGACAGTCGTCAATATTTTTTCCGGCCTTTGGTCGATAGAAATGGCTCCTTTCTGAGTCCATAATTATTCTCGGGATCAAGCCTAAAGTGGTCCAGTAAACTTGGATTATCGGGGCCCTCGAGCCTCGTGGAGATAGAGCACCGAAGTAAAAGTCGACTTCGGGTGCTCAAAGCTTTTACTTTGAGCTTGACATAGATAATCTTTTAAGGTGTTGTAGGCAGGCTTCTGAGGAAGGGGTCATTCGTACTTAGGCGACTTCCTGAGGTCGAGCCCTTGTGGACTTAGATTGAAGTGCTTATATTTCTTCTCGAGGGAAAACTTTGAGGTCGGGTACCACCTCGGAAATGGAGATGATGTCGCTGACCATCTGGCTCCTAACTTCTTCTCGACAGAGATCTCTAGGGTCGGGTACTACCTAGGGAATTGTACCGAGGCCGTTAGCCTTCCGGGGCTTATCCTAGGTAGGCTAATCGTTGTTGTTTCCCATATATACATGGGGCGACTCTTGCTTATTTGGAGGATCCCATTATTTAGACAGCTATCCTTCCGCCTTAGCATCGAGCTAATTGTTACCTTACGCGTAAAAGTGTTGGTGTAGATCCCTGCTTTAGCTTGCCAATTCTACCATAGTTATGACTGCTACTTCAGGGCCTGCCTGGCAGGAAGGGGAGAGTTCCACTCCTAGTGCTCAGGATCTGCGGGAGTTTACTCTGAAGACTATGTCTTTGATAAGAGAGGAACATCTGGAAATGGTGAGGAGAGACTACGAATGGGGTGAAGGGATAGCGCTGCAGGTGCTTTCCCCGGATGAGAGCATTACAGACCCTGCTAATGGATTCCTGAATGTGTACTTATACCCTTTTGCTCTAGGCCCCCTTGATAGGGTCGTGCTTGATTTCTGCCTAAAGTATCGGGGTACTTTGGTGCAGATACACCCGTCATTTTGGCGAGTAGTGTTGATGATGAGATTCTTTGTGGAGAAGGCTGGGCTTGAATTCACGCTTAGTCACATCGTCAGGTTGTTCTGGCCCTTTTATCATCAAGGCCTACTGACCTTGTGGTGCCGTTCGTCCATGCCCTTTGTCATTGATGATGAGGAATATGGGGATCGAGAGTGGATCAGTCGATTCGTCCGGGTCCGGACGATTGACGTTATCCCCGTGGAGCTCATACCATTTCCCGAGGGATGGAATTATGTGCGTGAGTGGAGTGTCTCATGCTTTCTTAGATTCTCTTATAGAGGAAACCAATTTAGTAACTGTGTTTCTTCCTTTCCTGTAGCTACTTCGTTGGCGTCAGGCGAAGTTCTCAATTTGCCCGACTGGGTACAAAAGTTGGTGAACCATTCGACGAGCGTAGGTGGTGAGCTGTATCCCAGGGCAGATGGGAAGCGAAATACCAAGGTACGTGCGTAAGGTGCTTTTACCTTGGCCTTCGTATATTTGAGATAATATTTTCTTCTTTTTATGTGATGACCTTGCCGTCATAGGTATCGAAAGGTCCCTAGTTGTGGGGTTGTGCTCCTTCAGAGAGGGAGAGGAGTTACCGACTTCCGAGCCAAGGAACGGTGGCGATAAATGAGATATGCACTTGCAGTGCGATAGATCTTTTAGTGGGGCTAAACGGGTACATGTCTTTGAGGGAAAAACATCGCCTGTACCTGTTGTTTCTTAAGTCTTCGGTAATGAAGTGGTGGTTCCTCCAAGTGATCATGCTTCGACCGAGGTTGGTTCTTCCAGGGCCAAGGGGGCTGAACCACTAGGAGTGTGCTCGGCCTTTGAGAAAGTTTGCCGGTTTCATTTCGTGGTGAGTTTCGGCATAGTCTGTCTGCATCTCGTGTCTTCCCTTCCTTATCAAGTTTTTCTTCTACAGGCCTTTGATAGGCTCAGGTTTGAGCTGCTCTGTCATGGGGCTAGGCTTCAGAATGCTCTGGATGAGGGGAGGTCCCTTAGGCTCCTCTATGAGGGGAAGGATGTTGAGTTGATGCACTGGCGATATGAGGCGTACCAGAGCTTGAATTATGAGAGCTATTTGATGGAGTAGGTAACATCTCGTAGTACACATTTCGCTTTTTTAACCCTTAAGGTTAATCTTTTTGCCTATCTCAGTTGCAGAAAAAGACAGAGTCTCTAGAGTACCTTAGGGTGAAGGCAACAGCGTTACGAATGACTGTGGCGAACTAAGAGCTCAGGTGTAGGCTCAAACTTCAAATGAGAAGGGTGCCTTGGCTAAAGTTCCCGCCTTCGAGGCCCAACTCCGCTTGGCTCATGACAACGCTTCAATTTAAGCGGATATGATCACGAAGTTTGAGTCTGAACTCTCGAAGGTGAGGGCTGAATCATCGATGCTCGGGCTGAAGTAGCATTGAGTCGTACTAAGGCTGATCAGGAGATGGAGATTCATTTGAAGGATGCTGCTGATGCCCAACTCGAGTAGAAGAGGGCCCTCGATCATGAAAATGGGATCGAGGAATATGTCCATTGCACATCCAGAAGAGAGGTACTTGAAGAGATCGACACCAGGGGTTTTGTTCTACTGGAAGAGATGGGTCGAGCAAGGACGGACGTGCTCGAACACTTCTTGCCGATGCCACGGAGAGTGAAGATGAAGCTGGTAGGTCGTAGCCCCCTAAAGCAGGGCGTAGATTTTACCATTTTGTATGTGATATTTGCATAGCATATTTGTAGGCGGAGAATGCACTTTTTGCGTCTGTAAATGAAAGAAAGCCTGAAGCTTTATCTCTTATGTATCCCTTTCTGCTTCACTTTTGACCAGGCGGGCTGGTTTCCGAGTTGGTGAGAATCCTTAGATTCGTTACATGGTTCCAGAGCTCATCAAGCTGGCCCGAAGGCTTTTTTATGCTCGGTTAAATACGGCTTACAACGCTAGTTGGCGTTAGAGCCCTTATGCTTTGTTCAACCATTTTGGGTTTAGTCTCCGAGTCTTGTTTCAACTCGAGCCTACTTGACCTCTGATATTTTGTGCCTGCATGGGCGGATGACAATGGCTCTTATGCCTTTCCCTTGGGCATTTTTTATTTTAACTATTTTGGGTTCAGTATCCAAGTCGGAATGAGACTCGAGCTTAATTGACCCTCAAGTTATTTTTTGTGCCTGCATGGGCAGATGACAATGGCGCTTACACCTTGGGTCAAAGCAACCTTTTAGGCATGTGGCCCTAAGGCTCGTGAAGCTGGCGACAATGGCTCTTACGTTGTGCCCTTATGCATGTACAATTAACTATTTTGGATCCAATCTCCGAATCGGGTTACGACTCGAGCTCATTTTAATCCTCAAGTTTTCAATTTTTAAGGTGGCGATAATGGCTCTTACGCTTTTGGTTGTTGAGACCTTTTAGTGTGTGGCCCTGAGGCTCGTTTGACTGGCGATAATGGCTTTTACGCTTTTGCCCGTGGCATATGTAGGCTTTGTTTTCCTCTCGCTTAGGTCTTTTTGAAATGATTTTTCCTGACCCATTGTCGGTTCGGGAAGAACCTCTATTTCAAGTCGTTAGCGACGATGTTCGAGCACCTCTGAAGGTTTAGCTCGTAGGTTGAATAGCTCGAAGCCTTGTGATTTGGAGTTGACATGGTCGAAGTTCGTTTACCTGCTGAGGGTAGCGTGTTTTAACCGGTTCTTATCGAAGTAGATTCGAAGTAATGGCATGTGATTTTGTTAGCGACGGTCGGGCGTCCCTGAGTCGCGTTAATTTGCCTGGTGCAGCCGTTTTGACCATAGTCATATGTGTTTGGACGAAGCCATTTTTTATCCCGAGTGTGATAGTTTAGGCATCTGTATCAAGGGTATGCCCTTTCGAGAGTACTACAAATGCGACACATAGCCTAAACTTCGGGATTGAGTTTTATGCTTATAGTAAGGTCTTACAAAATTTTCATGCATGTTGAGGTCTTACAGTTTTTTCATGCCTGTTGAGGTCTTACATTTCTTTGTTGTTATGTAAAATAGATCTGGCTAGGCTGAGTCTACCCGCTCAGGGTCTTTTGGCCTCTGTTTTTTAGTGAATGGCGATTGGCGACAGTCTCCGAGTCATCGAGTTTGCTTAGGCTCGAAGGCCGTTACTCGTGAGGTCGGAATTGCATCGTTAGGGCCTCATGAGCACGGAGTTCTGACCCTGAGGTCATGTGGATGCCAAATTGTTGATGCTCAGTCTCCGAGTGTTTCGAAACATACTCGGTGAAGGGATCCTTGCCGCGAGTATGCTGAATTTTCTTTTGGAGTACGAGATGCTTTTGGCGAAAGATATCCTTTGATTGCTTGGCGTAAATACATGTTTTGTTGTTGTGAGCTCAACCTGCACGGGCACGGCTCTTTTGGCCGTTTGGACTGGTATGTGATTTCCTATTAGAACTTAGTCTATCGTTCCCCGACCCTTCCGAGCGGACGACGTCTTCAAGGTTGGTGCCTTCCAGCATTCGGGGTTGATTGCAAAAGAAGCCCTGTGAGCTTGTCGGATCTTCCTTAGGAGGCACATTACTCTGCTAAGAACCTTGCTAGCGAGACCCTCTTTGGAGGGGAAAGAGTGCGACGAGTGTCGTTAAGGCCTTGGGATCTTCGGGTAGGGTTAACACTTCTGAATGCCTTGGCCGGGTATCTGCATACAGGTTAGTGTAAAATAACGAAGAAGGGATGTAGTTTTACCTTACCGCGGGGTACGTTGGCGGTGTTCCGAGGTTCGATATGTCCATGCTGTTTTGGAGGGAGGACTCTGTTAGCCCTACACTGTGTTTTAATCGGGCTTGGCCGAAGACATGGTTTGATTACCCTTCGACTCTTTCGAGAGTGGAGATATTGGTGCCAACGATATGTTATGTGACGCGAACATTCCCCTTGCTGCGTGTTGCTCCCTGCCGATAGATTTAATTTCGTCCCTTGCGGAGGGTTTTATCCTTTGGCGACGGGGGGACGGCAGTGCCTTTTTACAATGCATCTGTGGTCGTCTAAATAAGGCGTTCATGCCTTGCACCTCCTTTCATGATACGGAACTTGGCATTCCGGTTTGGGCCAGCCGTGCTGATCGAGAGAATGGTCTTTCTTCACGTTATCTCAATCACCGTGTGGAATCCGCCAAATATTCAAGAGGCGGGCGTGACTTGGTCCGGCGGTCTACGCCGCCCTATTATCCTCGGCCCAATGATATTGATCGAGCCACCTAGATTCATAAGCACATGTTTTATTTGAAATGGATTAAATGAGGAAGAAGGTTACCAGTGCATTGGTGTGAGGCTGGGACACTGTCTCGGTGTCCTTTCTGCTAAACGTGAGGGCGTCCTTGGGAATACATCCCCGGATTCACTTTTCTCTGGTGACGGGCATCTCTACCCTCTTCTTTATAAGTTCTTGCAGTGTGTCGTTGCTCCTCCACTATCATGGTAATATGTTTCCGCCCAATTGCATCGTTCATCTCAGCCACCTTCATTACTCGGAACTGAATTTGACCTCGATTGCTCGACAGTTCTTGGTGGTGATTTTTATTGAGTAACTTGGCTTTTTTCCTTCTAAGCTGGTGGCCATCTTCGGCCCTATGACCGTGCGTATCATATAGTTCACACACCAGGCTGTGATTCCTCTAAGAGGGATTTGACTAAATAGGCCTGGGCCATTTGGCGTCTCTGGTTTTGCCGACGGTGAGCACGATGTCTGATACAACAATGTTGAAATTGTAACCTGATGGGCGAGGCGCCCTCGCTAGCCTTGTGTCCCCATTGAATCTGGCTCTGTTGACGATTCCTTGAGGATATTGTCCTCGATCCATTCTCTGATCGTAGCGAGGTAGGTTGCATCTCGGGGCATTCCTCCTATCTGCGGCGTACAACTGGTATCACCCCTTATTTGGCATCGGTTTCTTTGCCAGGAGCCTGCTTGGGTATACTGAGCCTGAGGGGGCTCCCAGCTAGTCATCTACGAACTTGATTTATGAATGGTGTCGGATGAGGACATCCGACCAGGTCATGGCTAAATACCTTATCAAGTTCAGTTTCAAATACCTTGAAATCATCGGGCTTTGCTTGTTTAGGCTTTGACTGAAGGCCTACACCGCCCGGCCATCTAAGACCGGGGGTAGTTCCGTTCATTCCATCTGGGGTGAGATGCGAATTCTAGCAGCATCTCATTCTCCCTTTGCTCAATCTCGGATGTGTCGGGCTTACCCGTCGTTGCTTTGATGGCACCGTTGTGTGGCTTCATGAAGGAATCCGCTAGTATGGCAAGTGAGTTTATGGGGCTGGGAACTAGACTATGATGCTGCATTGAGGCCCCCTTCGAGAGTGTTTCCCCGAATTTCATCAATAATACGGACTCGATCTCATCATTCTTTATATCATTGCCTTTTACCGCACAAGTGTAGGCTGTAACGTGCTCATTAGGGTTAGTGGTCCCGTTGTACTTAGGGAGTTCCGGCATTCTGAACATCTTTGCGATGGGTTTCGAGGCCGTCTCCTTGGGGAACAACCTTTGTATGAACTTCTTCGAATCCACGCCCTTGAGGACAAGGCGCGCACCCGTGATCTGGTCGACCCTAGAGTTGAAGGTCTCGACCTTTCTGTCATTGGCTGCTATCATTTTCTCGCCAATTCGATCCTTTTGGTGAGATCCTCAAGCATTATTACTATGGTCGGGTTGGTTATCAACCCATTATTGCTCGATCTCACGGGTACTTGTTCTGGGGGAGCTGTTTCCGGCACTACCATGCTGGGAGTCTTCGGATAGCATTGTAATTGGGTGATAGCCAACTGTTGTGCCTGCAACATTTCAAAAATATCATGAAGACTAACTTCATGTACTTCCCGAGCCGAGGTTTTCTGGGCTTCCTGTTGGTCGCCATGTTGCATGCTTTTATCAGTGTGTGAGGTTTTCTCGACCTGCTACGCATCTTGCAAACCCGCGTCCGCTGGAATCGGTCCAGGTGCGTTATCGGGGTTCTGCGGTGGCGAGACAACGACTGGAACATCCACAACATTTTCTCTGTGATTTTCAAGGTAGTCGTTCTCAACTCTGTTTAACAAGCCAGACATTTTGACCTGAAATCAAAAGATCTTGGACAGGAAAAAACGTGAAAGATAACTTGCGTTTGTGTAATGAAACCAGCAAGAAAATTTTTAGCCCCACGGTGGGCGCCAAACTGTTTACCATGAAAATGGTAATAACAACTAAATTTGTAAATGGGACTCTACAAATACGTGATCTATTTTTATGCTAGTTGTTAGAGCAGTTGATGCTAGGCGTATGAAGTTTAATGATGAAATACAAGCTAAGACGAGGCAGTAATCAAACCGAGGGGCTTGCTGCCTGGGCCTTGGGCTGATCGATGGGAGGATTCGAGGTTGATGCCTAGGCTCGAGTTTGAGCTATCGGGGGTAACCGAAAAGGGGATAACAGTTATGATATAATTTAAAAAGGCTCTTTATGGATAATATCAAGCAATAAATGAAGAACAAGTATGAAAGCAATAAATGGAAAGAGTATCCTCGAGAGAGTAAGTTGGAGAGAAAAGAGAGAGATAGAGAGAGATATTATTGATCTTGTGTAGAATGGTTGGAGCAACAACATCCCCTTACAAGGTGGTGAGGATCCCCTTTATATAGGAGGAGAATCCTGTTATAGTACAGTGGTCATTAGTTATAAAAGCATATAGATGGGATGGCTAGACACGACGCCTCGACACAGGCTCTGAGTAGGCCGGCTCCGTAAGACTTAGCCGTGTGCCTTAGGAATTCCCCTTTTTGCTCTAGCCTCAATCTTTAGCTTCTTTGAGTCAGGCCTCGATGAGCCCCAAGGGAGCGGACTCGATCGCAATTCCACGTCCTTGGGGTCTCAAAATATTCTTCCAAAGTGACTCGATAGCAAGAAATTTGGCCCTCTGATTTCACCACATACAGGCATATTAGAAACCTAAAGTCTAAGACGGTCATAAACAACATATAGCACCATGTACATGCTCATCACGTTGTGTACATGTCACTTTTCACATATCACAATTAAGTAAACAAGGCCAAATCCTAAGGGTTATTCCCTCACACAAGATTAGGCAAAATACTTATCTCAACAACACAAAATCAACCTTCTAAAATAGCCTTTCCTTTGGAAATCACATCTAACCAGCTCGAATCAAGCCAAAAATAACTCAATAACCTTAAACAATGCTATGGAATCAATTCCAAATAATAAAGCTCAATTTTTTATCCGATTACCAAAAAGCCAATAAAAGTCAACTCCTGGCCTACATGGTCTAAATCCAAGTCAAGAGATAGATCCTGGATACCCACAACTCCACGAGTCCAAATATATATTTAGATTCCAAAACCGAGTTCAAATCGACTCTCAAATCCCTAATTGACACTTCTCAAATTTATAGTCAAAACCCCCCAAATTAATCTTTCAATCCCATAATCTATATGTAAAATCCATGGTATGACAAGATATAACATCGAATTCAAGTAGAAATCACTTACCCTCTTTTCCTATGTCAAGGCCCAAAATCCCCACACCAAGTCATGACAACACCTAACCCTACCATCTAGGTAAGCCAAACGTATATATTACAATTACAATAAGAAATCTCCAATTTTATTAAACAAAAATTTGTGGAGGAATCAATACATATATCCTAAGGATTCATAGTACAAGTCATGAGCCACAATGAATCAGATTTACAAAGCTGGTATGAAGAATAAGTACAACACCTGTTCAAAATTTACATAAACAAAATTTAAAATCCTAAACTACCATGAACAAAAGGTAGCTGGAATCCAGAATGCAGCTACATCTTCAATTCCCATCTTTGTCATCCATAGCAGCTCGACTCCAAGATCTGCATGAAAGGTGCAGAAGAGTAGTATAAGTAAAACCGACCCCATGTACTCTGTAAGTATCATGGCTAACCACAACAAGATAATAGCAGCAAGAATGTCCAATGATACTCAACAAACCTATTTAGTTCACAATTCTACAAATTTACCACTATAGTGCAAGATTAAGTATGAAACACGGATATAACCAATCTGTGCACACAGAAAAGATATGCTCAAATCTTAGAACAATAAACAACTCAGCATATAGAGAAGATATGCGTGTACGATCAAGTCATGTGTGCACAGGTAGACATATAGTGAAGATATGCACTGTGCCCTTACAATACGAACCAGATAGCTTATAGAGAAGATAAGCACAAATAAGCATGTATACATTTCAGATCTAGCATATAAAGAAGATATGCGAATAAAATATATATACACCCAAGTTATTTGCAAATAGAGAAGAGATGCAAAAACCACACACTAATCAGTTTTTCTCATACCGCGTGTACGCCATCAAAAGAGAAACATGAGAGGATGACCCTAGGGGAATGGTTCCTTATCCACATACTGCATGGACAACTCACGTGCCAATCCAAATGGACAACTCACATGACTCAGTCAACTTAGATATGCAAGGACCACTCATGTGCCAGCGAACCAGCCCACAACGCAGAAACATATACAAGAACACATGTATACAGTTAATAAATCTTAAATCACATATTCTAGGACTGGTATAATTGCATGCTAAGTGTATGCATGTGCAAAGTGTACAACAAAATTCCAAATCAGGCGGTTACGCACACAACAACAGGTATCATGTTTAAATAGTACCAATAAGCTCTACTTATGATCTTTAGCATGAATCACAAAGTCACATAGTTGTACCACACATAAAAACATGAAATCAAAATTTAGAGGTATTCAATCAAGGCATAAAATAGTCTAAACGCTATCCAAATCATGGATAAACCCGGTGTACTCATATAGGCTCGACCCCTTGCATGTGCGCCACCCTTGACACGTGACCATCGTCAATAATTCAGGCAACTAGTGGCTTAAACCATATTTAGGAAAGACAATTACCTAAATAAGCCGGAATCAATTCTCAAAATATACCTCTTGCCGACTCAAATCTCTCCAAAATAACTCAATAGCATCAAGCAATGCTAAAAAAATCAATTACAAACAACAAAACTTCGATCTTAAAAAAAAATAGCAAAGTCAACCCGAGCCCGTTTCTCAAAACTCAACAAAACTCACAAATTTTGATAACCCATTCAAATACGAATCCAACTATATAAATTTCATCCAAATCCAACTTCAAATCGATGTTCAAATCTCAATTTCTTACTTTAGAAAAGTTTTACCAAAAATTCCATTTTTTCTTTCTTAGATTCACCTATCAAAAGCTAAAATCAAGGATAGAACCATGAATAATACTCAAATTTGAGTCAAGGTATACAATCCAAGTAGGTGAAAATCACCTAAAATTAGCATCAATTCGAGTTCCCTAGCTTCAAAAATGATGAAACGAGCTTATAAAAAATGTCCAATATAAACACTAATCTGGTCACCAAAAGCCCAATTCGTCGCTAAAGTAACAAATCAGGCCACTAAAAGTCTACACTAGAACCACCCATTTTTTCACTAAAAAGACTCTAACATACGGAATTTGACGATTCTTATTCCTATGAGTCCCAAATAATAATATGAACCTAGTCATTCAATTCAAACTCAATTCTGAGCTCATTTGCTCAATGTGATACCAACTCCGCTTGTTAAATAATTAACTCATGCTTTGCGATAAGAACCCGATCTTAACTAACTGGAATTAGACCCAAACATTCCAAATCATTCCTATAAATCATTATCAAACTCTCGAAGGTCTAAAAATCTAATTTTGATCTCTAGAACTAAAAATGGACCTTTGGATCATTAAATGCTTATGCTCAAAACAATGTCAAAATACCAAACACGTTAAAAAGACCCATCCAAAACACATCTAAGCCCATCGGGACCCCGTCCAATCATTCTTACAAGTCTAAATAGTTAACCAAACTTATACAAAGTCTCAAAACACTACAATTAACCTCAAGAAGATCAAATCCATTCTCTTAAATTTCAAAACTTCAAATTTTACCGAACACATCTGAATCACACTTAGACATTCTGAATTACAGCCAAAATTTTCATACAAGTTATAATTGACAAAATAAACCTATTCCATGTTCCGGAATAACAATCCAGACCTAATACCATCAAAGTCAACTCATGGCCAAACTTGTGAACTCTCTAATTCTTTAATAGCCAACTTTCCATAAATAGAGCCAAAACCTTCTAGGAGTATCCAAATTCAATCTGGATATATACCCAAGTACAAAATCACCATGCAAACCTATACAAACTATCAAATCATGAATCCGAGATTATATACACCCAAGGTATTTGCAAATAGATAAGATAAGAAAAAAGCACACACGGATTAGTTTTCCTCATACTGCGTGTATGTCATCAACAAAGAAATGCGAGAGGACGACCCTAGGGGGTGGATCCTTATCCACACACTACACAGACAACTCACGTGCCACAATATATATCATCTACATAGACAATTCACGTGCCTCAGTTAACTCAGATCCGTACTAACTACTCACGTGCTAACGAACCAGTCTATAACACAGAAACCTATACTAGAACACATGTATACAGTCAATAAATCTCTAACCACATATTCCAAGGCTAATATAATAGCATGCTAAGGGTATGCATGTGCAAACTATACAAATAAATCACAAATCAGGTGGTTATGCCACACAACTACGAGTATCAATTTTTCAACAGTAGAAATATGCCTACACATGATCTCTAGCATGAATCACGAAGTCACGTAGTCGTACCACATATAAAAACATGAAATCACAATTTACATGTATTCAACCAAGGCATAAAAATATTTTATACACTACACAAAGAATGGATAAACCCGATGCACGCACATTGGCTCGACCCCTTTCATGTGCACCACCCATGGCACGTGGCCATCATCAATAATTCAGGCAAATCATCAAACCAATTTTAGGCAAGATAATTATCTCAATAAGCCCAAATCAATCCTAAAAAATAGCATTTTCTCAAAAGGTCACCTCCAGCTGATTCAAATCTAGCAAAAATTACTCAATAATATCAAACAACGTTAAAGAAATTGATTTTTAAAAATAAAGCTTTGATCTTTACGAAAAGTAGCAAAGTCAACTCGGACTCGCTTTTCGAAATCCGAAAAAACTGACAGATTCTGAAAACCCATTAAAATACGATTTCAACCATACAAGTTTTATCCAAATTCGACTCAGAATCGATGTTTAAATCTCAATTTCTCACTTTACAAAAGTTTTGCCAAAACCCCAATTTTTTTTTATCTTAGATTCACCAATCAAAAGCTAAAATCAAGGATGAAATCATGAATAATAATCAAATCCGAGTAAAAAATACTTACCCAATCCAAATGGTGAAAACCACCTCAATACAAGTTCCCTTGCTCCAAAAATGGTGAAATGAGCTTATAAAAATATTGTCCAATATAAACACTAATATGGTTGCTAAAAGCCCAATTCTCGTTTCTAAAAGTACCAAATCTGGTCATTCAGTCAAAATAGACTGAATTCTCGTTGCTAAAAGTACCAAATCTGGTAAACAGAACCCGCTTGCACCAGCCATTTTATTTCACTAAAAAGACTCTAACTCCCTCATACAAAGTCGAAATTTGATGATTCTTGTTCCTATGAGTCCCAAATAATAATAGGGACATAGTCATTCAGTCAAAACTCAATTCTGAGCCTATTTTTCTCAATGTGATACCAACTTCACTCGTTAAACAATTAACTCATGCTTCACGGTAAAAACTCAAGGACAACTTACTGGAATTAGACCAAATATTCCGGATCATTCCTATAAATCATTATCAAACTCCCGTAAGTCTCGAAATCGGATTCCGATCTCTAGAACTAAAAATGGACCTTTGGATCATTACATGCTTATGATCAAAACAATGCCAATCACCAACACGTTAAAAACCCATTCAAAATGCATCTAAGCCCCCTGAGATCACGTATTTTTAGAGTCCCATCAACAAATTTGATTGTTCTTAGCATTTTCACGGTAAACAACTTGGTGCCACCGTGGGGTTAAAAATAACAGTGATTAGTTTCTTGCTGGTTTCATTACACAACGCAAGTTAACTTTCACACTTTTCTTGTCCAAGAACTTCGATTTCTGGTCAAAATGTCTGGCTCAGTGAATAGAGTTGAGAACGACAACCTTGATAACCATGGAGAAAATGGTGTGGATATTCCAATTATTGGCGCGCCACCACATAACCCTGATAACGCACCTGGATCGATTCTAGCGGATGCGGGTTTGCAAGATGCACAGCAGATCAACAAAACCTCACACACCGACAGGATCATACAACACATCGACCAACAAGAAACCCAAAAAACCCCAGCTTAGGAAGAACGAAAAGTTAGCCTTCATGTTATTTTTGAAATGTTACAGGAACAACAGCTGGCTATCGCTCAGCTGCAAAGCCACCCGAAGACTCCCAGCATAGTAGCACCAGAAGCTACTCCCCCGGCCGAACAGGTACCAGAGAGATCGAGCAACAACGGATCGGTAGCCGATCCTTCCATTGTATAAGTGCTTGAGGACCTCATCAAAACGATCAAGTCGGGCGAGAAAATGATAGCGGCCAACGACAAGAAGGTCAACACCTATAACTTCAGGGTCGACCAATTCTCGGGTGCACCCTCGGTCCTGAAGGGTGTAGACTTAAAGAAGTTTGTGAAATGACCGTTCCTAGAGGAAGCGGCTCCGAAACCCATTATAAAGAAGTTCAGAATGCCAGAACTCCCAAAATACAATGGGACCTTATATCCCAACGAACATGTCACTGCCTATGCGTGCGCAGTAAAGGGCGACGACATACAAGACGATGAGATCGAGTCCATCTCACTGAAGAAGTTCGAAGAAACACACCCGAAGGGGGCCATGATGTGGATTCACAACCTAGCTCCCAACTCCATAAGACTCATTTGCCATGCTAGCAGACTCCTTCATAAAGGCACACGCTGGTACCATCAAAGTAGCAACAAGGATGTCCGACGTATTCAAGAGTAAGCAGAGGGAGAATGAAATTCTGTGAGAATTCGTATCTCGCTTCCAAATGGAACGAATGGGACTACCCCCGATCTCCGACGACTGGGAGGCACAGGCCTTCACTCAATGCCTGAATGAACGAAGCTCAGTGGTTTTAAGGCAGCTGAAAGAGAATCTAATCCACTATCCCGTTGTAATCTGGTCGGACATCCACAACCGGTATTAGTCAAAGATCGGGGTCAAGGATGACCAGATGAGAGCCCCCTAGGGCTTAGTATATCCAAGTAGACTCCTGGCGAAGGAGTCGAAACCGGAGAGAGAAAGTATCGGCCGTACCCCGAAGACAGGAGGAATGCCCAGACACGCAATCTGCCCCGTAACGATCGATTGTTAAACCGAGGATAGAACCCTTGGGGACTCATCAACAGAGGCAGATTTAATGGGGACACGGGGCCAACAAGGGCACTTAGCCTATGAGAATACAACTTCAGCATCGATGTATCGGACATCGTATTCGCCATTAGGAAAATTAGGGACGCCAAATGGCCCAGGCCTATTCAGTTAGATCCTTCCCAGAGGAATCATAACTTAGTATGTGAACTTCATAATATGCACGGCCAAGAAGAATGAGGCAAATTAGACACAACATGTTATCTACATGATATTGGGGGGCGTCGACACTCCCCAAGAACCCGTGATGAGAAATACTAAAATATCCATCACCGGAGAAAAGCGAACACGGGGATACATACCCAAAGATGCCCTCGCATTCAGAGAGGAGGACTTCGAAACCTCGTCCTAACCTCATAACGGTGCCCTGGTGACCTCTTTCCTCATTAATTCATTTTGAATAAAATAGGTGCTCATGGATCCAGGTAGCTCGGCCAACATTATCAGGTCGAGGGTAATAGAGCAGCTCAGACTCCTAGATAAAATCGTGCCCGCCCCTCCAGTCCTTAACAGATTCAACACGGTGATCGAAACAACGAATGACGAGATCACTCTCCTAGTCAGAGTGGCCGGTATGACGCAAAATGTCAAATTCCACGTCATTTGAGACATGAAATACAACGCCTTATTCGGGCGACCAAGGATACACTGCATGATAGCGGCACCATCCACCCTCCACCCTCCACCAAATGATGAAATTTCTGCCAGAGGGTGGGGTTAAAACCATCTACAGGGAACAACAGGTGGCAAAGGAAGTGTTCGCGGTACGTAACGTAGCGCCAGCACGAATATATCCACTCGAAGGTAAGGAAACATCACTCCAAACGATAAGGAAACATCAGATCTCAGAACATCGTCGTCGCATCCCATGAAAAGGTAAGACCATCTCCCTTTTTATTTATTTTACACTAACTCCTATGCAGGCGCCCAATCAAGGCAGTCAAAAGCGCTAACCCACCCAAAAGATCTCAAGGCCTTAAAGGCATCCGTTGCACTCTTTTCCTTTGGCCGAGCTTTTGTCCTGAAGAGGGTTTCACCGGCAAGGTTTTTAAAGAGGAAACGTCCACGTTCTACCTAAGAGCAAACTCGATGACTCGGAGACTGGCGCCAATCGCCATTTATTTAAAAACCCAAGGCCATAAGACCCCGAGCAGGCAGACTCAGTCCTGTAAGACCTCAAGCAAGGCATGAATCATACTCGTACCGAGTATCAACAACACAAACTGTAAGACCTCAAGCAAGGCATGAATCATACTTGTACCAAGTATCAAAAAAACTGTAAGACCTCAAGTAAGGCATGAATTATACTTGTACCATGTAGCAACAAAACTATAAGACCTTAAAAGGCATGAAACTTTGTAAGACCTTACTACAGGAATAAACTCAATCCCAAAGTTTAGGCTATATATCGCATTTGTAAGACTCCTTAAAGGGCATGCCCTCGATATAGACGCCTAAACTACTACACTCGGGACCAAAAATGGCTCCGGCCAAACCCAAATGACTATGGTCATACGGCTGTACTAGCCGAATTAACGCGACTCGGGGACGCCCAACCGTCGCTACAAAATCATAGGCCATTACTTTGAATCTAATTTGAAAAGAACAGGTTAAACAGGCCACCGTCGATAGGAAAAAGAGCTTCGACCATGTCAGCTCCAAATCACAAGGCTCAGAGCTACTCGGCCTACGAGCTAAACCTTCCAAGGTGTTCGAACATCGCCGCAAATGACTTGAAATCGAGGTTCTTCCCGAACCAATGACAGGTCAGGCAAAATCATTTCAAAAGTTCTTAAGGAGTGGAAAATAAAGCCTACATATGCCTAAGGGCAAAGCGTCACCAGCCTAATGAGCCTCAGGGCCACACACACTAAAACATCGCATCGACCAAAAGTGCAAGAGCCATTGTCGCCAGCTTAAAATTTGAATGCTTGAGGGTTAAAATGAGCTTGAGTCGTAACCCGATTCGGACACTGGACCCAAAATAGCTAACTATCCATGCCTTAGGGCAAAGCGTAAGAGCCATTGTCGCCAACTTAATGAGCCTCAGGGCCGTGCATATAAAAGGTCGCATCGACCCAAGGCGTAAGAGCCATTGTCACCAGCCCACACAAATACAGAACTTGAGGGTCAACTGTGCCCAAGTCAAAACCCGACTCGAAGACTGAACCCAAAATAGTTAAACTACAAATGCCCAAGGGCAAGGTGTAAGAGCCATTATCACCCGCCCATGCAAACACAAAATCTTGAGGGTCGAATAAGCTCGAGTCGAAGCCCGACTCGGAGGCTAAACCCAAAATAGTTAAGCAAAAGCATAAGAGCTCTAACGCCAACTTACACTAAAAGTCGTATCGACCGAATGCGTAAGAGCCCCCCGAGCCTGCATAATGAGCCCCAGAGCCATATCACCAATCTAAGGATTCTCACCAACTCTCGAAGCAGTCTTCCTGGTCAAAAGCGAAGCAGAAAGGGGTACAGAAGAAATAAAGCCTCAAATTTTCTTTTATTTACATACGTGAAAAAGTGCATTCTCCATCTACAAACACGCTCTGAAGGTATTGCATACAAAATGGCAGAGTCTACGCTCCACCCTTGAGGGCTACGACCTATCAGCCTCATCCTCACTCTCCTCGGCATCGGATAGGAGTGGCACCAACTCTTCCGGGATAACAAAACCCCTGGCACCTTTCTCCTCTGAAGCTTGAGCCTGCGCCTAAGCTCTTAGCTCGCCACAATCATTCCTGATTCGGTTGGCTTCACCCTTAAGGTGTTCTAGGGCCTCTATCTTTTTTTGCAGCTGGGATAGGCAAAGAGTTAACTTGAGAAGTTAAAAAGCAAAACGCATACCTGCTCGGGATGGGAAGTTACCTACTCCATCAAATAACTCTCGTAATTCGAGCTCCGGTACGCCTCATATTGCTAGTATGCCAACTCAACTTCCTTCTCCTTGCAAAGGAGCCTAAGGGACCTACCCTCATCCAGAGCTTTCTAGAGCCTAGCCCCATGACGGAGCAACTCAGACCTAAGCCTACTAAAGGTCTGAAAAAGAAAAACTCGATAAGGAAGGGAAGACGTGAGGTTTCGAAGGCCTGTGCCAAAGCTCACCGCAAGTGAAGTAGGCGGACTTTCTCGAAGGCCGAGAACACCTCTATTAATCTAGTCCCCTCGGCCCTGGAAGAATCAACCCCGGTTGAAGCACAATCGCTCGGAGGAACCACCTCTCCAGAACTAGAAACATCGGGTGCAGCAGGTTCGGACGATGTTTTCTCCTCAAAAACTCGGCCCCGTTTCGCCCTGCTGTGAGCACCATCACACTACAAATGCATATCCCATTTATTATTGTCGTCCTTTAGCTCAGAAGCTGGCAACCCCTCCCCCTTTTCAAAAGAGCACAACCTCACCCTTAGAGACCCTCTGATACCTACGACGATAAGATTAATACATAAAAAGGGGAAAATGTCTTCCCAAATGTACGAGGGACAAGGAAAAGGCAGTATACACACATACCATGATATTTTGCTTCCTATCTACCCAAGGTCACAGCTATCCACCTACGCTCGTCACAAGTCGAATGGGTCGCCAACTTCCAGACCCAGCCAAGCAGATCAGGAACTTCACCTGGCGCCCATGAGATTGCTGCAGAGGAGGGAGAAACACAATTACTAAACTAGTTTCCATCATAAGTAAATCTGAGAAAGCACGAGATGCCCCACTCACTCATATAATTCCATTCCTCGAGGAATAGCATAAGTTCCATGGGGATAACGTCAGTCATCCGGATAGGGAGGGACTGACTAATCCACTCTTGATCTCCATCTTCGTCATTATCAACAACAAAGGTCATGGACGAACGGCACCACAAGGTTAGCAGACCTCGATGATGAAAGGGCCGGTATAGCCTGACAAGATGACTGAGCGTGAATTCAAGCCCTGCCTTCTCCGCAAACAACATCATCATCAGTACTATTCGCCAAAACGACGGATGTATCTGCACCAAAGTCACCCAATACTTTAAACAGAAATCGAGCACGACCCTATCAAGGGGGCCTAGTGCGAAAGGGTACAAGTACACGCTCAGGAATCCATCGGCAAGGTCTGTGATACCCTCATCCGGGGGAAGCACCTATAACGCTACCCCCTCTCCCCATCCGCAGTCTCTCCTCACCAACTCAAGGTGCTCCTCTCTTATCGAAGACAAAGTCTTCAATGAAAACTCCCATGGATCCTGAGTACTGGGAGTGGAACTCTCCCCTCTTTGCCGGGCAGACCCTAAAGTAGTAGTCATGGATATGGCAGGACTAGCAAACTGAAGCGGGAACCTACACAAACACTTTGGTGATAACGTAATGAAGGACTCGACGCTAAAATAGAAGGATAGCTATCTAAAATAGTGGGATCTCCTAAGAAGCAGGAGCAACCCCATATCATGGGATGCGGAGGACCGTATCAAGTCCTCACTCCAAACAATAAGGAAACATCAGATCTCGGAACATCGTCGGCGCATCCCATGAAAAGGTAAGACCATCTCCCTTTTTATTTATTTTACACTAACTCCTATGCTGGCGCCCAATCAAGGCAGTCGAAAGCGCTAACCCAACCCGAAGATCTCAAGGCCTTAAGGCATCCATTGCACTCTTTTCCTTTGGCCGAGCTTTTGTCCTGAAGAGGGTTTCACCGGCAAGGTTTTTAAAGAGGAAACGTGCACGTGCTACCTAAGAGCAAACTCGATGACTCGGAGATTGGCGCCCATCGCCATTTATTTAAAAACTCGAGGCCATAAGATCCCGAGAAGGCAGACTCAGTCCTGTAAGACCTCAAGCAAGGCATGAATCATACTCGTACCGAGTATCAACAACACAAACTGTAAGACCTCAAGCAAGGCATGAATCATACTTGTACCAAGTATCAAAAAAACTGTAAGACCTCAAGCAAGGCATGAATTATACTTGTACCATGTAGCAACAAAACTGTAAGACCTTAAAAGGCATGAAACTTTGTAAGACCTTACTATAGGAATAAACTCAATCCCAAAGTTTAGGCTATATATCGCATTTGTAAGACTCCTTAAAGGGCATACCCTCGATATAGACGCCTAAACTACTACACTCGGGACCAAAAATGGCTCCGGCCAAACCCAAATGACTATGGTCATACGACTGTACTAGCCGAATTAACGCGACTCGGGGACGCCCAACCGTCGCTACAAAATCATAGGCCATTACTTTGAATCTAATTTGAAAAGAACAGGTTAAACAGGCCACCGTCGATAGGAAAAAGAGCTTCGACCATGTCAGCCCCAAATCACAAGGCTCAGAGCTACTCGGCCTACGATCTAAACCTTCCAAGGTGCTCGAACATCGCCACAAATGACTTGAAATCGAGGTTCTTCCCGAACCAACGACAGGTCAGGCAAAATCATTTCAAAAGTTCTTAAGGAGTGGAAAATAAAGCCTACATATGCCTAAGGGCAAAGCGTAAGAGCAATTGTCACCAGCCTAATGAGCCTCAGGGCCATACATACTAAAACATCGCAACGACCAAAAGTGTAAGAGCCACTATCGCCAGCTTAAAATTTGAATGCTTGAGGGTTAAAATGAGCTTGAGTCGTAACCCGATTCGGAGACTGGACCCAAAATAGCTAACTATCCATGCCTAAGGGCAAATCGTAAGAGCCATTGTCGCCAACTTAATGAGCCTCAGGGCCGTACATATAAAAGGTCGCATCGACCCAAGGCGTAAGAGCCATTGTCACCAGCCCACACAAATACAGAACTTGAGGGTCAACTGTGCCCGAGTCAAAACCTGACTCGAAGACTGAACCCAAAATAGTTAAACTACAAATGCCCAAGGGCAAGGCGTAAGAGCCATTGTCACCCGCCCATGCAAACACAAAATCTTGAGGGTCGAATAAGCTCGAGTCGAAGCCCGACTCAGAGACTAAACCCAAATTAGTTGAGCAAAAGCATAAGAGCTCTAACGCCAGCTTACACTAAAAGTCGTATCGACCGAATGCGTAAGAGCCCCGAGCCTGCGTAATGAGCCCCAGATCCATATCACCAATCTAAGGATTCTCACCAACTCTGGAAGCAGTCTTCCTGGTCAAAAGCGAAGCAGAAAGGGGTACAGAAGAAATAAAGCCTCAAGTTTTCTTTTATTTACATACGTGAAAAAGTGCATTCTCCATCTACAAACACGCTCTGAAGGTATTGCATACAAAATGACAGAGTCTATGCTCCGCCCTTGAGGGCTACGACCTATCAGCCTCATCCTCACTCTCCTTGGCGTCGGATAGGAGTGGCACCAACTCTTCCTGGATAACAAAACCCCTGGCACCTTTCTCCTCTTAAGCTTGAGCCTGCGCCTAAGCTCTTAGCTCGCCACAATCATTCCTGATTCGGTTGGCTTCACCCTTAAGGTGTTCTAGGGCCTCTATCTTTTTTTGCAGCTGGGATAGGCAAAGAGTTAACTTGAGAAGTTAAAAAGCAAAATGCATACCTGCTCGGGATGGGAAGTTACCTGCTCCATCAAATAACTCTCGTAAATCGAGCTCCGGTACGCCTCATATTGCTAGTATGCCAACTCAACTTCCTTCTCCTTGCAAAGGAGCCCAAGGGACCTACCCTCATCCAAAGATTTCTATAGCCTAGACCCATGACGGAGCAACTCAGACCTAAGCCTACTAAAGGTCTGCAAAAGAAAAACTCGATAAGGAAGGGAAGACGTGAGGTTTCGAAGGCCTGTGCCAAAGCTCACCGCAAGTGAAGTCAGCGGACTTCCTCGAAGGCTGAGAACACCTCTATTAATCTAGTCCCCTCGGCCCTGGAAGAATCAACCCAGGTTGAAGCACAATCGCTCGGAGGAACCACCTCTCCAGAACTAGAAACATCGGGTGCAGCAGGTTCGGACGATGTTTTCTCCTCAATGACTCGGCCCCGTTTCGCCCTACTGTGAGCACCATCACACTACAAATGCATATCCCATTTATTATTGTCGTCCTTTAGCTCAGAAGCTGGAAACCCCTCCCCCTCTCCAAAAGAGCACAACCTCGCCCTTAGAGACCCTCCGATACCTAAGACGGTAAGATTAATACATAAAAAGGGGAAAATGTCTTCCCAAATGTATGAGGGACAAGGAAAAGGCAGTATACACACATACCATGATATTTTGCTTCCTATCTACCCAAGGGCACAACTATCCACCTACGCTCGTCACAAGCGAATGGGTCGCCAACTTCCAGACCCAGCCAAGCAGATCAGGAACTTCGCCTGGTGCCCATGAGATTACTGCAGAGGAGAGAGAAACACAATTACTAAACTAGTTTCCACCATAAGTAAATCTGAGAAAGCACGAGATGCCCCACTCATGCATATAATTCCATTCCTCGAGGAATAGCATAAGTTCCATGGGGATAACGTCAGTCGTACGGACATGGAGGGACCGACTAATCCACTCTCGATCTCCATCTTCGTCATTATCAACAACAAAGGTCATGGACGAACGGCACCGCAAGGTTAGCAGACCTCTATGATGAAAGGGCTGGTATAGCCTGACAAGATGACTGAGCGTGAATTCAAGACCTGCCTTCTCCGCAAACAACATCATCATCAGTACTATTCACCAAAACGACGGATGTATCTGCACCAAAGTCACCCAATACTTTAAACAGAAATCGAGCACGACCCTATCAAGGGGGCCTAGTGCGAAATGGTACAAGTACACGCTCAGGAATCCATCGGCAAGGTCTGTGATACCCTCATCCAGGGGAAGCACCTATAACGCTACCCCCTATCCCAATCCGCAGTCTCTCCTCACCAACTCAAGGTGCTCCTCTCTTATTGAAGACATAGTCTTCAAGGAAAACTCCCGTGGATCTTGAGTGCTGGGAGTGGAACTCTCCCCTCTTTGTCGGGCAGACCCTAAAGTAGTAGTCATGGATATGGCAGGACTAGCAAACTGAAGCGGGAACCTACACAAACACTTTGGTGCTAACGTAACGAAGGACTCGACGCTGAAATAGAAGGATAGCTATCTAAAATAGTGGGATCTCCTAAGAAGCTAGAGCAACCCCATATATATAGGGAAACAACAACGGTCCACCTACCCAAGTTAGGCCCCAGGAGGCCAATGACTTCAATACGAGTTCCAAGGATGTACCCGACCTCGAGGACCTCTATCAAAGAGAAGTTAGGCTTCAAAAAGCCAACCACATCATCTCCAGTTCCGAGGTGGTACCCGACCTCGAGGACCTCCATCAATGAGAAGCTAGGCTTCAAAAAGCTAGCCATGCCATCTCCAGTCCCGAGGTGGTACACGACCTCGAGGACCTCCATCAAAGAGAAATTAGGCTTCAAAAGGCCAACAACATCATCTCCAGTTCCGAGGTGGTATCCTACCTCGAAGGTTCCTCTCAAGAAGAAAAGTAAGCACTTCGAGCTCCGTCCATGAAGGCTCGACCTCAGGACATCGCCTAACTATGGGTAACCCCTCCTCAGGGACCTCTCTACAATGCCTTAAAAGGTTACCTACATCAAGTTCAAAGCAAATCTCCAGGTGCCTGAAGCTGGCCTTCACTCAGAGACCACTCTCAAAAATTTCAAGGTTCTATGCGCTATCTTCATAAGACTCGAGGGTCCCAATGACCCAAGTCTATGGGACCGCTTCAGTTATGGTTCGGGGAGCAACGATGGGCTGGGAAATGAGCCATTTCTATCAACCAAAGACCGGAGAGAATACTCGCACCCGAGTTAGATGTTGACAATCATCAGCAGAGGAATACATCCAGAATCCCCACAAATATAAAAGAATATGGCAAGTATCAAAGGCAAAAGTCTAGAAAATATCTTTATATTCATAAACATTTGCTTATAACGGCCCTCGAGGGGTCCTTACATAAGATTACAAAAGCCTACAAAGGGTCTCTACATAGAAACAAAGAAGCAAAGAGATACACGTGGTAAAAGCCTAGAGCCTAGTCTACTCTCGAAGGTCCACCTCCTGCAGCAACGCCTTCAGACATCCTTTCTTGGGGCATGCGTCCTCAAAGACAATATCTTCCGAAGTGTTGTTTCCTTGGGATCCCCATCCCAGTCTTCCACACTGATATCCTCAAGGGATAAGTCGAAGGGGAGGAAAGTGGAGAAGCAGGAAGGGATAAAAAAATGCCATAGCCTGCCAAAGGTCGAGGACCCTCACAGGCCAAGAGAACCTCGGAGAGGCAACAGACCTGGCGGACGTCAGCCTCGCTTGCACAGCTACTTTGAATCCACTTCTTGAGACATTGAGCCATGCAAGCTTCCAGCCCGAGGCGAAGCGCCACGCTAAGCCGGGGTATGAAAGTGAGTAGCGGTGTATAATCCGAACCCCCCCCCCCCGTGAGAAGCGGTGTATAGTCTGAATAACTTTTTTAAAATGGGGAAATTCGATCCCCCATATGTCATTATCTCTAGCCAATAAGGACAGCAATAGCAGGCGTAACAACAAAAACAGCAACAATAAGACAATATGATCTCGCTCGACAAGGGGAAGCTCAGGCAGAAGGCCGCCACATAGCCGATGGGAATGCTGACAAACAACCATAAAGACATGAACTCCAAACATGGTAATCAACAATAAAGAAAGATGGCGAGAAGAAAGAGATGAATGAATGGAGGAATGCACTTGGATAGAGAGATAATGCCAGAATGCCCTCATTTATAGGGGTGATAATGACATGGCCATCAATGCCTTTGAAAGATGGATTGGCAAGCGCAGTCAATGCATTCTCGAAAGCAGAATCGACGGCGGTACTGTCACTCTGAAGAATGAGAATCGATAGTGCATTTAATGGCATCGAAAAGACAAGTTCATAGGATGTCTCGGTTATCGTAAAAACTCACGTCATGGGTTACATCATCGAAATGACGTCATCGCAGGAAGCTCGAAGGGTCGGGCATCAAAATTGTTTCCCGCTGCTTTGTTCTAGGAAACGCGGAGACTATCTGTATGCGACAAAATCAGAAGGTCCAATTTCTTGCTATTAATTTGTTTCAGAAGAACATCTAAAGGCCTCGAGGACGCGAAGCTATGATCGAGTTCCCTCCTCGAAGCCCGTCGAGGCCCGATCTAAAAGGAATATCGCTCGAGGCTAGAGTAAAAATGGGGAATTCCCAAGGCACGCGACTAAGTCTGACAAAGCCGGCCTGCCCGGAACCTGTATCAAGGTGTCACGTCTAGCTATCCCATCTCCATACCTTTGTAATTAATGCTTTTCATACTATGTTGGGATTCCCCTCCTATATAAAGGGGATCTTTACCATTTTGTAGTGGGTTGTTTTTGCTCCAACTATTCTACAAGAAATAAATAATAACCCTCTCTCTCTATTTTCTCTCTAACATATTCTCTCGGTATTATTGATCATATTTATTGCCTGCATACTTGTTCTTCATTTATTGTTTGTCATTGGCCATAAAAATCCTCCCTTAATTATATCCTAACTATTAGCCCTTTCCCGATTATCCCCAATAGCTCGAGCCCGAGCCCAAGCATCGACCTCGAGGCCCCTCAACGGTCAGTCCGAGGCCCAAATCGCCAATCCCTTGGTTTGGTTATAACTCAACTTTAGCTCGCATTTTATCTTTTATCTTCGCATATCTAGCATAAACTTCTTAACAACTAGCATAAAAATAGATCAAGTATTTTTAGAGTCCCATCAACAAATTTAATTGTTGTTACCATTTTCACGGTAAAGAAAAACTTTGCATACAAAGTTCTAATTAACAAAACAAAACCTATTCCAAGTTCCTGAACAACAATCCGGACCTAATACCATTAAAATCAACTCCCGGTCAAACTTATGAACTCTCCAATGCTTTAAATTGATAACAATCAATAAATAGAGCCAAAACCTTCTAGGAGTATCCAAATTCAAATCCAAATATACGCCCAAGTACAAAATCACCATACACATATATAGAAACCATAAAATTACAAATCTGATATCATTATACAAAAGTCAAACCTTTGTAAATTCTTCCAACTTAAAGCTTCCAAATTGAGAATTATTCTTCTGAATCAATCCCGAACTTCCCAAAAGTCAAACCCACCATATAAGAAAGTCTTAATACATTAAATGATGCTACTAAAAGTCTCGAATCATAAAATGATATGCTATAACTCAAATCAACTAGTTGGGTCATTACATCTTGTGTGAAAATCCTCTTTAAAAATTGCCCCTCTCCAAGTCTTGGGTTCAAAACATGAGATAATGAGCCTAAATCTTGAAATACCTCAATAAAACCAATTGTAGGTGTCGCATTTTCTTCCAGCGATTTGCAAATGCAAAGAAGGGATCACAAATGTAAACAAGGTCCCTAAGTAGCAGACCTCACAAATGCGACCAAAAACCTCGCAAATGCGACCAAGCTTTGCAAATGCAAAGCTCGCTTCGCAAAAGTGGATGTTACATTTGCAGTACCACCTTCGCATGAAGATGTCCTTGGCAGCTGCATATTGCAAATGTGACCAAAAGTTTGCAAATGTGGACCTCGCAAAGGCAATGTCTGCAGCACCAGCAAAATATCCCAACTCCCAGACTCAATCTGAAACTCACCTGAGCCCCTCGGGCCTCACACCAAATATCAAAAAAGTATATAAACCACATAGTAACTTGCTCAAAATATCAAAATAATATCCCCAACCAAGAATCGAACACCAAAACATAATATGTATGCCTTCAAGTTCAAGAACTTTAAATATTCACAACCAAGCATCTGATTCATGCCTAACCAAATTATAATGTAACCAAACTTTGCGCACAAGTTTCAAATGAAAAAATGGACCTATTCCAAATCCCATAAAAATAATCCGATCATGATAGCCTCGAAGTCAACTCCCTATCAAACTTGTGAACTTTTCAAACCTTCAAATTACTTAGATTCCGGCAAATAGAGCCAAAACATCCTAGGAACCTCCAAATCTGAACATATGCCTAATTCTAAAATCATCATACGAACCTATTGGAACCATCAAACCACCAATTCGAGGTTGTTTACAGAAACGCTAAACTTGTCCAACTCTTACAACTTAAACTTCCAACAATGAAACTAAGTATTCCAATTCACTCCAAACCTTCCTAGAACCAAACCAGTCATCCCCACAAGTCAAAAAATAATAACCAAACATACAAAAACATCAAATAGGTAAACGAGACTCAAATATACAAAACGAACAACTGAGTTGTTACAAATGTGGTTGTAGTAACTCTAATTTTGAGCTTTTGATAGCTCTCCTTACACTCAGCAGACCACTGAAAATGAATACTTTTATGTGTCAGATTAGTCAATATGACTACTAGATGAAAATCCCTCAACAAAATGACGGTAGTAGCCAACTAAACCCAAGAAACTTCGAATCTCCATAGCGATAGTAGGTCTAGGATAATTTTGAACTGTCTCAATCTTCTTGTGATTTACATTAATATCATCACAAAACACCATGTGACCCAAGAATGCAATTGAGTCCCACCAAAACTCACACTTAGAGAACTTAGCATAATGCTTTTATTTCCTTACAATATGAAGCACAATCCTCAAATATTGTTCATGCTCCTCTATTCTATAAGAGTAAACCAAGATATCACTGATGAATATGATAACAAAAGCTTCTAAATACTACTTGAACACCCTATTCATCAACTCCATGAAAATTGCTGGAGCATTGGTCATGCCAAATGGAGTCACCAAGAGCGCATAATGACCATAACAAGTACTAAAAGTTATCTTAGATATACTCCTTAATTTTCACCCAATGCTACCCCTATCTCAAGTCTATCTTAAAGAATACCTACCGCGATCAAACAAATCATCAATACGAGGCAATTGATACTTGTTCTTGGTGGTAACCTTGTTCAGTTGTCTATAATTAATTCACATCCTCATAGTACTATACTTCTTCTTCATAAACAATACTGGTGCACCCCAAAAAGAAACACTCAATCTAATGAATCCATTATCAAGAAAATATTGCAAATGCTCCTTTAACTCCTTCAACTCAATTCGAGCCATATGGTATGGTGGAATAGATATGGGTTGAGTGCTTGAAACCAAATCATACCAAAATCGACATTCATATCATGTGGCTTACCAATAGGACTATACGAAACATATCAGAAAACTCCCTCACAACCGGTAGTGTATCTATAGTAGGGTTCTATGTACTAGTGTGGTAATTGAAAACCAAGAATGCTAAACATCCCTTCTCAATCATATGATAAGCCTTCAGGAAAGAAATCACCTTACTCATGGAGTGACTGAGTGGCCGTGTGCCCCTCTCCATTCAAACCTAGGAAAACTCGGCATGACTAAAGTCACAATCTTGGTATGACAACCCAAGATATCATGATATAGTGATAAGAAATCCATGCCAAGAATCCCCTTAAAATCCACTATATCCAACAGAAAGAGATCAATCATTGTGGCATACCTATTAATGGTAAGCACACAAGACCAATAAACCCAACCAACTACAATAGAATACCTAATAGGCATAGATAGATTATCAAGAATATCAAGAGAATCACAAGATATAGCCAAATATGATGCAAAATAAGAAGACGCTTACGAATAAGTAGAACTAGGATCAAATAACACTTAGGCATCCCTACGACAAACTAAAACAATGTATATGATGACTACATTAGATGCAAATACCTCTGGTATACTTGGAAAAGCATAACAACGAGCCTGACCTATACTCGCATGTCCATTACCTTTAGGGTGTCCTCTACCCACCTAGCCTCCACCTGCTAGCTGGTTGGGCAGGTGGTGTAGTAATTGGAATTGGAATCATAATCTGAGTACCCTGTTATGGTGTATCACTATGCAATCTAGGGCAATTCATTCTTATATGCCCTAATTCTTCACACTTATGGCAACATCTCTGATGGCGAGGTTACTGGGACCGAATTTGCCCCTGACTACTAGAATAACCACTGAAAGAAATTTGTTCTAAGGATACATCATAGGAACCATAAGTTGTAAATGCGTTGTATGGTATTTTCCTTGAAGGAGTACCATGAAAAATATGATTGACTGGAACGCCGTAAAAGGCTTAAAGTGATGACTGAACTAGCCTGACTAAACAACCTCTACCATAACGACTCTTGCCTCCAGAGAAATCATTTAAACCTCTTGAATAACGAGGCTTCTTGACCTTCATCACCTCTCTCCCCTGACTATAAATGCGCTAATAGCCGTAGACAGATAAACCCAACAAACCACAATAGAATACCTAATAGGTGTAGACTGATAAACAAGAATATAAGGAGAATCACAATACATGCCCAAATATGATGCCAAATAAGATGACACATACGAATAAGTAGAACCAGAATCAAATAATATAGAGGATTTCCTACGACAGATTGAAACAATACCTATGATGACTACATCATATTCAACTACCTCTGGTCTACTCCAAAAAGAATAACAATGAGCCTGACCTCTACTCATATATCATTCACCTTTAGGTCATTCTCTATCCACCTAGCCTCTACCTCTAGATGGTTGGGCAGGTGGTCTACTAACTGGAGCTGGAATTATAATTTGAGTAACTGGCTGAGGTGTTTAACTATAAAATCTAGGGAAATTTTTCTTGATATGCCCTATGTCTTCACACTCATAGAAGCCCCTGGGCTGGCTAGGCTGTTGGGACTAAATTTTCCCCTGACGGACGGAATACCCACTGAAAAATATTTGTCGTAGAGATACAATATAGGAACCATAAGCTAGAAATGTGTTGTATGGTATCTTCCCTGAATGAGTGCCACGGGAACCATGACTAACTTGAGCGTCATGAGAAGTTTGAAGTACTGACTAAACTAGCCTGCCAGAACAGCCTCTACCATAGTGACTCTGACCTCCAAACGAGACACCGCTGAGACCTCCTTAATGACGAGGCTTCTTATCCTTCATCACCTCTCTCCCTTAACTACTAATGTGTTCAATAATCTATGTTATCTCTATATCATAGGTAAAGGTAGTACCTACCTCAGCCTTTTGGGTCATCTGGAGCCTAATACCAAAAGTAAGCCCCTCAATAAATCTCCTCACCTTTCTCCGTCTCGGTAGGAATTACAAATATTGCATAATGATATAAGCCAATAAAGTTCATCTAATACTGGCTAACTGTCATTATATCCTACTGCAAGTGCTTAAACTGACCATGCTACCCATCCCTCCTAGTAAGAGGGATCAACTTCTGCAAGAAGAGTTGTGAAAATTGAGTCCAATTGAGAGATAATGACCCTATTTTCCAACCCGGCTTATAAGTTTGCCACCATCTTTTGGTTGGCTTCTCAACTAGAAAGTAGTGAAGTCAACTTCATTAGAATCAACAAGGCCCAAATTACGTGAAATCTTATGGCATGTATCCAAGAAATCCTGAGCATCACATACAGGATCACCAACAAAATGTGGAAGGTCTAACTTCTGGATCTGATCCATCTGCTTATGCTCCTCCGCTATCATTATGGGCCTAACCAATAGTGTGTTGCAGCAATAGGTTGAACTGTCTAATTGGTAGAACTAAACATAGCACCAACCCACTCTAGAGTATGAGTAGTTGGATTTTAGACTTCCTGTTCAGCCTAAAAAGTATTGGGGGAGGTGATTAGGCGGGATATGGCTAGACTTCAGATTTTTTAGGACATGGCACTTGATAGGAACATGTGGAGGTCGAGTATTAGGGTTTTAGGTTAGGAGGTAGTTGAGTCTTGTCTTATACAATATCTCTGTGAGACTAGTTTGGTAGGGATACTATTTTGCTTTTGCCTTGCTTTGTATCATTCTTCTTGATTTCTGTTTCTATTTGTCATATTTGTTTTATATTATCTTGGTGGTGTTACTAATATTGTATTCTTTTGTCTTATGTCTTCTTGAGCCGAGGGTCTTTCGGAAACAGCCTCTCTACTCCTTCGGGGTAGGGGTAAGGTCTGCGTACACACTACCCTCCCCAGACCCCACTAGTGTGATTTCACTGGGTTGTTGTTGTTGTTGTTGTTGTCCAGCCTAAAAAGTAGCTAGGGCCATAGGAATCATCCCCGCTTATACCATACCCTCAAAGAAACTCAAAATCTAGACCATAGTCTCTTGAAGCTCTAGGGATGCAATAAAGTCACTAAGAACCTGCCCTAGTGGAATAATCTGATATTGGACCTAGTCTACATCTAGGGTTATAGGTGGCTCAACTAAAGTATCCCTAGCATGACCAGGGGAATCTACGAGTGCTCCACCTCTCATGGGTACTGCCGCATGGGCCCTAGCTCTGGCCTGAGGTACTGGATCGTTCTTAGTAATTGATGATGCATGTGTTCTCACCATTTGTGAGAGAATATAAGAGTAAATATTCAAACTTTAGGATGAAACAAAGTCACATGAGAAGGACAGAAAGAAAGAGAAGATTTCCTAAATGTAATGTAGCCTTTCGAAGGTAAGTATAGACATATCCATACCAATCCACAAGATACTACTAGACATGCTCGTAACTCGTAGAACCCATAAACCTAGAGCTATAATACCACCTTGTTACAACTCAAATCCTCCTATTGGGAGGTACCTAACCTAACCTGCTAGGCGAACCAACTCACGCAAGTAGTTATAACAAGACAATATAAGAGATGTCCAACTATCATAGTATAGATGAATGTAGGAATAAGTTAGGAATCAACAAAAAAAAAGTGCAAAAATGCTACATCAACCCCCAAGAATAGGTAGCACGAATCACGAACCACTAAACATAATACAACATAATCTCAAAATACAAAATACTTTCTGAAATAAGAAAAAATAGCTAAAATAGAGGGGGACTCCATAAGATGTGAATCCAAACACAACCTCACCATGAAGTCTCGAAGCATGATCCTAAGCCCTATCACACCTCCCTTTTTACCTACCCCGGAAAGGGTATAAGGGAGTTTTTTTCCAACTTAAAGTGACAATCAAAACGGGATTATTTATCTAAGAATCATAGTTTCCACTTGGGATAATTTATGGTGTCCCAAGTCACCAGTTCAAATCCAAAATCAATGAAAAATTTGACTCTATATTACAGTCCGTGAACCAGAAATCCGGGTAAGGAATTCTGTTAACACGGGAGAAGGTGTTAGGCATTCCCGAATTCCGTGGTTTTAGCATGGTCGCTCAACTGTTACTATTGGCCTATTTATCTGATTTTTAGAACACTTTCAAACCAATGTGCATTTTTACCTACTTTTATTTAGTTTTAGGAAGATTTCAACGTTATACAAAATACGTCTTTGGATCACACCACATGAAATGCACACACGAACCATGACATATTTTGTTTGACGTTGTTAGGATTTGGATTTGGGTCACATGAAATGCACACCCGACAGTTTAGGAAGGTAAGTTATTAAAGTAACGCTCCTAAAGCAACTACACATTTGCAACTTTGTGAGGGCCATGAAAATTGCTAAATGGCGCGCCTCGAATTCTAAGGATCAACACAAGATTAATTAAATGAGGGACATGCAATGGTCATTTTTGTTGGCATGGCATACCTCAGTTCTAAATTAAAGAGGCATTCAAACTAAACTTTGGAGGGCCATAAGCTATTTTGCGTTATTTAGTATGGCTAACCTCATTCTAAAAAAATATTAATTGTTTAAAGAAAACAGCAGGATTCCTAATTACTCAAATATTGCCTAATGGATTTGTTGAAGGCCAACAGAAAGTACTACTTCATTTTAAAGAAAAACTCAAGCCCAATCAACGAGCCCAGTCCATATGGGTCATGTGCAAATAGAATATTCTGAGATACACATGTTGAACCTCCACAACAACTGAAAGTAGTCAGATTTTTAACATGCCAAATTAACATTAAACCAAAAGCCATTGCAAGCTTTGGGGCTCGAAGTAGGCCCGTCATGATGAAGGTCGACAAAACCAAAATAGCTCAAAGTTGTGCATTTGTACTTGAGAATGCTTTCGCCACTTGGGCTGGCTTTAAGCCCAGATTTTACAAACTAACAATTAATTTAGATTAAAATCTAAGTGGGATTAAACCTACAATTATTCCTGACTCTTAGCTAAGGGACACAAATTGCCTAATTAACATCCATATTTACAATTGTCTTAACATAGAATAATTGACCAAATGTTCCCAAATCAAACCGTCAACAATCCATTATAGCTCATGAGTAAACATGCTAGAACTATGGATATCAGTCCTTTAAATAACTTCACAAGAACAGTTGTATAAATTTCAAGTTCATTCAAACCTTGGCTTAATCCATGTACATGATAAATGGAGACTTGTAAAGGGGACTAATGAACAAACATGATCTCAAACCTTAGGCTCATGGGCAAACATGCTTATAAAACAACATCAATACACGTACAAGCCAAACACCTAACATTTTAATGGATTCAGATAAACATTAGAACCAAAACCTTACTGATTTTTGACAGAAACTTAAGCAAAAAATCTGTGATCCAGAGCACAAATCAAAATAAACTGAATAATTGAGGCCTACAGTTCATTTGTCATACAAACAATCCACAAACCTGCTCATACACATTCTAAACATGTTATTTAATGTTGAACCTAAATAATTGGCTAGAACACAAACTCTATTTTATAATACCAGTACCAGCTCATTTAACATCTACCATTACCAATCTACTACATGGTATTTAAACAGTAAGGAAAAAACAAAGAGAAACTATGGCAAATACAACCTATATTCCATCGGATTCCACTTGATTCTCATAACCAGCATTCGATCAGTATTTCTGGACTAAGGAAATACTTGAAAATGGAAGTAAAGGGGATAAAATCAGCAGTAGCAACAATAGTATCCAGCAACAGAAAGAAATCACAGAAAAAAATAGCTTTAAACCAAAGGCTGATGCTCAAAAATCAAAAATCCACAACCAGAACTTCAAACCAAGCTTTTAAACCACCAGATTCAAATCATTTGAGCCCAGATAAGTTAGAAACCATTTTAGGAATTAGAAACTGAAGAGATCACAGAAAGAATTCAATCAAACCAAGCTTTTAAACCACCAAATTCAAATCAGTCTTTTCCTAAGCAAGCTTTATATAGGATCTCTTAAGGCAGCCTAAAATCAATTCCCTATTCACAAATGCCCCTTCCCCAACTTCTTAATTGATTCCACTCAATTCTTTGCTCTTTATTTTATTCAATAATGCACTCCTAAACCCTACCACTATTAGAAGCTTCTTAATTAGTTAGGTAAGGTTCACACAACCTAACTAATCTCTAGGTTACCCTTACAACCCCTGTTAATTACTCAAATCTAACAAACGGGTCAAATTGACCCAAAGTCCTTGAGCTACTGTTTGTGATCCAAACCAATTTCTGCGATCATATGGAAGGCAGAAAACAAAATCGACTACTTAAATGGATTCAACATGCAACTAATTAATAACAACTACTGTATGACTGATTAATATCAACAAACAAACATGAAATTAGTTAGGTTATTAAAACAAACGACCTAATTAGATGAACTAAGTCAACGAACCAATAAGAATCATAGAACAACTTTCACAAAAAGAAACAAAATGGACAACGACCAGAGAACAGTTTGAACTCAACAGATTGGTCGAGTTTTCAAAGGGAGTAAAAAAATCTAACTAAAGAAAGGGAGAGGAAAAAGGAGATGAAATGGATTAAAAGAATGAAAACACTTACCATTTCAGAAATCAACAACCTGTTATAGACCTTGATTTAACGAGACTGATGTTACACATTTGTTCTTTGTCAAGAACAACTGAGCAACATCAGTCTTTGTCGAATCTAATCTTCAAAACTTTGACAGAAACAACATCATATGACCATGCATGCCACTAGGTTTTATTGAGGACAATCTTAGATTTTTAGGGCTCGACCTCGGATTTAAGATTCGAGAGATTCTGGCAATATTCGAGGGAAAACAATAATGGATTTGGTACGAGGGAGATACGGTAGTTAGGTGGTGTTGATTTGGGGTCGATTGGGTAAGTTACGGTTTAAGGGTCCGACCTTCGATCCCATATTCGAAGAGTTCAACTATGATTCGAAGGTAATGGGTTGAGGATTCAGAACGGGGAGATGAAGGAGAGTCAATGGTATGAATTTGGGGTTGTTTGGTGGTTGCCCGCTGCCGTAGGCGATTTCTGGCAGGCGGTCAACGGTGGTTTGAGGGGGCAATTTTGGCTGGTCTATGAAGAGAGATCATATACGATGGGGGGGGTTCTAAGGGGGTAAGGGGTTTGAGGTTTTGAGTATATTAAATTGATGATTTAATTATGGCCGTTAGATGATTGGAACCCAACAGCTCTGATTAAATCATTAATGGAAAATGGGTCGTTTTGTTTCACTGAGGGGAACCGATTTGGTTTTGGATCGGGTCGGGGTTTGGGAAATGGGCGAGAATCTGGACCGTTTGATCAAACTAATTCAACGGTCTAGATTAAAACTCCTGAAACGGCGTCGTTTAGATTAAGATGGAGACAGAGCGATTATTTGGGCAGGTTTGGGCAGGTTTTGGTTGGGTCTTCCGGACAATTGTCAAGTTTGGCCCAAATATAGTCTTTTCTATTTCCTTTTATTTTCATTTCTTTTCCTTTCCCAATTTCTTTTAAATTAAACTAAAATAAAAACCTAAATTAAATCCTAATCCAAATTATCTAATTAATTTAATTAACTCTAATTTATGACTACCACAACTAAGTTAAGTACCAAATTAAAGGGAGAATTACCAAAAAGTCAAAAATTAAAAAGCAACAATAAACTATTTTTTGTGATTTTCCATTTTTGTAAAGCTACTTAATTAATTCTTAAAAATACAAAGTTAAATCCTAAATGCAAATAAAATGCAACATATTTTTTTTATTTTTAAATAATTTAAATAAAATGAACATGCACAGACAAATGCAAACAATAATGGAAAATGCCACAAAAAATCCGCAAAATTGCGAACAATGGAAAAAATTGTTTTGTTTTTGAATTTATGGGAATAATTCTTATAGGGGAAAAATCACGTGCTCGCACCTACCCCTCTTTGCTCAGAAACACGAAGAGTTTTCGTGCAAAGATCAAGTGAGCGGATATGAGCGATTTTTGCCCTTTTGAATACTCCGTGGGAAGCATCTTTGAAAGAATCTGACCGAACCTCTACTTCAAAGGTTTCCTACAGATCCTTGGCTATAAAGGAATCAGGTCAGTGTAGTTCGGGAAGTTTCGGTAGCTGGGACTACCATAAAGCTGTGATTTCACTATTGCTGCTGCTGCTACTGCTTACTGACCTCCTTATTACACCGTGACATAATAAAAGAAGCTAGACTAAGCTATGAACTATGCATTACAATGATTTATTTTCAAACTTGATCTTGTGATTGTTGTTGCCTTGTTGACTTGTATTTTCCTACAGAAGTTCCTTTGTTACTGACTTGAATCGTAATTTTGTGATGCTTTCCCTTTCCTTCAATTACTTTCCCTTATTTTCCAGATGGATACCTGATTGCCGAACTTTAACTGTCTTCCTTTGACTGTTATTGCCTTTCCTTGAATTGCTTCCTTCTGTTCTTCTTCCTTTCATTTTTTAGGTGGTTTCTTGATTGTCGATACTTGAATTGTGTTCCCTTCCTATGAAACTCGAATTGCTTTCCCCTTTCAACTTGAACTGTCTTCTTTTGACCATTTTTGCCTTCCCTCTATTCTCCAGGCGGGCTCCTGATTACTGAAACTTGAATTGTACTCATTGCCTTCGTTCTTCAGGCGGGCTCTTGATTATTGAAGTTTGATTTGTACTTCTTCCCTTCGTTCTCCAGGAGGGCTCCTAATTTCAACAAAATTTGAATTTGTACTTCTTCCCTTTATTCTTCAGGCGGGCTCCTGATTTCCAACATTTGAATTGTACTTTTTCCCTTCGTTATCCAGGCGGGCGTCTGATTCCTAAAACTTGAACTGTATTCCCTTGCTCTCTAGGTGGGCGCCTGACTGCTGAAACTTGAATTGTATTCTCTTGCTCTCCAGGTGGCCACCTGACTGCTAAAACATGAATTGTATTCCCTTGCTCTCCAGGTGGGCGCCTTATTGCAGAAACTTTAATTATTTTTCCTTGACTTGTTCTCCCTTGTTCCTCTAGGTGGGCGCCTGATTACCAATACTTGTGTCAATCTTCCTTGAAACTTTATTGTTTTCCCTTGTTCTCCAGGTGGGCTCCTAATTACTTGATCATGAACTGCTTTTTATCCCTAACATCCATGTTGTTCTTCCCTGTTCTTTAGACGAGCACCTGACTTCAACAAAATAGACAAAACAAAGAAACCTTTCTACCCCAATTTGGTAGCCGGGAACTTTATGAGTGTTAACTGTATCATGTTACTTAATATCTCTAACAATCTTTAAACTAGATCCCATTATCCAAGAGGGTCCTAAAAATTTCTAGTAAAATGCCCATTTGAAAGCTGCATTATATTTTATTCTATTGAGCCCTGTTATCTAACTTGGTCCTAAAACTGCATCCCATTATCCAGGAGGGTCCTGAAAAGTTTTAAATTAAATCTTATCTTACAAGTGACGCTTTTAAAGCTAAACTATACTTCCTTATAGTCGAACTTATGCTAAAACTTGTTATCCAATGGAATTCTTAGTGCTACGTCCCATTATTCAGGAGGGTCCTGAAAATTTCTAGTGAATCCTATCTCAAGCATGCAAACTTCGAAGTTCCGTTTATATTCCTTTGGGGTAAATTTATGCTAGATTCTGCTACTCATGATTATTTTGAATTTTAGACTAAGTCCCATTTTCCAGGAGGATCCTGAGAACTTTGCGATCAAACCTGCTTGGTGCTTGCTATTTCTTCACGTAGGATTTCTCCGAAACAAATGAAATTTTTGCCCCTGTTTCAAATCAAAGAAAAATCTTATCAGTTTAAAACGTGGTGGTTAGTTGTGGCATTCTTGCTGAAGGTGGTTCTTCCTTTGCCATGCTTTGCTTTGACTGGCTGCCTTGAGCCGGTCGAGAATTGTTTGACCTTCTGATTGATCCTTAACCCCAGGACCCTAGATGATCTGAGTGCTCTACACCCCAACCGTTGTTTTTAATTTCTGACCTCTGCATCTCCCGCGACATTACTGAACTATTTCACCGATTTAACTTTTGCTTACACTCTATGTCCCACTTTTCATCACACTATCTCTGGCATATCCTAGCCACATTTTGCTTCGTGCAATTTTGAAACTGGTAGTAAACTTTGAAATTCCTTCTTATTTGTTGAAACAAGGCTAACATTGGAAGAGCTTTAGAGGAGTAAAATTAACAACAATGAAATGTGACAATTTTGAGAATTAAGAATAAAGAAGAAAATCCAAATTTGGATGACTGTTGGAGAGAGAAAAAGAAACTTATCTGAGTGGAGTAACTGGCACCAATAATCATGGTATGCATTTTGGATTAATCAACCCAGTCTGTTTAACCAATCACTTTTCCAATTGTTTTACTTTGTGCTCCAAGATCTCCGCAACCCGATGTTTACTTTCCACCAGCTTACATACCTTGTTCGGTTTGCAGTGCCCTGAAGGGTTTTCACCGACAAACCTTTCTCATTTGTTCATTCCTCAATTCATAGTCGCCTCATGGTGCCGGGAAGGTTTTCACCAATAAGACTCTCTCATTTTTACTTTCTCTCAGCTTTCGTCGCCTCATGGTGCCCACGAGGGTTTTCACCAATAAGACTCTCTCATTTTTTGATTTCTCTTGCTTAAACCAGAGTGTTGCCCTTGATATGAATCCTCTTTACTTGCTTGACTTGGCATCTCTTGAAGGATGATCAGGAGGTCTTTCTTTGGACGGTAATGTGGGTTCTTTAGATATTTTTGGAAAGAAAAGGGTATCAAAAAGTCTCAAAGCAACTTAAATGGGTAAAAATTACAACTTTTGGAATCTGATATCTTACCACAATCACAACTTCTAACCCAGTTTCTTGCTTGGGGATTTTTTATTTTTATTTTGATATGATATGACCGAGCCGTGAGGCTGCCTACGTATCCTTAACAGGAATCAAGTCAAACGTAGTTCACACCTGAATTTCTTTGTTTTCTTCTACTTTCTCTTTTCGCTTCTTTTCTTTCTTTTCTCTCTTTTTCGTTATTGATTCCAAAAGAGGGGTATGAAATAAAATAAATAAGGCTCAAATGGGGAAACAAAGGGTAGAGTTTTTAGATAGCATAACAAATTGCCTTCGTCATTCCAATCTTCGAAACAATGCCAAGTACAAACAATCAACAATTGAACCAAAGAATCATACATAATATCTCTTGACTGCATCAGAATTGATAGCCATGTTTACACATTTGCCTTCGATATCTGTTAGATACAAAGCACCATTGGACAACACTCTTGTTACAATGAACGGCCCTTGCCAATTTGGGGAGAACTTGCCCTTCACTTCGGCCTGGTGTGGAAGGATGCGCTTTAATACTTGCTAACACACTTCAAACTTTCGGGGACTCACCTTTTTGGTGTATGCTCTCGCCATTCTCTTTTGATATAACTGCCCATGACACACTGCTGTCAATCTCTTCTCATTGATCAAACTTAACTGCTCCAAACAGGTTTTGACCCACTCATCATCCTCAATCTCGGCCTCAGCAACAATCCGAAGGGATGGGATTTCAACTTCTGCAGGTATCACTACTTCAGTGCCATATACCAACAAGTAAGGAGTTGCACCTATTGAAGTGTGAATAGTAGTGTGATAACCCAACAATGCGAATGGTAACTTTTCATGCCATTGCCTGGAACCTTCCACCATTTTCCGAAGTATCTTCTTTATGTTCTTGTTGGCTGCCTCGACTGCTCCATTCTCCTTGGGGCGATATGGGGTGGAATTGCGATGCGTAATCTTAAATTGTTGGCATACCTCTTTCATCAAGTTACTGTTAAGATTAGCACCATTATCTGTGACGATCACCTTTGGTATCCCAAATCGACAGATGATATTTGAATGAACGAAATCGACCACTGCTTTCTTGGTCATAGACTTGAGAGTTTTAGCCTCAACCCACTTGGTGAAATAATCAATAGCCACCAGAATGCACCTGTGCCTGTTGGATGTTGCTGGTTCAATTGGTCCAATGACATCCATTCCCCAAGCAATGAAGGGCCATAATGCCGACATTGTGTGCAATTTCGATGGTGGAGAATGAATTAAATCTCCATGTACCTAGCATTGATGATATTTGCGCACAAAACTGATACAATCTCGCTCCATGGTGAGCCAATAATAACCTGCTCGGAGAATTTTCTTCGCCAGCACATATCCACTCATATGCAGTCCGCAGACTCAGAATGTACTTCGGTCATGACAATCGTGGCTTGTTTAGCATCTATGTATCTCAACAATCCAAGATCTGGAGGTCTTTTATACAAAACTCCTCCACTGAAGAAAAATCCACTTGCCAACCGTCGAATTGTTCTCTTTTGATCCCCCGTGGCTTGCACCAGATATACCCCTATTCTGATGTACTCCCTGATATCATGAAACCACGGTTCACCATCAAGTTCTTCTTCCACAATGTTACAGTAAGCATGCTAATCTCTAACTTGAGTATGTAGAGGATCGACATAAGCTTTGTCCGGATGGTGCAACATTGATGCCAAGGTAGCCAAAGCATTGCCCACCTCATTATGGACCCTTGGAATATGCTTGAACTCTATTGGTCGAAACCGTTGACAAAATCATGCAAACATTGTCGGTACGGTATGAGCTTCAAATCTCGTGTTTCCCGTTCTCATTGAATTTGATGTACCAAAAGATCCGAGTCTCCCAAGACCAAGACTTCCTGGACATCCATGTCTGCAGCTAGCCTTAAACCCAAAATGCATGCTTCGTACTCAGCCATATTGTTGGTACAATAAAAACAAAGCTGAGCCGTAACAGGATAGTGATGCCATGTTTCAAAAATAAGTGCGGCTCCTATTCCAACTCCTTTCATGTTGGTAGCCCCATCAAAGAAAAGTTTCCAACCTAGTTTTTCAGTCTGCTCTAGCTCATCAATATGCATCACCTCTTCATCGGGAAAATAAGTCCTCAATGGCTCATATTCTTCATCGATCGGGTTCTCGGCCAAATGATCGGCCAACGCTTGGGCTTTCATTGCGGTCCGAGTCACATAGACGATGTCAAACTCTGTGAGCAAAATCTGCCACTTCGCAAGCCTCCATGTGGGCATAGGCTTTGGAAAAATATACTTCAACGGATCCAAGCGCGAAATGAGGTAAGTAGTGTAGGATGAAAAATAATGTTTCAATTTCTGTGCTAACAAAGTTAGGGTGCAACATGTCCTTTCCAAGTGAGTGTACTTAACCTCATAATCTATGAACTTCTTGCTAAGATAGTAGATGCCCATTTCCTTCCTGCCAATGATATCATGTTGACCCAATACACAACCAAATGAATTTTCCAGGACTGTCAAGTAAAGAATCAAAGGTCTCCCTGGTTCTGGTGGAACCAGCACAGGTGGGTTTGACAAGTATCCTTTTATCTTATCAAATGATTCTTGACACTCATCAGTCCACTTGACCGCAACATCCTTCTTCAGTAACTTGAAAATAGGCTCACAAGTTGTCGTGAGTTGAGCAATAAACCTGTTGATGTAGTTCAATCTCCCTAACAGACTCATCACCTCAGTCTTGTTCCTTGGAGGTGGCAATTATTGGATATCTTGGATCTTTGATGGGTCCAACTCAATGCCTCGACAACTGACTATGAATCTGAACAATTTTCCGGATGGAACACCTAATACGCACTTGGCAGGGTTAAGCTTGAGGTTGTACCTGCGATCCTCTGGAAAAATTTCCTCAAATCTTCGAACTGGTCGGCCTGCTGCTTCGACTTCATGATTACATCATCTACGTACACCTCAATCTCCTTGTGTATCATATCATGGAACACAGTAGTCATTGCCCTCATGTAAGTTGCCCCAGCGTTTTTCAAACCAAATGTCATTATTCGGTAATAATAAGTTCCCCATGGCGTGATGAATACCGTCTTTTCTGTATCTTCTTCATCCATTAAAATCTGATGATACCCTGTATAGCAATCCACAAAAGATCCAATCTCATGCTTGGCGCAATTATCGATCAAAATGTGGATGTTAAGTAGTGGGAAATTATCCTTTGGACTTGCTTTGTTGAGATTGCGGTAATCAACGCATACTCTGATCTTGTCGTCCTTCTTTGGTACTGGCACAACATTAGCTAACCAAACGGTATATCATGTGACCCGAATGACCTTTGCGTCCAACTGCTTAGTGATTTCTTCCTTAATCTTCACATTCGTATCAATTTTGAACTTTCTCAATTTTTGCTTGACGGGAGGGAATGTCGGGTCAGTGGGTAACTTGTGGACCACTAAATCAGTGCTTAAACCCGGCATGTCGTCGTATGACCATGCAAAAATATCTTTGTATTCAATCAGGGCTTTGATCATCTCTTCCCTGATCTTTGGTTCAAGGTGGACGCTTATTTTAGTCTCTCTGATATTATCTGCGTCCCCTAAATTGATGGTTTCTCTATCATTCAGGTTGGGTTTGGGTTTTCCTTCAAAGTGATTTAAATCCTTACTAATTTCTTAAAAGGCCTCTTCCTCATCATATTCTGATTCGTCATCACACTCAACTTCTTGAATTATTTTTTCAGAATTAGATTGATTTTTAAGACTGGGCTGAGGATTCCTCATGCATGCCATGTCATTAGAACCAGCGTAAAAAAAATTGTACAGAAAAGAAAAGAAAAACAAAAGGGAAACTATCAGGAATGATGAAGAAAGGGAAATTACATTTCATTGAATGATAAAAGATAACAAGGTTTGCACACTCAAACAGACTGAAAGATAAAAATCTGGATTACAACCCTGGAATAACCCAGACAAACTGAAGGAAAATCAAAATAAACTACCAAGACTCCTTTCGAGTGGGAAGAGGAGTGGCTTTCCAATTATTAAGCTTTGTTTTTGGCCTGACGAATTGAATTTCTGCTTTGCTAGAACCTTCACTACTTTCCACCATGTTCACACCGTAGAACAACTTCTCAAATCTTTTAATTAACTCCTTATCAAGATGAATCACAGGACTGAGAATTCTTGTTACCGGTTGTTTTTTGGTACCGGACTTGACAAATGATCTGGAGAGACGTGGGATTGGATTTGGAAGGACCCATGTCCTCTGTTTTAACTTTCTGGATCTTCTTATGTCTGCGGCAGTAGGCTTGAATCCCAGACCAAATGTTCCCAAGTTTTCAGGAAGAGACACCGGCTGTATGATGCCTTGTAAAGATGATCCCAAACCTTTACCAAGTACAAAACCATTCTTCAACATCTCATAGGCCACCATGACTGATGTGGCGGTTATCTTCGGATTTGGAATGTATTTCCCCTATAAAACTTTCTCTACCAACATCATGTCAAAAACCTGGTAGATCCACGGTCCCTTGTCATCTTCCACTTCAATGAACGGTACAATGGCATCGTTGTGAGCGCATAAACTATCTTTGCCATGCACAACTATTTCCTGTCTATCCCATTCAAATTTGACCACCTGGTGTAGTGTTGATGGGACTGCTTTAGCGGCGTGAATCCACGGTCGACCTAACAGCAGATTGTAGGAAACAGCTATATCCAGCACCTAGAGTTCCATGGTGAACTCAACTGGCCCTATCGTCAGCTCTAGCATTATATCCCCAACTAAATCTTTCCCTCCGCCGTCAAATCCCCGGACACAGATACTGTTCTTATGAATCCTCTCATCTTCCACTTTCAACTTACTCAGAGTAGAGAGAGGGCAGATGTTCGCACTGGAACCATTATCGACCAATACCCGGGTAACTACAGAGTTCTCACATTTCACCGTAAGGTAAAGGGCTCTGTTATGCTCAGTACCCTCTTCATTAATTGTTCCACGATAGAATAGTCCTGCACCTTCATCTTCCTCAAGAATTCCTATGCCACTTCTTCAGTTACAGCTTTCTTTACCCGCACTGGGTTATCTTTGGAGATCTTAGCTTTTTTCAACTCCTCGGGGGCAAAACATCTTCCCGAGCGAGTCAAACCCTGGGTTTCGCAAACTTCTTCTTTGATTTCTTTCCCTTTGTAAGTCACTGTCACCCATTCGTAATTCCATGGAATAGCCCTGCTATTGACTATTGGTAAGTGGGTTACCGGCTTGATAATGACATGATCTGTGTGGGCGCCCTCTACGATTATGATAGGTTTGCTTACCACTCCTAGAACAACCACTTTAATCCTTTCTTGCTTTTATGCGACATCACTCGAAGACCCCTTCTTAACTATTACGGATGGTTCACTACTCCTTTCGCTTGACTTGAGCACTGATTTCTCACTTGTTGATTGTTTAACTGTCTTGACCCCACTAGACCGAATCATCATGACGGTCTATGACGGCTTCCTGGGCTCCCCTCCCTCATGAACTATTTCAATCATATTTGCCTCCTGATGGGCTGGCATCGGATTCCGGTTGATATTGGGTGCCTCAGGATCTTGAACTTCAATCCGATTGGTATCAATAAGCTCTTGGATAGCACTTTTTAAGAGCCATCACTTCTCCGTGTCATGACCTGGAGTCCCAGAACAATACTCACAGCTTATGGAATAATTTAGATTTTTCGGGGGAGGATTTGGCAATTTGGACTGTATTGGCCTCAGCATGTCCAGTTGTCTTAGCCTGTGGAATAAACTGGTATATGACTCTCCCAATGGAGTAAAGGTTTTCTTTTTCTGCAACCTTTCATCCTTAAATGCTTGATTAGGCCGGAAACTTGGTCCAGGAGGGTTTCGGTAGGCTCGTGGGGGTGGATAAGTGTTTTGGGGAATGGGCGCATGCCATTGCACGTGGGTGGGAGGTTGGTCGCGTGGGTGGGAGGTTGGTTGTATGTTTGGGCATGGTGGACAGAAAAATGAGGTTCTGGTAGGGGGTAATAGTATTGGGGTGGATTATATGGGCTATGAGGGTAACTTTGGTAGTGGGGCCGAGGCTGATTATAGTGGTGAGATGAGCCTATGGGTCCGAACCAAGTTCCTGAATTAACCATTGCTACGTCCTCTCTCTTCTTTTTCCCAATTCCTCATGTGCCGCCCTGAATAGCCTGAGTCATCGCCTTAATAGCCGAATAGCTCATGATTTTATTCGACTTGAGCCCCTCTTCTACCATACCTCCCATCTTCACTACTTCATTGAAGGATTTTCCTATAGCTGAGACCAGATGGCCATAGTAAGTAGGTTCTAAGGCCTGTAGGAAATAATCCACCATCTCACTTTCTTTCATTGGAGGGTCTACTCTTGCTGCCTGCTCTCTCCATCGGAAACCATACTCTCTGAAACTTTCACTGTGTTTTTTCTGCAGTTTTGTCAAGGACAGTTTATCTGGAAAGATCTCAAAATTGTATTGGAAGTGACAAGCGAATGCTTGCGCCAGATCATCACATGTATACCACCTTCCGTGATCCTACCGGGTGTACCACTCTAGCGCCGATCCACTTAGACTTTGACTGAAATATTCCATCAGCAATTCATCTTTTCCTCCAGCTCCCCTCATCTTGCTACAAAAACTTCTCATGTGTGATTCTCATGTGTGTTACTACAAAAACTTCTCATGTGTGAACAGGAGGAGCCCATCGTACAAATCAAACCTGTGCATCTTAAACCCTGCCGGTAATTGCATATTTGGAAACAGACACAGGTCTTTGTAAGCCACACTTACTTGACCTCCTAACCTCCGCATGTCTCTGAATGATTGCTCTAAGCTTTTAACTTTTCTGAATATCTCCTCCTGTTCGGGATTTTTGGATGGTTTTTCAGCTTCCGCAGGGAGATCAAAATGAGGAGTATAAACTTCTGAAGCTTTGAAAGTGGGCTCTAGGGGGTAGTATTGGTTATCCTGGGCTTGGAACATAGGCTCACTGGAAGATTGGTGTAGTGTAGCAGATGGGGATGCTACGAAGACAGGAGTGATTGGGGCAGGAGGATATGGAACTGGTTTGGGTGGTGGAGCTTGTGGGGTTTGGGAGGTGGTGCCTTGGTAGTGATGGTAAATAGGATCTCCTGCAGATGAATCAACAGTAGGATGTTCTTGGGTTTGAGTCAATGGCGGGGTGAAAGCAGGGTTGGCGGGGTAAGCTGGTGGTGGTTGCCCTTTTGCCCAGGCCTGGTACATTTCGGCCATCTGCTGCTTCAACTTATACATCTCTTCTTTCATCGAATTAACATCCAATTCTTCCACCTCTCTTGAAGGATCGATGCTACTCGCATCAAGTTCTTGGTTAGACACGATCAATTCACCTTTGGACCTGGTGTTGTATGGATGGGTTGCCAGAATGCTCAACAAACTAACCACCTGCCTTAGTTCTGGAGCATCAACAACAAACTCGTTAGTGATTAGAGCTTAACAGATTGGTAACCGCATATTTGTGGAATGCAATGCACCTAAGTAATTAATTATTTATATCATGTATTTGCTCGATTGCTTGTGTCATCCCGGCTTTTCCTTATTTTCCATGTGCAACTTCCCTTTTTCTCTGTTTTTTTTTTCGTTTTCATTCTTGCCTTTCTTTGTTTGACTTCTCTTTGTTTTTTTTATTCTCCCATTTCCCTTTCTTATTTTGTTTCGTTCTCACAGTTTCTTATTTTCTTTCTCTTTTCTTTTGGTTATGGTCGAATCCTATGGAGATTGCCTACGTATCATGACCCTGCATGAATCAAATCGAGCGTAGTTCTGGGGTATAAATTTAAAAATAAGTAATAAAACATTTTTGGGATTTTCAAAAAGCAAATACTTTGATTATAATGAATCAAAAACTAACAGACTCAAAAAAAACTAACAGACTCTAACAGAAAGAAAATAAAGACTCAAGTAAAAAAAATCACGAATACATTAATGCGTCAAATGCTCCTGGGGCCCGCGGGACATCATTCGGTCTCGCCACAGGCCTATATGCAAGATCCCTTTGAAGCCTCTCAAAGTCAGTCATTATCTGTCGGATAAAAGTCATCACTGCCGTGAAGAAAGTGGTGCGAATCATAAACTCACATGCTTGGCATTTCACAACAATGTAGTCGCCGATGACTCTGACCCGCTCTCGGATTCTACCCTTTTCCTGAAGCAGACGCCCGGCCTGTTGATTTTGGGCTTCGAACACCTGAGTGTCATGGAGATGTTGATTTTGCAACTATTGCATTCCTTCCTCCATCTGAGCCATCAAATCATAACAGTGTTTCCTATCAGCTTTGAAGTCCTTGGCTTGCTTGGTTGCTTCATTCTCGAGGGTAGTCATTTTTCTCTTCAGGATGGTGATTGTCCCTTCATACTTTCTTTTCATTTGCTGCACAAACTTTGCCTGCTCTTCCGTCTTCTTTGCCCATTGTGCCCGGACTTTGGCTAGGTTGGCCTCAGACTTTTCCAGGTCATCTTGACACTCAAGGACTTTCTTTTTCAGACTGCTTATAAGCCTTTCATCCGCTTGGCTTCTTTCCGGTTTCTAGCAGTTGTTTTTATCTTCTGGATTTGAGCTTTGAGGGTTTCATTTTCTTGAGTTAGTTTTGTCTTTTCTCCCTCATCTGCGGCGGCTTGCAAACCATTTTCAAACTGAAGGTCCAAGAATTGCCTTTCCAACTTGCTTATGGTAGCCCTGTACTCATTTTCTTTGGTCAACCAGTCCCATTGCACCTGTGCTCCGTGAGTGAACTGTTGGACATGGGGTCTTTTTGCGGGCCTTTCTGGCTCCTGATGAACTCGGGATCTTTTACCATACCAAGCAGGGTAACCAGGCTCCAACTAACCTCTAGATAGATCTCGTATTTGAGTTTTAGGCACTAAGAATCTGCACTGATGCCAAATCCGACGCACTTTTTCTTCTGGAAAGGCAGCTTTTGGTTCTAATTTAATGACCTGCCGACTCAAATCTTCATCGTGTGGGATGGTCTTGTATCGGCCTAACTGATGCAGGACTCTATGCGGAGCATAAGGCTGGATACTCCGAAGACCCATCAACAGCAGGAAACACACCTCAGCCGACATATAAATTACTTCACTGACCGAGAGCCACCCGAACGTCCATTCGATCTTGTTTGCAGTCAAGGATCTCAAGTGGGCGTGCCATTCTTTTGTACACTTCGGGAACTCATAACCCTCTACCCGCTTTTCCTATTTTTCAATGCACTCGATGCCATTCATACCACAATTCAAGTATCCGGGATGGTGACAAAGGTGTTCCTCCATCCATAATTGTAACAGCATATTGCACCCTTCAAAGAACTTTCCCCCTTCTCGGCAAAGAGTCAGAGCACGGTAAATTTCTGCCAAGATCAGCGGCATTATAGTCCCATTTGCCTTTTTCATCATAAAGTCAGCTATCCCCACGAGCCCCAACTCTATATTCCCATCTTTTTTGGGGAAAATCAAAATACCCAGGAACGACATTATAAAAGCTAATCCTCTCCAAACTTCCCACTTGTCTTGGTTACCTGAATGAGTAAGACCGGTATTTGGCATCTCGAATCCACGGGGATTCCCGTAATGTCGGTACAGGAAAAAGAAGGTACAGAATCCTTTGACTAAATTTCCATCTCAGATGTCCCGAGTGATGATTAACAGGTCCAAAAATTTGTGAGGGGTTACTGCTCTAGGTGCCACCGGGTATTTATTTCTAAGATTCTCGTCGAAACCGGTGTAGCCTACTATCTCTTCCAGTGTAGGAGTTAACTCGAAATTAGCAAAGTGGAATACATTATGTGTTGGGTCCCAAAATGGTGTCAAGGCCTCAATTATGTCCTTTCTCGGCTTAACCTTCAAGAGCCGATAAGACCACCCAATGTTTTTGTCACAACCTTCCTGTTGTCGTCCCCCAAATCATGCCACCACATATGTAGTTCCAAAGGGATCTCTTTACGGACTGAGAACGGTTCATTTTGAATTGTGCTCATCCTACATATTTATTAAGGTGATTTCAATTAAAAGAAAACTACGACTCATTTTGACTCAAGAAAAATGACCATTTTTCAAACTTTTCACAAAAATATCTGGCTTTGTCGATACGGCCTTTCAGCACTCCGAAAACGAAGATTTTAAGGTTGTGTCGGCTAACCAGCCAAAACCTTGAAAAATGACTAAAAGCGGCTATTCTTGCAAAAACAGCCTTCCGGCGCCCTTTTGAGGAACATTCAACTATTTTTGACAAGAGTGGCATCACGTTACTTATTTGCAATAAACATAAAATTTTTGTTCTTTTCGGGCTATTTTTGCAAAAAGGAAGTTGGACCCGATGGGAGTTGCCTACGTATCTCATACCCTGTGAGAATCAAACTGACGTTGTTTTGGCAAATAAAACAAAACCAACTATTTTTAAAAACAAAACCTCTTTTTTTCCTTTTTTTTTCATTTTATTATTTTTTAAAAATTCGGCAAAGTTTCAGCACTATTTGGACATTGGGTTTTTCAAAACAGATGACGAACTCACTTAACCCTCACATTGCTATTCTTTTTTTTTCAACCTTCTCCCATTATTTATAAGCCGATCAGCATGCAAATACGAAGGAAATAAATGCACAAGTAGCAAGTAAGATGCATCAGGATGGTCCTTTTCATTTCGGGTACACCTATCCTAGACAAACCCAACCCCTGTGTTGAGTCTCCAAAGTCAAATGCACGTGATGCAAACAAACGTTCCTACTAGGGATTCGGCATGAGGCTTTGTTATACTAGGTTTAAAACCGGGATTTATTGTTCTAGACCTGGCTTACCCGAGCGGACAACTCGAGCCGAGGGGGCAGCGTACCGGGAATACAGAAGCTTCACCGGCTTTGCAACTTGTCCGAACCTCATTCGAAATTTGGGATATGACTCTAACAGAAGAGAAATCACACGAATTGCACACTTCTCCATGATTTAGAAGACTCAGAGAGCAGATGGGTTTCGTAGCAGTTTACATATAATTCCCAGAATATCAAAGCGATAAAAGCAACATTTAGCACATTAGGCCCAAACATGTAACAAAATTAGATAATAAATAAAGCCAACTATAACAATTCATCTAAGCTCCAATTTTGAATCCTGAACAAGAGATTCTGGGTTCGTTCCCCAGCAGAGTCGCTAGAGCTGTCACACATCCCTTTTTACCTACCCCGGAAGGGTATAAGGGAGTTTTTTTCCAACTTAAAGTGACAATCGAAACGAGATTATTTATCTAAGAATTAGAGTCGCCACTTGGGATAATTTATGGTGTCCCAAGTCACCGGTTCAAATCCCAAATCGAGGAAAAATTTGACTCTATATTACAGTCCGCGAACCAAAAATCCGGGTAAGGAATTTTGTTAGCCCAGGAGAAGGTGTTAGGCATTCCCGAATTTCGTGGTTTTAGCACGGTCACTCAACTGTTATTATTGGCCTATTTATCTGATTTTTAGAACACTTCCAAACCTATGTGCGTTTTTACCTGCTTTTATTTAATTTTAGGAATATTTCAACGTTATACAAAACACGTCTTTGGATCACGCCACATGAAATGCATTCACGATCCATGACATTTTTTTTTAACGTTGTTAGGATTTGGATTTGGGTCACATGAAATGCACACCCGACAGTTTAGGAATGTAAGTTATTAAAGTAACGCGCCTAAAGCAACTATGCATTTGCAACTTTGTAAGGCCCATAAAAATTTCTAAATGGCGCGCCTCGAATTCTAAGGATCAACACAAGATTAATTAAATGAAGGTCATGCAATGGTCATTTTTGTTAGGCATGGCGCACCTCAGTTTTAAATTAAAGAGGCATTCAAACTAAGCTTTGGAGGGCCATAAGCTATTTTGCGTTATTTAGTATGGCTAACCTCATTCAAAAAAAACATTAATTGTTTAAAGAAAACTGCAGGATTCCTAATTACTCAAATATTGCCTAATGGATTTGTTAAAGGCCAAAAGAAAGTACTACTTCATTTTAAAGAAAAACTCAAGCCCAATCAACGAGCCCAGTCCGTATGGGTCATGTGAAAATAGAATATTCTGAGATACACATGTCGAACCTCCACAACAACTGAAATCAGTCAGATTTTTAACATGCCAAATTAACATTAAAGCAAAAGCCATTGCAAGCTTTGGGGCTCGAAGTAGGCCCGTCATGATGAAGTCAACAAAACCAAAACAGCTCAAAGTTGTGCATTCGTACTTGAGAATGCTTTTGCCACTTGGGCTGTCTTTAAGCCCAGATTTCACAAACTAACAATTAATTTAGATCAAAATCTAAGTGGGATTAAACCTACAATTATTCCTGAATATTAGCTAAGGGACACAAATTGCCTAATTAACTTCCATATTTACAATTGTCTTATCATAGAATAATTGACCAAATGTTCGCAAATCAAACCATCACTAATCCATTATGGCTCATGAGTAAACATGCTGGAACTATGTACATTAGTCCTTTAAATAACTTCACAAGAACAGTCATACAAATTTTAAATTTATTCAAGGCTTAATCCATGTACATGATAAATGGAGACTTGTAAAGGGGCCTAATGAACAAACATGATCTCAAACATTAGGCTCATGGGCAAACATGCTTATAAAACAACATCAATACACGTACAAGCCAAACACCTAACATTTTAATGGATTCAGATAAATATTAGAACCAAAACCTTACTGATTTTTGACAGAAACTTAAGCAAAAAATCTGTGATCTAGAGCACAAATCAAAATAAACTGAATAATTGAGGCTTACAGTTCATTTGCCATACAAACAATCCACAAACTTGCTCATACACCTTCTAAACATGTTATTTAATGTTGAAACTAAACATTTGGCTAAAACACAAACCCCATTTTATAATACCAGTACCATCTCATTTAACATCTACCATTACCAATCTACTACATGGTATTTAAAAAGTAAGGAAAAAAACAAAGAGAAACTATGGCAAATACAACCTATATTCCATCGGATTACCCTTGATTCTCATAACCAGCATTCAATCAGTATTTCTGGACTAAGGAAATACCTGGAAATGAAAGTAAAGGGGATAAGATTAGCAGTAGCAACAACAGTATCCAGGAGCAGAAAGAAACCACATAAAAATAGCTTTAAACCAAAGACTGATGCTAAAAAATCAAAAATCCACAACCAGAACTTCAAACCAAGCTTTTAAACCACCAGATTCAAATCATTTGAGCCCAGATAAGTTAGAAACTATTTCAGGAATTAGAAATTGAAGAGATCACAGAAAGAATTCAATCAAACAGTGGACAGCCGTTTGTATTTTTGAATTTTTATCTCCTAGGTCTTTCTCTTATTCTGTCCTCCCTCTTAAACTTCGATATCTGTGTTTCTTTTTCTTTGGACTCTATATTCTGTCCCTTCCCCTTCCGTCTTTCCTAAGCAAGCTTTATATAGGATCTCTTAAGGCAGCCTAAAATCAATTCCCTATTCACAAATGCCCCTTTCCCAATTCTTAATTGATTCCACTCAATTCTTTGCTCTTTATTTTATCCAATAATGCACTCTTAAACCCTACCACTATTAGAAGCTTCTTAATTAGTTAGGTAAGGTTCACACAACCTAAATAATCCCTAGGCTACCCTTACAACCCCTGTTAATTACTTAAACCTAACAAACGGGTCAAATTGACCCAAAGTCCTTGAGCTACTGTCTGTGATCCAAACCAATTTCTGCGATCATATGGAAGGCAGAAAACAAAATCGACTACTTAAATGGATTCAACATACGACTGATTAATAACAACTACTATATGACTGATTAATATCAACAAACAAACATGAAATTAGTTAGGTTATTAAAACAAATGACCTAATTAGATGAACTAAGTCAGCGGACCAATAAGAATTATAGAACAACTTTCACAAAAAGAAACAAAGGGGACAACGAGCAGAGAATAGTTTGAACTCAACAGATTGGTCGAGTTTTCAAAGGGAGTAAAAAAAATCTAACTAAAGAAAGGGAGAGGAAAAAGGATATGAAATGGGTTAAAAGAATGAAAACACTTACCACTTCAGAAATCAACAACCTGTTGTAGACCTTGATTTAGTGAGACTGATGTTACACATTTGTTCTTTGTCAAGAACAACTGAGCAACATCAGTCTTCGTCGAATCTAATCTTCAAAACTTTAACAGAAACAACATCATATGACCATGCATGCCACTAGGTTTTATTGAGGACAATCTTAGATTTTTAGGGCTCGACCTCAAATTTAAGATTCGAGAGATTCTGGCAACATTCGAGGGAAAACAATAATGGATTTGGTACGAGGGAGATATGGGGGATAGATGGTGTTGATTTGGGGTCGATTGGGTAAGTTAGGGTTTAAGGGTCTGACTTTCGATCCCATATTAGAAGAGTTCGACTGTGATTCGAAGGTAATGGGTTTAGGATTCGGAACGGGGAGATGAAGGAGAGTCGATGGTGTGAATTTGGGGTTGTTTGGTGGTTGCCCTCCGCCGTAGGCGATTTCCTGCAGGCGGTCAATGGTGGTTTGAGGCGGCAATTTTGGCTGGTCTCTGAAGAGAGATCAGAGACGATGAGGGGGGGGGTTTCTGTGGGGGTAAGGGGTTTGAGGTTTTGAGTATATTAAATTGATGATTTAATTAGGGCCGTTGGATGATTGGAATCCAACGGCTTTGATTAAATCATTAATGGAAAACGGGGTCGTTTTGTTTCACTAGGGGGAACTGATTTGGTTCTGGATCGGGTCGGGGTTTGGGAAATGGGAGAGAATCTGGACCGTTTGATCAAACTAATTGAACAGTCCAGATAAAAACGCATGAAACGGCGTCGTTTGGATTAAGCTGGAGACGGACCGGTTATTGGGGCAGGTCTGGGCCGGTTTTGGTTGGGTTTTGGGGACAATTGTCAAGTTTGGCCAAATATAGCCTTTTCTATTTCCTTTTATTTTCATTTCTTTTCCTTTCCCAATTTCTTTTAAATTAAATTAAAATAAAAACCTAAATTAATTCCTAATCGAAATTATCTAATTAATTTAATTAACTCTATATTATGACTACCACAACTAAGTTAAGTACCAAATTAAAGGGAGAATTTCCAAAAAATCAAAAATTAAAAAGTAATAATAAACTTTTTTTTTGTGATTTTCTATTTTTGTAAAGCTACTTAATTAATTCTTAAAAACGCAAAGTTAAATCCTAAATGCAAAAAAAATGCAACATATTTTTTTTTATTTTTAAATAATTTAAAAAAAATAAACATGCACAGACAAATGCAAACAATAACAGAAAATGCCACAAAAAATCCGCAAAATTGCGAACAATGGAAAAAATTGTTTTGTTTTTGAATTTATGGGAATAATTCATATAGGGCAAAAATCACGTGCTCAAAAGCCCCATCCTGAACACCGCTAGAACCAATTCCATGACCAACACAAAGATATGCAGAAATATAGTATGATCCCAAAGAAAAACATAAACTCAGTAAGTATCAAGTCTAACCCTGACAAAGTAGTGGCGAGGTTTGAAAAAATGACACTTACTTTCCATATCCAGAGCAATTCATAAACATAAGCAACATAGAGATATAATAGAGAAACAACAAATATCGAAAATAAGGTGCACATTTAAAGAGAAAAATAACAAACATATGTTTCAGATAAAATGATCAAAAGCTTAAATTAGTACACCAAATCCGCATATAACGATGATATGCAACAAATAACATTTATAAGAATGCTTCTAAATGAGTCTAGAATGTCTATGCATAATAAAGACTCAAACTTTACATCTACTAACACTCCCAAGTGTCCAACAAACCTACTATCACGACCAAATCCCACGATAGTCTGATGACTCCCAATGCCATCGTTAGGCAAGCCAATAATTAAAACAATGCATCAATAGTTATTCTAAAATGTATTTCAAAATAATTAAAGAAATAAAGATAATAATTGTGTGCATTGCCGAGGGTTGACCTACCCGAACCATATATGCATCTCATAACACTACTGAGGTCGTACGGTCCGATCTATAATAGTACTACTGAGGCGTTCATCCGATCCCATTGGAATAGTGAAGCTTGAACGGTCACTAGCCCCACTCAGGAATATATGTACGAGTTATGAACTTCAAGAAGCTTTCAGACAAATAAGTACGACGCAGGATAATTCCACAAAAGAACGTATAAGTTCCACGACTAACCATATAGCTCGTCAAGTATTTAAGGTAGCAAGGTTCGATACTCTATACAAGCCTAGTATCAGGCTAAATATGATAATAAAAGCATGTAGGCAAGCAAGGATAACTCAAATAATACAATTAAAGTATGGTGTGAGTCTAAGTCTACCCGAACCTTATAAGGAATTCTAGAATACGCACGGACACTCGTCACCTCATATATGTGTAGCTCCCATAACATGTAGCACATAACAAATATAACACATACGGGATAAATTCTCCCTCACAAGATTAGACAGGAGACTTACCTCGCTCCAAAATCCGACAACCGGCTCCAAAACCTCTCTAACACCTCAAGCCAAAAACAAACAATCTAAAACTAGTCAAAGAACGTGCAAACCAATAAAATATACTCCCATACTCCTAATTTCAAATTAGAAACAATTCCCATCTCCACATGAAAAGATAACAAAGTAAACCCCCTGCCTGGATTCCTAAATTTTTTGAAAATAAACATTACCCATAGAACCGCGTACTCAAATATATAATTTATTCACAATTCCATGTCCAATTTCGTGGTCAAAATCCAAAATTATCATTTCTAGGTTTTCTTCCAAACTCTCACAATTCCTACCAATTTTCATGTTATAATCCATGAATTTAACTCAAAATGAGTAGGAATCACTTACCTCATGATGTTTGATAAAAATCCCCCTCAAAAGAGCTCTCAAATTTGTCCAAACCAAGTGAAAATTGAGAGAAATGAGCTAAGTCTCGTATTAAAAATGCAATATGCCCAGATCTTTCATCTTCGCTATCGCGTAAGAAGCCTCGAGATCACAAAGTCCAAAATCTTCCAGCTGCCCAAATGTTCTTCGCATTCGCGACCTCCAAGTCGTGTTCGTGATGCTCCCTGACACTTGCCCTTCGTATTTGCGGTCCCTCAGTCGCGTTTTCAAAGGCCAACAACTTTCCAGCCCAAACGCCTCATCCTTCTTCAAGTTCACGAAGAGAAGCCAGGTCCTCCACCGTGTTCGCGTGGACCTCCTCGCATTCGTGAAGAGCAACTTAGGTCCCCCTCACCATCCTTCTTCACAATTGTGGTACTGCCTTCGCGATCTCGATGCACACCACCAATTTCAGCCAACTTCAACTTTGCTCGGGGTGGTCCAAAACTTCCCCGAGCCACCCGGGACCCCGCCCAAATGTACCAACAAGTCCATGAACAACTAAGAACCTATCGAATTTTCATAACATGTAAACCAACATCAGAACCAAGAATCGCACCTCAAAACAAAATTAATCAACTTCTAAACTTCAAACTCAATACGACTAACTCCGAACACGACAAACCATACCTTGACAACTCGGAATGACGTAAAATTTTATGCACAAGTCACAAATCACAAAATGAGCCTATTCCAAGGCTCGAAATCCCAAACAGACATCGATAATACCAAAGTCTACTTCACATCAAACTTAGAAAAATTCTTAAACCTTCAAGATGCCAACTTTCAACAATAAGCGATGAACGCTCCCGGTTTACACGAAACTCGATCTGAACATATGCCCAAGCCCAAAATCATCATACGAGCCTATTGAAACCTTCAAATCCTGATTCTGATATTGTTTACTCAAAAGTCAAATCTTGGTTAACCCTTCCAAATTAAAGCTTCCAAATTGGGAATTATTTTTCTAAATCAACTCCAAACTTCTCGAAAATCAAAACCGACTACACACGCGAGTCCTAATACATAAACTGAAGCTAGTCAAGGTCTAAAACCGCCAAATGACATGCTAGAGCTCAAAACGACTGGTCAGGTCATTACATTCTCCCCCACTTAAACATATGTTCGTCCTCGAGCGTGCCAAGAATTGTTCCAAAGTTGTCAAAATCACTGTTTAGCTCAACCTATACTGAAGATCCTTCCTGTTACCTTATCCCACATGCCTTAGTACCAAATTTCAACATCAAGAATTTCCTATGAGGTCTGAGTCTTGCATACATACATCGTATAAACCTTTACAAGATGTACCATAACATACATATATACCTGAGTCATAAACACACGATGCACCGCATAATTCATATACCCGTAGTAATATCTTCCAACCACACTAGCTACATTTCAGAACTCGGTACTAGTAATATATCTCATGACATATAAAAGAAACCTTGTTCCAAACCTCGCAATACTGCAATGATGAAAAAGATGTACAGAACCTCATAACCACCCATCAAACCAACAAATCATGGAGCCCTTCTGATCGACAAGAACCATTTCCACATTTTGAACTGATTAGTGACATTCTCCCGCCAAACATACATTAAGCCAATATGTTTGCATTTATCCAGGTCCAACAACATCGTCTCACCCTGCAAGATACTTGGTCTACAAGACATATAAAAACCATCTAAAATCTCATACGACATCCTCAATGCGCCAACAAGCCACAACTAAAATATGACAAATAAGGAAAAAGCGAACCCGAGTACAGAACTATCCATCCCCCGTAACGAATAAAACAACCAAACAAATGCTAAGAACCTATCTCAAAGGTGAGAAACATAACACACAAAATAAGTATAAGGAATTGTACCCAACATCTCCCTGTTGCAGCATGCAACCTAATCCACATATCATAACGTTGCAACGTGCAACCCGATCCAAACATCATACTCGTGGTGGCGTTCCACCCAATACATAAATAGCAATCAACAAGGGAATACCCATCGAGACAAAATGCTCATACCCACTACACATACGTATATCAACCACGAGCATTCCAAGTGCATAAACATAACCTTGGGAAGATAGATGGTGTCATGCACTACAAAAGGCCAAGCACAACTAAGGTGCAATAAAAAACTAGTATCTCGAGATCCATGTCGCTCATATAACACCACAAGCTACATAGGATCACAACACGCGTGTGAATAAACAAGTCGTCTCACTACCCACATGGCATAAAATAGTAACACACGAAATAGATGATGATAGGAATAATATCCACCACGCCCAAAAACTTATCCATAGCAATGCTATGCTAAATAAGCATATCTGATACATATTAGTCCTACTAATAGGCCTCAAAGACGATTATGATCATTCCAAAATAGGTCAATAACCTTCCAAAGATCCACAATGACCATATCCATGACACATACAATCTATCGTCAAACCCGAAAAAAAATCCACAGTTTGCAACCAGGGGAATAGTGTGTTTCTCAAACATAAACTCTCCAATCTGCAATAGTACCAAAATCTCCATACATGAACACAATATCTACTACTTAAATGACTGATGCGTCGCACCTACATAATCATCCCATGAGAGGTACTCCCACAACCTCTTACACCAAGTAACAAAATCTGAATATTAATGGCCACCGACTATGTTATTTCTGTAGTCCAGTCAAGCATTCACAAATAAATACACAACACTTCTTCCATAAAATAGACCATCCTCAGCTACCCGAAAATTGTGCCAGCATACTCTGAATATCTAAATTCTCCCCCACTCCTTTGAGATCGTGACATTCCTGTCAAAACTGAATGTCAACCTTGATCCTTCAATTCCAATTTCATCTCGTTCACTTCACCTATCATGTTGTTATGCGGAAGTACAAGAATCTCATCATAATCCTGAGCCGCCAGTAGGAATAACACTTCATCGGCTAGAAAATTTTCATCTAACTCATTTCAGAAGGAAAAATTCACGACACGCAACCAACTTCCCATAACTGTAGGAGACATAAACCTCAAACCATGGTCAAAACCATCATAACCTCTTTGGGACCCGTTTGCACATACCCAAACTATCAGGATTAAATACCTCAAAATCAATCGAATTATAAAGATTGCCAAGCCCGTAAGTATAGCCATGAAACACCTGTATAGCCTTACCACACAGAAGAAGACATAAACCTCAGAAGACATAACTGCAGAAGACTTAAACCTCAAGCCATGGTCAAAACCATCATAACCTCTTTGGGACCCGTTTGCACATACCCAAACTATCAGGATTAAATACCTCGAAATCAAACAAATTATAGAAATTGCCAAGCCCGTAAGTATAGCCTTACCACACTGAAGGAATCGATTATTTCCTTAACCATGTTGATCCAAACCACTACTAAACTGGCTCGACTTCTTCCGATTTCCCCTTGACTTACCTTTAAAATTAATACCTCTCCTTTCAGCACACAATAAACCTCAATTTCCACTCATCCTGAGTAACCTCAACCACAATACCATTGTTAATTTATATGAGTCTGCCAAACTATAGAGTAACTAATCCTCTATGAGTTTCCACTGAAAATACTTATGAAGCAATAAGTAAAAGAGACATGGGATTTTTACGTAGAAAATCTCACTCAAGGGGACAAAAACTATGACCTACACTTGTAGGCTTTCAACTTCACTAACTTGTAAACACCTATTACAAGCCACTTTGTAATGACTCCATTACAAAGACTTCAACTTCAACTAACTTGTGATACTCTTACAACAAGCCACTTTGTCACTCTTTAGTTACAAAGACTTTAACTTATGACTAACTCAAGTCACAACACAAACTTAGAGGTTTGTGATTTTTCGTTTCCTAAAACACAGCTTCTAAGAAAGCAAGATAGGAGTTACAATAAAGAACAAATAACAAGATTACAACTCAACAACGGATACATATAGACTCATTATGAAACTGATCCTTTAGTGGAGTTGTCTTCTTGTTCTTTGACACACTTGTGACTTCAATGTTGGATCAACACTTTAATGCTTGAGAGAATATCACTAAATGATCAAGTGAATATATTGTGCCTTGCACCAGGTTGTTATACTACAAAAGATATCACAATGGTGATGTCCATTCTTGGTACATGCTTCTTCCCAATGGGAAGTGACTGTTGCACTCTCTGCTGCACTGTTGCGTGTACAGTTGCAGACAGTCACTTTCTACAGTTGCATTCTAGTTGTATAGTTGACTTGTACTTCTATCAGAGAACAGCAAGGGATCAGGTCCCTGTCGTGTTCCTCTTTGTAGCAGTTCATTCGCTGAAGTTCAGACTAGACTTTGTTCATTTGAAATATGTACCAAGTGAGTTAGGTTCTCTATCTGGTTCTTAACAATAAGTTTGTTAGATCATCAAAAAATAAGAAGCATAAGGCAAAGACATTGAAAACCCATCAACCATATTGCCTCAACATCCATAAGCCATTTTATACTCTGCTCGTGTACTCAATAATACCTCTAACTGACACACCCATTCCGAAGAAATCTTCTATGAATCTGAAGTTGTATCTTCCATCTCTCTAACACTGCATTGCAGACCGGTGGCAACATAAAAATATTCCAAGCCTCTTTTACACTCCATTGCAAAACTAATTCCATAGCCACACGACGAACCCGACAATTCTTAGGCATCGCACATTAATTCTTGAACCCACTAGAACCACGATTGAGAGTCACCCACTCTTACCCGGTCCCAAATATGTAGCTAACAACTGGTTCTCCATTAGCACACGAATACTCCGAAAAAGCAATCAAATGAATCTCTTCCCTTGCATATCACCTTCATGAAGAAATATCAAATCTAGGTCATTTCACAACCTTCACATATCAATAAGGTGAAATATAGCACACATCCATCAAATTCCTTTCTCGAAACACCCCTAATGTTCTCTTTCTCAGTCATAAATAATTCATCAACGTACCAATATCCAGAAACTGCAAGAAACATAACCACATGAATCAATCATCAATGTTAGGCTCCCCCACGTGGCTTTAAGCCACAATCACAAAATCCAAGGGCCCGCAATGACTTCCCCTCCTAGCTACCATGATCTCACACCGTTACCCAACCAAATTTCTCACAAACTCTTGTTGCACTAATCATACACATCCCGAATTATCAGCCAAAAATGCACACTCAACCTCCGGACAGTCGTAACATCTTCTTCAAGCGATCCAAGCCCACATCGTAGTACATCCAACTCATTGGATAGAAGATAGAACTCTCCATAGGAACTTACCAGAAATTACGCAACTTCTATCCTTCTCAAAGGAGATAGACCGCCCATGTAACATCAAATCTACATCTTTTAATGACGTTGCCATGGTTATAACCATTACAAAATTAGTTACTCCACCTGAATCCACACTCCTCCAAGTTGTAAGAGTCTGTTCATTCCATTAACATCAACTGAAGGTCCATCAATATGTCTAAAATACGAAGCTATGGTGCATTCCCAAACGACAATCTGTGATGACCCAAAAGGTCATCACTTATTTTGAAAGTAAATTCTGTATTCCGAGGCCTTAAAACCTCATTTTGTCACACCTCAATTTGTGTGCGCAGTTCGGGCATGTATCCGGAAAGCTATTATTTGAAAATCTAGGAAAAATGATAAATTTTTCTTTTAAAATAAATTTAAGTTGACTTCGATCAACATTTTAGGTAAACAGACCTAGACCCATGATTGACGGTCCCGGAGGGTCGGTAGGAAAATATGGGACTTGGGCATATACCCGGAATCACATTCCAAGGTCCCAAGCTCGAGAAATGAATTTTTGAAGAAAATTGTTCAACTGAAATCATAAGAGTTTTTAGAAATTTAAATGTGTTTGAATTTGATGGTATCGGGCCTGTATTTTGGTTCCGGAGCCCGGTACAGGTCTTATATGGTATTTAAGTTGAGCCTGTAAAAATTGGTAAGAAACGGACTTTATATGACGTGAATCGGATCATCGGTTATTAAAAATGTAACTTAAGAGTTTATGACATTTTTCATTGATTTTGATACTAAATTCATAGTTATTGGTGTTATTTTGATTATCTGATCGTACGAGCAAGTCCGTATGATATTTATGGACTTGTGTGCATGTTTGGGTTGGAGCCCCGAGGTCTCGGGTGAGTTTTGGATAGGCCACAGAGTGGAATTGGACTTATGAGAATTGCTGGTGTGTTGCAGGTGTGTAGCAGGCCTTTGATCTCGCATTTGCGAGATCAGGCATCGCAATTGCGATGCAAGCAGTGTTCGCAAATGCAAAGAACCCAGGGTCAGCATTACCTCGCATTTGCAAGGTATACTTCGCAAATGCGAAGTCTTCTGTATGTGTTAGGAGTCGCAAATGCGACACTTTTATCGCAAATGCGGTATCGCAAATGCGAAGGCGACCAAATTCCTTCATGGTCACAAATGCGACATATTCTTCCCATTTGCAAAGTCAGCAGGTTTCTTAAGGGTTCGCAATTGCGAACCCTGGTCGAAATTGCGACATCTGCAACCTGCTAAATCATAACTTAGCCGAAAATTTATCATTTTTCAAACTCTCTCAAACCTAAAACATCTTTGGGCGATTTTTCAAAGGCAACTACTCTTCCAAATAATTAGTAAGTCATTTCTAACTCATTTCTTTCAATCTAATCCATCTTTTTACATGATTTCAAATTAACAACAAGGGTTTTCATGGGGGAAATTGGGTGTTTTGGGTAGAACTTAGGATTTTCAAATTTTAGAGATTTGGACCTCGATTTGAGGTCCGATTTCAAAAACAAATTATATATTTGGGTTTGTGGGTAAAAGGATAATCGTATTTCTGTTTGAACCTCAGGTTTTGACCATGTGGACTCGTGGTCAAATTTTGACTTTTTGGGGAAATCATTGGAGAAACTATTTTCATGCATTAGAATTGATTCATTTAGCATTTATTAATATCGTTAAGTAAATTGTGGCTAGATACAAGCGAATTGGTGGTGGAAACAAGAGGTAAAGGGGTAGTGGAGGCTTGAATTGTGTTCGTGGCATCGAGGTAAATGTTTAGTCTAACCTTAGCTTGAGGGATTAGGAGTTGTGTCTTACTTGCTATGTGTTAATTGTGGAGTACGACGTATAGGCATGGTGACGAGTATCTACGCGTTGGTGTCAAGCATGCACGTGAGTCTCGTATTGTAATTATTGTGACTCCGTTGTGATTTATTCATGCCTAATATGATGATTATCATTGATGATTTCCCTTGCTGGGATGTTATTATTTATGATATTGTCTCCCTTGCCGGGATGTTATTATTTATGATATTGTCTCTCTTGACAGGATATTGTTGTTATACTCTTGTTCCCTTGTCGGGATTCTTTTATGATTGATGTTGAATTGAAATGGGATCGGGTTGCACTCCACAACGGTATTGTATGAAATGGGATCGGGTTGCATGCCACAACGGTATTATGTGAAATGGGATCGGGTTCCACGCCGCAACAGTATTATATGAAATGGGATCGGGTTGCACGCCGCAACAGATTTTTGTTGATTTTCCTTATTCTTGTTAACAATTGAATTGTAGCTTCCTTACATTTCTCTATTGGTATTCTGTTGTTCTCTGATACTCCCCGCAACATGTTTTCCCCCTCATATCCTTAACTGTAAATATCTGCCTTTATTTTTCTTTGTATATGATTTAACTGCGCAGGTTTATTTGGTAGTCTGGTCCTAGCCTCGTCACTACTTCGCCGAGGTTAGGCTAGGCACTTACCAGCACATGGGGTCGGCTGTACTGATGCTACGCTGTGCACTGTGTGCAGATCCCGGTGCTGCAACTTTTGGACTACAATGAGGTTGCTGCCTTTAGTCTAACAGGCGACTCGAGGTAGTCCTGCAGGCGTCCACAGGCCTTGGCATCTCCTTATATCTTTCCATTCTGTTTCTTTTATGTATTTTAGGGATAGATTTGTATTTATCTTTCAGACGTCTGTTTATAGTATTCGTAGATTGTCCGTGACTTTGTGACACCAAATTCTTGGTAGAATTGTATCAGTGTTTGGTTAAACTATTACGTTTTCGTCTTCCGCATTCCTATTTGTTTTTAATTATTCCATTGTTGATCACCAATTGTATTGAACTTTTAAAAAGGCTAACTAAAAATGGGAATGAATTTACAACACTCAGCTTGCTAGCTTTCACGAGTAGGCGCTATCACGACTCTCGACGGTGGGAAATCCGGGTCGTGACACAACCAAACATTCTCATTCCTCTATGGAAGCAACCACCTCAAATTCGAACTTCCTGAGTATGGAAGCAACCACCTCAAACGAAGTACCCAAACATAGTAATTTGTCCACCATGACCCAAATCGCTCTAAGCTTTCTTAAAGTATGTCGCTATCAAACCACAAAATTCATACGATACGCTACCGCTCCCAACCCGGTTGAGCCATCATCCGAAGTGAGCTACTCATACTCGACCTGGTAACAATTCAACCATTGTGAGACACATCCCACCATCTTCTTCCTCATACTTCGCTGCCAAAAACGCTGCCTCAAGTCATGATCCATCTTCGTAGCACCCAATCAAATAAATTGTCATCAACTCTAAGCCTCCTTAAAGATCATCTTTCTCGAGCCATCAACATTAGAAACATCAATCTAACCCTGAAGTTGCAATACACCACCATCTTTGATAATTGCTTCTTAGGTACAATTTCACAACATCATGCCCCAAAAGCAAACAAATGAAGACCAACATACCGACGAGTTTTAATTCGTTCAAAAAAGGATGAAGGCACCACAACATAGACAAGAATTCCAGCAAGATCGGAGATATCAAATCTCGTTACTCTGTCAGCCAAGGACTGAACACCCATGGCCTAGTTACCTCTCTGGTGCTGGAATTAAATTCTGAATCTTCCAATCACGAACTGAATAATCCTTTTCTTGAAGCACTCATTGCCGCAATACATAAGTAAACACCATGTCATTCACACCAATATTACGCGATAATCAACGCAGGAATATCATAATACATTGTGTATAGCCTCGAAACCAGGAGCAATACTAACACTGGGCAGGAACGACAAAACACCCCTCCACCAGGCAACGGTAATAGTCCGCCCATATACGTAGGGAAAAACATCATGCACCATATCTGTAGCATCTTCATAACTCGTCGATGCCCAAATGATATCGAATGTTCGACATCACGTACGAATGAGTAGGAAGGAACTGAAGGTACAAGCCTTAACAAAATCAAATCGCACGACAAGGAATCAAGAAAGGGAAGTTCTCCTAATAGTAATGTAGCCTCTTGAAGGTAAGTACAGACGTCTTTGTACCGATCTGCCAGACTCTGCTAGACTTGCTCTTGACTCGTAAGACCTAAGTGAACCTAGTCTCTGATACCAAACTGTCACAACCCAAATCCCATGATAGGACGTGATGGCACCCAACATTGCCGTTAGGCAAGCAAACAATTAAATCAATGCATCAATAGTTAATCCAAAATTCATTTCGAAACAATAAAATAAATAAAGAGTGGAAAACATTCGTTTTTATAGAAAATATAAATATTATTACTATTTTAAATGTTCGAATGAGACCATAATATAAACCAGGAAAATCAAAGCAAAATACAGCCAAGAGTAAGATCTAAATCCCCAAAACTAGGTATCACAACTCCATGAACATCTACCAGAATATACAATATTACGGCAATAGCTATCTAGAATAGGAAATAAACAAAATACAATAAATGGATAGATCAACCCAACACAAGTCTCCTCAGCAACTGCACCTACGCACCCAAATGACCACCAAAAATACATGTCTCAGTACCGGCACAATCAGTGTAGAAGTGAAGTATGAGTACGTAAAACAATGCGTACCTAGTAAGTGTCTAGCCTAACCCCAAAGAAGTAGTGACGAGGGACTGATATCGACACTTACTAGTGGTTTAATATATCAAATATAATAAAAGTAGACAGGCACGAAGCATGGCAAGTAAAATAGTGAAAACAGATATAGGTACATAATACGATCCTCAATTGAACAGTAAACATGAAGTCCTCAAATATCGAATACTTCCTCAAATGGAACACAAAATGATCAACACCAAATAAATGGTTACATCTGAAGTCAAGAAGACTAATAAGTACGTTGACTCCTTATCAAATATTTTGCATGATTCTTCTAACGCGAATGGCCTTATCCCATAAAAGTAATGGCACGATTCACTGTCGTGGCATGCGGCTCGATCACATAAAAAATACTTTTGAGGCATTTATCCCAATCCCATAATAATCGTGTACACTGTTGAGGGTCGATCATCCCGAACCAAAGATTCATCTCATAATATTGCCGAGGTCATACGACCTGATCCATAATAATACTATTAAGGCATTCAGCCCAATCCCATAGGAATAATGAAGCTTGACGGGTCACTAGCCTCATTCATGAATATATGTGAGAGTTATGAACTTCAAGAAGCTTTCGTAAAATAAGTACGACGCGGGATAATTCCACAAAATAAAGTATAAGATCCACGACTAACCATGTATCTCGTCAAGTATTTAAGTTTGCAAGGTTTGATACTCTATACAAGCTCAGTCTATGGCTAAATATGATAATTAAAGCATGTAAGTAGGCAAGGATAACTCAATAATACAATTAAAGCATGGCGTGAGTCTAAGTCTACCTGGACCTAATCAGGAATACTACACAGGCATGGACACTCATCACCTCATATGCGCGTAGCTCCCACATCATATAGCACATAACAAATATAACACCTACGGGGTAAATTGCCCTCACAAGGTTAGACAGGAGACTTACCTCGCTCTGAAATCCAATTATCGGCTCCAACTCCTCTCTAGCACCTCAAACCAATGCCAAACGATCCGAAATAAGTCATAAAACTTGCAAACCCATCAAAATATACTACAAGACTCATAATTAACAATTAAAAACAATTCCCATCTCCATACAAAGATTCAACAAATTCAACCCCCAAGCCTACGTGCCCTGATTCTAGAAAAAATTGAAAATAAACATTACCCATAGCACCACGAACTCAAATATATAATTTATTCTCAATTTCGTGGTCAAATTCCAAAATTATCATTTCTAGGTTTTCTTCCAAAATCTCACAATTCCTATTAATTTTCATGTTTAAATCCATATAAAATCAATGTATTTAACTCAAAATTAGTAGGAATCACATACCTCATGATGTTTGATGAAAATATCCCTCAAAAGAGCTCACAAATTCATCCAAACCAAGTGAAAAGTGAGAAATGAGCTAAGTCCTATATTAAAAATGCAATCTGTCCAGATCTTTCACTCTGTGATCGTGAAAGAAGCCTCATGATCGCAAAGTCCAAAAATATATGGCTGCCCAAATTTTCTTCATGTTTGTGATGCTCCTTGCCCCATGCCCTTGGTGTTCACAGTCCCCCAGCTACATTCGTGAAGGCCAACAACCTTCCAGCCCAAACACCTCATCCTTCTTCGCGTTCATGAGGCTAGCTCTGTGTTCGTGAAAAGAAGCCAGGTCCTCTATTGTGTTCACAAAGAGAAACCTGAGGTCCCCCTCACCAACCTTCTTCACAATCACGGTATTGCCTTTGCAATCGCGCAGCACACCAGCAACTTCAGCCAACATCAAGTTTGCTCGGGGTGGTCCGAAACTTCCCCAAGCCACCCCAGACCCCATCCAAATGTACCAGCAAGTCCATAAATATAATATAGACCTACTCGAAGTCTCACAATACGTAAAATAACATCAGAACTAAGAATCGCACCTCAAAACCACATTAATCATCTTCTAAACTTCAAACTCATTCCAACTAACTCGAACGCGGCGAATCATAGATAGACAACTCGTAATGATGCACAATTTTATGCACAAGTCAAAAATCACAATACAAGCATATTCCAAGGCTCAAAATCACAAACAGATAATGATAATACCAAAGTCTACTTCAAATCAAACTTAGAAAAACTCTAAAACCTTCAAGGTTCCAACTTTCAATAATAAGCACTGAAACGGTCCAAGTGCAGCTAGAACTCGATCAAAACATATTTCCAGGTCAAAAATCATCTTACGAACCTATTGAAACCTTCAAATCCTAATTTCGAGGTTTTTTACTCAAAAGTCAAACCTTGATCAACCTTTCTAAATTAAATCTTCTGAATTGAGAATTAATCTTCCAAATTAACTCCGAATTTATCGAAAATTAAAACTGACTACACGTTCAAGTCATAATATATAAAAGTGAAGCTACTTAAGGTGTCGAACTATCGAACGACATGCTAGAGCTCAAAATGACCAGTTGGGTCGTTACACCTATGCACACATGATCCAAGGTAACATGGATAATCACGTGAATCCAGAGGGTTGGATCCAATTTCATGCACCATATCATATATTAATATCTCATTAATTAGTCATCAATCAGCACAAAATGTCCGATCATTCCATAATCAGCTCAACTACATGAAATGTGTCATCTTGCCAAACCTCAGTGTATACACATTGATGTATGCATATGCACAACAGATAAGTACATATGTTGCATATTGAAAAGAGAGGCAAACATATAGGGATGTATGCAAGTGTATAAATTATGACTATGGCTACAACATATAATCCAACGTACAAAAATAGCATATTATGCCCAAATAAGGAAGCAAAATCCTAGACATAATTTCTAGCAAAAATAAGATTACTCAAGTATTCAAAAATCCTAGACATAATACAAGTAGAACAAGTATCAAAACAAGGCATAAAAAGTACAAAACATACCCCCGCACAACATAGTACAACCTAGATATTTGTATATATGCTCACTACCTCGTATATATGTCACCCTAAAATGTATCATGTAGTACATAGATTCATTCTAAGAAATATTCCGTCAAGTCAAAGTTAGCTAGGATATTTACCTTCTCTAAAGTAGGCTCTAACCTTAAAAAATGTATTTTTCTCTATCCTCGGACTCCAAACATCAAAACTCTAGCCAAAGGATACTCAAAGAGGTCAAAAAAACTAATGGAATCAATTCCAAATGATAAAGCTTCAATCTTTAATAAAATATCAAAAGTCAACAAAAGGTTAACCCAGGGCCATATGGTTAAATCCCAAAACAAAAGTTGAATCCCATTGATCTATTTGAATTCAAATATGTGATTAGTTGCTAAATCTAATTCTAATCCAGCAATCAAAATTCCAAAATACATTTTCTTAACCTTTACATCAAAACCCTTTTTTTCTCTTTTAGATTCCTTGATATAAAAGCAAAATCAATGATCGATACATGTAACAATAATAGATCTATGTTAGGAGTTATTACCCTAATTATATAGTTAAAATCAACTTCCAAACTCTCCCAAATCCATATTTTGTATCTCACAAAATAATAAAATAAATCTATGTATGAAATGAGGCTTTACAATAAAAAGCTGAAGTTTCAACAAAAAGGCTCTAAGAATTGATGAGCCAACCGGTCGTATTAAGTTCTGGAATGATAAGAGATAGAAGGAAAAGACAGATGGCAGAAAGAAATCCTTCCAACCATGGAATTGGACACAAGAGTGACTTCGGCCAGGTTCTTTTATCAATCTCCTGGCCCTTGCTTAACTCCTTGTTCCATAAACCAGTCGCTAGTAGATCTGATCGGATCCCAAACATGCGAGAGCCCAGCCTGGGGATTTGAAACCTGCATAGGTCCATTTGATATTATAACTTGAGTGTATGGGTGATTTTGGTCCCAATAGGTTTGGGAGTAATTTGGAACACTTAGTTCCTAAATAGAAGCTTTAAGTTGAAAGAGTTGACCGAAGTTTGACTCTTTGGTAAACAGACTTATAATCAAGTTTTGATGATCCATGCTAGTTATTTCATGATGTTAGACTTGTAAATATGTTCAGATTGGGTTTTGGATATTCCTAGAAGGATTCAATGCCATTTGTCTAACAATTTGAAGAACAAAAAGTTCATAAGTTTGACACATATAGACATATGAATTGAGTTATAATGGCACATGAGTTATCTGTGCGGATTAATTACAGTATTATGACTGGATCGGGTTACATACTGAAATAGTGATATGATTAGATTGGGTTGCATGCCGCAATGGTATTATGATTGGATCGAGTTGCATAGTGCAATAATATTATGTTGATATGATTATGGCACGACGAGATATTCCATGTCGCTCTTGGATATGGATCTGTCACTCTAGAGTCATGTGGTCAACTATGTTACATTGGGCCCTGTGAGAGTAGGCACCCGTACAGTGTTGAGTGTGTGTGATAGGCACTTATGCCAAGCACACGAGGTGTGTTGAGTGATTGTTGATTGATACTAATTCGATGGAAAGGTTGAGTCTTGAGTCTTAAGCATACATTGACATTCTAGACTCATTTATAAATTGTTAAGTTTCAAAGTTTCAATGATAACAATACCATCTTATTATTTTGCAGGATTGCGGGATTCGAAATCAGCAAAAAGGAAAGAATGAGATGTTGTCCAAAGATATGATTAATGGACAATCAAGAAGTCCATTTATTCGACCTCAATCAAAGGAATTCAGATTGTCAATCAAGGAAGTCTTCGTGAGCAAATATTTTGTATTCATATATATAAGATCAATCTAGGCTTGAATGACTCCTCAATACAAGCGTATGACAAATAAAGTCACAATCGAATTTGGGCTCTTCCAAGAGCAGGATTCAAAGGGGCAACCCTTGGGTCAAATCCCTTTTAATGATCTTGTGCCTCTGATTCCAGTCAAGACTCAAAGACTCTTTTTCTCTCCTATAAGAAGGCTTCCAAGTTCAAACGGAAGGCTTGCGCAACTATACACATTGTATTCTAAACCTCTTTACTTCTTAGTCTAAACACTTCAATTCTTAGTTATTAGTGTCTCAAAAGATAGGAAGAATTAGAACACAAAAGAGAGTTGTGTCAAATATTCAGAAGTCATTGTTGCTATTTCTCATTGGTGGTGAACTAGTTAAAACCATCTATATTGTAATGCTTTCAAGATCTTAAATGAACCCTTGTGACCCAAGGGAAACTGGATGTAAGTACCACTAAGGTATAGAACTAGTATAAAATTGTTCTGTGTTGTTTACTTTTCAATTAGTGTTATCTTTCATTCTGCACTGTGTTTAGTCAAATAAAATCATTATTAGTGGACTAATTTTTAATAGATCACAATTCACCCCCCATGTACTTTCAATTGGTATCGGAACAAGACTCATATTCTTTGCTTAACAGCTGGTAAGGAAAAGATCGTGGGATCAAATACTATTGTTGGTGCTCTATTTCAAGAAGGAACTTCTCATGTTTGACCTCCTCACTTCAACGGTCAACACTTTTCTCACTGGAAAGTGCGCATGGAAACTTACACAATATCATATGACATCAAAGTATGGCATGTGATCAAAAAGGAAAATTTTCCAATCCCCCTAAGAAGGATGCAAATGGTCAAGTCGTTGTATTAACTGATCCTCTTGACTTGGATGATTACACTGATGAGCAAGGTTTTGTCATAACTATAAATGCCAAAGCAAAACATCTACTGTACAATGCTATTGGTGGATAAGAATACGAAAAGATATCAAGTTGTGAAACTGCCAAAGAGATGTGGGACAAACTAGAGGTCACTACGAAGGAACCAACAAAGTGAAAGAAACTAGAATAAATCTTCTAGTTCTGGACTATGAGTTATTTCAAATGAAGGATGGAGAATCAGTAGAAGAAATGTTTTCCAGGTTTAGAAAAATTCTTGTAGACCTCAAGTCTTTTGGTATAACTATCAAAAGTGGTGAATAGGTTAGAAAGATTCTCAAGAGTTTACCTACCATTTGGCAGCCAAAAGTTATTGCCTTGGAATGTCAAGATATGGACAAAATTTCCTATGATGAACTCAGAGGTGATCTAATTGCCTTTTAGAAAACTCACTTGGATAGACAAATTCAAGAGAAGAAGAAAATTGTTGCTTTTAAGGCAATTGTGGCTGAACCAGAAAATAATAAGGAAGAAGAAGGAGGAGAACAAGATGAAAACATTGTCATGCTCTCTCAAGTTGTAACAAGCATGATGAGGAAAAACAAAAATAAAAAAAAAGAGGGAAGCCTAACTTTAGGAAAGGAAGGATATGCAATGAAGCTATAAAAATGATAGAAGGTGCTATGAATGTGGAAAGTTTGGTCATATTCAAGTTGACTATCCTGAACTAAAGAAGAAGCTCAGCAGAAACATGCAAAAGAAGATATCTTTTGGAGCATGGAGTGATGAAGAAGAGTCTGATCATGAGGAAATTGCTAACATATGTTTCATGGCTATAACTAAAAATGAAGATTCAGGAGAACTTGGACTAATAGCAGATAGCAATGATGAGGAAGACGACTCAAGAGAACTTGGTCTCATGGCAGACGAAGGAACTAGTGAGGTACATACTCCCCTATGCCATAATTTTTATGAACTCCAAGAATTTGTTGATATTGCTCTTGCAGATATAGAAAGTGTCGTGAATGAACTTAGAAGAATCAAGAGAGAAAAGAAAGACAGGGCCTTGAAACTAGAAGTATGTGAGATTGAGCGTGATATGCTATAGGATGAAGTAAATGAACTTCAACTTCAATTGAATGGATTGCAAAAACCACAAGTCACTGCTTAGTCAAGTCAAATCAGAGTGTTCATCAGAAACACAAAATTCCTATCTGTTCCTTTTGTGGTAAAAATGGCCATAGTACTAATTAATGTAGGAATAGAATTAGAGCAGAAAGAGGATCTGGTAACTCTAATAGTCCATCATGTTTTTATTGTGGTAAAAGAGGTCATACCTCAAATTGTTGCAGGTTCAAAGATAACTGGAGATGGGTTTGGAGAACTAGATCTTCAAATCAAACTAACACTCAGCACCTTAACCATTCAGGGTCCAAGCAGGCTTGGGTACCTAAAAATAAGTAATTATGTTTTGTAGGAACACCGGAAGAAGAATCAAAAAGGAAAATAGTATCTCGACAGCGCGTGTTCCAGACATATGAGGGTGACAAACAAGTGTTCAAATCAGTCACCAAACTAGATGGAGGAACGGTTACTTTTGGAGACAAATCCAAAGGAAATGTAATTGGCATAGGAAAAGTTCCTCTAAGATCAATATGTGATGTAGATGAGTCTCCCTGGTTGATGAACTTGGCTATAATCTTCTCAGTATTAGTCAACTATGTGACAATTATTATGAGGTTTGTTTTAAGAAACATGGGTGGTTTATAGAAGATGAATCAGGTAAAATTATTCTTTCAGGTAATAGGAACATAAATGTCTACACTATCAAAAATTTAGAAAGTCTTGGGGATCAAATTTGTCTTACGTCCATGATTGAAGATCCCTGGGTTTGGCATAGAAAACTTGGTCATGTCAGCATGCATACTATTCAAAAACTGTATAAACATGATCTTGTTATTGGTCTTCCAAAACTAGATTTTTCAAAGGATCATATCTATGATGCATGTCAACTAGGAAAACAAACTCGTTCTTCTTTCAAAATCAAAAACATTGTTTCCACCTCCAAACCTCTTTAATTGCTGCATATGGATTTATTTGGTCCTACTAGAACTGCTAGCATAGGTGGTAGGAAATATGCATTTGTTATTGTAGATGATTTCTATAGATTTACGTGGGTTATGTTTCTTAGTCACAAAGATGATGCTCTAAAGAATTTTGAAGTTTTCTATAATAAGATTCAACGAGAAAAGGGACACTACATCTGTACTATCAGGAGTGATCATGGAGGACAATTTGAAAGCAGAGCTTTTGAAAATTTTTGCAACGATCAAGGAATCTCTCACAACTTCTCTTCACCAAGATCACCACAGTAAAATGGAGTAGTGGAGCGTTAAAAAATAGAACCCTACAGGATATGGCAAGAACCATGATTGTGGAGAACTCTTTACCTAATCATTTCTGGCCAGAAACTGTGAGTATAGCATGTCACATTATCAAGAGGTGTCTGATTCGACCAATTTTCAAAAAGACTCCTTATGAGCTGTGGAATGATAAGAAACCAAATATCAGCTATTTCAACCCTTTTGGATGCAAATGTTTTATCCACAACAATGGGAAGGACAACTTGGGTAAGTTTGATCCTAAGAGTTATGAAGGTATATTTCTTGGTTATTCTCCTTTAAGTAGAGTATATAGAGTCTACAATAAAAGAACTTTGTGCATTGAAAAATCTATTCATGTTGTTTTTGTTGATACTAACCCTCTCCCAAGGAATGAACAAATTCCTGAAGATGGGGAAATTTCTTGTGCCCTAAATCTGTTGTTGTAGGAAAAGACCATCAAAGTGAGTCAATTGTTCAACAAACTCAACCAGCTGAAATATCCACAGAAAATCTTGAAGTATCTCAAACAGATCAGTCGACTATTGAAGAAAGAGTACCCTTAGTAAATACTCTAAATGAATGGAAAAGTGAACCGTACTATCCTCACAAATTCATTACAGGAGATCCACAGGAAGGAATAACTACAAGAAGGTCTCAAAAGAACAAATCTCATGTAGCTCTTATTTCTCAACTTGAGCCAAAGAAAGTGGTTGAAGCTCTCAAAGATAATCACTGGATAAGTTCTATGAAAGAGGAATTAGATCAATTTGAAAGAAATAAAGTATGGGAATTGGTCCCAAGACCTCCAAGCTCTTCTATCATTGGAACTAAGTGGGTTTTCATAAACAAATTGAATGAATCAGGTCAAGTGGTTCTAAATAAAGTAAGATTGGTCGCTCAAGTTTACTCTCAACAGGAAGGAATCGACTACGATAAATATTTTGCGCCTGTGGCAAGACTTAAATCCATTCGAATTTTACTTGCCTTCGCTGCTCACAAAGGATTCAAGCTATTTCAAATGGATGTTAAAAGTGAGTTCCTTAATGGATACATTTCTGAAGAAGTATATGTGAAGCAACCACCCGAATTTGCAGACGTCAACTTTTCTAATTATGTATACAAGTTGACTAAAGCCTTGTATGGTCTCAAACAAGCCCCTCGTGCATGGTATGAAAAGTTAAGTTCATTCCTTCTAAATCAAGGGTTCAAACGAGGCAATATTGTTGATACCCAATTTTTCTCTATATATTTTCAATATGCAGAATAATTTCAAAATAGCATATGTATGCATACATAAGCATGCCTAAGTGTTTTATTATTTTTCCAGAATTTTTAAAGATTTGAATTAATTTATTTTCTCCCTTTTTATCCATAAAATCCCAATAATTATTTTAAAAATTATTATTTGATAATTCATCTATTGGATTTTCATATTTATTCCAAAATATGGCTAAGGTGATTTTTACATATTTTTACAATTTTATTTAGTATTTTAAAGCTAAATTGTATATAATTGCAATATTAGCCCTTTTTAAGGTTTAATTAGGTTTTATATTCATAAAATTGGATCCTATATTTTTAAATTGTTAATTATGTGTTATAAATCATTTTAGCCCTTTTAATTTGGTTTTCAGAAACTATTTACTATTTTTATAAATTAAAAAGGAGTGGCTATTTAAATTTTAGCCCAAATTGGCTTTCAAATCTAACCCAAATCAAACCCAATTCCCCGGCCCAATTTCTAATTAAACTGATCCTAACCCTTTTTAACCCTACCCAAACTCAGATCCCCACCTACCCCATGTAATCTAGGTCGTTGATCATTCAGATCAACGGCCACCATTCCACTTGCCTAAAATAAACCTAAACGACCCCCTTAACCTAATTCATTTCTACCAACCTGTCGCCCTTGAATCCCTCTCATCTCAAACCCTCTCTGAAACCTAAGGCTAACCCTAGCCATCGCCACCCAAATCCACCCTAAACCCCTTCAATCCTCACTTAATCCATGGTCGTTTGAGATGTATACCAGTCTCTTATGTCTCCTGGTTGCCTATTTTCATGATTTCATGGAAAGAGCTCGAAGATATCTAGTCTAGACCTTGCAAACTTCTATCCATGGCCTTTCTCCGGCCATCCATGGCTGTTCGAGTCGGATCCATGGCTTTTCCGGCTAGATCGGCAACTTTTTGAAGTCTTTCCCATTTTTCTGGGTTCTTCGAAACTATAACTTTAAAGGCTTTTTTATTTTCTTTCAGATCTTTCTTAGATCTGTGTATGTTATGAACCACTTAAGTATTTTCTTTAAAGGTTTTCTGATTTTTCAAAGCAACTTTTCGTCTTCAATGATTAGGGGTTTTCTTAACCTCTTTTAAAAGATCTTTTCTCCGATTTTCAGTGTTGTTTTATGATTTTACTATGTTCAAACGATTTGTTTATACTTTTCTTCTACCTGACTCAGCATGTTGAAAATCCTAAATATCTTTGGTTTTATCCAAGGTTCTGAAACCGTCTTTTATTTTGTATACGTGTTTCGACTGAGTTCTTTGTGTTTAAACCTTTTTCTTTGTTTAAATTGACTTATTTCGAGTTCTTACCCTTTTAACTCAGCTCTATTAAAACCCTAGTTTCTTGAAATTTCCCTCACTTGTTACTGAGAGTTTTTAAAAGATCTCTTTTACCTATTTGCTATGTGTTAGACTGTTTCCTTCATTTTATGTTCTATGTGACTACTTGACTTTGTTGACTACTATGCTTCGAGTAGGTTCTTTTACTACTAAGCCCTAGCCTACTCCTGTTACTATTGTATGTTTGTGTACATCTAGTTGTTTCTTTTATCAATACGGTTGGCCTTGCATGTTCATTCTTCTCTATTTATATGGCGAAGTGCAGAATCATAACTCTTTCTTGATTGATCTTGATTTCCTCAAGTTATGACTGATTGAAAATATTTTCTTAGAAACACCGGGTTTCACTCGTTTTGTTTAAATTGATTGATTCCCTTCCTTTGTTGTGATGTTTTACCCCTGCTGAATCCTTTCCCAAAATTAAGTATATTTTGTACTTAGACTCAATTATTTACTCTATACTTTTACTACCCCCCTATATGGTGAGAAATCAATCTTTCTCAAATTGATTTTCTTTCTTTAATTACCCCTGTTAGTATCTGTTTGAGCAGTAATTCCTTGATTAAAGGGAATACTTGTATTAATTGATTCTGACTGTGATTACTTCAATATTTGTGTCAAACCTTTACTTGTTACCTTATTTTTCTACTCGTTTTAAAGGCTGTAAATACCCTAATGCTTTCATTAATAAGACACGAACAACTGAGTTAAAAAACACACACTTACACATTCAAACTCTCTTTCTTTCTCTACTAAAAGTGCTACTGCCTTGTCTAGCCGGCTGAAAGCCAAGGCTAGACTTTGGAACTCTAATTGCTTTACTTTTCTTCACTTTGCTCCTTCAACTGGTATGTTCTTAATTTAAATTCTGAAACTCAACACCTATGTGTTCCCTTGTTGTCAATCACTGTCTCTTTCTACACTAACTTAATGGCTCGTGCTGTTGAGTTGTACTGTTCGTTTATTGCTTTACTCAGCATGCTTAAAATTCTGCCCTTTCCAGTTCAAATGTGATCAGCATATTTACTTGTTCCTGTTTATGTCCTTCAACTAGCATGTCTATAATGTACCTAATTCATGACTAATTGTGTGTTTCTGATTTGGGTCATCTATGTCCCCAACCCTTACTCCCCTATTTGTAACTACTAAAGCATATAATTCTCTCTGAACTGGTTCTGTGTGTGTTGTTGTTGCCCCTACCCCCTTTCCCTTTTCAAAAACTATTTTATTAGGAAATTCTTCTGCTGTTTTACAAACTCACTTCAAACATGTTGTTTCTAAAACTATTTTCCAACTCAACTCCTTTGAGTCTATGTCCAGCACTCTCACATGCACTCTTAGATCATTAGGTTCTGCCCCTCTTGTGTGAGCCTTGATTTGGGACCCTTGAGCTCCCTCTGAACCTAGACACATAAGAGTTGGCCCTTCCACACTGCACTAACTCTCTTGGTTATGCAATCTGGGTGTGAGCACTGCCCAGGATCCCTTGAGGTCCTTAGGGAACTCTGACACACCCAGATATGAAAAAGGCTTTGGAACAATATTGGCATTAAAGTGGTTAATTACATAACTCAGAGAGAAAGTAAGGATCAGGCTTCCTATGGTTGTAACTTCTTATTTTGTGCATTTTTTCTTATGTGATTCAATCAAATGGTTTGTAATAATTGGAAAACAACTCTGGGGATGGATAGTGAAAAGGGAAGGGGTGACTATGCATGCTTTAGCTATAAAAGGGGTAGAAAACATGTTATTAGGTTTATCTTCCTACTTGCACAATAGAAACTATGCTTAGGACTCATTTCATGCATTAGAGATCATTTTCCCTAGGATTTACGCTTACTATTTTCAGCATGTCCATTTCATTGTCATATCACTTATAAAATCATGTGTTAATTTTGTTAACAACCGGAGTTTCTGCGATCATGTTCCTACTTCCATGTACACTTAGAGATCCTATTTTAGGCTAAACAACACTAACAAACATATCATTTCTGCATATTCTCGAAATCATGTTTAAACGTTGTAATATTTGTGTATATAGAAATCTTGCTTAGGATTCTGCATCATTTTGCATCTCTGTACAATAGATACCATGCCTTTAGGATTTTATTTATATTCGATTAAGCACACTTAGGCTAACTATGAATACACAAAAAGGAATAAAACAATTTTACTTAGTTTGTACAATCAACTAGCAATAATTCTATGTGCTGAACACCTTGAACAACATGTTTTTTAGGTAATAAAAACCGTCTTATTGATTCTAAACAACTATTAAACTGTTTTATGCCTAGGCAAGCCCTAGGTAATAACTTGAATAAAATCGGAACTACCTTTGTTTAATTATTAACTGCTACAACCAGTAGGCAGGCCTGATTCGGACTTCTTTTCTGAGTTATATAACGAATATGGTTCTGACTTAAACACCCTGCTTAGGACTTTTAATTCAGACCTTAACTGTGTATAAGTCATGCTATCTACGTGCATTCTTTGTAGAGGTATAATTGAGCCTTCTACTTGCTTATATATTACCCCCCCTCCTAGTTACAGTCTTATATGTTTTTGTATGTCGCCTTAGTATTTTGCCTTTAAACCTGAGGGTCTGCCTAGAACCCCCCCTCCTTATAGGAATAGTAATCCTAAATTCCTCCGGGACTGATAGGAATGGATAGGTAACACCATGCAATAAGATTCGAGACCAACCCTCGCTTTAATTACCTTAACGGGGCAGGAAAGGGTAGATACGGATATGATGACCGGTGCGCTAATATCGCGTGTATCCCCTCTTTTGAGGAGTGTTATACCGGTGATTGCATTGATGTGATCCATATTACAAACAAACCTAGGACACCCGCTTTACATTCATAAGCATGCCTTAAATTATAACACTTTTATAAATTTCACCTTTCAATAATTCTTTTCAAATGCTTGTGTGTTTAACTTAAATCCCCTATTACTTGAGTCTTAATTTTTTATTTGCTAATTGCACAAATTCACAAAAATTATCTGGCCGGGAACCATACTAGTGGATCCTGAGGGGTGCCTAACACCTTCCCCTTAGGATAATTCCAAGCCCTTACGCTATCTCTGGTTATCAAAGATAGTTGTAGTTGAATCTTATAGGTGTCCTAACACACCTTAAAATCGTTAGGTGGCGACTCTTCAAATACCCAATTCCCAAATAAAATGAGTCTTCACACCCCATAAATGACATAACTCGGACTCCTCTCTGCTGGAATGGGGAAAACTGGGCGCGACAACATGGCGACTCGGCTAGGATATTTAGGCTTTTACCATTTCAGATTGTTCTTGTGAATTTGTACCCCTCCCATATGTGAAATTATTTGTTCATCTTCTTTAAGCATTTAATTTCTCCTTCAAAAGCAAAACTGACATATCTTTCTTGTTTCCTTCCTTTATAACCGCTTTAGATTATAAAACTGCTATATTTATTGCTTTATTAACGTGCAAATACATGTCAACATGCTTTTAATTATTGAATAATCATGCTCAACATCATACTCCACTCGTGCCAAACAAATACTATAGCAACGGTTGATGAGTGGTTACGCCCTTCCTATATCATTACCCCCTAAATTCGGAAAGGCATATTTGCGGTAAAACTAGTCGATCAGCGGTGCAGTCGACAGTTATGTGCCTTCCCCTTTGAGTTGTCCGCTCAAGGGTACCAATCTAAAACCCCATAAAAACCGTACTCTGTTTAAAATTGTGCATGCATCATGGTCAAACCTAGTTGGATCTGTTATGTTGTCCATGTAATGATCCTTTAAGGTAGCCTTGTCCAAACGTCCACTAGGTTTCCCTAAACCCAAACGGACATCATCACAATCTGTGCATTTATTTGGAGAACTAAATGTTTCATGCTAATTGTTGATGATAAATAGTCGAGTCTGGTGGGGGTAGGGTCTAACCCTTTTGTTTTACAGAAAATGAGGCACAAGGTCCCCAGTTTCGGTATGATTAGCACACCTTCACTCTTGCTAGACTAGTGGAGGAGTCTTCCATCAAATGACCAAACCAATGAGTGTAATGAGAGGGCCGCCAAAGCTAGCAAAAAGTTGGAATATCTGGAATACAGTTTGCCAGAATTCGAAGAAAAAGTGAGGAAGAGAGTCACCGACTGCCAGAACACTGAGGGAAACGAAGTAGAACACCTGGCAAAGGCATTTTTACTGGTGAACCTACGCGAACTGGAGAATATGATCAACGAGAGCATTCAACCTGAGAAAGGTCCTTCAGGGACCAAATAGATATGAATTTACTTTTTCGCTTTATGAATGTAATAAGGTCAATGGCCATTAGTGACTTTTATTTCTTGCTTATTTAGTATCGTTTTGGGATTCATCTTTTTTTATCAATAAAATGAGGCATTTAGCATTCTAAGTTCTCCAAATCAATTTGTCGCTAGGCTACCTCGGGCACAACGAGGTTCCCAAATTAGGACACGTTTTTACATTCCCGCACTATGTGTTTAAATATTGCAATACTTTTGACACTCTTCACTGACTTGGTTACCTTTTTGTTTTTATTTTGTTTTTATTATCCCCCTCCCCAAAAGTTAGTTCGTGCATTCTGGCATCGCCATCTTATTTCACAAGATCCAGGGGCCCTCCATCCACTCCTCCTCTTAATCCCTCTAAAGGCAAGAACAAAGGCAAGTATAAAATGGAAGATTTAAACAACACCAGGAAGTGATCATTCACGGCGACGGTAGAAACCCTATATATAGTCGCCATATCATTCCGGTAATCGAGGGAAGAAGGAAACTAGGTGGAGAAACTTACCACCACATCTAACGGGTCAATGTTGTTGACAAAGACAAATGGTGGGATAACAAAATCGAGAGTATACTGAATTGGAGTGGGTACGAACCTGGCAAAGGGATCGGCAAGAACCTCCAAGGAATCTCTAAGCCCATAAAACTCAAGAAACATGGCACTACTTTCGGTCTGGGATATGATTACACCTGGGAAGAATTCAATAACTGGTCGCCACCATGGCGCGGTCCTTACTATCCACTGGAGCAGCCAATAACACATATGGAGCAGACATTCCAATAGGCTGACGTTATTTATGGGTCAGATAAAGAAGAAGCACTTGCAGCGGTAAAGAACTTGTTCCTAGAAGACAGTGATATGGACTGTTATGTTATTCTCGAGGAGGAGGGGGAGGAAGGCCCTTCCATACAGGCTATAAGCAGAAGGGCATATCTCAAGAATTGGACTATCAGAACAACCAAAGCCCAACGTGCCTCAGGGTTGCAAGGCTAAAACAAGCATTATTCACCGTTTTATTTACAAAATGATTTTCTTTTCTCATTTTTCAATTTTCGCAATAAGAGCTTCGATGTTCAAAACAGTTATTCAATTTATCAAAAGCATGTTTGATTTTCCTTATGATTTAATATTTATTGTTATCTCTCCTTACTTTACTGATACAACATTACTATTACTTATCTTGATGAACCAACGACTGTGACATGCAATGAGACAATGCAACAAATGGACATTGATTTAGAGAAAGATGACATACCTGATGAGATTGTCAAAAAAGTTGAGAACTTTGAGAATAGACCTAAGTCCAACCTGGACGAGACCGAGATTGTCAACCTGGGAGATGCAGAAAACATCAAGGAAACACGAATCAACATTCACCTATCGCCATCAGAGAAGAAAGAATACACAGAATTTCTAAAGGAGTATGAGGACATATTCACCTGGTCATATGATGACATGACCGGTATGAGTACGTCTATTTTAGCTCACAAACTGCCAACCGATCCAACGTGTCCACCGGTAAAGCAAAAGCTCAGAAAGTTCAAGCCTGATATGAGTCTGAAAATCAACGAAGAAATCAACAAACAGATCAAAGCTAAGGTTCTCAGGGTAAAAGAATACCCGACATGGTTAGCCAATATTTTTCAGTGCCAAAGAAGTACGGGAAGGTCAGAGTCTGTGTTGACTACCGGGATCTTAACCGATCCAGTCCGAAGGACGACTTCCCTTTGCTAAATATACACATCCTGATTGACAATTGCTCCAAGCATGAGCTACAGTCATTTTTATAGATTGCTTCGCTGGTTATTATCAGATCTGGATGGATGAGGAAAATGATAGAGAATCACAGGCAGTGGCACGAGAAGTTATCATTTGCTCTTCTGGGGTATCGTACACAATCCACACATCAACTGGGGCAACTCCTGTATCCTGGTTTACGGTATAAAGGTTGACATTCCCGCTGAGGTAGAAATCCCTTCCCTAAGAATCATACAAGAAGCTGAGCTCAACGACGCAGAGTGGGTAAAAGTCGTTATGAGCAACTAGCCCTTATAAATGGAAAGAGAATGAATGCAGTCTGCCATGGTCAATTCTATCAAAACAGAATGTCCAGATCCTTCAACAAAAGAGTCAAGCCAAGACAGTTCACACCGGGGCAGCTGGTGTTGAAGAAAAATTTTCCACATCAAGATGAAGCCAAAGGGAAGTTCTCTCCCAACTGGCAGGGTCCATACATGGTTCACCGACTACTGACAGGAGGAGCCCTCATACTTGCAGAAATGGACGGAGAAGTCTGGCCAAAGCTGATTAATTCAGATGTAGTCAAGCGTTACTATGTGTAATCTTTATGATTTCCTTATATGATGTAAATTGAACTAAGCCTGTCCTGATTCCCATTTAAGAGGGGATACGTAGGCAACCCTATGGATCCGGTCACAATTCGATAAAAATTCCGAGGAGGACCCTCAAAATTCCAAAGTAATTTCAGCCAATCGCCGCACGAGCAACAGTCAGAAGTGTCAACCCATCAAACTGGGGCAGAATTTTAAGGAGGACCCTCAAAATTCTGTAGCAGGAAAGGTTGCAATGTCCTGAACCATGTCACAGTCATCGGTTCATCTGAAAGCTATTTTTTACTATACATTTATGTCATACTTTTATAAAATCATGCATGTTTATTATTGAAAATGCTTTGTTTAGCAACGCTACCCCAATGATACAGATGGTATCACCAGATCAAAGCAGCACGAGTCAAGCAAAGCCAGCGGGGATACAAACTAACCTTCCCCCTTTAAAATGTCACAATTTTTCTTTGGATGTAGGCATTAGGATTGCGAAATCATTAAACATAATGTACGCCCATGGAACAAACATTGTTCAAGAGTACTACTCTCTGAACTGTTGCACTTGCCAACATTTGATATCAGCACACACAAGTAATGCCCCATAGTCACAATGCTCCCAGTAATCACAATGCCGCGATATGCTATCAGCTAAGAAAGCTCTACTATCATTCGTTATTTATTTTCTTGCATAAGGCTACTATTCTGCCTTCTAATTTGCATAAGGCTACCATTCTGCCTTCCGAGGTTAAGCTCTACCTCCATCTACATCCGCATTGCATAAGGCTACTATTCTGCCTTCCAATTTGCATAAGGCTACCATTCTGCCTTCCGAGATTAAGCTCTACCTTCATCTGCATCTACATTGCATAAGGCTTCCATTCTGCCTTCCGAGGTTAAGCTCTACCTCCGTCTGCATCTACATTGCATAAGGCTACTATTCTGCCTTCTAATTTGCATAAGGCTACCATTCTGCCTTCTGAGGTTAAGCTCTACCTCCATTTGCATCTACATTGCATAAGGCTATCATTTTGCCTTCCAACTTGCATAAGGCTACCTTTCTGCCTTCCGAGGTTAAGCTTTACCTCCAATTTTATTCAAAACTAAGCACCATCTCAAGCACTGTTTATTTCACTTTTCTTACTTGCTAAGCTCTGCCCTTCAATCTTGTCCGCATCATACTACTGCATCTTTCATGGGCTGAAATATCGTCAACTCATTCAAAGGCATCATCGTTCGGAAGCACCATCTTCATAGCCCGAGAACACCATGTCATGGCCTGAGGATCTCTTCCAATCTTTTACATATCATTATTCAAAGGCGTCATGGTTCGGAAGCACCATCCTCATAGCCCGAGAACATAATTTTATGGCATGCGAATCCCTTATCGGGCGCTTCATGGCCCAAGACATCATGGTCCAAGGACGTCATCCTAACCGTCCAAAGACAATATTCACGGTCCAATGGGAATTTGCATCATGTTTAAATTTATGCCCAATATATGCTTGTATTGCTTATTTGCAGGTAAGGCGGCAAGCAACGGCCAACCCGGCAGGAGCGGTTCCGCTCCAGTACCCGTAGCCATACCAAACTTAACCATTCTCGTAAGCCGATCATTCACCCTGCTCTAGATATTGCGTCCGTTCTTGAAAAGTCTCCATCGGCATACTCCGCCGACGGATCCTGAACTACATACGGCATGATTCCTGTAATACCAGGGATATGTAGACAACTCAGAAGCTAGGGTGCGGCCTAACCTCTTCAAACCATTTCGCTCGGTCAAAATTGGCCATCATATCTTTGCCCGATAACTCTTTCATCATTCCCGGGTAAAAAGGGGCAGTTGTTAATACCCAATTTTCCCCTATATATTTTCAATATGCAAAATAACTTCAAAATAGCATATGTATGCATATATAAGCATGTCCAAGTGTTTTATTATTTTTCCAAAATTTTTAAAGATTTAAATTAATTTATTTTCTCCCTTTTTATCCATAAAATCCCAATAATTATTTTTAAAATTATTATTTTGATAATTCATCTATTGAATTTTCATATTTATGCCAAAATATGGCTAAGTCAAGTTTTACATATTTTTACAATTTTCTTTAGTATTTTTAAAGCTAAATTGCATATAATTGCAATATTAGCCCCTTTTAAGGTTTAATTAGGTTTTATATTCATAAAATCGGGTCTTGTATTTTTAAATTGTTAATAATGTGTTATAAATCATTTTAGCACTTTTAATTTGGTTTTCAAAAACTATTTACTATTTTTATAAATTAAAAAGGGAAAAGTAGCTATTTAAATTTTAGCCCAAATTGGCTTTCAAATCTAACCCAAATCAAACCCAATTCCCCGACCCAATTTCTAATTAAACCCGACCCTAACCCTTTTTAACCCTACCCAAACCCGGATCCCCACCTACCCCATTTAATTTAGGTCGTTGATCATTCAGATCAAGGGCCACCATTCCACCTGCCTAAAATAAACCTAAACGACCCCCTTAACTGTCACGACCCAAAATCCCAACCCGGTCGTGATGGCACCTCTCATGAGGACAAGGCCAGCCAATCAACAAAACAGTACATCTCTTTATAATTACTTAGCATGAATAATTCTAAATCATGGGCAATATAATCTTAAATGCGAAATAAACATGATAGAACAAGGAAAACCCTCCCAACTCAGCCCGAAATCGGGGTGTCACAAGTCATGAGCTACTACATAGTTTACTAATATTTTACAAAGTCTGGAATTATCATAAATAACAAAGGTAAGGGAGAAAACGGGGCTGCGGACGTCAACAGCTACCTCGTTACTCCTAGTCACCGCCTGGTCTGGAAAGAATCAGTGCTCAGGAACGAACTCAGCTCTGCCTGTATCTGCACACATGGTGCAGGGAGTAATGTGAGTACTCCGACCCAGTGAGTAATAAAAATAAATAATGACTGAAAATATGAAATCTCATAACGGCACAATATAGCGCTATCTCAAGCAGTAAAATCAGTTATACAGTAAAATAGTGAGTATCACATAATTCTTCTTTTAAAACAGTAAAGACAAATAATTTCCACAGAAAGGATAAATAAAAAGCTTGCCCCTCGGGCTTAATATGTAAATTTCAGTATAGTATCAGCCCATCGGGCTCACTCCCAACTCACCAGCACCCAACATCAGCCCCTCGGGCTCACTCCCAACTCACCACACACAAGCAACGACCTCTCGGGCCCACTCCCAACTCACCTGGGTACCCTGCGCTCACTGGGGGTGTGTACAGACTCCGGAGGGGATCCTACAGCCCAAGCACAATATCAATAGGCCTGAAAGCCTTCACACATCACACATGAGGCCTGAAAACCTCCTCATATAACACTCGAGGCCTGAAAGCCTCCTCACATCACTCAACATATCCTCACGTATGGCCCTCGGCCTCAATCACTCCAGAAAATAACCATAAGCCTCTTGGGTATCAGTAAAACAATAGTGCTCAGCTCAACAGCATTATAAATATCATTAAATCTCGAGTTGAGTATAAATGTGGCTGAGTCACAAAATAATATAATTCAATTGGACTGAGTTCAAATAATATTTCAATTCTTGAGGAAAATAGTGATGTAAATTCACAAAAGATTTCAGATAATTGGCACGAAGCCCAAATATGGAAATAAGCCCAATCATAGTGAAAAACAATAAATCTTTATCAATTACGCGGTAAAAATATCAACTCGGATGGACCAAGTCACAATCCCCAATAGTAAATGACCCTGCGCTCGTCATACAACGCGTGTCTCATCTCAACATAGCAGTATGTTGTGCAATCCGGGGTTTCAAACCCTCAGTACATCATTTAAAATCATTACTCACCTCAAGACGGTCCAATGTCTACTCCGCTATGCCCTTGCCTCTCGAATTTACCTCTTCGTGCGTCAAATCTGGTCAAAATCACAACGAATACATTACAATAGGCTAAGGGAATATAACCCAATCTAAAAGACTCGAAAAATATCGAAATTCACGAAATTCACAAAACCCGAGCCCCGGGCCCACTTCTCAAAAAATTACGAAAGTCACATCACCGGATTCCTCGTCTCGCCACGAGTCCGTACGTATAAAATTTACCAAAATCGGAGTTCAAATGACCCCTCAAATCTTCAAATCTTATTTTCAAATCCCTAGGCCTAAATCTTCAATTTACTCCTCAAAAACATGTAATCTAGTTGGATTATTCGATGATAATTCAATATTATGGAGTAGAAATAATCACAAGTGACTTACCTCAAGATTTCCCAAGATTTCTTGCTAAAAATCGCCTAAAATCCGAGCTTGGAAGTCAAAAAAATGACCAAACTCGGACTGCTGGACATTAAATCTGTCCAGAAATTTTCGGTACTGTTCATGCAGGGGCACTATTCATGAGCGTGAGGTCACTGTTCACTGTTCACCCGCACGGTTACTGTTCACTGCTGCAGAAAATACAGCATCTTTTAAGAAATTTGCAGCACAGCCATTTTTCACTAAAATGGCTCTAACTCTATCATACGAACTTGGAATTAGACGATTCTTTTTCTTATGAGTCACAAATAATAATACGAACACAACCCTTCAATCGAAACTCAATTCGGAGCTCGTTTGCCCAGTTCAATACCTATTTCGCTTGTTAAACAATTAACTCACATTTCACGTCAAAAACCCAATCGCGACTTGATGAAATTAAATCAGAATTTCCAGATCAGTCCTATAATTTATGATTTAATTTTTGGAAGTCTCAAAATCAAATTTGGACCTCTAGAACTAAAAACGAACCTTTAGATCATTACATTTATGCTCAAAACGGCAAAAATCTTCCAAAAATGACCCGTTGGGCATCCGAAACACACCCGAGGCCCCCGGGACCCCGACCAATAATACCAATCAGTCCCAAAATACATTACGGACTTGCTCGAGGCCTCAAATCACATCAAACAACACTAAAATCATGAAGCAACCTCCAATCCAAGTTTTATGAACTTTAGAAATTCCAACTTCTATTTCCGATGCCGAAACCTATCAAATCACGTCCGATTGACTTCAAATTTTTCACACAAGTCCAAAATGACATAACGAAGCTATAGAAATTCTCGTAATTCCATTCCGACCATCGGATCAAAATTTCACCTATCAACCGGAAATCGCCAAAATACTAACTTCACCAAAATGAGCTAATTTCTTCACCGAACCTCCAAAATTAATTTCGATTGCGCTCCTATGCCTTAAATCATCCCCCGAAACTAACCGAATCATCGAAATTCAATTCCGAGCCCTCTAACTCACAAGTCAATATCCGGTTGACTTTTCCAAACTAATTCTTCTTTAAAGAGACTAATTGTCCCATTTCATACCAAACTCGATCCGAATTGACTCAAATTCACCAAGTACACATATTGAAACATGAATAAGCATTTAACGGGGAATACGGGATGAAAATACAGGAAACGACGGTTCGGGTCATTACATTCTCCCCAACTAAAACAAACACTCGTCCTCGAGCGAGTTAAGAAACATACCTGGAGTTTCAAATAGGTGCGAGTACCTGCTCCGCATCTCCTGCTTGGTCTCCCAAGTAGCCTCCTCCACGGGCCGACCTCTCCACTGTACTTTCACTGATTCTATATCTTTTGATCTCAATTTTTATACCTGTCGACTCAAAATAGCCACTGGCTCCACATTATAAGTCAAATTTTCATCTAACTGTACTGTATTGAAATCTAAAATATGATACGGGTCCCCAATGTACTTCCGGAGCATGGACACATGGAATACCGGATGAACACCCGACAATCTAGGCGGCAAAGCAAGCTCGTAAGCCACCTCTCCAATCCTCCTAAGTACCTCAAATGGTCCAATAAACCGCGGACTCAACTTCCCTTTCTTTCCGAACCTCATAACACCCTTCATCGGCGAAACCTTCAGCAAAACATTCTCTCCCTCCATAAATGACACATCTCGGACCTTCCGGTCCGCATAACTCTTCTGACGCGAATGAGCTGTGCGAAGTCTTTCCTGAATCACCTTCACCTATTATAAGGCATCCTGAACCAAATATGTCCCCAACAACCTAGCCTTACCGGGCTCAAACCAACCCACTGGAGTTCTACACCGCCTCCTATATAATGCCTCATACAGTGCCATCTGAATACTGGACTGATAGCTGTTGTTGTAGGCAAACTCTGCAAGTGGTAAAAATTCAACCTAAGAACCTCCAAAATCAATCACGCAGGCACGCAACATATCCTCCAATATCTGAATAGTACGCTGAGACTGTCCGTCCGTTTGAGGATGAAATGTTGAACTCAACTCCACCTGAGTGCCCAACTCGTGCTGAAAAGTCCTCCAAAACTGAGAAGTGAACTGAGTACCTCTATCCGAAATAATAGTAACTGGAACACCATGCAACCGCACAATCTCCTGAATAAATATCCTAGCCAGCCGCTCCGCAGAATATGTGGTACACACCGGAATGAAATGCGCTGACTTGGTCAGCCTATCCACAACAACCCAAATCGAATCAAAATTCTTCAAAGTCCGAGGAAGGCCACTCACGAAATCTATAGTAACTCTCTCTCATTTCCTCTCAGGAATAATCATCTAGTGAAGCAAACCGCCCGGTCTCTAAGTCTCATATTTCACCTGCTGACAGTTGAGACACCGAGCCACATATCCCACAATGTCTTTCCTCATTCTCCTCCACCAGTAATGCTGTCTCAAGTCCTGATACATCTTCGCAGCACCCGGATGGATAGAATATCGCGAACTATCGGCCTCCTCAAGAATTAAATCTCTAAGCCCATCAACATCGGGCATACAAATACGGCCCTGCATCCTCAATACGCCATCATCACCTATAGTCACATCTTTGGCATTATCATGCTGAACTCTGTCCTTAAGGACAAGCAAATGCGGATCATCATACTGGTGCTCTCTGATGCGATCATATAAGGAAGATCGAGAAACCACACTAGCCAATACCCGGCTAGGCTCAGAAATATCTAACCGCACCAACTGATTGGCCAAGGTCTGAACATCAACTGCAAGAGGCCTCTCCCCAACTGGGATGTAAGCCAAACTCCCCATACTGACTGCCTTTCGGCTCAACGCATCGGCCACTACATTGGTCTTTCCCAGATGATATAGAATGGTAATATCATAGTCTTTAAGTAACTCAATCCATCTCCGCTACCTCAAATTAAGATCTTTTTGTTTAAATAAATGCTGAAGACTGCAATGATCAGTGAATACCTCACAAGATACGCCATCTAAATAGTGCCTCCAAATTTTTAAGGCATGAACTATAGCAGCCAACTCCAAATCATGAACAGGGTAGTTCTTCTCATGGGGCTTCAACTGACAAGAAGCATAAGCAAAAACTCTACCCTCATGCATTAGCACACAACCAATCCCAACTCTGGAAGCATCACAATATACCGTGTATGAACCTGTAGCTGATGGTAACACCAACACTGGAGCTGTGGTCAGAAGTTCCTTGAGCTTCTGAAAGCTCTCTTCACACTCGCCGGACCATACAAATGGGGCACCTTTCTGAGTCAACTTGGTCAAAGGCGATACAATAGAAGAAAACCCCTAAACAAATCGACGATAATAGCCTGCTAGCCCAAGAAAACTCCGAATCTCTATGACTGAGGACGGTCTAGACCAACTCTGCACTGCTTCTATCTTCCTTAGATCAACCTGTATACACTCACTGGACACTATGTGTCCCAAAAATGCCACAGAACTTAGCCAAAATTCACATTTGGAGAATTTTGCATAAAGCTTCTCCTCTCTCAATCTCTGCAACACTACACGCAAATGTTGGGCATGCTCCTCCTGGCTACGCGAGTACACCAGGATATCATCAATGAATACAATAACAAATGCATCCAGATAAGGCTGAAATACACTGTTCATCAAATGCATGAACGCTGCTGGGGCATTGGTCAGCCCGAAAGACATAACCAAAAATTCATAGTGACCATATCTAGTCCTGAAGGCAGTCTTGGGAATATCCGACTCCTTGATTTTTAACTAGTGATAGCCCGAACGGAGATCAATCTTAGAAAATACCCTCGCTCCCTGAAGCTGATCAAATAAGTCATCAATGCGAGGCAAAGGATACTTTTTCTTCACTGTTACCTTATTCAACTGCCTATAATCAATGCACATTCTCATTGTGCCATCTTTCTTCTTCCCAAATAAAACAGGTGCACCCCACGGGGACACGCTAGGCCGAATGAACCCCTTATCTAGGAGTTCCTGAAGTTGCTCCTTCAATTCTTTCAGCTCTGCTGGTGCCATACGATATGGCAGAATAGAAATGGGCTGAGTGTCCGGCACTAAGTCAATGCCAAAATCAATATCCCTGTCCGGCGACATGCCTGGCAGATCTGCAGGAAATACGTCAGGAAAGTCCCTCACAACTGGGACAGAAACAATACTAGGAGTCTTAGCTCCAACATCCCGCACAAAAGCCAGATATGATAGATAACCCTTCCCAACCATACGCTGGGCTTTCAAGAAAGAAATTACTCTGCTAGAGACATAATTAGTCATGTCACGCCACTCGATCCTCGGAACACCCGGAATAGCCAAAGTAACTGTCTTAGCATGACAGTCTAGAATAGCATGATATGGAGATAACCAATCCATGTCCAGAATAATATCAAAATCTACCATACTCAACAACAATAGATCAACTCGGGTCTCCAGACCCTCAATAATCACAACACATGACCGGTACACATGGTCCACAACAACAGTATCGCCCATCGGGGTAGATACATGAACAGGTAAAGAAGGAAACTCTCGGGGCGTACCCAAATAATGAGCAAAATATGAGGACACATAAGAATAGGTGGAACCGAGATCGAATAATACAGAGGCATATCTGTGGCAGACTGGACAATTCCTGTAATGACATCATTTGAAACAATAACATAAAAAAACAGGCCCGTCCACTGCCTGATCGACCTTAATCCCCGTAAGCAATAACCGACTCACCAATACGCCTCAAACTGGAACCAATATAGCACAAAATCGTGCAATCAACTTATTTAATATCAAACTCCCCAACTTGGCTCAAAGACATAGATCAAAACGCACTCAATAAATCATAACGCACATACTCTATTATTGCCGTAATACCATAGGGAGATTGAACTCACTCCTTCATAAGCTTGTGGAAACACAAATCATCTAAAATTTTAACTCTTCTGCAATTCTTGCATTCACTCACATAACAGTTAAGCCCACTCTCTAGGTGACCAAATTTAGATTTCAACGCATATTCTTTACTTGTAAATGAGATCTTCTAATAGACAGTATAAGAATCTCACCACCTTAGAACACTCCGCAGGAGATAACCCACATGTTTCACTTCTAATTAATATTTTTGTATACCTTCCACCGTCATTCACATTACACAATCACTTAGTCTTCCTGAGTCTAAACTCATACCGTAACATGAAATTTACTTCACTCCAAACAGGAGACATGAAAAGATTCTTCACGCGCCCATAACTCGGGGCTACACATCAGATCACAATGAAAATCAAACACTTAATAGTTCATCTATTATCCTGACGCCCTTCCTCGTCACCTCCAAGTCATATAGATATATCTCGCAGTACTAACATACTCCTCACGTGGCTATCCAACCACCATTCCTACTAATAGGGACAATACCGGACATATAATTTCAAAACTCTTACTCGCACAATCAGCACTTCGGTGCTCAAGCCATAGGCAAGGATCCAACCTCAAGTCCTCCAGACTGGCCTAACATCAAACTCATAGCAATTACGTCTCGCCCTTCGTCCGGGGAAATACAAGCCATCAAGGCACATCTAATACTAAGCGCTCATTCGCGCATACGAACACGTGGATGGAATTGTAAGAGTTACTTTTTTCAGCTGAATCAAGGATGCACAATAAGAATTCAAGAATACGAAGTTTTCCTAAAGGTTCTGCAGCCTCTCAAGGATAAATACAGACATCTCCGTACCGATCCGCGAGACTCTACTAAACCTGCTCATGACTCGCGAGACCTAGTAACCTAAGCTCTGATACCAACTTGTCAAGACCCAAAATCCCAACCCGATTGTGATGGCGCCTCTCGTGAGGACAAGGCCACCCAATCAATAAAACAGTACATCTCTTTATAATTACTTAGCAGGAATAAGTCTAAATCATGGGCAATATAATCTTAAATGCGAAATAAACGTGATAGAACAAGGAAAACCCTCCCAACTCAGCCCGAAATCAGGGTGTCACAAGTCATGAGCTACTACAGAGTTTACTAATATTTTACAAAGTCTGGAATTATCATAAATAACAAAGATAAGGGAGAAAACGGGGTTGCGGACGTCAACAGCTACCTCGTTACTCTTAGTCACCGCCTGGTCTGGAAAGAATCAGCGCTCAGGAGCGAACTCAGCTCTGCCTGTATCTGCACACATGGTGCAAGGAGTAATGTGAGTACTCCGACCCAGTGAGTAATAAAAATAAATAACGACTGAAAACATGAAATCTCATAACGGCACAATATAGCGCTATCCCAAGCAGTAAAATCAGTTATACAGTAAAATAGTGAGTATCAGATAATTCTTCTTTTAAAAGAGTAAAGACAAATAATTTCCACATAAAGGATAAATCAAAAGCTTACCCCTCGGGCTCAATATGTAAATCTCAATATAGTATCAGCCCCTCGGGCTTACTCCCAACTCACCAGCACCCAACATCAGCCCCTCGGGCTCACTCCCAACTCACCACACACAATCAACGGCCTCTCGGGCCCACTCCCAACTCACCTGGGTACCCTACGCTCACTGGGGGTGTGTATAGACTCCGGAGGGGCTCCTACAGCCCAAGCGTAATATCAATAGGCCTGAAAGCCTTCACACATCACACACGAGGCCTGAAAACCTCCTCATATAACACTCGAGGCCTGAAAGCCTCCTCACATCACTCAACATACCCTCATGTATGGCCCTCGGCCTCAATCACTCCAGAAAATAATCATAAGCCTCTTGGGCATCAGTAAAACAATAGTGCTCAGCTCAACAGCATTATAAATATCATTAAATCTCGAGTTGAGTATAAATGTAGTTGAGTTCATAAAATAATATAATTCATTTGGACTGAGTTCAAATAATATTTCAATTCGAGAGGAAAATAGTGATGTAAATTCACAAAAGATTTCAGATAATTGGCACGAATCCCAAATATGGCAATAAGCCCAATCATAGTGAAAAAAAATAAATTTTTATCAATTACGCGGTAAAAATATCAACTGGGATGGACCAAGTCACAATCCCCAATAGTAAATGACTCCGCACTCGTCATACAACGCGTGTCTCATCTCAACATAGCAGTATGTTGTGCAATCCGGGGTTTCAAACCCTCAGTGCATCATTTAAAATCATTACTCACCTCAAGACGGTCCATTGTCTACTCCGCTATGCCCTTGCCTCTCGAATTTACCTCTTTGCGCGTCGAATCTGGTCAAAACCACAACGAATATATTACAATAGGCTAAGGGAATATAACCCAATCGAAAATACTCGAAAAATATCGAAATTCACGAAATTCGCAAAACCCGAGCCCCGGGCCCACTTCTCGAAAAATTACGAAAGTCACATCACCGGATTCCTCGTCTCGCCACGAGTCCGTACATATAAAATTTACCAAAATCGGAGTTCAAATGACCCCTCAAATCTTCAAATCTTATTTTCAAATCTCTAGGCCTAAATCTTCAATTTACTCCTCAAAAACATGTAATCTAGTCGGATTATTCGATGATAATTCAATATTATGAAGTAGAAATAATCACAAGTGACTTACCTCAAGATTTCCCAAGATTTCTTGCTAAAAATCGCCCAAAATTCGATCTTGGAAGTCAAAAAAAATGACCAAACTCGGACTGCTGGACATTAAATCTGTCCAGAAATTTTCGGTACTGTTCATGCGGGGGCACTATTCATGCACGTGAGGTCACTGTTCACGCGCGGTTACTGTTCACTGCTGCAGAAAATACAGCAGCTTTTAAGAAATTTGCAGCACAACCATTTTTCACTAAAATGGCTCTAACTCCATCATACGAACTCGGAATTAGACGATTCTTGTTCCTATGAAGTCACAAATAATAATACGAACACAACCCTTCAATCGAAACTCAATTCGGAGCTCGTTTGCCCAGTTCAATACCCATTTCGCTCGTTAAACAATTAACTCACATTTCACGTCAAAAACCCAATCGCGACTTGATGAAATTAAACCAAAATTTCCAGATCAGTCCTATAATTCATGATTTAAATTCTGGAAGTCTCGAAATCAAATTTGGATCTCTAGAACTAAAAATGAACCTTTAGATCATTACATTTATGCTCAAAACGGCAAAAATCTTCCAAAAATGACCCGTTGGGCATCCGAAACACACCCGAGGCCCCCGGGACCCCGACCAATAATACCAACCAGTCCCAAAATACATTACGGACTTGCTCGAGGCCTCAAATCACATCAAACAACGCTAAAATCATGAATCAACCTCCAATCCAAGTTTTATGTACTTTTGAATTTCCAACTTCTATTTCTGATGCCGAAACCTATCAAATCTATTCCGATTGACTTCAAATTTTGCACACAAGTCCAAAATTACATAACAAAGCTACAAAAATTCTCGGAATTCCATTCCGACCATCGGATCAAAATTTCACCTATCAACCGGAAATCGCCAAAATACTAACTTCGCCAAAATGAGCTAATTTCTTCACCGGACCTCCAAAATTAATTCCGATTACGTTCCTAGGCCTTAAATTATCCCCCAAAACTAACCAAATCATTGGAATTCAATTCCGAGCCCTCTAACTCACAAGTCAACGTCCGGTTGAGTTTTCCAAACTAATTCTTCCTTAAAGAGACTAATTGTCCCATTTCATATCAAACTCGATCCGAATTGACTCAAATTCACCAAGTACACATATTGAAACATGAATAAGCATTTAACGGGGAATACGGGACGAAAATATGGGAAACAACGATTCGGGTCGTTACATTAACCTAATTCATTTCTACCAACCCGCTGCCCTTGAATCCCTCTCATCTCAAACCCTCTCTGAAACCTAAGGCTAACCCTAGCCGCCGCCACCCAAATCCACCCTAAACCCCTTCAATCCTCACTCAATCCATCGACTCCCATGGCCGTTTGAGGTATATACCGGTCTCCTATGTCTCCTGATTGCCTATTTTCTTGATTTCATGGAAAGATCTCAAAGAGATCTAGTCTAGACCTTGCAAACTTCTATCCATGGCCTTTCTCCGGCCATCCATGGCCGTTCGAGTCGGATCCATGGCTTTTCCGACTAGATCGGTAACTTTTCGAAGTCTTTCCCATTTTTCTAGGTTCTTCAAAACTATAACTTTAAAGGATTTCTGATTTTCTTTCAGATCTGTCTTAGATCTGTGTATGTTATGAACCACTTAAGTATTTTCTTTAAAGGTTTTCTGATTTTTCAAAGCGACTTTTCGTATTCAACGAATAGGGGTTTTCTTAACCTCTTTTAAAAGATCTCTTCTCTGATTTTTAGTGTTGTTTTATGATTTTACTATGTTCAAACGATTTGTTTATGCTTTTCTTCTACCTGTCTCAGCATGTGGAAAACCCTAAATATCTTTGGTTTTATCCAAGGTTCTGAAACCGTCTTTTATTTTGTATACGTGTTTCGACTGAGTTCTTTGTGTTTAAACCTTTTTCTTTGTTTAACTTGACTGATTCTGAGTTCTTACCCTTTTAACTCAGCTCTGTTAAAACCCTAGTTTCTTGAAATTTCCCTCACTTGTTACTGAGAGTTTTTAAAAGATCTCTTTTACCTGTTTGCTATGTGTTAGACTGTTTCTTTCATTTTTGGTTCTATATGACTACTTGACTTTGTTGACTACTATGCTTCGAGTAGGTTCTTTTACTACTAAGCCCCAGCCTACTCCTGTTACTGTTGTATATTTGTGTATATCTAGTAGTTTCTTTTATCAATACGGTTGGCCTTGCATGTTCATTCTTCTCTATTTATATGGCGAAGTGCAGAATCATGACTCTTTCTTGATTGATCTTGATTTCCTCAAGTTACGACTGATTGCAAATATTTTCTTATAAACCCCTGGTTTCACTCGTTTTGTTTAAATTGAATGATTCCCTTCCTTTGCTGTGATGTTTTACCCCTGCTAAATCCTTTCCCAAAATTAAGTATATTTTGTACTTAGACTCAATTATTTACTCTATACTTTTACTATCCCCTATATGGTCAGAAATCAATCTTTCTCATATTGATTTTCTTTCCTTAATTACCTCTGTTAGTATCCATTTGTGCAGTAATTCCTTGATTAAAGGGAATACTTGTATTAATTGATTCTGACTGTGATTACTTCCATATTTGTGTCAAACCTTTACTTGTTACCTTATTTTTCTACTCATTTTAAAAGCTGTAAATACCCTAATGCTTTCATTAAAAAGACACAAACAACTGAGTTAAAAAACACATACTTGCACATTCAAACTCTCTTACCTTCTCTAGTACTTGTGCTACTGCCTTGTCTAGCCGACTAAAAGCCAAGGCTAGACTTTGGAACTCTAATTGCTTTACTTTTTTGCACTTTGCTCCTTCAACTGGTATGTTCTTAGTTTAAATTCTGAAACTCAACACCTATGTGTTCCCTTGTTGTCAATCACTGTCTCTTTCTGCACTAATTTAATGGCTCGTACTGTTGAGTTATACTGTTTGTTTATTGCTTTACTCAACATGCTTAAAATTCTGCCCTTTCCTATTCAAATGTGATCAGCATATTTACTGGTTCCTGTTTATGTCCTTCAACTATCATGTCTATAATGTACCTAATTCATGACTAATTGTGTGTTTCTGATTAAGGTCGTCTATGTCCCCAACCCCTACTCCCTTGTTTGTAACTATTGAAGCATATAATTCTCTCTGAACTGGTTCTGTGTGTGTTGTTGTTGCCCCTACCCCCTTTCCCTTTTCAAAAACTGTTTTATTAGGAAATTCTTCTGTTGTTTTACAAACTCACTTCAAACATGTTGATTCTAAAACTATTTTTCAACTCAACTCCTTTGAGTCTATGTCCAGCACTCTCACATGCACTCTTAGATCATTAGGTTCTGCCCCTCTTGTGTGAGCCTTGATTTGGGACCCTTGAGCTCCCTCTGAACCTAGACACATAAGAGTTGGCCCTTCCACACTGCACTAACTCTCTTGGTTATGCAATCTGGGTGTGAGCACTGCCCAGGATCCCTTGAGGTCCTTAGGGAACTCTGACACACCCAGATATGAAAAAGGCTTTGGAACAATATTGGCATTAAAGTGGTTAATTACATAACTCAGAGAGAAAGTAAGGATCAGGCTTCCTATGGTTGTAACTTCTTATTTTGTGCATTTTTTCTTATGTGATTCAATCAAATGGTTTGTAATAATTGGAAAACAACTCTGGGGATGGATAGTGAAAAGGGAAGGGGTGACTATGCATGCTTTAGCTATAAAAGGCGTAAAAAATATGTTATTAGGTTTATCTTCCTACATGCGTAATAGAAACTATGCTTAGGACTCATTTCATGCATTAGAGATCATGTTCCCTAGGATTTACACTTACTGTTTTCAGCATGTCCATTTCATTATCATATCACTTATAAAATCCTACATTAATTTTGTTAACTACCGGAGTTTCTGCGATCATGTTCCTACTTCCATGTACACTTAGAGATCCTGTTTTAGGCTAAACAACACTAACAAACATATCATTTCTGCATATTCTCGAAATCATGTTTAAACGTTGTATTATTTGTGCATATAGAAATCCTGCTTATTATTCTACATCATTCTGCATCTATGTACATTAGATACCATGTCTTTAGGATTTCATTTATATTCGCTTAAGCGCGCTTAGGCTAACTATGAATACACAAAAAGGAATAAAATAATTTTACTCAGTTCTTACAATCAACTAGCAATAATTCTATGTGCTGAACACCTAGAACAATATGTTTTTAGGTAATAAAAATTGTCTTAATGATTCGGAACAACTACTGCACTATTTTATGCCTAGGCAAGCCCTAGGTAATAACCTGAATAAAACTGGAACTGCTTTTGTTAAATTATTAATTGCTACAACCAGCAGGCAGGCCTGATTCGGACTTCTTTTCCGAGTTATATAATGAATCTGGTTCTGACTTAAACACCCTGCTTAGGACTTTAAATTCAGACCTTAACTGTGTATAAGTCATGCTATCTACGTGCATTCTTTGTGGAGGTATAACTGAGCCTTCTACTTGCTTATATGTTTCCCCCTCCTAATTGCAGTCTTATATGTTTTTGTATGTCGCCTTAGTATTTTGTCTTTAAACCTGAGGGTCTTCCTAGAACCCCTCTCCTTATAGGAATAGTAGTCCTAAATTCCTCCGGGACTGATAGGAAGGAACGGGTAACACCATACAATAAGAGTCGAGACCAACCCTCGCTTTATCTTAACGGGGCGGGAAAGGGTATATATGGATATGATAACAGGTGCGTTAATACCACGTGTATCCCCTATTTTGAGGAATGTCATACCGGGTATTGCATTGATGTGATCTATATTACATACAAACCTAGGACACCCCCTTTATATTCATAAGCAAGCCTTAGATTATAACACTTTTCAAAATTCCACCTTTCAATAATTATTTTCAAACTCTTGTGTGTTTAACTTAAATCCCCTATTACTTAAGCCTTACTTGTTTATTCGCTAATTGCACAAATTCACAAAATTATTTAGCGGGGAACCATACTAGTGGATCCTGAGGGGTGCCTAACACCTTCCCCTTAGTATAATTTCAAGCCCTTACGCTATCTCTGGTTATCAAACATAGTTGTAGTTGAACCTTATAGGTGTCCTAACGCACCTTAAAATCGTTAGGTGGCGACTCTTCAAATACCCAATTCCAAAAAGGAAATGGGTCATCACACCCCATAAATGTCATAACCCGGACTCCTCTCAGCTGGAAGGGGAAAAAAAGAGGCGCGACAAATATCGATACAACTCTTTTTATTCAGCACTCCAGTTCAGGTAATATTATTACTCAAGTTTATGTAGATGACATTATTTTTGGTATCCCTAACTTTGTTCTGTTACATCCCGTAAATGTAACAACCTTGATACCGTTAGATATTATGTTAGAGAGGTATTTTCTTTTAAGTGGAATATTTTTGTAAAAGTTTATAAGTATAATTTTAGATAGTTGTCATTATTATAATTTTCGGATATGGTAAATTATACTCATGAGAAAGTTTATGAGATTTACTTTATTGTAAAGATAGAAATTATTTTTTTTCACATGAAAATAAGGTTATCTTTTTACCATTTTAAGAATTAAGCGTACAAAAATCTGTACTCTTTATATGAGATTAGAAATAATAGAAGTTGGAAAATATATTTTTTTACATCGATGTTTTAATGAAATAATAGTGTATGTATTTATTTATATGGTACCACATGACCATGATAGTAGGGTATATAAAGTGTGTTAAAAGTGAATAGTATTTTAAGTAATTTGAGATAATTCTTAATTTTGTGGGTAATTGGTTAATTACCGTGTAACGAGATATTACCTAATTAACTAATAAGTATGGGATAAGATTAAAACCCCCACCCCGACATAGCAACAAGCCACTACACAATTCATGACTCTTAGTCATTAGGGGGAGGTGGCAACCAATTCACGACTCTTAGTCAGTAAGGGATTTGATGGAAAAAAATCATTCCTAAAGTGGAGCAGAATGCACATTAGGCCTTTAGCCATGGAGTGAAATTAATAATTTACGCAACATGTTAGCAGTAATGTCCACCATAAGATAAAATTATGTAAATACTATTTTTCCAAATGGTTGAAGCAGCGTCGCTGGATAGAGGTAAAGGTTATGCTTGATTTTAAGAAGTTGATTCATGTATTGCAAAATTGTCTTGATTGGTTGTAGAAACCTTCTTGATCAATCTCTTTGTCGAACTTTATCCATCAATATTACATTTTAAGTTGTAGAGAAAATCTTGGAGTAATTGTTTTTTATTTTTTTAATCAGAAAGTATGGTAATGTTTATAGCTTAGCCTAGTCAATACAGAGGATTGAGGTAAAATTAGTCGAACAATAATCGCTCTAAATCCCATCTAATCTGTTCAAGCATTCATGGCATGCAGAAAAATTAAAACGTGTCCAAGATATTAAAATCTTGAACCTTCTCAAGATGGTTCGTGCGGCTCGGGTCTCAATTGCTTAAGGGGTCCAGATATGTTAAGGCTAGTCCTTTTTTCTTTTGGCATGATTCACAGAAAGATACGTAAACGAAATGTTATTCCATAAGTGGTTCTACTCTTAGCAGTTAAGGATGCCTATGTTATTCATTCCTATAAAATGATATTCAAGCATGTCTAAATATATTCCTACGTTTATATTGAAGTATTTAATAAAGATATTAATGTTTATAATATAGCAATATATGCATCTTCATGCACATGCATTTACCACCGAGCTACGGCCGGTTGGGCAGTTACATATTTACCACCGTGCTACGGCCGGTTGGGAAGTCATGCATATTCATTTACCACCGTGCTACGGCCTATCGGCAGTCATGCATTTACCAGCGGGCTATAGCCGGTTGGGCAGTTACCATCATTGGGCAGTTATGTATCATTATTTACCACCGGTCGACAGTCATACATTTACCAGCGTGCGACGACCGATCAGGTAGTTACCACTGATCAGTTTGGCAATCATGCATCATACGATATGTAAAATAGAGATAGTCTCAAGGACAAGAGGTATTTATATATGTAAGTATAATAAGTATGCATATACGGTAGCACTTCAGAGATTTAGGTTGATGCTTATATGTCTTTAAGTAATATCGACATATTGTTATGTTTCAGTTCTGCCTTACATACTCAATATATTATTCGTACTAACATCCTTTTATTAGGAATGCTGCATTCATGTCTGCAGGTATAGACAATCAGTTTGATGAGCCCTCATAGTATACGAGGTCAGTCATCAGCGAAGGATCGGTAAGACTCCACCTCATTAGGAGCGCAGTCGAGTTTATGAGTCATCATGTCAGAGTTTCGCTATAGACTTATGGGTAGGTCGGTACCCTGTCCCATTTGATGTCATATAATCTTAGAGGCTTTGTAGACAGGGGTTCATTTTATATAGTATGTCAGAGGCCTTGATGGCCCATATGTATTCATGTTTTAAGAAAAATGGTTTAATGATACAGTGTTGCCTACTTATAGTTATACATTATGAGTTGTGGCCATGTGGGCCCATGATAATTACAAAAGGAATGTGTTAAGCTAACTCGACCTATGTATGTTCTAGTTGCGGCTGAATGGTCATGAATTACAGAGTGGTTCCCTCGGGCCAGTGTGGCACCGAGTGCCAGCCACGCCTCCCCAGGTTTGGGGCATGACAAAGTGGTATCATAGCAGGTCGTGTCCTAGGGAGTTCACAGAGTCGTGCCTAGTTGAGTCTAACTTATAGGTGTGTTGTGCGCCACACTTATAATTGAGAGGTTACGGAGAATTTAGGAAAGATTACCCTTCTTTTGTTTCCAGACCATGCCGTAGAGCTGAGTCGTAAGAAGTCAGTATGAAGCTTTCGCCAGATTTAGTATGCACCAAAGGTGCAGGTATCACAATAGAGCTTTAAGGCGTAGATGTAATTTCTACTTACATGGAAGGGAGGTTATAAAAGCGATAGAAGATACGATGCGATATTGAAAGGTAAGTCAGGTAAAGGTGAAGAAGATACGAGATACTCAAGTACAAATGGTTGTGAATAGTCGAGACTTCAGATACAGTTTGGGTTTTAGTTTAAGTTACAGAGGATACCCTAATGAAAATTTTGTAAATCTCTAGGAGTTAACATTCGAGGACGAATGTTCTATAGGGGGGGGGAGAATGTTACATCCCGTAAGTTTAACAACCTTGATATCGTTAGATATTATGTTAGTGTGGTATTTTCTTTTAAATGGAGTATTTTAGTAAAAAATTTATAAGTATAATTTTGGATAGTTGTCATTATTACTATTTTCGGATATGGTAAATTATACTCATGAGAAATTTTATGAGATTTACTTTATTATAAATATAGAAATTATTTTTTTCACAAGAAAAGAAGGTTATCTTTTTACCATTTTAAGAATTAAGCGTACGAAAATTTGTACTCTCTCTATGAGATTAGAAAAATTAGAAGTTGAGAAAATATATGTATTTTTTACATAGATGTTTTAATGAAATAACAGTGTATATATTTATTTTATATTGTACCACATGACCATGATGGTAAGGTATATAAAGTGTGCTAAAAGTGAGTAGTATTTTAAGTAATTTGAGATAATTCTAAATTATGTGGGTAATTAGTTAATTACCGGATAACGAGACATTACCTAATTAACTAATAAGTATGAGATAAGATTAAAACTCCCACCCCCATGTGGCAACAAGCCACTACAGAATTCATGACTCTTAGTCATTAGGGGGAGGTGGCAACCAATTCATGACTCTTAGTCCTTAAGGGATTTGGTGGCAAAAAAATCATTCCTAAAGTGGAGCAGAATGCACTTTAGGCCTTTAGCCATGGGGCGAAATTAATAATTTACGCAGCATGTAAGCAGTAATGTCCACCATAAGATAAAATTATGTAAATACTATTTTTCCAAATGGTTGAAGCAGCGTGGCTGGGATAGAGGTAAAGGTTATGCTTTTTTTAAGAAGTTGATTCATGTATTGCAAAATTGTCTTTGATTGGTTGCAGCAACCTTCTTGATTAATCTCTGTGCCAAACTTTATCCATCAATATTACATTTTGGGTTGTAGAGAAAATCTTGGAGTAATTATTTTTAGTCTTTTAATCAGAAAGTATGGTAATGTTTATAGCTTAGCCTAGTCAACACAGAGGATCGAGGTCAATTCAGTCGAACGATAATCAATCTGAATCCCATCTAATTTGTTCAAGAATTCATGGCATGCAGAAAAATTAAAACATGTCCAAGATATTAAAATCTTGAACCTTCTCAAGATGGTTCATGCAGCTCAGGTCTCAATTGCTTAAGGGATCCAGGTATGTTAAGGCTAGTCCTTCTTTCTTCTGGCATGATCCACGCAACGATACGTAAACGAAATGTTATTTCATAAGTGGTTCTACTCTTAGCAGTTAAGGATGACTATGTTATTTATTCTTGTAAAATGACATTCAAGTATGTCTAAGTATGTTCCTAAGTTTATATTAGGGTATTTGATAAAGATGTTAATGTTTATAATATAGTAATACATGCATCTTCATGCACATGCATTTACCTTCGAGCTACAGTCGGTTGGGCAGTTACATATTTACCACCATGCTACGACCGGGTGGACAGTCATGCATATTCATTTACCACCGTGCTACGGCCGATCGGGCAGTCATGCATTTACCACCAGGCTACGGCCGGTTGGGTAGCTATGCATCATTATTTACCACCGGTTGGGCAGTCATACATTTACCACCGTACGACGACCGGTCGGGCAGTTACCACTGATCAATTGGTAGTCATGCATCATACGGTATGGATAATAGAGATAGTCTCAATGAGAAGCAGTATTTATATATGTAAGTATAATAAGTATGTATATACGGAGGCACTTTAGAGATTCAGGTTGATTCTAATATGTCTTTAATTAATGTTGACATATTGTTATGTTTTAGTTCTGCCTTACATACTCAGTACATTATCCGTACTGACGTCCTTTTGTTAGGGACGCTATATTCATGTCTGCAAGTATAGACAATCAGTTTGACGAGCCCCTATAGTAGACAAGGTCAGCCGTCAGCGAAGGATCGGTAAAACTCCACCTCATTCGGAGCGCAGTGGAGTCTTTGAGTCATCATGTCAGAATTTTGCTACAGACTTATGGGTAGGCCTGTATCCTGTCCCATTTGACGTCAAATAGTCTTAAAGGCTTTGTAGATAGGGGTTCATTTTGTACAGTATGTCAGAGGCCTTGACGGCCCATATGTTAATGTTTTAAGAAAAATGGTTCAGTGATACAGTGTTGCCTACTTATAGTTATACATTATGAGTTGTGGCCATGTGGGCCCATGATAATTACAAAAGGAATGTGTTCAGCTAACTCGACCTATGTATGTTCTAGTTTTGGTCGAATGATCAAGAGTTACATAGTGGTTCGCTCGGGCCAGTGCGGCACAGAATGTCAGCCATGCCTCCCCAGGTTTGGGGTGTGACATGTTCTTTGTGGAGAATTTGCTCTTTCCATGAAAGAAGAATTTGAGATAAGCATGATGGGAGAACTGACTTTCTTTCTTGGACTTCAAGTCAAGCAGTATCCTAAAGGAATTTTCATTAGCCAAACCAAGTACGCTAAGGAGCTTATCAAAAAGTTTGGCATGGAAAATGTTAAGGCAATTGGCACTCCAATGAGTCCAACTACAACGCTAGATGAAGACAACAATGGAAAAAAAGGTTGATGAAACCATGTATAGAGGAATGATTGGATCTCTATTATATCTAACTGCTAGCCGATAAGATATTATGTTTAGTGTATGAAAATATGCTATATTTCAATCGGCTCCCAAGGAATCCCATCTTTCTTTTATTAAACGAATTATTAGATATTTATTTGGTACCTCTGAGCTAGGACTATAATATGATCGTTCTAACAATTTTACTCTAAGAGGTTTTTCAGATGCAGACTTTGCAGGTGACAAGATTGACAAAAAGAGTACAAGTTGGACAAGTTAATTGTTAGGAAATGCCTTGGCACAACAAAAAATAAAATTGTGTTGCACTATCAACAACAGAGGAAGAATACCTAGCCATTGGAAGCTGTTTCACACAAGTTCTATGGATTATGCATCAACTTCTCGACTATGATTTATCTCTTACATCTACTTCTATATTCTGTAACAATACCAGTGCTATCTGTTTATCAAAATATTATGTGCATCAATCTAGAGCAAAGCCTATAGAATTTAAACACCATTTTATCCGTGATCATGTAGCAAAAGGTGATATTGTTTTAAAATTTATTAGTACGGATTCTCAACTTGCTGATATTTTTACAAAACTACTTTTGGAAGAAAGATTTTGTCTACTCCGTAAAAAGATTGGCATTATGCCAAATTTGTAAATCACATATTTCACCATGTTTTAAAAATATTTTACCATATTCTAGAATATTTTATTTCCTTACTTATGTGTGGCCTAATTAATATTCTGTGTAAGTATAAATATTGCATCTTCTCAGTACTGCCAATCAGTCACTTCAGAAGCATCACTTCCGTCTGAACTTGCCATTTCCCTTAACCAAGGTGTCTCTTCGCTTTACTCAAAATCTCCAATAAAACCCTTCCTTCTCCAACACTCTACTCATTAACTTCAAAGCAATCCTTCACACCATGGCCAAAAGAAATCCCTCTTCTTCCGCGACAACCAGACGCAGTCGAAGGTTTTAAAAACCCCTTAACACTGAAGAACCTGTATATGTGGAGTCATCCATTGACTCCGATTTTCTCAGAATGGACAATGAAAGCAGTGAATTATCTGAAAATCCTCCCATTAGCCAGAAAAAGGGCAGCAAAAGACCGATGGAGCAAACCCCCAAAACGGCTACATGCAAGAAAGTTAAAGTGGAACACATGGAATTTGGTCCTGAGGACAAGTTAATCTTCAATAGTCCCAGTGAAAAATCAAGGTTTGAGTCCTACAAGTCAAAATTCATGGCTTATTGTCGCTCTGTAAGTCTCTCTCTTATGAAAAGTCTTCATTGTGATGTGGCTGCTATTTTTGATTTCCAACACCTTTCTTCTCTGTTTGATGCCATTGGAAACTCTGTTTATGAAGAACCAGTAAGGATGTTTTATGCAAATCTTTTTGTGAATGATAAAGATGATTTGGAATCCATGATTTTAGGCACTAGAATTATTTTGGACTCTTATCAATTTGAAAAGATTTTCTCAGCTAAGTTTAGTGGGCTTAATGTATTTTTACAAAATTTGTGGCCCAAAGACTTTGAAGTTTCTTTTGATGAAGCAAAAACCTTTCTGTCTAATAATCCTCCTGACATTGATCCCAAGAATATTAAGTTTGAACATCGCATCTTGGCCCACATGATTGCTACCACTCTCCTTCCTAGAATTGGGTCCCTTAGCTCTCTATCCACTAGAGATGTTTTTGTTCTTTACTGCCTGGTTAACAATAAAAGACTTGATTGGTTTGTATAGATTCGTCAATATATGTTTGAAAGTATCAGGGATATATCTTCTTCTGTTGCATGTTTGCCCTATCGTCTTCTCTTCTCACATGTTCTTAAAGTCATGAAGGTAGATTTGGCACCCTTTACACCTAAGTACATTACTAGTACTTATGATAAGACAACCTTCTCGATGATGGGGGTATAATTTTGGTGATGATGAATGGGTTAAGCGCGCCAAAGTTGAAAGTATTCCAGTGCCAACTGGAGTTCAAACTGAACAACCAGCATCTCAGTCGACTGCCTCTCAGAATCTTCAGCAAATTCAGCATTACCTTGATGGGGTAAAGCTGCTACTGGTTGAGATGGAGGAACAGGTAGACAAATTAGGGAAGTTACCAAGGAGACAGGTACAGATGTGGCTAAGCTCAGGATGGATATGGGAGCCACACGGAGGGAAGGAACCGGGGCTTTCAACTCTATGAGTGAAAAGATGGACAAACTTGTCAAAGATGTTAAAAATTCCTATGACTCCTTCTGCACCAAAGTGATCAACACTCTCAAGTACTTCCTGGGAAGAAGTTAATGAGACTCTATGTGATGATGTTTCAAACAATTTTTTTTTTGGTTATGCTTGTTTGTTGGTGGTTCTTTTTAAAATAATATTTTGCTTGGATCTGTACTAGCTAAGCCTCTGCTGAAGGCACTACTTTTGCTGATCTAACCTCATAATTAGTATGCATATTATTTGCTATTTATGAGTTATGTATGCTTTTATTTCCTTTTTGATTAATTTCAAAGGGGAGAAATGTAGAGAAGTAAACAACCTCAATAGGAGACAACAATTGTTCAGGGGGAGATGGAACAACATGAACTCAGGGGGAGCAACATACAAAGAGGGAAGTATCATAATTTATGGTTCTCTTATATTTACTCTCTCTTGATTGTCATCATCAAAAATGGGGAGATTTTTAATTTTTAAAGTTTCAATGATGACAATATCATCTTATTATTTTGCAAGATTGCGGGATTTGAAATCATCAAAAAGGAAAGAATGAGATGATGTCCAAAGATAAGATTAATGGACAATGAAGAAGTCCATTTATTCGACCTCAATCAAAAGAATTAAGATTGCATATCAAGGAAGTCTTCGTCAGAAAATATTATGTATCCATATATATAAGATCAATCTAGGCTTGAATGACTCCTCAATACAAGCGTGTGACAAGGAAAGTCATGATCAAATCTGGGTTCTTCCAAGAGTGGCATTCGAAGAGGCACCCCTTGGGTCAAATCCTTTTTAATAATCTCGTGCCTCTAATTCTGGTCAAAACTCAACGACTCTTTTTCTCTCCTATAAGAAGGCTGCCAAGTTCAATTGGAAGGCTTGTGCAACTACACACATTGTATTCTAAGCCTCTCTACTTTTTATTCTAAACACTTTAATTCTTAGTTATCAGTGTCTCAAAAGATAGGAAGAATAAACACAAAAGAGAGTTGTGTCAAATATTAAGAAGTCATTATTGCTATTTCTCATTGGTTGTGAATGAGTTAAAACTATCTGTATTGTAATACTTTCATAATCTTAAAGGAATCCTTGTGACCAAGGGAAACTGGATGTAAGTACCACAATAGTACCGAACCAGTGTAAAATTATTGTGTGTTGTTTACTTTTCAATTACTTCTATCTTTCATTCTCCACTATGTTTAGTCAACTAAAATCATTATTAGTCGACTAATTTTTAATAGACCACAATTCACCCCTCCCTCCCCCCCCCCCCGTACTTTCATAAACATATGTATATCATTGTCATATGCACACTCATGCATTTTACATAAGCGTGGGACTTGTTAGTGCATTGATTGACACGTGGGGAGCATCGGATTTACGTATATGCTAGGTCTTCATCATGCATAGTTATTTTAGACTCATTTAAGATCATTCATATAAAATGCTATTTAAGAATAGATGTTATGTTGGGACATTATCATGCATAGACACTCTACATTCATGAAAAAGTATTCGAGTAAATGCTACCTGATGCATATCCCTATTGCATGCGGATTTGGTGTAATTTTATGTGTGTTTAACCTGGTTATTCGGAAAAGCATGCTTATTACCTTCTTCTTTGATTGAACATCTTACTATTGATATTCGATGTTCCTTGGCTATTTCCTTATTATTGTATATGCTTATGAGCTGCACAGGTTATATAAAAAGAGTATCTTTTTGACTAAACCTCGCCACTACTTCATTGAGGTTAATATTGATACTTATTGAGTGTATGGGGCCAGTTGTACTCATACTATACTTCTGCACCTTGCGTGTAGATTTTGGAGTTGAGTTATTGTGGAAGCCAAAGGCTAACATGGAATATGTACCAACGTCCCAAATACAAGCTACCATTTGTTCATGGTAGTATAGGACTTATATTTCTATTTATGTAAATTCGAAATAGAAGATGTATTTTCTTCACGCCAATATAGTACTTCTTAATCTTAGTGTCTTAAAACTTGTATTAGTAGTTCTTGGGGATATTTGTATTAATTTCTGCATTTTTATTTTATTATTCATCTAATGGTCTTCAGTTCGAGCTATGTTATACGTTGGTTGGCTTACCTAGCGGGTTGGGTTATATGCCATCATTACTTGGTAGGATTTGGGCCGTGACAAGTTGGTATCAGAGCTTTAGGTACATAGGTTCTACGAGTTGCAAGCTAATATCTAGTAGAGTCTAGAGGATCGATATTATGATACCCATACTTATCTTCGAGAGGCTACAGGGCATCCAGGAAAATTCTCTTTCTTTCTTTCCATATCGTGTGACTTTATTTCTGTTTACCTTGAAAATGGTATTAATAATTATATTTGATTTGTGGTTCTAAAAATACGTGATTTATCTTAATGTCAGTTGTTATGTGAATAATGCTAAGTCTAAGTAAAGAGAATAAGATATGCAAACCACTGCTACCTCAAGGTTGGGCCTCGAGCTGGCTGGAATCGGGGGGCCTCGTGGTCTAGCTAGGGCAGTTAGCAATGAATAATTGATGAAGAACAATGATATTGAAGGCCTTGAAGATATCCTTTAGCGGTTAATAATGGGAAATAAATGTACAAGTGATAAATCTGTATAGTAATTGTTGAGCACGTTTAGGCAAGAAAAGCAGAGAATGTTCTATGGTATTCAATATTCACATGTGTTACAAAATGACAAGGGTCCCCTTTATATAGGAGGGGGAATCTCAACATAATACATGTCTAATGATAATGAGGAAATTCTATTGGTACAGCTGTATAATGGCTCAGTACGGATTTGTACTATTCTTGTAGACTTGCTCAGCTCTAACCACGTGTACTTGGGAGCTTTCTCACCTTTCCATGACGATCATCGATTTGTACTTTTACGAGAGTGACTAGAGTGAGCCTTCGATGTGCTCCCTCGAGGGACGCACCTCGAGGTCACACTTCACATTCTGCCTCAAGCTTCTCGAGGTTGGGTGTAGAGTGCCACAGTATCCCCAAAGTCGAACTCCCCAATTTTGGACGTATACATATAGTCCCCGCATTTCGTAGGATGAAATGATAAGAAACGATCTTGAGCTCTTGCCTCTTCGATACCCCCATTGTGATGTCAGCCACGTGAGATCACTAAATGGTGCAACAGAAAAATTGCACAGAGGTCTTGTCAAACACGATTCTCGAAAAGCCCACGAACCGCTATTGGTTGTCCTTTCAGTTCCTCCAATGCACTTAGATGACTCTCATAAATATTCCAATTCCCTATCTTTTAAACCTTTACATCATCTTCAAATCTTCAAATCTTTGTTAACATTTTCTTGTCTTCACCCTTCTTTTGTGTTCACTTCTTCCTCAGCTTACTTTGAAACTTTGTCATAACCATGGCCAAAACTTCTAAGAAAGTACCTCAAAAAGAGGAAGCCCCTTCTTCATCACGCTCGACTAAGAAAAATAATAGTGTCTCCTCGTATTGAGGAGGGTATTCCTGGGACCTTCGATACATCCTCCGATTTCAAAATTGAAAAACCTTCTTCGGTACCGGGCCGATGCGAGCCCATGTCTCGGTACATTAGTCTAATAAGCGACATAAAGAAAGTGAAAATAGATTGTCGCTGGGGAGAGGCGGTACAAGTGGAGATCCCTTTATCGGAAGAGGATATAACCACATACAGAGCTGGTTTCCTCAGCGTATATATGTACCCCTTTACCTTAGATCATGTAGATTCTTCTTCTCCACCAATAGACCCGGTGATCCTCGATTTTTGTCAACAATATCGAGTGACACTTGGTCATTGGAGAATCATCTATTTGATTAGATATTTTTCGAACATGGTCAAGGGGATGAATTTCACCCTCGATCATCTGATTAGATTGTAAAGCCCTCGTCTCAATCGAGGAGGCCTAGTCAAACTGCATCCTCGATCTACCAAAGCATTTTTTGCTAGCATCGACGAAGATAAGGACTGGGGGTGGATGAGCCACTTCGTTCGAGTGAGGACTTCAAACCTCATCCCTGCCGAGAAGATGCCATTCCTTAAGGAATGGAATATGAGACGCAAGTGTCGTTACACCGAGCATGTTTTATCACCTGGATGTCCTTTTTTCCTCTTTTGAACTAATTCCTTTATTTTTTGAATTGATTCTCCTCTGGTTGCTTATCCACCGTGTGGTTCCCCGATGCAGTCAAGGATCTCCTGGGCTGGGTTAAACTCTTATACTCTACCTCCTCATACGACAAGCGTATTTGGCGTGATTTGGCCAAAACTCGATGGGAGGCCAAAAAGCATGGTACGCCCTCACCATTGTCACTTCTAAATCCCCTATGAATAGATTTCTCGGTGGTATGCTTGACATTTTATGCCTGTGCAGGCCTCGATGGAGTCGTTTCAATGAGATCGCTTCCTTCTAGTGAAGAGGAGACCCAAATATCCACCAAAGATAGAAAGAGAAAGAAGGAGACGCTTGCGGAGTCCTCGAAACCAAAGAAAGCTAAGGCTCGAAAGCCTAGGGCCGATGCAACGGTCCTAACTCTGGAAGCTGCTGAGAGTCTTTATATTGAAGACGAGGATGATGACGGTTGCCCATTGGTACATAGGGCAAGACGAAACATTGATGCTTAGAAGGTTGTCGGGCAGAAGATTGTCAAGTCAGAGGTGGTCGATGTGGTCCCACCTCATATTGAGGAGACCTTGGAGGAGGGTTTGGATGTAGTTCCCGACCGGCAATTGAATTGGATGCAACTTGTGTCATTGATCACTTGGTTTGCGTATTCGGAGGATCCAGCTCTGAGGCCCCTTGAGGGAGAGAGGAAGCCCCGATGGAGGTTGATGCCTTAGGCGATCTTCAACCAGGCCTGTCGTTTTCCCTAGGGAAATACGGGATGCCTAGAACAGGGAGACTCCTGATGTGGGGGCATCCCAAGGAGAGGATTACACATTTGGAGATTTCTTTGCTGGTGTTGAATAGGATGATGATCTCGATGCCCCAGTCATTCTTGAGGAGGCTGCGAAACTCCAAAAATAGGTGATTTTTTACATAACCTTTGTGCCTTGAGTTTTGATCTTTATTTTTCTAACTTCTTTCCTTCATGATATAGGTCACGATGCTATACAACTAGGCCTTCTCCTAGTTAAGAGCTGAACTGACTCATTATGAGGGGGAGTTTGAGAAGCTTGCTACGGAGTCAAAAGAGCTAAAAACTCTATATACATGAACGGAGGAGGAACTGATCAGCCTTCGAGCAAGCTCAGATAAAGTGCTCCAAGAGCGGGCCAACCTCATCAAACAGGTAGTTCGATATTCGTGAACTTGCTTTTTGTTTTCATAACTTTGTGTCTATTACCTTGACTCAACATTTGCAGTTTGAGCGAAAGGGTGCCCTAGCGGAGCAGCTTTGGGAAGAGATTGCGGCCAAAGATGTCGAGATCCTTGAGCTGAAGCGGTGCAAGGATAGCATGGTCTTGGAAAGGGATACTCTCCGAGGCTACTGGCCTCGACCCAGAGTCTTCTTCAAGGTGCTAAAGAGGAAGGTCACAAATTCGAGGTGCTTAATGTGAGTAGGTTGTCGTGTTATCCATGGCCAAGTACAAAGCCGATGCACGCATATCCTCATATTAGGATGATGTTGCTATAGTGAATAATCGAGCCAGGGAGATATCTGAAGAGGCCGAGCTCAAGCTGGATTGCACCCTTGCACATTCTCGATTAGAAGCTCGGAGACAGGCCTTTGAGGAAGTGCATGCCAAGGGTGTCAATCCATTTGCCGAAATCGAAGAAGCGAAGGCCTTGGAAGAGGAGTCAGCAGCTCTGACTACTTCGGACGAGGGCTCTGCGAGTAGCTCGGGGAGTAGCAAAGATGAAGACTAGGCCACCTTTGCTCTTTTTACTTCTTCTTCTTTTGTATGTGGACTCCGCGTGGGAGTTTTATAAATTCACCTTTGTAAATATATTTTTGGAATGCAAACAATTTTCTTGTTTAATGTCTTCAAAGTTTTGCCTCTAGTGTTCATGCTAAAGTCAAGCTTCGAACTTGAATTTAACTTCTTCGAGCTCGGTCTTGGAGTAACAGAGACCCTTGAGATCGGGTTGTTCTGGTTTCAATCGCATATATTCCTTAGGTTGGGTTAGTAAGGAATCGATTTGACTCCTCAATGACTTGAGCACGTGTGGTGACATCATTCCTGTGCCATGACCGTGAAGTGACCAAAATGGCCCCGTCGGTACATTTCCCAAAAAGTCATAATTGCATTGTGAGAGCTGATTGGCTATCAAAGTTAATGAATAGTCGCTGCTCTTCGTATATATACTTGTTTTCCTTTCATTGAGGGCTTTGCCGCTTTGTGCAACTACCTTTCTCTATAGAGTTCCTTTTTTGCGTTAGTTCTAGTACCGCATTAGATCAAAGTTCTCACCTGAGTTTTCATCTTCCCTTTCTTGTTTTGAAGGAGCTATGGCTACCATGCCCAAATCTGCTCACCAGGAAGAGGGATGTCCCACATTTGCTTCCCGCCCGTCCGGTGGTACACTGTCGGCGTTTGGTGAGCTAACTTCAAACTGTTTCATCTCGATGAAAAATTTTATGATAGAGAAACCTCTCGACATTCCGGGCCATCGAGAACATGCATCGAGGTTCATTCATTCAATAGAATAGAGACACTTCAAGGCTATAAGGAGAGACTGCGGATGTGGAGAAAAGGTGAGGCTGCAGTACCCTCCCGGGAAGAGGATATAATGGCCCACATAGAGGGGTTTCTGAATGTGTACACGTACCATTTTACATTGTGTCCTCTCGACTGACTTGTGTTTGAATTCTATCAAAGATATCAAGTTACTTTGCCTCAGATCCATCCATCTTTCTGGCAGATCGTGTTGATGATGAGATTTTTTGCTGAAAGGGTCGAGCTCGAGTTCACCCTTAGCCACCTCATTAGATTGTACTGGCCTTTGAATTATCGAGGTATAATTACACTAAGAAGCCAATCCACCAAGCCCTTTATTGCCAGTGATGATGATGAGAGGGATCGAGGGTGGATGAGTCGGTTTGTCCGAGTGAGGACGGTTGATATTATTCCTGCAGAGTTACTGTCATTCCCCGAGAAATGGAATTTCAAGCATAAGTGATATATTGTACTCTATTATTTTTGTTCTCGGTGGAGCCAGACTCCGTTAGAACATTTTGTCTCCTTTTTCGCAGCAATTCTGTGGATGCCCAATGAGGTCCCTAATCTTGCGGACTGGGCACGCAAACTGGTGGCCTCTTCGACTTAAGATGAGCGCAAGTGGCAAGATTTTTCTAAGGGAAAATAGGAGGGTAAGGACCAAGGTATGTGCTATGTAGTCCTTCTCTCGAGGAGTACTTTTCTTTATGTCCACTAATTTTTTTGTTGTAGGCATCGATGAGTTTTCTAAGGTAAGACCGTCCCCTTTCCAGGAGGAGGAAGGACCTTCGATTTCGGAGACAAGGAAGGATAATAAAAGAAATAGATCCTTGAGGAAAGAGGATTCCCAAAGCAAAGCAGGACCCACCGGGGGGCGCGAGGAGGATGTTGCTACTGACGAAGATCTCATATTTATCGGTCGTTCTGTGGACATCAATTCACATGGAGAGGATGATTCCATATTGATGGCTCGAACCAGGAGGCCTCCCGAGACTATTGAGCCTGTTGGGATGGAGACCCCTAGTTTCGAGGGAGAGATTCAACAAGAGAGGAGGGGCGAAGGTCCTTTATTACCTGATTTGGCAACTGGTTCTCAGACGTCGGTAAGTACTCTGAGGGAAATGGGCTTCGACACATCTCTGCCCAATCAAAGAACCTCGGGTTTCTCTACCAGGGCCGATGATACCGGGCAGGTAGATGCAAAATCGACCTTCAAGGAAGCTCAGCGACTCTGCTCTATGGTGAGTTTTGAAGTCGTTATAACTTTTCCAACTTCATATTTTCTTCTTTTTAACTGAACTTTTCTTTCTCATAGGCCTTAGATAAGCTCAAGTCTAAGTTGCTTCGTTGTGAAGCTAAGTTGCGTAAATCCTTGAATGAGGAGAAATCTCTCAGACTTCTTTGTTAAAAGAAGACACGAGAGCTGATACATCTTTGATTGGAGTTGGACCAAAGTCATGACTACGAAGGAAACCTTGAGAAACAGGTAACCTCTATTTGAGGTAATATAGGCTTCTTATCCCATCTTCGGAAACTAACGATTCTGTATCTCAGTTACAGATAAAGACAGAGATGCTGGAGCTCCTTCGAGGTGAAGCCAACCAGGTTAGTTCTGAATGTAACGACTTGAAGGCACAGATAGATGCTCATGTTGCGGCCAGAAGGAATGCTTTGGATAAGGCCTCCGCCCTCAAAATACAATTTCGTAATGCATGAGAAAGCAACTTGGTCCAGGCGAGTAGGGTTGCTAAGCTTGAAACAGATCTTTTGAAGATGAAGGTCGAAGTCGTGGATGCTCGAGCCGAAGCCGAAGATGTCCGAGCAAAGGCCAATAAGAAGGTAGTCATCTATCTGAAAGATGCTGCTGAAGCTCGTACGAAGTTGAGGGGGGCTTCTGATAGAGAGAGGAGAAGCAATGAATATGCCCGATGCAAATCCCGGAGGGAAACTCTCGAGGAGATCTATGGTAAGGGCTTTGATCTCTCGGAGGAGATAGAGTAGGCCAAGGTGGATGAGTTCGATGCCAAGTTCCTCGTTTCTGATACTGAAGAGAATGAGAAGGAGGCTGGTGAGGGAGCTGGTCCCGAGGGAGCCGATGGAGACATAGTCCTCAAGGGGGGGGAAAGGCTAAGTTCCCAAAGGTAGACTAGGTTTTTCTTTCTTGTTCTTCGTATAGGGCTCCTTGTGGGAGTGTTGTAAATGTAACTTTGTACCATTATTTATAATTAAAAAAGGAAGCCTTTGGTTTTCCCTTTATATAAATTTCCACTTGCTTGTGTCTTTGTTCACGTTTTGAGTGTTGATGTTTGTCGATAATTAGTCCGATATATTGGACTTTAAGGTAGGAACCCTTAGGTTGTGCTTGATGAGTAATTAATAATAGTTGACCGTTCAGGGCTCAGTCCTCAAATCAAGTTTTGACTCGGGCTTATTGACCCTTAGGTTTTCAATATATTGGCCCTTAGGCTGTTACGTATTGGCCCTTAGGCTCTTTAGGTTGGCCCTTAGGCTCTGATGCATTGGCCCTTAGGACTTTTAGATTAAGTCAATGCGACCTCTAGTATGGCTATTGTTTTCCCCATTTCGGCTGAAGACTTTGAAGTTTTGATTATGCCTTGGCATGTTTTGTGTTCGTCCGACTCTTTGACGTCTCAAATAAGAACCTCGATTATGAGTCGATATGTGACAATAATTGAGTACCTTGGGAGGTTCTCTTGAAGATTGATTTTTCAAAGCCTTTTTGCTGAAGGCTGATTGTCTCTAAGCCTTTTTGGAGCTGATATGATTGAAGCTCCTTTGCTTATGCCGGGGGTAGCCTGATTAACTAGTTCTTTTCAAAGTATTTGAAGGCCTTTAATTTTATAGCGGTCGTCGGACGTCTTCAAGACACATTAATTTGGCTGGATCCTTTTGATATGACCATAGTCTTTATGTTCGTTCATAGCCTTTAGTCCCCGAGTGAGATAACCTCGATGTCTATATCGAGGGTCTGCCTTTTTAGGGGGTCTTACAAGTTCGAATATATAGCCTTGGCCTTAATATCGGGATTATGCCTTTTTAAGGTCTTATAAGTTTGGGCATGCCTCATTGAGGTCTTACATATTTGACGTTGCCTCACCGAGGGCTTACGAGCTCGAAGTTGCCTGATCGAGGTCTTACAAATTTCGAGTTTTTGATGGCTCAATGAGCTGACTGTTGATGACAGTCCTCGAGTATTCGAGAGTTTTTAGCCCTTGAGTCGTCTTAGGAGAAAGTAGTGAACTTCTTCGAGGCATAAAGTGTTTTGATAAGCAAAGAGGCTTCCTCAATTACTTGATATATGCATACATGTTTTTTTTTGCCTTTGGAGGCTCAATTACTCTACATGGAAATGGTTTATTTGATCGTTTGGACCAATACAACATTCTCCTATCGAGGTCCTCCTAGGAATAGTTTGATTTCTTTGAAGAGGTGACCTCCCTAGGTGATGCCTCCCAGTATTTGAGGTTGATCGAAGAGAAACCTTGAATACTTGATGAGCTCTACTTAGGTAGCATATGGATGTTGCCTCGTTAAAAACCTTGCCGGTAAAACTCGTTTGGGATAAAACCCGATCGAAGGGAAAAAAAGCATAACGCATGCTTTAAAACCCAAAGTCTTCGAGCAGGAGGGTACTTCGATTCCTCCCAATTGAACAACAGCAACAAGTTAGTATAAAACATAATGGAAAAGGAAGAGGGTTGTACCTTAGCAATGACAGCCGAGAAACTGGGTTATGGTTTCTACTTGGATATTTGCTTGTCTTTTGGCTACTTTGATGTATATGATGTCGATGTCGGTGCCATGTCGTGCACCGCAAACATCTATATGCTGCTCCCCATACACTACTTTTACTTCATCCTCGGTTGGAAACTTCATCATTTGATGAAGGGTTGATGGCACTGCCCTTATACTGTGTATCCACGGCCTTCCAAGCAAGGCGTTATATCTAATGTCACCTTCAATAACATGAATCTTGGTATCTTGGATTGTACCAGCCACATTGACCGGGAGGATGATCTCCCCTTTCGTTGTCTCGCTTGCCATGTTAAATCCATTGAGAACTCAAGAAGCGGGTACGATCTAGTCGAGCAGTCTGAGCTGCTCTACCACCCTCGACCTAATTATGTTGGCCGAGCTACCTGGATCCACGAGCACACATTTAATCTGAAATTTATTCAAAAGAAAATAAATTACCAGTGCATCATTATGAGGCTGAGACAAGGTCTCGATGTCCTCTTTGCTGAATGTGAGAGCATCCTATGATATGTAAACCCGAGTTTGCTTTTCCCTGGTGATGGATATTCTCATTTGCTTGACAATGGGTCCCTGTGGAGCATCGACCCCTCCAATGATCATGTGGATGACGTACTGTGGTTATTCTAGTTCGTTCTTCCTATTCGCCTCTCTTTCCCAAAATTGGTTTTTAGCTCGATCTCTGAGGAACTCTTGAAGGTGCCTTCGCTGATCAGTCGAGCTACCTCTTCCTGAAGCTGTCTGCAATCCTCGGTCCTATGACCGTGAGTGACGTGATATTTGCATACCAAGTTAGGGTTCCTCTATGAAGGATCTGACAGTATGGGTTTTCGCCACCTGGTATCTTTGATTTTACCTATGGTCGATACAATGTACGATACAACAACATTGAAGTTATACTCAGATAACCGGGGTGCCTCTAACGGCCCAGCATGCCTATCGAACCCGGCTTTACTCAGGAGTCCCCGGGAACTTTGCCCTCGATCTATCCTCCGATCGTCTTGAGGTATATTATGCCTTGGGGCGTTTCTTTGATCTTCTACATATGGCGGGTATCTTTCCTTATTTGGTCTCTACTCCCTTTCTGTAAATCTTTGTTCCTTTGTTAAGAGCCTTCTAGGATATACTGAGCCCGAAGGGGCTCCTAATTGGTCGTCTCGACCCTGATCTTCGATTGATACCTATTGTGCACATCCGCCCAGGTCACGGCAGGATATTCGATCAAATTTTGCTTTAGCTGCTTCGAAGCTATCGAGCTTCGTTCATTCAAGCCCTGAGTGAAGGCCTGCACTGCCCAGTCATTGGAGACCGGTGGTAATTCCATTCGCTCCATCTGGAAGCGAGATACAAATTCCCTCAACATCCCATTCTCCCTTTGTTTGATCTTGAAGACGTTAGACTTTCTTGTAGCAACCTTGATGGCACCGGCATGTGTTTCACGAAAGAATCTGCCAACATGGCAAATGAATCCATCGACTTTTTGGGTAGGTTGTGATACCACATCATGGGCCCCTTCGATAGTATTTCTCCAAATTTCTTTAGCAAGAAGGATTCAAGCTTGTTATCCTTCAAGTCATTCCCTTTTACAGCACAAGTACAAGCGGTAATGTGCTCATTGGGGTGTAGTCCCATTATACTTATGGACATTGGGCATTCTGGATTTCTTTGGGATGGGCTTCGGAGCCACACTTGATGGTAATGGTTTCTGCACGAACTTCTTTGAGGCTACACTCTTCAGAATCAGGGGTGCGCTCGGGATTTGATCGACCCTCGAGTTATAAGTCTCCACCTTTTTATCGTTAGCTTCTATCTTCTATTCTCCCGACTCGATTCTTTTAGTCAATTCCTCGAGCATTTTCATAAATGTGGGGTCCATCCCCGAGCCACTTTCATTGAGTCTTTCTAGCACTAGTTTGTGCTGCCTGTTTATTGGCTCGGCGGTGTTAGGGGTTCTGTTCTAACTTTGAAGTTGAGCGATGGCGACTTGTTGAGCTTGCAGCATCTCGAATATCACTTGGAGGCTGACTCCTCCTTCTTCCATTCCTCGTGCTTCTTGGCCTCCAGTTTGGGCTTCCCTGCGTCTATTCCTTACGGGGTCTGTGCCTGCTTGCGAGTTTAGAGCGTTGTGGAAGCTGATATCAACTAGCTCCACGTTTGGCACTCCCTTAGGGTTTATTGGTGGTACAATGATCCCTATGCCGTTGTTTTCTCCAAGTCCCTCACTGTCGTGAAGAGGTGCATTTTGTGTGCTAGACATGATTAAGCCTGAAATCAATGAATTTTTGACAAGAAAAGGTGTGAAGAATAATGTGTGTTATCAGAAAACTAGCACCAAAACAATCACTATTATTTTTAGCACTACCGTGGGCGCCAAACTGTTTATCTTGAAAATGGTATTAACAATTATATTTGATTTGTGGTTCTAAAAATACGTGATTTATCTTAATGCCAGTTGTTATATGGATATTGCGAAGTGTATTTAAAGAGAATAAGATATGCAAACCACTACTGCCTCAAGGCTGGGCCTCGAGCTGGCTGGAATCCGAGGGTCTCGAGGTCTAGCTAGGGCAATTAGCGATGAATAATTGATGAATAACAACAATATTGAAGGCCTTGAAGATAACCTTTAGCGGTTAATAATGGTCAATAAATGAAGAACAATGAATGAACACAATAAATGAGCAATAAATGAACAAGTGATAAATCTGTATAGTAATTGTTGAGCACGTTTAGGCAACAAAAGCAGAGACTGTTCTATTTTATTCAATATTCATGTGTGTTACAAAATGATAAGGGTCCCTTTTATATATGAGGAGGTAATCCCAATATAGTATATGTCTAATGATAATGAGGAAATGCTATTGGTACAGCTGTATAATGGCTTAGTACGGATTTGTACTATTCTTGCAAACATGGTTAGTTCTAACCACGTGTACTTGGGAGCTGTCCCGCCTTTCCATGACGATTATCGATTTATACTGTTCCGAGAGTGACCATAGTGAGCCTTCAATGTGCTACCTTGAGGGATGCACCTCGGGGTCACACTTCACATTCTGCTTTGAGATTCTAGAGGTTGGACGTGGAGTGACATAGTAGCCCCAAATACGAACTCCCCGATTTTGGCCGTATACAGTTTCATCTTGAAGTATAAATCTTCAATATCTTGCTATTCGTTCGTATGAGATGTTGTGAACTCGATATAAGTTGGGTATTAGCAGCTTGTGATGATGTCGCACATGCGGTATGAGATGTTTTCTTGTGATTTGAGGGTAGGCCATTCTAAAGGACTTGTGGCCAGGTATGGACTACGGCTTTGGCTCAGGGGACTCAATTAATTGAGCATGTGATTTTGGATTCTTATGTTTGGTTCAATCCCTAGAAATGGGGCGATGGCATAAAGAGAAATAAGATAGCCATATTTTCACAGTTAGTTGCTCTGGAATTTAGTGGGTGCTACTACAGCCTTGAAATAAAATGGAGAAGATTATTCTAAAGTGAAGTGGGAGAGTTAACGAGGTAGATTTTTAATATGTGTTATATGTCTAAGGAATACACTTAGAAGGTTTGGATGTGATGAAAAGGATTTGCTAGAGTTGAAAAGGGGATATGGATGCTTGATTATCAACTCAGTGTGTAGTACAATATTAAGGTATGGATGTATTGATGGACCTTTCAGTTGTTCATTAGTGGAATGAAACAGATTCTTATAGAATATGGACGAGTGTAGACTCTAAAGGATCAATTGATTACATAGAGGTTGTAACCATGGTAAGATCAAATAAAGAGGTTGCATTGGGACTAAACATGTGGGTTATCTCTTGTGAGAAGTTTGAGGTTGTATGACTTCTTATGAGGTTCTTATGAAGAGATTTCTTTTTATCCAGTGGAATGTATGTGTTACGACAAGAGTTTGGATTGCTTGAGGAAGATTACATGTCACAACCCAAAACAACCCATGGGGTCGTGATGGTGCCTTACATCGCTCGCTAGGCAAGCCAACACAAGACAATAAATATGAAAGAAATGAAACTAACGCTCAATAACAAAATGATAACATAAAACAACCATCAGAAGCATACAAAATAAGTCTAAGGATCATCACTAACATTCAACCATCCCAAGACATGGAGTCACGAGTACATGAGTTGCTAGAGTTTACTAAATACATTATCATGAAAAAATACAATATTGTCTGGTAAAAGAAACAGTATAGAGGAAATAGAAAGATGACTCTAACGCATGTGAATGGTGTGTAGCTCTACCTTGAATCACTTATCTGGCATCCGCTAAGAACCTCTCAGGACTCTACTATTACCAATGTTTGAATCTGCACAAGAAGTGCAGAAGTGTAGTATGAGTACAACCGACCCAATGTATGAGCCTAACCCCGATGAGGTAGTGATGAGGCTAAGATAAGACACCTACATATAAGCCTATACAGTTAAGTAACGAGAAATAAAGAGAGGACAAATAAAATATCAACTATAATAATAGAGTAACAACATGTGAGAGAGTTGATAAGTACATGAGTAAAGAGATGTAAAATGAGAAAGTTAATGTAACGACCCGGTCGGTCCTTTTATGAATTTTAGCCTCGTTCCCCTATTTGATGCTACCTATATGTGTAATTATTATTATTGACTTACGGGTATGGTTCATTTGATTCCGAAAGGTTTTGGATTGAATTGGAACACTTAGTTCTTAGTTTTTGAAACATAAGTTGGAAGTGTTGACCAAGTTTGATTTTTTTTTATTTGACCACGGATAAGAGTTTTAATAGTTTCTTAGATCCAGATGGTGATTTTGTACTTAGTTGTATGTCCAGATTTGGAGGTTCCTAGGTTAAAATTGGCTCTAATTGGCGAAAGTTGGAAGTTTGAAGGTTTAGAAGTTTATAGGTTTGACCCATAGTTGACATTGTGGTTATCAATTTCCATTTGGGATTTCGAGCCTTCTAATAGCTTCGTATGGTGATTTATGACTTGTGTATAAAAATTGAGGTCATTCCAGTTATTTAGGCATGTTCGATGTAAGTTTGGAATTCAAAAAATTGAAATAGTTTATTAAGCTTGAATTGGTAAGCGATTTGTCGTTTGATGTTATTTTGTGTGATTTAAGGCCTCGAGTAGGTCCGTGTTATGTTTTGGGATTGGTTGGTGTGATAGAACGGGGTCTTAGGGGCCTCGAGTGTGTTTCAGATGGGTTTCGAACCATATCTCTCATGTTTGGAGTTGTTGGTGTTCTGGTGTTTATCGATATTGTAGATGAGGTATCGCGACAGTGAAGTGTTTTTGGTGGTTGGCAATCATTTCTTCTTCATTTGTGATGGGCGTGATGCATTCGCAGAGAATGGTGGGTCGTGTCCTCCATACTTTTACATTATTGTCATGTCCTTGTGCACTTTGTTGTTAAGCTTTGAGCTTATATCTTGATAAAACTTTGGGTATTGTTGTTTTGTAATATTGTGGCATATGTGGACATATTGTGCAGGTTGATTGATGTTGTCACACCTTCTGTTTCCTACACCCCCGAGAAGGAGTGTATAAGGGAGTTTTTCCAATTAAAGGACAATCGAAACGGGATTCGTTTATTTAAAGATTCAGAGTCGCCACTTGGGATAATTTATGGTGTCCCAAGTCACCAGTTCGAATCCCAAATCGAGGAAAAGATTGACTCTATATTATAGCCTACGAACCAGAAATCCGGGTAAGGAATTCTGTTAACTCGGGAGAAGGTGTTAGGCACTCCCGAATTCCGTGGTTCTAGCACGGTCGCTTAACAATTTATACTTCGCCTAATTATCTGACTTATTACACGTTTTAAACTTATTGTGTATTTTTAGCTTTTATAACCGCTTTTAGCTTGATTATTTGTAATTATAGAACTGTCTTGAAACGAATCACGCGTACGTATATTCGTTTTATTTTTGCATGTAAGGAATCATGTCACGCGTACGTGTACATAATTAATAACACTTTTGGCGCGTCAAAATCATGTCACGCGAACGTGTCCACGATTAATAACGCTTTTGTCTATTTATTAAGAAATATTTGGTTGAAGTTGCGCGAACGCATCCCTCAAGTCACTTTTTAGAATCAAATTCGCAATTATGTTACGCGAAACGTATACGTAATCAAAACACTAGTCTAAATCGAGCCTAAAGCAAACTACGAGTGTTCATTTTTTAGAAATTGTAATCGTGTCTTGCGAACGTGTACACAATTGAATTAATAACATTTTATTATTACTAAAATTGTGTCGCCCAAAGTTGCGCGAATGCATACTTTGACTTATATTTGGAAATTATAATTACGTCATGCGAACATCGAAAATCCTAAAGATTGCCTATCTGGGTGTTGGCGGCCTAAGCATGTCCCTAGCAATAAGCAACAAAGTATAGTAATAAAATGTTTCAAATCCAAATTGTCACGCACGCTTAAATCTAATCCTTCTGTCGAAGCCTATAGTTTATAAAATACTAAAAATTGCAACTGATGGTTAATAAAGGAAAGCAAAAAGAACATTTTAACGCTCGATATGCTTCTGCTAGGATGAGAATTGCTAACTAGTGTTCAAATAGTCCTTTTAGCATTTAAAGTTGAAGAAAGAGATTAAATGTATCATTTGCTTGATTTAACAAAAAATGGCATACGAACAAAAATAAAAAATAAAAAAATACATGTACTAGTATTTTGTCTACAGACAAATCAATTCTAGAAAGGGGAAAACCTGTGTATGATGGTTTTATCTAAAGCCACAATTCTTTTTATTTTTTAGTTTACCAACAAAGACTAACTCTTAACCCAAACAAAATCAAAATCTATATAAACACTCACAGACCATTTAAATGCAAAATTGTTGGATCAATTCTGTCCATGAGTCTTTTAACCAAGATAAAAGTTCAACCACAAATCTATATAGCTCAATATTCACTATTGTTGACATTGCTAATTTTTATTCAATATAAGATCTCATTTGAGATTTCATACAACTAAAATAAGATTAACTTCAACCATAGACTCAATTAACAATTAACAACAACAAAAAAACAATCAAATTAGATGAACAACATCAACCAAACAACTAAAATTTCATTCATAACAGTCCCAACACACAAGTATTTGAGAAGGAGTTCATCTAATCTAGAATTAAAATAACAAAAACTAAAGTTCAAGCATCTTCCTAAAATATACGACATAAGTCATGACTGAATACAATAATATCCAGGTAATCAAACTAATTTAGACAAGAAAACACATGAACAAATCATTCAAAACAGAGGCCATTTATTCACTATCTAAATCAACTACATAGCTTCCATTTACATCTCATATGCTACTCAAATGCTGAAGCATACCTGGAAAATGAGAGGAAGTAAGAAATGTGATATCAGTAGACAAGCAGCAGCAGTCACAGCTATGAAACAGTGTCCAGAACCAATCAAACAGTAACCAAACAGCAGAATTTAGAACAGAGCTTTCAGAACCCCCAAATTTAGACCATTTCTCAACTCAAGTGCAGAATGTAAAGCTTTTAGAGATTTTAGCTCATTAAAAAGATCAAAAGACCCACTTAATACAGAATTTGATCAATTTTTATCAAGCAAAAGTGATGGAAATCAGTGCAGTTTCAGAACTTCAGCCATTTTTGGTTTTCTGGATTTTCTATCTCTTAAAGTCTCTAAGCTCTCCTTGATCTATCTTTGTACTCTATATCTTTGTATTCTTATGCTCTCTTTCTGTATATCCTCTCAGTCTGTTCAGCTCTTTTAAATAGACAATTAGCTTAGTGCCTTCTCCATTACCAATTCACCTTTTCATATCTTAATTGTCCACTGATTCAGTGCTTTTAATTAATTCGGTAATGCAATTTCTACCCTACCACTATTAGAAGTTTCTCAATTAGTGACCACTTGCATAAATCAGTCAATTATTATACACATTTAACCAAACTCAAGATAATCTTTAATTTAACCGACTAAGTTATTAGACGAGATATGATTTCCAGATTCTAAACAAACTGACCACACGAACCAAGAACAAATTCATCAACATTCTGAAAAAACAAACAACGAATAGAAAATAATTTATGCCAGAAGATTGGTCGAGTTTTCAATTGAAATCGACCATAGAAAAAAAAAGAGATGAGGAAAGACGAACATCAGAATAATACCAATTAAACTATAAATATAGAAAATAGGACAGAAGAACTCACCGGTCAGTAGTAACTGAAGAAAACCTTCGAATCTTCAATTTTTAAACCAAATTTTGACTTTAACTGTGTGTTCTTATCAAGAATACACAGATAAATTCAAAATTAGCTTAAATGTTTGATTAATCTTGACTTTGCAGTTTTAGGTTGAAGCTTAGATTCATTATTCGACAAGTTCTGGTTTGATGCGAAGTTAACGGATCGTGGATTAGGGAAGATGGGGTTGTGGTGGTCAAGGGGTGTTAGTTTGGGGTTGATTGGAGGTGGCGCCGCCACTGGAAGGCGAGGGTAAATGGTGGCAGCTACAAGGGTTCATAGCCTAAATCAAGATTCGAACTGTTTTAAGGGTGTTCGAAGGAAACTAACTATGGATTATGAAAGAGGAGATCAAGGGGTTCTAGGGTGTGAGTTTGGTGGCGAACGGAGTCGGCGCCGCCGGCAACAACCGGTGGAAATTAGGGTGGCAGGCCTCTAGGGTTTGGGGAATTTGAGAGAGACGAGGGTGACTGAGGGGGTGGGGTCTGTTTGGACAAATATATACTGGGGTGAAATTGGATCCAGGCCGTTCGATCAAACGATATCAATGGCTTGGATCATCTGATTAATTAGAACGACGTCGTTTGAGTGATTTAAAGACCGGATCAGTCTCAGATGAAATGGGTCGGGGTCGGGTAATGGGCAAAGCTTTGGTCCGTTCGATCAAATAAAATTGACGGCCCTGATCAAAATGTGTCCAAACGACGTCGTTTGGTTCTGGTAGGGGTGGACCGGGTAGGGAACGGGTTGGGCTGGACTGGGGATAAGGTTTGGCTGGGTAATTGTTTGTGCTATGAGATCTTTTGGCCCAGATTTGATCTCCTCTATTTTATTAACTCTTTTTTCTTTTCTTTTCTTCTTTTTCTTTCAAAAATTAAAACTAAAATCCTAATTAAATTATAAAACACCAAATTAACTTAAAAATACTAATTAACTCTAACTAATAATTATCACAAATAATTAAATGTCAAATTAAAAGAAAATCACACAATTTGACTAAAATTACAAAAATATGTTATTATTTTTTTGAATTTTCATTTTTGTAAAACACCAAACTATTAATTAATTCTAAAAAATGTAAAAATCAAATATTAAATGCCAATGCTATATTTTTGTATTTTTAATGCATTAATAAAATTAAACATGCCCACAAATATATACAAACAATCAAGAAAATCACACAATAATTCCTAAAATAACACATAATTAAAGACAAAACCTAATTTTGGGAATTATTTTGGAGTAATTCGTATGAGGCAAAAATCACGTGCTCACAGATGTTGTGTGATATATAAAGGTAGCAAGATACGCATGCGACACCATAAGAGAGGCATTTCATAGTGATGTGCATGCGGCAAGATAAGGGTGAATTATGCACACGCAGCGACATAAGGGAGGCATTTCATTATGACGCGCATGCGGTGAAATAAGGGTGGCATTATTGATGATGTTATGTGATGACTCGGGGTGTCTTTCTAGATTTTGTTTATGTGTGAAATGGGGTTGATATTTGATTTCTTACATGTTTCTTAAACACTTCCGTCTTGTATTTTAATGAGCTGTTAGTTGAATTGACGTGCTATTACAACCCCTACTTCTTTGACGATTTGTTGGCTAAAAAGAGTTTTGTACATTGAGTTGTTCACACATGCTCTACGAGAGTGTTGATATTGTTCTTCCTATATATATATATATATATATATATATATATATCTGTGTGTGTGTGTGTGTGTTCTGTTGCTAGTTATTGATATTTTGCACAGGTTTTTGACTAGCGAGTATCATATGACTTGAAACCTGTCACTACATTATATTTAGTCTTGATACTTACTAGGTACCGACTGTAGTGTACGCATACTACTCTTCTGCATATTCTTTGTGTAGATCTAGGTATTTCGGATCGATAGAGAGGCATGCTTGAGTTGATTGGAGACTTCAAGGTATCCATGTTGTTCGGTTTGCAAGCCTCGAATTCACCCTCTTTACTTTATTTCTACTTTTTAATTATTCCAAGTAGTATTGAACTTTTAGAGACTTGATATGTATTCCATGTAAAGCTTATGACTCAGTATTGCCGATTTTAGGAAGTTGATTATTATATCCACGTTTGATTGTATTATCGCATTTTGTAGTTTTTGTTAAATTTGAAGTTGTTATATTTTGATTGATATCTTTATGTGATAGGTTTACCTAGTCTTAGAGACTTGGTGCCATCATGAACCCTATGGTAGGATTTGGATCATGACAAGTTGGTATCAGAGCTCTAGGTTTATAGGTTATACAAGTCATGATCAAGTTTAGTAGAGTTTTGTGAATCGGTATAGAGACGTCTTTACTTATCTTCGAGAGACTACCAAACTGTTAGGAAACTTCACTTTCTTTCATTCTACATCATGCAGATTTGTTTATTCCAAAGTATGAATCTTTACTCTTTTACTCACTCACATATCGTGGGACACCCTTTACCGTATCGGCTGATCAGACACCTGCGATCCCTGTTAAAGCTGCGAGAGGTCTGGGGTAAAGGCCGAGGAGGGGAACGTGCTATAGCTAAAGCACCTACCAGAGCAGTTGTTCTAGAGTCTCCAACAGCTCCAGTTGAGGATCAGGAGCCTGAGCATGTTGAGCGGGCACCTGAGCAACCTATTGCTCTGACGGGGCTCTAGGAGACCTTAGTACACTTCATGAATATGTTCGGAAGCTTGGCCTACGCAGGGTTCATTCTAGCTGCACTAGGCTACTTTGTAGGATGGAGGAGAATCTTAGAATCCTGCCACCCATACACCAGAGCAGTCGGCTCATGTTTATCAGACACCGGGTGTTATGCCGGTGCAGCTAGTAGTTGCAGTTCAGCCTGAGGTTAAGCCAATTGCGTCGGTTGAGTATCAAAAGAGATTAGAGAGGTTCTAGAAGTATCATCCTCCACATTTCAGTGGTGGGGATTATGAGAATGCATGGGATTTCTTGGATCAGTGTCATCCTATTCTACATGCTATGGGCTTGGTGGAGTCAAGTGGGTAGACCTTACTACTTTTTAGTTGATGGGGCCGGCATATAAATGGTGACAGATTTATGAGGCGAGTAGGCTAGCTAGCACGACACCACTAACTTGGTCCCAGTTCTTTTATCTCTTCCTGAGGGAGTTTATTCCATAGACCCATAAGAATGAGTTGCGTGGGGAGTTTGAGCAGCTGCACTAAGGGGGTATAACTATGTCCGAGTATGTTATGAGTTTACACAGTTATCTCCTCATGCACTTGCCTTGGTTTCCATTGGTAGAGAAGAGTCTATAGATATATTAAGGGACTCGTCTATAGCCTAAGATTTGGGATGATACGAGAGTTAGAGATTGAGACTTCACTCCATCAGGTTATGGATATTGCTAGGAGTTTGGAGTGTATCCGAGGGTAGGAGAGAGGGGATTGGGAGGCTAAGTCCTCAAGGATTTGGTGGGTTTAGTAGTTCCTGCTCTTCAGTTTCGTCCTATCGACAGAGGCTTTGTCAATTGACTAGTTCAGTTCGCACTTCAGGTTACCTGTAGCATTCTAGATAGCCAAGGACCCTAGGGCACTTATACCAGACAGTCATCTTTTAGTGCACCTTCTGTATGAGGGTCCTACAATGGTTATACCAGTCATCCGAGCCAGACTCAGTACCAACAACCATATCCATAGAGGGGTTATTTTGAGTGTGGTGAGAGATTGTCCCCTACTTCAGAGGGGTGGATCTCAAAAGGGTACTCAGGCTATGGTTTTCGCTCCAGTTGCTACTCCACCTGCACAGTTAGCTAAGAGTGGAGGACAGACGGGTAGAGGACATCCTAGAAGGGGAGGTTAGACACATCGTTATGCTTTCCCTAGTAGGACTGAGGCGGTTGCATCAGATGCTATCATTGCAAGTATTGTTTCGGTCTGTCATAGAGATGCATCAATTTTATTTGATACGGGTTCTACTTATTCGTATGGGTCATCTTATTTTCTTCATATTTGGATATGTCTCATGATTCTTTGGATACTCCTATTCATGTATCTACACCTGTCAAGATTCTATTAAGGTGGACCGTGTCTATCTCTCTTGTTTGGTCACTATTAGGGGCTATGAGACTATGGTTAATCTTCTACTGCTTAATATGGTGGATCTTGGGCATGGTTTAGTTATCTACGTATCATGCTATTCTTGATTATCATGTTAAGACCGTGATGTTGGCTATACTGGGGTTACTGATGTTGGAGTAGAGAGGTTCCTTGGGTCATGTTCCTAGTAGAGTGATGACTTTTTTGAAGGCTCGGCAGATGGTTGAGAATGGGTATTTGTCATACTTAGCCTTTGTGAGGGATGTTAGTACTGATACTCCTACCATCAAGTTATTTCCGGTAGTGAGGGGGTTTTTAGATGTGTTTTCAGCTGATCTACCGTACATTTCACTTGATAGGGATATTGACATTGGTATTTACTTGGTGGAGGGCACTCAGCCCATATCTATTTTACCCTACTACAAGGCTCCAGCATTGTTGAAGGAAGTAAAGGAATAGCTTCAAGAATTGCTAAATAAAGGTTTTATCAGATCGAGTGTTTCACCTTGTGGTGCTCCGATTCTATTTGTGAAGAAGAAAGATGGTTCCATGAGAATGTGCATTAACTACAGGCAACTGAACAAGGTTATTATCAAGAAAAAGTATCCACTGTCGCATATTGATGATTTATTTGATCAGCTTCGGGGTGCTAGGGTATTCTCGAAAATTGATTTGAGATTGGGGTACCATCAGTTGGAGATTAGACTTTAGATATTCTTAAAACGGCCTTCAGGTCTGGTTATGGGCATTATGAGTTCTTGGTGATGTCTTTTGGGCTGACCAATGCCCCAACAACTTTCATACACTTGATGCACAACGTGTTTTAGCCTTATCTGGATACCTTAGACATTTGTTTATTAATGATATATTGGTGTATTCTCGCAACTGAGATGAGAATGAGAAGAACTTGAGGATCATCCTCAGACATTGAAGGAGAAGAATCTATATGTTAGTGTTAGATTCAGTGGCATTCTTGGGTCATGTGGTGTCTAGTGAGGGGATTAAGGTGAATCCAAAGAATATTGAGGCAATTCATAGTTGACCCAGACCTTCTACCCATATTGAGATCCGAACTTTTCTAAGTTTGATTGGGTATTATCGCCACTTAGTGGAGGGTTTTTCATCTATCATAACCCCTTTGACTAAGTTGATGCAAAAGGGTGCCCAATTCAGGTAGTCTAACATGTGTGAGGAGAGCTTTTAGAAGCACAAGATCGCCTTGACTATAACTCCAGTTCTGGTTTGACCTTTAGCATCGAGTTCATATATAGTCTACTGTGATGCTTCAAGGTTGGCATTAGGTGTGTATTGATGTTGGATAGTAGGGTGATTGGTTATTCTTCGTGTCAGTTAAAGCATGAGAAGAACTACCTAGTGCATTGATGTAGGATGGTAGGGTGATTGGTTATGCTTCAGGGTTGGCATTAGGTGTGTATTGATGTAGGATGGAAGGGTGATTGGTTATGCTTCGTGTCAGTTAAAGCATGAGAAGAACTACCCAGTGCATGATTTGGAGTTAGCAGCCATTGTTCACGCATTTAAGATTTGGTGGCACTAGCTTTATGGTGTGTCTTGTGAAGTATACACGGATCACCGGAGTCTTCAGCACCTATTCTGGAAAAAGGACTTGAACTTGAGGCAACGGAGGTGGTTAGAGTTACTAAAGGAATATGATATCACCATTATTTATCATCCCAGAAATGCCAATGTGGTGGTCGACGCTTTGAGTAGGATGGCGGAGGGCATGGGGAGTCTTGCTTTTATCCCTACTGGGGAGATACTGTTAGCTTTGGATGTGCAGACTTTGGCCAACAGGTTCATGAGGTTGGATATTTCGGAGCCTAGCAGGGTTCTTTCTTGTGTTGTATCGCGGTCATCCTTGTTTGACCGCATCCAGGAGCGTTAGTATAATGATCCCCAAATTCTTGCCATGAAGGACATGGTGATGCCAAGGAGATGAACATTGGTGATAATGGGTTATTGAGGTTTTAGGTCTGGATTTGCGTGCCTAATGTGGATGGGTTGCGGGAGCTAATTCTTGAGATGGCCCATAGTTCGCGGTATTCCATTCATCTGGGTGCCGCAAAGATGTACCATGATTTGAAGCAGCATTACTGGTGGAGAAGTATTAAGAAAGATATTGTAGAGTATGTGACACGGTGTTTGAACTATCAACAAGTTAAATATGTGCATCAGAGACCGGATGGTTTGCTCTAGAGGCTAGATGTACTGGATTGGAAGTGGGAGCGTATCACTACGGATTTTATAGTTGGGCTGCCACGGACCTCAAGGAGTTTGATGTTGTGTGGGTTATTATGGATAGACTGATCAAGTCTGCACAATTCATCCCAGTCATGGCCACCTGCACCTCTGAGCAGGTGGCTCAGATTTATCTAGAGAGATCGTTCGTATATGGTGTGCCTGTGTCTATTATCTCGGATCGAGGCGCTCAGTTTATATTACATTTTTGAAGAGCCAAGCAGCATGAATTAGGCACATAGGTTTAGATAAGTACGGTATTTCATCCACAGACGAACGGGCAGTATGAGTGTATTATTCAGATCTTAGAGGATATGTTGCGAGCCTATGTCATTGATTTGAGGGGTCAGTGGGATCATTTTCTACCGCTAGAAGAGTTTGCCTACAAAAATAGCTATCAGTAGAGCATCCGGATGGCTCCATATGAGGCATTATATAGGAGGCGATGTCGTTCTCTAATTGGTTGGTTCGAGTCCGGTGAGGTTAAATTTTAGGCACTGATTTGGTTCGTGATGCTTTGGAGAAGGTGAAATTGATTCAGAAGCGGCTTCATACAGCGCAATCCAGGTAAAAGAGTTATGATGATAGGAAGGCTCGTGATGTGGCATTCATGGTAGGTGATAGGGTTCTACTCAGAGTTTCGCCCATGAAGGGTATGATGAGGTTGGGGAAGAAGGTCAAGTTGATCCCTCGGTATATTGGTCATTTTGTTGTTCTAAATAGAGTTAGTCAAGTGGCCTACAGACTTTCTTTGCCACCCAGCTTATCGCGGGTTTATCTGGTGTTCCATGTTTCCATGATCTGGAAGTACTATGAGGATTATCACATGTTTTGGACTTCAGCCCGGTGCAGCTTGATGAGAATTTGACTTATGAGGAAGATTCGGTAACTATTCTAGATCAGCATGTTCGAATGTTGAGATCTAAGGATATTTCTTCTGTGATAGTGTGTTGGAGAGGTCAGCCAACTAAGGAGACTAATGAGATGTCTATCATGAGAAGTAGATATTCGCATCTTTTTACCAGTTCAGGTACATTTCTATGTCCGTTAGAGGATAAACATCTTTTTTAGAGGTGTATAATCTAACGACCCGATAGATTGTTTTGAGTTCTAGCTCCCCTTTTTATGATTTGAGACCTTTTATAGAGCTACTCTTCATTTTACTTTGGCATCAAAGAAGTGTTTTCCGGAGATGCAAAAGCATAATAAGCAGCAAATTAATTTAATTCAAAAAGAATGAAACACAATTTAACAAGGAAGAAAAACACAATTTCTATTTCAGTTTTTATTCCATGAGTGTTGTGACATGTATAATAATGTATAACTTTGTACAAACTTATATATGTAATGAATAATAATGTATATTAGTATTTTACCGTAATGAACCGATAGGTCATTTTGAGTTTTGGATTTCCATGCTTAAATTGATGATTTATGGCTTTTGTCTATGGTTTGTTTTGATATTCGGAAATGTTAAACGTGTTCTTACAAAGTAAATTTAATTTTTGAACCCTAAGTTGTTAAAGTTGACCATAGTCAACAATCTTGGTAAATAACCTTGGATCGGTATTCTGACAATTTTGGTAGGTTCATATGATGATTTTGGACTTGTACGCATGTTTGTTGGGGTCTCGGGTGACCCAACGCCATTTCGACAATTATTGTAGAAGTCAGAAAAATGAGTTATGAACTTTGAAATCTTTGAGTTTTGATGATTGATTCTTGATTTTAGATATTATTTTAATATTTTAAGCTTACTAGTGAATTCGTATGAGGTTTATATACTTGTATAGATGTTTAGAAAAGGCCCGAGGGAATGGGAAGGCTAGCTTCGCAGGGATCGCATTTGCGACCCTCGCAATTGTGAGGTTGGGGTCGCATTTGGAACTTCTGAGTATCTAAGGCCACTTTGCATTTGCGACCATGAGGTTCGCAATTGCGGCATCTGCAGCTGGGTCAAAATAGGGGATTTCGGGATTAGCTCATTTTGTTCCATTTTTTGAGATCTAGACTTTACCTAGAGGTGATTTTGGAGAGCAATTTCTTCCCAACTTCAAGGGTTAGTAACATTAACTTAATTTTTATTAATTCTCAATACTTTTCATAGATTTTCATCCATAGATCTAGATTTTAATCGAGTAGAAATAGGGTTTTTGGGTAGAAACTTAGGATTTGATACTATAGAGATTTAGACCTTGATTTGAGGTCGGATCTTGAAACAAAATACATATTTGGACTCGGGGATTAATAGGTAATCGAGATTTGATCTTGATTTCAAATTCAACCAAGTGGGCTCGGGTTGACTTTTTGTTGACTTTTTAAAATATGTTAAAGATTGAACATTTTTGATACTAGGATAATTTCTAAATCTTGTTTTACTTATTTGAGTATTAATTGGCGAGATTCGAGCGGTTTGGAGGCTTGTGCTGAAGGAAAGGCAGTATTGAATGGTTGATTTGTGCTGGAAATAGGCAAGTGTCTTAGTTAACCTTGATTTGTGGGAATTGGGATGTAATTGTATCTATTTGATATGTGTTGTATGTGTTAAGAGCAGTGTATATGCAAGGTGATGAGTGTATATGTATTTTTTATTGGTTAAGCGTGCGGACAGAACTAGATTTATTTATGTCTTGTTTCTTTCTGTATTATGTATTTCATGCTCTAGATAAATTGTGAAACTCTTTCATTGTTCTTAATCATGTTAATGGCTATGTTGAGCTTGTTGAGATACTAGGCATTAAGATTATTGAAACGTTGTCTTGGCTTTTGGAGCAAAAGTGATGTCTATTTTTCATGTGGCGAGTCATGTTCAATCACTCTTCTTAATATTGTTTGTGCTTCCCACTTTGCTTGATAATGCTTTACATGTTTATGCTTGATGAGGAAGAGTAATTTCTCGAAGTGTGTTTCCGTGCTTGTGAGGAAGGGTTTTATGCACAAAGGGTGTTTTTGTGCTTCTTTGCATTATTACTATTACACGAAAGGTATATTCATGCTTGTGAAGAAGAGTGAATATGCACAAAGACTGTTTCCGTGTTTGTGGGATGAGAGTAAAAACAAGAAAGATGATTCCATGCCATTTGATTAATATCTTTTATTCTTTGCTTTTATTATGCAAATTGAGGACTTGACTATATTGTTTCATGGTTGCTTTGTCAATTTCATGGACTTGAGTTGTTGTGAAAGTCTTGTTTGGGTTATTTGTGAAACTATAGTATTTATTTTCCTTGCTTTGAGACCTTGAATAACTTAAATTGATGATTTATGACTTGTGTGCATGGTCCGTTTTGATTTTCGGAAAGGTTAAATGTGTTTTTACGAAGAAAACTTGATTTTTAGACCCTAAGTTATTAGAGTTGAACACGGTCAACAATCTTGGTGAACAACCTTGGATCGGTATTTTGACGGTTCCAGTAGGTTCGTATGATGGTTTTGAACTTGTACGCATGTTTGGCTGGTTTCTTGGGTGACCCGAGCCCGTTTCAGCGCTTATTGTGGAAGTTAAAAAAAATGAGTTTGTGAACTTTGAAATCTTTGAGTTTTAATGCTTGATTCTTGATTGCAGATGTTATTTTGATGTTTTGAGATTATGAGCGAGTTAGTACGAGGTTTACATATTTGTGTGATGTTTGTAATGGGGCCAGCGAGGCTCGAGTGAGTTTCAAATTGGTTTCAGACTGATTTTGTAGAGTTTGAGATTACTGGTGTTGTAGTCATCGCATTTGCGAATAGCAACTCGCATTTGCGATGGGGAATGGGAAGGCAGTTTTGCGATTTTGCGATGGGGGAAGCTGGGATTGTAATTGCGGCCCTCACAATCCAAGTTACTACAAGATTTTTCAATAATTTAGCTTCACACAAATAATAACATTAGTAAAATTTAATTAAAAGGATAAGGCTCATGGCTTCCTCTTATTGCTTGAGCCAATTCTGACATGTAACTCAAATCTACTCCAAATCAGTTTAAATTTAAGTTTTGAACTACTCTTGATGTTTTCAATCGATTGGAACAACATCCAATCCAAATAACTAAAGAACTTGCAAAGCGCAATATGTAAAATCGAAGCTTCGAATGGTTCAATGGTGGACTTCTATTATTTAAGTTTTCAATCAAAAATATTTGGGAAAAAAATCTTATACACAAAGTGAGGCAGTAAAAATTTAGACAAGAATTGACAATTACCCCGTGAATTCTTGAAGCTTTAAAAGCTTTATGGTGAAGATTAAAGTTAATGAAGTGTATTGTATAATTTGCATGAGAGTTTTTTAAATGGTGGAATCTCGGGTGGCAAGTGAGCAAAGTGCAAAGGCTTTCCAATGAAATAGACGAGGCAACAACTATTGTTTAGGGATTTGGAGATAAGGCGAGCAAAGGCTTTCCAATGGAATAAGAGATGGAAAAAAAATTGGGAGAAATTCAAAAATAGTCAGATTTACAAGTGGTCATTCAAAAATGGTCACAGTTTCAAATCGAAATTTACCTACTATTCAAAATTCGAAAAAATACTCCAGTGAAATTCCAGTATATTATACTGGAACTTTCCGCGTGTTGGAGTTCCAGCATAATATGCTGGAAGTTCATACACAAGTGCACCGATCTCCAGTATATTATGCTGGAACTTTCCGTGTTACAGCAAAATAGTGGTTATTTTTCAATGGCTTTGCAAACACTGACTATTTTTGAATGGCCAGTCTGAAAACTGGCTAGCCCGTGCTATTTTTACAAAAATAAATATGTTATATAAAAATGGTCCAAATCGAGTAAAAGGGTAAAATATGGGCCTAATTTGACAGGAAATATTGCCCCAACTGATAGAGAAAGTAATTTTTTACTTATTGTACAATGACATAATTAAATAGTATATTCTTTTTTTTATAATATTACCAACTACACACCTTTTCTTTTCGGGGGTCCTATTACCCCCACTCCCCCCTAAACTATTTTAAAGTGTAATAAACACCACCCTAAGTGCTGACAGGGGCAAGTGAAGTTACAAAAATAATTTTAAAATTAATTAACAAGTACAAGTGTCATCTTTTGATTGGACATTTTATAATTAATTAGTCTCTTTCGTCTTCTAAACCTCTTCTCGCACGAGCAAGTGGGACATCATTTCAACGGAAAAATGCCGGAGCGACAATCCAATACAACATAAAATCAACCCAGAAACAAAAATTAGATATGTTTAACAACAGAAACAGTCACGACCCTAAACCCGGACCCAGTCGTGATGGCATCTCTCGTGAAGACAAGGCTAGCCGACACTTTCCCATTTCAATCTTAAGCAATTAAAATAATAAGTATTAAGTCTTAAACATGATAAAATCCCAAAATAAGCAGTGAACAGTACAATTTGCGGAAGTAAAAACCAACACAGCCAGACATCGGGGTGTCACCAGTCATGAGCATCTATCACTATACTACAAGTCTGAAGAGTCTACATAGTCTAATACAGAGCTAAAACAAAGAAAATAAGATAAGGGAAGAAGCTCTGGTCTGCGAACACCAGCAGCTACCTAGAGGATCTCCGAATCCTCCTGAGCTGGAAGGATCAACACTCGCTAGCAGGACTTGAAGCGCCTGAATCTGCACACAGGGTGCAGGGAGTAAAGTGAGTGCTCCAACTCAGTGAGTAATAATAATAAATGCAGCCTGAGTAATAAGAAATCACGTAAAGCACATTACAGGCTATAAGGAAGCAGTAAAAGCCAGTAAAAGTAATGAAATAGTGAAAGTATGCAAAGTCACTTTAGTTCAGTTTAAGCTTCTTAAAATGCCTTTTTAAACAGTTAAGCAAGTAAAAGACAAGTAGCTAGAAAAGGTAAACACATAAAGAACCGCCCCTCGGGCACAATACCAACAGAATCAGCCCCTCGGGCAACACATGGAACAATACCAGCCCCTCGAGCTCTATCTCATATCACAATAGGTACCCGCACTCACTGGGGGTGTGCAGACTCCTGGAGGGTCCCCTTAAGGCCCAAGTGCAATAATAAATCATCTCGTGGCATAATCAAATAGGCTCTCGGCCTCGTATCAACAAGCCACCTCGTGGCGTACAAATCTCAGGCCCTCGGCCTCATAATCATAATCAGGTGTTTCCTCGCAACATAGGCCCTCGACCTTACTCAATCAAAATTCTCACAAGTCACTCGTGAAACAGTAAAACATGAGGCTCAGACCAAGCTATCATTTAAAATATCATTTTTAGTGTTAAAGCAGAATAGATATGGCTCAGTTATGAAAACAATAGAATATAGCATGACTGAGTACAAGTATCAAGTCAAAACGGTGAGAAAATATCAGTGAAAATCCCCTAAGGGTTCAAATAGTTGGCACAAGGCCCAAATATGACATTCAGCCCAGAACATGATGATAACAAACAGTTTATAATCAAATACGTTGTAAAACAATCATTCAGGGTGGACTAAGTCACAATCCTCAATAGTGCACGACATCACGCTCGTCATCTAGCGTGTGTGTCACCTCAATATAGTACAATGATGTGCAAATTTGGGGTTTCATACCCTCAAGACGACATTTACAATCATTACTCACGTCAATCCGGTCCAAACTCTATCTCGCAATGCCTTTGACCCTCGAATAGGCCTCAACTCGCGTCGAATCTATCCAAAATTAGAATCACGACGTCAAAATATGTTAAGGGAACAAAGCCCATGTGAAAATATTCAATTTACAATATAAATCCCGAATTGCCAAAACCCGACCCCTGGCCCACGTCTCGAAATTTGATAAAATTCACATCAATAGATTTTTTATCCCTCCACGAGTTCATACAAATCAAAAATACCAAAATCCGCCCACAAATGGTCCCTCAAATCCTCACGTCTAGGTATCCAATACCACGCCCTAATTTCCCCAATTTTAAACCCCTTAAATTCCATTAATTACAGCTCTAATCCATGAAATAATGCTATAGGAACGAGTTTTTGGTCCAAAATCCTTACCTCACTGAAACCCCCTTGAAATCATTCTTCAAATCGCCCAAAAAGCTCCAAAAGCCGACTTAGAAATGGTGGAATAGCTCAAAAATCGTGAAGGAATGAATCGATATGTTCTGGCCCAGGGATTTCGCATCTGCGGCCAAAATCTCGCTTCTGCAGTACCGCTTTTGTGGTCCTTGAACCGCTTCTGCGGTTTTCACTTAAACCACTCAGACTCTACATCTGCGATGCCTAACCCGCACTTATGCCATCGCAGGTGCGGTTCTTCTACCGCTTTTGCGGTTCCTGCCGACTTCACCATCTTCCGCTTCTACGACTCTTTTCCGCATCTGCGGGGGTCGCAACTGTGGCCTCCCAACCGTAGATGCAGTTATGACAGTAGATTCCAACTTCACCTGCCATTCCAAACTTCCATTCTTTCTGTCAACTATCCGAAATCACCTCGAGGCCCCCGGGACCTTAACCAAAAGCACAAACAAGTCACATACCACCATCCAAACCTGTACCAATCTTCAAAACACCTCAAACAACATCGAATCAACCAAAACACGTCGGATTCAAGCCTAAGTTTCCAAAATCTTCCGAATAACGCTTTTGATCAAAAAGTATACCAAACAATGTCCGAATGACCTGAAATTTTGCACACACATCCCAAATGACCCAATGGAACTATCTCGGAATTCCATTCCGACCCCTATATCAAAATATCACCTACCAATTGAAAAATGTCAAAAATCTAATTCCGCCAATTCAAGCCTAAATCTACTCCAGACCTCCAAAACACATTCCGATCACGCTTCTAAGTCCCAAATCACCTCTCGAAGCTATTTGGACCATCGGAATTCACATCCGAGCCCTCTAACACATAAGTCAATATCCGGTTGACTTTTCCAACTTAAGCTTTCTCAAAAGAGACTAAGTGTCTCAAACCTTACCAAATCCTTTCCGAACCCGAGTCAACCAACCCGATCACATATAAAACCGATAGATAAGGCAATAAGAAGCAGAAATGGGGGAAACGGAGTGGTAACTCATGAGACAACTGGTCAGGTCGTCACATCCTCCCCCTCTTAAACAAACGTCCATCCTCGAACGAGTCAAGAAACATACCTGAAGCTTCAAACAGGTGAGGATATCTTCTTCGCATCTCCCGCTCGGTCTCCTAGGTAGCCTCATCTACGGGCCGACCTCTCCACTGCACTTTCACTAAAGCTATATCCTTTGATCTCAACTTTCGAACCTGACACTCCAAAATAGTTGTTGGCTCCACAACATAAGTCAAATCACCATCCAACTGAACTGTGCTAAAATCCAGAACATGAGACGGATCCCCAATATACTTCCGGAGCATAGAAATAAGAAATACCGGATGCACACTCGACAAGCTGGGTGGCACAGCAAGCTCATAAGCCACTTCCCCAATCCTCCGAAGTACCTCAAAATGCCCAATGAACCGAGGACTCAATTTACCCTTCCTCTCAAGCCTCATAACACCTTTGGGTAAAACCTTCAACAGAACCTTCTCACCAACCATGTAGGACACATCCCGAACCTTCGTGTCAGCATAACTCTTTTGTCTCGACTGCACTGTTTGAAGCCTCTCATGAATCACCTTCACCATTTCTAAAGCATCCTGCACCAAGTTTGTCCCCAATCGCCTAGCCTCCCTCGGCTCGAACCAACCAACTGGAGATCTACACCGCCTCCCATACAAAGCCTCATATAGAGCCATCTGAATACTCTACTGGTAGTTGTTGTTATAACAAACTCTGCAAGCGGTAGAAATTGATCCCATGACCCTCCGAAATCAATGACACAGGCACGCAACATGTCCTCTAATATCTAAATAGTGTGCTTAGACTGCCTCTCCATTTGAGGGTGAAAATCTTTGCTCAACTCAACCTGAGTACCCAATTCTCGCTGCACAGACCTCCAAAACTGTGAAGTAAACTGAGTGCCCCTATCTGAGATGATGGAAACTGGGACTCCATGCAAACGAACAATCTCCCGAATATAGATCTCTGCCAACCGCTCTGAAGAATAGGTAGTACACACAGGAATAAAGTGCGCGGACTTGGTCAGCCGATCCACAATCACCCAATTAACATCGAACTTCCTCAAGGTCCGTGGGAGTCCAACTGCAAAGTCCATAGTGATAAACTCCCACTTCCACTCTGGAATATCCATCTACTGAAGCAAGCTACCCGGTATCTAATGCTCATATTTTACCTGCTGACAATTGAGACACCGAGCTACAAATCCCACAATGTCCTTCTTCATTCTTCTCCACCAATAATGTTGTCTTAGATTCTGATACATCTTCGCGGCACCCAGATGAATGGAATACCATGAGCTATGGGCCTTCTCAAGAATCAACTCCTGAAGCCCATCTACATTGGGCACACATATCCGGCCCTGCATCCTCAACACCCCATCATCACCAATGGTCACATCTCTGGCATCATCATGCTGAACTCTGTCCTTAAGGACAAGCAAATACGGATCATCATACTAGCACTCCCTGATGCGATCATATAAGGAAGACCGAGAAATCACACAAGCCAATACCCGACTGGGCTCCGAAATATCTAACCTCATAAACTGATTGGCCAAGGCCTGAGCATAAACTGCAAGAGGTCTCTCCCCAACTGGAATATATGCCAAACTCCCCATACTCACCGTCTTTCGGCTCAAAGCATCGGCCACCACATTGGCCTTCCCCGGATGGTACAATATAGTAATATCATAATCCTTTAGCAACTCCAACCACCTCTATTGCCTCAAATTAATATCCTTCTTCTTGAACAAGTGCTAGAAACTACGATGATCAGTAAACACCTCACAAGACACACCATACAAGTAATGCCTCCAAATCTTCAACGCGTGAACTATGGCAGCCAACTCCAAATCATGAACGGGGTAGTTCTTCTCATGGGGCTTCAATTGACGAGAAGCATAAGCAATAACTCTACCCTCCTGCATCAATACAAACCCAATACCAACTCTCAAAGCATCACAATACACGGTATATGAACCTGACACTGATGGCAAAACTAACATTGGAGTCGTGGTTAAGGCTGTCTTGATCTTCTGAAAGCTCTTGTCACACTCATCCAACCATACAAATGAAACACCCTTCTGAGTCAACTTGGTCTAGGGCTATGCGATGGATGAAAACACCTAAACAAACCGACGATAATAGCCTGCCAAACCAAGAAAGCTACGAATCTCTGTGGCTGAAGACGGTCTGGGAAAACTCTGAACTGCCTCTATCTTCTTCGAATCAACCTGAATACCCTCGTTGGACACCATGTGCCCCAAGAAAGCCACTGAACTGATCCAAAACTCACTTTTGGAGAACTTTGCATAAAGTTTCTCCTCCCTCAATCTCTGGAACACAACTCTCAAATGTGAGGCAAAGGATACTTGTTATTAACTGTTACTTTGTTCAACTGCCTATAATCAATGCACATCCTCATTGTGCCATCCTTCTTCTTCACAAATAGAACCGGCGCACCCCAAGGTGACACACTAGGCAGAATGAACCCCTTTTCACGGAGTTCCTGAAGCTGCTCCTTTAACTCTTTCAACTCCGCTGGTGCCATACAATATGGTGGAATAGAAATGCGTTGAGTTCCCGGCACCAGGTCAATACCAAAATCAATATCCCTATCCGGTGTCATGCCCGGCAGGTCTGTAGGAAACACATCGAAAAAATCCCTCACAATTAATAATGGGAGTCTCTGCACTAACATCCCTCACAAAGGCTAGATACGAAAGACAACCCTTCCCAACCATACGCTGGGCCTTCAGAAATGAAATTACCCTACTGGGAACATAATCAGTCATACCTCGCCACTCAATCTGTGGCACACCCAGTATAGCCAATGTGACTGTCTTGGCATGACAGTCCAGAATAGCACAACACGGAGAGAGTCAATCCATGCCCAAAATGACATCGAAATCCACCATACACAATAATAAAAGATCCACTTGGGTCTCCAAACCCCCAATAGTCACAACACACAACTTGTACACATGGTCTACAACAACAGTATCTCCCACCGGGGTAGATACATGAACAGGTGAAACAAGAGACTCACGGGACGTATCCAAATAACGAGCAAAGTATGATGACACATAAGAATAGGTGGGACCGGGATCAAATAATATAGAAGCATCTTTTTGGCAGACTAAAACAATACCTGTAATAACAGCATTGGAAGCAATAACATCGGGTCTAGCTAGAAGTGCATACAAACGGGCCTGACCGCCACCTGATCGACCTACCCCTCTAGGGCGACCCCTAGCTGACTGACCTCCAACCCTAGCTGGTTGGGTGGGTGGTGATGAAGTAGCTGGCGCTGAAGCTGATGGCTGACTCCTCTACTGAGATGAACCCACAAAACGACGAGGACACTGCCTCCACATATGACCCATCTCTCCACACTCATAGCAACTCCCGGGTGCTGGAGAAGGGGACTGAAGGGAACCCCTAGCACTGGAATAACTAGCAGCTGTACCTAACATAGAAGAGCCCTAAACTGATGGAGCACGGGACGAACTCTGAGCTGGAAGGGCACTAAGTGATGACTGGCCCTGATGAGAACTGTGAGAACCATGACCCGATGACACCCCATGATAACCTGGGCGAGCTAGCTGAGCATGCCTGAATGGCGGCCTCTGCCATGCTGAAACTTACCTCTAGAAGGAGCACCACTATAGCTACCAGATCTTCGAGGCCTCTTGTCATCCCTCTCCTCTCGCACCTAGCGACAAACAGACTCAATCTCACGAGCAATGTCTACAACCTCCTCGAAATTAGCACCAGTCACCCTCTCCCTGGTCATGAGAATACGAAGTTGATAAGTGAGTCCATCAACAAACCTCCTAATCCTCTCTCTATCTATTGGAACCAACCAGATCGTATGGCGAGGTAACTCAGAGAACCTCATCTCATACTGCGTCACAGTCATCTCTCCTTGACGCAACCACTCAAACTGCCTGCACAGCTCCTCTCTGCGAGACTACGGCACATACCTCTCCAGAAAGAGAACCGGAGAACTGCTGCCAGGTAAGAAGTGATGCACCAATAGGCCTATGCCTCTCAAAGGTCTCCCACCAAGTGAAGGCAGCTCCAGAAAACTGATAAGTAATGAAAGCAACCCCACTGGTACTCGCTATACGAAGCATCCTCTAACACTTATCCAAGAAACATTGGGCATCCTCACCCTCTGCACCACTGAAATTCGGAGGTTGAAGTTTACTAAACCTCTCCAACCTACGTTGCTCGTCCTCCGGCATGGTAGGAACTACAAAGTCCTGAGCAACTGCAACCGGTTGGGCTGGATGTGCCCCCGATGTCTGAAGTCCTCGCACGACCTGCTCAAATGTGCGAGCGGCGAGAGTCTGATTGCCTCCCCCGGCTTGAGAAGTAGCTGCAGCTGTAGTGACTAAAACTGCCTGAGCTAGGCTAGTGCATACTAATAGCATCTGAGCCAAGGCCTCCTGAAGACCTGGAATTACAATGGGCACAGCTGGTGCCTGAGCTGGTGTTGCTGGATCATCCACAATTAGGAGCTGGTCCTGAACTGGGGCGACTGGTGGATCTGCAGGTGCTACCCTAGTTGTTGTGCGGGCCACACCCCTGCCCCTACCGCATCATCGGCCTCTAGTGGCCATAGCTGGTGGTACTGGTGGTCTTCCATCCTGACCGGTAGCGCATGTCCTCACCATCTGTGAGAGAATAGAATGACAGAAGTTTAGTACTTGGATCAACAAACTCGCACGGCAAGAATTTCAAAGATATGAAGTTTTTCCTAAAGGTTCTACAGCCTCTCGAGGATAAATACAGACGTCTCCGTACCGATCTGCAAGACTCTACTAAACCTGCTCATGACCCGTGAGACCTATGTAACCTAGGCTTTGATACCAACTTGTCACGACCCAAAACACGGACTTGGTCGTGATGGCGCCTTTCGTGAAGACAAGGTCAGCCGACACTTCCCCATTTCAATCTTATGCAATTAAAATAATAAGTATTAAGTCTTAAACATGATAAAATCCCAAAATAAGCAGTGAACAATACAATTTGCGGAAGTAAAAACCAACACAACCCGACATTGGGGTGTCACCAGTCATGAGCATCTATCACTATACTACAAGTCTGAAGAGTCTACATAGTCTAATATAGAGCTAAAACAGAGAAAATAAGATAAGGGAAGAAGCTTTGGGCTGCAAACACCGGCAGCTACCTAGAGGATCTCTGAATCCGTCTGAGCTGGAAGGATCAACACTCGCTAGCAGGACCTGAAGCACCTGAATCTGCACACGGGGTGCAGGGAGTAAAGTGAGTACTCCAACTCAATGAGTAATAATAATAAATGTAGATTGAGTAATAAGAAATCACGTAAAGCACATTACAAGCTATAAGGAAGCAGTAAAAGCCAGTAAAAGTAATGAAAAAGTGAAAGTATGCAAAGTCACTTTAGTTCAGTTTAAACTTCTTAAAATGCCTTTTTAAACAGTTAAGCAAGTAAAAGACAGGCATCTAGAAAAGGTAAACACATAAAGAACCACCCCTCCGGCACAATACCAACAGAATCAGCCCCTCGTGCAACAGATGGAACAATACCAGCCCCTCGGGCTCTATCTCATATCACAATGGGTACCCGCGCTCACTAGGGGTGTGCAGACTCCTAGAGGGGCCCGTTACGGCCCAAGCACATTAATAAGTCATCTCGTAGCATAATCAAATAGGCTCTCGGCCTCGTATCAACAAGCCACCTCATGGCGTACAAATCTCAGGCCCTTGACCTCATAATCATAATCAGGTGTTTCCTTACAACATAGGCCCTCGGCCTTAATCAGTCAAAATTCTCACATGCCACTCGGGAAACAGTAAAACATGAGGCTCAGCCTAAAATATCATTTAAAATATTATTTAAAATATCATTTTAAGTGTTAAAGCAGAGTAGACATGGCTGAGTTATGAAAACAGTAGAATATAGCATGACTGAGCAGAAGTACAAAGTCAAAACAGTGAGAAAATATCAGTAAAAATCCCTTAAGGGTTCAAATAGTTGGCATGAGGCCTAAATATGGCATTCAGCCCAACACATGATGATAACAAACAGCTTTCACTCAAATACGCGGTAAAACAATCATTCGGCATGGACTAAGTCACAATCCCCAACAGTGCACGACCCCACGTTCGTCATCTAGCGTGTGTTTTACTTCAATATAGCACAATGATATGCAAATCCGGGGTTTCTATGGTTCCTGCCAACTTCACTATCTTCTGCTTCTGCGACCCTTTTCCGCATCTGCGAGGGTCGCACCTACGTCCTCCCAACCGTAGATGCGGTTATGATAGTAGATTCCAACTTTATCTGCCATTCCAAACTTCTATTCTTTCCGTCAACCATCCGAAATCACCCTGAGGCCCCCGGGACCTCAACCAAAAGCACAAACAAGTCACATACCACCATCCAAACTTGTACCAATCTTTAAAACAACTCAAACAATATTGAATCAACCAAAACACATCGGATTCAAGCCTAAGTTTCCAAAATCTTCCGAATTACGCTATTGATCAAAAAGTATACCAAATCATGTCCGAATGACCTGAAATTTTGCACACACATCCCAAATGACCCAACGGAACTACTACAACTCTCGGAACTCCATTCCGACCCTTATATCAAAATCTCACCTACCAACCGAAAAACGCCAAAAATCCAATTCCGCCAATTCAAGCCTAAATCTACTCCGAACCTCCAAAACACATTCCGATCACGCTCCTAAGTCCCAAATCACCTCTCGAAGCTACCCAAACCATCGAAATTCACATCCGAGCCCTCTAACACATAAGTTAACATCCGGTTGACTTTTCCAACTTAAGCTTCCTTAAAAGAAACTAAGTGTCTCAAACCTTACCAAATCCTTTCCGAACCCGAGCCAACCAATCCAATCACACATAGAACCGATAGACAAGGCAATAAGAAGCAAAAATGAGGAAAATGGAGCAGTAACTCATAAGATGATTAGCCGGGTCGTCACAGAAACAGAGCTATAACTAAAGGGAGCAACGATCATGATTCAGTAAGAACCTACGAAAAGTCAAAATAATCAATAACAAAGGAGTTTCGTTGGAGCAAGGGTCTTCATCGGAGTTTCGTTCTCCAGTCAGATCTAACAATATCAAACAAGTATTATATAAAACCCATCAAATGAGACTTTTTCTTTTTGGACGGATATGGTAATGAAGATCTGCAAATAGGAAAATAAGGAAGAATAAGAAAACGGTGAAAAAAAAAAGTTTTAAAGTAAAAAACACATATTTTAGGTGCGTGTATTTCACCACTTTGCACACATCTGGTTGTAGCTTTTTAAGGGGTAAATAATTTTACTTTAAAATAGCTCAGGGGATAATAGTACATTTGAAAAGAAAAGGTGTGTAGATGGCAATATGGTCATAGGTCGGGGAGGATTTTATGTATTATCCCATAAATTTTTGTACACTGTTAGGTTTGATTGGAATACTAGTAGGTGTATTGTTGGTTTTCATTTGATTATTAACACACTTTAATAGTATACACACTAACTTACCTTAATAGTATATTCTATTTTATTATATTAAATATAGGTATCCAATTAGGTTTTAATAGGAATACTATCAATATTTGATAGTATATTCTAATAAATGTTGGTTTAATGTTAGGTAAAATTCATAAGTACCCCTAAACTATGACCGATATCAACTACACACTTTTTTTTCGAGGGTCCTATTAACCCCCTGAACTATTTTAAAATAGAATTGTTACACTCTTGAAAGGCAACAACCACATCATATGTTGGTCGTTGAAGCCACGCGCCAGGTGCATTTCATTAGGAATTTTTTTTAATCTTCTCTTATTCTTTCCCTTATTTTTTTACTATTATTCTATTATTTTTTCTTTCTTTTTCTTTCCCTTATCTTCCTCCACTTACATAACTTCTTCCCAAAATGTGACCATCCTATCCCACAAAATTCTTTTTAGATTTTCTTTTTTATGTCTTTTTTCTTCTAAAATTATTGTTTAGTTTGCAAGAAGAATATAATCATAAATGGTAGGATCTGCAGTTAATATGATGGATCCGCTGATGAAAGTGCTGCAAATTTTGGCCAGAAAAAATGGATTTGGATGGTAGAAAAACTTTTCAGCGAGGGACTTCCTTCACAACCTAGTTAATTTTCTTGCAAATTTATGAAGTGATAATAGGAAAATCTTCTACAACCCTGAATCCTTCACAAATTTGTTTACTTCTCAAATCATTTAGAATGAATCTGAATTACTGAGTTGTTTAAATAATTTTTGTCTTCTTAAAGACCTAGTTACACTGAGGGAGAAAGATGAGAGAGAGAGAGAGATAGAGGGAGGTCGTGGTCGCCGGCCAGCCAAGCCACTGAGGCGGCAGCGGCGGCAGAACGAATTAGAGAGATAGATGAGAGTTGCTGAGTCGTTGAAAAAATGAGGGATGCAGCTGTAAGCACGTGATTTTTGTTTCACAGACAATCGCTCCAAAAGAAAATAAAAATAGTGACAAATGACTTCGCTGAACAATTTTTCGAGTTTTCCGTGACATGTGTTGTTAGTCGTTTGTGGGTCTTTCCATTTTGCATTTAATCATTAACAAACAAAATACAAAATATGTATGTCATGGTGATTAAACCATAATTTGGTCAGTAAAAGAAAATTCAAAAAATATATATGCATCTTTTATTCTAGGTTGTGATTTAACCATTTAGAATTTTTTTAGTATATGTGTAAATAATTGTGTTAAGTATTGATTAGTTGGATGTGGCAAGTTCATTTTAATTTAATTGTATTTTTAAAAGAAAATTTTTTGGAAAAACAAGAGAAAATGCATATGGTGTAATAAATCGGACTTGGGCCTATTTTGAATTGAGGCCCAAGTCCATCCCACTTCAGCCACAACTAAGGACCCGGTCCAGACCAGGCCTGCCCAGGCACCTCCCGAAACGACGCCGTTTCAGGCAAATCGATCTGAGCCATCCAAGCCTCTTGATCCAACGGTCCACATACGCACCCGTGACCCGACCTGGTTAGTCGGTCCAACCCAATCCATCCCTTAAGCCCAAACGACACCGTTTTAATACCAAACGGCTTCGTCTCACCCCTCACCATCAGATCCAAGCCGTTCAGATCACTTGATCTAACGGCTCCAATCTCCCTTCCCCTTCCGTATATAAACTTGGCCCTTCACCCCACGCCCCCTATCCGAACCCCCCCTCCCCCTTCAGTCATCTCCTTCCCCAAGCCCTGAAACCCCCAAACCCTAACGCCGCCCTAGTTTCCCTTTCACCAAAACCCGGCGGCATGAACGCCGATGACTACCCCCTTCACACCCCTGAAGAATCCAACCACCCTGAACACGAATCCACTAGCCATGTACCTCAAATCACCTCCTATCGTCTCGAATCTGGATTTGAAGATTCGAGACAAAACTCTATCTATACCAAACCTCACCATCTTTGTATCAGACACTCCCATGACTTCCCTCGTGACCAAACCAAGCTTGGTTTGGTCCGAATCTACCCACAACTTCTAAAAAACTAGATCTGAAAATCCAGACCCTAGAACACATGAACCTGTGGAATCCGGCCAGTCTGGACAGGGGTCTGAGGTCTAATAGACCTTAATCAAGGTGTTCTCGTGTGAGAACACCCTGATTAAAGTTTGTTTGGCCTCAAATGGTGAAAGCTAAGTCGGACTTGGGTCATTTCGGTTTAAACTCCCCCAGTAAGTATCCCCTTTCCTTTTTAGTTTTGATTGAGTTGTCAGCATGATTTGTTGTGATTATTTGTTATTATCTGTTTATTTTTCCTGATTTTTTCCATCCCTAGCAAAGACCTTTTATTTGGTCGGTTGATTTTCTATGTGTGTTCTGAATGTACTCTGTGATATACATGCTCGTCAATTAGATTAATTGTCAAATAAGTTAACTCATATAGGTTCCCAGTAATTGAACAAAAATGTTTTAAGTCATTCGGGACCCTGTACGTGTTGTTTATATGAGCGACTGATTATTACCTGTTATAATTAGTATAGTCGACTCGATAAACGTCGTCGATGAGTTTTCTATAACTAATGGATCAAATGAGCTAAATAATTTCACATGACTAATTGAACCTTGTCACTGACTGAATGCCCAGCATTGTCTGAAATGAGTTTGTTTGCATTGCAAAAATGACTGAAAAGGTTCAGTCCGGGGCAGTCCTGAATTTGAACCTTCAGAAGTTCAAAATGCCTTGATGCTGCAATGGGTTTAGGGCAGTAATAAGCAGGGTTTAACAAGGGTAGTCTGGGGTTTGAAAAGAACAGAAAAGGTCTAGTTTAAATAAGCTGACAAGTAGGGTACTAATTAAGATTAAACTAATACCAATGGGGAACAAGACATAAGAGCATCGGAATTTAAAATGAATACTAAAATGAGCCCATGACTCTTGATTAAAGAATAAACCAGGCGTGGGGAACAAATGGCTGGCACCAAAAGATGCTTAGGCATGGGCTTAAAGGGAATGGGCAGTCTGCAAGTGGAGGGAGGCAGGCAGCTTACCTGCACTGGGTCGTTTGGCTTATAAATAGGCCATTTCAGAACTTAAAAAGGGCTGGAAAATTTTTAGTCTTGAGAGAGGTCTTGTGAGTTTAAAGAAAACTGAAAACATAAGGAAATTTCCAGTAAACACTGTAACCAAACACTGTCTGAAAGCTATATAAGAGTTCATATTGGTCAAGCTGTCTTGGCCAAGTTCAGTTGTTTGCACTGACTGAGCTGCTTGTGATTGTTGAACTGTTGGTGTTGCTGCATTGAACACTCTGTTTCTTCTGTTGTTTCATTACTCTTTCCTGGGATTGTTTGTTTGGTGCTCGACTATCTGCTGGTTTTCTTTGTTCTGGGAATTATTGTTGGTTGTCTGTGGACTGTGGAAAACACTTGTGGTTGTTGGTTTGTTGCTGTGCTGTTGCTGTGTATCTGCTGCTGCTGTGTTTGTTGCATACTGCCCGACTGGCCATTCCTTTCTTCTTTTTGTTCTCTATACCAGGTACACGCCTAATACACTGTCAGATGTAATTGGAAAATTGAGCATGAATACAAATGAAAAGACCTGAAGAATGTCTCTTTATACATAGATTGTTACATTAAAAATCATGTAATGTAGAATAATTTTATTCTTGTTTGGATGCTGGAAGTAGCTTGCACGCCTAGTAGATATCAATGCATGGTAATTGAATATCAGTTTGTATATGTATGCTGCTAGTTAAAAGTATTCCCAATGCATTGGGTTGTATCTTAGACTTAGTCTAATCGTGTAGCATATTCTTTAATACATGCCAAGCTTGATGCTATCCATTGTTAGCTAAGTTCATTTCTTTTGATAAACTGCCTTATTATAATTGATAAACCACACCTTTAAAACAAAGAACACAAATTTACGGTCTCAACCTCACGAAGGTCGAGCCCAAGTTGAAACAGACCAAGCAGGCCTCGTCGGAAAATCAGTGGCCTAAGCCTGGCTAATCCCACACAAACTGGGTTTGAGCCTATGGGATTCGATCGCTCGTCTGTGAGACGCAGCCTCGTTTTTTGAAATTCTTTAGCATTCTGAATCCTACTATAAATGACCTGCAAGCATATAATTAACTAGGACTATCTCAGCTCTCAACTAGTAGAGACAAATGCGACAAGAAACGTAGTTGCTATAGGATATCCTTTTAAAATAAAGACGAGATGAGCCTCGACAAATAAAAATGCACAAGCTGCGGGGCCCTCGTTAAATGTATATTATCGAAGCATTCAGTTTCCAGGACGGGTCGTTTAGCAAATCTCACGGCCCTCCCAGAATAATAATGCGATAGTCTCTTTAAGCGCGCCTTAATAAGTCTTACCTTCCTAAACTCGGGTGCACATTTATGTGACCCAAATCCAATTCTCGACGGAGTCGAAATGTGTTTCTAATCACGGGTACATTGATTGTGACGTGGTTCGAGATGCGTGTCCATGACGTTGCAAATTCATTTTAAAAATAAGAATGAGATGAGCCTCGCCAAATAAAATACAAATTGCGGGGCCCTCAGTAAATATTTGTTTTAAAAAATTATTTGGACTTCGGGATGGACCGTTTAGTAAAATTTCACGGTCTTACCCAAAATAAATACGCTAGTCACTTCAGGCGCGCCTTTAATAATTTAATTTCCTTAAACTCGGGTGCACATTGATGTGACCCAAATCCAAATCTCAACGGAGTCAAAGTGTGTCGACGACCATGGGTACATTGATTGTAACGCGGTTCGAGATACATTTTCACAACGTTGCAATTCTTGATAAAAAAACAGTAAATGATAAAAGCGGTTAAAAGTTAAATTTTGCACATAAGATCACACTCGTATAAAATCAGATAATCAAGCCGAATATAACAGTTGAGCGACCGTGCTAGAACCACGGAACTCGGGAATGCCTAACACCTTCTCCCGGGTTAACAGAATTCCTTATCCGGATTTCTGGTACGCAGACTGTAATATAGAGTCATTCTTTTCCTCGATTCGGGATTAAAATTGGTGACTTGGGACACCCTAAATCTCCCAAGTGGCGACTCTGAAATAATTAAACCAATCCCGTTTCGACTGTCCTTTAATTGGAAAAAACTCCCTACGCACCTCGCGGTGCCGGAAAAAGGAGGTGTGACAGCTCTGGCGACTCTGCTGGGGACGTAAACTGTAACCCAGAACCATTGGTTCAGGGTTTAAAGAATTCGAGCTTAAAATATCTGTGTTAATTGGCTTTATTTACTATATGATTTTCAACTGTTTATATGCTAATATGCTAAATGTTGCTTTTTACCGCTTTAATATTATTTGAATTGTGAATATATACAACTGTTACGAAACCCCCTTCTTTCTGAGTCTTCTGAATTTATGGTGTACACGTGCGCGTGACCCACCTTTCTGTTAAAGTCATACCAAATAAGACGGAGTTGGGACAAGTAACTAGGCCGGGCAGACTTTCGTGCTCCCGGTACGTTGCCCCCGCTTCGGCTCAAACTGTCTGTTTGGGTAAGCCAGGTTTAGAACAATCAACCTCAGGTTTTACACTTAGAATAACTCAGCCATGTACCGGATCCCTAGTAGGAACGTTTATTTGCATCATGTGCATTTGACTTAGGGGACTCAACACAGGGGTTGGGTCTGTCTAGGACAGGTGAACCCGAAATAAAAAGACCATCCTGATGCATCCTACTTGCTATATGTGCATTCAGTTGCCTCAAACATGCTTGCTGACCGGCTTAAATGAAATCGTGGTAAGAACTGAGGAATAAAATGGGTTGTTTTTAAAATAATAATAATAATAATAATAATAATAAATTAAAAAAATAAAATGAAAAAAAAAAGAAAAAAAATGAAAAAATAATAAAAATTAAAAATAAAAAGGTAAAATATAGTTTTCAAATCTTTAAATAAAAGTATTTAATCTTGAAAGGTATTTAATCTTGAAAATAGTTTGAAAATTCCCAAAAATAGTTTAAATCTTGATAATAATTTTGACGGAAAATGATTAGAGTATGTTTTCAAAATGAGTCTTGACTTTATTAAATTAAATTTCAGATACAAAATGAGCACCACACAAAACCCCTCATCCGCAAATACAGAAGAGTTTCTATTCCAGCTTCAAATGTGGTGGTGTGAATTAGGCGAAGATGGTCAAAAGTGGGTCATCAAGCATTTGGGAAATCTCCCGGATATTATGAAAGTTAAACCCCGTGATGATCTGATTGCGGCATTAGTAACTTTTTGGGACCCTGTTCACAATGTCTTTCGTTTCTCTGACTTCGAGCTCACTCCTACATTAGAGGAGGTAGCTGGATATGCTGGTTTTGACGAAAGTTTAAGGAATCAAAGCTTGATATTCACAAAGGCTCCCTCGGTACATCGATTCTTCGGTCTTCTGAACATCAGCAGTCAAATCAGGAAAAGCAATGTCGTCAACGGATGTTGTTCTTTCAACTTTTTGTATTCAAGGTTCGGAAAGTCAGATGGGTTCGAAATTCATGAGAAAGGCCTTACTAACAAACAAGACAAAGACGCATGGCAGGTTCACCGTCGCTTCGCCTTCATGGTGGCTTTTCTAGGAATCATGGTCTTCCCGAACAAAGAGCGAACAATCGATATTCGCACCGCAAAAGTTGTGCAAATCCTCACCACCAAGGAAAACCACACCCTTGTCCCCATCATTCTCTCAGACATTTATCGGGCTTTGACTTTATGTAAAGCAGGAGCGAAAGTCTTCGAAGGATGCAAAATTTTGTTGCAAATGTGGCTGATTGAACATCTCCAACAACAGCCCAAGATCATACAGTATGGGCCAAGCAACGATAATTACATCGAGGGTTATGAGGAAAGAGTGAAAAATTATCAGGTTCCAGAAGGGATAGAAGCATGGGTATCTCGGCTAAGGGCTCTAACGGCAAATCAAATTGAATGGACTATGGGATGGCTCCCGATGAGGGAAGTGATACATATGTCAAACTCAAATAGTTATCTGCTGCTATTGGGATTGAGAAGCATCCAACCGTATGCGTCATTGAGAGTCCTAAGACAACTGGGAAGATATCAAGTAGTTCCTGATGATGAAGATTTGAGTACGCAAGAAATCGAGTTACACCCAGAGGCCACTATTCCTGAGGCATTACTTCAGCAGATGTGGAATGGATGTCGATACTTGAAAAACGATACTCAAGTCCCAGACACTACAAAGGGTGAGATAAATCCTGGATATGCAAGGTGGTTCGAGAAACGGTCTCGCGTGGATGATGTACCAGAACCTGAGCTAAGAAGGCCAACTAAAAGACCCCATATTCAAAACTTTAATGATAAAATCCAAGAGCGGTTGATCTGGGGAGAAAAAGAGAAGGGGTACAAAGCAACTATCCATGCCCTAAAGGAAAATCTAAGGAACCTCAGTCTGGAGAAGGATTTGCAAGCACAAGAAGCTGAAGGCGAGAAGAAGAGTCTAGCCTGTGAGAATGAAAGTCTTCATGCTCGATTTCTGAAAATGAAAAAGGCTTCTGAAACGCCAATGAGGAATTGGAAGGATCAAAAAACCATCGCCAATCTTTTTGAAAGAATGCAAGATTATGATTCCGTTCTTGCTGCAAAAGAAAGGGCGTTGAGCAAAGCAAAAGAAAGGATCCAACAATTAAACGAAGAAGCCAGATCTGATAAGGAACGCCAAGATAGGCAATCCGAGAAAGACAGGGCACAATTCAAGAAGGAAAAAGACCATTGGATACGATCAGAAGACCAACTTCGTGCACAACTAGAAGAGGCAAGAAGGTACAGAGAGCATCAACAAGCGGACACTGATAGAGAAAGAGCGCAGATGAGATTAGAGCAGGCCAGACTCCGAGCTCTATTAGAGTCAGCCCTAGATCGTGAAGGCCGTATCCGAGATATAGCCACCACTCGCCAGCAGCAGTTGCAGAATCAAGGCCAATATCTCCAAGATTTCAGGGCACAGATCCACGACCTGGCGGTCTACACCTCTCAAAGTTATGTAAACTGCCAAGGAATGGATTATGAAAGGTTTACAGAGCATGTACCCACCTTTGCCTGTCATCTAGCAGTGGAGTTGGAAAGGATGTATCGAACATTGGGAGGTCATCCGGGTCAAGCCCCTCCTTGAGCAAATGATCTGATAATTTACAACACAAGTGGAAAGTGGGGCACGTTATGAGATATTAAGAATTGTATCTGTTTATTTCAATTTGAATGTGTGTATTTCAAGACATTGTTTTTACAAAGTTTTTCAAATGTAATGTTTGTTCATCTTTTTATATAAATGTTAGCCTCATGGCAGAACTACGCCTGGTCTGATTCACGCGGGGACGTGATACGTAGGCAATCCCCATAAGATTCGACCGCTTTTAATAAAATAAAGAAAAGAAAATACAAATAAAATAAAACACAGGGTTTCCCAAAATACTTTAAAGGGACGAAGGAGCAAACCGGGATGACGCATGTTGTTTGAAGCAAAGCATGTAGAAACGGTTAACTGCCTAGGTGCATTGCATCCTCTATGTGTTGCGATCAAATCTGTTAAAATCTAACGCTAACAAAGTTTGTTGTTGTCTGATCCAGACAAGTTAGTTGTTAAAGAACTCTGGCAACACACTCATACCAAACCAGATCCAAAGGACCGGTAGCAACAAGCATGACTACTTCAGAGAATAGTAATGAGGAAGAAAGGCCAATGAGCCAGTTGCTAAAAGAAGCGATGGAAAAGATTGAAAGGATGGGACTAGAGATGAATGCAATGCAGCTAGCCATAGCCAAAACACAAAAGAGCCCTGAAACACTGGGACACATGCCAGAATACCCTCACTCCGGCCCTTCCACAAGCCGCCCAAATCCCCTTTATCATCAAGAAAGAAGCCCTCATGATTCCCAAGCTCCACCACCCCATCAACCTCTCCCAACACCCAATATTCCCATTTTTGTGGGACCAACATCAGCCCCTTTGCAAAGGACGACCAGTGAGCCATTGTTTCAGGCTCACGATACACAATACCATCCCCCCGAGCCTACGTTTCATGCCCCCGAACCACAAGCTTACAATCCACATTTGGAAGTGCCGGCAGAGATTGAGAAGCCGGCTAAGGCCCCTGAACAGGATGAAGTATTGAGAAAGTTCAAAAGCCTGGAGCAATCCTTCAGGAACTTGCACGGTTTGGGCAATCAAGTCAGCGTAGCATACAAAGATCTGTGCCCTTTCCCAGACGTCCAACTCCCGGCTGGGTTCAAGATGCCTAAGTTTGATTTATATGAAGGGCACGGTGATCCCATGGCACATTTGCGGGGATTCTGTAGCAAAATGAGAGGGGCAGGCGGCAAGGATGAGCTGCTGATAGCTTATTTCGGCCAAAGTCTGAGCGGATCTGCACTAGAATGGTATACCAGGCAGGATTCCAGCAGGTGGTACACGTGGGATGATCTGGCGCAGGCTTTTGCAGGTCATTTCCAGTACAATCTCGAGATAGTCCCTGACCGTCTCACATTATTGAGAACTGGGAAGAAACCCGGGGAAAGTTTTCGCGAGTTCGGGTTCCGCTGGAGAGAACAAGCAGCTAGAGTCGATCCTCCCATGAGAGAGGGAGAGATGGTGGACTATTTCTTGCAGACACTGGATCCAACCTACTTTGGTCACTTGGTGACAACAGTTGGAAAATCTTTCAACGAGGTGGTCAAGATAGGGGTCATGATAGAAGAGGGTCTGAGGTCTGACAAAATATTGAACTATTCGGCACTCAAAGCCACAACCCAGGCTATTCAAAGCGGCACGGGAGGTGCGCTGAGAAGAAAGAAAGAATAGGTTGCCACGATCGAGGCAGGCAGTTGGTCCAGGGCTGGCAGGCCGCACTACAACCAACCCAGACCTCACAGGTCAAACTACCCATACAACCCACCACAAACTTTCTATCCGCCTCGAGAACCACATTGTTCCGTACACCAGGCCCAAGCATACACTCAGCCTCCGGTTCGCCCACAATGGCGCGCGCCGGCTCCCCAGAACATATATGCACCACCACAAAACACCTATCCTCCACCGAGGGCGTATAGAAACCCTTCAGGGGCAGGCTTCCGGGGAAATCCAGATGCTAGGAATGACAGGTTGCGGAAGCAGAGAACTTTCACGGAGTTGGGAGAAACCTACACCGCTTTGTTCCACAAACTGAGGCAATTGGGTTTGGTTAGTCCTGTCCAGACTCGAGAACCAAATCCCCCACCTCAGAACTTGGATCGATCAATCAGTTGTGAATACTGTTCAGGGATGCTCGGGCATGATACCGAGAAGTGCTGGAAATTAAGGCATGCCATACAGGATCTTATTGACACCAATAAGATCGAGGTCCAGACACCGGAGGCTCCTAACATCAACCAAAACCCACTGCCAGCGCACCACGAAACTCACATGATTGAGTTGGTGTGTGAGGGAGGAGAGTTGAGAAAACCCTCACAAACAGTGATGATGATCCAAGCCGCCCCGAAAGAAGTCTCGACCAGTGGAGGGACGAGTGTACAGTCGCAGGGAGAAGGCGTCAAGCCGGTAGTGATATTGGGAAAGAGCCCGTCCGCCATAACAAGCAAACCCGAGCCAAGCAAGTTGGTAATATCAGGAATCCCGCCCACACCGGCAGTCGTGTTAAAAGGGGTATGTAGAGAACTGGTGACCATAAAGCCTGTGGTCCAGCTGCCGATGATTGACAGCAGGGCTGTGCCTTGGAAATATGAAAAGGCGGTGGTGATGTACAAAGGAAAACAGGTGGAAGAAGTCAGTTGTGAAGCGCAAGGGCTGACTCGATCAGGTCGATGTTTTGCTCCGGTGGAGCTAAGAAGAACCAACCCAGTTGCAACCAAGAAACCTGTGTCCGAAGAAGAGGCTGAAGAGTTCCTGAGGAAGATGAAAGTACAGGACTATTCTGTGGTCGAACAGCTGAGAAAAACACCGGCCCAGATCTCACTGTTGTCGTTACTGATCCATTCTGAGGAGCATCGTCGGGCCCTGCTGAAGATATTGAACGAAGCTCATGTACCCAGTGAGATTTCTGTAAACCACCTGGAAACCATTGCCAGCAAGATTTTCGAGGTGAACAGGGTAACATTCTCAGATGATGACCTGCCGGTGGAAGGTACGGAGCATAATAAAGCTCTATACCTAGCTGTCAAATGTGAAGACTCGGTGGTAACTCGAGTATTGGTGGATAACGTCTCAAGCGCCAATATTTGCCCACTATCTACTTTGAACCAGTTGAAGATCGATCACGGAAGGATCCACAAGAATAGTATCTGTGTCCGAGGGTTTGACGGAAACGGAACGGTCACTGTAGGGGATGTTGTACTTGAACTGACCATCGGTCCGGTCCTGTTTACCATGGAATTCCAGGTATTAGACGGCACGGTATCTTACAACCTGCTGTTAGGTTGACCATGGATTCATGCAGCCAAAGCGGTGCCTTCCACCCTACATCAGATGGTGAAGTTCGAGTGGGAAAGACAAGAGGTCGTGTTACACGGCGAGGATACAACGTGCACCATGGGCGGAACCATTGTACCTTTCATAGAGACCGCTGATGACAAAGGTCCTTGGGTCTACCAGATTTTCGATACAGGGTCGGCCAACAAAATTTCTGAAGGAGAAATCATCCCGCACCCTAGGGTAGCTGCCGCAACAGTCATGATGGTCTCAGAAATGCTGGGTAATGGATTTGTGCCGGGAAAAGGCCTGGGAGTCGAGCTTCAAGGGATTGTCCAACCTGTCTCCCTTCCTAAAAATCTGGAAACTTTCGGATTGGGGTTCAAACCAACCGCAGCAGATAGGAAGCAAGCGCGAAAAATGAAGAAGAGGGTCTGGTTTCTGCCTAAACTGGTGCCACGCCTCTCAAGCTCTTTTGTTAAAGCAAGTGCCAAGGGGTCACCGGTCCCAAAGATTCTAGGACCTTTGATCGGTATAAATGAAGACCTGAATCAGAGTTTTGAGAGGCTATTCGCGGATGTCAGTATGGTGGAAGCTGGAGAAGGTTCCAGCAGAGCAGAGATACAGTTTGTGGGGCCTGAGGCCAAGACCAACAATTGGACAGTTACTCCTCTTCCTGTCCGAGGGGAGTCTTGGTAGTAGGCTTTGATTTATGTTTTGTGTGTTTTGTTTTGTCCGGATTATTCAAGGGTGTAATCCAAATTTTACTTTCGTTTTGTAAAAGTGTGAACCCTTTTATCCCGCAAGTTTAATGAAGTTCTTTTCTTTTGTCCCATTTTAATTTTGTTTTGTTCTTTTTCTTTCTGAACAGTTCTCTTTTTACTGGTTCTAATGACATGGCATGCACAGCGGATCTTCGACCTAGTCTAATAAATCAATCTGAAACCGACTCAATGATGCAAGAGGTCGTTTGTGACGATGAATCTGAATGTGACGAAGGGGAAGCCTTCGAAGAGATAAACCGAGAACTGTGCCAATTTGAAGAGAAACCCAAGCCTAACCTAAATGACACCGAGGCTGTGAATCTAGGAGACGCTGATAACGTCCAAGAGACCAAAATTAGTATCCACATTGAGCCGAATGTCAGAGAAGAATTGATCAAAACCCTCATGGAATTCAAAGATGTTTTTGCATGGTCATATGACGATATGCCTGGATTAAGCACCAATTTAGTGGTTCACAAATTGCCCACTGACCCGGCATACCCTCCGGTCAAGCAAAAACTAAGGAAATTTAAAACAGAAATGAGTGTAAAAATCAAAGAAGAGGTGATTAAGCAGTTGCAGGCAAAGGTCATTCGGGTCACTCGATATCCCGAGTGGTTGGCCAATGTGGTACCAGTCCCAAAGAAGGATGGAAAAATCAGGGTGTGCGTCGACTACCGCAACCTCAACAAAGCAAGTCCCAAGGACAATTTTCCGTTACCCAACATTCATATCCTGATCGATAATTGCGCTGGGCGCGAGATCGGATCCTTTGTGGATTGCTATGCGGGTTATCATCAGATCCTAATGGACGAAGAGGATGCTGAGAAGACAGCGTTTATTACGCCATGGGGAACCTACTGCTATCGGGTAATGCCGTTCGGGTTAAAGAACGCCGGGGCAACGTACATGCGAGCAATGACTGCCGTGTTTCATGACATGATACACAAAGAAATCGAGGTGTACGTCGATGATGTGATCATCAAATCTTGGCGTCAGGAGGACCATGTGGCAGACCTAAGGAGATTTTTCCAAAGACTCCGAAGGTATGATATCAAGCTTAACCCGGCCAAATGCGCATTCGGGGTTCCATCAGGAAAGTTGCTAGGATTCATCGTCAGTCGACGGGGGATTGAGTTAGACCCATCCAAAATTGAATCCATCCGAGATTTGCCACCGCCAAGGAACAAAACAGAGGTAATGAGTTTGCTGGGTAGACTCAATTACATCAGCAGGTTCATCGCTCAACTCACAGCAACTTGTGAGCCCATATTTCGGCTGCTGAGAAAGGATGCTGCGGTAGGTTGGACGGCAGAGTGTCAGGAGGCTTTCGACCAAATCAAAGGGTATCTGTCTAATCCACCCGTATTGGTCCCGCCGAAGCCTGGGAAGCCCTTAATTCTTTACCTAACGGTCTTGGAAAATTCATTTGGTTGTGTATTGGGGCAACATGATGACACAGGAAGGAAGGAGCAGGCCATCTACTATCTTAGCAAGAAATTCACAGTACATGAGGTCAAGTACACTCAACTCGAGAAAACATGTTGTGCCCTAACTTGGGTAGCTCAGAAGTTGAAGCACTACCTGTCTTCGTATACTACTTATCTCATATCCCGTTTGGACCCATTAAAGTATATCTTTCAGAAACCTATGCCCACGGGAAGGTTGGTAAAGTGGCAAATTCTGCTCACAGAGTTTGATATCATATATGTGACGAGGACGGCCATGAAAGCCCAGGCGCTGGCAGACCATTTGGCGGAGAATCCCGTTGATGAAAAATACGAGCCCTTAAGAACGTATTTTCCTGACGAAGAGGTAATGCATACAAATGAGTTGGAATTACCCGAGGAACCAGGTTGGAAGCTTTTCTTCGATGGAGCTGCAAACGCAAAAGGGGTTGGAATAGGAGCAGTACTCATTTCTGAAACAGGACGGCATTATCCTGTTACGGCTCAACTACGCTTCTATTGCACCAACAATATGGCCGAGTATGAGGCTTGCATTCTGGGTCTGCGCTTGGCTGCCGACATGGATGTCCAAGACGTCTTGGTCTTGGGAGACTCGGACCTCTTGGTACATCAAATCCAGGGTGAATGGGAAACACGAGATCTAAAACTCATACCATACCGACAATTCTTGCATGATCTGAGCAAGCAATTTCGATCGGTAAAATTCAAACATATCCCGAGAGTTCATAACGAGGTTGCGGATGCATTGGCCACCTTAGCATCAATGTTGCACCACCCTGACAAAATGTATGTTGATCCTCTGCACATCCAGGTCCGTGATCAGCACGCTTATTGCAACGCCGTAGAAGAGGAAGCAGATGGCGAGCCCTGGTTTCATGATATCAAAGAATACCTCAGAATGGGGATATATCCGGAACAGGCCACTGGAGACCAAAAGAGAGCCCTTCGGCGTTTGTCAAATGGTTTCTTCCTCAGCGTAGGAGTGCTGTACAAAAGAACCCCGGATTTGGGATTGTTGAGATGCATAGATGCCAGTCAAGCAACGACGGTTATGGCAGAGGTACATGCTGGAGTTTGTGGAGCCCACATGAGCGGATATGTATTGGCAAGAAAGATCCTTCGAACAGGGTGTTATTGGCTCACCATGGAACATGACTGTATCACTTTCGTGAGGAAATTCCATCAGTGCCAGATACATGGAGATTTGATTCATTCTCCGCCAACAGAGATACATACGATGTCAGCACCCTGGCCGTTTGTGGCATGGGGCATGGATGTCATTGGGCCCATCAAGCCGTCAGCATCCAACAGTCATAGGTTCATTCTAGTGACCATTGATTACTTCACCAAATGGGTTGAGGCTAAAACCTTCAAATCGGTAACCAAAAAGGCAGTGGTGGACTTTGTTCATTCCCATATCATCTGCAGATTTGGGATCCCAAAAGTGATCATCACGGATAACGGTGCGAATCTTAATAGCAGCTTGATGAGAGAGGTATGCCAACAATTCAAGATTACACACCGCAATTCCACCCCATATCGTCCCAAGGCGAATGGAGCAGTCGAAGCAGCCAATAAGAATATCAAGAAGATACTGCGAAAAATGGTGGAAGGGTCCAGACAATGGCACGAGAGATTACCCTTTGCTTTGTTGGGTTACCGCACTACCGTCCGAACTTCCATAGGCACAACTCCTTATTTGTTGGTGTATGGAACTGAGGCCGTAATACCAGCGGAGGTCGAAATTCCGTCCCTCCGAATTGTCGCTGAAGCCGGGATTAATGATGATGAATGGGTCAAAGCTCGATTGGAACAGTTGAGCCTGATAGATGAGAAAAGATTGGCAGCAGTGTGCCATGGTCAGCTGTACCAGAAGAGAATGGCAAGAACATATAATAAGAAGGTGCGCCCCAGGAAGTTTGAAGTAGGGCAACAGGTATTGAAGAAGATCCTCCCACATCAGGTCGAGGCAAAAGGCAAATTCGCCCCAAATTGGCAAGGGCCTTATATCGTGACCAGAGTATTGTCCAACGGTGCTTTGTGTTTGACAGATGTCGAGGGGAGGTGTGTCGACATGGCTATCAATTCAGATGCAGTCAAGAGATATTATGCGTAATTTCTTTAATTATGGCAATTGTTGGTTTATTAGTTTGTATTTGGCATTTATTGGATAATGAGATGACAGAGGCAATTATTTCTTCTATCCAAACACTTTTTAACCCTTACTTCCCCCTTTGAGCCTTAAGTAATTCTTTCATACCCCTCTTTTGGAATCACTAATGGAAAAGACATGAAAAAGAAAAGAGAAAAAGAAAAGAGAAAGAAAATGAAAAGAAGGAAAAAAAAGAGAAGAAGAAGATAAAATCATAAGAAATACAAAACCGTGGGAACTACGTTTGACCTGATTCCTCGAAGAGGATACGTAGGCGCCTCACGGCTTGGTCATAGTATGCATCATAGTGAATATAGGATGCATAATGTACATAGTGTGCATAATAGGCACAATGTACGTAACGCACATAGCTCAACATAAGTGTAAAAAATAAAATTCCCCAAGCACGAAAACTGGGGCAGAGGTTATGTTTTGAGTTCCAACAAAGGTTTGATTCCAAAAGTTGTAGCACATCACCCATCAAATTATTTTCATTTTTATAGTCTTTCTTTAACTCCACACCAAAATCAACATCAACGTCCAAGAGACCTCCCGATCAATGTTCAAGAGATGTCGAGTCAGGCAAATAAGGCCGAGAATAATACACCGATCCCCAGCAAAGAAGAGGATCGTAAGACTGCGAATGAATTGATGGTCAAAGGAATCTCCAGAAGATAGGGTCGTATCTACAACGCCCCGATTCCTCGAAAGAAATAAAATGAGAGTCTTATCGGTGAAAACCTTCACAGGCACCGAGAGGCGATGTAAGAGGAGGGATATGAAATGAGAGTCTTATTGGTGAAAACCTTCACATGCACCATAAGGCGCCGGGAAATGAGAGAAAAGAGAGAGTCTCATTAGTGAAAACCCTCGAAGGGCACTATGAGGCGACAAGACAGATCAACAAAAAGCGACCATATTTGCAACGAAATGGACAGTCATTTATCATCCCCAGCAAGTCAGACCATCGGGCAAATCGATTGATACAAATAGACTGGGTCGGGAATCTATGGTGCACGTCATGATCACGGGGACCAGTCATGTCCTCCAGATAAGTTCTTCTGAGTTTCTTCTCCCACCAAATATTGGTTCAGAAAGATTTTCTCCTTTTCTATCTTTTATTTCTCTTCCTAAAAATTTGTCTTGAAAAGGATTTTTCAAAGCTTACTACCAGAGACCAAAGGGGAATTCGTCCAATGCAGGATAACACAAACAGTCTTAAAGGCCGGTCCCAGGCAATGCAGTGATCGTGCCCTGCAGTTTTGGAGGAAGTAAGCTCCTAAAGGGAGTGGATTCGGGAGTAAAAGCAGACTCCCACCGCAAGTGCTTAAAGAGAAAGCAGAAAAGGGGATAAATTGAAAACCAATCCCCAGCAGGCTAGAGACCCCCAGCAGGCAATTTTGCCCACCAACCAATTATGGGGACATAGAGCAAGAAAAGGGGAAGAGAGGAAAAATCATCCGCCAGAAAGGCACCCTCTACCACCACGATGAAAACTAATTAAATCCTTTTGTCTGTTGCAGGAAAACAAAGGACTGATGATGGCAGCAAGATGCAACGCCAGGGAAGTCACCAAAAACCGGGGCAGAAAATTTTCTGCCGATTGTCAAAAATATTTCTCGGAAGAACGGGGAAGCAACTTCAATACATTTAAGTTCTAGGTCGCCCACCAGTAAAATGCGGGAATACATTTAAGTTCTAGGTCGCCCACCAGTATAATGCGGGAATACATTTAAGTTCTAGGTCGCCCACTAGTATAATGCGGGAATACATTTAAGTTCTAGGTCGCCCACCAGTATAATGCGAGAATACATTTAAGTTCTAGGTCGCCCACCAGTATAATGCGGGAATACATTTAAGTTCTAGGTCGCCCACCAGTATAATGCGGGAATACATTTAAGTTCTAGGTCGCCCACCAGTATAATGCGGGAATACATTTAAGTTCTAGGTCGCCCACCAGTATAATGCGGGAATACATTTAAGTTCTAGGTCGCCCACCAGTATAATGCGGGAATACATTTAAGTTCTAGGTCGCCCACCAGTAAAATGCGGGAATACATTTAAGTTCTAGGTCGCCCACCAGTATAATACGGGAATACATTTAAGTTCTAGGTCGCCCACCAGTATAATGCGGGAATACATTTAAGTTCTAGGTCGCCCACCAGTATAATGCGGGAATACATTTAAGTTCTAGGTCGCCCACCAGTATAATGCGGGAATACTTTTAAGTTCTAGGTCACCCACCAGTATAATGGGGGAATACATTTAAGTTCTAGGTCGCCCACCAGTATAATGCGGGAATACTTTTATGTTCTAGGTCGCCCACCAGTATAATGCGGGAATACATTTAAGTTCTAGGTCGCCCACCAGTATAATGCGGGAATACATTTAAGTTCTAGGTCGCCCACCAGTATAATGCGGGAATACATTTAAGTTCTAGGTCGCCCACCAGTATAATGCGGGAATACATTTAAGTTCTAGGTCTCCCACCAGTATAATGCGGGAATACATTTAAGTTCTAGGTCGCCCACCAGTATAATGCGGGAATACATTTAAGTTCTAGGTCGCCCACCAGTATAATGCGGGAATACATTTAAGTTCTAGGTCGCCCACCAGTATAATGCGGGAATACATTTAAGTTCTAGGTCGCCCACCAGTATAATGCGGGAATACATTTAAGTTCTAGGTCGCCCACCAGTATAATGCGGGAATACATTTAAGTTCTAGGTCGCCCACCAGTATAATGCGGGAATACATTTAAGTTCTAGGTCGCCCACCAGTAAAATGCGGGAATACATTTAAGTTCTAGGTCGCCCACCAGTAAAATGCGGGAATACATTTAAGTTCTAGGTCGCCCACCAGTATAATGCGGGAATACATTTAAGTTCTAGGTCGCCCACCAGTATAATGCGGGAATACATTTAAGTTCTAGGTCGCCCACCAGTATAATGTGGGAATACTTTTAAGTTCTAGGTCGCCCACCAGTATAATGCGGGAATACATTTAAGTTCTAGGTCGCCCACCAGTATAATGCGGGAATACTTTTAAGTTCTAGGTCGCCCACCAGTATAATGCGGGAATACTTTTAAGTTCTAGGTCGCCCACCAGTATAATGCGGGAATACATTTAAGTTCTAGGTCGCCCACCAGTATAATGCGGGAATACATTCAGCTCTAGATTTTGGAATCAGTCACCCCACCTGAAGACAGAAGGTTACAACAGAGATCCCCAAACGGGAAACAATAAAATCCCCAGCGCCAAGAAGCAGAAGGCTGCAAAAGCAAGCGCGCATTCAAAAGAAAGAAGGAACACGTCTCAGAAGAAGCAGTTTGGAAACGTTGTAGCATGCCCAATATAACAATTTTGATGAAGAAAGCCATACCACTGAAGAAACCATTGAAAGATTTAAAGAAGAAAGCCATGTTCCCAGCAAATCAAGCAAAGTGATGAAAACTGGCATTCAGAAAAGGCGAAGGACCAGCATCATCTCCCAAGTTCACAAAATAAGGGCATCAGAGGAAAGCGTTAGCCGACAAGAAAGCAAGGCAACAAGAACAAGTTGAAGATGGATGAGATATCCTGATCCATAGTCTAGCTTAGCTTCTTGTTTTTCCTTTTAGAACAATGTAACAAGGAGATCGGTGAGCGGTAGCATCCTACAGCAGCATGCAACAGCACACGATAGCAGCGAACACTACAATCATACGGTAGTCCCAGCTACCAAAGTTTCCCGAACTACATTGACCTGATTCCTGTTCAGCCCAGGATATGAAGGAAACCTTTGAAGCAAAGGATCGGTCAGATCTTTTTCAAAAAAAATGCTTCACACGGAGTATTCGGACGGGCAAAAATTGCTCGCTTTATCTTTGCGCGAAAACCCTTCGTGTCTTCGGGCAAAGAGGGGCAGCTGTAAGCACATGATTTTTGTTTCACAGACAATCGCTCCAAAAGAAAATAAAAATAGTGACAAATGACTTCGCTGAACAATTTTTCGAGTTTTCCGTGACATGTGTTGTTAGTCGTTTGTGGGTCTGTCCATTTTGCATTTAATCATTAACAAACAAAATACAAAATATGCATGTCATGGTGATTAAACCATAATTCGGTCAGTAAAAGAAAATTCAAAAAATATATATGCATCTTTTATTCTAGGTTGTGATTTAACCATTTAGAATTTTTTTAGTATATGTGTAAATAATTGTGTTAAGTATTGATTAGTTGGATGTGGCAAGTTCATTTTAATTTAATTGTATTTTTAAAAGAAAAATTTTTGGAAAAACAAGAGAAAATGCATATGGTGTAATAAATCGGACTTGGGCCTATTTTGAATTGAGGCCCAAGTCCATCCCACTTCAGCCACAACCAAGGACCCGGTCCAGACCAGGCCTGCCCAGGCACCTCCCGAAACGACGTCGTTTCAGGCAAATCGATCTGAGTCGTCCAAGCCTCTTGATCCAACGGTCCACATACGCACCCGTGACCCGACCTGGTTAGCCGGTCCAACCCAATCCATCCCTTAAGCCCAAACAACACCGTTTTAATACCAAACGGCTTCGTCTCACCCCTCACCATCAGATCCAAGCCGTTCAGATCACTTGATCTAACGGCTCCAATCTCCCTTCCCCTTCCGTATATAAACTTGGCCCTTCACCCCACGCCCCCTATCTGAACCCCCCTTCAGTCATCTCCTTCCCCAAGCCCTGAAACCCCCAAACCCTAACGCCGCCCTAGTTTCCCTTTCACCAAAACCCGGCGGCATGAACGCCGATGACCACCCCCTTCACACCCCTGAAGCATCCAACCACCCTGAACACGAATCCACTAGCCATGTACCTCAAATCACCTCCTATCGTCTCGAATCTGGATTTGAAGATTCGAGACAAAACTCGATCTATACCAAACCTCACCATCTTTGTATCAGACACTCCCATGACTTCCCTCGTGACCAAACCAAGCTTGGTTTGGTCCGAATCTACCCACAACTTCTAAAAAACCAGATCTGAAAATCCAGACCCTAGAACACATGAACCTGTGGAATCCGGCCAGTCTGGACAGGGGTCTGAGGTCTAATAGACCTTAATCAAGGTGTTCTCGTGTGAGAACACCCTGATTAAAGTTTGTTTGGCCTCAAATGGTCAAAGCTAAGTCAGACTTGGGTCATTTCGGTTTAAACTCCCCCAATAAGTATCCCCTTTCCTTTTTAGTTTTGATTGAGTTGTCAGCATGATTTGTTGTGATTATTTGTTATTATCTGTTTATTTTTCCTGATTTCTTCCATCTCTAGCAAAGACCTTTTATTTGGTCGGTTGATTTTCTATGTGTGTTCTGAATGTACTCTGTGATATACATGCTCGTCAATTAGATTAATCGTCAAATAAGTTAACTCATATAGGTTCCCAGTAATTGAACAAAAATGTTTTAAGTCATTCGGGACCCTGTACGTGTTGTTTATATGAGCGACTGATTATTACCTGTTATAATTAGTATAGTCGACTCGATAAACGTCGTCGATGAGTTTTCTATAACTAATGGATCAAATGAGCTAAATAATTTCACATGACTAATTGAACCTTGTCACTGACTGAATGCCCAGCATTGTCTGAAATGAGTTTGTTTGCATTGCAAAAATGACTGAAAAGGTTCAGTCCGGGGCAGTCCTGAATTTGAACCTTCAGAAGTTCAAAATGCCTTGATGCTGCAATGGGTTTAGGGCAGTAATAAGCAGGGTTTAACAAGGGTAGTCTGGGGTTTGAAAAGAACAGAAAAGGCCTAGTTTAAATAAGCTGACAAGTAGGGTACTAATTAAGATTAAACTAATACCAATGGGGAACAAGACATAAGAGCATGGGAATTTAAAATGAATACTAAAATGAGCCCATGACTCTTGATTAAAGAATAAACCAGGCGTGGGGAACAAATGGCTGGCACCAAAAGATGCTTAGGCATGGGCTTAAAGGGAATGGGCAGTCTGCAAGTGGAGGGAGGCAGGCAGCTTAGCTGCACTGGGTCGTTTGGCTTATAAATAGGCCATTTCAGAACTTAAAAAGGGCTGGAAAATTTTTAGTCTTGAGAGAGGTCTTGTGAGTTTAAAGAAAACTGAAAACATAAGGAAATTTCCAGTAAACACTGTAACCAAACACTGTCTGAAAGCTATATAAGAGTTCATATTGGTCAAGCTGTCTTGGCCAAGTTCAGTTGTTTGCACTGTCTGAGCTGCTTGTGATTGTTGAACTGTTGGTGTTGCTGCATTGAACACTCTGTTACTTCTGTTGTTTCATTACTCTTTCCTGGGATTGTTTGTTTGGTGCTCGACTATCTGCTGGTTTTCTTTGTTCTGGGAATTATTGTTGGTTGTCTGTGGACTGTGGAAAATACTTGTGGTTGTTGGTTTGTTGCTGTGCTGTTGCTGTGTATCTGTTGCTGCTGTGTTTGTTGCATACTGCCCGACTGACCATTCCTTTCTTCTTTTTGTTCTCTATACCAGGTACACGCCTAATACACTGTCAGATGTAATTGGAAAATTGAGCATGAATACAAATGAAAAGGACCTGCAGATTGTTTATATACACGTGGACTGTTGTGTTAAATGTCATGTAGTATATAGTAGTTACATTTTTGTTTGGATAATAGAAGTAGCCTACATGCTTAGTGTATCAATGCAGGTTAATGCATGCTAGTCATGTATGTGTGCTGTTAGGTGAAAAAACATTCCCAGTGTAATAAGTTGTACCTTTAGACTTAGTCTGAGGGTGTAATATATTCTCTAATGTAAGCCAAATAGGAAAACTATCCACTTTAGTTAAAATTCTTTCTCCTTTTGCCAGATTGTCCCATATAAATTGATAAACTCATTTCACAGAACAAAGAATCAGTCCTAGGCCTCAATCTCATGAAGGCCGAGCCCAAATCGAAACAAATCAGTTAGGCCCATATCGAAAAAGGGGGCCTAAGTCTGGCCATCTCGCATGAGCTAGGTTTGGGCCCATAATTTTCGGCTAGTTATCCATAATCGCAGTCACATTTTATTATTCTGTAAAAGCATTTTAAATCCTGTTATAAGTAAACTCGCAATCATGTAATTAATTAGGACTGTCTACCGTTTTCAATTGATAGAGACGAACACGACAAGAAACGTAGTTGCTATAGGATATCCTTTTAAAATAAGAACGAGATGAGCCTCGATGAAAATAAACAAAACACGCAGATGCGGGGCCCTTGTTAAATGTAAATCATTGAAGCATTTAGTTTCCCGGACGGGTTGTTTAGCAAATCTCACAACCTTCCTAAAATGACAACACGTTAGTCTCTTTAGGATACGCTTTAATAAACTTTACCTTCTTAAACTCGGGTGCACATTTATGTGACCCAAATCCAAATCTCGACGGATTCGAAATGCCTCTCTAATCACGGGTACATTGACTGTGACGTGGTTCGAGATGCATGTCCATGACGTTGCAAATTCATTAGAAATAAAGAACGAGGTGAGCCTCGCCAAATAAAAATACAAATTGCGGGGCCCTCAATAAATATTGCTTTAAAAATTGTTTAGGCTTCGGGATGGACCGTTTAGTAAAATTCCACGGTCCTACCCAAAATAAATACGCTAGTCGCTTTAGGCGCGCCTTTAATAATTTAATTTCCTTAAACTCGGGTGCACATTGATGTGACCCAAATCCAAATCTCAACGGAGTCAAAGTGTGTCGACGACCACGGGTACATTGATTGTAACGCGGTTCGAGATACATTTTCACAACGTTGCAATTCTTGATAAAAAAAACAGAAAAATGATAAAAGCGGTTAAAAGTTAAATTTTGCACATAAGATCACACTCGTATAAAATCAGATAATCAAGCCGAATATAACAGTTGAGCGACCGTGCTCGAACCACGGAACTCGGGAATGCCTAACACCTTCTCCCGGGTTAACAGAATTCCTTATCCGGATTTCTGGTACGCAGACTGTAATATAGAGTCATTCTTTTCCTCGATTCGGGATTAAAATTGGTGGCTTGGGACACCCTAAATCTCCCAAGTGGCGACTCTGAAATAAATAAACCAATCCCGTTTCGATTGTCCTTTAATTGGAAAAAACTCCCTTGCGCCCCCGCGGGTGCGGAAAAAGGAGGTGTGACAGCAGCTATGGACTTAGGAAAATAAGAGGGTAGAGAGTATAAATTAGGGTTTCAGTGGTGAAGAAATTTGGGGGTTGTGATGCGGTGGTGGCATCGTCTATGTTGCTAGTCGGGTAATGGAAGAAAAGAAATTAAAAAAGAGATAGAAACAAAAAAGAAAAGAAAAACTAAAAAACTATATATATTTAATAAAAGGAATATTAAAAATAAAAATTTAGTATTTGTTTTTGTTGCTCACTCTCTTTAAGAGAGTGAAATGCACGTAAGCATTTAGAGAGGTAATAATTTTATTTTAAAATAGTTCAGGGGGTTGATAATTAGGGATTATGATGCATTTTACACTTCTTCTTATTTGAGTTTTGATCAGAAATGTGTACAAAATGGTCCCAAAGGCTTACATGTTGTACTTGTTTGCAGGGTTTGGTCAACAAGGTGACAATTCGTCAAAACCAGCTCAAAAAGGAGTGAAACATGCACAAGTACCAAGAACAAGTCCATGCACAGTGCAACAGACTCACCGCGGCCGCACTCGATATTGTGCGGTCCGCAAAGAGGGAGTTCAAAGAGTTGAAGATTTGGAGGTTAATGCCAATGCGGTCCGCGGTCCCTTTTGTGCGGACCGCAACAGAAGCTATCGCGGCCATGGTGCATTTTGTGTGGCCCGCGGTGGCCAAGTTCAGAGAGCAGAGTTTAAAGCCAAAAAGCCTCACTGCGGCCGCACTCGATTTTGTGCGGACCGCACTACCCCGCAAGGGTATTTTTGTCCAGAAATTAGGCCTAGTATAAATAGTTTTTTTCCCATTTTTAGGCCATCAATTGTATTTTAACTTCCATCTGCGCTCGTGAACAGTGTTCCTTACCTATTTTGAGTAATTTTAGAATAGTTTTATCATTGAATCTTCAAGTAGTAGCTTGTAATTAAATTTTATGGGTTTTCCTTTATCTATTTCTTTGGTTTCTTCTGTTATCATGAGTAGCTAGACCCATTAGCTAGGGTTGTGTCTTAACTCTAGTGTGGGTATTTGATGGGTCTTGTGTTTTAAGGCTTGAATGTCTATGGGTGTTTGATATTTGGACTAATTTATGGTTTCAATGTTGAATTAGTGGTTGCAAGCACTAATTTGTGCCTATTTGACTTGAGTTTTTCTTGAGAAAGAGAACTTGAGTCTAGGAAAATTAGTCCACCAAGAAATTGGGGCGTATTCAAGAGATTGATAGCCTCAATTAAAGGGTTAAACCTAGAGATAGTAATACCCGACTTGAACCTAAATTGCTTGCACAAATTATCATACCCAATTGGTCTTGAGAAAGTCAATTAGGACAAAATCACTCAAAAACTACCAAGAGGTATAGAGTGAGAATTTCAGTGCATTGGTTATATCGTAATCCCCAACATGACAACCTAGCCTTAGCCTTGAGAACCCATCAAGTACCCACCTAGGAGAAAGTCACTTCCCTAGTGCCTTCTTAACTATTTAGACAACCCTCAAGTATTTCACTCTTAACTTAATTTAGCATCTTATTAGCATAATATTAGAAGTAATCAAAAGACCAACTATGATTAGAAGTGCAATTAAGAGTAATTACGCATCTCTAATTTAGATAGAAACCCAATTCCCATTTCTAGCTCCCTGTGGAAATCGATCCGACCTTCTCGGGTAAAAGCTTCTTTGACCACTCTCGCTACTTTGTAGTAGTGCAGGGTTGGCACCGATTAGGGGTAATAGGACCCCCGAAAAGAAAAAAATTATAGTTGGGATTTCGGTCATAGGTTGTGGGGTACTTATGCATTTTCCCTTAGGTTTTAATTAGAATATTAATATACTTTAACAGTTATTCAAGTATATATTTAATGTACTGTTAAATTTTAACTGGACTACAAACATCATTAAATAGTATATTATAGTGTATATTTTATAGGACTGTCAAATTTGGCTAAGCCCAAATGACCCGCCGAAGGATGGACTAGTTATTGACCCGCTCATTTATTGAACTCAACCCATCTTGATCCAACTCATCTCAGCCCAGTTAAAATTAGGTTATTTTATAGTCCAAATTGATCTATGAGTAACTTTGCTAAAATATATTAAAAATAAATTTATTTTTTATTTGATATGTTATATATGCCCATAACAAAAAAAAAGTTTTATTTAGTAAATATACAATTCGTAAGAAATAATATATATTAACTAAAGATTGATAAGAGTTAGGTGGGTTGCGCTATGACCCAAAATTTAGCACATCTTGACCCAACCCATCTTAGCTCAAGTAACTTTTGAGCGGGTCATTTGACTAGTTCAATTATTGACCCAACCCATTTCAACCCTCCCAAAATCGGGTCAATCTGCCCATTTGATACCCCTATTATTCTAGTAGTCAAGCGCGGTTGTTATTGCAAAGTTTTTATTAAACTAAAAAAGGGATCTTTACTCAAATAGCCGGCCATATTCATTGTTTACTTTTTCTAGCCATATACATAGATTATAAATTGATTGTACACAATTATACACATATAATACATAAATTATGCACATATTATACCTCCACCGGCTATTTTTAGTTTAAGAGGTTCGGTGGCTGCTATTTGGGTTAATTCTTCCTAAAAAAATCAAAAGCTCAAAAAGGTCACAAATAAACAGCGGCCTAAAATGGTAATACCCGGTTAAATTTCTACCACTCGTTAGATATTTGGGCAATAAATTTTATATACATATACATCTTAACATGGTAGAAATAACACAAGGTTGCCACTTATAACACCCTAATTAAAATCAGTATTTTAAAACGGGAAAATTTCACATAAGAACAACTCGAAACCCTACTTTTCAATTTTATAGCACATATTTCAATTTATAACCAACTAGCCCAAAAATAATAGGCTAAGATTCAACATCCAACTTCAATATGTTCTCAAAGTTACTATTTAATTTTTATAAAAGATTGCTTAAGCTTTTAAGTTAATTTTCGAATCAGTAACTGTAACTCAAATATTAGTTCAACAAACCAAATCCATTTGGATGGTGAAAATTAGATTTTTAACAAGCTTAAATATATGGTTTAGATTCCGAATTTGCTTTTGTGAGAAATTTGGAATGGGTATTATCTAGAATTGTTAGAAATAGTATAAGGAGGTTGTATATAAAATTTGAATTCATTTAATGGAGATTTGGACGGATTTTGAATAAGAATTGCAACTGAAAATCATGGAAGAAGTTCGTCCACAGACGCTTGTATAAAGGTGTATAAAAATGAATAATAGTGTATAAGATGTGTTTATACACTCATATATACTATTATACAAGATTATACATAATTATACAAAAAACTAACTTCGTCTTCTTCTTTGCGTTTTTTTTCTGAAATTTAACTCAAATCTATTCCAAATCACTTCAAATTTAAATTTTGTACTCCTTTTGATATTTTCAATCAGTTGGAACAACACTCAATCCAAACAACTAACAAACTCATAAAATCTTATTTTTGAAAGCAAAGCTTTGAATGGCCTTCAATGGTGGAATGTTGAATCTTCAATTTTCTTACATTGCAACCAGGTGACACAGGGAAGAAGCAGTAATGGTGGACGACCCCTTGAAGCATATATAGAAGATGTGAGAAGAAAAGAGAGTGAAAGCAATGGTTGTGAAAATATAGATTTAACTCCATAGCTTTTAGAAGCAATGATTGTAAGAAAATAGATTTTGAATTTGCTAGTGCTTTCAAAATATATATAATATGGGCTAGGTAGGGTAAAACTTAAAAATATGGGCTATTTTTTGTTATGGTGTGAAGTCAAGTGTATTTTCTTTTAATTCTTTCTTTTAAAACGTGTGGACGAGAGACAAGACATTTTATTTATAACGGGGCGAGGCACCCTGAGACGCATGACGTAAGCCCATGGATATTTAATTTTAATGTTTTATAAATTAATAAAATAAATATAAAAAAATATATTAAAAATATAAAAAAAACCAAGTAAATTATTGTAACGATCCGGTCGTTCGTTCAGAGAGTTATAGCCCCGTTGTTTCCCATTTCTTCTTCTTTGTGTGTTTTTCAGCTATGTTGAGTTGTATTGAGTTGGTAGGTTTGGGTTCGAAATAGTTCTGGAATGAAATGAACACTTAGTCTCTTAGTTAGAAAGCTTATAAGTTAGAAAAGTCAACCGGAAGTTGACTTGTGAGTAAACGAATTTGGATTTAGATTTTTATGATTCGATTAGCTTCGTTGGGTGATTTTAGACTTAGGAGTGTGTCCGAATATAATTTGGAGGCCCGTGGTAGAATTAGGCTTGAATTGGCGAAAATTGGAAGTTTAGAAGTTCTTAGGCTTGAATTCAAGATTGATTTGGTGTTTTGGTGTTGTTTTGGGTGTTCCGGAGGTTCGACTAAGTTCGGGTAGTGATATATGACTTGTTGGAATTATTGGTTGAAGTCCCGAGGGGCTCGGATGAGTTTCGGATTGGGTTGGGTTGGGTTGCGCTCGTTTTTCTTATGTTTCGACGTTGTTTTTTCAAGCATAAACGATATCATATTGAATAAATAAGCTCTGATTTCTATTTTGATTGAAGCATTAGATCTGTATTGTAATTACGGACCCGTAGCAAAAAGAATCGTCGAATTTAGGCATCGTATGTCGGGGTGTCACTAGTCATGAGCATCTATAAGTCATAATACAAATCCGCTAAGTCTATAAACTAGTACAACTGTGTGAAAGGAGATAGATGTGATAGAGATGGAGAAACACGGGACTACGGACGTCAAGCAGCTACCTCGTGAACTCCGAATGTCCGCCTGAAGCTGGAAGGATCAATACTCGGGAGCGGAACCAGCTACGCCTGAATCTGCACATAGGGTATAGGGAGTAAAATGAGTACTCCAACTTAGTGAGTAACAAATGTAAATAAAGACTGAAAGCAAGAAATCACGTAAGGCACAAAGCATTCTATAATGAAGCAGTAAAACCATTTGAAAACAGCAAATCAATTAAAATATAAGAAAAATCCTTTTTCAACAAGTAAGCAGATAGTGGACAGGCAATTAAGGAAAAATAAACACGTAAAGGTTCGCCCCCTCGGGCACAGTATCAACGAATCCGCCCCTCGGGCAACATCTTAGAACAGTATCAGCCCCTCGGGCTCAAATCTCATATCACAATATCATCCCTTCGGGCTTAATCTCATATCCCAATGGGTACCCGCGCTCACTGGGGGTGTACAGACTCCTGGAGGGGCCCCTTACGGCCCAAGCACAATATCAAGCCACCTCGTGGCATCATCACTAGGCCTTCGGCCTCATATCAATCAAGCCACCACGTGACGTACATATCTTAGGCCCTCGGCCTCAAATCAATATCAGTGTTTCCTCACAACATAGGCCCTCAGCCTTACTCAGTCAAAAATCCTCACAGGCCCCTCGGGCAATAGTAAAACCGTGTTTCGTAGCCCAAACATCATTTAAAATATCATTTAAGTCTTAAAACTGAGTAAACATGGCTGAGTATGAAAATAGTGCAAAAGAACATGACTGAGTTCAAGTATAAAATCAAAACAGTGAGGAAATATCAATAAAAAGCCCCGAAGAGTTCAAATAGTTGGCACTAGGCCCAAATAAGGCATTCAGCCAAATAATAATGATAGTAAATAGTTTTCAATCAAATACGCGGTAAAATCATCAATCGGGACTGACCAAGTCACAATCCCCAATAGTGCACGACCCTACACTCATCATCGAGCGTGTGCCTCACCTCAATATTGCACTATGATGTGCAATCTGGGGTTTCAAACCCTCAGAACATCATTTACAATCATTACTCACCTCGAACCGGTCAAATCTCTAGCTCGTGATACCTTTGCTTCTCGAATCGACCTCCACTCGCGTCGAATCTATCCAAAATCAGAATGAGGACGTTAAAATAGACTAAGGGAACGAAACCCAAGCGAAAATAATCAAAATACTACACAAATCCCGAAATTACCAAAACCTGACCCCCGGGCCCACGTCTCAGAATTCGATAATTTTTATATCAATAGATTCTTATCTCCCCACGAGTTCATACATATTAAAAGTTCTCAAATCCGACCCCAAATGGTCCTTCAAATCCTCAATTAAAGGTCTAAGTTTCCAAGCCCTAGTTCTTCAATTTTCGGCTCAATTTCCATGATTTTCTAGGTGGAATTCACATAATGATCGAGTTTTAAGTCCAAGAATCTTACCTCCAAGTGATTCCCCTTGAATCCCTTTTCAATCTTCAATCTCCTTCAAAAAGCTCCTAAAACAACCAACTATGGAGGAAATAAGCCCCAAAATCGCAGACAAGACGAGCTTAAAAAACTTTTGCCCAGGCATTAATTCCTTCTTCACGAACCTTATTCAAACTTTTACCAACCTTCGAAACACCTCAAACAATATCAAATCAACCAAAACACATCGAATTCAAGCCAAACTTTCTAAAATCTTCCGAATTCCGCTTTTGATCAAAATACCTAACCAAACCACGTCCGAATGACCTGAATTTTTGCACATACATCCCAAATGACACAACGGAACTATTGCAACTCTCAGAATTCAATTCCGACCCCTATATCAAAATATCGCCTACCAACCGGAAATCGCCAATTCAAGCCTAAATCTACTCCGGACCTCCAAAAGCCATTCTGATTGCACTCCTAAGTCCCAAATCACCTCCCGAAGGTAACCGAACAACCGGAACTCACATCCAAGCCCTCTAACACAGAAGTCAACATCCGGTTGACTTTTCCAACTTAAACTTCCTTAAAAGAGACTAAGTGTCTCAAACTTTACCAAAATCATTCTGGATTCGATCCGACCAACCCGATACCACAAAACACGGATAACAAAGCATAAAGAAGCAGAAATAGGGAAAAGGGAGCAGTAACCCATGAGACGACTGGCTGGGTCGTCACATCCTCCCCAACTTAAACAAATGTTTGTCTGCGAACGAATCAAGAAATATACCTGAAGCCTCAAACAGGTGAGGATATCTACTCTGCATTTTCCGCTCGGTATCCCAGGTAGCCTCCTCCACTGGCCAACCTCTCCACTGAACTTTCACTAAAGCTATATCCTTTGACCTCAACTTTCGAACCTGATGACCCAAAATAGCTACTAGCTCTACATCATAAATCAAATCACCATCCAACTGAACCTTGCTGAAATCCAAAACATGAGACGGATCCCCATTATACTTTCGGAGCATAGAAACATGAAATACCAGATGCACAGTCGACAAGCTAGGTGGCAAAGCAAGCTCATAAGCCACCTCCCCAATCCTCCGAAGCACCTCAAAAGGCCCAATGAACCGCGGACTCAATTTCCCCTTCTTCCCAAATCTCATAACACCCTTCATGGGTGAAACCTTCAATAGAACCTTTTCGCCAACCATGTAAGACACATCTCGAACCTTCCTATCAGCATAACTCTTTTGCCTCGATTGCATTGTACGAAGCCTCTTTTGAATCACGTTCACCTTTTCTAAGGCAACCTACACCAAGTTTGTCCCCAATAGCCTAGCCTCACCGGGCTCGAACCAATCAACTGGAGATCTACACCGCCTCCCATACAAGGCCTCATATGGCGCCATCTGAATACTCGACCGGTAGTTGTTGTTATAAGCAAACTCTGCGAGAGGTAAGAACTGATCCCATGACCCTCCGAAATCAATGACATAAGCACGCAACATGTCCTCCAATATCCGAATAGTGCGCTCGGACTGCTTGTCCATCTAAGGGTGAAAAACTGTGCTCAACTCAACCTGAGTACCCAACTCTCGCTGCACAGACCTCTAAAACTGCGATGTAAACTGAGTGCCCCTATTTGAAATGATAGAAATTGGGACACCATACAAACGAAAAATCTCCCGGATATAGATCTCTGTCAACCGCTCTGAAGAATAAGTAGTACACACAGGAATGAAGTGAGCGGACTTGGTCAGCCGATCCACAATCACCCAAATAGCATTGAACTTTCTCAAAGTCCGTAGAAGTCCAACAACAAAGTCCATAGTGATCTTCTCCCACTTCCACTCGAGAATATCCATCTGCTGAAGCAAGCTACCTGATCTCTGATGCTCATATTTCACCTACTGACAATTGAGACACCGAGCTACAAATCTCACAATGTCTTTCTTCATTCTCCGCCACCAATAGTGTTGTCTCAGATCCTGATACATCTTCGTGGCACTCGGATGAATAGAATACCGCGAGCTATGGGCCTCTTCAAAGATCAACTCCGGAAGCCCATCCACATTGGGCACACAGATCCGGCCCTGCATCCTCAACACCCCATCATCTCCAATGGTCACATCTCTAGCATCATCATGTTGAACTCTGTCCTTAAGGACAAGCAAGTGCGGATCATCATATTGGTGTTCTCTGATGCGATCATATAAAGAAGACCGAGAAACCACACAAGCCAATACCCGACTGGGCTCCAAAATATCTAACCTCACGAACCGATTGGCCAAGGCCTGAACATCAACTGCAAGAGGTCTCTCTCCAACTGGAATATATGCCAAACTCCCCATGCTTACTACTTTTTGGCTCAAGGCATCAGCCACCACATTAGCCTTTCCCGGATGGTATAATATAGTGATATCATAATCCTTAAGCAACTTCAACCATCTCCGCTATCTCAAATTAAGATCCTTTTGCTTGAACAAATGCTGAAGACTGCGATGATCAGTGAACACCTCACAAGATACGCCATACAAGTAATGCCTCCAAATCTTCAATGCGTGAACTATGGCAGCCAACTCCAAATCATGAACGGGGTAGTTTTTCTCATAGGGCTTCAACTGACGAGAAGCATAAGCAATAACTCTACCCTCCTGCATCAATACACAACCAATGCCAACTCTCAAAGCATCACAATACACAGTATATGAACCTGAAGCTGATGGCAAAACTAACACTGGAGCTATGGTCAAAGTTGTCTTGAGCTTCTGAAAGCTCTCCTCACACTCGTCTGACCATACAAATGAAGCACCTTTCTGAGTCAACTTGGTCAAGGGCAATGCGAAAGATGAGAATCCTGAACAAAATGGCGATAATAACCCACCAAACCAAGAAAGCTGCGAATCTTTGTGGCTGAGGATGGTCTAGGCCAACTCTAAATCGCCTCTATCTTCTTCGGATCAACCTGAATACCCTCGCTGGACACCACGTGCCCCAAGAAAACCACTGAACTGAGCCAAAACTCACATATGGAGAATTTTGCATAAAGCTTCTCCTCCCTTAATCTCTGCAACATAACTCTCAAATGCTCTGCGTGCTCCTCCTGACTACGCGAATATACCAGAATATTATCAATGAAAACTATGACAAATGAGTCAAGATAAGGCCGGAATACACTGTTCATCAAATGCATGAACGATGTTGGGGCATTGGTCAGCCCAAAAGACATCACCAAGAACTCATAATGACTATATTGGGTCCTGAAAGTTGTCTTAAGAATATCCGAGTCCCTGATCTTCAATTGGTGATAACCTGAATGGAGATCAATCTTGGAGAACACTCTCGCTCCCTGAAGCTGGTCGAATAAATCATCAATGCGAGGCAAAGGATACTTGTTCTTAATTGTTACCTTGTTCAATTGCCTATAATCAATGCACATCCTCATTGTGCCATCCTTCTTCTTCACAAATAGAACTGGCGCATCATAAGGTGACACACTAGGCCGAATGAACCCTTTATCAAGGAGTTCCTGAAGTTTCTCCTTTAATTCCTTCAACTCCGCTGGTACCATACGATACGGAGGAATAAAAATAGGTTGCCTGCCCGGCACCAGGTCAATACCGAAATCAATATCCCTGTCTGGTGGCATGCCCGGCAGGTCTGCAGGAAACACATCGGGAAAATCCCTCACAACTGGAACAGAATCAATATTGGGAGTCTCAGCACCGACATCCCTCACAAAGTCTAGATACGAAAGACAACCCTTCCCAACCATACGCTGGGCTTTCAAGAATGAGATCACTCTACTGGGAAGATAATCAGACATACCTCGCCACTCAATCCGTGGCACACCCAGTATAGCCAATGTGACTGTCTTAGCATGACAGTCCAGAATAGCACGACACGAAGATAGTCAATCCATGCCCAAAATGACATCGAAATCCACCATACACAATAATAAAAGATCCACACGGGTCTCCAGACCCCCAATAGTCACCACACACGACTGGTACACATGGTCTACAACAATATCTCCCACCGGGGTAGATACATGAATAGGTGAAGCAAGAAACTCACGGGGCGTACCCAAATAACGAGCAAAGTATGATGACACATAAGAAAAGGTGGAACCGAAATCAAATAATACAGAGACATCTATGTGGCAGACTAAAACAATACCTGTAATAACAGCATATGAAGCAATAGCATCAGGTCTAGCTAGAAGTGCATAGAAACGGGCCTGACCGCCAACTGATCGACCTCCCGTACGCCTCAAATAGGAACCAACATAGCACATAGTCGTGCAGTCAACTAATCCATAGTAGACTCCCCCACTTAGCTCGAAGCCATAGATCAAAACACACTCAATAACTCATAACGCATATACTCTATTGCTGCCATAGTTCCATAGTGAGATTAAACTCCATCCTTCATAAGTTCGTGAAACACAGACCATCTGGTACTTTAACTCTTATGCAAATCTCACATTCACTCGCGTAGTATTCAAGCCTACTCTCTTAAGCAACCCAAATTCAAATTGTGAAACATATATTTCCCTGGTAACAAAGATCTTCCAATAAATGACACAAGGAATTATGCAAACTTCAGAACAATCCGCAGGAGATAACCCTATCTGTTTTGCCTCAAACTAACATTTCCGCATACCTTCCACCGTCATAAACATTACTCAGTCACTTAAACTTTCTGAGTCTGAACTCAGACCGCAACATGAAATTTACTCCACTCCCAACTAGGAAACATAGAAAGATTCTTCACACACCCATAACTCAGGCTATACCTCAAATCATGATGAATATCAAGTACCTAATAGTTCTTCTATCCTCCAGCACACCATTCTCGTCGTTTCCAAATCATATGAATATACCTCGTAATCATACATACTCATCATGTAGCTATCCAGTCATTACTCCCCTTAATTGGGACACAACAGAACATATAGATCCAGAAGCACGCTCTCACGAAATCAACAGCTTAGGGCTCGAGCTATAGGCAAAAATCCGGCCTCAAGTCCTCCAGACTAGCCCAACCTCAACGCACAGAAAATCATATCTCGCCTCTCGATCAGGGAATCACAAGCCATCGATGTACATTTGATACTGAGCGCTCATGAGCGCATACGAATGCGTGGAAGGAATTTAAAGAGTTACATTTCAAGCGGAATCAAGGACGCACGATAAGAATTTCAAGAATATGAAGCTTTTCCTAAAGGTTCTGCAGCCTCACGAGGATAAATACAAACGTCTCTGTACCGATCCGCGAGACTCTACCAAACCTACTCATGACTCGTGAGACCTATGTAACCTAGGCTCTTATACCAACTTGTCACGATCCTAAACCCGGACTCGGTCGTGATGGCGCCACTCGTGAAGACAAGGCCAACTGACACTTCTTATTTTCCAATTTATTAACAGTTAAGCATTTAGAAACAGTCGAAACATGAATAAATAATCCAAAGTAGCAGATAATATCATAAATACGCGAAAGAATAACCCAACACAGCCCTAACTGGGGTGTCACTAGTCATGAGCATCTATAACTCACAATACAAATCTGCTAAGTCTATAAACTAGTACAACTCTCTGAAAGAAGATAGAGGTGAGAAAGATGGAGAAACACGGGACTGCGGACATCAAGCAGCTACCTCGTGAACTCCGAATGTCCGCCTGAAGCTGGAAAGATCAGCACTCGGGAAGGGAACCAGCTATGCCTGAATCTGCACACAGGGTGCAGGGAGTAAAGTGAGTACTCCAACTCAGTGAGTAACAAATGTAAATAAAGACTGAAAGCAAGAAATCACGTAAGGCACAAAGCATTCTATAATGAAGCAGTAAAACCATTTGAAAACAGCAAATCAGTTAAAAGATAAGAAAAATCCTTTTTCAACAAGTAAGTAGATAGTGGACAGGCAATTAAGAAAAAATAAACACGTAAAGGTTCGCCCCTCGGGCACAGTATCAACGAATCCACCCCTCGGGCAACATCTCAGAACAGTACCAGCCCCTCGGGCTCAAATCTCAGATCACAATACTAGCCCCTCTGGCTCAATCTCAAATCACAATAGGTACCCACGCTCACTGGGGGTGTACAGACTCTTGGAGGGGCCTCTTACGGCCCAAGCGCAATATCAAGCCACCTTGTGGCATCATCACTAGGCCCTCGGCCTCATATCAATCAAGCCACCTTGTGGCGTACATATCTCAAGCCCTCGGCCTCAAAACCAATATCAGTGTTTCCTCACAACATAGGCCATCGACCTTACTCAGTCAAAAATCCTCACAGGCCCCTCGGGCAATAGTAAAACTGTGTTTCTCAGCCCAAACATCATTTAAAATATCATTTAAGTCTTAAAACTGAGTAAACATGGCTGAGTATGAAAATAGTGGAAAATAACATGACTGAGTTCAAGTATAAAATCAAAACAGTGAGGAAATATCAATAAAAACCCCGAAGGGTTCAAATAGTTGGCACTAGGACCAAATATGGCATTCAACCCAAATAATAATGATACCAAATAGTTTTCAATCAAATACGCGGTAAAATCATCAATCGGGATGGACCAAGTCACAATCCACAATAGTGCACGACCCCACACTCGTCATCGAGCGTGTGCCTCACCTCAATATAGCACTACGATGTGCAATCCGGGGTTTCAAACCCTCTGAACATCATTTACAATCATTACTCACCTTGAACCGGTCAAATCTCTAGCTTGCGACGCCCTTGCCCTTCGAATCGGCCTCCACTCATGTTGAATCTATCCAAAATCAGAACGAGGACGTTAAAATAGGCTAAGGGAACGAAGCCCAAATGAAAATAATCAAAATACTACACAAATCCCGAAATTACCAAAACCCGACCCTCGGGCCGACATCTCGGAATTCGATAATTTTTACATCAATAGATTCCTTATCTTCCCACGAGTTCATACATATTAAAAGTTCTCAAATCCAACCCCAATCCTTCAAATCCTCAATTAAAGGTCTAAGCTTCCAACACTAGTTCTTCAATTTTTGGCTTAATTTCCATGATTTTCTAGGTGGAATTCACATAATGATCGAGTTTTAAGTCCAAAAATCTTACCTCCAAGTGATTTCCCTTGAATCCCTCTTCAATCTTCAATCTCCTTCAAAAAGCTCCTAAAACGACCAACTATGGAGGAAATAAGCCCCAAAATCGTGGACAAGACGAGCTTAAAAACTTTCTGCCCAGGCATTAATTCCTTCTTCGTGAACGCGGTCAAAGCCTCGTGTTCGCGAAGCACAACGCTGACCAAAACTCTCCTTCGCGAACATGACCCTACCATCGCGAACGCAATGTATCAGCCTCTCAAACCTACGCAAATGCGACAATGCCTCTCGCGAACGCAATGCATACTAACCCGGCCCTTCGCGAACGCAGGACTCCCCTTAGCGAACGTGAAGGCCAAACTTGACGCCTCCCTTCCTGACCAAGCGAACACGAGGGTCCACTCACGAACGCGAAGACCAAAATACCTGCAACTGCTGGAACTCAAAATCTGCAACTTTTTTAACTTCAAAATGATCCGTTCAACCCCTCGAAACTCACCCGAGGCCCCCAGGACCTCAACCAAAGGCATCAACATAACCCAAAACCTTATTCAAACTTGTACCAACCTTCAAAACACCTCAAACAACATCAAATCAACCAAAACACATCGGATTCAAGCCAAACTTTCTAAAATCTTTCGAATTCCGCTTTTGATCAAAAAATCTAACCAAACCACATCCGAATGACTTAAAATTTTGTACACACATCCAAAATGACACAACAGAACTATTGCAACTCTCGGAATTCCTTTTCGACCCCTATATCAAAATCTCGCCTACCAACCGGAAATCGCCAAAATATCAACTTCGCCAATTCAAGCCTAAATCTACTCCGGACCTCCAAAACTCATTCCAATCGCACTCCTAAGTCCCAAATTACCTCCCGAAACTAACCAAACCATTGGAACTCATATCCGAGCCCTCTAACATAGAAGTCAACATCCGGTTGACTTTTCCAACTTAAACTTCCTTAAAAGAGACTAAGTGTCTCAAACCTTACCAAAATCATTCAGAATTCGATCCGACCTCGAGGATTGTCCTCGACAATCAACACATCGAGTCGTCAAACACTCGAACTTATAAGACCTCAAAGAGGCTCATTCGAGCTCATAAGACCTCAAAGAGGCATTCCCTCGATATTAAGGCCAAGGCCATCACTCTCGAGGACTAGAGGCTACGGCCATATAAAGGACTACGGTCATATAAAAGGCTACGGCCGAAATAATGCAGCTCGGAGACGTCCGAATTCCATCATAAAACTAAAAGGCCTTCATATACTTCGAAAAAACCGGTTAAATCAGCCTACCCTCGGCAAAAACAAATTATAAGGGGCTCCAATATATTTAGCCCTCGAATAATGCGAAGGCTTCGAACATTAAGCCTTCGAAAAAACCTCTAGAGGTATTCGATTAAATGTTGCATATCAAATTACAAACGAGTTTCGAATCAATTAAAAAACCCAAACGGGTACAAAAAACACATGCTAAGGCATACAAAATTTTCACTAAAGTCTTTTAGTCGAAAAGAGGGAAACGTTTATAGCCATTTTAGAGTCTGAATCGGTCCCACCCAAAAAGCCTAAGGGCCAACCCAAAAGAGCCTAAGGGTCAACCTAAAAGACCTTAAGGTCCAATGTTTAAAGAGCTTTAAGGACGAAGCACACCATGCTCGAAGACCTTACCCAACTCAGACTCAAAAGTCCCGAGCTAAAACTTAGCTCGAAGATTGAACCTTAATAGGTAACCTATTATCGATCATTGATCAAAATACAAAAATTTGAAGGTCTACTCTACCCCAAATTTGATTCAACGCTCAGAGGTTAGAGCATAAGAAATTTCAACGCTGAAGAAAAATTGAATGCAAACGATCAAGGAGACTCCTTTTTATATATACAAAAAGTTATTACATGGGAGTCCTACAAAGAAAAAATTACAAAAGGATAAAAAAAGTTCTGATGGGTCGGTCTCATCGACCCCGGCAAAATAACCATGGAAGGGGTCATTTTCACTCGGGACACCTCCGAGCTCGGACGTCTTCATATTCTGAGCATCCCTGGTGGTATCCTCGGAGAAGGCCGGAAATGATGAAGGTTGACCTGCTGTCATGGCCTCGACGAGGTCACCTGAGGCATTCTATTCACTAAAAGTTTGAGAAGCAGTTACCGCGTCATATGATACAGGGCCTTCATTCCCCTTTTCTTTTAAAGCTCCTTCCTCGAGACTAGGGGCCCCGATCTTAGTAGGCTTGATAGCCTCGGAGGATTTCCCGGTTCGAGTCACCAACATCGAACCCTCCATCTCGTCACCATCATCATCCATTAACTGGTGGGCCGATTCAACATCCACACTGATGACGATGTTTCTCCTATGCCTACGAGCGGTCTCTGATTGGCTTTGGGTGTCCTCCCCCTTCGAGGACCTCTTTCTCTTGTTATCCTCCTTTGGCTTTGGGGTCGAAGATCCTGCTTCCTCCCCGGAAGGGGGCGACCTCATCTCAAAGAACTCACTAATACCCATGATAGGGAAATTAGGTCACATGAAGAAAGATATTCTTGATAAGGAAAAAACCATTATGGCGCGGACCATGATGGTTCGCTTCCCACTTGCCCTTCGACAAGTCCTGCCATTTGCGTTTGTCGTATGGTGAAGTAACAACTAGTTTTTGAGCAGATAAAACATTACTATTAATAGTTGATACAGTCGTAGGTAATGCACTACTATTAGACAAAATATTTGAACCAGAGAGTATTTGTGTTGAAGTCCTATAGTCATTCTTAATTAGCCTTCTTTGTAATGTGCCATGTTGATCTTGTTGGTAAGAAGGCATAGCAAAATTTGATGGTCTTCCAAAAAGTATGCATCGCTCATGTGCATGCATGGCTCCATATCTAGCTAGACTATCTGCAACACAATTTTGCTCTCTGTAGATGTTTTGTAGAGGTGGACTATTCAGCTGTTGGAGTAATAACCTGCAATCATTAATAATATTAGTGTATTGCATTGTAGGTGAGTTAAACATACCGATTATTGCATGTGCATCATCTCAATGATGATTGGTTTGAGATGTTGTTGTACAACAATTTTCAGTCTCATGAAGAGTGCAAGAAGTTTTGTTTGAACACTAGTTCCTTCTTCCGCGGTTCCTGCAAATCCTATAATCCAGTTGCCTTTTTGATTTCAAAAGACACCACCAATACCATATTTGCTCTTATTAGAGGAGCAAGACCCATCGATGTTTAGTTTATAAGTGGCTTGGTTTGGTGGATGCCATTTTATATAAAGGGGTGTCAGGAAATGATGTTTTACTGAAGGATGTTTTAAGAAATAATATTCAGCTGTCATTTTTATAATAAAAGATATATTTAGATTGAATATATAAATGATATAGAAAATTATCATTTGTTCGAACAACTGAAAAAGGAAATAATGGAGATTTGTTTAGAATAAAGTTTGTCCAAGGTTGAACATGTTTTCTAATTAAAATTTGGACATAAATGATTATCTCGTTTATTGGTCCACGAAGCAAGTTTCAATTTATGCTAAACCTTAAGTTGTCTTTTCCCCATAAAAGAAAATATTTCGTTTTGATTCTTAATGCTTAATTATGGTGTACGTGAGTTAAATATTACTTAGTTAGGATTAATTACGTAAAAGTTCAAATAAAGAAAAATTTAATACGTAATATTCTAATTCATTTTAAAGTCTTAAAATTTAGAAAAATAATAAAATGATTATTTTATCCAGTGTGAAATTAATTTTTTAAAGGGTAAAAAAGGCGAACGGTATTTCACTAAAGACCTTCATAGTTTTAACATAGTACTAATCTTAGGGTACACGCCTTGCGTGTGTATCCTACATCATAAAATATACTATTTCAAAAAATTATAAAAGAATTAATAAACAATGTGTTTGATATTTAAAATAAAAATATACAAAAAATGTATAAGTTCTCGAAAATGAATTTAGCTGGCTCGATAAATTCCTTTCATAAAAGATCTTATATGCCTTATAAAAGAATATTATTATTTCTATGACCTAAAAAAAATAAACAAAATATATATACAAATAGTTTTATCAACCAAGATTTGTCAAAATAAGCATAAAATTTTTGAATTTCTCTGTCATTTTGGGAACGAAGAGGTTGATGTTATGCTCATAGAAAAATTGATAAAGGGAAACATAAAGTCTAAATGACTTATTTTTTACAACAAATAATTTAATATAGAACATAAGTGTAGTTGTCATTTGTAAAATAATAATAATAATAATTGTAACGACCCGACGGCCGATCGTTTTGAGCTCTAACGCGTCGTTCGGCGGTTTGAGGTCATGAGCAACTTCACTTCAGGTATTATGACTTGTACGCATGATCGGAATTGAAATTCGAGAAGTTCGGAGTGGATTTGGAAAGAGAATTCTCATTTCGGAAGCTTTACATTGGAAGAATCTGACTATGGGTTATTTTGAGCAAACGACCCCGGAATGGAATTTTGATGATTCCAATAGTTTTGTATGGTGATTTCGGACTTAGGCGCATGTTCAGATTTGGATTTGGAAGTCCGTAGGACAATTCGACGTATTTTGGTGAAAGTTGGAAAATAGAAGATTTTTGGAAAGTTTAACCGAGAGTTGTCTTTTTAAAAATCGGGGTCGGAATCTGATTCTGAAAATTGGAATAACTCCATGATGATAGGCTATAATTGCATATTTTAGTCGCTTATTACACTCTAATGTACTGCACTTTGATTGAGTTTGAGCTTTAATTGCTAGTGTTATGCACTAAATTGTATATTTTATGCCTTGTAGGAGTGATTCCGAGCTATGTAGATATTATGGAATAAATTCAAGTGATTTGGAGCTTTGAAGTCTGAGTAAAATCCCAAGGAATCAAGTCGGGAGCGTGTTAGGGGATCAACGGATGATAGTCAAGAACGAAACGGAGAATCGAGCGGGCATACATCGCATTGTCTAGTAAAATACACATAACTTTTCGCTCAGAACTCCGCTTGGGCTCCACAATATATCGTTGGAAAGCTATTAGAAAGAGATACAACTTTCATGCTTTGAATTTTTGCGAATTCCCACTATCTCACCGCACAGTGCGCCGCATCTGTGCACTTTTCCAACAGTCTGTCAGGAAACAGCTCTCTGAACCTCCCCACTACCGCGCCGCACAGTGCGTCGCAGCCTGCAGCGCGCCTGTACAAATTTTATAGAGTGATTGTCCTATTTCGAGAAGGAGAACGTATTTTCGTTTGGGCCCAACCCTACTTGGTATATATACATGGAAAAATGTTATTTTGGTGACTCTGGACACACTTTAGACCTAGAAAGAGCACGGAGCCGTCGTGGAGACCGGAGATTCGACCTAAGGAGGCAAGAACACACTAGGAGAAAAGCAGAGAATTCTTCTACGAGTTTTTTACTTCCTTCTTCCTATTTTCATTATTGGTTATGAATTCTAGTATTGTAGTTATGCATACTATATGAATAGCTAATTTGTTATCTATGATTTTGATGGAACCTATTGGAGGATGATTTTCCTGTTACGTTAATATAGATTTGCTGTAGTATTTTCTCTATTTGTTTAACTACATTATTATTGTGGTTGGTTTAAGAGCTCTCAATCGACTGTGCCTATTTAGTAGTGCATATTTAGGTAGTTGTTGAACAACATCACTCCTAACGTATATGAGGGATCAATACGAAGGGTTTAAAGATTGGATTAGGAATAAGAAACCTTGGGTGTGATCCGAGTGAGCTATATTTAATGCCATCTAGCTTAATTCGGGAGAATATGTCTAGTAAATTGTGGTAATTACTCGGGAGAGAGTTACGACAGTCAGAGCGCCCATGATCGGTAGAGAATACTTAAATAAATTTATAGAAAACGTAGCGGAAAGGATTCCGATAATAGGGGAAATCATAACTCTAGACCTCTTCAATCTTGTCTCTAACCCTTAGTATCTTTAGTTGTTAATTTATTATTTTAATTTTTTAGTTAATTAGTTAAACACAAGAATCTTAATACCTATAAGTTAGGAATTATGCAAGCTTGTCTTCTTGGTGATAGTGAACAGTTGTAGCTAAGCCTTAGTTCTTTGTGGGATTCGACTCCGGACTTGTAAACCGAATATATTTGCAACGATCGCTTAGTTCTTTTTATAAAGCATAGTTGGGTGTGATCAAATTTTGGTGTCGTTGTCGAGGAACTAACGGTGTAGTTGTAGGTGTACATATTGCTAGGTTTCAAGTTTGAACTTTATTTTATTTTTTAGTATTTGATTTTTATTTTAGTTTTATTTGTTTATTTGAGAAACATGGCATCATGGAATTATGAGAATTTTGATGTTGGTAATTCTACTTTTAATCCTCCTTATGCATATTGTGAAGGAAACCACCCAGGGCAAAATTATCAAAATATATTCGAGAGCGAGTTTTGTGTACCAACTCAATCTTATATGTGGAATGTGTGTGATATGTGTGGTGGTCAAGCTGGTCACTTTCACGGTTGTGCTTATATTTCTTACCTGCCCCTAACCCCTTACTTTGATGGGTCTACTTTTTCTTGTGAGGATAACAGGAACAAAGAACCCAGGGAAATTGACCTAAAGAAGATCGAAGATATGTTAAAGTGCCTTTTGGAACAACATAGTAAATTACAACTGCAGATAGAAAGGCAAGAGGAAACTATTCACAACATAAAAGTTCAAGTGTGTCAACTGGTTGAAGATTTTAATGCTCAATAAGCCAATATTGTGAATAGTATCCAAGAAGAGTGTGAATTAGATACAGAAATTGAGGTGCTAGTGGAGAAGACCAGAGTAAAACACCAACAATCAATCGAACTAGATTTTGAGGATGCTGATATTGTAGAAGAGATACTAGAGTCAACCAAGGATATTGAGGATACATATTTAGTTGACTCTATTGTCATTAGTGTTGAGAATGTAGACAGTCCCAATGTTCAGGTAGTTGAGCGCATTAGTCCACACTCCAAGCATTTTTCCACATTGTATTTGGATGATGATATGGAAATAGAGTTGTCTGAGCCATTTGAGGAGTCAAGGAGTAAGGAACAAGATGCCTACATTCTGGAATTCTTTGTGCCAGAAAGTCGGGAATACACATCTCATCCAAAGGCCAAGAAGTGAAAAATACTACATTGTTTTATTGGGCCAGTCAGATTCGTTCTACCACCCCATGAGCATAATGATATAGCAGAATCAAAACTTGGGGTCCGATTCATAAGTTCAAAGTGGAGGCAGAAAGTGATTCGCATCGTGCCGTGACGTTAAATCAAGCGCTTGTTGGGAGGCAACCCAGCTTTACTGCTTTATTTTATTTTATGTTTTTTAATTGTATTATGTTTGTAGTGTCGACTTTTAATTTTCTAGGAGCATGGAAAGCAAAGCTATTGGAAGATGCAACAACAAACTAGATGGTTGGAACTAAGTGTGAGGTACCCGCATGAAGGACCAAACCTAGGAGAAGTCTGAGTATCCCATGAGCTGCTAGTGCTTCGGCATTTGGCCTACAAGAAAGTTTCTTTTACCCTCTTATTAATTATGGTGTGCATTAGGGATAATGCACAATTTTAAGTGTAGGGTGAGGAGATTGTCTGGGTGACTTTCTATGCTATTTTAGTTGTGTTAGTTTAATTGAATAATGGATTTTTTTAATAAAATATTGGACTTTTCCCGACGATGGATATCCTAGACTATTTTCTTGAGGGATTTAAGTATAAAGAAAAAAAGATAAAAAGATTTTCTGTGACGACCCGGCCGGTTGTTTTCAGATTTTACACCCCGATCCCCCATTAACTGCTTTCCATAAGTTTGTTTCTGCTATTTTGATTTGTTGGGATGTTCGGTTTTGAGTTTCGAGAGTTTTGGAACACTTAGTCAATAAATGAGAGCTCAAGTATTGGAAAGTTGATCATAGTCGGAACAGTGTGAAAACGGCCTCGGAATGGAAATTTGATGGTTCTATTAGCTTCGTTTGGTGATTTCGGGTTTAGGAGCATGTTCAGATTGTATTTTGGAGGTCCATAGCTAATTTAGGCTTGAAATGCGAAAGTTGAATTTTTGAGGTTTCCAGTTTGATAATCAGATTTTGATCCGAAGGCCGGAATGGAATTCCGGAAGTTGGAGTAGCTTCGTAATGTTTAATGTGACGTGTGTGCAAAATTTTAGGTCATTCGAACGAGGTTTGTTAGACTTTTTGATCGAAAGCGTATTTTTAGAGTTTTTGGAATTCTTAGGCTTGAATCTGATGAAAAATAGGTTTTTTGATGTTGTTTTGAGCGTTCCGAAGGTTGGAACAAGTTTGAATGAAGTTATGGGATATGTTTGTAGGTTTGGTTGAGGTCTCGGGGGCCTCGGATGAGTTTCGGATGCTCAACGAACCATTTTCGGACGAGGTTTGTTAGACTTTTTGATCGAAAGCGTATTTTTAGAGTTTTTGGAATTTTTAGGCTTGAATCCGATGAAAAATAGGTGTTTTGAGCGTTCCGAAGGTTGGATCAAGTTTGAATGAAGTTATGGGATATGTTGGTAGGTTTGGTTGAGGTACCAGGGGCCTCGGATGAGTTTCGGATGCTCAACGGACCATTTTCGGACTTGGAAAAGCATCTGATTTTTGCTGGTATGTGTTGCAGACTTTTCTTCATCGCGATCGCGTGGGGAGGATCGCAATCGCGAAGGCTTAGGCGAGGCAAAGGGAATTTTGCTCTTCGCGTTCGCGTGAAGAGGAATGCGAACGCATAGCTTTGGGGCAGTACTGAATCGCAAACGCGTGGACTAGGCCGCATTCGCGTGGAAGAAATAAGGCGGCAGTGGATTCTTAAATGTTTCTCTACGCGATCGCGTATAGCCAACCACGTTCACGTAAGCCTAAAGGAGCTAAGCATTGTGTTCTCGGACAGGGTTTCGCGTTCGCTTAGAGTTAATCTGAGGCGCGTGGGTTTTGTTCTTCGTGATCGCGACTGGTCTTCCGCGATCGCGATTAAGGAATTGTCGTGGCAGATTTTTAAAACCCAAAATCGAGGGTTTAAGCCATAATTCATATTTGGACTTGGGAGCTCGGGAGATTGCAATTTTTGAAGAGATTTTCACCTGGGCGATGTGGGTAAGTAATTCCTACTCGGTTTAGACTAATTTCCATGAATCTACACATAAATTCATCCTTTAATTTCGAAATTATGGTAGAAATTGGGGGAAAAGTTCTTAGACCAAGAAATTGAGTTTTGATTGGGGATTTGACATTGGATTGGGATAATTTTGATATGGTTAGACTCGTGAGAGCGTGAGGGTTCTGAAAATATAAATTTTACCCAATTTCGAGATGTGGGCCCGAGGGGCGTTTTGGTCATTTTATCTAATTTTGCGTATTAGCTTAGAATTTCTTTGTAGAATCAGTTACTTGAAGTGTTATTTACATTATATAATTGAATTGAATAGATTTGGGTCATTTGGAGTCAAGTACTTGTGGCAAGAGCGTGGTTTCGGGTTGATTTTGAGCCGGTTCGAGGTGAGTGGTTTGTCTAACCTTGTGTGGGGGACCTTCCCCTTAGGATTGGTATATTTGGTAATTGAAATACCTTGCACGTGAGGTGACGAGTGCGTACTTGTGCTAATTGTTGGAAATCTAATTTTCATTAAGTAATCACTAGTGTGTTTTCTTTCCTGTTTTTATTACTTGCACTATTAAGCCTGTTGTTAGCTTAGGAAAGCATGTCTAAGTGACTTAATTGCTTTATTTTCTCAACCTGTCTTACTTGAATTCTGTGCAGCATACTAGGCTAGAATCATTTGTTACCTTAATATGAAATTTTATCATTTTTGTATATTTTTCTGTTGCTGCTGTGTATTTATTTTGGGACTACGGATGTGGGATTTCGGTAGCTCCCCCTTGTCTGTTTATTTTGGGACTATGGATGTGGGATTCCAGTAGATCCCCCTGCACAGTTATATAAAACTACGGGAATGCACCCAGTAGATTCCCCCAGTACTGGGTATTTACATTTGGGACTACGAAACGGGATTCCGGTAGATCCCCGTGCACTATGAGTTGGACTACGGGACGGGATCCCGGGAGATCCATTGGATATGTACATATGGGACTACAGGATGGTATCCTGGGAGATCCCTGGTTGTTATTTTGGTGCTAAGTTGCATTTTTTTCCGTGTTTTGCCTTGTCTCTGTAATAATTGTTGTTGCCCTTTTTATATCATGTGTTACTTTTACCGCTTTATTTATTTATATTGTTCTATTCTACACTGTCAAACTTTATATTTTATTTAACCTCAGTAGGGCCCTGACCTTCCTCGTCACTACTCGACCAAGGTTAGACTTGGCACTTACTAAGTACCGCTGTGGTGTACTCATGCCCCTTCTGCGCATGTTTTTCATGTGCAGATCCAGGTACTGCGACTCAGTACTATCACCCTTGAGGTGAGGCGACTGCTCCAGCGACTTCGAGGTATATCTGTCGCGTCCGCAGACCGAGGAGTCCCTTTCTATTCTAGCTTTTAAACATTTTCCCTTCTGTATTTCTTTTCCTTGTTAGATATTCTGGAGTTAGAGTACTGTGTAGTGATCCTTAGCTTGTGATTCATGGGTTTCCGGTTCTTGGAGACATGTATTAGTTTCTGAGAGTTAAATATTGTGTATACCGAGCGGCACTTTTAAACATGATTTTATCACTCTTCATTCTGTTTTAGTTTGTTTTTATTCCGCACTTTGGTTATCTTCTGCAATTTAGGCTTACCTAGTCATAGAGGACTAGGTGCCGTCACGATGGTTCACGGAGTGCGAACAGGGGTCGTGACATTTTCTTTGTAGGTAGTGTAGTAATTTCCCCTTGGTTTTTCTTTGTGTCGTGGTTCTTTTCTAAGGGTTTTGCTTGAACTGGGTGTAGTTAGTTTTAACTTTTTTAGGAATAGGAGACATTGTGTTATGTTTTGAATTGAAGCAATATCTCTTGACTTTGTTATGCCTTGAGAATAGTGAGTACTTTGGTTGTAACGCTTAGGCTCAATTTTTGACTCTTGTAGAAGTACCTTAAATTGTATGATTTTAACTTTGCTTAACTGCTTTGACTAGAGTGTCTTGATGAGTCCAATCCTGAGTGAGTTATGTGCCATATGTGTGTAAGATTTGTATGTATTCAGTGCATTGCATTTGATGTCTAGAACTTGCCCTGTGTGTTTGCAAAGCGAAATAGTAGTTTTGTTCAGTCTTGGAAGTGATATAGGCATTTCTTTGTTGAGCCAGATATGTATATTTTACCCGTCTAATTGTTATATAACGTAGTTAACCCCTTTGAGCCTGTAATCCTATTTATTTGGCAACCACATTACAAGCCTTACCCATTTGTTTGAATTAATCATTTATTTGAACCTTTTAACCTCTCATGACCACTTGAATAGTTATGAACTATGTAAAAGTTAAAGTGTGGGGTGATTGGTTTGGCTTTTTAGTGGAACTAATGAGATAAGGAGAAAGATGCACTGTTTTGAAAAAGTAAGAGCCACTTGAATTGGAAAAGAAAAAAAAAAGAAAGAAAAAAATAGTTGTATTTTTTGCGAAAAATATTCCTTGATACGTGGTGGTTCTTGATGTAATTGTGCTTAAAGAAGTATGGAGTAATATACACTGATGTGAAGGTAGAGTTTTGGTTTGACATAAGTGGGGTTTTAAATGTTAAAATGTATGTATTAAAGTGCTTAGGGAGGTGTAGTCACTCTTATATCTAAATATATCCTACCCGTTCCCTCAGCCTACATTACAACCAAATAAAGTCCTACTTGATCCTAGACTGAATGAGCTCGATTAGTAGAGTAGTATACTACGGGCAAGCCTATGGTGCATCTTTTGTGGCATATGAATGTTATTTCTGAGAGTGAGTGAATTTTTTCTATCTTGAGTTCCTAATTGTTCTTAAATTTTGTTGTGTGGAACTACTCTCTTTTGTTGTGTGAGGGCACTTGATTCGTGAAGGAAAGGTAATTTCAGTGACCTCTATGTTAGAGTAAGCGGGTAAGTTGTAAATAATGCGTGGTACTTGTGAGTCAATTCTTAAGGTGAAGATGTTACACTATTGTGCTTAGTCTATTTTAAAAATTCTTGGTGTAATGAGTTAAGAGAAGTGTTTAAAAAGGTCGTGTCTATATAAAGTGTAGTTTGATTGTTCTAGGACGAACAATGGTTTAACTATGGGGTGTTGATGATAGGCTATAATTGTGTATTTTAGTCGCTTATTACACTCTAATGTACTTCACTTTAATTGAGTTTGAGCTTTAATTGCTAGTGTTTTGCACTAAATTGTGTATTGTATGCCTTGAAGGAGTGATTCCGAGCTATGTAGATATTATGGAATGAATCCAAGTGATTTGGAGCTTTGAAGTATGAGTAAAAGCCCAAAGAATCAAGTCGGGAGCGTGTTCGGGGATCAACGAATGATAGTCAAGAACAAAATGGAGAATAGAGCGGCATACGGCGCATTGTCTAGTAAAATACACATACCTTTTGGCTCAGAACTCCGCTTGGGCTCCACAATATATCGTTGGAAAGCTATTCGAAAGAGCTACAACTTTAATGTTTTGCATTTTTGCGAATTCCTAATAGCACGCCGCCCAGTGCGCCTCAGCGTGCGACGCATCTGTGCAATTTTCCAACAGTTTGCCAGGAAACAACTCTTTGAACTTCCCCACTGCCGTGCCGCACAGTGCGTCGCAGCCTACGGCGCTCCTGTACAAATTTTATAGATTGATTGTCCTATTTCGCGTAGGAGAAGGTATTTTCGTCTGGGCCGAACCCTACTTGGTATATATACATGGAAAAATGGTATTTTGTGACTCTAGACACACTTTAGACCTAGGAAGAGCACGGAGCCATCGTGGAGATCGGAGATTCGACCTAAGGAGGCAAGAACACACTAGGAGAAAAGTGGAGAATTCTTCTACGAGTTTTTTACTTCCTTTTTCCTATTTTCATTATTGGTTATGAATTCTAGTATTGTAGCTATGCATACTATTATGAATAGCTAATTTGTTATCTATGGTTTTGATGGAACCAATTGGAGGATGATTTTTCTGTTACGTTAATATAGATTTGCTGTAGTATTTTCTCTATTTGTTCAACCACATTATTATTGTGGTTGGTTGAAGAGCTCTCAATCGATTGTGTCTATTTTATGTGATTTATCTGGAGAGAGTGCATATTTAGGTAGTTGTTGAATAACATCACGCCTAACGTATATGAGAGATAAATACGAAGGGTTTAAATGTGGGATTAGGGATAACGAAACCTTGGGTGCGATTCGAGTGAGCCGTACTTAATGCCAGCTAGCGTAATTCGGGAGAATATATCTAGTAAATTATGATAATTACTCGGGATAGAGTTACGACAGTCAGAGCGCTCATGATCGGTAGAGAATACTTAGGCGAATTTATAAAAAACGTAGCGGAAAGGATTCCGACAATAGAGGAAATCATAACTCTAGACCTCCTCAATCTTGTCTCAAACCCTTAGTATCTTTAGTTGTTAATTTACTATTTTAATTTGTTAGTTAATTAGTTAAACACAAGAATCTTAATACCTATAAGTTAGGAATTATTCAAGCTTGTCTTCTTAGTGATAGTGAACAGTTGTAGTTATGCCTTAGTTATATATGGGATTCAACTCCGGACTTGTAAATCGGATTATATTTACAACGACCGCTTAGTCCTTTTTATAGCATAGTTGGGCGTGATCACTCCATTATGTCATTTATGACTCGTGTGCAAAATTTGAAGTCATTCCGGATTGATTTGATATGTTTCAACGCAAAATATAGAAGTTGAAAGATTTGAAAACTCATAATTTGATTCGATGTACGAATCATAATTTCGGTGTTATTTGATGTGGTTTGAAGCCTCGACTAAGTTTGTATTATATTTTAGGACATCCTGGTATAATTGGTTAAGGTCCCGAGGACCTCGGGTGGATTTCAAAAGGTTAATGGAATGAATTTCGGACAAAGGAGTTCCTGGAATTTTTCTGCTGCAAAATCTGTTTTTGGACAGAAACTAGTGCAATCGCAGAGCTGACTTTGGAAGCTTATATATCAAAATCTATAAGGAATCTGAAAATTAAATATAAAAGTTTTAGCTCTTTGATTCTAGTATCCAGAAAGTTAAACCATTCATCATTTGGAAGTCGACTTTGAAAGCTTATATCTCGAAATCTATAAGGAGTTACATGGTGGACAACCTATCAAATGAAAGATCTTCGAGTCTAGTTTCTAACACTTCAAATTGTCGTCATTTGGATATTTCTACAAGGAGTTATGGACGTTATAGGAAAAGGTGTCCAGCAGGGGAAAACTTGTAATATGAGGTACAACCCGCACAATGCAAGGTACAACTCGCTGAAGCACCTGTGCCTATATAAGGCAGTCACGAGCAGCAGCCATTTTTGGGGATTTTCTTGAGCTAGGGATTGGTTCTTTCATGGTGGATTCGACCTTAGGGACTATTTAAAAATACAAGGTGAGTTTTTTTTTTGGATATTTTAAGTTAATAACATCCTATTAACACTAATATTAACATCATTCAATCTTTGAAATCCCTAGAAATCCTTCAAGTTGTTCAAGAACACCAAATTTCCCAAACATTAAATTTTTAAGGAAAAGCTTCAGGAAGGTAATACTGATGCTTCAAGCTCATTTATTATGAGTCAGTGACAGTAACTAATATTCGTTTCAAGCTGTTATGGTTGGATAATTGATTTCATAAACCCTAGTTCATGGCATGAATAGTGTTCTTGAGAAAATGAAGGAGAGATAAATAGTATTTTTAGAAATGAAATTAAAGGATGCAATGAACCTATGGAATCATTTTCTTGCTTAGTTGGGAGTATTCAACTAAGTAATCACCAAATTGAATAATTTGGAAATGTTGGTTAAGGAAGACGATGAATAGTAATTTGGTGGTGTTGGAGAATTAATTTAGTATCATTGATAACTTCAAATGGGTATTAAATGATAAGAGTGGAGTTGAATGTGCTAGTAAGTGAACCTATTAGACGATTTAAACTGGAGTCTTGTAGCCAACTTGTGAGCCATAAATGGATATTGATAAATATTTTTGTGTCATATTTTGGTTGTAATTGAGATTGTAATTGTAGATATCAATTTTTTGGTGGCTTATGAGAATTTTACTCAATGTTACGATGTCGGAGGAGGATTAAAAGCTTGTGAATGTTAATAAAACGAAAGCGAGTTTTGGAGCGTTGGGCATCGGTTGAGTTGTTTGAAAGGCTTGGGAGCCGGCTATGGAATTCCGGAGCGAGGTAAGTCTCCTTTCTAACCTTGTAAAAAGGAATTAACTCCATAGGTTAACTAAATTACTATGTTCTTCTATTTGTGGGGGTTACGTACGCACGAGGTGACGAGAGTCCGTACGTAGCTACTAGCAATGCCTATGTCCGGGTAGTTTTAGGCTTACATCATGCCTTGTTGATATTGTTATTGATTTACATTTATTATTTATCTTGAGAAAGAGTGGGATTGAGTTTGCATATTAAATATTTTGAAAGGAGTTGAAATTGAGGAAAAATTAGGATCTTAAAAGTTTTCATTGAAATTTCATATTTTGAAAAGAATGAAAGAATACTATAATAACTTAAGAAATATGTGTAACCGCGTCGCATGTTTGCTTCGCGAGCGGGGTAATTCTTTTAAATTTATATTTGACCGTGTCGCATGTATGATTCGCTAGCGGGGTAAAAGATACATCTATCGTTCGCGTCGTTCGACCCTCGGCAGTGCACAGTTTACATTTATATTGGATCGGGCCGAACATCCTTGGTGGTATGTGTTTGTGATAATAGAACTAGAAGTCCCTTTTGTAATTGGTGTAAATTCATTGTTTGTGTGATTACATGTTTTAAAGGATGGAAGTGATTTAAGCTCTTAATTATGGGGAAGACTTGTTCAGTTATTTCTTGTTCTGAGTCTTATGTTATATATCGTGCTTAATTAGAAGTTTATATTATCATATTATTGAACCACTAGTAAGTGTCAGAGTCTACCTCTCGTTACTACTTCTTTGACTTTCGACAAGATACTTACTGGGTATGCATTTTTTTCGTACCCATACTACACTTATTGTACATTTTGTTGTACATGTACATGTATGGATAGTGGCCTTGTGGGCACATCGGTGTGGTTGATACGGGGAATTAGGTGAGCTGCATCTTATAAGACGATCCGCAGCCAGCAGAGTCTCGTTCAGAGTACTTGTATCTTCTTTTCTATCCAAATTTGTATTCCGAACAGTTATTGTATTTTATTTTACTTCCTAGTAAATGCTCATGCGCTTGTGACACCGGTGTAACAACCCAGCCGGTTGTTTCATGAGTTATAGCCCCATTTTTCCCATTTATGCTTCTTTATGTGCTGATCAGCTGCATTGTGTGGTATCAGGTTGGTTGGTTCAGATTCGGAGTGGTTTTGGAGAGGAATGAGACACTTAGTCTCCTATTTTAAAGTTAAGTTGGAAAAGTCAACCGGATGTTGACTTATAAGTAAATGATTGTTTACCTCGAAAAATGTGAGTGACAATTAAATATGATTTGTGATTTTAAAAATATGTGATTTATTCCAATACTAGTGAATATACAAGTAATATTAGGTTTAAGTAAGAAGAATTGATGAACCAAACCAATGTTGCTAGAGAAATAAGGACCTCGAGCTCGATTTTCTTGGGGGCCTCGGGGTGAGCTAAGAGCAATAAAGTATGAACAATAAAGTAAAAATAATAAAGCTGAAGAACAATTGTTGAGCACGGTAAACAAGAAAAGTAGAGTAGAATATTCTATTGCGGTGAATAATGTCTCTTTTACAAATGATTGGGGTCCCCTTTATATAGGAAGAGAAAACCCCAATATAGTACATTCCTAATTGTGGTAAAGAATTTTATTGGTACAAGTGTATAACAACCTAGTACAGACATGTACCATTTTGTACAAATCTTTTCCTTTAATTTATGCCATGATCCACATGTCCTTGTGAAATTCTCGCTCTTTCTTTAGTGTCTTCGAGATTGTACTGCCCTCGATGTAGGTCGTGCTAGGCCTTCGATCTGCTCCCTCTAGGTGTGTGTCCTTCAGCCGGGTCTGACCCCTACTTTGAGTCGTCCGGACCCGGACTCATAGCCCAATTTAAGACTTCCAAATCGCGCTCCTTGATTTTGACCATATACAAGTAGTCCCCGCATTTTTTAGAATGAAATGATATGAAACGATTTGGATTCCTTAAGTCCTTAGTGATGACATCATCCCTGTGATGCAGGCATTCAAAGTGACCGAAATGTCCCATCGGTCCATTTCCCCAAAAACATTGAATGCATGCCAGCATTGGTCGGCCACAAGTGTCACTGAACCGTCATTTGCCCTCCTATAAATATGAGGTGACTCCTCCAAGTAAGGAACTATACTATTTCTTCTCCCCTTTTCCATCTTCATCTCTTTCTCCAATCATCCATTTCCTCCACCTCTTCAAGCACCGAAAAACGCCAAGCTCTTGCTTGAAACACCACATCCTTGTGCAACCCGTATTATTTAGCTTACAATCATGGCCAAAACTTCCAAAACGGTCCCCAAAAAGGATAAAGCATCGTCTTCTTCTGCCTCCCGGCAGGCCAAATCGGTGGTGCTACCAACACTTCAGGAAATCACCCCGGTAATTGCATTATTAAGAAAGACTTCAGTATCAAGAATCCTCCCGATGTCTTAGGACGATGTGAGCACGCATATCGGTACATTAGCTTGATCACAAAGAAGCTTATCAAGGATGCCAAGAGGGAATATCACTGGGGAGATGAGGTTGAGGTTTAGATCTCGTGCCCTGATGAAAGCATTACTACCCATAAGGAGGAGTTTTTGAGTGTTTACTGTCACACCTCCTCTTTTCACTACACCCCCGGGAAGGAGTGTATAAGGGAGTTTTTCTAATTAAAGGAAAATCGAAACGAGATTCGTTTATTTAAAGATTCAGAGTCGCTACTTGGGATAATTTATGGTGTCCCAAGTCACCGGTTCGAATCCCAAATCGAGGAAAAGATTGACTCTGTATTGTAGCCTGCGAACCGAAAATCCGGGTAAGGAATTTTGTTAACCCGGAAGAAGGTGTTAGGCACTCCCGAATTCCGTGGTTCTAGCATGGTCGCTTAACAATTTATACTTGGCCTAATTATCTGACTTATTACACGTTTTAAACTTGTTGTGTATTTTTAGCTTTTATCACCGCTTTTAGCTTGATTATTTGTAATTATAGAATTGTCTTGAAACGAATCACGCGTACGTATATTCGTTTTAGTTTTGCATTGTACATAATTAATAACACTTTTGGCGCGTCAAAATCATGTCATGCGAACGTGTCCTCGATTAATAACACTTTTGTCGATTTATTAAGAAGTATTTGGTTAAAGTTGCGCGAACGTATCCCTCAAGTCACTTTTTAGAATCAAATTTTGCCATCATGTTACGCAAAACGTATACGTAATTACAACACTAGTCTAAATCGAGCCTAAAGCATACTACGAGTGTTCATTTTTTAGAAATTGTAATCGTGTCGCGCGAACGTGTACACAATTGAATTAATAATATTTTTATTATAAAAATGAATTTGGCCAAAGTTGCGCGTGCTTAAAACAAACTACGAACATTTGTCATTTTTGTATGATTAAATGGTAGGCGGCGCATCTCGGACTATATGAGCTAATTTAATTTAATAACCTCCGAAAACCCATTTTTATTGAGAAGATTTGTTCGAAGTTGCGCAAACGCATACTCCGAATTGTCTTTAGAATTGTAATCATGTAACGCGAACGTGTCCACAACCACGACAGTATATTAAACGTGCCTAAAGAAACTAACGCGTTATCAACTTTGCGAGGGCCCTGAAAATTAGCTAAATGGCACGCCTCAAATTTTAAGTATTTTTTAAAAGAAATAATTATATGAGGGCCACGCATTTGTCATTTTTATTTGGCACGGTGCATCCTGACTTTAATTAAAAGGACGTGACTAGTTCATCAAAGAACGTAAGGGGATTCCTACTTATGTTATGCCAAAGCTTAAACTAATAATTTAATAAAAAAATGAACTGGTAGCAGACCACCCACATTTGATTGTGGAAAGGCCGAGTTAGTCAAAAACTCACGTCTGGTTGCCCATTACTGCAGGCTCAGCGTGTGAAGTAACTGGGCTCAACTTGAAGCCCAGTTTGGCAGCCTGATTGTGGAAGAGGAAGACCATCAAAATTAGGCCAATGATGGCAGCCTAATACACGACCCAACAAATATGTTTGAAGCAAATTGCATCATTCAAGAAATTTTGGGATTGAACAAATACGGATAATCTTTGAATCAAATGCAAAGCACATTTTATACTAACATAGGTTCCAAAATGAAGATACAATCCTAGTTGCAACAACACACCTTTACACAAATTATTCACCAATTAACAAAACTCAAAGGTCCCTTCCCCCTAGTTTATATTAAATTCTGATTCAAGCATAACATATTTAAAACATACCACATGTCATGGAAACTTGCCAAAGAAAAACTAAATATGAAAGGTTAATCTGAATCTGAAAATTTCAAGTCAAAAACCAAGCTCAAACCCCATTCAAAAACCATTTTAAGATAAAAAAAGTGCTCATACATGAGCAACAACAGAACTGAAGGACAACTCTAAAACCATTGTGCTGTATTTCAAGCTATATAGGAACAGATCTAAAATGGACAGTAGGAAATAAATCCAAACCAAGCTTACTAGACCAACCACATGAAGGGTCTAAACTTGTAATTTGAACCACAGCCATGAAACATACATCCAAATCATCCAATCTTAACTAATTAATTAAGGATCATAATCTTCAATTAACACATGATTATACGAGGTTTACAACATTCCTGAATCACCTATATTCAAACAAAGTTCACCCAACATTTAAATCAAATATACATCTAGGAATGAAATATCCAAAATAAACTAGACTAAAAGCATGAACAATAAAATGACAGCATCGAGCAAAAATTACAACAAGAACTTAATGTTTTTCCTTTAAACTCCAGCTCGGTTCACAGATCTTTACACAAACTTAATCAGGCTTCATTTCCAACATAGTTTCAAGAGAATACCTGGTATGTAGAACAAAAAAATGGGGTAAGCAATCAGCAACAGCAAACAGCAAAATACAGCAGCAGAAAGCCCAACACAGTAGCTTCAACACCTCAATCCAGAAATCCCAACAATACGGAGAAAATCAGTAAAATGGAGAAGAAAATAGTCCGGAAATCTCTCTTTGTTTTCTCTTTCTAGCTTTGAACTCTCTCTGGTGTTCTTCCGCTCTCAATATTTTAGAAAATTTGGTTCTATCTTTTTTACTCTCTCCAAAATGAATTCTGCCCCAATATATCTAGTGTATCCAGACTGTATATCGAGTGTATACTGCTCTCTCCGCTCCTTGAATCTGATTTTCAGCTCCCTTAAATGGGCATTCAATTAGTGCATTTTTCACTACCAATTCAACTTTTCATTTCTTTAATCATCTACTTAATTGTCCACTCAATTAATGCTTTTAGTTAATTTGATAATGCAAATACTACCCTACCACTATTAGGAGCTTCTCAATTAGAACCACTTGCATAAAATTATACTAATCAGTGGATTATTATACACATTCAACCAATTATTGAACTAATCCCAGTTATTCTGCCTAAGTGATTAAACGAGACACCATTTCAAAGTTTTCCGATATCCTAATTATTAATTAATTCCAAAAAATGTAAAATCAAATCTTAAATACCAATGCTATATTTTTGTATTTTTAATGCATTAATAAAACTATTCATGCCCACAAATATATCCAAACAATCAGAAATCATGCAATAATTCCTAAAAATAACAAATAATCAAGGCCAAAACCTAATTTTGGGAATTATTTTGGAGTAATTCGTATGAGGCAAAAATCACGTGCTCACATTTACATTTACCCCTTCACACTGGGTCCTCTCGATCTGGTGGTGATCGACTTCTACCAAATGTATGAAGTCACCCTCGATCAGATTCACCCTTCCTTTTGGCGTATCGTGATCATGTTGCGGTATTTCTTTGAAAAGGCCAAGGGTTTGGAATTCACCCTCAGCCACCTAATTTTGTTGTATCGACCTCAGTTATTTCGAGGGCTCATCAAGCTACAGCGCCGAACAACGAAATCCTTCTTTGCCAGTACTAACGAACTCAAAGATCAGGGTAGGATGAGCCGGTTCATTAGAGTAAAGAATTCGGACGTTATCCTCGAGGATAAAATGCCATTCCCAGATAGGTGGAACTTTAACCGTAAGTGGAGTTCATATTCCCTGTACTTATTCATATTTTGCTTCCATATTTCATAATGCTATTATCCTCCTTTTGGCAGCCAATGCTTGGGCGCCCCCAGCGGTGCCTGACCTCAAGGATTGGGTCCGAAAGTTAGCTGCCACTTCCTCTATAATGAGCGCAAGTGGCGTAAATTATCGAGGGGCCAGTGGGAGGCCAAGAACCATGGTAAGTGTCTTTCAACAGTTTCAAACTCCTTTCATATATTGGCATCGTTTTATTCACGCTCACCTGTGCAGGTCTCAATGATGCATCTGAAATGAGGCCGGCTATGATCGGGGAAAAATACAAGCCTTCAAATCCAAAGTCCAAGAATGACAACAAAAGAAAAAGGGTTTCAAAGCCCGAAGATCCTCAAAACAAGAAAATCTCCGCTCGAAGGCTGCGGAAAAGATTTGCTCAAACGGGCGCAGATTCGGCCCATGACTCCCCGTATGATGAAGAAAATAATGATGAAGAGTCGGCGTTGGTGACTCGGACTAAGAAGCTAGTCGAGGCTACCAAGCCTTTTGAACCGGAAATCTCATCTCGTGGTGAGGAAGCCCCGAAGGAAGAAACGGGCCAGGCCCCTATGTCCCTAGAGGTTGAGATTGTCCCTCCGTCTTCAACAACTATACCAGAGGGGGTAAATGCTGAGACCCCAATGGTAATGAGAATGCCCCGAGTGAAGAGCTCGGGGTTGCGACAACATGTCACTCCCTTTCATTGCCAATTTTTTTCGAGGGGCAATCGGTGAAGCCAACGCTCTACACATGCCTGATCCGAATAAGATCGTCAAGGACGATCTTTTCCAGGGTTGCTACGCTGGGATTGAGGATGTCGATGACCTGAATAATGTATCCACTATCTTTTAGAAGGCTCAACATCTCCTTTCCCGGGCAGGTACTTACCTTTAGTATTGCAATTTTTTCTTTCTTTTATTTTGACCGATATGTCTCCATTTCATGTATAGGATATCGCAAATTTTAGATATGAGTTGAGACAATGTGAGGCCGAGCTCAAGAAAGTTTCAGGAAAAGAGAAATCCATGAGGCTCCTCTGTAGCCAGAAGGAAGAGGAGCTTAAGGATCTCCGAACCGCATTGGCCAAAGCTCAAAAAAGCGAATCTGAGCTAGATGAGCAGGTAACTTTGATTTTAACAGAGTAAAGCCTTCTTGGCCCTACTTCAGAGGCTAATACTTCGATATCTCAGCTGTAGCAAAAGCTAGATATGATTGGGCAGCTCCGGGGCGAGGTAGATCAAGTTCCAGCTGATTGCCATCAGTGGAAGAAGAACAAGGATCAACTTGCTGCCAATAAGGAAGTTATTGCGGCCCAACTGACCTCGACTGAAGCTCAGATTAGAGGTGTTGAGGATAAGGGTCTAGCTTAGGCCAGGAAAATTGAGGGGTTGGAGGCCGAGCTGGCTAAAGCCCGGGCTGAAGCTGCACAGGCTAAAGCTGAAGCTATACAGGCTAAGGCCGAAGCCGAGAAGGCGAAGGCTGCGGTTGATAAATCCATTGGTATATACACAAGGGAAGTCTCGGCCGTTCAAGCTGAGTTGAGAGATGCCTTCGACCGAGGGAGATGGAGCAATGAATTGGCTAAGTGCTAAGCCCGGAGGGAGACTCTCGAAGAAATCCATGCCTGAGGGTTCAACCTCGTCGAGGAGATGGACGAAGCAAAGGTGCGGGAAACCGATGCTAGGTTTCTTGTCTCCTACGATGACGAGGATGTGGTGAGTGGCTACGGGGATGAGGAAGGTGAAGAAGATGTTCCCGAAGAGGAAGAGACTCTCGAAGATAGAGCCGCTGAAGATGAAGACGACACTCCCGGGGGTGTGACCCCAAAAATAGATTAGGTTTCCTTTTTTGTGCAAGGGCCCCTTGTGGGCATTGTAATATGTTTTATAAATTTCCCTAATGAATATAAAGTATCTTTTTGCTATATCCTCGATTTGTGTTGAATTTTATTTTATCCCCGTTTGTGGAAAATTCTGATGATTCAAGCACTTAGCTCTACTATAGGTTTAGACTTGTAATGAACCCTTAGGTTTTTATTGCTCATGATCATACCCCTTAAGGTTTTAGATGATCCTCGAGCTAAGCTTAAAATTACTTTGATGCTAGCTCGGAATGATGGGGCCTTTGGGTCCGAGTTGAATGAGAATGAAGTCTCGGACTCCCATAAGCTTTTGGCCCTACATCTTTTTAAGCTGGTCCTTAGGCTCTTTCAAAATTGGTCCTTGGGCTCTTTAAATTGGGCTGTTTTGGCCTCTAAAATGGCTATATAATTTTTCCCTCATTTCAGCTAAAAGTCTTAGTGAAATTTTTGTATGCCTTAGCATGTATTTTTGTACTCGTTGAGTTTTTCGAAGGCTCGACATATTGGAACCTTATTAGTCATTTCGTTTGTGTAGACATAATTGAATACCTCTTAAGGTTTCTCTGAAGGTTGGTGTTATCGAAGCCTTTGGATTATTCGAGGGCTAATTTATCGAAGCCCTTAGATTTTTCGGGGGCCAAATTTATCGTAGCGCCTTATATTTTTCTTTTTCCAGGGGTAGCCTAACTTAACCGGTTTTTCAATGTTTGAAGGCCTTTAATTTTATAGCGGGAGTCGGACGTCTCCAAATCACATTATTTTGGTCGTAGCCATTATGTGACCGTAGTCTTTAGTATGGTCGTAGCCTTCGGGTTTGTCACTTGGACTTGTTTCCCGATAACTTTCCGAACTTGTTCAAAAACTTAGTCCCCGAGTATATTGGCCTTGGCCTTTGTTTCGAGGGGGTGCCTCTTTGAGGTCTTATGAGTCCGAATTTTCGATGACTCGGATGTATTTAATGTCAGTGACAATCCCCCGGTATTTTGGGGTATTTTGGCCCTTGAGCTACTTCCCTTAGGATTGTAAATGTAGTGCTCGTATGAGATACAAAGTGTTTTTGATTTAACCAGAATGCTTCTTTAAATAGTTGATACATGCATACATGTTTTGCCGTCAGGGCTCGACTATTCTATATGGACACGGTTCATTTAACCGTTTGGCCCATTATTGAGGCCCTCTTAGGCGTGAAATATCTTTCTAAAAAATATAACCTCCGAGGGTGATTGCCCCCAGTATTCGAGGTTGATTGAAAAAAAGCCTTGAATACTTGTTGAATGTTCCTTAGGTAGCATATAGGTGTTGCCTCGTTAAAAACCTTTCTAGTAAAACCCATTTGGGATAAAACCCGATCTAAGGGAAAAATAGTGCAACGCATGCTTTCAAACCCAAGGTCTTTGAGCTGAAAGATGCCTCGATATCTCCAATCAAACATCTGCAAGGAGTTAGTTTTAAATACAAATGGATAAAGGGAGAAGATCATACATCAGTAGTAATATCGCTTGAGCATCGATACATTCCAATTGTTTGGTAGTTTCTCGCCTTCCATTGTGCTAAGTTTGTAGGATCCTTTCCCTACGACTACGAGGCCATGGTACGGTCCTTCCCAATTGGGACCTAGTTTCCCTTTGATTGGATCTCGAGTGTTGAGAGTGACTTTCCTTAGGACTAAGTCCCCGACTCTAAAATATCGAAGGTTCGTCCTTCTGTCGTAATACCTTTCGATCCTTTGTTTTTGCGCGGCCATTTGAATTAATGCATCCCCACGTTTTTCATCAAGTAGTTTGAGAGAAGTGTTCATAGCTTCGTGATTTGAGTCCTCGATAGCATGCTAAAACCTGATGCTAGGTTCCCCAACTTCGACTAGGATCAATGCTTCGGATCTGTATACCAAAGAAAATGGGGTCTCCCCCGTGCTCAACTTCAAAGTTGTTCGATATGCCTATAACACCTCGGGCAATACTTCTCTCCATTTCCCCTTTGCATCATCTAACCTTTTCTTTAAATTTCGAATGATGGTTTTGTTTGTGGACTCGGACTAACCATTTACACTTGGGTGGTAAGGTGCTGATTGATTTTATGGTCCTCAAGGAATCTTTTTACTTTGCTACCGATGAACTGCTTTCCATTGTCACATGCTATTTCGGCGGGTATCCCGAACCGATATATGATGTGGTCCCATATGAAGTTGATGACTTCTTTTTCTCTTATCTTCTCGAAGGCCTGCGCTTCAACCTATTTTGAGAAGTAGTCAGTCATAAACAAAATAAATCGAGCTTTGCCTGGCGTTGTTGGTAGGGGGCCGAAGATGTCCATCCCCCATTTCATGAATGGTCACGGGGATAGGACCGAATGGAGTAGTTCACTGGGCTGGTGGATCATCGGTGCAAATCTTTGGAATTTATCACACTTTCGAACAAACTCCTTAGTATCCTTTTCCATGCTATCCCAATAATACCCCGCTCTGATCAACTTGCGAACCAGAGAGTCTGCACCAGAATGGTTCCCACAAGTACCCTCGTGGATTTCTCATAGTACGTAATAGGTATCCCCGAGTCCAAAGCACACTATCAGTGGTCCATCAAAGGTTCTTCTATACAATGTTCCATTTTTATCGAGAGAGAATAGAGATGCTTTGGTTCGAAGTGTTCTCGACTCTTTTGGGTCCGCTGGGAGCTTCCCATGCTTCAAGTAGTCGATATACTTATTCCTCCAATCCCACATTAAACTTGTTGAATTAATCTCTGCATGGCCTTCTTCGGCCACTGACTTCGATAGTTGGACGACAGTCCCCAGGATGATATAGTCTTCTTCGACCAATGACCCCAAGTTTGCAAGTGCATCGGCCTCGCTATTCTGTTCTCGAGGTACATGGTCCAGTGTTCATTCCTTGAAGCGGTGCAATGTCATTTGAAGTTTCTCCAAGTACCTCTGCATTCGATCGTCTCGAACCTCGAAGCTCCCGTTTACTTGACTTACTACCAAAAGGGAGTCACACTTTGCCTCGATGACCTCTGCTCCAAGACCCTTGGCTAGTTCGAGACCTGCAATCATGGCCTCATACTCGGCCTCATTGTTTGTCAATTTAGAAGTTTTGATAGATTTCCTAATGACACAGCCAGTAGGCGGTTTTAAAACGTGCCAAGCCTAGATCCTTTCACATTCGAGGCGCCGTCTATGAAGACGGTCCACACCCTCGATAATGTACTCGTTTTAACAAAAGTTCCTTTTCTACTTGGGTACGAGGGCAGGAGCGAAATCGGCCACAAAGTCTACTAAAATTTGAGACTTGATAGCCGTCTGAGGCTGATATTCGATATCATATCCTCCAAGTTCGATGGCCCATTTGGCCAACCTGCCCGATAATTCAGGTCTAAGCAAGATATTTTAAAGCGGGTACGTAGTCAATACACATATAAGATGGCATTGAAAATATGGTTTTAATTTCCTAGATGCGCTTATTACTGCAAGAGCTAACTTTTCCAAATGGGGGTACCTGGTTTCAGCATCTTCTAGGGTTTGATTCATATAATAGGCAGGAAATTACGTACCTTGCTCTTCCCAAACCAACACGCCACTTACCGCCACCTCGGACACAGCTAGATACAAATAGAGAGTTTCATCCTCCTTCGGAGTATGGAGCAGGGGTGGGCTCAAGAGATACCGTTTTAATTCTTCCAAGGCTCGTTGGCATTCGGGAGTCCATACGAAGCTATTCTTCTTCTTGAGTAGGGAAAATAAATGATGGCTCCAATATGATAACCTCGAGATAAATCGGCCTAGGCAGATATCCTCCCGATTAGCCGTTGTACGGCTTTCACATTGTTTACCATGGTGATCTCCTTGATGGCTTTGATTTTATCGGGGTTGATTTATATCCCCCTGTTCGACACCATGAAGCCCAAGAACTTGCCCGAACCGACTCCGAAAGTGCATTTCTCATAGTTGAGCTTCATGTTGCACTTTCTTAGGATATCGAACGTCACCTGCAAATGAGTCAAATGGTCTTCTGCATGCAGGAACTTAACTAGCATGTCATCAATATAAACTTCCATAGATTTGCCTATTTGATATTCAAACATTTTATTAACTAGGCATTGATACGTGGCTCCTACATTCTTTAGCCCGAAAGGCATTACATTATAGCAATATGTACCATACTTCGTGATGAACAAAGTCTTTTTCTGGTCCTCCGGGTTCATTTGAATCTGGTTATACCCGGAGTAGGCATCGAGAAAGGTAAGGATCTCGTGACCAGCCGTAGCATCGATCAATCGGTCGATGTTGGGCAGTGGGAAAGAATCTATAGGGCATGCTTTGTTCAAATCCTTATAGTCTACACACATTCTAAGTTTATTCCACTTTTCAGGGACTACCACTATGTTAGCTAGCCACTCAGGATATTTTACTTCCCTAATGGATCCTACTTTGAGAAGTTTGGATACATCTTCTTTGATGAATGCATGCTTTACCTCGGACTGAGGTCTCCTCTTTTTCTTCAGCGGCTTAATTCTGGGATCGACACTTAGTCGATGGGTAGTTATCTCCGGCGGGATCCCTGTCATATCTAAGTGGGATCAGGCAAAGCAATCAATGTCATCGATAAGAAATTGAATGAGTTTTTTTCCTGAGTTTGGGGGTTAACCCCGTCCCTAGGTATACCTTTCGTTCCGGAAGATCCTCGATCAATATGGCCTGCTCGAGTTCTTCGACTGTGGACTTTGTCGCGTCTGATTCCTCGGGGGCAACGAAGGTTCGGGAGGTGAGGAATTCCTCTTCTTCATCATCGTCCACCTGTTTGTTGATCATCTGCCCCTCGGGCTCAACTGAGGGTATGATCTGTGTTTGCTATTTGGTGGCATGTTTGTCCTTTGACTTCTCCGATATAGATGGTGTTGATACCGGTGCCAAGTCATGTATTGCAAACATCTCCTTAGCTACATGTTGCTCTCCATATACTGTTTTAACGCCATCCTTTGTTAGAAATTTCATCATTTGATGAAGGGTTGATGACACTGCCATCATGTTATGGATCCACGGCCTTTCAATAAATCATTATACTTCATATCTCCTTCGATGACATGGAACTTGATGTCTTGTATTATTCCGGCCACGTTGACTGGAAAGATGATTTCTCCCTTTGTCGTTTCACAAGCCATGTTGAATCCATTCATGACTCGAGGGGCAGGTATAATTTGGTCAAGCAGCCTGATATGCTCCACGACCCTTGATTTGGTTATATTTGCTAAGCTACCTGGATCTACGAGAACACGTTTGTTTACCGTAAAAATGGTAACAACAATTAAATTTGTAAATGGGATTCAAAAAATACGTGATCTATTCTTGAGCTAGTTGTTAGAGTAGTTGATGCTGATAATATGAAGTTTAATAATGGAATGCGAGATAAAACAAGATAGTAATTGAACCAAAGGTTCTGCTGCCCGGGTATAGGTTTGGTCGATGGGGGACCTCGGGGTCGACGTCAGAGTCGAGATTGAGCTATCGGGGATAGGATAACAGTTGAGGATATAATTAAACAAGGCTCTTTACGGCCAATATTAAGTAATATAATGAAAAATAAGTAGAAGGGAAATGGATATTAAGGTAAATTTGGGCAAGTACAAAGTGATAAACAAAGAACAGGCAAGAAGGCAATAAAAGTTAAATGGTTTCGAGTCAGTGAGGGCAAGCGAATTAGAGAGGAGGGGGAGAGAGAAGATATTATTGCAATTGAGTAGAATGCTTGGAGCTCTGCCTTTATAGGGTGTTAGCGACTCCCTTTTTATAGAGAGGGGGAAGTCCCAACTTTGTACAAGATACATTACATGATAAAAGAAATAGGATGGGACAACCAGCTAGCTTTGTGATGTATACGTGGGCTGATGTCGAGCCGCTTGAATAGACCTGATCGACCCTGGGTGCATTCCTCGGGAGATTCCTGTGTTCATCGGGGCTTTAGTCGACACCATCCTTGGAAGGGTACCGGCCGATCTTGAGGGAAGTGATTGGCTCGAGATCCCGGGCTTCCGGGATCACCCTTCAAGGTATTCAGTCGAGGAGAAATCGGCCTCCCAGATTTTACCGTGTATAGATAGTCTCTGTATTTCGTAGAGAGAAGTGATAAGAAATGATTTTGACACCCTTCTTCTCGATCTCCCATAACGACGTCGCGCTGACGGCACAACCTCCTTTTTATAGGTGTCGAGGTGCCTCGCCTTTCCGCTTCTCCAGGATTACCCGAAATGTCACGATTCTTCGATCTTCGTCGCTATCGGTTCAGCTTCTATGAATGCATTGATTGCGCTTGCTGTTACGCTCTTCGAGGGTGGTAATGGCGTCGTCGGTTACTTTACCCTCCCTATAAATGGGACTTTTCGTGGTTGGCTTTTTATCTAAATTTCCTTTGACACCCATCTTTTCTTCCTTTCCTGCTATCTTGAATTTTTGCTATCTCATCATGTTTGAAGCTCGTATCCTCAAGGTATTACGCTATGTGCATCGTGGCCCAACCCTCGATCCACTTTTGATTGGGCAAAGTTGTGCCGTTGTGATGCTGTTGTTGTCGTCGTTGGCCGGGGGTGATGAGGTAAAGGACCAATTTCCTCCGACCCCGGGGATACTTTGGATTATGCACCGCTGCTCAAGAGGGGGGCTCGGATTATACACTGCTTCTCATCCTCCTCCCTCAGCTCGGCATGTTACACCTTTTGGATTCCCGGGGGGTGTGTCGGTGGTCTTTGCCGGCTGTTGCCTTCCGGGCCGAGGCATCTCTCAAGAAGTGGCTTCAAAACGGCGGTACTGGCAGAGTTCGTACTAGCCAAAATTTTCACCTAGCCACTTCTTCTGTTCTTCCAGCCTCTCCTTCGTCATTTTGCTCTTCTCCCCAACCTTCCTTTTCCATACCCTCCCTTTTGAAGATGCCATTCCGGGAGGATTAGGATGTGGTCCCCGAGGGGATCAAACTTGAAGATATTGTCTTTGAGGTCATGTTCCTGAGAGGATGATGATGGAGACGCATCATGAATAGGCTAGGCCCTTAGGCTCCTAGTGTATGCATATCACTCATACTTCTTTGTTTTTACGTAAGGATCCCCTGTGGGCTTTTGTAATCATATGTAAGGACCCGTCGAGGGTCGTTGTAAGTGAACACTTGTATAAATACAAAGATATTTCCTTGATTCCTTCATTTGACACTTGTTGTATCTCTTTATATTTTTGGTTGCTTCGAACGCATGATCCTGTTTCGTTGCCTGTGTCACTGGCCTTGGGCACGAGTATTCCTCCCAGCCTTCAGTTGATAAAACAGTTTCGCATGGGGTCTTTCGTGACTTCTTGAACCGGACCCAAATTAGGCCAATAACCTCGGGCCGTCGGGACCCTTTCTCTGTGTGAAAGCGTGGATAATATCTTCGGGCCTCATAATGGACTTTGAGAAGAGACTTACCTGAGGACTCGTGGTTCTGGGATGCCGGTGACTTCCTGGAGACAATCTCTGAATGGAGGCCTAGCCGTGCTGCGGGCCATCCTGGTCATTACCCGGAACCTGTTTCGCACGGGCGTTTGTTAGGGACGCCCATTTCTTCGTAAGCTAGCCTTCTTTGGCGGAGGCCTTTTGAAGCTATATACCAATTCGGTGAAGGCATTGTTAGCCTGTTGGGGCACTGTTTTGCTATGGCGGAGGTCTTCAAGGTTGAGCATTACCTTAAAATTGGAGGCGGTGCCGGTGGTTGGTGCCTTTGGTTGGTGTTGAATCGTTCTCGCCCTTTTCGTATGTAGTCGTGAGGTTGCTTCCGCTTCCCGGGGGTCCTCGAGGTTTGCTGATTTCGTGGTGCTGGTAGGACATGCCCTTAGCGGCTACTTATTCGGAGCACGTCAGAGACCGGGCACGGCGATAGATGAGATGTGTGCTTCATAATCATGAAGGAGTTTTTATCGGGGCGAGATGGGCCCGTGTTTCTAGGGAGAGTGCATCCTTTGATCCTGGCATTCCTGGAGTCCTTGGTTCCAGAGCAGCGGTTCCTTTGGGCCAACAAGGGTTGGGCCACTAGGAGAGTGCTCGGCCGTCGAGTAGGTTTACCGGTTTCACCTTGTGGTAAGTTTCAGCATGATTCCTCTATATCTCGAGTTTTCCCTTTCTTATAGGGTTTTCCCTCTATAAGACTCCAACATACCCAGGCTTTGAGCTGTTCCGTCAAGGGGCTACACTTCGGGGGGCCTTGGACGAGGGTAGTCCCCTTAGGCTTCTTGGTGAGGGGAAAGAAGGGTCGAGTCGGTGCACTGGCGATTCGGGACATATCAGAGCTTGCATTATAGAAGCCTTTTGGTGAGGCATGAGTCTTCTTGTAGTAAGCGTTTCGCCTTTTCTACCTTAGGGGTGGAGTCGATCGAGCTAAGAATACTTGAAGTATCAAATGCAAGCTTCAAGCTTTAATCTGAGTGGATATGATTGTGAAGTTGTAGCTTGATTCCTCAAAAGTTCGGATTGAGAACAACCGGTGCCCAGATTGGTATAGTACTAAGTTGTTCTGAGGATGATGAAGGAGTGGCGACTCGTTGCCGATGATCGAGCCGGGTTGGAACGGGCCTTCTAGGGATGTGTTCGTCGTAGATATTCGGGACATGCATTTAAAGAGACTCATGCTAGGGGTTCCGTTCTTCTAGAAGGATTCGCTTGAGCGAAGGTGGTTAGGTGTGATTCCTGGTTTGCTTATTTCCGATGTCAAGAAGAGCGAGGCTGGGGCCGGTAGGCTGTAACCCTTTAGGGGTGGAGCGTAGATTTTGTCACTTTGTATTTTGCTGTTTATAGAGCATGCTTGTAGATAGAGAGCGCACCTTTCATGCATATATAAAATGAGAGAAATCTTGAAGTTTTACCTCCTTTGTATTTCTTCCCGTATCGCCTTTGATCTGGCGGGCTAGTTTCCGTGCTTTGGCGGGATCCTCGTGGGTTCAAAACTGATCAAGCAAGCCTGGGGGCTTTCAACCGCAATCCTTGACATGAGCAGGTGTTGGGGCCTCTATGTTTTGCCCAGCTGTTTTTAGGCTCAGTCTCTGAGTCAGGCCTATATTTGAGCTTGCCTATCCTTTGATCTTTTGTGCCCACGCGAGCGGATGGTGATTGTTCTCATTTTTTTGCCCTTGGGTATTTCGCTGTTTCAGCTATTTTGGGTTCAGTCTCAAAGTCGCGTTGCGATTCGAGCTTTAACTGGCCCTTAATTTCTTTCCTGCCTACATGGGCGGACAATGGTAGCCTTCATTTCTCGCCCTCGGGCATTTTGTCTTTTCAACTATTTCGGGTCCAATCTTCGATTCGCATTGCGATTCAAGCTTTAATTTGACCCTTAAGTTCTCTCTTGCCTACATGGGCAATCGACGATGGCCTTTTGTGCTTTGGGTCGAAGTGACCTTACATGCGCGTGGTCCGGAGGCTCACTCGACTGGTCGACAGTGGCATTTATGTCGTGCCTTTAGACATGTTACAGTTTAACTATTTTGGGTCCAGTCTCCGAGTCGCATTGCGATTCGAGTTTTAATTGACCCTTAAGTATTTTCAGACCGGCGATAATGCCTCTTACGTTGTTTTGGTCGTTGAGACCTTTCAATATGTGGCTCGGAGTCTTGCATAGTTAACTATTTTGGATTCGATCTCTGAATCGGGTTACGATTCGAGCTCATTTTAATCCTCAAGTTGTCAATTTTTAAGCTGACGACAATGGCTCTTACGTTGTTTGGTCATAGAGACCTTTCAATGTGTGGCTCGGAGGATCGTTTGGCTGGCGATAATGGCTCTTACGCTGATTAGCGCGTAAGCTTTTTATAGGCTTTATTTTCCGCTCGTTAAGATCTTTTGAAATAATTTTGCCTAACCTGTCGTCGGTTCTGGAATAACCTCGATTTCAAGTCGTTATCGGCGATGTTTTGAGCACCTCGGCAGGTTTATAGCTCGTAGGTTGAGCAGGTCGAAGCTCATTTTTTTGTCTGTTGAGGGAAGCTTGTTTTAACTGGTTCTTTTCAAAGTATATTCGAAGTAGTGGCCTGTGATTTTTGTTTAGCGATGGTCAGGCATCCTCGAGTCGCATTAGTTTGGTTGTATCAGCCGTTTTGACCGTAGTCATATGTGTTTGGCCAGAGCCATTTTTGATCCTAAGTGATAGTTCAGGTGTCTACACTGAGGGTATGCCCTTTCGGGACTCTTACAAATGTGACGTATAGCCTGAACTTCAGGATTTTCATGCTTGTTAAGGTCTTACAATTTGTCATGTCTGTTGAGGTCTTACAGTTTTTGTAGTAATATATAATAGATCTAGTTACGCCGAGTCTGCCCGCTAGGGGTCTTACAGTTTTGGGTTTCCCAGTGCATGGCGATTAGCGATAAACGATAGTCTCCGAGTCATCGAATTTGTTTAAGCTTGAAGACCGCTTTTTGTGAGCTCGGAGTTGCCTTATAAGGGCTTTATGAGCCCAGAGTTCCGACCCTGGGGTCGTGCGGGTGCTGAATTGCTGATGCTAAGTCTCCAAGTATCTCGGGACACGTTTGGTGGAGAGGTTCCTGCTGGGAATACACTGTGATTTCCTCGCTTGGAGAATGGGATGCCGATAGACATTTTTCGATCCATTATCGTAATATATATTATTGTTTTGAGTCGACCTATATCGGGTCGAAGTCGATTGCTCGGAGATTTGTCTTGCCTGAAGTTTTTGTGATTTCAGAGCTTTTGACCCAGAGGCCGTCGGAGCATTTGAACTGTTGGCGTCTGTTCCCGAGTTTTCGAGACGTTTCTGGTGAAAGAATTTGTTACCCTACTCTAAGAAGGAGTTCCCTCCCCCCCTTTTTTTTGACAAAAGGTGTTTTTTTGATTGCTCGATACAATAGTACATGCATTTGCCGACGGGGCCTGACTATATCGGCCGTTTGGTCTGATACATTGTTTTCTTATAGGAAACCTCATTTGGCATTTTTCAAAACGTCTACGAGCGGGCAGCTTTCCGGGGGGAATGCCCCTCGCTTAAAAATTCAGCCGCAGGGAAAGTCTTGAATACTTTTAGCGAAGTTCCCCCTTAAACGGCTTGTAGACATTGCCTCGTTAAAAACCTTGCCGGTAAAAACCCTCTTTCCAGAATAAAAACTCGGTTGAATGAAAAGAGTGCAACGGGTGCACTTTTGGGGCCTCGAGGACTTGTGACGGCACTAATGTCCCGGCAGCTCCGATTGGGTTCCTGCACAAAGGTTAAATCCAAATTTGAAATAAAATAGAAAAGGAATGGACGTACCTTGAAACGAGATATATTGGCGATGCCTTGGGATTGGTCTACTGTAACTGCTCGGGGGCGTAGATGCGGCGTGGATCTCTATTTTATTTTGTCAAGTTCGACGGGGTGCAAAACTTGGTTTGCCCATTGTTTCATTCGGGGGAGGAGGCATGAGCGTTGGTATCACATCGTGTATAGCGAACATTTCCCTTGCCGCATGTTGTTCCCCGTAGACGGTTTTGATCCCTTCCTTTGTCGGGAATTTTATCACCTGGTGGGGGGTGGATGGTACTGCTCTTATGCAGTGTATCCATGGCCGTCCAAATAAGGTGTTATACCTCATGTCTCCCTCGATGACATGAAATTTGTCATCTTGGGTTGTGTCGGCCACGGTAACCGGAAGGACGATTTCCCCTTTCGTCGTTTTGCTCGCCATATTGAATCTATTGAAGACCCGAGTGGCAGGCACGATTCGTTCGAGCAGCCCGAGTTGTTCTATCACCCTCGACCTGATGATATTGGCCAAGCTACCTGGATCCACGAGTACACATTTTATCAAAAAAGAATTTACAAGAAAGGAGATTACCAGGGCATTATTATGGGGGTGAGACAGGGCCTTGGTGTCCTTTTCACTGTACGTGAGGGCGTCTTTGGGGATATATCCCCGAGTTCGTTTTTCTCTGGTGATGGATATTTTTGTACTTCTCTTTACAAGTTTCTGTGGGGCATCGGTGCCCCCTATGATCATGTGGATGACGTGTTACGGCTCGTTTGCCTTGTTTTTCTTGGTTGCCTCCCTCTCTCGAAATTGATTTTTGGCTCGATCGCTGAGGAATTCCTGAAGGTATCCTTTGTTGAGCAGTCGTGCCACTTCTTCTCGTAGTTGATGGCAATCCTCGGTCATGTGACCGTGCGTGTTGTGGAACTCGCACGCTAAGTTGTAACTTCTCTGCGAAGGGTCTGACTGTATCGGTTTAGGACACTTGGCATCTCTGATCTTGCTAATAGAGAACACGATGTCTGATACATCGACGCTAAAGTTGTATTCCAATAAGTGGGGCGCGTTTGTTGGCGCTATGTTTCGATCGAACCTAGTTCTATTTACAATCCCTTGAGGGTCCTGTCCTCGATCTATCCTCCGATCGTTGCGAGGTAGGTTGCGCCTTGGGGCGTTCCTTCTATCTTCGAGGTACGGCTGGTACATTTCTTTGTTTGGTTTTGATTCTTTTACCAGGAGTCTGTTTGGGTACACTGAGCCCGAAGGGGCTCCTAGTTGGTCGTCCTCGGCCTTGATCTTTGACTGGTACCGGTTGTGGACGTCCGACCAGGTTATAGCCGGATATTTGATCAGGTTCTGCTTCAGCTGTTTCGAAGCCACCGAGCTTCGTTCGTTCAGGCCTTGGGTTAAGGCCTGCACTGCCCAGTCGTTGGAGACTGGCAGCATCTCCATCCGTTCCATCTGGAAGCGGGACACGAATTCCCGCAGCATCTCATTCTCTCTCTCTACTTAATTTTGAAAATATCAGACTTCCTCGTTGCTACCTTGATGGCTCCAACATGTACTTTTACGAAGGAGTCTGCTAACATGGCGAATGAATCTATGGAGTTGGGAGCCAAGTTGTGATACCACATTATGGCCCCATTCGAAAGCGTTTCTCCGAATTTTTTCAGCAATACGGACTCGATCTCGTCATTCTTTATATCGTTACCTTTTACTGCACAGGTATAGGCAGTAATGTGTTCGTTGGGGTCAGTGGTACCATTATACTTAGGCAGTTCTGGCATTCTGAGCTTTTTAGGAATGATCTTTGGGGTCGCTTCCTTGGGGAACGACCTCTGTATGAACTTCTTCGAATCCAAACCTTTCAGGACCGGGGGTGCTCCCGGGATCTGATCCACCCTAGAGTTGTAGGTCTCGACCATTTTATTGTTGGCCGCAATCATCTTCTCACCTGATTCGATCCTTTTGGTGAGGTCCTCGAGCATCTTCACTATGGCGGGGTCAGCCACTGACCCGTTATTGCTTGATCTCTCGGGTACTTGCTCGGCGGGGGGAGGTGTCTCTGGTGCCGCAGTGCTGGGAGTTCTCGGATGGCTTTGCAACTGAGCAATGGCCAGTTGTTGTGCCTGCAATATTTCAAAAATAAAATGAAGGCTAACTTCCTGTTCTTCCCGGGTCGGGGTTTTCTAAGCTTCTTATCGGTCGTTGTGCCGTATGCTCCTATCAGTGTATGAAGTTTCGTCGACTTGCTGTGCGTCCTGTGAATCTGCTCCGCTAGAATCAGTCCGGGCGCATTATCGGGATGCTGTAGTGGTGCTCCGGTGGTCGGGACAGCCACGCCATTTTCCCCATAATTTTCGAGGTAGTCGTTCTCGACTCCGTTTACCGAGCCAGATATTTTGACCTTAAATCAAAGGATCTTGGACAAGAAAAAGTGTGAAAGATAATGTATGTTGGTGTAATGAAACCAGCAAGAAAATAATCACTATTATTTTTAGCCCCACGGTGGGCGCCAAACTATTTACCGTGAAAATGGTAACAACAATTAAATTTGTAAATGGGATTCTAAAAATACGTGATCTATTCCCGAGCTAGTTGTTAGAGCAGTTGATGCTGATAATATGAAGTTTAATAATGGAATGTGAGCTAAATCGAGATAGTAATTGAACCTAAGGGCCTGCTGCCCGGGTATAGGTCTGGTTGATGGGGGACCTCAGGGTCGACAGTCAGAGTCGAACTCGAGCTATCGGGGATGGGATAACAGTTGAGGATATAATTAAACAAGGCTCTTTACGACCAATATTAAGTAATATAATGAAGAACAAGTAAGAGGGCAATGGATATTAAGGTGAATTCAGGCCAGTACCAAGTGATAAATAAAGAACAGGCAAGAAGGCAATAAAAGTTAAATGGCTTCGAGCCAATGAGGGCAAGCGAGTTAGAGAGGAGAAGGAGAGAGAAGATATTATTGCACTTGAGTAGAATGATTGGAGCTCTACCTTTACAGGGTATTAGTGACTCCCTTTTTATAGAGAGGGGGAAATCCCAACTTTGTACAAGATACGTTGCGTGATAAAAGAAATAGGATGGGACAACCGGCTAGCTTTGCGATGTATGCGTGGGCTTGTGTCGAGCCACTTGAATAGACCTGATCGACCCCGGGTGCATCCTCGGGAGATTCCTGCATTCGTCGGGGCTTTAGTCGACACCATCCTTGGTAGGGTACCGACCGATCTTGAGGGAAGTGACTGGATCGAGATCTCGGGCTTCCGGGATCACCCTTCAAGGTATTCAGTCGAGGAGAAATCGGCCTCCCAGATTTCACCGTGCATAACGTTTAAATTGAACTTTATTTAAAAGGATAGAGATTACTAGTACATCATTGTGAGGCTGAGATAAGGCCTCGATGTCTTCCTTGTTGAATGTGAGGGTGTCATCAAGCATGTAGTCTCGAGTCCGTTTCTCCCTTGTGATGGAAACTTTGGTACGTTTGAATATAGGTCCCTACGGGACGTCGACTCCACTGATGATCATGTGAATGACATGTTGAGGTTCTTCTGGTTCATTCTTCCTATTTGCATCTCTTTCTCGGAAATGGTTCTTGGCCCGGTCGTTGAGAAATTCATGAAGATGCCCTTCGTTGAACAATCGGGCTACCTCTTCCCTAAGCTGCCTGCAATTTTCGGTCATGTGCCCATGAGTACCATGATATTTTCACATCATGTTGGGGTTCCTCTGAGAAGGATCGGTTTGTATAAGCTTGGGTCATCTAGTATCTCTAATTTTGCCAATGGCTGAGATGATCCCTGAGGCATTATTACTGAAGTTGTACTCCGATAATATGGGTGCCTTTGTCGGTCTCAAGTTCCTATCAAACCTGGTTTTGCTCATGAGTCCCCGAGAACTTTGGCCTCAATCTACTCTTCGATCATTCTAAGGTATTTTACGCTTTGACATGTTCCTTTGATCCTCGACGTATGGCTGATATCTTTCCTTATTCGATCTTGACCTCCTGTCTGCATTTGCTGACTACCTTGCTAGTAACCTGCTTGGATAAACTGAGCCTGAGGGGGCTCCCAACTGGTCATCCTTGACCCTAATTTTTGATTGGTACATGCTATGCACATCCGCCCAAGTTACAGTGGGATACTCGACCAAGTTCTGCTTCAGCTGCTTCGAAACTATCGAACTTCGTTTATTTAGCCCCTAAGTGAAGGCTTGTACGGCCTAGTCATCGGAGACTAGTGGTAACTCCATTCGTTCTAATTGGAAACGGGATACAAACTCCCTCAGCATCTCGTTCTCCCTTTTGCTTTATTTTGAATACATCGGACTTCCTCATTGTAAATTTTATGGCACCGGATGTGCCTTCGCAAATGAGTCTGCCAACATGGCAAACGAATCGATAGAGTTCGGGGGTAGGTTATGGTACTAAATCATGGCATCTTTAGACAGAGTTTCCCCAAATATTTTGAGCAAAACGGATTCAATCTCTTCGTCTTCCAAATCATTTCCTTTTATGCCACAAGTGTATGTGGTGATGTGCTCGTTGGGATCAGTGGTTCCATTGTATTTAGGGATATCTGGCATCCGAAACTTCTTCGGGATGGGCTTAGGAGCCGCACTCTAGAGAAATGGTTTTTGTACGAACTTCTTCGAGTCCAGTACTTTCAAAATTGGAGGTGCTCCCGGTATTTGATCGAACCTTGAGTTATATGCTCCACCTTTTTGTCATTTTCTTCAATCTTCTTTTCTCCGGTCTCAATCTTTTTGGTGAGCTCTTCGAGCATTTTCATAATTGTGGGGTCAGTCCCCGAGCCACTTTCATCGGGCCTCTCTAGTGCTGGTTCAACACGCCGCGTGTTCACTGTTTTGGCTATGTTTGGAGTTCTATTCTGACTCTGAAGTTGAGCGATGGCAATTTACTGGGCTTGCAACATTTTGAATATCACCTGGAGGCTGACCCCTCCTTCTTCCATTCCTCGTGTTCTTTGGATGTCGGGTCGAGCTTCCCTATGTGCATTTCTTATGAGTCTGTGCTTGCGTCTGTGTTTAAAGCGTTATGTGAACTAACATCAACTGGCTCCATATTTGGCAGTCCCTCAGGGTTTATGGGTGGTACACCGACCCCTATAACATTGTTTTCTCCTAGACCGTCGTCCTCGTGAATAGGTACATTATGTGCGCTAGACATGTTTAAGCCTAAAATTAAAGAATCTTTGACATGAAAAAGTGTGAAGGATAACGTGTTTTATTAGAAATCTAGCACTAAAATAATCACTATTATCTTTAGCACCACAGCGGGCGCCAAACTGTTTACCTAGAAAAATGTGAGTGACAATTAAATATGATTTGTGGTTTTAAAGATATGTGATTTATTCCAATACTAGTGAATGTACAAGTAATACTAGGTGTAAGTAAGAAGAATTGATGAACCAAACCAGTGTTGCTAGAGCAATAAGGACCTCGAGCTCGATTTTCTTGGGGGCCTCGAAGTGAGCTAAGAGCAATAAAGTATGAACAATAAAGTAAAAACAATAAAGTTGAAGAACAATTATTGAGCACAATAAACAAGAAAACCAGAGTATAATATTCTATTACAGTGAATAATGTCTCTTTTACAAATGATTAGGGTCCCCTTTATATAGGAGGAGAAAACCCCAATACAGTACATTCCTAATTATGGTAAAGAATTCTATTGGTATAGGTGTATAACAACCTAGTACGGAGTTGTACCATTCCGTACAAATCTTATCCTTTAATTTATGCCATGATCCACGTGTCCTTGAGAAATTCCCGCTCTTACTTAAGTGTATTCGATATTTTACTTCCCGCGATATAGGTCGTGCCAGGACTTCGATCTGCTCCCTCGAGGAGTGTGTCCTTCAGCCGGGTCCGACCCCCACTTCGAGTCGCTCGAACCCGGACTCATGACCCTATTTAAGACTTCAAAATCGGTCTCCTTGATTTTAACCGCATACAATGATCTCGGATGTGAATTCTGACGGTTCAGTCATCTCCTTTAGGTGATTTTGGACTTAGGAGCGTGTTCGAAATGTAATTTGGAGGTCAGTGGTAGATTTAGGCTTGAATTGGCAAAACTAGAGATTTGGCATTTCTCGGTCGGCCGTGGAAATTTTGATATCGGGGTCGGAATGAAATTCCAGAAGTTTGAGTAGGTCCGTAGTGTCATTTGTGACGTGTGTGCAAAATTTTAGGTCATTTGGATGAGCTTTGATAGGTTTCGGTATCGTTTGTGGAATTCGGTGGTTTAGAGGTTCTTAGGCTTGAATCCGAGGGTGATTTAGTGTTTTGATGTTATTTGGAGTGTTTCGAAGGTTCGCATAAGTTTGAATAGCGGTATATGACTTGTTGGTATTTATGGTTAAGGTCCCAAGGGCCTCGGTATGAACTCAGATGGTTAACGGAAGGGTTGGAAATTGGTTTGAGAAGCTGAAGCTACTGCTTCTGTCATTTCCGCACCTGCGGATTAGGGACCGCAAGTACAAGGTCCGTAGAAGTGAAATTGGACCATAGAAGCGGAGAAGGACCGTAGGAGCGGAAGTTGGACCGCATCTGCGAGGCCTGGGGCGCAGGTGCGAAAGCTAGGAATTTTAGTGAAATGCACAGATGCGGCATTTGGACGGTAGGTGCGGTCCCGCAAGTGCATGAATTTGGCCTTAGATGCGGAAGTGCTGGGCAGAATGTATAAAAAGGCCCCTTTGCGAATTTTGGTCATTCTTCAACATTTTTCATCCGGATTTAGAGCTTTTGGGAGCAATTTAAAGAGGGATTCAAGGGGGTTTTCACCGAGGTGAGTAATTTGAGCCCTAATACTAGTGATTATGGTAGTTTTATGTGGTTTAATCATGTAATTAGTGGTGATTAAGGGTGAAATGAGGGGTTAGGGCTTGGAATTTTGGAGAGTTTTGATTGAGGGTTTGAGGGGTCAAATGGAGTCTGATTTTGATAAATCTTGTATGAATGGACTCGTGAGTGGAAGGAGTTTCTAGTTTTACAATTTTTGTTGGATTTCGAGAAATGGGCTCGGGGGCCGGGTTTGGGTGAATTTCGGGTTTTTAGTTTGAATTGATAGCTTTCCGTTTGGAATTGATTCCTTGGACTATATTGATTGCGTTGCATTACTTTTGGTTAGATTCAGGATGTTTGGAGGCCGATTCCAGAGGCAAAGGCGTAGTGAAGTAGGATTTGGCTTGGTTTGAGGTAAGTAACGCTTCCAAACTTGGTTCTGAGGGTTCGGAACCCCGAACTATATGTTATATGATTAAATATTGAGGTGATGCAAATGTCAAGTGACGGGCGTGTGGGCGTGAACAGTGAGGATTGTGGCCTGGTTCATTCCATGGCACCGCTTAGTGACTCTTTCTTGTTGATATCTGTGTTGTGATTATATGATTAAGGAAATGAATTGTAAATCATGCTAATTATCATGTTAGGGCTTCACGCCTATATTGTTGAGACCCGAGTGGTCGTTTCTTGCTGTCATCTCATTAGTTTCATTGATATTGTTTACTCGGTCTTGTTCATGCATATCCTATTATGTCTCAGCCTCAGTTGTTGTTATTTGGCACATAATATTATTGTTTCGGCTTAATTTCATGGCATTGTGAGCCCGTGTGTGTGAGACTAGAGAGCGATGACTGAGTGAGGTCGAGAGCCTGAATATGAGCGACAGTTATGGGATCGGGCTACATGCCGTAGCAAATTATTGATTATGCCTTCATTGGCTTGTTATAGCGCTTGGGCTGAAAGGAGCACCTCCGGAGTCTACACACCCCCAGTAAAAGCGGATGATATTATGGATTTCCCTAGACACAGATTGTTCGAAGTATTGATACTTGGAGATGGATTTCTCCTCAGGGTTGGATTACCATTGTTCTTCGATACCGGTTTACTTGAAGTCAGTGTTGTATATATTCCGGGATGGATTTCCCTGGGCCGGATGTCCATATGCGGTACCGAGCGGTTGAGCACTTGAGAGTTGGAGCACACGGTGCATTTTCATACATTTCTAGCATTGATATGTAGAGATTTGCTGAGTTTTACACTTCACATTATTTAGATTGGTATTTTGCTTTACTGTTGAGTAGAATAATTGAATTGCTAGCATGCCTACTTTACTGTACAATTTAAATGTGTTATAATTGTTGAGGTTTAGTTCGTCACTACCTATCAGTCCATAGTTTGGACTTGTTACTTATTAAGTTAGTGTACTCACGTTACCCCTATACCTTGTGTGCGGATCCAGGTATCTCAGGTCACAGTAGTGGCTGTTGACTATTCCAATCGCGGATTATCACCGGAGATAGCGAGGTATTTGCCTAGCGATCGCAGTTTCGCCTTTCTCCTTCTTTATATTCCGTCTAGTATACTTTGGCTACTTATAGACTATTTTGATCTTGTTATGTTTCGGAACAATTGTAGTATTGCTTATGACTTAGTGACACCTAAGGCCGGGCTTTTATTTTCCGCATTTTGGTTCTTGACT